>NW_025110859.1:2400000-3775000 GCF_015476425.1 Leptopilina heterotoma
TTGGAAATTCAATTATTTAAAAAAATAATAAAATGCTTCGTAAGAATTCAATTCTTTTCATAAATATTATAAATATTGAAATTCTTTCATGAATAATAAAATTCGTTGCAGGAATTCAACTTATTAGCAGGATAAGAAAGAAGTAAATATAATGTTTGTCAGTTTTTTTGGTCGTCAAGTTTAATTTTTCGATAGCTACGTTTTACTACTTTTTTTACTATTTGAAAGCTACTTTTTGCTACCTTTTTAAAATTAATTATCGAGTGCGAAGTCTGAAATTTATTATATAATATGTAACGGGGAAATTAATAGTTATTAATAATTACTCAATTTAAACTATTGCATCGATAACCCGAAATTCAGTCACTATAATCTCAAACCTCTAATTCACAAAGGGACACAAAATTCAACAAAACCTCATTAAAGGGGGGAACTGCTGAGAATTAAAATCGCGATGCATCGATGTCCAGATTCCTTGGACAATAGGCAAACCTTAACTGCTTCTTTGAAAACTCGTAACGACAGCGTCTCCGAATCTCCAACAAATTTCGAGAAACAATAACGCCAAACAAACAGGGAATTAACTAAAATAATCACTCACAAATTAAAATAAAAAGGAGTAATAATTTATTTAATAATAAAGAAAGTTAAGCAATTAAAATTGAAAGTGTACAAATATTAAAAATGGCAACAATTCTACTTTAAATTCGTCTCTCATTTTCGTACACACGAAAATACAAATTAGACCAAACTACAAATCAACTCTCTCAAAAATCAATCAACACGATTGATATCTAGGCGACGAGTGTTCCTCCGATCCGCGGCTTTTCTGGAAACCGGCAGCGAATTTCGGAAAACTCCTTCCTTATCACACCTCATGATTTTTCCTATGAATCCTTCCTTGTCGAATTTGAACGATATACCTATTAGAAAGAAGGGAAAGGGTCGCTATAAGCCATGTGACATCTCCCTCTTATCAAACAGACGAGAAATCATTCAGGGAAGGGGCACTAGGTGAGATAGACACAAGACGCTGACCAACGGACTATACCAAAATTGGGAAAAATGCGACGGAGACAAAATCACTAACTATAGCACTGGACTCAGAACGAAAATTTGCCTATACAAGTAACGATTTACTTCGTTACAAATAATAAAGTAGTTTACCAAAATAAAACGTTTAAAAACGTCTTATCGTTTTTTTTTTGTCTTTCTAAACATTTTTTGTTTATTTTGCCAAGTTGCAAAATTTAAAATCATAAATTCCTTTTTAGAGAATCTTCAAAAATTATACATAAAAGTCTAATTGCAAATATTTTTCTTTAATTTTCCTTCTTGAGTATACAATATTTTTAAAGGTAATTTTTACATGAATGTTTGTATAATGAAAAAAATACATAATATATGTATATACACAAGTACAGCTATGTGTACTATACATTACGGTTAACGATTCATGGAAAAATTGCAAAAACATGGCAGTTTGTATCACGCAATATTTTCTTTAACATGGAAACGATAAAATCAGCAACTTCTAGTCGCATACCCTCACACTTAATTCAAAATTATTTATTAATAATGTTTATTTATCCCACGACGATGAAAAATAGAAATAGCTTAAAATTATTTAAACAAATAAGAAAAGAAAATTAGAAATACGATGAAGACATTTTTCAAGATTTCAGGTTTAAAAACAGTAAAAAAAACACAATAGTCAAGTAATGACGATATTATGTGATTCAAATAACTTTTTTCCACTCTTTATGCGATTAAAATCAAGTACTAAAAATAAAATTGTATGTATACACAGATTTATTGCTCTATTCGTTATATTCTTTCTTTCCAGTAAAATCCACGGCGAATAATTAGCGTAACCGATATTAATCAAAATTCCATTGTTCAACTAAAGAGAAATTCAAAGAAACTCGAACCAAACATACATATATAAGAAAATTATGATCAAAGAGTGAAAGCTTTGTCGTCAAGCTATATCTTTGTCTTCAAAGATTGCCTATTCATTCTCAAAGTCTAGTGATTTATCTTCGTTCCATGTCATGAATCACCTAATTTAATTCTACCCCTAGTATATAGGAAATTGCTTTCAGAATACAGACGACTTTTTCTTATATATACATATATATATATATAGTGTCCCAAATCAAAATGAACATACATTGCATATGTATATATTTTTCATAAATTGAAATTCTTCTTTCCATATATTTATATATTTTCTTTTTTCGCATTATTCAAATTCAAATTTGCAAACCATTAATAATCGCGGGAGAAATTTTTATAGAAATAAATCATCGCGAGGAGGAAAATTTTATTCGAATTTTAAAATTTCTACAATACAGTCATCGGAGAAATGGTTTTATTTTAAACAAGTACCTATAAGATATTTTTACGTTAAAAAATTGAAATTTTTCTCACATTCAATTTTATTTGTTTCGAATAAAAAATTTTATTTAAAACAAGTAAATTTTTTTCAGGTGGAAATAAACATGTTCCTAAAATTAGAGGTGACGCTCAATGTCGAAAACTATTATTTAGGGTTTTTAGAGATTAAAATGTCCCTTTATTCACCTAGGGAATTGTTTATTGTACGCACCCAGAGAAATGGTATATTTGTCTCAGAACCAACTAGACTTTTTATTTGTTTGAAATAAATTTTATTTGGTTTAAATAAAATTTTATTTATCTCAAATATATGTTTTATTTGTGTCGAATAAAATTTTTATTTAACCTTTAAAGTGCTAAGTGTTGAAAAATCACGCTCAGTGCTAACCCCGGTCTGTCAGACCGCTATTCCCTTTTGACAGTTTTTTAGTAATTTATAATTTTTAAAAGACAACTATTATAAATATTTTTTACTTTTTAACAAAAAAAGTCATTTCTGTATTATGCATTTATTTATTTTATTTATTTTATAAATGCAGTCTATGAGAACTGTCAGTAGAACTAGCTGCGCGTCAAGTTGCGCAGACGTCACTCATGGGAATATACTGGAATATACTTTCACTTAAAGCTAACCCCGGTCTCACAGACCGCTATACTTCAAATATTTATTTATATTACAAAATTTAACGAATAAAAATTTTTGAAAAAGTTGTCTCCTAACAGATTTTTATAAAATATGAAGCTACTAAAAAGTTCAAGTTCTTATTATACTTTGAAAAAAAGTTACAAGCAAAGAAAATTTTAATAGCGGTCTGTCAGACCGGCATAGCACTTTAAAGGTTAAAAGAAATAAAAAGTCTAGTTGGTTCTGAGACAAATATACGTTTATTTAACTCAAATAAAATATATTTGGTTTAAATAATATTTTTCTCTGGGTGTAATAAACAGGAAATTATTTTTTTCAAGTGTAAATATGTATAAAAGTAATTTTAAATTAAGAAAAGAAAAATTAATTGTAGTTTATTTTTATAATTTTTATTTTAATTCTATTTTTAATATTTCAGTGACAGCGGTGGGATTTTAGGAAAATTAAAAAAAAACTATTCTGGAACATTTAGGGAAAGCACCCAGTGAGAAATTGCCAATAGACTTTAATCGGTCCAATATCGGTCCAATATTGGTTGCCGTGCTGGGCGCCGATTGACTCCCAATATTGGACCAATATGGGCTGATGCTTGGGATGTAACGGCATCGCCAATCATCGGTTGTCAATATTGGTCCAATATTGGCCGAATATTGGCAACCAAGAGAAAAAAATTTTTTTAAATAAATTTTTTTTAATTAAATAATAATAATAAAAAATTAATGTTTATAATTTTTGTTTAATATATTTATTTGTTTAATTATTTATTTTTAATAATTCATGTAAATAATAAATAATTTATTATTCATAAATTATAATTATTTAAAAATGCAGCAGCTATTAGAAAATAGCATTCTGCAAAAAAATTCTATCATTGAAAAATCAATGATAGGCGAGAGAAATCCGCGTCTTTAAATAGATTCGCAGATGATAGACAAGAGATATCCGCGTCATTAAACGGATTCGCAGATATACTCTGGTCTCGCGACGAATCTCTCGATACTTATATACACTGGAGTCGCCGTGTCAGTTGCGAGAACGGTTACAGCGTCCCTCTTGCGGCAGAGATAAGAATTGTCACGTAAACTGCTAAATCGCTTTACCGACCGCCTTATTATACCCGCAGTTTACGTGACAATTCTTATCTCCGCCGAAAGAGGGACGCTGTAACCGTTCTCGCAACTGACACGGCGACTCCAGTGTATATAAGTATCGAGAGATTCGTCGCGAGACCAGAGTATATCTGCGAATCCGTTTAATGACGCGGATATCTCTTGTCTATCATCTGCGAATCTATTTAAAGACGCGGATTTCTCTCGCCTATCATTGATTTTTCAATGATAGAATTTTTTTGCAGAATGCTATTTTCTAATAGCTGCTGCATTTTTAAATAATTATAATTTATAAATAATAAATTATTTATTATTTACATGAATTATTAAAAATAAATAATTAAACAAATAAATATATTAAACAAAAATTATAAACATTAATTTTTTATTATTATTATTTAATTAAAAAAAATTTATTTAAAAAAATTTTTTTCTCTTGGTTGCCAATATTCGGCCAATATTGGACCAATATTGACAACCGATGATTGGCGATGCCGTTACATCCCAAGCATCAGCCCATATTGGTCCAATATTGGGAGCCTTTATTGGACCGATGATCGGTCTCTTGGCTCCCAATATTGGACCGATATTGGACCGGTGAGAAATTTCTCACTGGGCAGAACAAATGATGTCTGTCTGGTGCAAAAACAATAGAATCCAACTTTGATTTCAGAATTTTCATTATATATAATTAATTTGGAACTAACGAACTTTTAATTGGAATCGATAGCAAATTGATGGACACTAAGCAGACAAGGAACATTTATCCCCTTGTCATTTTAGGGAATTATTTTACTCTACTTTCTTTCTTTTTTTTTTGAAGAGGAAAACACGTTTTCTTAAGTGGAAAAGAAATTATCAATCTTCCTGATAATGCAGCAAACCAATTTCCTAATTACTGTTATAGTTGATGGCTATTTGGTAAACGAACATCCCTCCACCCTTATATATATATATATAAATTTATCGCACAAATGAAGAATTACTATCACATGAGAAAGTATTATCCGCAAATAATGTCGAAACCCTACTCACCAGTATTTTTTTTCTTTTTTCTTAAAAGAAAAACGTAATTTTGGTCAATTTTGTTTTTCTACTCGAAGGAAAAGAAATCTGTTTTTAGAAAATGTAGATGAATTTTTATCTCTTAATTTTTGTGTTTAAAATTTTTGTTATTTAATAATAATTTTTTTTCTTTATCAATTATTACAATTTTTGGAAAATCGAAAGTCTGTCTGAGAATAATAAATTAATAAATAAAAAATATGTTTACCTTCCGCAAAAAATTCTAATTTAATATTTGTCGCTCTCTTTGAAAATGTGTTTAATTTTTGTTTGATAAATTTAGTAGCAATATTGTAAAAGTTTGATAAATAGTATAAAAAATACCAAAAACTAAATATAGTATCATAAATGTACTCACTCATTATCACAGCAAAAATTATCTCTCCATTATTTCATCACTAGTAAAAAATAACCTGAAACAACAAAATTTTTTATTGTACATTTTACAAATAATAAATTACGTATCTTATTTTCGTTCATGTTTCTCCTCTCTAAATCTAAATTAGTTAAATTCTAATTAATTTTTTTTTCTTCAATGATTAATAGAAAACATAACTGATTATAATCAGGGACTTTTCCAGGTTTCCCAGGTTAAAAAACAAAATTTTTCTAGGCTTTTAATACGAAAATTATTCGAAAATATCAATAACTTCATTTTTAAATAAATATTTAATCATTATTATTTTTTCATATATATAAAAATTAAAATTTTCAAAAATTTGAAATTTAATGATTTATAAGAATATTATTATAAAACATGAAGAAAGCGATCACTCCGAGTCGAAGACAATACAATAATTAAATTAAACTTGCTATTTTGTTACTGCAACTTCTTCAAAAATTATTTTCATCATTACGATTATTCATTTCTAGAATTTTTATCTAAAATTTTTCTTTAGGTCAGTTTTTTAAAAACAATTTTTGAAAAAGTTCTTTGAGAATTTTCAAATTCTTTTGTTTTTTTACAATTTAATTTTATGAAATTTCGATTATTCTTACATTCCTCAATTAAATACATTAGAAATTAAAAACTTTAAATAATTTAAAAAGAATTCCATTAAATTTTTTGAAAAAAATTAATTCTACAGAATTCTTAATTAAAAGTATAAAAAATTCAAACTTCCAAAGATTTTAATTTGAAACCTTTTCAAAATTCAATTATTTCAAAAAATCCACGCTATAATGCTTTCAATATTCAATTATAATCTAAAATTTTAACTGAAATTCATTATTTTTTAAATAAATATTTATTAGAAAATTCTACGAGAATTTAATTATTTAACTACAAAAATACACTACCGTCCGTGAGTATCAGGACGCCCCTTTTTTCATGAGTGGAAAAATTCTTAAAACGTAAAAAATAAGAATGACAAAAATTTTTCGTATTTTTTTCCTGAAAGCTAATGAAATTATAAAAAGACTGACACCTGATCGAAGAATTTTCGTTGACTATTCTGTCAGATACAGAAAAAATACTGGATTTTGCATGCTTTTCGTAATTTTTTAATTTCTCGAAAACTAATTAACTTTTATTAGCGCTCTTGGTCTTGTTTTAATCTCTATTTAATGTAGAATCTAAATTATTAACTGCTATTGTGAAATAAATTTTTCCAACAAAATTTGAAACCGTAAAAGTAGGATTAAAAAAATTCAAAAAATTATCATGAATATTAAAGTGTCAAAAGGTCAATGTAAAATATATTCATTTGATAGATATACTAAAATTCAAAAAAATCTTTTTTATCCCACATGCACAAAAACGGCGCTTTCTGATAGCAGCCGACAGGGAGGAAAGTCATTCATTTCTTCGACCGTATGAAAATGGCGGCCGTGTTCTCCCAAGGGCAAGAAAATTAGCTGTTCACATGCATTTTTCTTGCCCAAGGGAGAAATCGGCCGCCATTTTCATACAAATCGAACAAGTGAATGACTTTTACTCCCTGTCGTCTGCTATCTGAAATCGCCGCTTTTGTGCATTAGGAATAAAAAATATCGTAAGTAACACGAGAATAAAGGCAGCCAATTTCTTTACAATGATTTTTGTGACACTCGTTCCGGTCTCGGGGCGCCTACGGCGCCCTCGACCTCCACTTGTGTCACAAAAATCACCGTAAAGAAATGGCTGCCTTTCTCCTCTTGTTGCTTAATATACTATTTAATTACTTAATTATTTAATTTAAAAAAAAATTTTTCTGTTGAAAAAGTGTCAATCTGTTTTTCAAAATTTTTTTATCCGACTTTCACATTTTTAAATTTTTTTGGAAAAATTTATATCACAATACCATTAATTAATTTAGATTCTACATTGAATAGAAATTGAAACAAGACCAAGAACGCTAAAAAAAGTTAATTACTTTTCGAGAAATTAAAAAATTACGAAAAGCATGCAAAATCCAGTATTTTTTCTGTATCTGACAGAATAGTCAACGAAAATTCTTCGATCAGGTGTCAGTCTTTTCATAATTTCATTAGCTTTGAGGAAAAAAATACGAAAAATGTTTGTCATTCTAATTTTCTACGTTTTAAGCATTTTTCCACTCATGAAAAAAGGGGCGTCCTGATACTCACCGACGGTAGTGTATTTTTGTAGTTAAATAATTAAATGTTTCTTAATATTGAATTCTTAAAGAGAATTTTATCAACAAACTTTTAAAAAATTAAATTTTTTCGACGAATTTTAATAAAATTTTTTTAAATAATTACATTTTTCGAGGCATTTGAATAAAATTGTAAATAAATTGTACTAAAAATAATTGAAATTCTGACAAGAATTTTATTACAATTTTTGAAAATAATTGAATTTCGAAGAGGAATTTTATTTTTTATAAAGATAATTGAAATTTTGATGAGAATTTTTGTAAATTGTTTAACATAATTGGATTTTTGCGAAGAATTATAATACTTTTAGAAATAATTGAATTCTTGAGACAAATTTTATTAAAATTTCTTTTTCAATAAAATTGAATTTTTTTTGAAATTCTATTGAAATAGTAGAATTTTGACAAATTTTTGAAATTAAATAAATTTCTACGAAGAATTTTATGAAAATTATTTTGAAAAAATTTTTATTGTTACAAAGAATTTCATTATTTTGAAAATAATTCAATTTTTTTTTAAATTTAATTAAAAATGTATTAAAAATAATACTTAAATTGCAATAAACAAATTGTGGCAAAAGTTTTTAAAATAATTGAATTTTTTTGCTGAATTTTAATAAAATTTTTAAGAATAATTTCATTTTACAAGGAATTCCATTAAAATAATTGTATTAAAAATAATCGAAATTATGCCAAGAATTTTATTATAATCTTTGAAAATAATTGAATTTCGGAGAGGAATTTTATTTTTTATAATGATAATTGAAATTTTGACGAGAATTTTTGTAAATTTTATTAAAATTTCTTTTCCAATACCTTATTTGGATTTTTTTTGAAATTTTATTGAAATAGTAGACTTGGAAAATAAATTGAATTTTGCCAAATTTTTGAAATTAATTTAATTTCTACAAAGAATTTTATGAAAATTATTTTGAAAAAATTTTTATTGTTACAAAGAATTTCATTATTATTTATGAAAATAATTCAATTTTTTGAAGAAATTTAATTAAAAATGTATTGAAAATAATACTTAAATTGTAATAAATAAATTGTAGCAAAAGCTTTTAAAATAATTGACTATTCTCTTGACAAATTAATTTTAATAAAATTCTTAAGAATAATTTCATTTTTCGAGAAATTTGATGAAAATTGTATTAAAAATAATTGAAATTCTGCCAAGAATTTTATTATAATTTTTGAAAATAATTGAATTTCGAAGAGGACTTTTATTTTTTATAAACATAATTGAAATCTTGAAGGGGATTTTTATAAATTTTTTATCATAATTGAATTTTTGCGAAGAATTATAATACTTTTGAAAATAATTGAATTCTTGAGACGAAATTTATTAAAATTTCTTTTTTAATAAAATTGAATTTTTTTGTGAAATTTTATTGAAATAGTAGAATTTTGACAAATTTTTGAAATTAATTAAATTTCTACGATGAATTTTATGAAAATTATTTTGAAAAAATTTTTATTGTTACAAAGAATTTCATTATTTTGAAAATAATTTAATTTTTTGAAGAAATTTAATTAAAAATATATTGAAAATAATACTTGAATTGCAATAAACAAATTGTGGCAAAAGTTTTTAAAGTAATTCAATTTCTTTGCTGAATTTTAATAAAATTTTTAAGCATAATTACATTTATCGAGGAATTCTATTAAAATTGTATTAAAATTTAAAAATAATTGAAAGTCTGTGATGAGTTGTATTATGTATTATTAGCAGAAATTTGAATTAATAGAATAAAATTAGTAATTAGAAAGAATTAGTTTCAAAAATTTTGATAATTATTTTTGACTAATAATTTTAAAAAATGTTTCAAATTTATGAATTTGAATGCACCTGTATTTTTTTCTCCTGCGTAAATTATAGAAAGAAAAAAAAATGAGATTAATTTTTCTTTTTGCAGGACGACCGCCGGACTTTTTAGCGTTCGTTATCACGTTGTTAATGATGCTGTTGATGGCGGCAGGAGTTAAAAAATCTCTCATATTTAACAATGTGTTGAATACTATAAATTTGGCCATTTGGGTCTTCATTATGACTGCGGGTCTATTTTACGTCGACTCCAGCAATTGGACAGAGCACAAGGGCTTCCTCCCTTATGGCTGGAGCGGGGTAAATATTTCTATTCTTTAAAAAAAAATTATTTAAATTACTATTCAAATTACTATAAATATAAATTACTATTCCCATTTCAATTTTTTTTAAAATAAATAGAATCGTATAAAAAAATAAAAACAATTAAACATAAATTTTTTTCTAAACGACTATTAAAATTAAATCATATAAATTTCTTTTATAAAAACACTTTCAGACAAACTCTTTTTGTTTTCATCAACATTTTAATTTATAGAATTTCAGCTTTTAGCATTTAAAATCTCTCTCTTCTTTTTCACACGATTCATATTTATAATCTCTCCGGTCTTATGTTTATAATCCAAGTTAATAACTATCCAAGGAAAGTGTGTTTTAATAGAGAACACGCGATTATATGGGTATAGCAAAAAGAAGAACGATCATAATCTACGTTTGGCATCTCATTAATTTTTTAAACGCGCAAACAAAACATGTGCGTCCAAAAAAAAATTCGGATATAGAATAGTAAATAATAATATTATAACAGAAACTGTTATAATATAAAATATTGCATAATTTCACAATATAAAGCTTCTTGTTGGATATACCAAGAAAATTTTATTGCTATATACACATATATATAAATGTGTGGGTGTAGTTTTTACTCAGTTTTAAGCCAATCGCAATGCTAGAAAACTAGGACAAACTGCAACAGCCTGCATCGTTGTGGATATGAAGAATTCTCCACACGATTTGTTTTCTGAACGCAATGAGCGTATCATCTGGTCATTATTATAAGATTTTTCTTTTCCTCTCTCCTATACCTATGTACACAATTACTTTTTGTATTTGACAATTATAAAGTTTCTGAAACGAAAAAAAGGAAAAAATTTCTCCTTTGTAAACTTCTTTTTTAATATAAAATTAATGCTTTGAGGGATGCATTTAAAATATTTAGAGAAATTTAATTTATAAAAAAGTTGTTCAAAAACATTTTTTTACACTTTTTTAAATCTAGAAAATATTTTATATAATTTATAAATTTATGTAACTTATAAATTTAAATAATTTAAATGTTTATATAATTTATAAAATGTAATTCATACATTTATATAAAAGATAAATATAAAGAAAGACTTAAATATACATAAAAAGTGTTTTTTTAAAATGAAATGAAAAATTTGCAATCAGACTGTTGCTGAAAGAAATATTCTTCTTGAGATTAAAAAAAGTAGAAAAAGGCCAAAGGCGATTTCAAAAAAAGAAATACAAAGGCGATATCTTTTCTTCGCCCGACTTTTTTATGATACACTATCCCCTTATGGTCCTCTATTCACCCCTTTTCAACCTTCTTAACCTACCACTTTATGGTTAACCCGAACTAGTAGAATATCGGATACTTTTTCACGAATTCAAAGTTTTCCGCAAACGTGACTTGTAAATGGTCGAAAGATTTTCCGTCCACACTTTATTTCACGAGAACAATGGCAAACTTGTTGCGCAAGGTTCGGTCTATTAAAACCTTGTTTGAGAAAAATAAAAACAGGGTATATGTATGCATGTATATATATACCATAAAGGATCTACTCGAGGATCTATGTATAAACAAAAAAATATGCCAAGACAAAATTATTAACATTTTTAAATTGCTTTAAGTGGAGATAAGAAAAATGAAGAAATAGAACAAAATCGATAACTGTGGTAATATGGGGTAGATGTAGAAGAATCTCTCTCTCTATTACGTTAAAAAAATTTTTTTTTTCTTCTTAAAGAAAGGGATAAAAAGCACAATATACCTATCTTTTTGAATTAATAAATTCACTTAAAACTGAAGAAAAGTTTTAATATAATTTTATCTTGTCTGAATGAGAGCAAAAAATTTACTTTTCTCCTTCTTCTATGTTTATCGGAAAATATTTAATAACCCATATTTTCAAAAAGCCTAAAAAAGACTCGATATTACTAAAAATACTCTCCCATCATCCTAATGAGAATAAATTTTATTATAAAATCAATATTTAAGTGAATTACTGCAAAAAAATTAGTCTCGTCAAATTTCTCTTTGATGATTTTTTTAACTTAAAGTTTCATTTAAAAAAACTAGAAAGTTAACTAAAAAAAATTTTTTTTCGATGTTTAAAGGATTTTTTCTGTATAGCTAAAAAAATGTATAGAAAACATATTTTTACAAATTCTCTGAATAAAAACCGAAAATTACTTATTGAGATGCTTATAAATTGAATAGCAATTTCTTTTTTTGGAAAAGCATACATGTAGAAAATCTCTATTTACATAATATCCATTTGAATTTTCAATACCAGAATTTAACGGTATTGAGAGTTTACGTTCTCGTAACATCCAAAAGAAAAGTAAAAAGTAAAAAAAAAAGTATTTTCAATATTAGGTCAACCGTGATTGACCTACAAAATTGAGACCGCAAAAGTAATTTTGGATTATATGAAAAGAAACATTTAGCGTCTAAAAATAATTACAATTCCAGACTGATAAAAATATATCAAAATTCTATCAACAAGTAGTAGTAATTATCCACTCCACATTATATTAAAACATTATTTTTCAATCCTTAGGTCAAACTTTAATGATTAAATAATACTGATCACTTTTTTTCAATAATCTGCGCAAAAAACTAAAAAGAAAATTTCACTTTAATTTCTTTATTTTATATTTTTCAACAAACACTTTCATTGATCGTAAAATTTTTTTTACGATTTACCGAAAAAAGTTTTGAGAAAACATTTTTTTTTTTTATTGAAATATGCAACTTTAGAAAGTATAATAAAGATTGACCTTCGGAAAAAAGAATGTTTTTTTTTCTTTCGTGAAAGATAGGAAAAAAGCTACATTTGACCTTTGAATGATAGAAGGGTGGGCGTGTAATTTGGATGACAATTTGAAACTTGAATAAAAGCGGACAATACAAACAAGGGTTGGGGAAGGCTTTCGTTATATGGGTTTTTCAAGAATACTCTTTTCACTCGCTTTTAAAGGCTCAGGAACATCCGATATTTAATTCTATACACTCCATGAAAATAGGAAAAAAACGAAGAAAGAGAAAATATACAGAAATTGAAAAAACCTACACATTTTTGCAAAACACTACCTGATGAACTTTGATGACTAAATATTCTAAACACTCGCTTTTAAAGGCTCAGGAATATCCGATATTTAATTCTATACACTCTTCGTGAGGAGAGAGAGAAGAAGAGAGAAAAAATATATAGAAATAGAACAAACCTACATATTTTTGCAAAACACTACCTGATGAACTTTGATGACTAAATATTCTAATCTAGAAGCACACACTAATCACTAAAAGGCACACATTTTGTTGCTTTTATGAATTAACATGAATTCTACGGATTTGATGTTAAGAAATAAATTACTTCTTTTAGGTATTTACTGGCGCTGCCACTTGTTTTTATGCCTTTATTGGATTCGACATAATAGCCACAACCGGAGAAGAAGCAACGAATCCAAAAAGAAGCATTCCACTAGCTATAGTATCATCATTGATCATCATACTCATCGCGTACGTCACCAGTAGTATGATTTTAACATTGATTGGTAAGTTATTTGAATTTTACTACTTCGATTTTAGACTATTTTCAAATTTGAATCAGAAATTATTTCTGTTTAATTTAATAATTTAATTTCTGAATTATTTCTAGTACCTTATGAAGAGGTGGATCAAGATTCGGCATTGGTGGAAATGTTTGGCCACGTTGGTGCCAATAAGTGCAAATACATTGTTGCTGTTGGCGCTCTTGCCGGATTAACTGTTTCCATGTTTGGAAGTATGTTTCCAATGCCTAGAATAGTATACGCTATGGCTCAAGATGGACTGATTTTTCGGTAACAATGGACTTTTTCAATGTCTAGATTCTATCTTTGATCGAATTTTCCATAAAATATTAATTTATTACACAGATCCTTGAGCCAAGTGTGGCCCGTGACAGGGACTCCTGCCTTAGCCACTCTTACTTCGGGAGTATGCGCTGCTTTTGCAGCACTGTTAATTAAATTGGAAATTTTGGTGGAGATGATGTCGATTGGTAAATATTTTTAGTTCTCTAGCAGAAGAAGAAAAAACAGCTTAATGATAATTAAGAAGTAGATGAATCTATTTGAATTCATTCTTTTATTAGTGTATACTCTACTAGAGTCGATTCCAACTAACACAGAAAGTATTGAAGAACACTAAAGAAAAGTGGTTCTGCTAAACCATTTCTTGAATCATCTTGATGCCTAATAATTACTAAACTCTTTTACAAAAAAGTTGTTAACTATTTTTTGTTAACTAATATTACTGTATTATTGTTATTGTACCATTATATTCAATGGTAAATTTTTTCTTCTACGTATCTTTAATAAGCTTTTTTTCCTAGGTACTTTGTTGGCCTACACTTTAGTGTCTACTTGCGTCCTGATATTACGATATCAACCTCACACCACAAATTTGGTCGAACTGCTTCCGCAAAGTTTGCGAACGCCTTGTCGTACTCCAACAAAGGAAACTCAAGGCAATGGTCAAGTTAATTACGGGAAAGAGTTGAGACCGGATCAACTTTCCACCGCCTTGAATACAGTTCAGGTATCTCAATCGGAAGTCGTCGCAAGTAATAATGGCCAGCGTGTCATGGTAATTTTAATTCCTTCCCCTTATCTAAAACAAAATAAAAATCAGAGAATAAATTAAAACAAATCGGAAAATAAATTGAAACTAAATGGAAAATAAACTCATTTTAAAAAAAAAGAGTTAACAAAAAAATTAAAATAAAAGTTCTTTTATTAAAGTTTTTCTTTTGCTAAGAGAGGTTTTTAAAAAAAAATGAACTTCACTCAAGAACGTGAAGCAAAAGATAAAAGAGACTCGAGATGATATTAACTTAAAATAAGCGTAGACTAGTCTGACCTAGACAAGAGCTACTATTTCTGTACTAAAGCACGAATCTTAATTTCATTCATAATTGAAAGCATAGTAGCAGATGAAACATGTACAATTGTAACTCTTATCACGTAAAAGCAAAATTCCTCACCACAATAAAGACCGTTCCCTTAACTTGTTGAATTAATATGCAAAAAGAGCTAATTAAACAATTTGACGTGAATAACTTATAAACATAATTCATCATCATCAATTTTTCACCCCACCAACGAAAGTCAACTTCAATTATAAATTCACACGAGAATAATATAATAGATGCTAATTAGGGAATTCGATTAACACACTCACTCGTAGAATATAAATTGAAATATTTCACAATTGTCATTTTTATTTTGAAACAAAATAATAAAAATGAATTTTCAAAAACCCAATTAAAATGCTAAATAATGTTGTAAATATTTTTAGGTACGACGAGTTAGAAGAGCTAATAGTTCATCGCCTGATTCAGATGACACTTACGGCGGAGAGGAGGATGAAATTGGTTTGGGTAAAGATGACCAATATTTGGTTAGTGATCGTACTGAGAATAAATTTTATGGAAGTGTTCATGCTGCCACTGCAGCAGGTTCGAGTTGTGGTAGTGCACATCAATATCCCGGAAATACACCCATTATAGGGCCACCATTAAATTATTTGCAACGCAAATTACAGGTAAATTCCCTTTAATTATCAACTAATCCCTTTTGACAAAGCAATTTACATATTTAATTGCAAAAGTTAAATTTGGAAAAAATCTTTTGAAAATTTGTTCTTTGAAAAGTATTTTTTTGAAATTAATCTAAATTCTATTTTTTGCAGGACGTTCAATACCTGTGTCCAGGCATATTCCCTTGGGTCGACAGGGGACCTGCCACCGAAGAAACGGGTCGATATGTCATGAAGTTGGTCGGAATATTGTATTTACTAATTTTAATTTTCGACCTGATAATAGTCTGTGGCATGGGTGAGTTAATATTTTACGATTGAATGAAAAATATTTGTGTTAATATTTACGAAATATTCTTTTAATTTTTACAGGAAATATGGGAACGTTCACGACACTTTTGATGTTTGGGTTTCTATTCGGAATCATCGGTGTACTTTTAGTCATTAGTAGAAAACCGCAAAATAGGTAATGTTTATTTCTTACTATCAAGCAGTTGGTGTAGAGAAAAGCTTTTTAGAAACACTTTTAATTGATAAACAAAATTATGAGAATTTGTTATAATAATGTGTAAAAGAACTGATCATCTAAACGATAAGTAATATTCTTTTGTTTGCTTTCTAATCCTTGACTGTGAAATTAAAGCTGACCTCAACAAATAAGGATGTTAGCTACTCTTCAGCTTTTAATCCTAAACATCTAAAGTAAATCCAACTACCACTTTGTTTACAGACATACCCTGATGTTTAAGACCCCAGGATTGCCATTTGTGCCAGCCATTGCTGTCACAGTGAACATTTACCTTATATTCAAACTCAGCGTGTTGACACTAGTGAGGTTCACAGTTTGGATGACACTTGGTAAGTTGCTAACGCAAACAAGAAATTTTAGCGAAAATCAAAAATGTTAAACTTGCTCAAGTCGAGTTTCGACAAATATTAATCCTAAATACTTGAAGGAATTCTAAACTAAAAGTAAACGAAAATAAAATAAAAATTAAAGCAACACGTAAGGAAAGTTTCACCTGGAACAGCGAAAAGTTCCTCTAGAGTATCAAGTTTTTACTGAAAGAAATACAACTTTCGTCGATATGATAAAATTTGTAACCATTCTAGATGAAGCTTTCTTTCCGGAATTTTGATGAAATGATTATATGACTGATTTGATGAATGAATGACGAAAATTAACCCAAAAAGAAAATCTAAACTAAATAAACAAATTACAGGTTTTATCATGTACTTCTACTATGGTATTAAGCACAGTACGTTGGAAGAAGGTAACAAGACGGATAATATGGATGATGGTGTTACTGAAATTGCTGGTAATATTGAACTCACCGTCACTGAGCATACAAAACCACAATCATCATCGTCATCATATCCATCGCAAGATCGTAATATTTATGAGGGCCAACAACTTGATGTTTTTGGTCAACCAGTATTTGGTAGTACGAATTTTGGGGGCACGCCTAAACACAATGCATCCCAATCGCAATCGCAATCGAGAAATTTATTTATTCCACAAGACAGTTTTCCCACTTGGGATGATTGAAGATGCGAAACATTCAACGCGCGATTAAAAAATCAATTTCGAAATTTTAGACGCATAATATTTCATTTTGAAAATTGCAGATCAATCCCCGAAATTCTTGAAAATGCTTTCTTCAGAATTTAATTCCATTCTTCCTCTTCTTCTTCCAGTGTTTTGAAAATCTTTTTATATTTTAAATATTTTATTTAAAATTTTTACAATCTACTATTTACATAAAGATAATTTTTATGGATTAAATTTGTTTGGGGTATTGTTCATGACCCTAAAGTTTGCGTCGACGCTCGTGGACAAAAAATATTATTTGAGGTTTTTAGAGATAAAAATAAGACAATTTCACGTCGTTCGCACTTTTCTAACTTAAAATTAAAACAATTAAAATTAATTAAATAATTATAATTCTCATTAATTATTAAAAAAATAGTCGACGCTAACTTCAAGGAACTTTTTTTCTTTAACAAAAATATTAAAATTGCGATTCCAATACTGAAATTTCAAGATTAAATAGAAAAAAATATATCTGTAGCATAAGGGAGAAGAAATATTTTTTCTAATTAATATTAAGACAAAAAAAAATATTCACAAAAGAATAATTTCTTTCTCTCTCTCTCTCATCTGAATCTGTTCAAAAATAACAAATTATCAAATAAAATCGTTTGGAATTTGATTTTTTTTTTCTAAATTATTGTTACTATTGTAACAAATTTTGATTTAGAGAATATTCATATCTGACAATATATCGAAAAATGAAAAAAAGGGATCAAATTTACCGCACATATCATTTTTCTCTTTCGAGTAAATCAACAAATTTTATCAGTTCTTTTATTTTAGTGCAAAATTGGTACTGAAAAATATGGACTAATTGAATTGCAAAATTGATATTTATATTGATATATTTAATTAACGAGAAAAATAATTAACTATTAATTAATAGCAAATAATCGCAATTTTAAAATAATCTGTTTTTACCCAAAAATATTTAATTTTCACCTTTGTATAATTTACAAAACAACAATATTATTAGAAAATAATTTCACTAAAATTTTTAAACGCTCAAGTGAACGTAAGTTTTTTTCTACTTAATTATTTTGAAAAATTACTATACTTAATTGCAAAATAATGCAAATTCAACATTTTATTGGTTAACAATTAATTTTTTCAATATAATTTTTTTATATAATATTTTTTAATATATTTTATTATTATTTTTTTTAACATAATTTTCAATATTATGTTTTTATATATAACATTCACTATTATACTTTTTATATAATTTTCTTTAATAAAATACAAATTAAAAGTAGTGACAAAAATATAGACAATCATTTGAACGTTCAAAAACTTTAGAAAAAATTAAAAATATCACAAACTCGCGCTTCCAAAAAAATTCTTATTCACGCTCAAAAAAAAAAAAAAAAACTATCATCATAAACAAAATAAAATGAGTAAAATAAAAAGAATTTATATCTGCAATTTTCCAAAATGACCTCGAGTTCTTGTTAACTAATATATTGTTCAGAACAAATGTAGCAAATCATTTTCGGCAATATTTAATAGTACCATAGTTGTTGTTACGAAAACGAAACGAGAAGAGGAAAAAAATGTTATTCAAAAGCAGAGGAAAGTCATTTTAACAAAAAAACAAATCTCTTTCTCACTTCTTTAAAGAGGAAAAACAAAGCGAAAAAAAAAGTTTATTGTTAAAAAGAAAATATAAGGAAAACGTTGATGAATTTTTTCCTCAAAAAAAAAAGAAGAATATTAATACAAAGAGAGAAAAAAATGTGAAGAAAAAAGGAATTAACAGAAGGAAGAGACCACTTTAGTTAATAAGATAATAAAAGAAGAAAAAAAATTGTGTTTCGCACGCGAACATTATATAGAAAATAAAAAAGTTAGTCTATCGAGAGAATATGTGCGAATGAAAAAGAAAATACTTGCATTATAAAAAATTGAATCGCGAATACGAGAGAAAGAAATCGATAGTGTGAATGTATCCGTCTGTGACTGAATGAATATAAAAGAGAAAAATTCGAAAGCAAGAATAATAAATTATGATCTTTGCCTAAAAATTTAGTCTTTCCCAAAAAGAGAAAAAAAAAACTAGTCATTAAATTATAATTCCCTAAAATCTATAAGCTCACTGTAATATTTATCTACGTCTTACCTCCTTATAAATCGTAAATATAATTGTTATTTTACACCATTTGTATATTCGTTCCCTTGTAGATTATACTAGAATCGCATAAATATATATATACACACAAAAAAATCTTTAAAGGACAGAAAACTACTTTTTCATTTAATATAAAATGAATAATGTCTGTAGACATTTTTTTTCCAAATGTAATTAAAAAAAAGAATTTTCGCTGTGCTTCGTTTTGTAATCACTGAAACATATCCAGAAATTAAAAACGAAACTCGACGTCTTCCTATATTTTATAATTAAATTATCATTCTTTTTCCTGCATTATTAATTAATTTCTGTTTCTTTTTTTTTCACTTTTTTCCTAAAAAGAATAAAATTCTTCCATTTGAAAAAAAGCTTCTTTAATTAATTTTTCATCTTCTTTATATTAAAGTGAGATTATAATTTGTTCCAAGGAACAAAAGAAAAAAAGGAGATAGAAAAAGACAGATAGTACAATTATTGTGCAGTTGTATTCATAAATAATCCTGGATATGTTTCTATATATATATAAATACATATACATATTCGAATATATTGTGAATTGGATTCGAAGTCGAGTCACGAATTTATATTCATAGAAACCTTCAAATATTAATTTCCACATAAATATTCCGTCGGCGGGAACGACGGTCGATATTTCAAGATTTCGCTTTAAAATATTTTTGAAAATGTCACCCCACTCAGATTTTCATGTGCGTTTGTGACACCACTCACGCAGCACAGCACGCGAAAAAGAAAAAAAATTTTAAACATTCAAATGAAAGAAAAATAAATTACATTTTTTAACATATACGAATTTATTATTATAGAGATGATGAAGAAAAAAAACACTGATGATCATTTCATTTAAATGTTTGAAATTCGAAAGAAGGATAAAAAAAGGGAAAAAGAATGAGTTGTGAACTGTTGAACAGTAGCGATAGAAATTAATTATGTGTATACGTGCGTGAGTCGCTTGAAGTATAAATTATAATAGTTTTCTTTTTGAATCACTACTTATTAGTTATTTATTCAATAAAATAAATAATAATTTTAATACAATACAAATGTTCTAATTTAAAAATTTAATAATTTTTTATGTATTAAAAAAAGAAGCTAGAATCATTTCTTTAAATTCACTTTTTTCTACCAATTTATGTATTAATGATAACATTATTAATATTACAATGTTAATTATATCAATAGTTGATACACTAATAAAAATTTATTTATAACAGATTACTTGACTATTATCAAATAAATATTGACTTGAATCAAATAAATTGTATTTGAATAAATTATTTCAGAATTTGAAGCAAATACCGCATTTAATTGATTCAATTAAAAATTATTTGACCCAAGTATAAATATATTTATTTAATAATAGACAAGTAATCGGTTAATTAAATCAAATACATTTTTTTCTGTGTAGTAATGTTAATTATATTGTTAATTAATATTAACTTATTAATTATTAATTCAATTAATTAAATTAGTCTTCCTTTTGTTGTTATTTAAACTTTTATTCAACTGGTATGATTAAAATTGTTTATAAAAAGGTTATATTGTTAATAATGATTAATTCATTAATTATTAATTAAATATATTAATAATTAAAAATTATTTATTAATAGAATACACATTTTAATAAACAATTTTAATTTCAATTTTTATTATTAATTTGTAAACAAATTTTCATTTACGGCTCACGTACGCGCATACTTCGAAGCGCTACCTGATGTAAAACATGTATGTATTGCGAATTATAAATTGTTATTATTATTAAATATTTTGAATGCACGTCTCTCTCAAATTTAAACGAAAAGATAGAAGTTTACAACAATAGAAATTAAAAGAGGAAAAAATTAACGAAAGAAAAAAAATACTATACATATTAATAATGTTTATAATTAATAAATTATCTTTCATCGAAATATATATTGCGAAGAAGAAATTAATTAAATTAAAGAATTCCAATTTTTATTGGAAAAAAACAATTGAAATTTTTATATTAAGGGCATTTGAACCATTATGACGTCACAATTTGCGCAAAGCATGTGTTCCAAAATTGTGACGTCATAATGGTTCAAATCCCCTTAATTTAAAATTAAAAAAATTAATTTAAAAAACTTGTTAATTATTAAATTTTTTAATTGAATTGAATTGAAATTGAAAATTTACGATTTAATGATAAATTGAAAATATGAAAAATATTCTGAAATATATTTGAAAATTATTGACAATTTTTTTAAAAATCATTGAATAAAATATTATTATAATATAAAATCGGTCGGAATTAATATCATTGTAATATAAAATCGGTCAGAATTAATATATCATTATAATATAAAATCGATCGGAATTAATATATAATTATTAAACGTGTGCTTAAAATAATAAAACTAAATTTGATCTTATTCAAAATAAATAAATACCTTTACGTATTTATATATAAATTCCAAAATATATGAATGTACCTATTATGCTACCTATATACACACTATAAAAAAAATAATAAAGGGAGATTATATTATATTCTGTGAAAAGAACAGTGCCTGTACCTCAGACGCTAGGGAAAAAAATTAGATTCTTCCGTTTGATTTTTGAGAAAAGAAAAATAGAAATCTTCAAAGTTAATTGAAAAGAAACAAGAAAGAAAAATTTGCTAAAAATAAAATTACAAAGTGATTATAAAATGAGATGACAGTGAATAGACTTTTAGAATTATTTTATCTGCAATATTTGAAATCGCCGACAATCCGAAAACAAAAATAACTTCCAGCTTAATATGTTTCTTTAATTTTTATTTCATTTAATTACTTTAATTTATTTATTTTAACTATTATTCGTAAATATCTTTCTCCCAATATTTAAATAATTTTATAAATAATTATTTATTATAAATATTTAAATAATTTTTATAAACAATTAATGATTATTAACAATGAATAAATAATAATTATTAATTAGGAATAACTTTATAAATAATTAACAACAATTTGTTAATAAATAATTTCTGTATGAATTATTTTAATATATAAAAATCTATTTATTTCTATATAAATTATTTATTTGTATAAAAATTTATTTATTTATTTTTATACAAAGTATTTATTTATATAAAAATAGATAGATACTAATGTAAATATTCATAAATATTTATTTACCAATTTTTTATAAATATTTATTTCTCGTCGTTTAATATAAATATTTAATAATAAATATTGAATTCAAAAATATTTATTCACAAATAATTCACAAATAATTCATATAAATAATTCACAAACAATTCGTAAATAATTCACAAAGAATTTATAAATAATAATAATAATAATAATAATTGTCAATATTTGTGTAAATTACTAAAAAAAAATCCTAAGTGGTTAAGTAAATTGAAACTTTTTTCATGCAATTATATTTATACTTTTATTAAAAAAATTAAAATTTAATTTTCTCTTTACAATCCACGATGCGTAAATTAAATAATTCCTACTTTAAGTCCATTTAATTATTTATTTAATTCTAAAAGTTAATTGTAAAAAAAAGGTTTGTGCATAAATATTAAAATTTTCCTATTTTGGAAATTGTAAAATTGTAACAATAACAAAATATTAATTTTTAATTTAACAATTAATGTTTAAATGATAAATATAATAATAAGTACATTTTTCACTGTGATAAATGAAAATATATAAGAATATTGTTTCGGATTGTCGGTGAAAAAGAGAGAAAAAAAAATAATAAAAACAGAATTATACATATCTTCCGTCGTGTTCACGAGTTATGCGTTATGTTTAAATATATAACTAATGCACTAAACAGTTTTAAGACTCATGGTAAAATATTTTTTATACTAAGCAGATTTACTAATCTCAGTAGGCTTGAAGTTTTTCATATCGTTGGCTAAATTTAGTTTTCAAAATGAAAAAACCAAAAAAAAGAAAAAGGAAGAAAGGTGTTTTCCAACTTTACTTAAATTGAAAAAAAAGAAATAATAAAAAATAAAAACTATATTAATACTTGTATATTCAAATCTTGAACATTAAACAAAAAAATGACTGTAGCTAATTATATTAAAAAATAATTTATTGAAAAAAAGGAACTTAATGAAAAAACTGTATTTTACCATTTTTTTAACGAGAAAAAGCAGGGAGAAAAATATACGTATACTTTAAAAACTGTCTCATCTCAAAATTATTTAGAATTCATTTTTTTGTTGCGTATTAGAGAATTCCGAAATAGCACAAAATGCTTTTTTTATGTAAAAAAAAGAATAAATTGTAGAACTGAATTATGGGAAAATATACGAGCACGGTCATAGGTAGTTAAATGAAAATTAAAAAAAAAATGTTACAATGTTTCTCTCGACTCTTTCGACTTTTACAAAATGAAAGTACCATAAAAAATGTATTGGTCCGACGCGACGAAAAAAAATAGTTGCGCACCGTTTTGAAAAGCAGAGCATTCGTAAATTATTTTTTAATGCAAGAATGTAAAGAAATGACACAATATAGAAAATAATGATGAATAGAAGTGAAAAAAACGATTTTATTGAGGAAATTTTGACGTAGTAAATTACTCTGTGCTTTTTAGTTAGATTTTCAAATTTTTAGATAAGAGGAAATGGCCTATTGCATTTTATGAGTACAGGGTGTCACAGAGACGATCTTTTATTAATCTAAGGCAGCGAAACAGATTTAATAGGCGGAGAGAAAATATTGTTCAAATGATCCTTCTTCTTCTTTTAATTGTTAATTTTAAATTTTTGAAATTTTACTCACTTTTTTTCAAATATTGATTATTCTAATTATTAATTTTTATTCCAAATATTGATTATTTGTTCCAAATTTACAGAAGAACAGATGATAATTAAGAGCTAGCATTAAAAGTAATTCATATAGAAATACGCAAAAGTCTGTGAATCAAGAAAAAAAAAGAAAAATAAATTCCATTAAACATTATTTCTCTCCAGCCTGATGCATCCTGTATACTATAATTAATTACTACTTGATGTACTTGTTCCAAAATGTTATCGCGTTATAATTTATAATTAACAATTCGAAGAACAAATTTCTACACTAATGAATAATTCACTTGTGAAAGAATTACAATATTTTTGTTATTTATCCATTTTTTCTATTTATTAGTGAAAATAAACTAAACTAAATTTTAGACAGAAAAATTATTAATTTTGTTTTAAATTGCATTTTCCATGGATAATGTGTATTGTAAAAAAATAGATTGTATTGAAAAAAGTTGAAAAAATGTGTTATTTGGAGTGAATGTCTCTGTATAATGATTATGGAAAATTCATAGCGAAACACGAACACAATATTGTCGCCAATAAAACGCCAGTTATGAATTTTTTTCAATTTATAATAGTCGATAAAACAAATTTTATGCCCGAAAGTGTATAATTATATTTCCTGACGAAATGATGACGAGTTTCAATATTTGATACTTGAGTGTTATATCGTCAGTGAACAATTCTACATAACGGACAAACAATTTTCCATGTAAAATATATACCCCTACATAGGGTGTTTTCGACGTTGACACTCTGAGCGCTCTGAAAGTACGAAACGTGGTTGGTTGGGCTAGGGGAATTCTGAATGTTGATTGGCTGAACTTCAAAATTCATAGTTTTATGCTCTGGTTTCCACACTCTGTATCGCTCGGACCTTTGATACCGAGCGATACAGAGTGTGGAAACCAGAGCATAAAACTATGAATTTTGAAGTTCAGCCAATCAACATTCAGAATTCCCCTAGCCCAACCAACCACGTTTCGTACTTTCAGAGCGCTCAGAGTGTCAACGTCGAAAACACCCATAAAAACTACGTTATTTAATATCGATAAGGATCAAAATAAAAATGATTATTCAAAAATAATTTGCATTTTGTCATTGTAATGCGGCTTCCCTCGTGGCCATGTGTACGTCCCATTAAAACTGTTGAAATTTTTATTATTCCGATAAGGGTATAAATGGTATAAATCATTGTTTAGTAAATTATTCGTCTAAAATATACAAGCCTTAAAAGAAAACTTTGATAGTATGCAAAAAGAGGAGAAATTTACCATTTAGAGATGAAAAGAGAGGTTGGAAACGACACAGACCGGTGAAAAGTGAAGCACTTGTTGACAAAATTGACGCGCACTGGATTTTAACACTTTTTACTAAAAAAAAATAATCACTAACTATTTAACACTACTGGGTGGTGTATTTCTGTTAAAAAATACTTTACGAACAATAAAAAACTTCAATAATGGGAAATTTTAGCAACTTTCGAACTAAGCTGGTCTTCGCGGGAATGTCACACTAAAGCATGAAGTACACACAAGAGAAGGTCGACTCAGAAACATCCCTATAGTTCCGAATTCGACCACCAGATGTAGCGTCAAGTAACTTCCCCGCTCTTATTTAAAATGTTTAAACATATTTATTAATAATTAGAAATTAATAAATAATTTTCACTGATAGTTGTTTGAAATACAGAGGAAAAATTAAGAATTATCTTTAGATTAATCGATTAATATTTTTTAAGCAAAAACACAGCTGGAAGTTAACAGCGCCACCTTTAGGCGGCGCTGTTAACGCTTCTCAATTTGACCGGCGTCTTTTCCGTGTCTTTTGTCTTCCGAGACATTGCTAAGCGTGTATACATTTCATTTTTAAATTAAAATTTTTAATAATAAACTATATTTTCGACACAATGCAAGGAACAATTATTGAAAATTTAAGTGGCAGAAAACTCTCAGTACTAGTGTCGTTGCTGATAATTGGACAAATTACTTCCTTTTTAATTGGTGGTCTCATTGGTAAAGTATTATTCATTTTGTTTATGTTACTTGCATGTGGGGCATTATTGTCAACACAAACGAATGCATAAATAAATCTTATGGGGGTAAATAATTTCTTTTAAATCAATTTGTTTGGAATATTTGAGTATTTCTTTAAAGAATCAGGTCATTTATATGTGGATTAAAGGTTTATTTCGTTTTTATAGCACCCACTCCATCGAATACTCAGACTATTCTTGGTTATACTTGCAAGGATGTGCGAATTAATGGAACAATACCGAATGATAAGTGGTACTATTCCCGTGGAAAAGGGGCTTGTAATCTTGTCGATTTGCATACATTTGATGATTACGAGAGCCACTTGAAGGCCTTTCAAGTTGTCTTTGCATTCCAGGTTGGGGAATTTTCTTTTTCTTTGTATTTTTCTACTTTACGAATTTTCTACTTCTGTTCTATATTTGCAATTTTTTTTGCAAATATGTATTGCAAATTTTTTTACTTTTTTCTCTTGAAAATAAATTTTCAACTAATTTTAAGTTATTAGGGTATTAAATCGTTTGTACTTTTAAGGGGAGACTTTGACTACATTTTTAACTGTAGTTTATCATAATATTTTTGTATTTTATACTTTTTACAGGCTTCACAGTTTTTCCCCTTTTGTCCCCTTATTTCAATTTTATCACCTTTTTCACCTTTTTATTGACGATTTGTCACCTTTTTCCCCTTTTTTGGTGATTTGTCCCCTTTTTCTAATAAAAAATAATGAAAAATAATTTCTTTTTAAATAACTTAAATCTTGAAGAACTATCATAAAATTATTACTTAGAAATTTTTAATGAATAATTTTACTTAAATATTTCAAAATTAATTGAATTTTAAAAAAGTTGCGTTTACAATTATTTTCATAAATAAAGATTTTAATTTTTTATAAAATTTCAATTTTTAATTGATTTTATTAGAAATTCTAAAGAACTTAAATTGCAAAAATTTTCAAAATTCAAATTATTCTGAAATTACTTAAATTTTTTAATTTATATATTTAATTAATTATTAAAAATAATGAATTTATCGAGGAATTTTAGTTAAAAACACTAAAAAAAATTTGAACTTTGGAGAAGTTTTAAATGATTGCAAAAATTCAATTAATATTTTCAAAAGTAATAAAATTCTTCGCAGAAATTCAATTATATTCAAAAATTGAAAGAAATTCTCGTTAAAATTTCAATTCTCTTTATAAATAATAAAATACTTCTTCAAAATTCAATTATTTTTAAAAATTTTAATAAAATTCTTGGCAAAATTTCAATTATTTGCAAGACTTTTCCTAAATTCAATGATTTTTAATATCCACTATTATAATAAAATTTTCCAAAAGAATTCAATTATTTAAAAAAAAGTTTATTAAAATTCTACGCAAACGTTTAATTATTTTCGTAATTAATAAATTTAATTATGTAAAAATTTGGTGACAAAATTCTTTATGAAAATTCAATTTGAAGAAACATGCAATTATTCAATACATTGTTATTTTTGTATTTAAATAATTGAATTCTAGTAGAATTTTCTCATAAACATTGATTTAAAAATGGATTTCAGATAAAATTTTACATAATAATTAAATATTAAAAGCATTAGAGCGTAAATTTTTAGAAATAATTGAATTTTGAAAAAGTTTAATTGAATTTTTTTATGTTATTTAAAGTTTTTATTTTCTAATATATATTTAATTGAAAAATTTCCGAATAGTCGAAATTTTGTAAAGTTGAATTGTAAACAAATACATTTTTGAAAATTCTTAGAATTTGTTTAAAAATTATTATAAATAATTGATTTAAAGAAGAATTTTAGTTAAAATTTTTAGAAAATAATAATTGAATTGAAATAATGAAAATAATTTTGAAGAACTTACAGTAAAAATATTTGTTAAAGTATACAAAATAATGATCTTATCACTCGGTCATCTTTAATTATTATAAATTGTTGGATTTCAAAAAGATTTGAATTTGAATGTTTTGAAAATCTTAATTCCTATTGAAAAAATAATGATAAAAAAAAATAATAATAATGATTAAATATTTTTTAAAAAAAGAAATAATTGCTGTTTACGAATAATTTTACAATTAAAAAAATTCGTAAATAAATGTAATAGAACATTTTTTTGAGCATCTAATAATTTTTAGAGTGAATCAGAATATTCTTTAAGGTCAGGGAAAAAGTTAAAAATTGCCTAGAAATCAGGGAAAAACAAAATTAAATTTTTGTGGAAACTCTAATTGAAATCGAATCATTTTTAAAAAATTTTATAGAAGCTATTAAAAAATTTGAATTATATATGCAAGTTTTATAAACAAATAAATTTTTGTCCCCTTTTTGTACCCTTTTTGAGGAAAAAAATTCCCCTTTTCACCTTTTTTTAAGAAAAAAAAGGTACTGTGATGCCTGTTATAACTTAAAAAAATTATGATTTAAAATTAGTTAAAAAAAATAAACAAATGAATTTCCATAAAAAAAAAAAATTCAATAACAATGGTTTTTTAACATTTTCGACTTAAAAACAATGTTTTTTTTTAAAAAAAATAATAAAAATCATTTTTTTCATTCAGCAATTTTTTTGAGAATACAGAAACATCAAACATATTTTCTAAAAAATTACGGATGGACTTTAAAATCTTTCAATTTTTAAGAAAAATAAAAATCCGAAAAGCAGGCTTCGGATATTTTCCAAAAATGCGACTTTTTTCGACTAATTTTCAAAAATTGCTACAAAATACCACATGTTTAGTATAAATTCACAATTATTGTGAAAGTTTTTAATTAAAATTCTTCAAGAAAATACTTAGTTTTTTTTTAAATTATACAAAAATTCTTTTAAGAAATTCCACTATTTTCGAAAAATTAAATTAGAATATTTTTAAAAAACTAATTCTTATAATTGTTTTATCATAATTTTTTAAGATTTACTTATCTTCGAACAAAGTAAATTATATTTTCTTTAAATTTACTTCGTTAGTTTATTATTAAAATTTCGGAAAAATCATGTTTATATTTATAATTAAAATTCTTCAAAAATTTGATTATTTATTTTATTTTTAAAAATATTTTTAAAAATATAATAACTTAATAACTGTAAAAAAAACATGGTCAATTATTACAGTTACAAAGATAAAATTTTTGTTGCAAAACTGAATTAAATAAACGATTTTTTCGACTTTTTTTCTGTATTAAACTCGATCCGAGGCCTGCAAAAACTTCAGAATATTTTATGACCGTTTTTATTTTCTGACCATTGACTTTCCCTCTAAAAATTACTATAAAAATAATTTTATGGGAGATATAAATCATTTTCTTGATACAGTTAAAAAAAAATGTAGCCAAAGTATAAAATACAAGAATTTTTTGTATTTATTTGTTTATTTATGAACTTTTAGATGCCATTGCCTCGAGATAAAGTTCAGTTGGATTATTCTCGTTGGCATCACAGTTTAATTGGCGTTTTGCACGTGGATATGGTCTATCACCACAAAATCACAATACGTAAGAAATATTTTTCTTAAATATATATACAAAAATTATGGTAGTAATATTTTTTTATTAATATTTAATTTGTTACTTTTATTTACAATGTTATTCAGCACCGAGAACGAAATTGACAATTGATGCTAGACTTGGATACAGAAATAAAGAAGATCCTGATGATGCTTGGAAAATGTACGCTTCTTCGGAATTCGAAAGAAATTTGGAATGCAGCATCAGTACTGTAAGTACTTTTTTAATTTTTATTTATTAGAGCCGAATAAAATTAAATTATTGAAATTATTATTCACTATTAATTTATTTGCTATGAAAATTATCGTTGGTGATTTACCATTAAAATTATTATTTACCGTTAAAATCAATTCTAGTTTTCTATTTTATAAATTTTATTTCGGTTTCAGAAAATGGATCAATATAATTACAACTGCAGTCTCGTTTCACTTTTTGAATTGGGTTCACTGTTTCATGATTATTATTTACTCAATATTCGTCTTCCTGCAGATAGTGATAAAAATATAAATCAGGAACTAGGCTACGTTACGGATTTATTACTCACCGTAAGTGCTAGGAAGTTTTTTTCTTTTTTTCGCAAAATCACAGTTTATCAATTTTATTTTTAATTTTTAAATTCTGTTTTAATTACAGACGATAAATCAAAATGGAGGATTTACGAAAGTTTGGGTTGGTCTTAAAACATTTTACTTTCCAATTGTCGTGTGCCTTCTTTTGTGGTATTGGCGACGAGTTAATATGCTCACGAGATCGCCTGCACTTTTGGAATATATGCTTCTGGCTCTTGGAATATCCCTCACGTTTTTAAATGGTTAATTTATTTTTTAATTAATTTAACACATTTAATATTTTTTAATTTAATAACAATATTTCTAATATTTTTTGATTCAATAATTACATTTTAAATAATTTTTAATTCAATAATCTATATTAATAATCGTTGTATTCCGGTAAACTGTTCGCAGTTTCAAGTTAGTTGCTGTTTGCATTTTTGTTTCCTAACTTTTTAAATAATTTTTCTTTTTAAATATTTTCAATTTTAAAATTAATGTAAGTAAATGAAAATAATTGAATTCTTGCAAAAAATTATATTAAAAAATTTGAAAATAATTGAATTCCTTCGATGAATTTTATTATTTATGAAAATAATTGAATTCCTTCGAAGAATTTTATTATTGATGAAAATAATTTAATTCTTGCAAAGAATTTTATTTAAAAATTTGAAAATAATGGAATTCCTTCGAAGAATTTTATTATTTATGAAAATAATTGAATTCCTTTGAAGAATTTTATTATTGATGAAAATAATTGAATTCCTTCGAAGAATTTTATTATTGATGAAAATAATTGAATTCTTGCAAAGAATTTTGTTAAAAAATTTGAAAATAATTTAATTCCTTCGAAGAATTTTATTATTTATGAAAATAATTGAATTCCTTCGAAGAATTTTATTATTGATGAAAATAATTTAATTCTTGCAAAGAATTTTATTTAAAAATTTGAAAATAATGGAATTCCTTCGAAGAATTTTATTATTTATGAAAATAATTGAATTCCTTTGAAGAATTTTATTATTGATGAAAATAATTGAATTCCTTCGAAGAATTTTATTATTGATGAAAATAATTGAATTCTTGCAAAGAATTTTGTTAAAAAATTTGAAAATAATTGAATTCCTTCGAAGAATTATATTATTTATGAAAATAATTGAATTCTTGCAAAGAATTTTGTTAAAAAATTTGAAAATAATTGAATTCCTTCGAAGAATTATATTATTTATGAAAATAATTGAATTCTTGCAAAGAATTTTATTAAACTTATTAAATTAATTATTATTATTAAATTTTATTAAAATTTTTAAAAATTCTAATTAAATTCTTTTGAAGAATTTCTTTGGATTTTTTAAAATAATGGAGTTTCTTTAATAATTTTAATTGAAAATTTTGAAAGTAATTGAATTTTATGAACAATTTCTTTCAAGCTAGGTATTAAATTCGATCGTGTTTCTTAATAATTAAAAATAATTATTTAATTATAGATTTTAATAACATTTTTAGAAAATAATTAAATTCTTCTTAGAATTTTCTTACAATTTTTTAAAATAATTTAATACATTCGTGGAATTTTATTAAAATATAGAAAATAATTGAATTCTTTCAAAAAGTGAAACTCCTTTAAACAATTTTATTAGAGTTTTTGTAAATAATTAAATTCTTTTGAAGAATTTCTTTTTTTAAAGTTTTTTTTAAAAATAATGTAGCTTTTTGAATAATTTTAATTAAAAATTTTTGAAATTTAATTGAATATAATCGTGTCTGTTAATAATTATAATTGAATATTTGATTATTGAAGTTTATTAAATTTGAATTGAAAATAATTAAATTTCTCAGAATAATTTTAGTACTTATAAAAAATAATTTAATTCTTGCGATGAATTTCATATAATTATATTTTAATTATATTTTTTTTTCTTTCATGAAAAATTCAAAATATATTTTTACTGTACTTTACTTTTATCAATAAGTGAATTTTTAAATATTTTCTAAAAAGTTATTAATTTCTGTTCAACAATCCAAGAGGAAAATTTACGTTTCTTTATTTTTCCAGCACCTTTGGAGTACTTTACACTTGTTTTCGACATGCCGTTTATGTTACTCTTGGAAGATATTCGTCAGGGTATATTTTACGCGACTCTACTTTCATTTTGGTTGATATTCGCCAGCGAACATCTTATGGTGAGTTACATATTCATAGTAATTATTTATTGTATCATAATAATTGTTATTTTTACTAGAAAATATTGACTTTTTTTACCTTTTTTACTATTTGAAAAAAAATCACTGTTTAATAATGAGAATTTTCTTTTTATTTCATGTCGCAAAACGAACAGATTCAAGTAAGTTTACGCTTTTTCATTTATAATTTTCAAATTTTGAATATCGTTTAATGTAACATTGCTTTTTTATTTATTAGGAAGGTGATCAAAGAAGTTCTTTGAAGTCCTATTGGCGTCATCTTTCCGCAGTTGGAATCGGATGTTTGTCACTCCTATTTTTCGACATGTGCGAGCGCGGAGTCCACATTAGAAATCCGTTTCACTCCATTTGGGTTACAACTGTCGGTGCACAAATTGCTGTATCCTTTTCTTTTTCTATTTTAAATTACTTAGTTTAACATAATTTAATTTTCATTCATTCTATTTAGTTTCATTCTTTTTGTTCTATTTTTAATTTGTTTTATTCCTTTTATTTCATTTTCTTTGTTCCATTTTTTTCCATTCTTACTTTGTTTCATTTTTTTTTTTTTTTTGTTCAATTTTTAATTTGCTTCAGTTTTAATCTGCTTCATTTTTAATTTATTTCATTTTTAATTCGCTTCGTTTATAATTTGTTTTATTCTATTTAATTTAAAAATACGATTTAACTGTCTTTCCTTTTTTTTCCATCAGTTGTTGTAAATTCAGGCCTCGGATCGACTTTAAGCTTCTGACATTTAATAACTTCTAAAAATTACAACTTTAATTCTCTTAAAATTCAATTATTTTCTACAATTTTTAATAAAACTTCTTCTCGAAATCAATTATTTTTAATAATTTTCCAAAAGTTCTTAGAGAATTCAATGATTTAAATACAAAAATTCATTTTTTTATAATGATTGTAACTGTCCATGTTTTTTAAGTTATTAATTAATTTTCAAAAAATTATAATAAAAAAATTCTTAAAATTAATTTTTCAAAAATAGTTTATAAAAAAAATACTTTTTAAATATTATATACAATTGAAAAATTTCCAAAACAATGAAAATTTGATAAATTCTATTAAAAAAAAAAATAAATTTTTAAAGAATTTTAATTATTAAATATAAACGTGATTTCTCCAAAATTTTAATTAATCTAAAAAAGTAAATTTAAAAAAATTTTAATTTACTTTGTTCGAAGTTAATTGAATCTCAAAAAATTAAGATAAAAAAATTGCAAGAAAAAGTTTTTTTAAATATTGTAATGTAATTTTTCGAAAAAAATTAAATTTCTCAAAAGAATTTTTGTAGGTATAATTTAAAAAAAGAATTTTTTTCAAGAATTTTGATTAAAAATTTTGAATATGATTGTTATATGTTATTAAAATGTTAAAAATAATTGTAAACAATTGTAATGTTATTATTTTTTGTATGTATTTGAATTTTTGGAAATTTATATTTGAAAATATCGAAAATAATTGAATTTTAAAAAATTAGAATGCAAAAATTCTAACAATTATTTTCTTCAAAAATATTTTTTAATATAATTTTTAGAAGTTAATTTTCATTAATTACCATTTTTAAATTTATACTTGAAGATTTTTCATTAAATTTTTAAGAAATCTTATTTTTTCAAAAATTTGCAATTAAAATTCTTTAAAAGTTGATTTTCAAAAATTTTTATAAAACACTTTCAAAAAAATCAATTATTTTCAATTAAATTTTACAAAATTTCAATTATTGAAACTCTTTTCAATTCTAAGTTTTGAAAATTTATTTAGTATTTATAAAAAATAGTTGAATTGTTTCGAAGAAATTATTAAAATTTTAGGAAATATTTGAATTCTTCCAAGAAATTCAATTAAAGATGTTTTGAAAATAATTGAATTCCTGCAAAGAATTTTACTATTTATAAAAATAATTGAATTCTTGCGAAGAATTTTACTATAAATAAAAATAATTGAATTCTTGCGAAGAATTTTACTATTTATAAAAATAATTGAATTATTTCGAAGGATTTATTAAGAATTTAGAAAATAATTGAATTTATTCGAAATATATTAACATTTTTTTTAGAAATTGAATTCTTTCGAGGAATTCAATTAAAATTGAATTAAATTTCAATTATTTTCAAAATTTGCAATTAAAATTCTCCAAAAGTTGATTTTCAAAAATTTTTATAAAAAAAAACACTTTGAAAAAAAATCAATTCTTTTCAATTAAATTTTACAAAATTTTATTTATTGAAACTTTTTTTAATTGTAAATTTCGAAAATTTAATTAGAAAAATTATTAATAAGTTGCATTTTATACTAAAAATTATTGCAATATTTGGAAGAAAAGTCGAAAAAGTCGTAATTTTTAAAAAATAAGTCGAAAAAAGTCGGATTTTTGAAAATAGTTTTAAAAAGTCGAAAAAGTTATAATATCCGAGGCCTGTAAATTTAATTTTCCGAAATTTTATTCACGAACTTAATTATTCCTTAACGAATTTAAACAGCTTGGCTTTATAATTCTAGCTGGAGTTTCAGCGGGTATTTACTTTTTGTTTTTGTGCTACATAATATGGAAGGTTTTCACGAATATCAGTATTAAAAGAGCCTCATTACCATCAATGAGCAGCGCACGTCGTCTACATTACGAAGGTATTATTTATCGTTTCAAATTTCTCATGATTGCAACTTTACTCTGTGCATCTTTAACCATCGCCGGATTCATTCTTGGAGAGGTAAATCAATTTTAAAAAAAAGACACTTAATTTAATAGTTAATAGTAATTAATTCTTTTTTTTTCGCAAAAAGGTGGCTGAAGGACAATGGAAATGGGACCAAGATATTAAATTAGAAATGACTTCAGCATTCTTTACTGGTGTTTATGGAATGTGGAATATTTACATCATGGCACTGTTGTGTCTTTATGCGCCTTCTCACAAACAGTGGCCCATTGAACCTTCAGGTGAGAAGAACTATTTAATAATTTAATAATAAATAATACAGGGTGGTCGCTGGACCGGGAAAACCGGGAAATGACAGGGAATTTTGATCTTGACCGGGAGTTTGGAAATTTTTTATTAAAAAATATTTTTTTTTTATAAACATACATTGATTATTTTGTGAGAAAAAAATAGAAATATTTATTTTAAGACTTATTAATTCTATTTCATTAAGAAAAATTTAATGATCTTCTAAAACATCGTTTTATTTTGTCAGGAAATTTTATCAAAAGTACTGGAAAAATATTCAATTTCTAGAATTTAAATAAGAAATTTATGAATTTTGTTGTCCAACTTAACAGACTTGAAAAAAAAGAAAATATTAAATTTAATTTTAAATTCTTTCTATTTCTAACAATAAATAATTGAACAAAATACAGTTTTAATTAAATTCGTCGAAAAATTTCACATCCTATAAAATAGTGAGAAATAAATCAAATTATAAATTTTTTTTGCAATAATTTTATGACAAAACAAATTTGAATTATTAAAAATGTGAACTAATGAGAACAAAAGTGATAAGAAATTTCTAAGAATTAATTTTTAATTTCTAAATATAACGAAACATTAAAATAAATAAAATTCTGTTTTTCTTAGAAAATTCAATTATTTCCAAACGTGATAAACTTCTTCGCTTAAATTCAATTATATTCAAAAGTTTAGAAAAATTCTCGTCAAAATTTAAATTATCTTTATAAATAATAAAATTTTTCTCCGAAATTTAATTATTGTCAAAAAATTTAATAAAATTCTTTGCAAGATTTCAATTATTATCAAAAATTTTCCTCAGTTCAATTATTTTTAATATCTACTATTTTAATAAAATTTTCCAAAAATTCAATTATTTAAACTAAATTTTAATAACAATTTTACAGAAATTCAATTACTTACCAATTTTTATAAATTTCTTCGTACCAATTCAATTATTTCGAAAAATTTAAATAAAATTTTTTTAAAAATTCTATTATTTAAAAAAATTTTGACAAAATTCTTTACAAGATTTAGTTAATAAAATTTTGCTATACAAATCAATTATTGTCAATAGAATTCTTCTTAAGAATTCAATTATTTTCATAAATAATAAAATTTTTCTCCAGAATTTAATTATTTATAAAAATTTTGTTAAAATGCTTTATAAATTTGAAAAGTTATAATAAAATTGATCATAGAATACAATTATTTTTGTAAAATATATATAACACTCTTCCTAGGAATGCAATATTATTGTCAAAAATGTTTGTAAAAATCTTTGAAACAATTCAATTATTTTCGTAAAAAATAAAATTCTTTGAAGCAATTCAATTATTTAAGAAATTTTAATAAAATTCTTTCCAAGAATTCAATTCTTTTCAAAAATAAAATTTTTCACTAGAATTCAATTATTTAAAAAAAAATTAATAAAATTCTTCGTTAGATTTCAATTATTTTCAATTTTTTAATGAAATTTCTCAATGGAATTTAATTATTTACAAAAAGTTTTAAGAAATTCTGAGAAATTCAATTATTTAAAAAAATTTGAATAAAATTCTTCACAAAAAATTATTTATTTTCATAAATAATAATATTTTTTTCTCCGGAATTCAATTCTTGAAAAAAATTGTTAATAAAATTCGTTGCAAAAATTCAATTATTTTCATAAATAACAAAACTTATGGCAGAATTCAAATTATTTTTTATACAATTTTAAATGTACTAATAGAAAATTGCATTTATTCTTAAAATTAATTTTTAAATTCGCCGAAACAATTCAATTATTTTTAAAAAGATTGATAAAATTCTTCATAAAAATTCAATTTTAAGAAATATTCAATTATTTAATAAATTATTTATCTTTCTATTAAAAAAAATTGGATTCTCGAAAAATTCTCTAATAAAAATTCATTAAAAAATAATGAATTTCACGTAAAATTTTAAATTGTAATTGAAAATTAAAAGCATTATAGTGTAAATTTTTAGAAATAATTGAATTTCGAAAAGTGTCTAAATTAAAATCTTAAAAAATTTGAATTTATTGTTACAATATTCTTATGATGGAAAATAATGATTTTATCACTCTGTCATCTTAAATTTCTTCATGATTTATAATAATATTCTCATACGTTATTGAATTTTAAAAGGTTTGAATATTCTTTAGTGTCAGGGAAAAACAAAATTAAATTTTTGTGGCAACCCTGTTACTATACTTTTATCTTTCATGGAATAATTTATTTTGAAAGCTATACTTTTTGACCGGGAAAAGTAATTAATGACCTTGAAATGACCGTGAATTTTCAGGGTTGCAACGCAACCTGGAAAAGTCAGGGAATTTTGATTGGAATCCTGGAAAATTATTGTTTTCTAAAGTTATTGTGCTTATTCTTGAAATCTAATTTTTCTTTTATTCAATTTTCTTAATTCAAATTTCTTAATTCAATTTTAAAAGAGTTGCCTTTACAATTTTTCTTCGCAAGAATTAAATTATTTTCATAAATAATAAAAAAATTTATAGATTTACAATTATTTTTATAAATAATAAAAAAATTTATAGATTTACAATTATTTTCATAAATAATAAAACTCATCGCAAAATTTCAATTATTTTTAATATAATTTTAATGGAATTTCTCGAAAAAAATTTCTTAAAAATTTTATTAAAATTCATCAAAGAAATTCAATTATTTTCAAAAGTAATAAAATTCTTCGCAGAAATTCAATTATGGTCAAAAGTTTAAAAAATTTATCGTCAAAATTTCAATTATTTTTATAAATATTAAAATTTTTCTCCAAAATTCAATTATTTTCATGAAATTTCGTAAAATTGAATTTTGTAAACAAAAGGATTTGAAAATGTTGAAAGAAATGTTTTAAAAATTATTAATAATAATTAATAATAATTAATTTAAAGAAGAATTTTAGTTAAAAATTCTGGAAAACAATAATTGAATTAAAATAATGAAAGTAATTTTGAATAAGTTACAGTAAGAATATTCTAATAATAAATGTATTTTTAAAAACCTGGAAAACCTGGAAAAGTCAGGGAATTTGAAATGAGCAAAAGCGTGGCAACCTTGATTTTTTTAATGAAAAAAGTGGCCACCCTGTAATAACAAAACTGTTAAAAATAGATAAAGTAAAGAATTAAATTTAAAGGAAAGTTTAAATTAAAATTTTTTTTATACTTAAATCATGATATTAAAATGGAAAATTGTAATTTTATTTGATTTGTATTTCTAGAAAATAGTGCAAGTGAAGAAATTGAATTTTCGAGATTGCAGTCGGAGCCAAATGAAATGTTGTCATTGACAGCATTCGCTCGCAAAACAGCCGTAGAATAAATGGGAATTGATAAACAAGGAATGAAAAGCCAAGTGGCCACATACTTGTGACTGATATTCGTTATATTATCTTTTATACGAAACTTAAAATTATTAGTTATCGCTAACATTTTTCAGTTGGAATAACTATTTTAAACGTCAGATTTTGATAACAACTTTCTCGACAAAGTTTGGGAAATTTTTAATTTATATACACTTCTAATATTTTATATTTTTACACTTTTTTAACTTTACACTCTTTTAAATTTATACAAACTTACAAATTTTTTGAAAACGACTTTTTTTATATCTAATTATCTTTACATTTACATATTTCAAAATGTAATTCTGTACATTATTGAATTTATTTATTTTCTTCACTTTTTTATAATTTGTATATTTAAATTTTTTGCTATTTATAATTTTTTATAATTTATTAATTTTTATAATTAATTTATTAAGAAAATATTTAATGGCACTAAAAATAGTTCAAACGACAATCAAAATGAGAAGAAAAAAAACAATGCTTGCACTTTTACAAATTTTATGTGACAAGTGAAATTTTTTTATTTTAAAACAATCATTAATTTCAGAAACAGAATAGAATAAATTAAAACTTGCATTATCAACGAAAGTAGCAAATCAAAAAATGAAATCAAGTAAAAAATAATAATAAGATTTAGATACTGAAGAATGAAAACAAACTGCTAATATACATATCAATATTGGGCATTTACTTACGTTTTATGAAAGCTGCATTTATGAACAAATTGAATTATTTGTAGACACTAAACAGTATTCAATATTTGCTTAAGAAGTGCTGTGGTACGTTATACATTAATCTTAGAGGTAATTGAACTTTTTTTTTTTAATTATTTAAAATGAACTTTTTACACCGTCTTGGTCGTAAAATTTGGATTATTTAATTCTTTTTTTAATGTGTATGAAAATATCGAATTTAGAGAACGTGATTAAGTAGATTTAAGGTGTAATAATCACTCACGTAAATTTAGAGTCAGAATTCACTCTAATTTTTTTTACATTTATATATTTATAATACAGAGAATATTATTTTGGCATAATATTGAATTTTATTTGACTAATTATATTGAGTCTATAATTTATTTAAAAAAATTTTTTTAATGTTTAAACTATAATAATTGTTCAAGGAATTGAAAATTTAATGAAATTATTAATTAATTAGTTATTTAAATTATTTTATTCAATTTAATAAATTAAATTAATTACTTAAAATTAAAAGTTAAATTAATTACTAAAATTGCTTTTACTGTTGACATTATTAATTATGTTATTAAATGTTTAATTCTTATTTGATTTGAGATTTTCTTTTTCATTTGGACGAATATCTGACTTTATTTGACGTTTACAATAATCTGCATGAATATGAAAAAGTATTAGCCGATAATAGATCGATCATATAAATATATAATCCGAATCAGTATTCAAATCATAATAGAATTTACAAACTAAAGTCATTAGTGTAGCAAAAAAAAAAAAAAAACGAAAATAACTTTTTTTTAAATATTACTCTTGCCTCTCAAGAAGTTTTACTTTTTTTCAAATTCAATTTTAAATTAATTTATATATTTTGTACATTATAATTTATTTTTCTTATTTTTTACTTTAGATTTTAATCTAGAAAAGTGAAATGCATGAATGATGAAATTAAATTAATAGAAAATATAAAGTACATGTGCCATTTACAAAAAAAAAAAAACTTTATATTATTAACAATTAATTCAACTGTAATTCTTGTAAACTTTTGTACATTTTTTTACAATAAATTGATTTGTTATAAAATTTTATTTCAGAAAGTTTTCAAAAGGAGGCGATAAATAATAATGATTACAAAAAATAATTTTCAATTTATCAATATTAATTAATTATTAATTGATTATTATTAATTATTATTAATAATAATAATAAATATTAATATAAATATTAATAATAATTAATAATTATTAATAGATATTAATTCATTATTTTATTTTTTTCTTATTTTTTGCGTTTATTGTATAAAAATTAAATTACGGTAAAGAAGTATTTTTATTTATTTATTTATTGAAAATTTATTTCTTTAAGCATAAAGTCTTAAATAAAAAATTAAATTGTTTATCATTTAATGAACTTTAGTTAAATTCCAATTTGCTAATTGTTTATACAAATGAAAAACGATTTTATTTTGTTTTAGTAATGTCAAGATGAATTTTGAAGACAGACGTAAGAAATCATTTATAAAAGTGACCCGATTATTTTTATAATAATAATTTCTTTTTTACAAATAAAAAATTGAGCCTCAAACCGAAAAAATCCATGATTTTCACCTGAGAAGAAAATATTGCAGGTATTTCTCATTTACAAAATATAAAAACATGATTAAAATATCGATATTTAGAATATTAAATTATTTGTCAATATTGAGTGCTGCAAATATTTCATTGCGATTAATAATTGGAAATAAATTTGAAATATGTGAAAAAGGGAACATTTTACCATTTTACTAAAAAGTAACAATTTAGAAAATTTACCAAAGTAATTAATAATACTACGACTGTTTTTTAATATCTATTTTATCTTATTTTTAAAATAAATTTTATTACTCAATTATTACATTTATTTTAATACTAAATAAATAGTGGATTTTAATTTTCCCACGCGATAATCCGATTGGTTGGCTCAGTGTCAAAACAAACTTGACGCATGCGCATAATGTGAATTCGAAATTTCCCGCGCAGGGGATTTAAAGATGGCTGCCGCAAGTTTTACCTTTCACTTTCACGGATTGGTTCGTTCTAATCTATCGCAACATTCTATTGGTGGAAATTTAATGGCCTAACAACAATTCAAAAAAAACTAAACTCTGGCGCAGTACAAATAACGCCTGGAGAAACACACAACATAAGAGAACACACTCATACACGGATAACATACATTGTGTCTACACATGCCCTTATGCGCATGAGAAGCCTTTGTCCGTATTTGTGATTGCTTTTCGCAGCAGAGTCGAGTAGTGTGTGCGCATTGCATTCACGGGATCAGTCTGGATTGTTTGGCAACGATTGCTCGATTAGCAACCTGGCAGATCTACAGTTGGCTAGTGCTGCTATCGAGATTTATCAAGTGTTTTGTGTGACGGAGATTGTGAGATTTTTTTTGGAAAATTGTGTTGTGTTAAAGTTTAAAGCAGTCCTCGGATTGACAGCTCGCGACAAGTCCGCTGAACGGAAGTTTTCATTATCTGTAAGTTGAAGTGGATAGTTCGACCATTCGTGTGTGAAATTTTCGCATTATCAATCGGTAATTTTTGCGTGTCTAATTATTAAATCAATTCGTGGTGACTCTTTAATTTTTCCTCACACATGAATCTAAATTGTAGATGATCGTGACGAGAGTGAGACAAAATGATGATAATTTAGTATTGGTGTATGGGAAGTGTTTAAACAAAGGGACGATTCAATTGTTTATCCGCGGACCATCAGTGTTAATTATACGAACATAAAATCGGATCATTGACGACTCTCTTTCCTATCACTTTCTCTCTTTTTCTTAATTCGCAGACCGTTGATTGTCGAAACTGTTTGTTTGTTTCTTTTTTTTTGGTGCTGCCATTGCTGCTAGAGACTAAAACCCCCATAGAGAGAGTCGGAGTGCTACAGTGCATTTCAAGTGAGAAGATAGACAATTGGATTGGAGTTGTGCAGTGTCGTGCCTGCGAGGCCCTTACATGAGAATCGGCTCAGCTGATTCATAGACTGCGCCATCACGGGCTCTTCGCAGCTTTTCCAATAATCAACAATAAAAATGTCGTCTCCAAGTGCTGGCAAGCGACGTATGGACACGGACGTTATCAAACTGTATCCTTGACTCTTTCTCTCTTTCTCTAACCTCCCACTCTTTTGCTTCTTTCTCCCTGTCTCTCTCAGCTTTGCATCTCTCTTTCTCTTTGCCTATCTCTCTTTCTCTCCCTTCTATTTAATTCTCAATTTTTCTCTTCCTTAAAGACTATTTTTACTATGCCCTTTATTTTATATTTAAACAAAAGAAGGTTTGTACTAAACTATTCTCAATTTATAACTCTAAATCTTTACGAAAGTGAAATTTTAAAAATATCCGTAAATCGTTATTTTGATGATAGAAAGTAAACACTTGAATAAAGAATTCAACAATGGGATTTTATTTTGAGGAGGGGCATTTAACCTCGTGCTACGCCGATGACAAGCACAGCTGTTTTTAACCAGCTGATTGTGTACAGTGTTTTGTATATATGCGCAGATTTTTATTTTATTGTGTATAAAAATATCAAAAAAAAAGAAAGAAAAAGACAGATTTTACAATCAGTAGAATTTTCCCTGTTGCTAACAGGAAATGATGTGCCAATTTTTGAGTCACCCTGAAAACAGAATTAAACCCTTTAAATTAATTATCAAAATAGAATTTTTTATTTATTTTGAAAATTTTCAAAATATTTGCTTGTTAATACAGCTTACTTGATATTTGGTTTTTTATTCATGTTTGAATTTAAATATGTACCAATAAAGAGAATTTATAATTTCATGAAAATGTAAATTTTTTTTTTTTTTGAATGAAAAATTGACAATCTAAAGCAAAATTTTTTTGAAAATTATCAAGTATTTTGTTTATTAAATGACGTGTATAAATATAAAATTAGCGGAAATGTTTTCAAGAAAGTGGAAATGAGAGAGGAGCACGGAAAGTTAATTAAGCCCCTCTGAACTTTACGTGTAATTGTAAAATACAAAAGCACATTATCGCTTACTGAGTGAGTAGTGTAAATCAGATTAAACTAAGAAATCCTATTACACTTTTCATCTCTCTTTTGAAGTTGAAATCAATAAAAATAGAATTCTCGTCAGACGTGTATTTAAAAAAAAATAAAAAAGATGAAATTCATTATAATTAAAAGCGAAAAAAAACTCTTTTCATGTTTTAAAAAGTTAGTTTTTTTTAATATCAAGATATATATATTATACAAAGATTTTGATTTCCTTGACATGCGTCACTGACATAACAATCAATAGTTACATACATTTTTATTTCCCATTTTGATCTGCAAACGACCTTGGTCGAAAAGGAAACTTACGGATGACTTAATATTAATTGCATGTGCTTACACGCACGCTAAAATCTATTCGCTTTCGAAAGAATACGTCACAGACGAACGTTTCACATAATCTTTTGTGCTCTATCGCTCACCGTCTTTCTCTCCCTCTCTTTCTTTCTCTCTTTTCATTTACTGCAACTTTTTAACGCGTGTAAAAAGAAAAGATGTGCGGGTAAAATTTAATTAGAAAAAAAAAAAATCAAATGCCTCTTAATTTTTATATATAATTGCGTACATTCTAGAAATTGCTTCAATTTTCGCAATTAATTTTTTATCTTTTTGAAATAAATTATGTAAGCATTCATTGATTGATTTAAATTACATTATACACTCCAAATATTATTATTTTATACTAATTATTTTTAATAATTATAATAAAAATATTACTAATAATAATAATTATAATAACAGGCCCTCGGATATTATGACTTTTTTTTGAGTATTTTCTAAAAATGCGACTTTTTTTCGACTTATTTTCGAAAATTGCGACTTTTTCGACTTTTTTTTCAAATAAGTATTGCAACAAAATACCACATTATTTGTATAAATATTGCAAATTATTTCGATTTTTCTAGAGTGAAAAATAATTAGACAACTTTTTCAAAAATTATTTTTGTATATTTTTCTAATTAAATTTTCGAAATTAGAAAAATAATCAAATGAATTTCCATGTAAAAAGAAATTCAATAACAATGGTTTTTTAACATTTTTGACCTAAAAACAATGTTTTTTTTCAAAGAAATAATAATAATAATTTTTTTCATTCGGCAATTTTTTTGAGAATAGAGAAATAAATTTTCTACAAAATTACGTATGGATTTTCAAATCTTTCAATTTTTAAGAAGAATAAAAACCAAAAAGCAGGCCTCGGATATTTTCCAAAAAAGCGACTTTTTTCGACTTACACTAGAACCTCCAACGATTGCATCTCTATCTATTGCAGTTGTTTACGAAAGTTTGGTGGTCATCCGCTAGGGGGGTGAGAGGGGAGGACACCGCCATATTAATGCGAAGGCAGTATTGTACTAAGTTTAGTGTTCTTTTGCGCCCCGTTTTTTAAAGTTGTATTTTCATATTTCAACATGAGACTGAAAAAGGTCAAAAACGTAAAAGAACGCACTTAGGCATTGAAACTAAACATAATATTTTAAAAAAAATAAAAAATGGCGAGGATAAAAATGACATTTTACGCCAATACAAAATATTTGAGAGTGTACGGCCCTGAGTGTTGACACTTTTATGGAAAGATGGCGCCAAGGTGAAAACCTCCATCTATTGCACACAAGAAGGTCACGCTGCAATCGTTGGAGGTTCTAGTGTATTTTCAAAAATTGCAACAAAATACCACATTTTTAGTACAAATTTTAAATTATTTTGATTTTTCTAGTGTGAAAAATAACTATAAACAAATCATTCAAAAATTATTTTTGAATAATTTTTCTAATTAAATTTTCGAAATATACAATTAAAATGATTTGTAATAATTGAAATTTTGTAAAAATTTAATTTAAAATAATTGATTTTTTTCAAGTATTATTATTACAATTTTTGAAAATCAACTTTTGAAGAAATTTAATTGCAAATTTTGTGAAAATAATGTAATTCTCAAAAAAATTTAATGCAAAATCTTCAAGTGCAAATTTATGAAAATGAAAATTAATAAAAACTAGCTTCTAAAAATTGGTATTAATTTTTTTTTTAAAGTAATTCTTAGAATTTTTTTTATTATAAATTTGTAAAATTCAATTATTTTCAATATTTTCAAAAATGTAATTCCGAAAATTTTTCAGAATTATTTTTAACATTTTGGAGAAAACAATCATTGTGAAAATTTTTAATTAAAATTGCTCAAAAAAATTACTTAGTTTTTCTTAATTATACAAAAATTCTTTTAAGAAATTCGATTATTTTCGAAAACCTACTTTAGAATATTTTTAAAAAACTAATTCTTAGAATATTGTTTTATCATAATTTTTTAAGATTTACTTATCTTCGAACAAAGTAAATGAAATTTTTTTTAAATTTACTTCTTTAGATTACAAATGATTTCTTAATGAAGAACATGAATCCTAAAGCGTGGACCATCGGAACTAAAATTAAATACTCATAACTTCGTCAATTTTGCTCCGATTGTCTTGAAATTTTAACACAATATTTTGGAGACATTATGCATTCATTTAAAAAAATTTCAGACCTTCCCCCCTTAAAGTCGATCCGAGGCCTGTAATAATAATACCTAATTATTATTATTGTTACTATTTTTATTATTATTATTTATTATTATTATTATTAATTACTATTTTTATTGTTACTATTTTTATTAATATTATTATTATTATTTTTCACGAAAATTTTAGTACATAATTAGGCAAATGTTAATGATTTTCTTTATAACTGGTACCAATTTGTGTCAGGCTTTTCATTATTTAGTTTATTTTTCAAATTGTAGGAAATAATAAATTCTTTTGTCTCGTGTCAATTTCTAATTTCAATAATATAGTGGAAGTTGAGGTTAAAATACAAAACGTGCGTGATTCTCGAAATCAGAAAGATTTCATCATTCCTTTATTGATTTTAATATGCCTTCTGAAAAGCAGAAGGAAATTTTTTTTTAAGTTCTTTCATTTTCTTTACTTTTATGTATAAATATGTATATACAACAAAAAACCTTTGTTTCAATTTTTTATATTTTTATTTTCCTTTTAAAATAATTTAAAAGCCACACAGGGAATGAAATGAAATTTATTTTCTATTTTTGTATTCTTTGACTTATTGAGTTTATTTATTTTATTTTTATTATTTTTTTCATTAATTTATTTCTATATTTTACATTTGTTTATTTTTACTATTTTTTTCGTTTATTTATTATATTTTATTTGTTTATTTTATTATATTTATTTTTTGTTTATTTTCTCCCCAATTTATTTAATTCTCTTGCCCCTTTGACTAATTATTTTCTATTAAGAGTTTAAATTAAAATAATGTTTATCCTTTTGATACAAAGATTCAAGGGAATTAATTTTATCTTTGACATATGTTAATGCAAAATATATTTATGATAAATTGAAAAATTGATGATGATGCAACTGTGTATTTTTCCCTTTGTCCAGTATGCTTTTCCTTGAAAGTTTAGGTTCCTTGTGGCTCTTTGTTAGGAAAGTATAGCGATTTTCAAAAGAGGAAGGCATAGAAACCTTTAGTTATAAAACTGTATACAACTCAGGCTCTAAAATACGGCGGGCATTGAACTAGAACACTCTTTATTGTATAAACTATACATTAGTATATATTTATATATATGTGTGTGTGCATGTACATGCGCGCGCAAATGCGTGATTATTAAGAATTTCCATCTCTTTAGAACCATAACAAAGATCTTGGTAATCTATTTTCAAAAAAAAAAATTTCTCCTCATTTCTATGTACGGTGAACGCAACGTAACATTATTTTACGTATTCAGAATCTCCCCCCTCTCTCTCTCTTTCTATTAACTAAAATGTAATTTTAACTCTTTTTAACATTTATATTATGTGAAATGTGAATATTCGATTTTTGAATAAGTATTCGATTGGAATAAAATAAATAAATAAAATTCGAGTTGATTTATTTTTTTAGGAAGGGGCGAAAATATATATATATATGTATATTAAAAATTTGAAAGTCAATTTTATTGTGACTTGAGTTTCGTAAATGAACGCGCTCTTGAACGAAAATAGACCGTGGCATTATTTCTAATGGATCTCTCTTGCTTGTTCTCTTTTATTTGATAGTGTCTCTAATTGGCATCGTCATTTTTAACACATCCCTGTAATTTTGATTTTCTTATCGCGCATCAAGTTCAATATATATACACATTTTTTCCTCCGCGCGAAACAAAAGAATTGATCTTGTTACTTTTACTTTCACATTATTGTGCGTATTTTTTTTTCAAAAAATTTTTTTTACATATTTTGAAAAGAAATTTTTTTTAATTTATTATTTTCTAAGTTTGTTCTAATTTATTATTATAAGAGATCACTTTTTAGTATAGTGGTTTATTAGTTCCAGTTGATATTAAAATAATTATTTAAATACGAAAGGAAATGATAATTAGAAGAATATTTTATTTCTCTCGTTTCTTGAAATGAAGAAAAAAAAATTTAATTTTCGATCTCTTTTAGAGCCACGTGTGTCTTTTAAATATGTACTCGAAAATTTTCTTATAATCTTTTTTGGCTGCATGCCCAGTGAGCAGTTTATTCATTTATATTCTTCACTAATTCTAAACAGATGTTGATAAGTTTCAAGTCAGGAAATGATGCTTTTTGATGACGTTATAAAAAAAGTGTATTAAAATGTCGTTGGTTAATCGTCATTTTCTACAAATAGGAATTTTCTAAGACAAATAATTATAATATAATAATAATATAATAATAATAATAATAATAATAATAGTCCCAAAAAATTTTTTTTTCCTACAAATAGAAATTTACTGAACCAAATAATTAGAATATAAAAAATAATAATAAATAATAAAAATAATAATAAGAAAAAATAGTAAAATAATTAATACAGGGCTCGGATTGTGCGACTTTTTTGTGAAAAAATGCGACTAATCGACTTTTTTGATTCTTTTTAGTAAAATGCGAATGAAATTAAAATTTTTTTTTTAAATTTAAAGGAAAAAGTTTGATTTCAAAAAATGTTCTGTTACATTTATTTACAAATTTTTTGAAAACATCAATAATTTTTTTTTTTTTAATAAATATTTAATTATTTTTTTTCCATAGGAATTAAAATTCTTCAAAAGATTCAAATAAAAATAAAATTTTTAATTATTTTTTATGCAAATAATTGAATTATTGGGAAGAAATTTATAAAACATTAGTAAGTAATTGAATTTTGCAGAAGAGTGTTGATATTTACAAAGATAATTGAAATTTTGAAGAGAATTTAAAAAAAAATTTTTGAAAATAATTGAATTTCTGTGAAGAATTTTTTTACTTTTGAAGATAATTGAATTTTGCAAAAAATTTTATCAGAACTTTTCAAAATAATTAAATTTCCAGAATGAATTTTATTATTTATGAAGATAATAAACATTTTAACAAGAAATTAAAAAAAAATTTTGAAAATTATTTAATTTCTGCGAAGAATTTTATTACTTTTGAAAATAATTCAATTTCTAGGATAAATTTTATTATTTAAAAAGATAATTGAAAATTTGACAAGAATTTTATTAAAATTCTTTGCAAATAATTGAATTTCAGAGAAGAATTGTATTACTTTTGAAAATAATTGAATTCATGTGAATAATTTTATTAATTTTGGCAAATAATTGAATTTCTGTGGAGAATTTTATTAAAATTTAAGAAAATAATTCAATTCTTGCAAAGATTTTTATTAATATTTGAAAAAAAATTTATTTCCCGTAAAAAATTCAATTAAATTTTGAAAATAATTGAATTTTTGCGAAGAATTTTATTAAAATTCCTTAAAATAATTAAACTTCCGCGAAAAAAATTTTGTATTGAAAACAATTCAATTCTTATCATTAATTTAATCAAAATTTTTCCAAATAATTGAATTTCTTGAGAAGAATTTTAGTAATAATTGAAAATAATTGAATTCTTACGATAAATTTGATGAAGTTTTGAAAATAATTGATGTCATGCGAAGAGTTCAATCATTTTTTGAAAATAATTCAATTCTTGTGAAGAATTTTATTAATTTATAAAAAAAAAATTACTGTCAAGAATTTTAAAGTTTTTAAAAATAATTAAATTCTTGTAAAGAATTTGATGAATTTTAAAAAATAATTGAATTCCTGTGAATAATTTTATTAATTTTGGCAGATAATTGAATTTCTGCGTAAAATTTTTTTAAACGTTTTTAAAATAATTGAATTATTACAAATATTTTTATTAATATTTGAAAATAATTGAATTCGTAAGAAGAATTTTATTTCAAATTTGTGAAAATAATTGAATTTTTGCGAAGAATTTTTTTACTTTTGAAGATAATTGAATTTCTGCGAAGAAGTTTATTACTTTTGAAAATAATTGAATATTTCAGAGAAAAATTTTATTATTTATAAAGATAATTCAAACTTTGACAAGAATTTTATTAAAATTTTTGTTAAATAATTGAATTTCGGAGAAGAATTTTATTATTTATAAAAATAATTGACATTTTAAAGAGAATTTTTAAAAAAATGTTAAAAATACCTAATTAAAATTTTGCTATGAATTTTATTTAATTTTTAAAAATTTTATTCTTGATTGTTTGATATTAATGTATCTGTTGTCGAGAAATGTGATTTTTTTTACAATTTTGACAATTTCGTGTTTCCTTTTTGTTTTTTTTTTCTAAAATTTCATGCAACTTTTTTCCGACTTTTTTTGGAAATTTTATGCGACTTTTTGTGACTTTTGTTGTAAATTTATGCGACTAAAGCGACTTTTTTTGAGTCTTAAAGACGATCCGAGCCCTGCGTTAATAACAATAATAAAATTTTTATTTATACAAATTAATTTATGCACAAAATTTTTGAAAATAACATAAAAATTTCTTTTATTGATTTTCGCGGGCGTTTGAGAAATTTTGTCTTTTCAATAAAAAGAAATTTTTCTCTTTTCTTTTGCACACTCTTAATAAAAATCTTTTAAATTCAGGGCGAGAAAATTTCATTGTACAATAAAAAGAAAAATTTTAAATTGAAGGGAACTTTTTATAATTTAATATGAAAGACTTGAACGAAAAGTTTATAAAGTATACATATGTGTGAATTGTAAATGGAAAATTTTAACTTTTTGAAAACTTTATATTATAAATGAAAAATATTTGGCGAAAATCTCGTCATTGAAAAGTTAAAATTTTTATATCTTATTTGTATACTCTGAAATATAATTTTCGAATGGAATTTATTTTTTAATGTCATACCTATTCTGAAATATTTTTTCCCACTATTTTTAACTTCAGCGATTAATTTTTTATTTTTCATTCATTTTTTTTCCTTTTTGTCTTTCCCTCTTTTTTCTCTCCTATCTTTCTTTCTTTTCTTCTTTTTTTTAATCTTTTTTCTTTCCCTTTTTTTCGTGTATAAATACCTACAAAAATACGCGAAAGTGAAAAAGTACGATTAAAAATAAAATAAAACTCACACTTTCAACTAACATTATTGTAATTTTATACTTCGGAAATCGTTTTAGAAATCACGTTCAATAATTATTTCACTTGAATAGTAGAAATTATTTATTATATTATTATGTGAGAGATTTAAGAGGAAATTATTTTTTTTCGATAAGAAAAGAAATTCAGAAAAATAAATTTTTTCTCCATGATTGTATTTTTATTTTTTATGATTACTAAAATTATTTTACTTTCTATCATCATTTTGCGCTATTTTATAAATGTACATGTATCTTTTTCCTCTCTATATATATTTAGTGTTGCTTAATCTTTTAATTGCCGCTTTTTTACTATCGCTCTCAAAAACAATTATCAAAATATATTTTTAAGTATATCTTACAGAAGCCAAGAAAAATTTTTCCTTAACTTATTTTTAAAAACAGAATAGAAAGCAAACACGAAGTGACAATTTTAGGTGGACTCAACGAATTTTCCGTCAAATTTTACGGACCTCGAGGGAGTGAGTATTTTTACTTTCTATATGATGATAATTACAATTTATTTATTTATATATAAAATATTAACTCCAATCTATCAAAAAGAAAAGAAAGGGGAAAAAATTATCTCTAAATCTGAGTTTGAAAATAAAAATAAAAAGTTTACAAATAATATCAAAGTTCAATCTATGAAAAAGAAAAGAAAAAAATGATCTCTAAATCTGAGTTTGAAAATAAAAATAAAAAATTTACAAATAAAATTAAATAAAAAGTTTAATACAATAGGAGAATAAAAAGTATTTTTTTTATAGTAAATAATTATTGGAAAAATTTATTTTCCAAAAATAAATATCGCGCGAGTTTAATTAAATAAGCTAGTTATAAATTTTATGCGAATATAATTAAACGATAATAAATTGGTGTTTGGTGCGTATAAATTATTGCTTCAATCGTGAAAAGATTTATATTTTGATGATGTTCAATAATATTGTGCCAAACCCATTTTTGGACGGAAGTTGTAAATTATATAACAGTGCGTTTGTTTTCCTGTTGTAGATTTTAAAATATAATAAAAGTCGATGTCGTTATTTTAAAAGCTTCATTCACTTGATAATTTATTTTTTTCAAATCTCTTCACAAGCAATATTAATTTATTTTTCTATCAAAAAAATTTAATTTCAGTAAAAAATTTCCTTTTTCTCTTGTAAAAAACTTAACTTAAATATAATAATATTTAGTTGTAATTAATAAATAAAGTATAATAAATAAATAGAAAAGAATAAAAATATAAAAAAATAAAAAATTCATTGAGGGAGAAATGTTTCCTTTCTGAATTTAATTCGACCTTTTTTTCACTGGTATAAAAATAATTATACACTGTGTTTATTAATAATTGAATAGAAACAAATTCCTTCTTGATTGAAAGAAACATTTTTTTCTGGGTGTGTCGATGAGAATAATAAATATATACATGTATATTTGTTTCCATTCGAAAATCTTTCTTTCACTTTCTCTTAATAGTTATTCCATAACAGCTTCCATATTAGTTCATGTATAATATTGATAAAATTTTATTACAACTATTTTAAATATATATTATATTTTCATTGTAAATTCGAGTGTAAATTTATATTTAAATTTTATTAAAAATTTTAATTTCTCCTTTTTTCTTGTTTTTAATTAAATTATTATAAATTTATAAATTCTTTCACACGTGATAATGCTTTATAACTTTTTACATTCTTTTTTTCATTTGTTAATCATGTGATATTATAAACAAAAGTTTTATTATCATACTTTTTTTTATCTGTATAATATACTTGCAATAATTTTACCTTTCTTGTTCCACTTAACTTGCTTTTATACTCTTTTTTACTGCAGTTCTGATAAATTTTATTCGTAATTTAATATTTTTAATTGCATGGAAAAATTTATTGTTTCAAAATTAATTTTAGAAAGAATTTTAAAATAGTTTTTTTATGTTACTGACCAAAAAAAAATTATTATTTGATTCAAATAACTGATTACGTACCTATTACAGGCATCACAGTTGGTCCCCTTTTCCTCTTTTGTCCTCTTATTTCAATTTTATCACCTTTTTTTACCTTTTTTGACGATTTGTCACCTTTTCCCCCTTTTTTGGTGATTTGTCCCCTATTTCTAATAAAAAATAATGAATAATAATTAATTAACATTATAAAATAATTAAAATATTATTATTAATAGTTTTTTCTAGAAAAACAAAAATTCTAATACAAAACTTATTCAATTTTTTTAATTTCTGACAGAAATTTCTTTTTAAATAACTTAATTCTTGAAGAACTATCATAAAATTATTACTTAGAAATTTTTAATGAATAATTTTACTTAAATATTTCAAAATTAATTGAATTTTAGAAAAGTTGCGTTTACAATTATTTTCATAAATAAAGATTTTAATTTCAAATTTCATAAAATTTCAATTTTTAATGAATTTTATTAGAAATTCTAAAGAACTTAAATTGCAAAAATTTTCAAATTTTAAATTATGTATTCTGAAATTACTTAAATTTTTTAATATATATATATTTAATTAATTATTAAAAATAATGAATTTATCGAGGAATTTTAGTTAAAAACACTTAAAAATTTGAACTTTGGAGAAGTTTTAAATGATTGCAAAAATTCAATTAATATTTTCAAAAGTAATAAAATTTTTCGCAGAAATTCAACTATATTAAAAAATTTAAAGAAATTCTCGTCAAAATTTCAATTCTCTTTATAAATTAATAAAATTCTTCTTCAAAATTCTATTTTTTTCAAAAATTTTAATAAAATTCTTGGCAAAATTTCAATTATTTGCAAGACTTTTTCTAAATTCAATGATTTTCAATATCCACTATTTTAATAAAATTTTCCAAAAGAATTCAATTATTTAAAAAATTTTTTACTAAAATTCTATGCAAACTTTTAATTATTTTCATAAATAATAAATTTAATTATGTAAAAATTTGTTGATAAAATTCTTTAGGAGAATTCAACATTAAGGAACATTCATTTTTTTAGTATAAATAATTAATTTTTGTATTTAAGTAATTGAATTATATGAGAATTTTCTCATAAACATTGAATTATTTGATTTAAAAGTGAATTTCAGTTAAAATTTTACATAATAATTGAATACTAAAAGCATTAGAGCATGAATTTTTAGAAATAATTGAATTTTGAAAAAGTTTCAAATTGAAATCTTTGAAAATCTGAATTTTTCATATTTTTGTAGAAAATTAATATTTTTCAAAAAGTCCAATTGAAATAACTCGAAGTTTTTATTTTCTAATATATATTTAATTAATTTTGTAAAATTGAATTGTAAACAAACATATTTTTGAAAATTCTCAGAATTTTTTTAAAAATTATTGTAAATCATTGATTTAAAGAAGAATTTTAGTTAAAATTTGCAGAAAATAATAATTGAATTGAAATAATGAAAATAATTTTGAAGAAGATCAGTAACAAAGTTCTTACAATATGAAATAAATGATTTTATCACTTTCTTCATATTTTAAAATTATATTCTCATAAATTGTTGAATTTCAAAAAGATTTGAATTTGAATGTTTCGAAAATCTTAATTCCTATGGAAAAATAATAATGATTAAATATTTTTTTAAAAAAGAAGTTGTTGCTGTTTTCGAATAATTTTACAGTTAAAGAAATTCGTAAATAAATGTAATAGAATATTTTTTTGAGCATCTAATAATTTTTAGAGTGAATCAGAATATTCTTTAAGGTCAGGGAAAAAGTTAAAAATTGTCTAGAAATCAGGGAAAAGTCAGGGAAAAACAAAATTAAATTTTTGTGGCAACTCTAATTAAATTTGAATTATTTTTAAAAAAATTTATAGAAGCTATATGATAAAAAATTTGAATTATATATGCAAGTTTTATAAACAAAAATTTAAATATAGAATTAATTTAAAAAATATTCTATAGAAAAATTTTCTTTTTTCATTTTAATGGTAAAAAACAATATAATATGTGATAATGTAACAATCAGAATAAAAGACTTGTCTATAGAAATATGAAGGCTTTTTGAATTTGTTAGTCAGAGTAATAAGCGTTTAATTAGCATATAAGGGTATATAAACGTAACTATATATATATGCGTACGCCGAGAAAATATTTTTTATTGTGTAATGATTCAAGATATTCTCTCAAAATGGTACATGCCCTTGTAAATTCACACCTCTCATAATCAGTTAAATGAGAACAAAGAGCAATTATTATATCATTCAGAGATAGTTTTGTTAATACTTTCCTATATTAAATAGAGTTTTTTTTAATTCTATTCATTCATATTTATATATTGCTAAATAATCGCAAATGACACATGTGAGTCTAAAACGATAAAATTATAATTTTTCTGCCTATTAATTATCGTCATTTACCTTATTTAAGTACTGAAAAGATTTTCAATTACATGTGTATGGTAATTAAAAATAACAAATCTACAATAACAATAGAAAAATTTGTAACACTCAAGAACAAAAGATTTCTTTGTGTCAAATTTTTTTCTTCTTTTTGTTTTTAATTTGACGCGTTTATTAATTTTTTTCAAATTAGTTTTTTAGTAGTAAAAATTTATTCTTTCGATAGCAACTTTTTTACATTTGTAATATGAAGATTTGAACGTTTAAATGAACGTAATATAATTTTGTTTTCCAATATTTTGAAAAAGTAATGAACTGAATTAAAAAATATTTTAATTAATTATTTATTCAAGAAACATTAATTTTTTAATAATTAGAACAAACGAAATTTTTTAAATAAAAATTCACATTAAAAAAAATCAAATATCGTCGTTTATTTGAACGTTCGACATCTTAGGGCATTTTTTTACTATTGTTTCTAGTCTTCAAGCTACTTTTTTTATAAAATTAATTATCGAGTTCGATGTCTGTAATTAATAAAATATTACATTGAAAAAAAAACTTGACTATTATTGCAATTAAATATTTACTTAAATCAAATAATTATTTATTTCAGTCAATTAATGGTCAGGGCTCGGATTGTGCGACTTTTTCGACTTTTTTGTGAAAAAATGCGACTAATCGACTTTTTCGAGATTTGTTTTAATAAAATGCGAATGAAATTTAAATTTTTTTTTAAATTTAAAGTAAAAAGTTTGAGTCAAAAAAATGTTCTGTTACATTTATTTACAAATTTCTTTCAAATTTTTCGAAAACATCAATAACTTCTTTTTTAAATAAATATTTAATTATAATTTTTCCATTGGAATTAAATTCCTTCCAAACATTCAAATTCATTCGTTTTTGAAATTAAACAACTTATAAAAAATTGTTATAAAACATGAAGAATCGATGTCTTTATGTTTTATAATAATTAAAGATGACCGAGTGATAAAATCATTAATTATTATTATAAGACTTTATAAAAAAAAATTTTTTAAATTATTTTTTATGCAAATAATTGAATTATTGGGAACAAATTTATAAAACATTAGCAAGTAATTGAATTTTGTAGAAGAATGTTGATATTTACAAAAATAATTGAAATTTTAAGGAGAATTTAAAAAAAAAATTTTAAAAATAATTGAATTTCTGCGAAGAATTTTATTACTTTTGAAAATAATTGAATTTCTGGGGAAAATTTTATTAAAAGTTATGAAAATAATTGAATTCTTGCAAAGATTTTTGTTAATAATTGAAAAAAAATTTATTTCCTGTCAAAAATTCAATTAAATTTTTGCGAAGAATTTTATTAAAATTCCTTAAAATAATTATACTTCCGCGAAGAAAATTTTGTTAATTATAAAAATAATCGAAATCTTGTAGAGAATTGATTTAAAATTATTGAAAGTAATTAAATTTTTTCAATGAAATTTAATTAAAATTTTGTATTCAAAATAATTCAATTCTTATCATTAATTTAATCAAAATTTTTTAAAATAATTGAATTATTGCCAATATTTTTATTAATATTTGACAATAATTGAATTCATAAGAAGAATTTTAATACTTTTAAAAATAATTGAATTTCGATGAAGAATTTTATTATTTATAAAGATAATTGAAATTTTGACAAGAGTTTTATTAAAATTCTTTGCAAATAACTGAATTTCAGAGAAGAATTTTATTATTCACAAAGATAATTGAAATTTTGAACAGATTTTTTTCTAAAAATGTTTAAAAGTAATTGAATTTTGCAGAAGAATTTTGATATTTATAAACATAATTGAAATTTTGAGGAGAATTTAAAAAAAAATTTTGAAAATATTTGAATTTCTGTAAAGAATTTTATTATTTTTGAAGATAATTGAATTTTGCAAAGAATTTTATCAGAACTTTAGAAAACAATTAAATTATTATGATGAATTTTATTATTTATGAAATTTTGAGGAAAAATTTAAAAAAGTTTTTGAATAGGGGAGAGTCTCCAGTTGTGAGACGGGTTTCATTTTTGACCCGTAAATTGTAAACAGGTAAACGAAATTGTAAATAAAATACACCGTTCGAAAGGTAACAGAAATACGCAACTTTTATTAAAAGAAAGTATAGTGTTTCGATGAACTCAAAAAATTTTACGATACATTTTCCGAGCACATCGCTTTTTTCAAAAAAAAAAAAATGTCTCCAGTTGTGAGACACTCATTAAAAATTGCTAAAATTTAATAAGTTTGACATAAAACGTTATGTTTAGTAGAAATAATTAAATATTTTAATAATATATATTATTATATACTAAATAATAATATTTATTCGCCAAAATATGACTATCAAATAAACACAATTTAATAGCTTCAACAAGAGCATTAAAATTGATTTCTTCTGAATCAATTGACTTTTTTCCACTTGACATGCCCAAAAATACTAGAAAAAGAAATCAAAACAACATTTAAATAGTATGCCTGCAAATTTGTATTTTTTATGCTGCCCAGATGGGTGTTGACACCGTCTCACAACTGGTGATATGCTGTGTCTCACACCCAGAAATTGGCGCTATTTTGAAAAAGGAAAATTAAATTATTTTCAACCGTAGATTGGAACAATGCAATATTGCATCACAAAATATAAGGAAAAGACTAAAAGAAAATGCATTACATTTACCTTTTCCAATTAATTAACTTGGAAAAAAAGTACTTTGCATTTATTGAAAAAACGCTTTTTAGTCGATTATCACACACAGTGTTGGTATTTAACAAAAACAGTTTATATATCCGCTTCGGCGTACATGAAAAAGTTGGCTCATGTAAAAAGAAATGTTTTTATATAAACCAATCGGATTTTTAATATTGCATGTTAAAAAAAATTGACTGTCTCACAACTGGAGGTGTCTCACAACTGGAGACTCTCCCCTATAATTGAATTTCTGCGAAGAATTTTATTACTTTTGAAAATAATTGAATTTTAAAGAAGAATTTTATTATTTATAAAGATAATTGTAATTTTGACAAAAATTTTATTAAATTTTTTTTTAAATAATTGAATTTCGGAGAAGAATTTTATTATTTATAAAAATAATTGACATTTTAAAGAGAATTCTTAAAAAAATGTTAAAAATACCTAATTAAAATTTTGCTATGAATTTTATTTAATTTTTAAAAATTTTATTCCTGATTGTTTGATATTAATGTATCTGTTGTCGAGAAATGTGATTTTTTTTACAATTTTGTCAATTTCGTGTTTTCCTTTTGTCGTTTTTTCTAAAATTTCATGCGACTTTTTTCCGACTTTTTTTGAAAATTTTATGCGACTTTTTGTGACTTTTGTTGTAAATTTATGCGACTAAAGCGACTTTTTTTGAGTCTTAAAGACGATCCGAGCCCTGAATGGTACTTGAACCAACAATTTTAGTATTTGAAGCAAATATGAATTTTGAACCATTTAATTAAAAAAAATAAAAATTATTTGATTCAAGTAAATATTTAATTGATAATGGTCAAGTAATTAAGTATTTGAATGAAATAAATTTTTTTTCAGTGTAATAATTAACTGCAAATATTTTTCTTAGTGAAACGATAAAGTGAATAAAAAATAAAATTTTCGATAGACGAATTTTTCTCAATTTTTCGAAACAATTAAAAATTGACGCAATTTTTTCCATTAAAGTGTCATTGACACTACGTAGCAAGCACATTATCTTTGGACAATAGTGGCGGAAATTACGCATTCTCTTCGCGGGTTCAGATGAGTAATTACGTAAAACGTTCTTAACATTTCGAAAAGCGTAAAATTATGTGCAGCATGCGACATATCTTTAGTTTCATCTCCCTTTTCTTATATACATTCATAACTCTCTCGAAAATCTGAAAAAGATTTTGTAAAAATGCATATTCGAAAAAGTAAAAATATCTTTTTTCCGGTATAAAAGGAAAAAAAAAATTGCGATATTATTTGTATAATAATATTATTATTAATAAAAGGACGAGGAAAAAGGACTGCGCTCCACTTTATACGCATGCGAAACCCAGGGAAAAACTGGGTCACTAGGGCAAGCGCGCGCGATGTTGGACTCGAGCTCTCTGCACTTCTATTGAATCATGCAACTGCATCTGCATGTGCAAACGCGGAAACTAGATTCTGTGTGTGAACCATTTGCAAACCATATAGAGGAGGAACCAAGCTTCCTTTGTGCTCATGATACAGTTCACTTGCGCTCACAATCTCCACGTTCATATTATGATCCCCGTTACAAAACTAATTATGCTAACAGGTTTCTTTTCTTTTGCACAAAAAAAAAAAGAAAAAGAAATAATTTTTTTAACATTTCCCTGCGCGTGAGCTATATTAACATTAACAAATAGCAATTTAGAAAGTAAAACTTATTTTTAAAATCAAATGTTCAAAATCGCACAGTTTTTCTAAATAATGATAATATGAAATTGAGACAAAAAGCGAATCAAAAATGTTGCTTCGCAACACTTTTGATTCGCTTTTTGTCTTAATTTCAGGGCTCGAACTAGGTCCCAGGCATCACAGTTGTAATGAGTTGTTCCCCTTTTGTCCCCTTATTTCAATTTTATCATCTTTTTCACCTTCTTTGACGATTTGTCACCTTTTTCCCCTTTTTTGGTGATTTCTCCCCTTTTTCTAATCAAAAATAATGAAAAATAATTAATTAACATTAAAATAATTAAAATATTATTATTAATAGTTTTTTCTAGAAAAACAAAAATTCTAATACAAAACATTTAATTTTTTTAATTTCTGACAGAAATTTCTTTTTAAATAACTTAATTCTTGAAGAACTAGGTATCATAAAATTATTACTTAAAAATTATTTCATGAATAATTTTACTTAAATATTTCAAAATTAATTGAATTTTAGAAAAGTTGCGTTTACAATTATTTTCATAAATAAAGATTTTAATTTCAAATTTTATGGAATTTCAATTTTTAATGAATTTTATTAGAAATTCTAAAGAACTTAAATTGCAAAAATTTGCAAAATTTAAATTATTTTGAAATTATACTTAAATTTTTTAATATATATGTGGGTCATTCCAGGCCAAGTCGGAAATCATTTTGCTTTTGTATGTCAAAATTTTTTTCTTTTAGTACTCTTTGAAATGAGCAATCTTGATTTTTTTCAAATTTTTTCATAAAGCGGTTTAGGAGATGCAGATTTTTTAAAAATGACGTTTTTTACGTAAATTTTTTTTTAAATGCTTATAACTTGGTAAAAAATTGATCAAATTGGAAGTTTTTATAAGGAATTGTTTTGTTTTTACACGTAATTTTTAATAAAAATATTTTTAAATAATTTACGATAAGATTTTAAATTTTTTAAATAAAATTTCATTTTTAACGGTGTATCTATAGATTAATTTTTTCAAAATTTTTTGTAAGAAACTAGCACTAAATTAACAATGAAATTTTATTTTAAAAATTTTAAAATCTTATCGTAAATTATTTAAAAAATTTTTTAAAATATTTTTATTAAAAACTACGTGTAAAAAGAAAACTTTTCATTATAAAAACGTCCAAATTGATCAATTTTTGACCAAGTTATAAGCATTTAAAAAAAAATTTAGGTAAAAAACGTCATTTTTCAAAAATCTGTATCTTCTGAACCGCTTTATTAAAAATTTGAAAAAAACAAGGTATCTCATTTCAAAGAGTACTAAAAGAAAAAAATGTTAAAACAAAATTTGAGATGCAAAAGCAAAATGATTTCCGACTTGGCGTGGAATGCTCCATATATTTAATTAATTATTAAAAGTAATGAATTTATCGAGGAATTTTAGTTAAAAACACTTAAAAAATTTGAATTTTGGAGAAGTTTTAAATGATTGCAAAAATTCAATTGATATTTTCAAAAGTAATAAAATTCTTTGCAGAAATTCAATTATATACAAAAATTGAAAGAAATTCTAGTCAAAATTCTATTTTTTTCAAAAATTTTAATAAATTTCTTGGCAAAATTTCAATTATTGGCAAGACTTTTCCTAAATTCAATGATTTTCAATATCTACTATTTTAATAAAATTTTCCAAAATAATTCAATTATTTAAAAAAAATTTTATTAAAATTCTACGCAAACGTTTAATTATTTTCATAATTAATAAATTTAATTATGTGCAAATTTGTTGATAAAATTTTTTATAAGGATTCAATTTTGAAAACATTTATTTATTCAATAAATTATTTATTTTTATATTTAAATAATTGAATTCCTGTATAATTTTCTAATAAAAATTGATTTAAAAGTGAATTTCACTTAAAATTTTACATAATAATTGAATATTAAAAGCATTATAGCATGGATTTTTAGAAATAATTGAATTTTGAAAAAGTTTCAATTGAAATCTTTGAAAATCTGAATTTTTCATATTTTTAACTAACAATTCAGTAGAATTAATATTGAAATTACTCGAAGTTTTTATTTTCTAATATATATTTAATTGAAGAATTTCCGAATAGTCGAAATTTTGTAAAGTTAAATTGTAAACAAATACATTTTTGTAAATTCTCAGAATTATTATAAACATAAAGAAAGCGATCACTTTCTTCATGTTTTATAGTACCTAATATTCTCATAAATTGTTGGATTTCAAAAAGATTTGAATTTGATTGTTTTGAAAATCTTAATTCCTATGGAAAAATAATAATGATTAAATATTTAAAAAAAAAGAAGTTATTGCTGTTTTCGAATAATTTTACAATTAAAAAAATTCGTAAATAAATGTAATAAAATATTTTTTTGAGCATCTAATAATTTTCAGAGTGAATCAGAATATTTTTTAATGTCAGGGAAAAAGTCAAAAATGGTCTAGAAATCAGGGAAAAGTCAGGGAAAAACAAAATTAAATTTTTGTGGCAACCGGTGGCAACTAATTAAAATCAAATCATTTTTAAAAAATTGTATAGAAACTATAGGATAAAAAATTTAAATCATATATGCAAGTTTTATAATCAAATATAATTTTGTCCCCTTTTTGTACCCTTTTTGAGGAAAAAAATTCCCCTTTTCACCGTTTTTGAGGAAAAAAGGTACTGTGATGCCTGAGGTCCGTAAATGTCAGTTTTTTTTAAAAATGGTCTGTAATTTGATTGAGAAAAGGCGAAAAGTTCGTAAATTGTACGATATAATTTGGAGAATTTTAGAGAAATAACAAATGTTTGCAGAAATTTAATTATTTTCAAAAGTAATGAGACTCTTTGCAGAATTTCAATTATCTTCAAAAATAAAAAAAAAATTCTCGGCAAAATTTCAATTATCTTTATAAATAATAAAATTCTTCTCCGAAATTGTATTATTTTCAAAAATTTTAATAAAATTCTTGGCAAAATTTTAATTACTTTCAAAAATATTCCTGATTTAAATGTTTTTCAATATCTACTATTTTAATAACATTTTTTCAAAAGAATCTAATTATTTAAAAAAAAATGTAATTATTTCCATAAAATAATAAACATTTCACAGGAATTCAACTATTTAAATTTTTTTATAAATATATATAAATTTTATAAATTTCATAGGAATTCAATTATCAAATTTCTCGAAAAATAATGTAATTATTCTTATACATTTTTATTAAAATTCATCAAAAGAATTCAATTATTTTAAAATTTATTAATAAAATTTTGTATGAGAATTCAATTTTAAGAAACATGCAATTATTCCATAAATTTTTTTTTGTATTTAAATAATTGAATTCTAGTAGAATTTTCTAATAAAAATTGATTTAAAAATGGATTTCAGTTAAAATTTTAGATAATAATTGAATATTAAAAGCATTATAGCCTGATCCTTTAGAAATAATTGAATTGGATATAAAAAAAATAATTTCACTTTATTTTTTGGATTTTTTGTCATGGTCAAAAAGTCTAAAGAAATTAAAAATCCAATGAAAAAAATTGAGATATACATATGTGACGCGATCTGAAGAAAGGGACCTTAGAAGCAAAAAATTATAGGTTATGTTTTCAATTTTTTAAATGAAAATACAAAAAAGGGATCAACTGTCAATATAAATCATTGATGTTTAAGTCTTCATTACAACTAAAATATTTAATAAACACTGATTTTAATTCGAAATAAATAAAAAGAAACTTTCAAACAAGAAAAAAGTAACTCTAACCCAACCTTAAAGTGATTTGCTTCTAAGGTCCCTTTCTTCAGATCGCGTCACATATACAAATTTAAATGGTTGCCTTGATAAAATATTGTTATTTTCTTAATTGATTAGTTCAATGACTGTAAATCGAAAATTGGTAAACTTTATATATTTTAAATTTCTGAAAATAATTAAATTAATCGAGTAATTTAATAATTGTAATTGTATTGAAAAAAAAAATTGAATTTTTGTAAAGAATTTTATCAAAATTGTTGAAAATCATTGTTATTTCTTGGAATAATTGTTTTAAAAATTTTATCTAGAATAATTGAAATTTTTCTAGAAATTTTCTTATTTATGAAAATAATTGAATTTTTCTGAAGAATTTTTTTATTTATGAAAATAATAAAATTTTTATTATATATGTAAATAGTTAAAATCCTTTATTTTCTTGGATTTTACGGTCTGGATTTTTTGGTTTGGATTTTTTGTCCTGTACCTAATGATGTTTAATATTGAAGAATTTCCGAATAATCGAAATTTCGTAAAATTGAATTGTAAACAAATGAATTTGAAAATTCTCAAAGAACTTTAAGACTGTAAGAGATGTAAAACATTATTTGTAGTTTCAATAAATAAATTCTATTCTATATTCTCAAAGAAGTTGTTCAAAAATTATTAAAAATATTGCATTTATAGAAGAATTTTAGTTAAAAACACGAAAAAAAATTTAATTTTTTAAAAGTTAGGTACAAATTATTGTAGAAATTCAATTATTTTCAGGAGTAATAATATTCTTTGCAAAAATTAAATATTGTTCAAAAATAATAAAATACTTCTGAGGGATTCAATTTATTTTCACAAATAATAAAACTCATGGCAGAATTTCAATTATTTTTAATACAATTTTAATCGAATTTCTCGAATTCTCTATGGGAGTTGAATTGTAAGAAACATTCAATTATTCAATAAATTGTTTTTTTTATTTAAATAATTTAATTTCCTTAGAATTTTCTAATAAAAATTGATTTAAAAATGAACCCACTTTGTGGGTTTTAGATTCCGAGATAATCGCAATTTACTAATTTTGAAAAAAAATATCGAATCTTTTTTTATTCTTTTTTTTTTTCTTTTGAAACAATATAGAAATATATTTTATTCTCTACCATTTTTTGGGTGTAAAAAAATGCACAATTTTTAGGAGGAAAAATTTTAATTTTGAAACAATTCTAATTATTATATAATAATCAAGTAATTATGCATAAAATGGTTCGAAAGAGATAAATAGGTAATAATTGATTTACTGTCACTTAAAATTTGTTATTATTTCCATAATAATTTCAGCATCATTGTTCTTCTTCTAATTTTAAGTTAATATTAAGATTATAGTTATTGATAATAATATTTTGAAATGGAGATCTAATTTTTATAATAATAAAATAATAAAATAATAGAAATAGTACTAATAAAAGTCTAACAATAATTATAATTATTATAACAATAAAAATAATAACGAAAATACTAATATAAATAAAAATGATAATAAATATAGTAGTAATTTAAATAATTAAATAATCGACGACAGAAACGTAAATAATTAATTACAATAATAACAATTAATTTTTTTTCTTAATCTAATTACATAATTTATACGAATTAATTATTTGTTTATAAAAATTAATCTAAAAAAATCACTATAACTATAATAGTTAATTGGAAAGGGAAAATTTTAATAATCCTGTATGTTGTAAAACATAATTTTCTGATATTTATAGCGAAGTTAAAAGTGTGAACTAGAACATTCAATGAATATATAATTAAAATCAATTTTTGATTAGCGTTAAATCAAGTTAATTAGAACGGAGAAATTATTTCTGAAAAACAAATAATAATTTCAGTGAACCTTTTTTTCCGTGATGAGTAGTTAATAATTATTAGGGCAATTTCTAAAAAGTAATGAATTATTTTATTATTATTTTTTATTATTAATCAATTATTAGCAAAATTAATAATTATTAGCTCAATTACTTATGAGTAATTAGTAATTATTAATTAGTATTTAGTATTTAGAAATTATTAATCAGTAATTAGTAATTTGCCTAATTTGCTATTAATAAGTCATTAATGATTAATAAATTAGTAATCACTAAATATTAGCAGTTATTAACTAATAAATTAATAATTACTAATTAATAGTTACAATAATTAGTAATTAAAAATTAAATTTTCGTTTCAAGTTATAATAAAAAAAATTCATAAGCAAACAAATAATAATTCTTAAATAAAAAATAAATATATTATGCATTTTTCTACAGAAGAAAATAAATTGAAATTAATAGTTAAATTTCTTTAATATAATTTTTGTCCACTTTACAATTAGTAATCAATTTTATATTCAATTTTCTTATATTCTATGTTTATAATATTATAGAATTTCCAGCGACTGAAAATTATTCTGTTACTAGAATATCCACTCACTTTAATTTAATAGTACTTTCACCTAGAAATGTATTATAACTATAAGTGATCGCGATTCATCTTTTTATTAAACAATAATAATTTTAATCAAGTTTTAATAATAAAAATAGTATTTCGCTTAAGAAAATTAAATTTTCCTGCTATTATATTTATAAAAATGAAAAATGAAATTAATTTTGAAATTATATTTTAATTTTTTTTTGTAGATAATTTTTTTTCGTACGAAAATATATATTTTTCTTTATATAGTGTATAACAATCTAAGCACAACAAAGGAATGTAATTATTCATTTAGGGCTAATCACGCATCTTGTGTGTCTTATATTGACAAATCGAAATCGTCCCACTTTCTTTGCATATAAACGTTAGATAGATCGTTTTACTCATAGAAGATATTCCGTTATTAGGGGTCATCAAATGTATGTCAAGGGAATGTAAGGGATCACATAAATTTTCTATTTGTCCAATAATGTACTCGGAAGTTTTCTCATTTTTATTCAGGAAAAATATTGTCGTCCAAAAACTCATTATATTCATCTTATATTTAACATAATAATTTTTAATAATATTTTCGAATTATTATAGTATTTTTTTTTTAATTAAATAAATAAAAATCACGATAAATTTATTTATTTTACTGTCAAAATTTACTAATTAGGAGAAATTACTATTTATTGGTCAAATTTACTAATTCAAAAGCAAAAAGTCAGAGTCACTAATTCAAATTTGTAAACATTTTTGTACTAATATAAATTTACAGAGAACGAATTTTTTTTCTATTTAAATATTTTTCAAAATACTATACAAAAAAGAAAAATAATTAAAATTAATTAACTTAAGGAATTAATTTTTTAATATTATACAAAACAATTTTTATTATATAGAAATACGAAGTACAAGCGATAAAAAAATATCGTCGTTTAAAACTTTAGAAACGTTTTTAAAGGAGCTCGAATTTTTACATTTATAATTAAAATTAATTAATTATTATATATTATTATTATTATTATTATTATTATTATTATTATTATTATTATTACCATTATTATTATTATTATTATTATTATTATTATTATTATTATTATTATTAATTTATTTTTATTATTATTTTATTATTATCATTATAATTGCGTAATTATAAATTAAATTAAAAAGAAAGAAAAACTAATTACAGTTTTTAATAAATTGCAGTAAATTTATAATTAAATTTTTCTCATTGAATGAATTTTAGCGATTAGTTAAAAAATTCGTTTCAGTTTTTTTTCTTTTGCTTTTCATTTTTTTTTTTTTTTTTTTTGAGACTTTTGTACTAATCAATTTATTGTTGTCGCGCGAACTTTATTAGGTGATTAGTGCTCTTATTTGGTTTACTTACCAAAGTCGTAACTAATAAAGAGAAAATTAATTTGACCTCTGAATATAAATGTGACTTTCTATTTATTTACTGTTATCTCATAATTATGATGATGATGTTATTTTTCCATTCGAAACTTTCAGTAGATGACCCAAGGTTAGATTTTTGTCTTCGATTTTTTTTCCTCTTGTCTTTCATTTTATATGAATGAAAAAGAAGTGCATTTATTTTTCTGTATTTTGTAAATTATGGAAATTTGATTTTTTAAAATATAATTAAATACTAATACTTAATAATTTATATTAAGAAGAAAAATTGAAAATTAGTTAAATAATTGAAAAAAAGTTAAAATATATTATTGAAATTTTTTTCTATTATTAATTAGTATAAATTAAATACTAATTTTTAATTAGTAATTTATAGGAATTTGGCTTTTTAAAATATATTTAAAAAAGAGAAGAAAAGGAAAATTATTTAATTAATCAAATTTACAAATTATTTTCATAAATAATAACATTTTTTACAGGGATTCAATTATTTTCAGAAATACATAATACAACTCATCACAGACTTTCAATTATTTTTAATTTTTAATACAATTTTAATGGAATTCCTCGAAAAATGTAATTATGCTTAAAAATTTTATTAAAATTCAGCAAAGAAATTCAATTACTTGAAAAAATTTTGCTACAATTTATTTATTACAATTTAAGTATTATTTTCAATACATTTTTAATTAAATTTCTTCAAAAAATGTTTAATTATTTTCATAAATAATGAAATTCTTTGTAACAATAAAATTTTTTTAAAATAATTTTCATAAAATTCTTCGTAGAAATTTAATTAATTTCAAAAATTTGTCAAAATTCAATTATTTTCAATGTCTACTATTTCAAAAGCATTTCACAAAAGAATTCAATTATTTAAAAAGAAATTTTAATAAAATAATTCGTCTCAAGAATTCAATTATTTCCAAAAGTATTATAATATTCTTCGCAAAAATCCAATTATGTTGAAAAATTTACAAAAATTTTCGTCAAAATTTCAATTATCTTTATAAAAAATAAAATTCCTCTTCGAAATTTAATTTTTTTCAAAAATTATAATAAAATTCTTGGCAGAATTTCAATTATTTTTAATACAATTTTCATCAAATTTCTCGAAAAATGAAATTATTCTTAAAAATTTTATCAAAATTTATCAAGAGAATTAAATTATTTAAAAATTTTGTTGATAAAATTCTGTATGAAAATTCAATTTTAAGAAACATTTAATTCATTAATAAAATATTTATTTTTGTAGTTAAATAATTGAATTCTTGTAGAATTTTCTAATAAATATTCATTTAAAAAATAATAAATTTCAGTTAAAATTTTAGATTTTAATTGAAAGCATTATAGCATGGATTTTTTGAAAGAATTGAATTTTCAAATAAGGTTTCAAATTAAAATCTTTGAAAAATTGAACTTTTTATACTTTTAATTAAAAATTCTGTAGAATTAATTTTTTTCAAATATATAATGAAATTTTTTTTGAATTATTTAAGGGGATTTGAACCTTGATGACGTCACAGTTTGTGCAAAGCATTAGTTTTAAATCTGTGACGTCATCATGGTTCAAATGCCCTTAAAGTTTTTAATTTAATTGAGGAATGTCCAGAATAATCGAAATTTTATAAAATCAAATTGTAAACAAAAGAATTTGAAAATTCTCAAAGAACTTTACTCAAAAATAATTTTAAAAAACTGAATTATTTAATAAAATATTTATTTTTGTAGTTAAATAATTAAATTCTCGTAGAATTTTCTAATAAATATTCATTTAAAAATAATAAATTTCAGTAAAAATTTTAGATTATAATTGAAAGCATTATAGGTAGCGTGGATTTTTTGAAATAATTGAATTTTCAAAAGGTTATAAATTAAAATTTTATTAAATTTGAACTTTGTATACTTTTAATTAAAGAATTCTGTAGAATTAATTTTTTTCAAAAAATTTAATGGAATTTTTTTTGAATTATTTAAAGTTTTTAATTTCTAATATATTTAATTGGGGAATGTCAGAAAAACTAAATTTCATAAAATTAAATTGTAAACAAAAGAATTTGAAAATTCTCAAAGAACTTTACTGAAAAATAATTTTAAAATAACTGACCTAAAGAAGAATTTTAGATGAAAATTCTAGAAATGAATAATTCGTAATGATGAAAATAATTTTTGAAGAAGTTACAGTAACAAAGTAGCAAGTTTAATTATTAATTATTGTAAAACATGAAGAAAGCGATTATAATAATATTCTTATAAGATATTGAATTTCAAACTTTGAAAATTTTAATTTCTATATGAAAAAAATAATAATGATGAAATATTTATTTAAAAATGAAGTTATTGATATTCTCGAATAATTTTCGTATGAAAAACCTGGAATAATGTAATTTTTTTTTATGATTGATTAGTATAATTGTATAATTTACATTAATGTTATTAAACATTCAAAGAAATTCATTTTGCGTTTGTTTCTTTGTAATTTAAATATTTATTTATTTACAAGATAAACGGACTAAAAAAAATTATAATGCAAAAAATAAAAAAAAAATAATTTTTTGAAAAGGGAAAATTTATTTATTTTATATTATATGGTTTATTTTTGGTAATTAATTATTAAAGTAATTGGTGATTAAAAAATTAATATAGAAAATTTTAAAAATTGACTATTGACATGAAAACCTTATTTTAACTGGGTTTTCGCGTTAAAGAGACAGATGCAAAATTATATAATTGAATAATAAATGATCTGTAAAAAAAGAGAGTAGGAAATATAAAAAAAATAATATATATGGTCAAGAAAATATACCGGAATCTTCATGGCCAAGTGTCACATTATGGATTCTTGTGAGCACATTGCATTCAATTGCACGTGTATATATCTATATATATACAGTATCGCACATATCATTTTTACTTTAAATGACACTACTGAATCAGTCATTATAAAAATTAAATTCTAGAATTACGTGAGTTATTTAATTTTCTTTTTTATATTTTATTCTCTTTTACAACAATCACCGAAATTTGCGAAAAATAATGAAAATAATATTTCGTTTACATTAAAAATTACAAAAAAAAGACATCTTTGCATATTTTTTATTACTGTTCATTAAAATTTATTCTTTACGTTTCCGGTGCAGATAAAATGAATACTAGCAATTTTTCTTTTTATTCCATAAGAAAAGTTCAAAGAGAGTTATTGAGAAAGGAAATTTATTAAAGTTTTTTATTTTATTTTTTATTTTATTCATTTTATTTATTAAATTTATTATTCAATATATGTATTATTATTAAAATGAATTATTAATTATTATAAATTAAAATTTATTAAATTTATTAAAATGAAAAATTATTGAGAGTGTAAGAATGAAAAAAAGAATGTTTTCTTTTTTTTCTTTTTTTTTTTGAAAATTGTGCGTGGGAAATGAGAAAAAATTCTGCGAAAATGTGAAAAAGATTAGCATTATACTTTGTGTGTATTAAACTCGTGTATTCATTGCCTCATTTGATTAATAAGTTTGTGTTTGTGTCATTGTTAAAACTTATACGTAGCAGGAAAACCTTGCATAGAATGCTTACCACTTTTGCAATTATTATTATTTAAAAATTGGCATACTTTTTAATGTGCTACTTTTTGTTTTTTAAATTTTATTTAATTCGTCTATTAAATTCATTTCAGTGGAGATTTTTTTCCACCTGTTATTAAATTTTAATTATAGTGCAATCATAATTAATTGCAATTAAACTGTAACTATAATGTAATATTTATCTGTATTTTTAATTAACTTTTTAATTTATTTTTTAATTTTTGTTTATTTAATTTTATTGTAACATTAATTTTTTCTGTATTTGTTTTTTTTTAGTTTAATCGTTTTTTATATTTAAATCATTTTTTAATATTTTTATTGTTTTTTTTACTATTTTTTTATTTTTACTATTTTTTATTAATTTTTATATTTTTTTACTTTAATTTTTTACAATACTTTTTAATTTGATATTTATCTGCATTTTGTAATTAAATCTTAAATCTATTTTTTAATTATTATAAACTATTTGTTATATTTTTTACTAATACTAATATAATATTTTCTGTATTTTTAATTAACTCCTTAATCACATTTTTCAATTATTTGACTGTTTTTTGTATTCTAATCTATTAATTTTTTTAGTTATGCAATTTCTAATTCTTAATTTTATTTTTTATATTTAATTTTATTTAAAATATTTTTAATATTTTAATATATTTATAATATTTTAATTATTGTTTTTACTATTATGTTTTAAATTTTTATAAAAAAATTTTTTTGTATAGTATTTTTTTTATTTGATTTTTAAAAATATTTTCCAGAAATGTTTATTCATATTTTTCCAGAAATGTTTGTATATAATTTTCCAGTAGTGTTTATACATTTTATTTCATTAGGTCTTTGATATTTTTACTTCATTTAAAAAAGTTAAATACTAAAATTTTTTTCTTCCATGAAAAAAAAATTCTGTTCAATGTAAAGCCAACTATAATTTTATGTTCTATAAAAATCTATCCTACAATTTTACATGCGCGAATATAAGGAAAAATATGAGATTCACTCTTTTGTGAATAATTCGTGACCCACTTTTTCACTACATAAAATTTATAACATTCGAATTATAAATCAAAATACAAAAAAGAAATAACAAATACATAATTGTTTATGTTATTTAAAAATTTATACTAATTAGAAATTATATTTTTAATTCACATTTTGGCAAACAGAGGAACAAAAGTTACTTATTTTATTTTTTATTATTTTATTAAAAATTATTATTTTCATTCAAAATGAAATGAATTTTTCCTACTGATTTTTAGTTTTATTTTCTTTCAATTTTAATTTTTAATTTAAAAAAATTTTTTATTCCTTCAAATCTCCCTCTAAAAATATTTTTAAAAAAAATTTTTTTTTTGTTATGAAAATAAAAGGAAAAAAAAATTTGAGGACCTTCAAAAATACTCAATTGATGATGTAAATAGATTGTTTAATGGCGAAATAATTGTCGTTCACGTAAGTGAAATTTTTCTTCTCCTTTACTAATCGGGTGGGTGTTTATCATGAACTGAATCCTGTTTGATGATTCAATATGTTGCCTTAGAAGCTGTATTAGGTGACAAGTAATATGTCTCACTTTGATTAAATTACTGCAAGGTTACGAATTCACTTTTTAATTGTCTTCAAGTTACATTTTTGTCCTTCCGTATTGTCTTTTATTCAATTTTTTTCCAATATTTTTATTTCATTTTATTTCAATTTCAAACATTTCAATGAAAAATATTTTGTTCTAGCCAAAAAAAGGGAAAATATTTATTAATAACAATAATAATAATTGCAATAGAAAAAAAGGAGAAAAAACTTTGTTAAAAAAATAGCAATAATAGAAAAGGAAAAAAATTGATAATAAAAGTAGTAGTAAAAAAGGAGAAAAATAATTTGATAATAAAAATAGTAAAGAAGGATAAAGAAAATTATTTGACAATAGTAATAATAATAATAATAATGAATAATAAACATAAATAATAATAATAAAAATAGCAATAGTAAAGGAAAAAAAAATAATTTGTTAATAATAAAAATAAAAAATATAGCAATAGTAAAAGAGGAAAAAAAAATTTGTTAATAATATACAAAAAATTAAATAAAATATGAATAACAATAAAAATATCATAAAATTTTTAAATAATTAAATAAATAAAACATTTTTATTTTGTAAATAATTAGAATTAGAATAATACAAAAAATATGATTTTTAATTAATGATTTATTTGGATGAAAAGATTTTTGACGATTCTTTTTAATTTCAGCGCCATATGAAGGAGGAATATGGAAAGTGCGGGTTCATTTACCAGAACATTACCCCTTCAAATCTCCTTCGATCGGTTTTATGAACAAGGTTTACCACCCTAACATTGATGAAGTATCGGGCACCGTCTGTCTCGACGTTATCAATCAAGCGTGGACAGCCTTGTATGGTAAATTAAAAAAAAAATCTCGCCTCTTTTTGTATATATTCAAATTTTCTGGAAAATTGATAAAAAAAAGAACATTGAAAAATAAAGGAAAAAAATTACCAAAAATATTTTCTAAATAGTTTGTTAAAATATTTTTTTAAGAATACAAGAAAGAAATAGAAGACAATAGTTTTTGTTTAAAAAAAAACATTTTTATTAATTATAATATATTTTTATTATTTTAATGTTAGAATTTTTCGCTGATTGAGAATTATAATTACGAAATTTAATTAATTCAAGTATTTCAAAATTTTTATTTATTTATTTAATATTAAATTATTTTTACATTGTTGAAAGAAAGACAATAATATATTTATTTATTTAATAAGTAAATGAATAAATTTATTTATTTGGTAAATAAATGAATAAATAAATTTAATTTATTTAAATATGATAATTTAATATGATAATTAATTTAGAAAAAATTTATTTCAGATCTCTCAAATATTTTCGAGTCTTTTCTACCACAGCTGTTGACATATCCTAATCCAATTGATCCCTTAAATGGCGATGCAGCTGCAATGTACCTTCACAAGCCTGAGGAGTACAAGAAAAAAGTCGCAGGTACTTTAAAAGAGTATTGAACCTTTATTTTTAATCAGGATTTTTTTTCATTCTTTTTATTTTCAAATATTTACTCTCTACAAATTTTTATTAAAATTCCTTTTTCCGTTAAATTTATTTTTAATTTAACTTAATTCTAATTTTATTCTAATTCTACTTGTTTTTATTCTATTTTATTTTTATTTTTTTTATTTAATATATAAACGGGACATTTTATTCTATTTTATTCTATTTTATTCTCAAATCTAAATAAAATTAAATATTTGTTTAAAATAAATATTTATTTTCTATAAATTGTTAAAAGCATTTGAACCTTGATGACGTCACACATGCTTTGCACAAACTGTAACGTCATCAAGGTTCAAATGCCCTTAATGAGGAATTTTGAAAAACTGTTTTTTTAAAGTATTCATTTTATATAAATTGTTTTAAAAAAATTTAATTCCTTTTTTTTAGAAATTTATTCTAATTTTATTTTATTTCATTTTATTCTATTTTATTTTTATTCTAAAATCTATTATTTAAGTACAATTTTTATTACTATTTATTTAAGGAAGTTTAAAGAGATTATATTAAACCTTTTTATGAAAGAGAATTTTTTTTAACTCTTTATTTTGAATTATTTATTCTCTATACCTATATATAAATTATTTTTTTATTACTTAGAATTTTATTTTTTAGAATTTTTAGACTTCTATTTTATTTCATTCAATTTTTTCCATAAACTTTTATTTTATTTATTTATTTATTCAAAATACTCGGGCTTATTATTATTATTATTAAATATTATACCTAATATTTATATTATTTATTCAACGTTTTTCAAGAGAGTACTGAACTTTTTTTTAATCAGGTTTTTCTTTCAACTTCTTACTTTGAAACATTTATTCTCTATAATTTGTATAAAAATTCTATAAATTTGTTATAATTTGAAAATGTTAATATTTTATGGAAAATAATTTAATTTTATACTTGTTTCAAAAAATGATGAATGTCTAAAATCAAATCTGAATGTCTCAAATCAAATTTTAATTTAATTTAGTAATTTACAAAAATTTAAATAATATGATTGAATTTACAGAAAATAGAAAAATAAAATATAAAAATTATTATAAAAAATGAAGACAATGACAATCTTAATTTTTTTTATAATTAAAACGAATGATAAATATCATTACTTAAAATTCAAATATATTTATTTACCTAAAACAAAAAAAATAAATAAAAATTATTTTGTCAAAAAACGTGGGACTAATTTCTCTTGTTTCTCATTTTCAGATTACGTAAGGAAATACGCGACAGAGGAGGCGCTTAGGGACCAGGAAAATGGTACGGGGAATGGAATGTCCTCGGACAGTGAGTCTTCAATGAGCGACTTCAGTGAGGACGAGACGCGAGATATGGAGTTGTAACCAAATATTTTACCATCCATACCCATACCCTTAATCACGATTCCTTGTAATCTCCGATCGCTCGTCTTATCAAAATAGATGCTTACACCTAAAAATTTCTTCGACCTTCGATCGATATCAACCTCAGACATTTTTTGAGAGGCTTACAAAAAAAAAATATTGATGGCGATCGGTTTGTAGTGTAACAGTGAACACATTATTACCCGGAGTTGATTTCTTTTCAATGTCGAAAGTCAAAAGCAAAAAAAAAAAACTTGAAAAATAATAATAATAATGATGAAAATCTTGCTAACAAGATGCCAATAGTTACGAATTTTTTCTCTCTGATCGTGTCGAGTTTCTTTTTTCTTTCCGCAAAATCTATCGCCAATCAAGAAGAATCGCGTTTTCTTTTCTTTTCATATTTTTTATTAATAGTTTTCGCATTTTTTTATTAATGAATTATTTTTATATTTTATTAAAGAAAGAAGACTAAACAAACCTTGGTTTTAATGGTCTTTCTTTTTGTAAATTTTGAACGAGTTTTGATTTCAATTTTTTTTTAGGAAACGAGATTAAAAAAAATTTTGTCCAACCATGTTTTCCTTTTCTTCCTCCCAAATTACGTATCCTTTTGTATATTTTCGTCACAGGCGACAACATCACGAGAGGGAGATGACAAGCTCAAGTGATGGGAAATCAGATGATAAATTAAAACGTAAACGTCATCGTAGCATTGACGGCGAACAAAATCAGCCACTATTGAAACTCGCTCGCTCCACGAGCTATGATGAAAGAAGAACGTTGACGGATACACTCAATATCTGCATTTCCTCGGCATCAAGTTTGCAAATTGGAGCACCTGGTGATACACATCGAGTAGAAACCTGGAACTGTCGCAACGACCAAGTCCTGGGAGCACAACAGTACACAAGACTCTAGTTTGGCTCAATAGTTTCCGAATTTTTTACTAGAGGAATCTAAAATGAAAAAAAGAGATAAAAAAACCGAAAAAAAACAGAATCTCAAATTATCGGAACTTCTAAAAAGTTTTTATTTAAAAAAAAAACCCCCAAAGGAAAAGAAAACAAATGGGTTGCGTATCTTTCATAAATATTCATTATTTATTTTCATATTTTCGAGTTTTACTATTTTCTAGTTTTTCTTCTTTTTTTTATCATTTGCGAATTTTTATCGTGTTTTAATCGACGAAAGAAAAGAATCGAAATAGAGAGAAAGAAAAGGAAAAATAATTTTCAATTAGAAACAGAAAAAAAAATTTACAATTATTTTTTCTTAAAAAAAATCGTCCTATTTTTAAATACTCAAGATTTATTGTTTTTTTAAAGAAAAGAGTAAAATGTTTTTTTTAAATTAAAAACTCGACAAATTGAAAATTTTCTTTTTTTGAGTTTAAAAAAACTTTTTTAAAAAAAAAGATTTTTTTTTAAAAATTATTTTTCTATTTTTTAAAATTAATTTTAAAATTAAAATTGTTTTTTCCTATTTTGATTAAATTGAATAAAAAGAACGGTCTATTAATATTAACCGTTGGACAATAATTTTAATCCAATTAAAAGCAAAAAAAAAGGGGGAAAAACATGAAAGCGAGCACAAGGTTTCTCCAGATCGGAGTAATTGAATTCGTGGTCTCAGATCTCACGCATTAAGATTTATAAATATATATTTAGCACTATATTAGTATATTATACAAAAAATATGCTTACGATTAGCTAGTACGTTTTTATTAATTATTAGAATAAACAAATCTAACATTCAGAATTTTGTAGAATCATTCTTTTTTTTCGAAACAAAAAAAAAAAAGTTTTAATTTTTTCGAAAAGATGATTCAGAGACTAAAGAAATATATTTTTCAAAAAATAAATTTATTTTTGCGTATTCTGTTTTGTTTTGGGAAAATTCTAAATTTTTGAAGGATACGTAACTGTAGGAGAATTATTGTTTCTTCGGCAAATTGACAATAGGGTCTGGAAATTTTGTAAAAAAAATTGTTTCTTCATGATAGAATTTTCGTTTCTTTGGATAAATTTTCCGGGCTTGTAGTAAATGTAAAAATATATTTTCTTTTTTCCTCCATTAAAAAAAAAAAAAAGGCGCGTATTGAAAAAGAAAAGAAAAATGTCTATTTCAAAACACATACATGTAAACTGCCATTGATTCACAAGAACATGCATCTTTCTATCCATTGTAATAGTTCGTTGTGGTTGTTCGGGTTAAGTAATTTAGTAGAAAGCCATTAGAGTTCGATAATTAATAAGCACAAGATTAATTTCACTAGAAAAAATTCAAAAATAGTATTTTATATTTGAAATACTATTTGAAAACTTGCTTTTAAATTTTTGTTTTTTAAAATTAATATTTCGAATAAGAAAAAGATGTTTAAAGAAATGATTTTAAAAATCTGTTTTTAAAAGATGAAGATGAAATTAAAGGAATTTTTTAAAGCAAAATTTCAAAACTATAAAAATCTTGGGAAAAAAATTGATTAACGAACTCTTTTTAAAGAGCTTAAAAAACGAAACGACGGGAGAAGTTTTCTTTTCCTTTTTTTTTAATTCTCGTCTCTCGTCGTTTTGTGCTTGTTGATATTCGATAGATTCTTGCTAGGCTTCGTCTTGGAAGATAAATGGTTGCCTCTGTGTCTTGTGATTAAAAAATTACGTCGAACTGTATTGCTTCAAGTTATCAGAGGGCGAACACATTATACGAAGTTATTAGACCTTCTATAATTTACTGATAAGTGAATTTTCAAGCAAAAAAAAGCACTTTTCGAAATGTTCAATTATTGTTCTCAAATTATCCATTCTCATTATTTTTTTACTAAACAAGGAATTTTTTTCGAAACAAAACAAACTGCGACAGTTTTGGCAAAAAATTCCAATTTTTTCAAAATTTCGGCAAAAAATTGTACCGTTTGGAAAAAAAGTAAAATCGAAAGATAAATAATGAAAATAAGTAAATAATAAAATAAAAATAAATTGAAATTACATTACAGAAAATAGAAGTACAGAAAGAGAAATTAAAAATATTTGATAACTGATAATTAAATTAAATTCAAGTTAATTATGATTAATTTTCGCCGAAGACTGTCGACAGTGATGTGATGTTAATAATTCGCAATTCTTATACGAATAATGCTGCGAGAATTCGAACATTGTGGGTTAAATATTATAAAAGTTGAAAACTTTTTTCGATTTGTATTAATTTTAAGAATTTTTGTTACAATGCAAAAAGAAATTTAATTGTGATATAAGACAATTTTTAGTGAGCGGAATTTCTACTCATTTTCTTCTCAAAAAATTTTGTCAAAGAGAGAGTGAGAGAAAGAAAGAAAGAGAGAGAGAGAGAGAAAGCGAGATGAAAAACAAAAATTTCAAATTTTTTTCAAAAAAAAGAGAGAGAGAGAAAAAAAAAGAAAATTTTGTCAAATTTATTTTACGAACTTAAAAATCTATTTCCGATTTTTTAAATTTAAAATTATGAATTTCAATTCATTTTAATTTCAATTTCATTTCATAATTTTTCCTTTTCATAAATATGAATTAAAAATTTAAAAAGAAACAATTTATTTTCAAACAAATTGAAAAATTATGAATTAGAAAAAAATAAATCAATTGAATTAAAATAAAGTGAATAAATTTAAACGAAATGAACCAATAACTTTTGCATCAATTTTCAAGAGTGTAAAATAAATTTGCCAAAAATTGTTTTCAAAACGAGAAAAAATTGTTTGCTTTGAAAATTCAAACTCAATGATTAAAAAATTAATAACAAAAGAAAGAAATCACGTACCAAAAAAAATAATCTCGACAAAGTTTTTAATATGGTGCTTTTTAAATTGGAAGAGAAAAAATAATCGCAAATGATTTATAAATATTCTACTCGAGAATGACTTTCCTATTTATTGTATAACTTAGTCGAGTTTTAGTGGGACACGTGATTTAGAAAGTGGTATTAAAAATAAAAAAAAAAAAAATGAAAATGTAGTGAAATATATTTTTGTATTTTGAGTGAATTTTTTTTTGTATAATACAATTTTATTATCGATCACTTGCGCAGCTGCGTTTTTTCGTTTTAGATTTTTTTCCGTTTATCAAAATTATTGTCCATCGCCCTCGCTATTGTCACACGAATAATGCATTGCCGTTCTAATTTAAGAAAAACAGATATAAATATTATTACAAAAAAACAAGGAAGAAAAAAACAAGAAGCAAAATGAAAGAGAGTAACTTTCCATATATTCTTGACAAGAATGTAGTTATCGTAACAAATCGTTTAATTGTAAGATAAATTTTTAAATTATTTTCTTTTCTCAATGATAAGCAATTAAATTTTTCGAATTTCCGTTTTCTTTTTTGTCACTGGGTCGAAAATTCGTTCAAATTTTGTTAGAAAAAATCAAAAAATTGATTGTCTTACGTAGTAAGAAAAATTGTTTATAAAAACAAATTTTGTTGTAAATTGTTTGAGAATGAAATTCTATTTTCATCCAATATTGTAAGGGAACAAAAGTTTTGCGAATTTATTATTATAAAATAGTTTTTGTTATATATGTTGAATGAAACAAATTTTTTTTTTGTTAACAATTTCGTGAAAAAAATTCTGCTTTGTCAAGAATTCACAAAAATTTTGTTAAATTAGAATTTGTTTGTTAAAAGGAAAAATTAATTTTAGAAAAAAGAAAATCGAAATTTCGACCCAGAATAATTGGAGCAGCAGCTGAATTAGAATTTTTTCTTTATTACGAAATAATCTTAAACGTGTAGTTGTCTTTTCTAATTCCACGTATCACTTTAAAGACTTCTAGAGTCTCTTTGTAGCTCCTGAAAGGATTAAAAAAAAAGAAGTAGCACTCGATGGCTACGAATTAACATATTTTCAAAAGAATACAAAAGAAGATAAAATTTTACTGCGAATTATAAACTACAGGGCGTTTTCGTCAATTATCTTCGCTGATTTTTCAATTTTATTCTAGAGAATCGAAAAAAAATTAGAAAACAATTATTAAAAAACAAAAAAAAAATTACAAATTAAGAAATTTTGTCCATTTAATTAATTATTAACAGTTAATAATAATTATATAATTAGAATTTGAAAAAGTCTTTCTTTTAGAAAATTGTAAAATAGTTGATAATTTTTAATTAGCAGAAAACATTGCAAAAACGCCTTGTAAAAGAATGTGACGTAGGGATATGAAATTAAATTCCCGAGAAAAAAAAGGAGAAAAAAAATGAAAATTTTTTCCGTTGAAAAAATAAACCGATAAAACGACAACAGCTGCAAAAGAATGTTTCACATACATTGTTACAAAGCGTCTCAACAACAATGAAATAACTACAAAATATTTATTATAAATTAAGTTTAACAAATATATAAATTATAAATATATTATATTAAACTAAATATAAGTGAACAAGATGCAATTTTTTGGTACAATAAGATAAAAAAGAATCAAAAATGGTGTTTTTCATTCAGAATCCACACATTTTTTTTTTTGACATTTTCTATGATTTAAAAAATTATTAAGGAAATTTGAATTTTCCTCCTTTTTGTTATATTTGAATTTCGCGCGCTTTCTACAATTTTGAATTCAAATCTCAGGATCGGAAGAAACGGTCAAAATGATTAATTGTTCACAAAATTTTTAATCAAACGATTTAGTTTATATTGAACTAACAGGTAAAGTAAAAACGGTATACTTTGTCCTTAAAAAAAACGGGTAAAAAATTATGTAAATTAATAAGTGACGAAAAAAAATTGATAAGCCCCCTGTGGATACGCTACTGCAAGAGCCGGAACCGATGAAAATAGGTCGCCATATTGGTTCCAGAAGCGGAAACGGAACCGGTACTTGTCAATGTTTTTGGTACTTGTGTGCTTGTCAACGATAAAACTTTCGCGGTTATAACTATAGTGGTCAAAACATTTGCCACTCGTGAGATCTTCTGGAACAGTGATTATCCGGTTCGCTCACAACACAACCCTCTCCCTGTTGGCCACATGTGTTATCCAGTCGGAGCAATTCCAGCTCCAGTTTTGTCTGAACCATCGTGGAGGTAACATCGTTTGCTCTTCGCGTGTTATACCATTTAATCCGCCCGTGACTAAAACATTTCACCAAATTATCCCATAACTGTTGAATTCATTTGAAAATTGAGAGAGAAAATAAAATTTTCATCATATTGTGAGTAATTGATGGTATTTCTCAATAATCGACAAGTGCCCGGTTAATCAACATACAAAAGTAAAACGTTCGCGCCTGATCATAGTCATATACACAAGTATTTTGACTTTTATGAATCCTATTAAAACTCTACGGCAGTGACTGGTGATCGAGCAGTAAAAGTGAAGTGAACCTCGTGGCACACGTTCTCTTTCCGTCTTTTTTTTAGTGTAATATACAGAAGTTCGTTCTTGTTTTTCTTTCTTGAGATGTAATAATTTCTTGAGGATATTTTTGAACTGGAGAAACAGATGAAATTTTTGTTTTTGGAGGAAATTGCGGAGGAAACGGAAATATTCTACGCGCGGATTATAGGTTTCGACTTTTCAAGCGACTTGAAGTTCGCTAGAGGAGTCAACTCTACGCGGTAAGGAAATGAGTAAACACGTTTTTTTAATTCCTTCTCATATATATTATTATTGTGCGAGACACGAGTGTACAAAGTGCGAGTTTTTCTCAATCATTTCTCTTTTATCGCATTTTAACAGCTGTGTCAACTATATTTTTTCTTTATTTCCTTCCGTTTCAGTTAGGCAAATATTTTCTTTTAATTGCATTTTATCTCCCATTTATCGTTATTTACCTCTTTATCATCGATTTTTAGATAATTTGGTTTGAACTATTTTAATAATCTAATTCTTGTTGATACATTCAGTATTCGCTTTTTTAGTTGGAATTTTTATTCTCAAGTTTTTGTATAAAAATATTTGATGTATAAAACTGCAAACGGAAATTTGAGAATTGTGTATTTATAACCTAAAAAAATAGTGATCTTTACTTTTTTATTTTATCTTCATTATTGTTGACGTTTGAAATGAAATTGTTAAAAAGGGAAATTTTAAAGTTAATATGGTATGTATTCAATTATTTCTCTAACAATAATTGTTTATTCAAACTTTTAATATCGTCCTTGATAAATTTTACTCGAGTTCGAAAATAATTTCAATTTAATCAAAATTGGCATTTAGGAAATTTTGATTTTAAAACACGTACGTTTTAATAACATTTCCAATTGTTTTTGTAATAAAAAAGAAGTGCGCACATTCCAATTGTTTGCAGACGATTATAAATTTCTTAGAAAAGAATTTTTATTTTTAATTGTAAAAATATGAAATTTAAAAAAAAACCTTGGAAAGTTTATGTTTACAGTTATAATTCCAATAAGTTGCCAGAAATCTCATCAACTTTTATTTATAGCTCAGGGTGACGAGTCTTTTTTTCCTATATATATTACATGGGGATATGCACCAAAAAGAATTTATTTAATGGTGTTAGTGTTACTTCACAAATAAATGAATATTACAGTCCATCTTTTCATTTAAATTCAGAAAGTTTTATCCAATAATAAATTGACAATTTTCCAATACCACAACAACTTGGAAGTAGGTGACAACAAATAATTGAATTTCGATCAATTTTCAGAAAAAAAAGTGTTCTCTTTAACTCTCAATAATTAGTAAAGTTTAAAGTTCAAAAATTCGATTCTATATTCTAGAATTTTTTAAAATGTTTGGGGGGGAAAAAATAAAGGAAAAATTAATTTCAATGTCTGACGACATTGAAATTAATTTTTTCTTTATTTTTTTCTGTTTTAATAACAAATTTGTTTGAAGTTCATTTTCGAAACTGTCTAAAGAATTTTATTTTCGAAATTTATTTTCCATTCACTAAAAATTAAAATTTACAAAATTGATTTATTTTGAACAACAATGTTATTTAAACGAATTTTGTCTCTTGCGGGGAAAATTCGATACTTGGCGTAATGCGATATCTTTCTATATAAAATTACGAAAATGCGAATGATTATGCAATTTTTGTAGCGGATTAACTGCAATAATAACGGTCATTTCAACGTTTACAAAAAAATTTGAGGAATTTCCAATTCATAACCTATTTTCCATTCGACATAATTGGAGTTTTTTTTAGTTTTTTTCCCTTTTATTTATTTATTTTTAAAAATTTTTATTAAGAAAATTTTATTGTATATACAATAAATTTTAATTTATTTATTTCTTATAAAAATGTTTTTTTACACAGTTAGAAAGCCGAGTTACGTTAATTTAGTTAAATGTGTAATAAAAAAGGATTGGTTTCACCTTCATGCAGTTGGGAAATTTAACTCTTCTTCTTCTGCTTCTTCTTCCTCTTCTTAAATGCGTTCCTGCTGTAACATTATTATAAACACAAAGGCACACACGTGTTGTCTCTTTAAAAGTCATTCTCACATGTAATGTAGACTTTATTTCAAACAACAACAAAGAAAACTAGTATCTGCCTCTTTATTCATTATATTTTTGTAACTAAATATTTCTTTCTTTCTTTTATACTGTAATTATAAAAGTGTACATATGTAAATCCAAATTATAAAAATTAGTCAGTAATTTAAAATTTTTGATTATTATTATTATTATTATAACTATTTTTTCATTATATTTATTAATTACTAGCAAATGTTACGCGCGCGGAACTTGATCCATTTATTCTTATTATGAAAATGACAAAATTTTTTATTTACAAATCCAAATTTTCGAATAATTTCATAATCAGAATTTAAAAAATTCATTTATTAAGAACATAAGTAATTATTATTGTTTATATCTTCAAAAATTTTAATTTCTTCTCAAGAATTCAATTATTTTCATAAATAATAACATTTTTCGGAAGAATTCAATATTATTTTTATAAATAGTAAATTTTTTTACAAAAATTCATTTATTTTCAACAAAATTTTAATAAAATTTCACGAAAGAATTCAATTATTTTCTAAAACTTTAATAAATTCCTCAAATCAATTAAATTATTTTAATAGTAAAATCTTTGCAAAGATTCATTATTTTCAATAAAATTTCACGAAAGAATTCAATTTTTTTCTTAATTCGCTTTTATAATTTCCAAAAGAATTCAATTATTTTTATTATATAAAAAATCCTTCGAAAAAATTCAATTATTTAATTATTTTTGTAAATTTTAGTAATTTTCTTTTCAAAAGTTTAATTATTTTAAATACAATTTTAATAAAATTTCAATAAAATTTCATGAAACAATTAAATTTTTTTTTAATTTTCAATATTTTTCTAAAAAATTAAAATATTTTCTAAAATTCAATTTTTTTTATTAATTTTTAATAAAATGTTTCGAAAGAATCCAATTATTTTCTAAAATTTAAATAAATCCTTTGAAACAATTCAATTATTTTTATAAGGAATAAAATTCATCGCAAGAATTAAATTATTTTTTATAAATATTAAAATTCTTCTCGCAGGAATTTAATTATTTTTCAATACGATTTTAATAAAATTCAGTAATTAAATGTTTAATTTCAATTATTAAGAAACACGATAATATTTTAAAAGTTTAATAAAAATCCTTCGTAAAATTTAATATTTCTTTAAAAACTTCCAATTAAAATTATCAATGAAACTCCATTATTTTTAAAAAAATTCAAAGAAATTCATCAAAAAAATTGAATTAGAATTTTCAAAAATTTTACTAAAATTCTTCGTTGAAATTTAATTATTCTCAAATTTTATGATAAGATTCTTTGAAGGAATTAATTTCTTTTTGCCTTTTTCTAATTTTTGTTATATTTATCAAATTTTTTTTAAATTTTTGTTATATTTATTAATTTTTTTTTAATTTTTCGTACATTAATTATTATTTATTGTTTTATTCATTTTCTGTTGAAATTAACAATATTTATTTTCAATATATTTCAGCACCAATGATGATTTTTGCGTACGGCTAAACGGACGACGGATTTAAAGAAGGATTATCAATCTTTTTACTGAAGAAAAAGGACAAAAAAAAAAAATGGGGGAAATTTTAGGATCGGCCAGTTTTCTGCACCTCGGCGATATTGTCAGCTTGTACGCCGAGGGAAGTGTTTCCGGCTTTCTTTCCACTCTCGGGTATGCTGTCATTAATCTTCATTTCTATAATAATTGAAAAATCCAGAAAAGAAAAAAATCGTTCACTACAATCTTTAATAGATTTTCAAGAAGAGAGACATTTTTTTCAATTCGAAGAAATTCGAAATTCGAAAATTCGAAAATTCGAAAATTCGAAATTCGAAATTCGAATTGAAAAAAAAAATTAATGTTGTAATGGAAAAAATTGAAATTGAAAAAAAATTCACTGAATTCAAAATGAAATAATTGTTTCTTTAAAATTGAAAGAAAATGAAACAATTGTTTCGAGTAACGAAACATTTAGATAGAAAGAAATAAAAGTATAAATAAAATGAATGGAAAAAATTATCAAGAGAGGGATAAAAATTGACGATTAAATAATAAATTACGGTACGAATCACAAAGGGAGAAATTTTAATTCGAAGAAAATGAAAAAAATCATTTTTTGTGATGAAGATTGAATTTAATAAGTTAAATGAAATTAATTACTTAAATTTAATTATTAATTAAAGATTTAAATTTAATTTTTAACTAAATATTTAAATTTAATTATTGATTAAAGATTTAAATTTATTTTTTAACTAAATATTTAAATTTAATTTTTAACTAAATATTTAAATTTATTTAAGTGAAATAAAATTTTCTCCTCGTGTGGAATTAACAATTATTTTATCAAATTTATCGAATTCCGAAGTGAATTTCAAGTAAAGTGTACATATTTTTTCTTTTCATTTCGTGCACCACGGTAAAATTACCACGAAGATTAAAATAACACTTAAATGGAATATTGCTTGAGGGTACTTTTTCTAGAGCCCTATGTTTGGTAACTGGTTATATTGACACGAATCGAAAATATAAAGAAAATAAAAAAAGAGGAGAGAAAAAAAAGGTGTGAATGAAGTTAGGATTTTTATGTTATTCATTCTAATTAATAGAATTTAAATTATCGACACAGCGAGAGTTTCTTTTTTCGCATATTGTTACTAATAATTTTTGCAACATCTCCTTTGTCTCTTATATATTCTTCTTGCGGATAAACAGATCAATTTTATCGATTGATCTTTGTATTTGAATCTTATTGAACAGTTTGACATTAATTTATTTATTATATACTTATAGTAGCGTCATGCGTACATTTTATTAATACTGATTTTAGTGTTTGAGAAAATTATTTTCTTTTTGTTAATAAAAATAAAAAATATTTATTTATTTTATTTTCAACAATAATTTATTGCTAATTTAATAATATTTGAGTAAACATACAAAAAATTTTTTTTTATTTTTTGTTTTTTATTTTTAAATAGGTATTTCAGCATGTGAAAGTAAAAAGAAATTGAAATTAAAACTCAATTTAGAGTAATTCAAAAAAGTAATCGTAAAAACGTATCGGAAAATAATTCATAAGTAGATATTTGAGAAAAATATTTATTTTAATTCTAAGCTAAATTTATAATTTTGTAAATCTCGATGTGTTATAATTTCTATTTTTGAATCGATATTTAGTATTTCAGAAAATTAACATTTATTCAGCATTTAGTTTAAAAGAAGTTGGAAATAGAATTCAGGCCGATAATCTTCGTCTTATCTTATTTTGTGAAAACACTTGTGTAATTCGTATAAAGTTTATTTAAAAAAAAAATTATAATTCGCACACTTTGATAATTATAATTTAATTCGAATTTTTTTCTATGGATAAGAGAAATCTGCTAAAAGTTATTTCAAGGTTTAGTTGCAAATATTTATTTTTATGTCAATTTTTATCATTCTCGAACTGCTTTTTACAAGGAGAGACCCACATTTGTAAAAATTACTAAAAATGGTTGCAATGACCGGAAATAAGGCCAGGGGACTTTTAGCATAATATACTACAGAATTAGATAAATTTACAAAAGAAATAGATAAATTTGCTACATTGAAATAGCAAGTTTTAATATTTTGTGTAAGAGTTGTAAATGTAGCGAAAATTGATTATAGTTTTCTCTAATTTAATTAGAAAAAATCTGACAAATGAAAACATTTTCCACTAAAACCTACTATCCACTGTAGTAATTTTTGGTGAGCAAGTGTGGCTAGCGAGTGCAGTCATATGGCGCCTGCATTTCTATTGGTTGCTAACTTCGTCAATCTCCGTAAATGAGCCGATGCCATCCGATCATTGACAGTGACTATGTTTCGCGTATGTAAAATAAATTTGGATATTATCTACAATAATTAAATATAAAGTGAAACGTAGGTCGTTTGTTATCTCAGAAATTGACCATTATAAATTAATAAATTTTGCATTTATTCCTGTCCCAAGAACTATGTCTTATAATAAGTTGTTAAAAGTAAACTGCTTTCTCGTAAGTGCCGTAAATTTTCATCATTCAATATATAAGGAAACAAAGATGTATGCTTTCAGTGAAATTCATTGTCGTGCGTGCAGTCGTGTATTAGTGTATTAATTAACCGCGTCTATGCATATAAGTGAAATAAACATGTGTGTGTCTTCAAATATGTATCCAACAAATATATAAGTGTGTGAGTGTGTGTGTCTGTGTATGTAAAAATCCGTATTTTTTCTTTCACTCTTTCTTTCTGCATTTACAAACGACTATAGTAATTTTACGTACACAATACTTCTGAGTTTACTACAGTTGTTTGGAACTATTGGACGAAATAGTAAGAAACTTTGCTAATTTGGTGAACATTTGTCGGATTAGTGACTTCGTGTAGAAAATAGTAAAAAATACAAAAAGTCCCCTTATTTCCGGTGGTTGCAATGTGAAAATAGTAAATTCTAGTGTGATTTTATACAAAAATTAGTAATCTCGGTCTCTCCCTATAGGGAAATTAAATTTTAAAGTAGTTTTTGTAAATGGAAAAGATATTTTTTTTCTAATTTGACAGAAAAGAGGAAAAGAACATTTTTTCTGATTTGACAAAAAAAAAAGAAAATATTTTCTCTGAATTAATTTTTTTCTGATTTTGACAGAAAAATATTTTTTTTTATTTAACAGAAAGGAGAAAATAAATTTTTTTCTGATTTCACAGAAGAGAGGAAAATATTTTTTTTATTTCACAGAAAAGAGAAAAATAAATTTTTTTCTGATTTGAAGGAAAATTTTTTTTTTCTGATTTAAAAAAAATGCACAAGTTTGCATTTTTTGAATTTATTGTTATATAGTTGGAAAATGAGAGGCAACCCTCTTTAGAATATCGATAATGCTTGACACAGGTTAATTAAGTCACTAAAAGACCTTCAATTGGAGGTGCTTCAACGATTTCATCTCAATAGCTATACAGCTAATGAGATAGCCTCACATGATTAACTTCAATTATCTATAAAAATTATGAAATTAACATACATACATAAATACTTTAATCTTCTTTGTGAAAAAAGAAAAACTCTTCATTGTCAACTTATTTTTAGAAAGATTCTTTCTCTCTCTCTCTCTCTCTCTCTCTCTCTCTCTCTCTCTCTCTCTCTCTCTCTCTCTCTCTCTCTCTCTCTCTCTCTTTTCTTCTTTGTTTTATTTATGTATTTTTTTCTTAATTAAAAATCTCAATATTAGCTTTATTTATGTAAATATTTTCTCTTAATTAAAAATTTCAATATTAGTTTTATTTATGTATTTTTTCATTTTCTGTTCTAATGAAGTTGCTTTTTTCTTTTATTCGTTATTTCTCTTTTGTCTGTTTTTTAATTCTGTTTGCTTTTCGTTTTTTTTTGCGAAAATTTAAAAATTTAAACAATTTTTTCCAAATTTTGTTATATTGTCAATATAAGTTTATTCATAATTTAGCAATTTTATTAATTATTCGACAATGCTATGAGTTTTTAATCGTTTTCATAAATTTTTTAACAAATTTTTCTTCTTAATAAATAATTAAAAAAATAAAATATATTTTCCTCTTTTCCATGTATATTATATATAATTACAGGCCTCGGATATTATGATTTTTTCGACTATTTTCAAATAATGCGACTTTTATCGACTTATATTAAAAAATTTCGACTTTTCTTCCAAATTTTGCGACAGAATACCATATTTTTAGTATAAAATGCTGCAATTTTTTCCATTTTAACGCGCAGTATAAAAAATAGCTGTAGATAAATCTTTCAAAAATTATTTTTGAAAATTTTTGCTAATTAAATTTTTGAAATATACAATTAAAAAGATTTTGAATAATTGAAATTTAGTAAAATTAATTGAAAATAAATCCTTTTTTTCAAGTATTTTATTATAATTTTTGAAAATTATAAAATTATAAAATTATAAAATTATAAATTTCATGAATTTTAATAAAACTCTTTGCAAAATCCAATTTTTTCTGGAATTTTATTAAATTCTAATTCTTCTATAATTTTAATAAAACTCTTTGCAAAATTCAATTAATTTCAGAAATTTTATTAAAACTTTTACCAAATTTAATAATTTCAAGGAATTTAATTAAAATTCATTGCAAATTTTAATTATTTTTCAAAAATTTTACTAAATTTTAATTATTTTTTAAAAAAATTTTATCAAATTTCAATTTTAAAAAAAAAATTTTAATTGATATGTACATAATTGTAAAACTATTACGTCTTTCAAAAATTATTTAGAAATATTTTTAAAAAGTTAATTTTACGAATTTATTTATTAAAATTTTTGAATATATTCTACCTTAATATCTTTAAAAAGAAAAATGAACGGTTTCAATTATTATAAAAAATTGAATTTTTGTATGTAAATAATTGAATTCTTGAAGAACTTTCGGAAAAATATTAAAAAGTAATATAGATAATTGATTTAGAAATGAAGTGTAGTTAAAAATTGTAGAGAATAATTGAATTTTTGTAAGGGTTATAGTTTTAATTTTTAGAAATTATTATAAATTTCAGAATTTGAAATTTTTAAAATTTTATTTTCTGGTGAAAAAAGAAATAAGAAGTATTTAAATATTTTATTTAGCAAAATTATACAAGTTTTGATTAATTGAATTTAGAAATCAGTGAAGAATCAGGGAAATAGAAAATAAAATATTTGTGACAACACTAAATTAAATAAACGACTTTTTCGACTTTTTTTCTATTTTTAATCGACTAAAGCGAATTTTTTTGTTCGTTAAAGTCGATCCGAGGCCTGTAAATATAATGTTAAAAATTATAATTTAAACAAATTATAAAAAAATTTAGATATTTAAAATTATTATTATTATTATTATTATTATTATTATTTATAATTTCATTTTTAAATTTATAAATTTTTTTAAATAAAATTAAATGAAAATTTTATTTATTTTGCAATTTATGAAAAAAATGTACCTATTTGAATTTAAAAAATAAATATAATTTTGAATAATAATATAACGAATTTATAATAATTAGTAATAATATTATAATGATAATAATGAATTTCGGTTTCGATAAAATGCATTTTCCCGTTATTTTAACATTTTCATCAAAGTTGATTCAATTTCATTAAGGAGTGAATCACTTTATCGTGTGTAATTTCCTTAAAAGTATTTTCCTCGCATTCTTTAAACTTGTTGGCTTCTTTTATATAATATCGAATGAATTAAATGGTTTTCCAATTCTTCCTGGAAATCAATTTTCCTATTTTTTCTCCCCCTCTTCCTTTTTTCTGAACAATGATTATGTGCGTGAAAAAAATAAAAAAAAAATTCAAGGCCATCAAAAAGTCGGATAAAATATTCAATTTTCTTCTTCTTTTCTCTCTTTCTCAAAGATAGAAATTTAATTAACAGTCTCGACTAAATATAATTTTCCATGAAGTGCGTGTGGGAAAAAAATCTATTTTTATTTTTTTTTAATCTTTCTTTCTGTTTTTTTTTTTTTTTTGAGAGAGAGAGAGAGAGAGAGAGAGAGAGAGAGAGAGAGAGAGAGAGAGAGAGAGAGAGAGAGAGAGAGTAAATATGGTGTCCTATTTTTAAAAAATATGTGTTGTAATTCGTATATATAATAATAATATAATACTCGTCTTTGCATACATTATAGATTATACAATATGAATGAACTGAGTTTATGTTCCAAGTGTGAGTTAACGTGTATACACTTGAGAGAGAAAGAGAGCGCGGAAGGTTGTCGCATCACAAAAGATATATAAGCACACTTAAGGTGTTTCCTTTTCTAGACAGAGACATGCTTAAGTAACTGCTTATATGCCAACATTTGTATAATGAACTAGTAAGAGTCGTCTTTCCCTTTTTATCGCAATTAAAGGGAAAAAAAGAGGAGAATAAAAAAAATCAAAGTGTCTGGAAAGAGCGACGTTTATTTTGCGCGCAGAAAAAAAAGTCATGTTAACTTTTTTTTCATAACTCACCTTGTTTCGAAGAAAAAAGGAACAACCTGAGAATGTTAATTTACTGAAAAATTATCTTTTCTTTAATTATTTTATTAAATTATTCTAATTCTAATTGCAGAAAAAAATGGAGAATTTATATTCGATTTTTTTGAGGTGGAATTTACCCATTCAATTTACCAAGTTAAAGTCCACAACGTTGATCAACGAAAAAAAATGGTTCACTAAGCAAATTAATTAAAAATAAAGCAGCAATATTGACACAAAAGTATTTAGAAAGAAAAGGTTGATGTTTATATTTAGATAATAATTATTTTACAATTAAATATTATATTCAAAATAATACTTGAATGCATTAAATAAATTTTTTTCGTTGATCATCGTTGTGGACTTCAACTTCGTTTCAATTTTAGTTTTTGTTGATTTTTTTCATAGATTTTTTTGTATTTTTCGTATATTTTATTTTGTATTTTTTTTTTATTTAGGTATTTTTTATTTTACGTATTTTGGTATTTTTCGTATTTTCCGTATTTCTCTAGTTTTTGTATTTTCGTATTTTTGTATTTTCTATATTCTTTCTGTTTTTTTATTTTTTGTATTTTCTGTATTTTTCGCATTTTTGTATTTTCTGTATTTTTCGCATTTTTGTATTTTTTTGTATGTATTTCCTGTATTTTTCTATTTTTTTTCTTTTGTTGTTATTTTGTCATATTTGTCATATTTTTATTGGGTGGGGCGAAAAGTTAAATGTATTTTTACATGTTGTTAAAAAATTTTTTTTTATTTTTCGTTTTTATACACATTTTTATATATTTTTTTAGAAAATTTTTCCCTGACTTGAAAAGAATCAACATTAATAGGATAAAAATGTGAATTATTATAATAAAAAAAAATTGAATGAAAATTAGAAAAAAAATTATTTCTCCAATGAAATGAAGTGCAAAGAAAAAGATAAATATTATATTAACGAGTTTCCAAATCAAGAATATAAAATAGATTCAATTATATATATTCTATATGAGATAAAAGTAAATCCGAAATCGATTTCGCAACAATTATTCGCTTTACACAGTAAAACGTGCCTATTCCCACAGCACCATTTGATTGTTGATATCGACAACATATTATATCGCTTGAGCAATTTATTACTCAAATATTGACAAACCTATCGAAACAATATAATCATTCTATTCTTTATGTTAATAATATGCAATTTGCGATTTTTTATTGATCGACAATCTTTTTTTCTTTCAAAAAAAGAAAAAAAAAAGAAAATTCAAAATTACAAACTCAAAATTATTTATCTTTTTCTTCACACATGATTTTATTATAAATATTTTTTTCATTCAATTTTTTATAACTGTTAATTCACATTTTTATTATTAGTTTTCACTCTAATTAGTTCATTAATTAATAATTATTATTTTCATTTATTTTTATTTGTGATTTTGAAAAATAAAAATTAATTATTAGTCCTTGAATTGAAAATTAAGAAAATTTTAATTTTTACTTCAATTTGCGGAATTAAATCGTTTTTAGTAGAATTAATAAAATATTCCACTGATAAAAAGAATTTATTTAATATTTAATTATTTGTACAATTGAAATTAATTTATGATTTAAATATTAGCAGAGTAATTATTACCAATTAACAATATTTATTCTGCTAATTATAATTAATTACAAATGAATTAATTATTATTAGTTACTATTGATTAATTTAATTAATTGTATACAATTAAACACTAAAAGCTACTTTTTTCTTTATTTTTGAGGAAAATTTATAACACTTTAAATTAGCTAATAGTTGAAATAAAAAAAATTCTAAAAATTGTAATAAATTCTTTAAAACGATTGAATTATTCTCAAAAACTTTTCGAAAATCAATAATTTTCAATATCTATACAATTTTAGTAAAATTCCACACAAAATTTTAGATAAAATTCTTCTCAAACATTCAATTTTTTTATAAGTAATCAAAATTATTAAAAATATTTCATAAAATTTTTCGAAAAAAATCAATTTAAAAACTTTTTATAAAATTCTACCTCAAGAATTTAATTATTTTTACGCAAGCAATAACATTTTTCACGAAAATTCAATTATTTATAAAGATTTTAATAAAATTCTGCTGCAAGAATTCAATTATTTTCCCAAGCAATAAAAATTTTCACGAGAATTTAATTATTTAAAAAGAATTAAATAAAATTCTTTGCGAAAATTCAATTATTTTCATAAATATAATAAAATTCTTCTCAGATATTCAATTATTATTTACGAAAATTCATAAATTCTTTCTTTAATTCTTCACAATTATTCAATTTTTTTTCCAAATACCTAATAAAATTTTTCACGAGAAATCAATTATTTAAAAAAAAATTAAATAAAATTCTTCGCAAAAATTCAATTATTTTCATAAATAATAAAATTCTTTTCAGATATTCAATTAATTTTTTACAAAAATTCATAAATTCTTTCTTTAATTTTTTACAATTATTCAATTATTTTCCTAAGCAATAAAATTTTTTACGAGAATTTAATTATTTAAAAAAAGAATTAAATGAAACTCTTCACAAAAATTCAATTATTTTAATAAATAATAAATTTTTTAACGAGAATTCAATTATTTAAAAAAAAATTAAATTAAATTCTTCGAAAAAATTCAACTATTTTCATAAATAATAAAATTCTCTCAGAAATTCTTTTTTTTTTACAAAATTGACAAATTCTTTCTTTAATTCTTCACAATTATTCAATTATTCAATTATTATCCCAAATAATAAAATTTTTTACGAGAATTCAATTATTTAAAAAAAAAAAATTAAATAAAATTCTTCGCAAAAATTCAATTATTTTCATAAATAATGAAATCCTTCTCATATATTCAATTAGTTTTTACAAAAATTCATAAATTCTTTCTTTAATTCTTCACAATTATTCAATTTTTTCCCAAATAATACATTTTTTCACGAGAATTCAGTTATTTAAAATAAAAAATTAAATAAAATTCTTCGCAAAAATTCAATTATTTTCATAAATAATGAAATCCTTCTCATATATTCAATTAGTTTTTACAAAAATTCATAAATTCTTTCTTTAATTCTTCACAATTATTCAATTTTTTCCCAAATAATACATTTTTTCACGAGAATTCAGTTATTTAAAAAAAAAAATTAAATAAAATTCTTTGCAAAAATTCAATTATTTTCATAAATAATAAAATTCTTCTCAGATATTCAATTAATTTTTTACTAGAATTCATAAATTCTTTCTTTAATTTTTCACAATTATTCAATTATTTTCCTTAGCAATAAAATTTTTCACGAGAATTTAATTATTTAAAAAGAATTAAATGAAACTCTTTACAAAAATTCAATTATTTCAATAAATAATAAATTTTTTCACGAGAATTTAATTATTTAAAAAAAAATTAAATTAAATTCTTCGCAAAAATTCAATTATTTTCATAAATAATAAAATTCTCTCAGAAATTCTTTTTTTTACAAAATTGACAAATTCTTTCTTTAATTCTTCACAATTATTCAATTATTTTCATGAATAATAAAATTTTTCACGAGAATTCAATTATTTAAAAAATTTAAATAAAATTCTTTGCAAAAATTCAATTATTTTCATAAATAATATAATTCTTTTCAAAAACTGAATTATTTTTTACAAAAATTGAGAATTCCTTCATAAGAATTAAATTTTGAGAAACATTCAATTATTCAATATATATTAATTATTTTTGTATTTAAATAGTTGAATTTCAGTTGAACTTTCTAATAAGAATTGCTTTAAAAACGAATTTCAGTTGAATAAAGTAAATCAGGAAACAGCCAGGAAAATATTGAATCAAATTTTTGTGAATCGACTAAAACCATTTTTTTTCCTTAAAATTAATTTTCGACAGCTACTTTTTTTACTACTTTTTTTAGTATTAAATCTACTTTTTGATACTTTTTTAAAATTAATTTTTGAGTGTGAATCCTGTAATTGAGGCTCCTGATCTTAAAAGGGCACTTTTACCATTTAAAATCAATGCTGAAAGTTCCCTTTTAAGCTCTGGAGCCTCAATTAGCAAATTAATATTGATAATTAGCAGATTTAATATTAATAATAAGTAGATTATGTAAATATTAATAAGAATACAATAATTATATTAATAATATAATTAATAAATTAAATATTTATTTTGCTTATAATAATTTAATTTTTTAAAAAAATTTACAGTGAAGATTTTTTCTCTCGAATATTTTTTTTGTCAAGTTGACGAAATTTCGCTTTCTAACGGGTCGAAAGGTTAATAAGTATGTGAATAATTAAAATGTTGACTGGCATATATAAGAAAAGTAATCTAGTTTTTTCATATTTGCAGAAGACCACGCTTGAATTGCTTTCTTCCGCCCTACTTCCGGTGCCTTATGAGTGTGATGATGTTCCTCTCTTTAGCCACGATCACTTACTGCTCCAGTGAAACGATGCGGCTAGAAATAACAATATCGGCTTTTTTACCTTTCAAGCTTCTAAAGCTCTCTTTCCGATCTTGTTTTTTTCTTTTTTTAATTACACCGTGTCTCTTTCCTTGGGCTAATTCTTCTTTCCGCTCGTAATATTGCCCGAATAATTTTCTCTTTTTTTCATTCTCTCTTTTGCTTTGTTTTCACATTTTTCTTTTTTATTTATTTATTTATTGTAAATTTGAAATTGGATTGTGAGGGGAAAGAGAATATTTGGAATTTTATTGTTTGGCTGTGGCATTCAAATGTAGATTTCGTTTCGAATGGGTGTTATTTCGGTTTATCATTGCAGCCAAGATGTGCGACCTACCTCAAATATCGATCCGTGCGTTCGTTCCACCCCCTCATTCCCAACCCACTTTTCATCCCATGGACCAGAACTGCATCTGAAGGAATGATTTAGATGTGCCGTCTCTGACATTTAGGAATAAATCCAAATGTTTTTTTTTTTACTTTTTTCGGTATTTGCATATTTTTGAATTTAAATTAAATTGGAAATTTTTTTCCATTCCCTCTGGTATTTTAAGACAAATTTCTATTTATCTTAATTTGATTCTCAATTTTTCGAATTTCAATTTTGCAGAGTTTAATTTTAGATTCAATTTTCCAGAATTTAATTTTATATTAATTTTTGACGAATTTAATTTTAGATTCAATTTCGCAAAATTTAATTTTAGCTTCAATTTTCCAGAATTCAATTTCACGTTATATTAAACTTTGCAGAATTTAATTTTATATTAATTTTTGCCGAATTTAATTTTAAATTAGATTTTTCAGAATTTAATTTTAGATTCAATTTTCAGGGTGGCCAAATGTTAGTAAAGTCAGGGAAATGTCAGGAAAAAAATTTTTCGTCTGGGAAATTTATAAAATTGTTTTTTTTTCCGATTTATTTTCAAAAATTGCAACTTTCTCAACTCTTTTTCCAAATATTTTGCTACAAAATATATTTTTTAGTATTAAATGTAACTCATTTCGATTTTTTCAGTGCGAACAATAACTATAAACAAATCGTTCAAAAATTATTTTTGAATCATTTTTCTATTTAAATTTTCGAAATATACATTTGAAAAGATTTTGAATAAATGAAATTTTGTAAAATTTAATATTGAAAATAATGAATTTTTTTCTAGTATTTTGTTAGAATTTTTGAAAATCAACTTTTGAAAAATTTTAATTGCAAATTTTCAAAATAATTGAATTATCAAAAATTTTAATGAAAAATCTTTGAACGTAAATTTAAAAATGAAAGTTAATGAAAATTAGCTTTTAATTTTTTAAAATTCAGTATTTTCCGTACTTTCAATTACATATTTCCGATAATTCAAGTAAATACAAAAAATAATTACATTTTAGAATGAAACTTGTGAACACCCTAATTTTACATTACATTTGTCAGAATTTAATTCTATATTAATTTTTGTCGAATTTAACTTTACACTTGATTTTTCAGAATTTAATTTTAGATCAAATTTACCAGAATTTAATTCGATATTAATTTTTGTCGAAGTTTTATTACATTCGATTTTTTAAACTTTAAATTCAGTTTAAAAGTTCAAAAAATTAATTTTGCAATAAATTTTACAGAATTTAATATATTTCTATTAATTTTTGTCGAGTTTTATTTAACATGAAATTTTTCAGAATTTAATGTTTCATTAAAGTTTTCATAATTTAATTTCAACATTAAATTTTAGAATTTAATTTTTTCGGATTTGATAAAAATGGAATTGCAGAAATTTTTGTTATAAAAAGAAAATAATTTATAACTTTTGTTTACAGATTAGTAGATGACAGATGTGTCGTATGTCCGGAAGCTGGAGATTTATCAAATCCTCCAAAAAAATTTCGAGGTAGGAAAATAAAAATAAAATGGATTTGAAGAATTTGGAAATTTACAGAATATAAAAAATATCTTCGAATTGGAATTATATATATTCATATATAATTTCAATTTGCAGAATTTTTTTTTTTTTTTAAACGAAAGTTTACGGAAAATTATTTAATTTTTTCTATTCTCCTTTTTTTAGATTGTCTCTTCAAAATATGTCCTATGAATCGGTATTCGGCTCAAAAACAATTTTGGAAAGCTGCAAAACAAAGTGCAAGTTCAAGTACAGATGCTGTTTTACTCAAGAGACTTCACGTGAGTTTTCGAATAATTTAAATGTAAAATTTTATTTTAATGGTAAATGATAATTTATATGTTATGTATATAAACATAATTTTATTTTAATCGAAAATAATAATTGATTTTTCCTTTAATCGAAAATGATAATTGATTTTTATTTTAATCGAAAATAATTGTTTTTATTTTAATCGAAAATAAGCCTAGATATTGATTTTTATTTTAATCGAAAATAAGTATTGATTTATTTTTCAATTATTATTGTTACAATCATGGTTGCCACAGGTCAGGGAAATCAGGGAATTCAGGGAAAAGTCAGGGAAAGTAAAATTTGTCAGGGAAGTCAGGGAAAAGTCAGGGATTTTTATTTAAGTAACTGGAAAAAATTGAATTTTGGAGAAGTTACAAATGATTGCAGAAATTCAATTATTTTCAAAAGTAATAAAATTCTTCGCAAAAATTCAATTATGTTCAAAAATTAAAAAAAATTCTCGTCAAAATTCAATTATCTTTAAAAATAATAAAATTCTTCTCCAAATTTCAATTTTTTTTCAAAAATTGTAATAAAATTCTTTGCAAAATTTCAATTATTTTCAAAAAATTTTTCTCAATTCAATGATTTCCAATATCTACAGTTTTAATAAAATTTTTCAAAAGAATTCAATTATTTAAAAAAAAAATTTGGATAAAATTCTAAGAAAACTTTGCAATAATTCAATTATTTTCATAAATAATAAAATTCATCATAGAATTTCAATTAATTTTTAATACAATTCTAATTGAATTCCTCGAAAAATTTAATTATTCTTGAAAATTTTATTGAAATTTCTCAAAAAAATTCAAGTTTGTTGATAAAATTCTTTATGATAATTTAGTTTCGAAAAACATTCATTTATTCAATAAATTATTTATTTTTGTATTTAAATAATTGAATTCTTGTAGAATTTTCCAATAAAAATTGATTTTAAAATGAATATTAGTTAAAATTTTAGATAATAATTGAATATTAAAAGCATTATAGCATGAATTTTTAAAAATACATAATTGAATTCTTTCGAAGAATTTTAACAAAATTTTTGAAAATAGTTACATTTTTCGAAGAATTTACTTAAAATTGTATTAAAAATAATTGAAATCCTGTGAAGAATTTTATTAATTTATGAAAGTAATTGAATTCTTGCAGTGAATTTTTTCAACTTTTTTTTTAAATAATTGAAATATTGTAAAGAATTATTATTTATGAAAATAATTGAATTCCTGCATCGAATTTTATTACATTTTTTTAAATAATTGAATTCTTTTGAGAACTTTTATTAAAAAAGTAGATTGTGAAAATATTTGAATTTCAACGAAGAATTTCATTATATTCGTGAAATGTAATTAAATTCTTACAAAAAATTTAAGAGAATAATTCCATTTTTCTAGGAATTTACTTTAAATTGTATTATAAATAATCGAAATCCTCAGAAAAATGTTATAATTTAAGAAAATAATGGAATTCTTACAACGAATTTTATCAATTTTTTTTAAATAATTGAATTCATGTGAAAAATTGTATTACTTGTAAAAATAATTGAATTTATGCAACGAATTTTATCACATTTGATTTAAATAATTATATTCTTTTAAAAACTTGTATTAAAAATTTAAATTTTGAAAATTTTTGAATTTCAGCGAAGAATTTCATTATTTGTGAAATGAACCTAATTTAATTCTTGCAAAAAATTTTTGAAGATAATTTTATTTTTCGAGAAATTTATTTAGAATTATATTAAAAACAATTGAAACCATGTGAAGAATTTTATTATTTATGAAAATAATTGAATTCTTGCAACGAATTTTATTATAATTTTTGTAAATAATTTAATTTTTTTTTGAAAAATTTTATGGAAATTAAAATTTTTATAAAACATGAAGATATTCTTATAAGTGGTTTAATTTTAAAAATGTTTGAATTTGAATGTTTTGAAGAATTTTAATTCCTATGGAAAAATAATAATTAAATACTTTTTTAAAAATTTAGTTATTGATGTTTGCGAATAATTTTACGATTTAAGAAATTCGTAAGTAAATGTAATAGAATGTTTTTTTGAGTATCTAATAATTTTTAGAGTGAATCAGAATATTCTTTATGGTCAGGGAAAAAGTGAAAATTTTGTCTGGAAATCAGGGAAAAGTCAGGGAAAAATAAAATTAAATATTTGTGGCAACCCTGTACAAGAAAGAAAGTTTGTGCTAATTTTTATTTTTCTATTTTAGCATGCGGCCGAAATAGAGAAAAAGCAGAACGAAAGTGAAAACAAGAAACTTTTGGGCACTGTTGTCTCGTATGGAAACGTCGTCCAAGTAAGAAAATCCTTGAAACAAATTTAGTTATCGTATTTTTTTATTTCAATTTAATTTTTCCCATTTTACTTATTTTATTTACTTTATTTTTCATTCATTTTTTTATTTGATCCATAAGATTGTTTTTAATAATTATTTATTATTTATATATTTAATTGATTAAATTATTATTCAAGTTTTTTATTTAGCATTAACTCGAAGGGAAAAAAGAAGGAAAAGAAAAAACTTTTTTGTTTCAGCTCCTGCATCTGAAATCGAATAAATTTCTGACAGTGAATAAACGATTGCCAGCGCTATTAGAGAAAAATGCAATGCGCGTTTATTTGGATGCAAATGGAAACGAGGGTTCATGGCTCTATATAATGCCATTTTATAAACTGCGAAGCGATGGCGATAGTGTTGTGGTGGGTGATAAGGTAATTATGGAACCTGTGAACGCCGGTCGTCAGGGTTTACATGTTGCTGCTAATTATGAATTGAGCGACAATCCCGGTTGCAAGGAAGTTAATGTTGTTAATTCATCGACATCATGGAAAGTCACATTATTCATGGAGCACAGAGAAAATCAGGAGGAAATATTAAAAGGTGGCGATGTCGTTCGTCTTTTTCACGCTGAACAGGAGAAATTTCTCACCATGGACGAGTACAAGAAGAAGCATCACGTTTTTCTTAGAACAACCGGTAGGACATCGGCCACTGCAGCGACAAGCAGTAAGGCCCTTTGGGAGGTCGAGGTAATTGATAAATTGCAATTTATTTCACTTTTATTCTTAAGCAGATCAAATTTATCGTTACATCTTTATTTATTAATTATTAATTAGCAAATGCTACTCACGGGACGTGATATTCAATTTATTATTATTATGCAAATTACAAAATTTTTTATTTTCAAATATGGAATTTTGAATAATTTCAGATTCAAATTTTTAAAAATTCAATTATTAACTAATTTACTAATTAATTATTCTTGTTAATTAATTAATTAAATAATAAAAATTTCACAGGAATTCTATATTATTTACAAAATCTTTATAAATTTCTTCGCAATAATTAAATTATTTACCATAAATAATCAATTTTTTTTAAAAGAGATTCAACTATTTTCATAAATAATAAAACTCATCGCAGAGTTTCAATTATTTTTAATACAATTTTAAAGGAATTTCTGAAAAAATATAATTATTCTTAAAAATTTTATTAAAATTCATTAAAGAAATTTAATTTTTTGATAGAATTAAATTATTTTCAAAAATTTTAATGAAATTCTTTTTAACAATTCAATTTTTTTTCAAAATAATTTTAATAAAAATTCTGCGTAGAAATTTAATTCAATTATTTTCAAAAGTAATAAAATTCTTCGCAGTATTTCAATTATGGTCTATAGTTTCAAAATTTCAATTACCATTATAAATAATAAAATTTTTCTCCAAATTTAATTATTTTTAAAAATTTTAATAAAATTCTTGGCAAAATTTCAATTATTTTCAAAAAGTTTTTTCAATTCAATCAAATTTTTTTACAGAGATTCAATTATTTTCAATACAATTTTAATCTAATTTCTCGAAAAATGAAATTATTCTTTAAAATGTTATAATTGTTCAATATAATTTGGAGAATTTTAGAGAAATAACAAATGATTGCAGAAATTCAATGTTAATAATGTTAATAATATTTTTCAAAAAAAAATTAAATTTTTTTCTAAAATTTTAATAAATCCTTGGAAACTATTCAATTATATTTATAAATAGTAAAATTCATTGCAAAAATTCAATTATTTTCAAAAAAAAATTGCACGAAACAATCCACTTTTTTCTTAATTCGTTATACAATTTTCCAAAAGAATTCAATTATTTTCTAAAATTTTAATAAAATTCAATAATTAAATGTTCAATTTCAATTATGTATTAACAAACAAGATTATTTTAAAAACTTAAATAAATTGTCCGTAAAATTCAATTATTTTCAAAATTTTTAATTACAATTATTAAAGAAACTCCATTATTTAATACAAAATTCCAAGAAATTCTTTAAAAAAGAATTTAATTAGAATTTTTAAAAATTTTAATAAATTTTTTCGCGAGAATTTAATTATTTTCCTATGTAATAAAATTCTTCGAAGGAATTCTATTATTATCAAATGTTTTGATAAAATTCTTTGCAACAATTTTATGGTTTTTAATACATTAATTTTAAAATTGAAAATATTTAAAAAGAAAAATATTTAAAAAGTTAAGAAACAAAAACCAAACAACAACTTCAAACGTTCAGATTACCGGAATACAATGATTATTAATATAGATTACTAATTAATTATTTTTTTGTATTTTTTTTGTTTTTGTCTTTTTTCGTATTTCTTGTTTTCTTATATTAATTTTTTCGTATTTTGTTGTTCTTATATTTTTTGTATTTTGTTCTTATATATTTTTTATTGCTCTTGAATCTTTGTCTTTTTTTGGCCATTTCTTCGTATTTTGTTGTTTTTACATTTTTTGTATTACTTCCTCATAGAGGAAGTATTGTAATAATACCGAAATTTTTCGAATTCGATTTTTTGACATATCTTTATGTTATTTGACCTCAGGAGTTCAAAAATGACATTTTTAAAAAATGTCATTCCGTATGTGTGTGTGTATGTGTGTGTAAACATCACATTTTCATAAATATCTCGAAATCATGAAGAGCTTTGAGATGCATGAATATTCCCCATATGACAAGTAACCGAACTGTCATTTAACCGAAATGCATATAACCGACCTGTCATGCAACAGAATTGTCATTTGACCGACCCGTCATGTAACCGAATTGTCATTTAACCGACCTGTCATTTAACCGACCCGTCATGTAACCGAATTGTCATTTGACCGACCCGTCATGTAACCGAATTGTCATTTAACCGACCTGTCATTTAACCGACCCGTCATGTAACCGAATTGTCATTTGACCGACCCGTCATGTAACCGAATTGTCATTTAACCGACCTGTCATTTAACCGACCCGTCATGTAACCGAATTGTCATTTGACCGACCCGTCATTTATCCGACCTGTCATGTAACAGAATTGTCATTTAACCGATTCGCCATTTAATAGAACTATCTTGTAACAACCCCTTTCATAGAAATTTGTATGAATTTCTTTGAATTACTGTAAATTTCCAAGAAATAGGTTGTTACGAAACACTTCTGTTACATGACGGGTCGGTCAAATGACAATTCTGTTACATGGCAGGTCGGTCAAATGACAAGTCGGTTAAATGACGGGTCGGATAAATGACAATTCTCAGGGTTGCTACAGAACCTGGAAAACCTGGAAAACCTGGAAAAGTCAGGGATTTTTTAAAAAAAGGTCTGGAATACCTGGAAATGTCATTAAAATTTGAAATGCCTGGAATTTTTTAAAAATAAAATAAATATTTTTGTTCAAGTAGGTTAATTTAAATTATGTTAATCGTAATATGAAATAATATTACACATGTAAATGTCCTGGAAAAATAAAAAATCTGTCCTGGAATGTCCTGGAATTTTAAGTCATATTTTCAGTAGACACCCTGTCTGTGCTTTAATAATCAAATAGCGATAATCTAACGTGAATATTTTTATAATACAGAAAAATTCTAATTTATTATTATTAGGCCAATTTTTCTTCAAAAATTGCTCTAATTTATAATGTTCAAAAGGTGACCTGAAAATTTATCAGATTTGGTACTGGAGAACCTGGAAAAGTCATGGAAATTTAAAAACAGACTTCTGTAGCAACCCTGATTCTGTTACATGACAGGTCGGTTAAATGACAATTCGGTTACATGACGGGTCGGTCCAATGGCAAGTCGGTTAAATGACGGGTCGGTCAAATGACAATTCTGTTACATGACAGGTCGGTTACATGCATTTCGGTTAAATGACAGTTCTGTTACTTGTCATTTGGGAAATATTCATGCGTCTCAAGAGCTTTTGGGTTGAATTTTTTTTTAAATTGTAGATCTCACCTGCGGACATAAAATGAGAGTACTTTGAGATAGATTAATAAAGTTTAACTAAATTTTTTTTGGATTTTTAATTTTGCAAAAAAACGTTTTTTGCCCATAACTTTAAAAAAATGTTAGGACACCTATAAATGTTTTTCCATAATTTTGTAGAGTTTTTTTAGACGCATCTTTTGAGCTCTAATTAAACATTTTTCGTCCATATTAACCGGAGATATTAAACTTTTAAAAATTAAAAATTTTGGAAAATAAGACTTTTTTGAAAATTTTGTTGAAAAATGTAGAAGTAATCTTAAAATTATCGTTACCGACTTGTAGAGCATTAAAAAACGCTTCGATTGACCTATTTTGGAACCTAATTCGATAATAAATTTCTAAATTATTGGTATTTTAAAATCCAAAAATTGTGAAAAATGACATTTTCTCAACTTTTTTGTTTGAAAACTTTTGTTTAACTATTAAACTATTATAACTATATTGTAGAGTATTTAAAAATACATTGATTGACCCAAGATTCAATCACTTTTACCATATTTATAAAAAGTTATTCATATATATTATTTTCCTATTACTATTATTATCTCTATGTGGAAGTAAAGTGTTCATGAAATGAGCACCAAAATTATAAAAAAAATATACAACTTGGCAGCGGTTTTTTGTTTTTATTTTCTCTTGTATTTTGCTCGCATTTCATATTTGTCTTCTTCGCATTCTGTTGTTCTTATGTCTTTTGTATTTTGTTTTCATATGTATTTTATTCTGTTATTTTTATATATTTATTTTTTGTATTTGATTCTTCTTGTACCTTTGTCTTTTTTTGTCCATTTCTTCATATTTTATTGTTTTTATATTTTTTTAAATATTTTGTTTTTTTTATTTTTTGCACTTTGTTTTTTTCCCTTCTTGTTTTTATATTCTTTTGTATTTTGTTTTTATATATTTTTTGTTTGCATTTTGATTTTGTATTTATTTTTTTGCATTTCTCGTATTAATTTTTGGCCTTTTTGAATTTTGCTTTTTTGATTTATTTACACGATTCTCGCTGTTTTTCAGGTGGTCCAACACGATCCATGCCGAGGCGGTGCGGGTCATTGGAATTCACTGTTTAGGTTCAAACATTTAGCAACGGGTCAGTATCTCGCAGCGGAAATTGATACGGACGAACCTGTTGAAACTACGAAAGGAAAAAGAGGTGATTATTTTAGCGGAAGCGATATTATTTTTCACTAAAACGGAAATTAGTAGAAAATCCTGTCACTTTATGTTAATAATAATACAAATACTTTTATTTTTTTTAATTTACGTAAATAATTACGATTTTTTTTATTCAATCATAAAAATTAAGTTAAAATGGTTTTATTTTTTAAATATTCATTATTGCTATTTTTTACTATTTTTATTTCTATTATTATTTTTTATTTATTTTTTTGGATTTCTATTTTTATAATTGTTTTTTATTTCTATTACTGCTTTTTATTTATATAATTACCTTTTATTTCTATTATTGCTTTTTATTTAACTATTTTTGCTTTTTATTTCTATTGTATTTTTTACAACTTTTTATTTTTATAATTGCTTTTTTTAATACTTTCTCTATTTATGTTTTGATTTCTTGAAAATGTAGAAGAAAATAAATCGATTTAATTTTTTTTGCCAATAGATCCTGGGCCAGTGTACAGATTAGTTTCAGTTCCACACAGCAATGAAATTAGTTCTCTGTTCGAATTAGATCCCACGACATTAACAAGGGGTGATAGTTTAGTGCCTCAGTCATCATTTGTAAGACTGCACCACATTTGTACAAATACTTGGGTACATTCGACGAGTGTACCGATAGATAAAGACGATGAGAAGCCCGTAATGTCCAAGGTTCGTATTTTTTATTTTTTTTCACAGAAAAGTTAATTATTCAATTCACTTCATTTATTTTCAATAAATTAGTGAAAAATTAAATTTTCTGCAATGTATGATTATTAACGATAAAGTATTTGTTTAAAAAATGGTAATTAATTATTTAAATTTAAATTATTATTATTTTGATTCGAAATTAATTACAGGTGGGCTGTGCGATGAGTAAAGAGGACAAGGAGGCATTTGCACTGAGATCCGTCTCGCCGGTTGAAGTTCGCGATTTGGATTTTGCGAATGACGCGTGTAAAGTGTTGGCATCGATTAGTAGTAAATTGGAAAAGGGAACAATTTCGCACAATGAAAGACGATCGGTTACGAGTTTATTGCAAGACATTGTTTATTTTATAGCCGGATTAGAAAATGAGCAAAATAAGTCTGAAGCTCTTGATCTGACTGTCACGAATACTGTTAGAGATAGACAAAAATTACTCCGCGAACAATATATCCTTGGACAATTATTCAAAATTCTTCAGGTAATTGCGCTAATTTTATTAATATAAATTAATTATTAATTATTATTTTTAGTTGGATGGATATTTATATTATTTTCTATGGAAAATATTTTTTTTTTTATATAAAATTAAAGAATAAAATTTCATTGTAATTTTTTTTAGGCGCCTTTTCTGGAATCGGCGGAAGGTGAGGGACCATTTCTTAGGATAGAGGAACTCAATGATCCAAGGCATGCTCCTTACAAATACATGTTTCGATTGTGCTATCGAATACTCAGACTCTCGCAGCAGGATTACCGAAAAAATCAGGTATAATTTGAAAAAAAAATGAAAAAAAGATTCTTTATTCTTAACTTTATTATAAATAGATTGCTGATTATTATAATTTTACTAGACAAACTATTCGCGTGGGAATGTTGTATTGCATTGCTTATTCTTAACAATTTGAAGTGATTTTAATTTATATAATTTTTAAAGAAATAATAATTATTACACACGGAAAAGAAGTTTCATTTGAAACAACGATAAGTTTCTCTAGAATAGCGAAAGCAACTGAAAAATTTCGCTAATACAGTGAAATTTGTAGTTTTTCCAGGTGAATATTTTTTTCCGTGCATAACGAAAAAAAGAATTAAATTGACATCAGATTTTCTAAATTCAAAGTAACGAATTCAACTTTACCAAATTAACTCCAAAAATCACTGAATCTGATAAATTAGAAGAAAGTCAAACAAACGGAGGCTCTATTTCGAATTTCTAAAATTTTACGTCAATTCGTAATTAGAAACGAATTTCAAGAGAATCGGATAAATTTTGTTAAATTACTATTATTTCGCAAAAATTGGTACATATTTCATACTTTTATTCTCCAAATAATTTTAAAATTAAAAATAATCATGATTACGAAAATTTTAATTATTCTAAAAAATTAAAAAATAATTATACATTCAGCTTTTTAAACAAAGAATTCCGTATCTTTTAAAACTAAAATAAATGCAACAAATTAAATTAATTGAAAAATGATAAAGTCAAGGTTGCCACGCAACCTGGAAACCTTGAAAACCTGGAAAAGTCAGGGAATTTTTATCAGAATCCTGGAAAATTATTGTTTTTTAAAGTTATTGTGCTTATTCTTGAAATCTAATTTCACTCAAATATTTCAAAATTAATTCAATTTTAAAAGAGTCACGTTTACAATTTTCATAAATAGATAAACTTCAAAATTTTTTAATTTGAAATTTTGGAAATTTTTAATTTTGAATGAATGAAATAAAAATTTCGCAGGAATTCTATTATTTACAAATTTTCTATAAATTTCTTCGTATTTCAATTATTTTCATAAAAAATAACATTTTTTACCGAAAATTCAATTATATTCATAAATAATAAAATTCTATAGGGTAAGTGCGGGTATAGTCGGACAGTACTAGTAGTCGGACACTTTCGTGTTTTTTGGCAAATAAATAATAATGCATTGTGATAATTACTTTAAAAAGTATACTAGACGAATGTGTGAAGTTTATATTTTATTAGAATAGTGTTATTTTCGAAAATAATTAAACAAGAAATATTTTATTTAATGTTTTAAAAATCATGGTGTCCGACTATAGATACAACCATTTTCGAGTAGCGCGATGAGTGGCACAAAGTTTTGTTGATAATTAATCATAAATATTAAAACTTATAGGGTTTAAATATTATATTAATAACTTCTAATATGCTTTAATTCCATTTTCCAGCAGATAGCAATTAAAAAATTATCTTTTTTACTTTATAAATTCAAAATATTTGACAGATGTCCGACTATAGAAACAAGGGGAAAAAGTGTCCGACTACTAAAGCATTCGTAATTTTTTATTAAAATGTTTATATTTTATTAAATACTCAACTATTTGTAACAAATTTATATGATTTTTAATCCTGAAGAACTCCTTTAATTAATAATGTGCTTATAAACACAGTAGATATTTGCTATTTCAAAAAAAAAGCATAATTTAAGATTGTATCCTTAAGTGTCCGACTACTAGTGCATTTACCCTATATGTTTTTTTTTTATAAGTAATACAACTCATCGTAGAATTTCAATTATTTTTAATACAATTCTTAATGGAATTTCTCGAAAAATGTAATTATTCTTAAAAATTTTATTAAAATTTATCAAAGAAATTCTATCAAATTAAAATGCCTTCCTATAATTTATTTATTAGAATTTAATTATTGTCAATACATTTTTAATTAAATTTGAATGAAATTTGAATGAAATTGAAAATAGAATTAAATTATTTTCAAAAATTTTAATAAAATTCTTTTTAACATTTTATTTTTTTTCAAAATAATTTATCAAAATTCAATTATTTTTAATGTCTACTATTTTAATAAAATTTCACAAAAGAATTCAATTATTTTAAAAAGAAATATATTATTAAAATTCGTCTCAAGAATTCAATTATTTTCAAAAGTATAATAAAATTCTTCGTAGAAATTCAATTATGGTCAAAAGTTTAAAAAAATTCTTGTCAAAATCTCAATTATCTTCATAAATAATAAAATTCTTCGTAGAAATTCAGTTATCTTTACAAATTTTAATAAAATTCTTTGCAAAATTTCAATTATTTTCAAAAACTTTTCTCAATTCAATCAAATATTTTACAGAGATTCAATTATTTTTAATACAATTTTAATCTAATTTCTCGAAAAATGAAATAATTTCAATTTAGAGAGAAAGTGGTCTAGCGTGAATTTTTAGAAATAATTGAATTTTAAAAAGGTTTCGAATTATAATTTTTGAATGTTTCATACTTTTAACTGGAAATTGTGTACGTTTAAATTTTTTAAAAAAGTTTAATATGGGACTTTTTTGAAATTATTTGAAGTTTTTATTCTCTAATATATATTTAATTGAAGAATTTTCGAATAATCGATTAAATTTCGTAAAATTGAATTGTAAAGAAAAGAATTTGAAAATTTTCAAAGAAATTTTTCGAAAATTATTAAAAATAATTAATTTAAAGAACAATTTTAGTTTAAAGTTCTGGAAAACAATAATTGAATTGAAGTGAGAATAATTTTTATGAAGTTACAGTAACAATATTCTTTCAATATAAAATAATGATTTTATCAGTCGGTCTTCTTTAATTTTTATTATAAAACAAGAAGAAATCGATTGCTCCGAGTCAAAGACTCGGAGTGATCGATTTCTTCATGTTTTATAACAAACAATTTTTTTTAAATTGTTTAATTTCAAAAAAAAATGAATTAGAAATTTTTAAAAATCTTAATTGTTATGAAAAAATAATAATGATTAAATATTTATTTAAAAAAAGAAGCTATAGATCATTTTTCTGAGTAATAATTTTTAAACTGAATGAGAATATTCTTTAAGTCAAGAAGAAGTAAGAATTTTATCTGAAATTCAAGGGAAAGTCAGGGAAAAACAAAATTAAATTTTTCTTGTCAACAAATGTAATTTTTTTAACCTGGAAAACCTGGAATAGTCAGGGAATTTGAAATGAGCAAGAGCGTGGCAACCCTGTAAAGTTAAACAACTTCTAAAATTTTGTTTAAAATTCTAATAATTTTACTAAATGGTCTCATTTTAAATAGCATTTATATTGATATAAATTATAATTCTTTGGAAAACAAAATATCTGTAGTAAAAATACTAACTATAACTTGCATTAATTATTTAATTACAATATGTAATATAATATAATGAAGCTTGAAATGAAAAAAAATATTCTAAATTCTTTTTTAGAAACAGAAAAAAAAATATTTTAATATTTGTTTTCTATTTTATTTACATTTAATTTAATTAATTTTATTTATTTAAATTTTCGTTTCTTTACAGGAGTACATAGCGAAGCATTTTGCATTTATGCAAAAGCAAATTGGTTACGATATTTTGGCGGAAGATACAATAACGGCATTGCTGCATAATAATCGGAAACTATTGGAAAAGCATATAACGGCCGCTGAAATTGAGACTTTCGTTGGACTTGTGAGGAAGAATATGTATACTTGGGAATCAAGATTTTTAGATTATCTCTCTGATTTATGTATCTCCAATAAGAAGGCCATTGCCGTTACTCAAGAATTGATCTGCAAAAGTGTTCTTAGCGAAAAGAATAAAGACATTTTAATAGAGACTAGGTAAAATTTTGATAACGTCAAAAAGTTAGCGATTTTCGTCTATTGTTGCTAACAAATTTTCGTAGGATGGTCAGAAATCCGGTGGAAGTCGTGGACATTGACGAGAGGCAAGAAAACGAGGAACCACAGATATCCATCATCGAGGAACTTGAAGTTATGCTCGTTTGGAATAATGGAACGGTTTGTCGCAACTTTTCTTTTTCTTTTCACTATATTTAACATTTTGAAAAATTATTTCTTCTTCCTCTTAGTATTATTTTTTTTTATCGAATATTTATATTTCTATTTGGAATTCTATATTTATATTTGAAATTCCTATTCTATTTCTTATTCAGTTTTCTACTACTTTTTATTTAGTTTTTTATTTTTTATTTAATTTTCTACTATTTATTTAGTTTTCTATTTTATTTAGTTTTCTATACATTTTTATTTACTATTCTATATATTTTGATTGAATAATCCGTCTATTTTTTTCTATCCAATTTTGGAAAATTCTAATTTTCCGACATGAATTAATAAATGGTTTTTCAGAAAACATTGCCTCTGAGTGAATTGTCACGTGGCGCGAAATTGGGAAATATTGAAGACGCAGCGATTTTGGATTATTATAGACATCAATTGAATTTATTTAGCAATATGTGTCTGAATAGACAATATTTGGCGCTGAATAATCTCTCACCCCATTTAGATATTGATTTAATACTCAAGTAAATGTGAATTTCATGTTTTTTTGTTTGGTTTAAAAAAAAAGAGAAACATGTGAAATGAGAAAATTTCTTTTGTGGGAAGAAATATCATTTTTCTATTTTTATTCTTTTTCTTTTCTAGATGCATGGAAGACGAAACTGTTTCGTACGAATTGCGAGCTTCATTTTGTCGATTAATGCTTCATTTACACGTGGACAGAGATCCACAGGAACAAGTCACGCCAGTGAAATACGCTCGTCTTTGGTCTGAGATTCCTTCGAAAATGAGCATTAATGAGTATGTAAATAATGTAAATATTTTCTTTTCTTTTTCTATTATTAGTACAATTTTTTTATTATTATTTATTGTTAATTTTTTCTCTTCTTGTATATTTTTATTTTTCTATTTATTTATTTTCATTTCTCCATTTATATATTTTTATTGTTTTGTTTTTATTTCGAATTTTTTTACTCTGAGAAAAACGAAAAAGTACAATAAATAGATTAGTTTTCTTTTTGATGTCTCTTTAAAAATTATAATTGTCGGCATTGAAAATAAAAAAAAAATTGGCTGTTTTTTCAGTTACGATACAAATAAAATGCCGGATGAAAATAAAGAAGCTGTGAGAGCGAGATTCAGTTCAACAATAATGTTCGTGGAAGATTATTTGTGTAATGTTGTGGCGAAGGTTTGGTCGTTCGCTGATCAGGAGCAAAATAAACTTACATTTGAGGTAAATTTTTATCGAATATAAATATACGGAATTTTTTTTATTTTCTTTTTCTTTTCGAATGAAAGTTCTATTATTCTTTCAGGTTGTTAAACTTGCCCGCGATCTAATTTACTTTGGATTCTATGGCTTCAGCGATTTACTTACTCTAACAAAAACTCTCCTAAATATTCTCGATTGCGTGTCTGAAAACGATTGCTCAAATGGAAAAATACCCACTGGAGAAATTGATTGTAAGTATATTTTCCTAATTTACAAAAAAAAGCAACAATGAAGAATAGGAAATAATTTACTTTGAGTTGAAAAATTTTTTCATAGAATATCATTACTTTTCATTACTATATTATTTTCAATCAAATTGAAATTTATTTTCTATATTTTTACAATTTACAGGCCTCGGATATTATAACATTTTCGACTTATTTTCAAAAACTACGACTTTTTCGACTTTTCTTCCACATATTGCAATAATTTTTAGTATAAAATGCAACTTATTTCGATTTTTATAAATAGTGTGAAAAATAACTATAGACATCTTCAAAAAAAATTTTTTTTAATAATTTCTCGAATTAAATTTTCGAAATTTACAATTGAGAAGAGTGTCAATAAAAATTGAAATTTTGTAAAATTTAATTAAAAATAATTGATTTTTTTAAAGTATTTTATAAAAATTTTTGAAAATCAACTTTTGAAGAATTTTAATTGAACATTTTTAAAATACGTGAAATTGAATTCCTCGGAAGAATTTAATTTTTAAAAATATTTTCAATACATTTCGAATAAATTCAGTTATTTTCTAAAATCTTAATAAATCCTTCGAAACAATTCAATTATTCTTATAAATGGTAAAATTCTTCGCAAGAATTCAATTATTTTTATAAATAGCAAAATTCTTTCCAGGAATTCAATTATTTTCAAAACATTTTGAATTGAATTTCTCGGAAGAATTCAAATATTTACAAATATTTACATAAAATTCAATTATTTCCTAAAATTTTAATAATGTTAATAAATTTTTTTTTTAATGTTTCTTCGAAACAATTCAACTATTTTTATAAATATTAAATACTAAATAAATTTTTAAAATTTACAATAAAACAGAGTATAAATAATTGAAATTTTGTAAAATTAAATTAAAAATAATTAATTTTTTTCAAAGTTGTTGATAAAAATTTTTGAAAATAAACTTTAAAAGAATTTTAATTGTAAATTTTGAAAATAATTGATTTCTCAAAAATTTTAATGAAAAATCTTCAAGTGTAAATTTAAAAATGGTAATTAATGAAAATTAGCTACAAAAAAATTATATTAAAATATTTTTGAAAATAATAATTCTTAGAATTTTTGCATTCTAATTTTTTAAAATTCAATTATTTTCAATATTTTTAAATACAAATTTCCAAAAATTCAAATACATACAAAAAATAATAACGTTAAAATTTTTTACAATTATTTTTTACATTTTAACAACATAAGACTTTTTTAGATTTATTAAAATTTTGGAGAAATCGCGTTTATATTAATAATTAAAATTCTTTAAAAATTTAATTATTTTTTAAATAGAATTCACCAAATTTCAATTGTTTGGAAATTTTTCAATTCTATATAATTGAAAAACTATTATCTTTCATAAATTATTTTTAAAATATTTTAAATAATAAATATAATAATATATTATAATAAATAAACAGATTTATTTAACAAAAATTAAGGTCCTGGAAACATTCTAAGTTGTATTTAAATAATTGAATCCTTTAAGAACTTTCGGAAAATTATTAAAAATAATTGATTTCGAGAAGAAGTTTGATTAAAAATTGTAGAAAATAATTGAATTTTAAGAGAATTAAGATTGTAATTTTTTAGAAGTTATTAAAGTTCAGAAGGTTTTAAATAGAAATTTTTTAAATTTTATTCCCGTATAAAAACAAACAAGAAGTATTTAAATATTTATTTAATGAAATTATTTAAGTTTTAAATAATTAAATTTAGAAATCAGTGAAAGATCAGAAGAATAATAAAAATTAAAATTTTGTGACGACACTGAATTATATAAACGACTTTTTCGACTTTTTTTCTATTTTAAATCGACTAAAACAACTTTTTTTGCACCTTAAAGTCGAACTGAGGCCTGAATTTACTATAAATACAAATTTGTAATATTTAATACATTCTTTAAATATTTTTTTTATGGGAAGACGATTATTTTATTAATTATTATTTTTTTTTATTTATTTTTAATTTTATTATTTTTCTTTTTACTTGTTTCGATTTATATTATTTTTCTTTCAACTTGTTTATTTTTATTTATGGAAAATTATTGTTTAAGTTTATTTATATTTTTTTACTTTATTTCTATCTATAGATAATTTTTTGTAAATAAACATGTAAATTTCTGCAATTTTTTCAAGAAGATTGTTAATAACTATTTGCATGACGCTTCTTAATTTCCAGCAATAAAATAATTAATTCTTAGAAAGAAAAAAATTTGAAAATTAATTCTTCTTGTTTGATTGATAAATGTTAATTAAATTGCAAAATGTAAAAATAATTACAAACTGAATGTTTCATAGCCGAAAGCGTGGAATCTGAGGAAACAGGTAAAATTGTAATTATTTAAAATTGTGTTTAGTAGAAAAATAAGTTCTTTTGTATTATTAAATAGTAATGCATGTTTTTTTGTAAAAAGCTGTAAATACATTTCGAATAAGTTTCTATACTATTAGGAACGTAACAATAATTCCCTGGAGGATCGTAAACAATAATATCAATATTTTCGATTTTTATTTTTATTTAAATATTGAAAAATTGAAATAATTTTGTTTTTATCTTTCAGCCGAAGGCGGTGTTCTGAGATGCATCGGCGATATGGGAGCAGTAATGACAAATCTAACATTAGGACCAGCGGGTCAAGTTCTCGCTGGAAATTCCTCTCAAAAACCAAATCCATCGGCGAAAAAGGAATATCCTCTCGTGATGGACACAAAATTGAAAATTATCGAAATTCTACAATTTATACTTGACGTGAGATTGGATTTTCGAATATCGTGTCTGCTCAGTATTTTTAAACAAGAATTCGATGAGACTGAGAAAACTTCAGGTGATATGAATCTCGGACAGAAGGGTATCGATTTGGAATTAGTTGGCACACAGGCAGAAGGTATTTTCGGGAGTAGGTAAGTTTTTTTATTTTTTTTTTACATAGATTTTTGCTCTCTGAAAACCGTTTTAAAGAGCAATTTTGATTTAATTTTAAAACTTAAAATTTAGTTCTACTAGAGTTCATTGTGTAATTTAAATATTTTAAAATCAAAATAGATTGTAATTTGAAAGAAAAGTACTTAAAAATTTCATTTTAATTGAAGTGAGGAATGTGTCGCTTTGGACTTGGATGGTCAAGGTGGAAAAACATTTTTGAGAGTTTTGCTTCATTTGGCTATGCACGATTATCCGCCCCTTGTTTCTGGAGCCTTGCATCTTCTCTTTCGACATTTCAGTCAAAGGCAGGAAGTTTTACAAGCCTTTAAACAGGTAATTTCAGTTCATTTAAATATTTTCACTTTTATTGATGAATAAGAATACGAAACAAAAAAATACGAAAAAATTGAAAAATATTTTTGATTATCAAATGAATGCATTTTTTTTTAAAGAGCTTTTGTTGAGAATTTATCTCTAAAATAGAAAATATTTGTATCCTGAAAAATTAGAATGGTCTCAAACCTTCTTTTCATAAATACAAATAAGGAAGTTTTATTTTTAGGAATTAATTACATAATTTTCAGTTTAATCAATTAATTGATGAAAAGTCTAATTAAATTTTTGTTTTGTTAAAGGTGCAACTTTTAGTCTCGGACAGTGACGTCGAATCTTACAAGCAAATAAAAGCAGATCTCGATGTTCTTCGGCAATCGGTGGAAAAATCGGAACTCTGGGTTTATAAATCGAGAGCAACCGAGGAGCATGAGGCGAAAAAGAAGAAGAGCAAAGAAGATGAAGACGAGAACACGGCTCCGAGGAAGACTCCTCCTCAGCTCTCTTCTCTGGAGAAAAAAGGTTCTAATTATACTCCTATATTGATAAATATTTTTATTTTTAATCCATTCTATTAATAAAAGAAAATATTCATTTTATCAGTAATAATCGAATTTTACAAACTATAATGAAAAATATTACGAAACTAAAGAAAATATTACAAAAGTATGAAAAATATTTAGAAAAAGAAAAACAGACAAAAATGAAAATCACAATAAAAAATTAGAATAAATTTGGTGTTTTTCAGGATCAGCAATTGATTTGGACATTGGACCACCATTGCACGCCGATCAAGCCGAGGAATATAAAAAGATTCAACGAATTTTAATGAGAATGAATAAACTTTGCATTCAAACATTGCCGAATGGTCAAGCGATACCGCGAAAACATGAACAACGATTATTGAGAAATGTTGGCGTTCATATTATTGTATTGGATTTACTGCAAGTGCCATTTGATGCAAAGGAAGATGTACGAATGAATGAATTAATGCGTTTGGCGCATGATTTCCTGCAAAATTTCTGTCTAGGAAATCAACAAAATCAAGTTTTATTGCATAAACAATTGGATTTATTTTTAAATCCCGGTATTCGTGAGGCGCAAACTGTTTGCAGTATTTTTCAAGATAATTCAACTTTGTGCAATGAAGTCAATCCAAAAGTGATACAGCATTTTGTTCATTGCATCGAGACGCATGGAAAACATGTTCAGTACTTGAAATTTCTTCAAACAATTGTTAAAGCGGAGAATCAATTTATTCGCAAGTGTCAGGAATTGGTTATGCAAGAGGTTTGTTTAAATTTTCTTTTTAATTGTTCAAAAATAGTTTTAATAGATTTAATATTTGATTGGAAATTTTCTTTCGATTGAAATATTTTTAAATAGTTTAAAATAATTTGCAAATGGTTTTAAAATTGGTTTAAAATAATTACGTGTTGAATTATTTGCTTGATTGAGAATTTTCTTTCAATTAAAATAATATTTTGGGGTAATTTTTCAGATGGTGCAATCTGGAGAGGATGTTTTGGTTTTCTACAATGATAGAGCGTCATTCAATCAATTTGTCGAGATGATGCGATCAGAGAGACACAGAACGGAGGAAAGCAGTCCATTACGATATCATGTCGAACTTGTGAAACTATTGGCTTGCTGTACAATGGGCAAGAATGTCAATACGGAAATCAAGTGTCACAGCCTTTTGCCATTAGACGATATAGTTGCCATGGTTTCCCATCCCGATTGCACTCCAGAGGTTTGATTAATTATTTTCTGTATTAATTTTTTTTTTTATTACTTTTATCGATTTATTTCAAAAAAATACAAATTTTTCAAGTAACAATAGTAAAGTTTGTGAATAATTATTTTTTAAAATAATTTTTTTGAAATGTATAATTCAAATGTTTTTAACTAATTGAACTTTTTGTAAAATTTTATTGAAAATAATAAATTTTTTTCAAGTATTTTAATTAAAATTTTAGAAAATCAATTTATTTGAAGAATTTTATTTCCAAATTTTGTTATTTATTGAATATTCTCAAGAACTGCAATGAAAAATCTTCAAATGAAAATTTGTATGAAAGAAATTAATGAGAATTAAAGACAAAAAGTTGTATAAAATAGTTTATAAAAGAATTGTTTACATTAAGATTTTTAAAATTCTAAATTTTTCAGAAATATAATTTTGAAGAATTATAATTGCAAATTTTGAAAATCATTCAATTCTCAAAAATTTTAATGAAAAATCTCCAAATGAAAATTTGTATAAAAGAAATTAATGAGCATAAGATTAAAAAAATTATATAAAATATTTTTTAAAAAATCTAATTTTTTAGAATTCTTACTAAAATGTTGGAGAAACAATTATTTTCAAAAATTTTTAATTTCAATTCTTTAAAAAAATTGATGAATTTGTTTTTAAATTTTACGAAATTTTTTGAACGAACTCAATTAATTTCGAAAAATGACATTACAATATTTATAAAAAAAACTAATTCTTAAAATTTTCTACCTTTTTTTTTTAAATTAAAATAAAAAATTTTTATTTTTTTTTATTTTCTAAAAATTTTTTTGAAAAATTCAATTTTTTTCAATATTATTGCCCAATTATTTTCAAAAATTTTTAATTTCAATTCTTTAAAAAAATTGATGAATTTGTTTTTAAATTTTACGAAATTTTTTGAACGAACTCAATTAATTTCGAAAAATGACATTACAATATTTATAAAAAAAACTAATTCTTAAAATTTTCTACCTTTTTTTTTTAAATTAAAATAAAAAATGTTTATTTTTTTTTATTTTCTAAAATTTTTTTTGAAAAATTCAATTTTTTTCAATATTATTGCCCAATTATTTTCAATAATTCGCCTTTAATAACATTTAAAAAGAATCAGAAAGAGTTAATGTTACAATTATTATAAAAAATTGAATTTTTTTATTGAAATAATTAAATTCTTGAAGAACTTTCGGAAAATTGTTAAAAATACCTAGTTGATTTAGAGAAGAAATTTAGTTAAAAATTTTAGAACATAATTAAATTTTGAATGATTACAGTTGTAATTTTTAGAAATAATTAAATTTCAGAAAGTTTGAAATTGAAATTTAGAAAAATTAAATTTGTTCGTCAAATATTATTTTAAATTCACGTTGAAAAACAAATAGCAAGTGTTTAAACATTAATTTAAGAAAATTATTGAAGTTTTGAATAATTGAATTTAGAAATCTGCTTAAATTCGAGACTTGAATTACTAAATTATTAATTAATTAATTATTATTAACATTATTATTATTATTATTATTATTAAAAAAAATCTTGTTGAATAGGTAAAGGAGGCTTATATCAACTTTCTCAATCATTGCTACATTGACACGGAAGTGGAAATGAAGGAGATTTACACGTCAAATCATATGTGGTCACTATTTGAAAAATCGTTCATTGTCGACATGGGTCTGATAGCGAACGCCACACACGATCGAAGTCATGCCGATACTGTTCTGGAAAATTATGTGACAAATTGTTTAATGAACATTATCACAACATTTTTCAGCAGTCCATTCTCCGATCAAAGTACAACAGTTCAGGTAAAATATTCATTTTTCTTTCTTTTTTTTTTAAATTTTCTCTTTGGGAAAAATTGAATTTTTCTCACTTTTTTTCCTGGTTATTTCCTTTTTTTTAAATAATGAATTTCAAAAATAATTCTCTGCATACTACGTTTGATGTCAGCAACAAATATTCACAGAAAGAAACATATTTGACACGTGTGCCACTGAAAATTTAAAATTGTTTTTTTCTTTTTGAGCTTGCGAAAAATTTTTGATATTTCTTTCTTTTATTTTTTCTTTCAAAATTTGCTTGAAAGGGAAAGAAATTGTCTTGAGAACGAGAAAACAATTTTTTTCACTTCGCATTCTTTGCACTACTAGTTGTTTTTTCAAATTTATGGGCATCAAATAAACACACGTTTTTATTTGAAACTGAAAAAACAACACATGCTCGACATTTATGGAATAACATTTGATTTTCTATTTAGAAGATGAAAATTTGCTGTGTGCATTAACAAAATTAATTTATTTTGCATTCTGCTTTTGAAAGTGCAACCAAATGGAGGTAATTTTTTTTTTTATAAAGAGAATTTTAGGACTTGAGGAGTAGTTTTTTTTTTGAAAATTTAGAGAAGCTAGATTTAGAGAGCAATTAAAATTTAGATAGGAGAATAGAATAGTTTTTTTTTTGCCTTGGAAAAATAAAATCGTAAAATGATTTAAATTTCTAAATATTGATAAAATGTAGACGAAAAGAAAAATTTGAAATTTGGAATTACATATTAAGGATCAAATTAAAATTAAAAATTCTAAATATTAAGATAAAAATTAGCTGAAGGAAAAATTTGAAATTTCCTTTTTGAAATTTTTTCCTCAATTTGGATTTATTGTTGAAGAGAGATAAAATATTGATTTTTTTTCTTCTTGTTTTACGAAAATATTTTCTTGTTTCAAATTAGAATTTTTTCTACATATTCTTAAAAACATTTTTGGAACATTTACCTATTTAAATATTTTTTAAACACTTTTTTAACATTTTTTCAAACAGTTTTTAAAACATTCTTTCAATACTTTTCGAATATTAAAAAAAATTCTTGTAACACTTTTCGAACATTTTTTAAAACATTTTTTACCACTTTTTAAACATTTTTTGAAACATTATTTTAAAACTTTTCGAATATTTTTTTAAACATTTTTTTGAACATTTTTCTAAACATTTATTTCGATATTTTTCTTTTAACATTTCTTTTCATTTTGTTTGAACATTTTTTAAAAACTGGTAAAAAATTAACGAGGACAGAACAAAAAAAGTTGTTTTGATTTCGGGCTTGATTAATGCTAATTTTGCACAAGCGGCATGTTCTGTATTTTCGGCATGTGTCAACTGGTCTTCTTTCTGATCTGGTCTGTTTGGTGATGGGTTAAAAAAAACTAATAGAAACACCTGCACGAAGCAAGACTATACTGGAATCTAAAGGAGTGTGACCGCACCAGTAATAATAATTGCGAAGATAGTGTAAGTGCTAAGATCGGAAAATTATGCTCACTTTGAATGCTTGCATGATTCTTTCTCTCCAAAAAAAATCTCTCTCTCTCTTTCTCTCTCTCTCTCTTTCTCTACTATTATAAAAATCTTTCTTTTCAAACTATTTTCTTCTCAATTCATCGCTTTTTCACCGATCACACCAATAAAAAGGGCTTCAATACCGGTAAAAAAAAATTTGTGTATATTAACAAAAAGGGAAATTTAATTAATTAACGAAAAGTGACTAATTATTGAATTATTGTATTTATTGTTAATTGATTAGTATATTTATTTTTGTTAAGTAGAATTTTAATTGCAATTTTTATTTTTATTCTGTGGTATATTTATTACGATTTTTTTTATTCAGTGATATTTTTATTACCATTTTTTTACTAAGTAGTATTTTATTTTTACAAAGTAGTATTTTTCGTACAATTTTTATTTTTACTAGGAATTTATTATAATTTTTATTTTGATTAAGCAGTATTTTTATTGCCTATAATTTTTATTTTGATTAAGTAGTATTTTTATTAAAATCTTTATTTTTACTTTATAATAATTAAATTGATCAATGTTAATTAATCAATTAATTAATTATTGCATGGAAATTAATTTTTTTAAATTATTTAATAATTTAATTTCTTAAATTCTTTGAAACTAAAATTTATTCATTAAATTTGACTTTTTTCATCTGCTATTGAATTTTTCGTTTTTGTTCAATGAGAGGCTATATGAATTTTTTGCTATACAGACTCGACAGCCAATATTCGTCCAGTTATTGCATGCTGCGTTCAAAGTTTCTCAATGTACGTGGCTCAGTGCAGGACAACGCTTCAGCGTAGAAAATTGCATAAGAACATTGTCCGATGTCGGTTAGTAGTTTTTTTTTGTTAAATTCAACTCTTTCGAATTTTTTAGCATCACAATTTTACCGGAGAACATTAAGAGAAATTTTTTTATTTACAGATAAAAGTAACAAAAGGATTCTTGCATTTGAAAAATAAAATTTTGAATCGAAAGAGTCATTTGTGATTTGAATAAAGAGAATAAAAATGAAGATAAAATAAAACTAAAATTGATAAATTTTTCTAATTTATTTATTTTTTCAGCCAAGTCGAGAGGAATTGCAATACCAACGGATTTGGAGAGTCAAGTCGCTTCTATGTTTAATAAAGCTGCGATGCTTAGTAGACAGACGAGTAAATGGCTTCAGGCTGCGAAACAACCGAAAGTCGAACGTACTCACAGTCAAGTGAGTTTATTACGAAATTTATTATTTAAAATTAATTTTTCTTTAAGAAACCAAATTCTTTTTGAAATATGTACTAATAAAAAAATTACATTTTTCAGCTAATGAGATTAGATCGCAGTATCATTGAGGGACTACAGGATATTGTTTCTCTATTGGAGGAACAATTAAAACCTTTGGTACAATCGGAATTGTCTCTGCTTGTTGATATTCTCTACCGACCGGAGTTACTTTTTCCCTCGGCAACCGAGGCCAGAAGAAAATGTGAAAACGGCGGCTTCATTCATCGGTGAGAAAATAAATTCTTTCTTTTATTTTAATATTGAAAATACAAATTTCAGTATATTAAAAATACATAATTTTAAATTTAAAGTAGTTTTTAAATTTTAAATTGATTTTGAACTAATTTTGAATTAATTTTTAAATATATTTTTTCTAATATAATGACCACTGTTCAGTTGAATATTATTCATTTTTATTTTAGACTGATAAAGCACACGGAGAAATTGTTGGAAGTAAAGGAGGAAAAATTGTGCGTCAAAGTTTTGAGAACTCTACGAGAAATGATGGCAATTGATCCTGAATATGGAGAAAAGGTGAGAATTTAAAATTAACTATTCATTTTCTTTTTTTTCGAAGCATGAATTTGTAAGTTAACATGATTCACGACGATACAGAAAATTTACCAAGAAAGTTACATCAATTTACTAATATAAAGAGCATTCGCATTAACGTACAATTTTTTTCAATTAACAATTAAATTTAAATTTTTCAATTAATAATTTATTAATTGAATTATTTTTTCAATCTTTGATTCTTCAAGAAGATAATTCTTTTGAGAATATCTCTTGAATGTCGAGTGCTCTAATATTTTTTGCAGCACATTTAGAGAATCGGTATGCGATTAGAGAATTATTCACTGCTTGCTTTTTGAAATTTCGATGATAATTATATGTGTTTAGAATTTTTTTTGCTCTAAACGAACAATTTTCGAGATAATTGTTTTTTGGGGGAGATTATAAAGTTTTTACTTGAGCAGGTGAGTTGCTTTTGTAGACATAGTTCTTTAGCTTCAAGTGTTTTCATGCTGCTAATGGAGATTCAGGAAAATGCTGATAAAATCGAAGCGCCCAAGGAGATCGAATCTGAAATTGCGCCGGGTTCCTTGCAGCAAATTGAAAATCATCGATTGACACAACAGCAGCGGGTAAAATAAATTCCTAAGTCGGAGTCGACGTCTTTCCCTTCTTCTTTCTTTTGATTCAGTTTCAACGCATTTTTATTTTCCATTTGTTCATTTTTAGTATTTATCGAATATCAAAATATTTAAGTATTTGTTCTTTAAATATTTTAGTATTTAAGTACTATTAGTTAATTAAGTTACTATTTTATTCCTTTTTATTATTGTTATTGTCGGTTGTGGATTTATTCGACTTTTCGTCCTGCAATTTTTTGTTATATTTCAGTAAAATTTATATAATTTACTTGTTGATAAATTATATTTATTTTAGTAAATATTAGAAAATTTATTTAATAGTAAATATAATTTATTTAATAATACATATAATTTATTTAATAATAAATGTAATTTATTTGAAAATAAATTATGTTATTTATTATTTTTACATACAAGTGAAATTTGTACTATCCACGAGTTTTGAACCTTTAATGAAAAAAATTATTATTAAAAATATTTTCATAAATAACTGATTGTAAAAAATTAAAATTTTAATCAAAAACTTAAAGTTTACATTTAGAAACTTGATAATTAATTTTTTTCACAGTGACCCAAAATTACTGAAATAAAAACAGGCCTCGGATCGACTTTAAGGTGCAAAAAAAGTCGCTTTAGTCGATTTGAAATAGAAAAAATGTCGAAAAAGTCGTTTATTCAATTCAGTGTCGTCACAAAAATTTTATTTTTTATTCTTCTGATCTTTCACTGAATTATAAATTTAATATATTTAAAACTTGAATAATTTCGTTAAATAAATATTTAAATACTTCTTGTTTGTTTTTATACGGGAATAAAATTTAAAAAATTTCTATTTAAAACCTTCTGAAATTTAATAACTTCTAAAAATTACAACTTTAATTCTCTTAAAATTCAATTATTTTCTACAATTTTTAATCAAACTTCTTCTCGAAACCAATTATTTTTAATAATTTTCCGAAAGTTCTTAAAGAGTTCAATTATTTAAATACAACTTAGAATGTTTTCAGGACCTTAATTTTTGTTAAATAAATCTGTTTATATTGTGACCTTGGGTCCAAAGGACCCAATTATTTAAATACAAAAATTCAGTTCTTTATCATTATAAAAATATTATTATTATAATATTAATTAATATTATATTAATATTATATTATTAATATTAATATTATTATTATTATTATTAATTCTAACTGTCCATGTTTTTTAAGTTATTATGTAATTAATTTTCAACAAATTATAATAAAGAAATTCTAAAAATTAATTTTTCAAAAATAGTTTTAAAATAATTTATGAAGGATAAAAGTTTTTCAATTATATAGAATTAAAAAATTTCCAAACAATTGAAATTTGGTGAATTCTATTTAAAAAATAATTGAATTTTTAAAGAATTTTAATTATTAATATAAACGCGATTTCTCCAAAATTTTGATAAATCTAAAAAAGTCATATGTTGTTAAAATGTTAAAATTAATTGTAAAAAATTTTAATGTTATTATTTTTTGTATGTATTTGAATTTTTGGAAATTTGTATTTGAAAATAATGAAAATAATTGAATTTTAAAAAATTAGAATGCAAAAAATTCTAAGAATTATTTTTTTCAAAAATATTTTAATATAATTTTTTTGAAGCTAATTCTCATTAATTACCATTTTTAAATTTACACATGAAGATTTTTCATTAAAATTTTTGAGAAATCAATTATTTTCAAAATTTGCAATCAATTAAAATTCTTTTAAAGTTTATTTTCAAAAATTTGTATCAAACACTCTGAAAAAAATCAATTAAATTTTACAAAATTTCCATTATTGAAACACTTTTTTTATTATAAATTTTGAAAATTTATAAAAATAGTTGAATTATTTCGAAGAAATTATTAAAAGTTTTAGGAAATAATTGAATTTTATGGAAATATTTGAAAATATTTTAATTCTTCCGAGAAATTCAATTTAAGATGTTTTGAAAATAATTGAATTCCTGCAAAGAATTTTACTGTTTATAAAAATAATTGAATTCTTGCGAAGAATTTTGCATTTATAAAAATAATTGAATTGTTTCGAAGGATTTATTAAAATTTTAGAGAATAATTGAATTTATTCGAAATATATTAAATTCTTTTTTTAAATTAAATTCTTCCGAGGAATTCAATTTCAATTATTTTCAAAATTTGCAATTAATATTCTTCAAATGTTGATTTTCAAAAATTTGTATAAATCACTTTAAAAAAAATCAATTATTTTCAATTAAATTTTACAAAATTTCAATACTTATTTATTGAAACTCTTTTCAATTGTAAATTTCGAAAATAAGTTGCATTTTATACTAAAAATTATTGCAATATTCGGAAGAAAAGTCGAAAAAGTCGTAATTTTTGAAAATAAGTCGAAAAAAGTCGCATTTTTTGAAAATAGTCGAAAATGTTATAATATCCGAGGCCTGTAAAAATTGAATTTGAGGCAGAAGTAAATAAATTTTGTTCAGAACTTTGGGATCATTTTTCTTGATTTTGGAAATTTAAATTAAGTTTAGTATTATTTGACTTGCAATTTTTAATTTTGTAATGAAAGATTATATATTTTCATCCTATATTCGAAAATTTATTCAATATTATAAAGAATGCTTGAAATTTATATTAAGTTCTGCCCGCATGTCTTTTTACCGCTTTTTTCTGATTGTCAAATTAGAATTGACTTTTTAATTTTTGTTGTTTTAGAAATTTTTGTTTAAATTGAAATTTATTATCTAATTTATTAAAATGTGCGCATTATTTGAAATTTGTTCTTTTATAAAACTCCATCGAACGTATTTTAGTTTGAGAAACGTATTTTTTAATAGCATAAATAGCAGATGTTTATATCTACAATAATTTTTATTAATTAATATAATTCATTTTTTTTTTTTTGGTATTTTAATAATAACGATCGATTTTTTTCTCTAGGGGGATGTTCTCAGGAATAACCTGCTCAGCAGATACTTCGGCAAGGCATTTACTCAAAAACCTGACAATATGGAAATTAAAAATTCTTGTACAGTTTCCGTGACTCATGGACCTGGAGGTATTTATTTCTTTATAAATAAACAGTTAAAAGAAACCTTAAATAAATTAAAAAAATATGTAGGTTTTTTAATAGAATTTTTCCAATAGATTTCTTTTCCAATAGAATTTTTTTCAATAGTATTTTTATCAATAGAATTTGTTTTTTATTAATATAAAATATAAAATTTTGAATAGCTAATTAAAAATGAAAATAAGATTAATGTCTAGTTGTGAAAATAAATATTAAATAATATTAGTAATAATATATTTTTTTGTATTTTTTTCTTCAATTTTCGGTGTAATTTTAATTTTCCTTTGTTTTCTTTGATTTAAAGCGAAAATTCTGAGCAGAGCTGGCAGAACATTACACGAGGTACAAAGTCATTTGGATCGTGAAGGAGCATCGGATTTGCTTGTGGAATTAGTTATAAGAAGCGTTCACTCGCCAAGTATATTCGTCGAAGTCGTGGAACTTGGAATTGCACTATTAGAAGGGGGAAATCCAATTATTCAGAAGAGTATTTTTTCCAAACTAATGGCACTTGACTTAAGTCAATCATTTTTCAAGGTAAAATTCTAAATTCTCTGTTCTTTTAATTTCTTTTGCGCAAAAAGGAAAAAAATAACTAAAAGAGTAAGAAAAATTTGAAATCTGTATTTTTTTTTATTTAAAAAAATATTTTTTTGTAAGGTTTTTTACGATAAAATGAAGGACTCGCAGCAAGAAATCAAGTCAACGGTCACTGTTAATACATCCGATTTAGCAGCAAAAGCTCACGTGGACAAGGAACAGAGTAAGGAACTAGAAAAAATATCCCGAAAGCCAGGTGTGATGAATTTTTAGTTTTATAATTTCTGTATTTTCCTTTCTCTAAATTATTCTTTAATTTTAATTAAATATTTCAATTTGTTTAAATTGATTTTAATTAATTTCAATTTGTTTTATTTTTAATACTTTTTACGATTTTAATACTTTAATATTTTGATTTCTTAATTTTAATTTCAAAAAAATACACTGTGAATGATTTTCTTCCATTTTTGTTTTATTTTTGTGAATTTTTCTCTTTGAGGTTTGAAATTAATTTGTTTGTCATTCAGGAAAACCGAATGGAATTGTAATAACGGATGAGTTGCGGGAAGAATTGAATCAAGCAGCGGCGTCAACAGTTCAGGCTTATGCGTCGATACGAAATTTAACACCAGGCGAAGATGCATCGAATAATGCGGCTCTCGGCTGCGCTTTGGAGGATATGCTCGCGGAAAAATTGGAAAAACACACGGGCGCTGGAGTTGAGAAAGACGAAGCCCAACTGAGCACCAAGGTTTTGGTTATGCAGCCAATTCTCCGATTTCTTCAACTTCTCTGTGAGAATCACAATCGTGAGTTACAGGTAATGACAATTTTTCTATTTACTTTTTTCTTTACCTTTCATTAATATTAACATTATTACTATTAATCTTTTTAATTAATTACTAGCAACAATTCCCGCGGCTAACTACTTGCAGACTTTTTTCAATAAAATTAAGAATTAAAAAAAATACAATTTAAAAATTTTTATTTCAGTTTTTTTTTCAAAAATAAAATATGAATTGGAATATAGATTATTACTATTATAACCACAATAATCGTATTGGTATTCTGAGACCGGGGATTCAAGAAAAAGTCAGACAAAGTACTGTAGAAAATTAAATTTTTAGAATTCGTAAGAAAACTCTGAATTTTGGTATCTTTTCTGTTTGCCTCATAAACTATGAAATCACCACGAATTCATTTTTTTTTTATTTCTGACAATAATTTCATCTTAAATAACTAATTCTTGAACAACTATCATAAAATTATTACTTAGAAATTATTTAATAAAAATTTTACTTAAATATTTCAAAATTAATTCAATTTTAAAACAGTTGCGTTTATAATATTCATAAATAAATGAACTTCAAAAGGTTTTAATTTGAAATTTTATAAAATTTCCATTTTTAATGAATTTAATTAGAAATTTTAAAATATGTACTTAGATTTTTGCAAAATTTTAATAATTCAAATTCTTCTTGAAATTAGTTAAATTTGTCAATAAGTATAAAATTAATTAATTATTAAAAATACTGGATTTATGGAAAATTTTAGTTAAAAACATTTTTAAAAATTGAATTTTGGAGAAGTTACAATTATCTTTATAAATAACAAAATTCTTCTCCAAAATCCAATTATTTTCAAAAAATTTCCTCATTTCAGTGATTTTCAATATCTACTGTTTTAATAAATTTCCCAAAAGAATTCAATTATTAAAAAAAAATTTTAATAAAATTGTACTCAAACATTTAATTACTTTCATAAATAATAACAATTGCACAAGAATTAAATTATTAAAAAATTTGTTTATAAATTTCTTCGCATTAATTCAATTAATTTCATAAATAATAAATTTGTTTAAGAATTCAATTATTCAACACATATAAATTATTTACTTTTGTATTTAATTAATTGAATAATTTTAAAAAGGTTTCAAATTAAAATATTTGAATATTTGAATTTTCTATAATTTTCAGTGGCAATTTTGAAGAATTAATTTTTTTGAAAAAGTTTAATTTAATTTTTTTCAAATAATTTATAGTTACATGGAAGTTACATGCAAAATTTTCCAAATATGGGAATTTTTCCAAATTCTCAACAATTTCCTATCTATATTCCTAACAAACCTCTTTGATAAAAAATCTGTCCTTCCCGTCCTTAAGGGGATATTTGCAAATTCTCAAAGAACTTTTTCAAAAATTATTAAAAACTAGCAACAATAAGCGCGCCGTTAACTTCTTACTTACTTTTTTAAATAAAATTAGCGACATTAAAAATAATAGAATTTAAAAATTTGTAATTTAAATTTCTGTTGAAAACACTAAAAAAATGAATTTTGCAAAAATTAAAAGAAATTGCAGAAATTCAATTATTTTCAAAAGTAATAAAATTCAATTGTGTTCAAAATTTTTTAAAAATTCTCGCCAAAATCTCAATTATCTTTATAAATAAAAAAATTCTTCCCCAAAGTTCAATTATTTTCAAAAATGTCAATAAAATTCTTGTCCTAAATTCAATTATTTTCAAAAATAAAATGCATTTTTCTAATTTCAATGATTTTCAATATCTACTATTTTAATAAAATTTCCCAAAAAGAATTCAATAATTTAAAACAAAATCTAATAAAATTTTATGCAAACATTTAATTATTTTCATAAATAATAAAAATTTCACAGGAATTCAATTAATTACAAATTTTTTAAAAATTTCTTTGCAATAATTCAATTATTTTCATAAATAATAAAATTTTTTTTAAGGAATTCAATTATTTTCATAAAAAAGAATTAAAAATTCTAGAAAATAATAATTGAATTGAAATGATGAAAACAATTTTGAAGAAGTTAGAGTTAACAATATTCTTATAATATAAAATAATGATTTTAATACTCGGGCATTTTTAATTATTATAAGTTTTTTAATTTAAAAAAGGTTTAAATTTTAAATTTTTGAATATTTTAATTCCTGTGGAAAAATAATAATAATTAAATATTTATTTAAAAATAGAAGTTTTTGATGTTTTCGAATAATTTTACATTGAAATAAATATAACAGAACATTTTTTTGAGTAAAATTTTTTTCTTCATTTTCTAAAAATTCAAAAATTTTCAATTTAATTTTCAATGAGAATTTGTGATTGAAAAATTAAAATAGAATTTATAAACATTTTTTTCTTTTATTTCTAAAAAACTTTGAATTTTATTAAAACAATCGTAATTAAGAATATGATTTGTCAAACAATATTTTTTAAAGAAAAAAAAACAAAAGCATACACAAAAACTAACTTCTAAGTATGGACAGACAGAATTAATTAAAGAATGAAATACGAAGATTATTATTATAGTTAATTAATAATTAATTAATTATTAAAAATTCATTTTTTTCTAATTTCCACACATCGATAAATAATTTTTACTTTTCTTGTTTCCATTTCAATAGAACTTTCTGCGAAATCAGAACAACAAAACGAATTTCAATCTTGTCTCGGAGTCTCTAATGTTTTTGGATTGCATTTGCGGCTCGACAACTGGTGGCTTGGGTCTTTTGGGATTGTACATAAATGAGCATAATGTCGCATTAATAAATCAGACACTTGAAACATTAACGGAATATTGTCAGGGACCGTGTCACGACAATCAAAATTGCATAGCAACTCACGAATCAAATGGTCTGGATATTATCACAGCATTGATTTTAAACGATATCAATCCATTGGGCAAGACACGAATGGATCTTGTTTTGGAATTAAAGAATAATGCCAGTAAACTTTTACTTGCAATAATGGAGAGTCGTGGCGACAGTGAAAATGCCGAGAGAATTTTATATAATATGAATCCAAAGCAACTTGTCGATGTTGCTTGCACGGCATTTCATCAGGAATCATTGGATGACGATGCGGATGTTGATGATACTTCTTCTGATAATGAGGATGGAGTCTCTCCTAAAGAGGTTATTTTTTTTAAATTAATAATGAAATTAAGGGTTCATAGCACATTACACGCTTGAAAATGAAGCTATTTTCTAGAATTTTTTTTTACTATTCCTATGGATTATATTGAGCTGCATCTTTTTTAGTTCAATAAATACACTCTTTAACTTTATATAAAACCTTATTTTTTATTTAAAATTTTTATAAAGTTAAAAAGTGTATTTATTGAATTAAAATCTCTGAATTTTTTGTGTCTTTTTTGTTTGACTCATAAACTATGAAACTACCACGAATTTTAATACAAAACCTTCAACATTTTTTCTAATTCTGATCAGAATGAATTTTTTAATATTATTTAATTATTTCAAAAGTTTTAACGCAATTATCTTGATAAATAACAAAATTCTTTACAGAAATTCAATTATTTTTAGGAATTAAAAAAAAATTTTTGCAAAATTCAATTATTCTCAAAAGTAATAAAATTCTTCGAAGAAATTCAATTATTTAAAAAAATTTTAACGAATATCTCGTCAAGAATTCAATTATCTTTATAAATAAATTCTGCAAAAGAATTTAAGTATCTTGATAAACAAAAAAGTTTTCCCCATAAAAATCAATTATTCTAAAGAATTTTAATAAAATTCTTTTCCAAAATTCAATTATTTCGATAAATATCAAAATTCATCATGAGAATTCAATTCTTTTGAAAACCAATAAAATACTTTGCAAAAATTAAATTATTTTTAAACTTTTTTTAAAATTCACATTAAGAATTAAATTATTTTTATAAATAGATAGCGAAATTCTTCTCAAAAATTAAATTATTGTCAAAAATTTTAATAATATTCTTGGCAAAATTTCAATTATTTAAAGATTTAAACGAAATTTAATCAAAATTCTTCGCATGAATTCAATTACTTTCATAAATTATTATCAAAATTCTTCTCAAGAATTCAATTATTTAAAATAATTTTAATAAAATTCTTTAAAAACTTTTCAATTATTTTCAAAAACTCTTATAAAATTCTTTAATATAACAAATTTTGGTAAAATTTTAATTAAATTCCTCAAAAGAAATTAATTATTTTCAAAAGTTGTTAATAAAATTATCCTTGTAAAAATTAAATTCTAAGAAACATTCAATTATTGAATACATTATTTATTTTTGTATTTAAATAATTGAATTCTTGTAGAATTTTCTAATAAAAATTGATGTAAAATTTAATTTCAATTAAAATTTTAGATAATAATTGAATATAAAAAGCATTAGGAGGGAATATTTAGAAATAATTGAATTTTGAAAAGGTTTCAAATTCAAATCTTTGAAAATCAGAATTTTTCGTACTTTTAACTAACAATTCTGCATATAGAATTAATTTTATTTTAATATTAATTCACTGGGTTATCTTTAATTATTATAAGTTATTAAATTTCGAAATATTTGAATTTGAAATTTTTGAAAATCTTAACTCTTCTGGAAAAATAATAATGATTAAATATTTATTTAAAAAAGAAGTTGTTGATGTTTTCGAATAATTTTACAATTAAAGAAATTCGTAAATAAATGTATTAGAACATTTTTCTCAGCACCTAATTATTTTTAGAGTGTATCAGAATTTTCTTTTCGGGTCAGGGAAAAAGTGAAAATTTTGTCTGGAAATCAGGGAAAAGTCAGGGAAAAACGAAATTAAATTTTAGTGACAACCCTGTTAATTTTCAAGCGTGTAAAGTGGTTTGAACCCTTAATAGTTTTTATTATATTTTTAATTTGTTTTTGTAATTTTTTGATTTTATTTCATATTTCTTTTTATGTAGGTGGGACACAATATTTACATTCTTTGTCATCAATTAGCACAACACAATAAAGAATTAGCAGCGTTGTTAAAACCGTCTGAACAAAGTAATATGGATCCGAAAACTCACAAGGCACTTCAGTATTATGCCTCTCACACTGCCCAAATCGAGGTCTGTATTTTAATTTTTTTTTCTACTACTTTTCATTTTTCCTAAAAAAATATTTTTATTATATTTTTTTTTTTTTGCAGAAAAAAGTTTTTGTCGATTGAAAGAATTTATTTGCTTTGAATTGTTTTTTGGATTGAAAATTAATTTTTCTTTGATAGAAAGAAAATTTCTTTGATTAAGAAAAAATTTCTTTAATAAAGAGTAAATTTCTTTGATTCAAAAACAATTTATTTGTTTCGAAGAAATTTTCCCTTTTTAATTAAAGAATTCTTTCTTTTATTGTATAGCAAGGAAAAAAGAAATTTTCTTTGAATCAAGAACCCTCTTTATTTAAACGAAAAATTTATTTTGACTGAAACAAAGCGAGTTTAAAAAAAAATTATTTCTTTGCCTTAGCAAAAGTTTTTTTCTTTTAAGAAAATTAATTTTTTTTAGAAAAAAATATTAAATATTTTTGTTTTTAAAAAAATTAGCGAAATCTGAATATTTATCTAATTGTTTTTTTGGTTACATTTCAGATTGTCAGACACGATCGAACTTTGGAACAAATTGTATTTCCAATACCGGAAATTTGCGAACTAATAACGCTCGATACAAAAATTCGTGTTTTAAATACAGCCGAGAGAGATGATCAGGGCTCAAAAGTCTCGGAATTTTTCGAGAGAACGGAAGATATGTTCAATGAAATGAAATGGCAAAAGAAATTGAGAGGTACATTTTCTTTTTTTTTAAATTTACACAAAAATGTAGGTTTTATTGTTTTTCTTATTATTAACGAATAATATTTTGCACTTCTATTCGATATTTTCGTTATTAAATAATAATATTACTTTTAAAAAGTAATTTGTTTTTTAGGGCAACCAATGCTGTTCTGGATGAGCAGTTACATGTCACTTTGGAGCAATATTCTCTTTAATTGTGCCGTATTAATTAATCTTATTGTCGCGTTTTTCTATCCATTTGTCGATTCTGTTCCCAGTAAGTTGTCATTTTATTAATTCCAACGGAAATTGTTTTTCATTTTCATTTTATGTATTTTTATTTTTTATTCTATTTATTTATTTTTTTACTGTTCTATTTGTTTTTTAATCTCTTTCTTTTCTTATCAGTTTAATTTTTATACTTTAATTTTTAAAATTCGCTTTTTATTCTTTTTTACCTCCTTTTTTATTTATTTTCTTTTCTAGATATTATTTATTTTCTTATTTGTCAATCTTTTTATTTTCAGTTTAATTCTTATATTTTAGATTTTTAAATTCACTTTTTATTTATTTTTATTTTGTATCATATATATTTTTTTATTCATATTTTTTTGTATGAAAAGTGAAGTAAACATAATTTTTAATTGTCGATAATTAATTATTTCAGAACTTAGTTCACATTTCTCGGGACTCATTTGGACCACAATGCTCTCATCGGGTGTTATAGTTGTCACTCTACCTCGAGAATCCGGCATTCGTACATTAGTTGCTTCGACTATTTTAAGATTAATATTTTCATTGGGACCAGAACCAACTCTTTGGTTACTTGGTTTCTTAACAGTGAGTAAAATATTTGCAAACTTATTTTTTTATAGAAATTAAGATTTTCAAAAATTTGAAATTCAATAACATATAAGAATATTTATTGTAAAACATGAAGATATCAATCACTCCGAGTTAAAAAAAAGTTAATTATTTACAAAAATCCTTCGCAAGAATTCAATTATTTTTGCAAGTAGTAAAATTTCTCAAAAAAATTCAATTATTTAAAAAAAATGTAATAAAATTCGTTGCAAGAATTCAATTTTATTATTTTCATAAATAATAAATCTATTATTCGGTAATTCATTTTTAAATAAATTTTTATTAGAAAATTCTAGAAGAATTCAATTATTTAAATTAAAAAATAAATAATTTATTGAATATTTGAATGTTTGTTAAAATTGAATTGGTAAAATTCAAATTTCAAAATTTCAAAATTGGTAAAAAATTTTACCAACAAATTTTTAAATAATTGAATTCTTTTGACAAATTTTAATAAAATTGTTAAGAATAATTACAAGAAGTTTTGTTTAATATTTTAACATAATTGAATTACTGCGAAGAATTTTATTACTTTTGAAAATCATTGAATTCTTGCAACGAATTTTATTCAAGTTTATAAAAATAATTGAATTTCGGTGAAGAATTTTATTATTTATAAAAAAAATTTATTTCTTGAAAAGAACTTTGTTAAATTTTTTTAAATAATTGAATTCTTGCGACGAATTAATTTATAAAAAAATCTTTTTAAATAATTGATATTTTTCGAAAAAATATATAAAATTTTGTATTTTAAATAATTTAATTCCTGTGAAAATTTTATTACTTATGAAAATAATTGAATTATTCTTCTTCGAGTTAATTTTTTTAAATAATTTTTGAAAAAGTTCTTTTTAAATATTCAAATTCTTTTGTTTGCAATTTAATTTTACGAAATTTCGATTAGTATGACATTTTTCTATTAAATATATTAGAAATAAAAAACTTGAAATAATTTTAAAAAAATTTCATTTAACTTATTGAGAAAAATTAATTCTTTAGAATTCTTAATTAAAAGCATGAAAAGTTAAAATTTTCAAAGATTTTAATTTGAAATTGATTTTTAAAATAATATTTATTAGAAAATTCTACGAGAATTCAATTATTTAACTACAAAAATAAATAAAATTTTATTAAATAATTAAATGTTTCTTAAAATTGAATTTTCATACAGAATTTTATCAACAAATTTTTAAATAATTTAATTCTCTTGACAAATTTTAATAAAATTTTTAGGAATAATTGCATTTTTCGAGAAATTTGATGAAAATTATATTAAAAATAATTGAAATTCTGCCAAGAATTTTATTAAAAGTTTTGAAAATAATTGAATTTCGGAGAAATATTTTATTATTTATAAAGATAATTGAAATTTTGCCGAGAAGTTTTGTAAATTTTTAAACATAATTGTGACGCGATCTGAAGAAAGGGACCTTAGAAGCAAAAAATTATAGGTTATGTTTTCAATTTTTTAAATGAAAATACAAAAAAGGGATCAACTGTCAATATAAATCATTGATGTTTAAGTCTTCATTACAACTAAAATATTTAATAAACACTGATTTTAATTCGAAATAAATAAAAAGAAACTTTCAAACAAGAAAAAAGTAACTCTAACCCAACCTTAAAGTGATTTGCTTCTAAGGTCCCTTTCTTCAGATCGCGTCACAATTGGATTTCTGCGAAAATTTTTATTAAAATTATTTTGAAAAAAAATTGAATTGTTACGCAAAGAATTTCATTAAAATTTTTGAAAATAATTTTATTATTATAAAGAAATTTAATTAATAATTTATTGAAAATAATACTTCAATTCTAATAAATGAATTGTAGCAAAGGTTATTAAAATAATCGAATTTTTTTGATAAATTTTAACAAAATTTTTAAGAATAGTTAATAACTTTTTTCAAGGAACTCCATTAAAATTTGATTAAAAATAATTGAAATTCAGCATTGAGTTTTATTATTTACGAAAATAATTGAATCCTTGTAAAAAATTTTATTATTCATAAAAATAATTGAATAAAAAATATATGAAAATATGTAATTGAATTTCTGTGGAATTTTTATTATTTGTGAAAATAATTTATTAAATGTTTGAGTAGAATTTTATTAAAAAATTTTTTTAACTATAATTGAATTCTTTTATTAATTTTTATTAAAGTAGTAAATATTAAAAATCATTGAATTGAGGAAAGTTTTTGAAAATAATTAAAATTTTGCCAAGAATTTTATTAAAATTTTTGAAAATAATTGAATTTCTGCAATCATTTGTAATTGCTTTAAAATTCAATTTGTTTTAGTTTGTTTAACTAAAATTCTTCTATAAATCCATTATTTTTAATAATCAATTAAATATATATTCAAAAATTTAACTAATTTCAGAAGAATTTTAGTTTTTCAAATTTTTTTTAAATCTAAGTTTTTTTTATGTTTCTAATTAAATTCATGTAAAATTGAAATTTTACAAAATTTTAAATCAAAATCTTTTGAAATTCATATAGTTATGAAAATTGTAAACGTAATTCTTTTAAAATTGAATTAATTTTGAAATATTTAAGTGAAATTAGATTTCAAGAATAAACACAATAATTTTAAAAAACAACAATTTTCCAGGATTTCGATCAAAATTCCCTGATTTTTCCAGGTTTTTCAAGGTTTATGAAATTCCCTGACATTTCCAGGTTTTTTAGGTTGCGAGCAACCCTGTATTTTTAAGAATATTTTGCATATTTATATTATTTTTGAATTGTTTTATAACATTTCTATTGGTTTTGAAATATTTTAGAATATTTTTGTTATTTTTGAAATATTTTCGAAATATTAAATTTTTAATTTTAAATATTTCGATTTTTTCAGGTTATTTTAAAAATAGTTCATTTCATTAGTATAATAGGCAATCAAGGAACGTTGACCAAAAATATCGAGCATATTATAACAGACGTCGAACTGCTCTATCACTTATTATATCTTATATTTTGTGTCCTTGGAATATTTGTACATCCATTTTTCTACTCTGTTTTGGTAATTATTTAGTAGAAAATTATTATTATTACTATTGATATTGATATTATTATTTTTTGTTTTGAGTATGTAATTAATATTATAGTTGCGTAATAAGAATTTTTATTCTTATTTATTTTAAAAATATATATTTTCAGTGAAGTAAATATTTACTAATTTTTATGCATTTTTTTTAGCTCTTCGATGTAATTTACCGGGAGGAAACTTTGCTCAATGTGATAAGATCGGTAACGAGAAATGGAAGATCTATAATATTAACTGCAGTCCTCGCATTGATTCTAGTTTACATGTTTTCCATTATTGGATTCATGTTCTTCAAGGACGATTTCTTAGTTAGCGTTGATGAGGAAATAAACTGTAAGTTTCTCCTCGGTATATATACATTGAGAAAAATTTATTCTCTCTAGAAATTAATATTTTGGTATTCAATTTAAAATTTTTATTTTTACCATTAAATTAAAATTTTCACTATTTAATTAAATTTTTACATTTTGGTTAAAATTTTTATTTAACAATTCTCTGAATAGTTTGTTTAATAATTTATTTAAGAATTCATTTAGTAATTTATTTAATAATTTATTAAATAATTACAATTGTTTATAATATAATATTTTACCGTATTTTATTATTTTTTAATTTACTTTATTTCTTTTATTTATTATTTTTATTTTATTTCATTTTGGATATTTTTATGATACACCATTTCTGTTTAATTTACTGTTTTTCTTTGTCATTGTTTAGCCCCGGAGAAAATTGCAATGACTGGTTCATGCAGTAAGGACAATATGGAAAATTGCGAAACCACTGAAACAATTTCACGATCCGTTCAGGAAAACGATCGTGAATCGGAATTAATAAACGTTGGTGGCGATTCGAAGGAACGAGCTTGCGATTCTCTCGTTATGTGTATCGTTACAACTTTGAATCAAGGACTTCGTAATGGCGGAGGAATTGGCGATATTTTACGAGCACCCTCAAGTACCGTGAGTATTTTTAAATTTATAAAGTATATTGAAATAATTAACAACAATTTTTTTTAAATGAAAATAATTGTTTCTTTCAATTTGCTTATTATTAGTTCATTTTTCAATTTCTATTTCTATTTTAATTTATTAAAATTTATTGATTTACTTAAATGTATTTCAATTTATTAGTTTCCTTAAATTTATTTATTAACTTAAATTCTTTCTATTTATTTTCTTAATTTTTTTTTAATTCATTAATTTACTTGAATTTATAATTCAATTTATTAGTTTTCTTAAATTTATTTCAATATTTATTCAGTTACTTAAAATTATTTCGATTTAGTTACGTAAAATTATTTCAATTTATTTAGTTAACTTATTTTTTTGCAATTCTTTAATTTACTTGAATTTATTTTAAATCATTAATTTACTTAAATTTATTTCAATTTATTAATTTTCTTGAATTTATTTAAATAAGATTTAATTGTAATTTTTGCTTTTAGGAGCCATTATTTGTCGCAAGAGTCGTTTACGATTTACTCTTCTTCTTCATAGTGATAATTATTGTTCTCAATTTGATTTTTGGTGTCATTATTGATACATTTGCGGATCTAAGATCAGAAAAGCAGCAGAAGGAACTGATTTTAAAAAACACATGTTTCATTTGCGGTAAAATGAATTTCTTCTACAAATTAAAAATTATTTATTGCAAAAAAAAAAAAAATTTTCTTTCTCGTTAAATATTTTCTTTTTTTTTATAAAAAAAAGTTGTTTTCTTTTTAAATTTAATTAGTAATATTTAATTTAATATCAATTAATTTAATAAAAATAATTTAATTTGTCTTATTAATTAATTAATTATTTATCTTATATTTTTTATTAATCAAGGGAATAAAAATTCATAAACTAAATTAGAAAAGTGAAGAAAGAAGAAAGAAAATTTTATTTTGATTTACATTTTATATTTTCGATTAATCAATGGAATAAAATTTAACAATTCATAAATTAGACGAGAAAAGTGAAAAAATGTTTTTTTTTATTTTTCTCTTGTATTTTTTATAAGACAATGGAATAAATTTTTTTTTTAATTCATAGATTAGAAAAGTGAAAAAAAGGAAATTGAAATGAATTTTTTTTCTTTTTTTTACAGGTTTAAATAGATCGGCATTCGACAATAAAACAGTGTCGTTTGAGGAGCACGTGAAACACGAGCACAATATGTGGCACTATCTTTACTTCATTGTTCTCGTAAAGGTAAAAGATCCGACTGAATTCACAGGACCGGAATCATATGTCTACGCAATGGTCAAGGTAATTGTCCATTGAGCTTGGAAAATTAATTTTAAGTATACAATTTCTTTAAGCTCTATGTACTTTCACAGGATCGAAATCTTGACTGGTTCCCACGTCTCAGGGCGAAATCATTAGCCGCCGACGAGGGAGAGGGCGAGCAAGTTGAACTTCGAAGTTTACAATCGCAATTAGAAAGCACGCAACAATTAGTTAAATGTCTATCACAACAACTCACTGAACTTCGTGATCAGGTTTGCTCTCAGTTTCTCTTTAAATAAACATTAATTAACTAATTAATGAAAAATTAATTTAATTAATTACATTTTTTAAATTTAGAAAAAATATTTAAGAAAACTTATTTAAAAAGTTAGAAAAATTTTTTGTTTCCTAACTTTTTAAATAATTTTTCTTCTTAAACGTTTTTTTTCAATTTTAAAATTAATGTTATCATCAATTATTAATAATTTTTATTTTCACTTTAAAAATAGATTTTTAATTGACGAAAATAATTTTATTTAAAGATGACGGAGCAGCGAAAGCAAAAGCAACGATTGGGACTTTTAAATTCTGCGTCAGCGTATCTGCACAATATGTCTTCGTAAATTCGATTCAATATTATTGTCGTGTTTATCTCAAAATCCTGACAATGACCTTCTTCAATCTCTCAAAAATAAAAATAAGCATTTAAATCAAGTAAAATCCATATCGAAAAAAAAGTTATATTACGTGTGTAATAGCATTTGTACGGTGTTGTTCCTAGCAAATGGAAAAGAAAAATAGTATATAGAATGTTGTAATACGTATTTGTTATTAATTGTTCTACTATTAATTAAAAAAAATCATTGTTAATGATTAAGAAAAAAATATTACTGTAAAAGAGACGCAGTGATTGAATATTTGCTCTATGAGTTTAAGACGATTCGTTGTTTCTCTTATGTTTAATAAAATTTATCCATTTTTAAATTGTTTTTGTTTCATTCAACTGTAGTCAATAGTAAAGATAAGTATATAGTTGAAAATTATTAATTATAAACTATAAATAATCGTGGTATTCTTTCTTTCTGTCCACATTTGAAGTTATAGTCTTTTGTGCATTCTTTTGTTTTTCGTTAAGTTTTTATAGATTTTATTGTAATTTTTCTTATTTATTTTTATAATAAATTGAAAATTTTTATTATTAAGTGCTTAAAACAAATATCTTTTAGTTTTAAACAATTTATTGATTTTATTTATTAATTATTATTTTATTGAGAAAAAATAAAATATTGCAAATTTTTTCCTTTTAAAATAAAATTTAAACTTCGTGACAAAAATTGTAATTAACGAATAGAAATCATACAAACTTTTTCCATTTCTTTTGAATAAAAATTTTTAGATACTTAAAAAAATGTTCTATTACATTTATTTACGAATTTCTGTAATTGTAAAATTATTCAAAAACATCAATAACTTCCTTTTTAAATTAATATTTAATAATTATTATTATTTTTATGTAGGAATTTTAAATAAAAACATTAAACATTAAATTAAACATTCAAATTCAAACCTTTTTGAAATTCAACAACTTATAAGAATATTATTATAAAACATGAAGAAGGCGATCAGTCCGAGTCTTCGACTCGGAGCAAACAATTTCTTCATGTTTTGTAATAATTTAAATTACCATAAAATTTTTTAAAAAAAAGTTAATTATTTACAAAAATCCTAATAAAATCCTTCGCAAAAATTCAATTATTTTTGCAAGTAGTAAAATTTCTCAAAAAAATTCAATTATTTAAAAAAAATGTAATAAAATTCGTTGCAAGAATTCAATTATTTTCATAAATAATAAATCGATTATTCGGTAATTCATTTTTTAATCAATTTTTATTAGAAAATTCTATAAGAATTCAATTATTTAAATTAAAAAATAAATAATTTATTGAATAATTGAATGTTTGTTAAAATTGAATTCTCATAAAGAATTTTATCAACAAATTTTTAAATAATTCAATAGACCTTTTCATTTCAATTCGGAAGTCGCGAATGCGCCTGCGCAGCAACCATGACAGTTCACCAATTTTAAAAGTTTCGGCCCTGTTCTATTAACATGTGTTAAAACTTTACTTTTGCTCATGTTTTTATAGAGAAAAGAAAATGTGTCCGGTGCAAAATTGGTATCAAATTTAAACATAAAAACACGCAGTTAAATTTGCAATTAAAAATATCACTGCAGTGCAGAAAACAGTCAACTAAAAGAAGAAAAAAGAGTTGGTTCCAGAGTGAGGTTATGTTTACTATATATTGACATATTGTTATTCGCTGATGAAATGTGAAAAACATAATAGTTACCTCTTTCACTTTTATTTATTATTTTTATTAACGTTGCATGTAGAAATGCAAAAAAACTAAAATAAATTATTGATATTTCAAAAATAACTTATTGATAAAATAATTAATATATGCTCCGTCCTTAATTTTTTCATTAAATTTATTCCAGTATTTGTTATAATTATTATACTCCATTTTTATGCAATATATAATAATTATTAGAACACTTTTTATAATTTTTTCATATCTGAATAATGCAATAGCTGTAAACAGGGCCGAAACTTGAAACGGAACTTCAATTCCATATAACGCATGCGCAAAGAAAATAATTGAAATGAAAAGGTCTATTATTTTGACAAATTTTAATGAAATTTTAAAGAATAATTACATTTATCGAGGAATTTGATTGAAATATTGTATCAAAAATTAATTAAAATCCTGTGTTTATAAAAATAATTGAATTTCAGTGAAGAATTTTATTATTTATCAAAAAAATTGATTTCTTGAAAAGAACTTTGTTAAATTTTTTTAAATAATTGAATTCTTGCGACGAATTATTTTATAAACAAATCTGATATTTTTCGAAAAATTTTGTGAAATTTTGTATTTTAAATAATTGAATTCCTGTAAAAATTTTACTATACTTATGAAATTTATTAAAAATTTTATAAATAATATTGAATTCCTGTGAAATTTTGCCAAGAATTTTAATAAAATTTTTAAAAATAATTGAATCTCGATGAAGAATTTTATTATTTATAAAGATAATTAAAATTTTGACGAGAATTTAACAAAAATTTTTGAACATAATTGAAATTCTGCGATGAATTTCTATAACTTTTAAAAATAATTGAATTTCTGGAATCATTTGTAACTATTCCAAACTTCAAATTTTTTTTTGTATTTTTAACTAAAATTCTTTCATCAATCACTAGATTGATTTATGAAAATTAATTTATGAAAATTGTATAAAAGTTATTCGTTAAATAATTTATAAGTCATAATTTTATGATAGTTCTTGAAAAATTAAGTTATTTAAAAAGAAATTATTGTCAGAAACAAAAAAACTGAAGGTTTTGTATTCAAATTCGTGTTAATTTCATAGTTTACGAGTCAAATAAAAAAAATATCAAAATTTAGAGTTTTCTCATGAATTTTAAAAATTTAATTTTTTCCAGCACATTTACTAAAAATCCCTGACTTCCCTTACTTGTGGTCACTTTTTAAATTTTATATTCACTTATCGAACAATTCGAAAATTAAGTAAAAATTGAACAAAAATTATTCTCACAGTGAAAAGATTTGTTGGCCCTGAAAAGGGCCGATTGATGTTTTTTTTTTTGCAGTTAAGGAGGAATATTTAACCACCGAATCCGTAGAGAGTACGTCCCTGGCGTTTCAAAGCGTAAACAACGTCCATTGAAGTGACAGTTTTCCTTTTTGCGTGTTCAGTATAAGTGACGGCATCACGGATAACGTTTTCCAAAAATACTTTCAATACACCACGTGTTTCTTCGTAAATCAAGCCTGAGATACGTTTAACTCCGCCACGACGAGCCAGACGACGAATTGCGGGCTTTGTGATACCCTGGATGTTATCACGAAGAACTTTGCGATGACGTTTAGCTCCTCCTTTACCCAATCCTTTTCCTCCTTTTCCACGGCCGGTCATTTTTTTTTCTAGTAACGAAACAGGTTTTTAACGAACAAGATGAGAACAGAGAATGATAAACTCACAGTCTTAACACGTCTTTTTATAGTAACGGTAAGCAGGGTACCCCCTCTTTAGAGAAAGTGTTTCAACTTTTTCCACCTCCCATTCCAAGCCGACCAATCAGCGAATAGCAGAGTCGCAATATAAGTGACGCTCTCGTCTCGGTCAAAGCATTCTCGTGTTGTCTCTCGTTCAGTAAACATCATTTGTCATCTGAAAACGAAAAGAAAATGGCTCGCACCAAGCAAACTGCCCGTAAATCAACTGGAGGAAAAGCGCCAAGGAAACAGCTTGCCACTAAAGCTGCAAGAAAAAGTGCACCAGCAACTGGAGGAGTGAAGAAGCCGCATAGATATAGGCCCGGAACTGTTGCTCTCAGGGAAATTCGTCGTTATCAAAAGAGTACAGAACTTTTGATTCGTAAATTGCCATTTCAACGACTCGTGCGTGAAATTGCTCAGGATTTCAAGACTGATTTGCGATTCCAAAGTTCAGCTGTGATGGCCCTGCAGGAAGCTAGCGAAGCATACTTGGTTGGTTTATTCGAGGATACCAACTTGTGCGCTATCCATGCTAAAAGAGTGACAATTATGCCAAAGGACATTCAATTGGCTCGTCGTATCCGTGGTGAACGCGCTTAATTTTCCACAGTTGACATCGAAAGAAGAAAAAAAAACCCAACATCAATCGGCCCTTTTCAGGGCCAACAATTTTTTCTACATTGAGAATAATTTCATGTTCAGAATGTAAGTTTTTAGTACTCGAATTTATTAACTTTTAAAAGTAGTTTTTGTAATTTCGTAATTTTCTTTGTAGTTTTTTTTTAATCTCTCTATTCAAACTTAACTTTTTCTTTGAATTTTATATTTTTTCAATGCAGTTATTTAACTTTTGATGTTCAATTTTTTTTAATTCCTTCATCAGAGTGGCCACATGTCAGTAAAAACAGGGAAATGTGAGGATAAAAATTTTTTTCAGGGAAATTAAGACATTTCGACATATTTTCAAAAATTGTGACTTTTCTTTCAAACATTGCAACCAAATACCACAATTTTTAGTAAAAATTAATGAAAATTAGCTTCTAATTTTTTAAAATTCAAAATATCCAAAAATAATAACATTTTAGAATTATTTATAACATTTAGGAGAATATAGTCATGTTAAACATTTTTAATTAAAATTCATCAAAAAATTAATTAGTGTTTTAAAACTATACAAAAATTATTTTAAGAAATCCAATTATTTTCGAAAAATTCCATTAAAATATTTTGAAGAACAAATTATTAGAATTATTTTATAATAATTTCTTAAGATTTAATTATCTTCGAACAATATCAGGGTTGCTACAGAACCTGGAAAACCTGGAAAAGTCAGGGATTTTTTAAAAAAGGTCTGGAATACCTGGAAAAGTCAGGGATTTTTTAAAAAATGGTCTGGAATACCTGGAAATGTCATGGAAATTTGAAATGCCTGGAATTTTATTCCACTTAATATTTTTTACTACATTTTTTCTTTTAAAAAATAATGTCCTGGAATTCCTGGAAATGTCCTGAAATATCCTTGAATTTTCCATATTTTGCTTTTAAATATTCAATAATTTAAAAATTTTACTCAAATTTAAAAAAATAATTTTTTTGATCCATCAAAAAATAATTTTAATTTGTCGTTTGATTAAAGAATCTGATATCTATATTATATAATATTGATTTTTAACTCTTTTTATAATAAAATTAATATTTTTGTTCAAGTAGGTTAATTTACATTATGTTAATCGTAATATGAAATAATATTACACATGTAAATGTCCTAGAAAATTAAAAAATCTGTCCTGGAATGTCCTGGAATTTTAAGTCATATTTTCAGTAGACACCCTGTCTGTGCTTTAATAATCAAATAGAGATAATCTAACGTGAATATTTTTATAATACAGAAAAATTCTAATTTATTATTATTAGGCCAATTTTTCTTCAAAAATTGCTCTAATTTATAATGTTCAAAAGGTGACCTGGAAATTTATCAGATTTGGTACTGGAAAACCTGGAAAAGTCATGGAAATTTAAAAACAGACTTCTGTAGCAACCCTGAATATAAATAAAAATTTATTAAAATTTTTGAGAAATCATGCGGTCCTGATTATAATTAAAATTCTTCAAAAATTTGATCATTTTTATTTATATTTTTCAAAAATTCAATTATTTTTAAAAGATTTTTTGTAGAGAATTTTATAAACCTTGAAAAAACCTGGAAAAGTCAGCGAATTTTAATCGGAATCCTGATATAATTTTTTAAAGTTATTGTGCTTATTCTTAAATATTTTAAAATTAATTCAATTTTAAAAGAGTTACGTTTACAATTTTCATAAATAGATAAACTTCAAAAGGTTGTAATTTGAAATTTTGTAAAATTTCAATTTTGAATGAATTAATTAAATAATAAAAATTTCACAGAAATTCTATTTATTTACAAATTCTTTATAAATTTCTTCGCAATAATTCAATTATTTTCATAAATAATAAAAAAACTTTGTAGGTTTACACAAATTATTTAAAAAGAAATATTAAAATTCAAATTAAAAAATTATCAAATTTTTTTAAAGAGATTCAATTATTTTCATAAATAATAAAAAACTTTGTAGGTTTTCACAAATTATTTAAAAAGAAATATTAAAATTCGTCTCGAATAAGAATTCAATTTATAATTTGAAAATATCAAAAGTAATAAAAATTCTTCGCAGAAATTTAATTATGGTCAAAAGTTTGAAAGAGAATTCTCTTCAAAATTTAAATTATCTTTATAAATAGGTAATAAAATTTTTCTCCAAAATTTCAATTATTTTCAAAAACTATTCTCAATTCAATCAAATTTTTTACAGAGATTCAATTACTTTTAATACAATTTTAATCTAATTTCTCGAAAAGTGAAATTATTCTTAAAAATGTTATTAAAATTCGTCAAAAGAATTTTAACTACCTATTTAAAAATTTGTTGATAAAATTCTTTATATGAGAGTTCAATTTTAAAAAAAACATCCAATTCTTCAATAAATTATTTATTCTTGTATTTAAATATATGAATTCTCTAAGAATTTTCTAATAAAAATTGATTTAAATATGAATTTCAGTTAAAATTTTAGATAATAATTGAATATTAAACTCTCTAAATTTGAATTAGTAAAAATATTTTTTTAATTTGAATTAGTGAATTCCAATCAATTTTTCAATTAGAGTTTTTGTAATTAATTTATTAACTTCGTATACTTCGAACGAATTTTTTATATATAGAAAATTATTTAATTTATTATAAATTATTTAATATTTATTTCGCCATTTTGATTTAATTTCATAATTTAGGTAATAATAAGAAATATAATTAAAATATTTATATTAAAAAATTTATTTTTTAATTATAATTTTATTATGATGCTTTAATACTTTTAATTAATTTATATTATATTTAATTTAAATTAAATATTTAAATGGTATTAACTGAATAATTAATATCATAATGCTAATAATTAATTAATTAAACAAATTCTTTTTAACAGTTTAATTTATTATAATACTAATTAATTATTAAACTAAAATTATTTTCAAATATTTTAATATTTCAAGAAAACTTTATAAAGCTTAACGTTTCACTTGAGTTTTGTTTTCAAAATTTGTCGACGAAGGTTATTCTTATTATTTCAAGACATAAATATCTAATTGAAGGTGAAACTTATACTTTCTTGAAACCGTTTATTTCATTTCTAAATTATATTATACGAATCCCTCAATTTAAGAATATTTCACTAATTTCTTCGTTTAAAAATAAATTTTTTAACTTCCTAATAATCTCAAAGTATTCTATGCATTATTTTATTATTTAAATTAACATTAAAATTTAATTATATGGAAATTAATTTCTTTCAATTTTTCTTTTATTTATTTCAATTTTTCTTTTATATTTATTTCGTAATTTGTATTTTACAATTATTGATAATAATAATAAAATTTTATTGAAATGTTGAAATTAATTTCATTAAAATTTTATTTTCTAATTTAATTTATTATTATTAAAAATTTTTAATACTAATAAAATTTTATTATCATACTGTAATTAATTTCAATAAATATAAATTTTCATTATTTTGGAATATAATATGTTTTATTAAAATTTCTAATAATATTAATAAAATTTTACTATCTTTAGAAATTAAATTGATTAAAATTTAATTTTTTTTATTTTGAAATTTATTTTAGTATAATTTTTAATAATATTAGAAATTAATTTAATTCAATTTTAATTTTTTATTTTGTATTTCTTTTTATTGTAGTTTTTAATAAGAATATTAATAAAATTTTACCATTATTTTGAAATAAATTTTATTAAATTTTAATTTGGATTATTTTTGGAAACTAATTTAATTTTTTATTTTGTAATTCTTTTTATTGTAGTTTTTATTATTATTTTGAAGTAAATTTTATTTTGCCTTGTAATTCATTTTATTATAATTTTTAATAATATTAATATTAAATTATGTAATATTATAATATTAATCATATTGAAATTAATTTTATTATATTATACTTAATTATTTTATTTCATTATGAATTGTTTAATTCAACTGAAATTAATTGAATTCTTAATTTATTACCTATCTGATAAAGATAATATTATAATAATATCAGAGTATTAAAAATCAGGCAAATTAAATTTCAAATTTTATTTAAATTTATAAACTAATCAATTAAATTACTTTAATTATTGGTAACTAATTAATTACATTTAACAACATAATTATTTAATTTGTATAAAAAAATATTTCCAGAATAGTCATTAAATTATTAGTATTTTTATCAATTGATTTTAACTAATATAGTATTTTTAATTTAATAAATATCCGCAATAATTTTTGTTGACATTTATTCAATAGAATAAATTAAAAAGATAATTAAGAGAACAAAATTGTAATCCAACGTGTAAAAATTTGGTGGCCCTGAAAAGGGCCGATTGATGTGTTATTTTTCGTTCCAAAAAATTTTCTTTTTGGATTTACTTGGAGCTGGTGTATTTTGTCACAGCTTTTGTACCTTCAGAGACGGCGTGCTTGGCAAGTTCGCCAGGTAATAAAAGTCTCACGGCAGTTTGAATTTCCCGTGATGTAATTGTTGATCTCTTGTTGTAATGCGCCAAACGAGAGGACTCTGACGCAATACGCTCGAAGATGTCATTAACAAAACTGTTCATGATATTCATTGCCTTGCTGGAAACTCCAGTATCGGGATGCACTTGTTTTAGCACTTTGTAAATATAAATAGCGTAACTTTCCTTCCTCTTCTTACGCTTCACTTTCTTGTCTGACTTTGAAATATTCTTCTGGGCTTTACCAGCCTTCTTAATCGACTTGCCACTTGCTTTGGGAGCCATCTCGAATGAAAATTATTCTTCCAGACACAAATGTAGACTCGACAAAAATCAAAGACTGAATGCGGTGTTGAGCGTTATGCGCGTTCTTTTTATTGAGTTTGGCGGGAAGATGGCGCACCAATCAGCGTACAGTGGACGAACTGTTTGGTGGGGATTTCGTAGCATCGGGGAGTATATAATAAGCGGGTAAATTCGGCGACGGTTCAGTATCATTCGACTCGAACAACTGAGCAATCAGTTATCCTCGACCAAATTTATTCGCTGAACATAAAAAGTAATTAAAAATGTCTGGACGTGGTAAAGGAGGAAAAGCGAAGACAAAGTCAAAGACACGTTCAAGTCGTGCTGGACTACAGTTTCCTGTTGGTAGAATTCATCGTCATTTGCGTAAGGGAAATTACGCTGAACGTGTTGGAGCTGGTGCGCCCGTTTATTTGGCAGCTGTCATGGAATATTTGGCTGCTGAAGTCTTGGAATTGGCCGGTAATGCTGCGAGAGACAATAAGAAATCGAGAATCATTCCAAGACATTTGCAATTGGCCGTCAGGAACGACGAGGAATTGAATAAACTTCTTTCTGGAGTTACCATCTCTCAAGGTGGAGTTCTGCCCAATATTCAGGCAGTTCTTTTGCCCAAGAAGACAGAGAAGAAGGCTTAAATAATTCCTTTTTCCGCACGACAAACGAAAACAAAAAAATACAATCGGCCCTTTTCAGGGCCAACAAATTTTTACACGTTAGATTCAATTTTCGTTTGATACATTAATTGTTGTGATTTAAAATTATTTCCACGAAAATATTAGTTTTTATTTTCATAAATTCTATTCTTTTATAATAAATTAAATTTTCTAGTTCTTCACGTACATTTTAATATTTTTTTCAATTTTAAACTAAAATAGTCGAAATTTCTACTTAATTCTAATAAAATAATTGAAATTGAAAGTTAGAGTAATTAGAATAAAAGTAAAAAAATATTTTAATAAGAAATAAAATTTGAACATAATTCTAAATATAATATTGAAAAATTATAATTATAACTAATAATAAAATTAAAAATGAAAGAACCGTTTATTTAATTTGGGTCAAAATTTTATAATTTATTAATTACTAAATAATAGAAAAATAAAATAAAAAATAAGATTCAAGACAATAATTAAAAATATAAATTAAAATAAATAATTGAAAAAAATGGTAATAATTATTTTAAATAATAAAAGAAGGTTATTTTATTATTTGAATATGAATTTAAAAATTAAATATTTTATTCTGGCTAAAATTTTTCAAGGTATGTAATAAAACCAAAGAGACATCAGATAATTAAGCTAAGAAAATTGAAATTCAAAATTATAATATCAGTTACATTTTGAAGGTCATTTTTCAAAACACTCATCGAGTTCACAGCAGTGGAGTATTTAGGTAAGTTTCATAATTTAAATTACGTTTAAAACTTATCATTAAAATTCAAATTTTTCACATTTTAATTTAATAATATAATAAATTTATTATAAATAAATAAATTTATTATATTTAAAATTTAAATTTTCGTATTAAAATGAAAACTACAAGAAATATATTTTTATAACTTCCAAATTTTTATCAATTTTTATGTAAGTTCTTTTTAAATAAAATTAGAATTTTTCGTATTGAAATTTTAATTATAGATAGATTATGTCTTCAAAATGGAAAAATATTTAATAAAAATTATTATTAAACATATTTTCTATGATTTAAAATTTTTTTTAACCAACTTTAATTCTTAAATAAAAAATGTTAAAACAAATTTTTTTCTAATACATTTATTTAAAAAAAAATAAATCATAAAAAAAATAATAAAAACGATGAGATAGTCGATCACTCCGAGTGATCGACTATCTCATCGTTTTTATTAATTTATCGACCGAGTGATAACATCATTACTATGTACATTAAAAAAATAAGTTATAGATTCCAAATAAAATTAGAAAACAATTTTATTTTCAAATAAAAATAGTCAGAAATATTACAAATAAATAATTTTTTCTTTTAGATAAAAGTTAGAATTAAAATTAATATTAATTTCTTCTTTAATAAATACAGTAAACACAAATTCAATATTCAAATAAAAACTAATATCCAGAATAAGAATTAAAGCTATTTATTTTTATAAATTTCAATCAAATTTTTATTAATTTTCATTGAAGTTTTTATTAAAATTTTAATTATAGATTGTCTTTAAATTGAAAAATACTTTCATAAAATTATAAACAATATTGTTTTCTTGCATTGCAAAAAATAGGAGAAATTAAAACTAAATAAAAATAAGAATTAAAAATAAAACATTTTTTAATAAATTTTTATTCTAAAATTTTACTTTTTGTTTTTTTTAGTAATTTTACTTTCTTTCCATGAATTTTAAGTGGAAAATTACAGGAAATTGTAAATAAGAAAATTTACGTCCTTGGGCAGTTGTTAAGGAATTTTATTTTTTTGAAAATTTTTAATAAATTTTGTTAGAAATTCCAAATTCTTTAGAATAATTAAACAAAAATATTTCTAGACAAATAATATTTTATTTAAAATTTAAATTAGTAACAATGAAAAACAAAAATAAAGATAAAATAAAAAAAAACTAAAAATTGAAAATTATAAAATTATAATAATTAAAAATTTTTAAAAATAAATTGAAAATAAAAATATATTTAGTCACAATTGTTAATGAATTTTATTAGCTTTTCTATTTGCCATTCTTAATTTTCTTAAAATTTTAATGGTATAAAATTACTGTAAACTTTAAAAAAATTGTTAAATTTTAACTAGTCTTAAAATTATTTTTCTTTAACTATAAATTTAAATTTCAAGTTTGTTAAGAAAGAAAATGAAAAATATTTCAAGTCAAATAAATATTTATTTGAAAAAAAAATAGAATTAAAAATTGAAAAACTAGTACCTAAAAATTAAAATAAAAAAGTAAGAGTTAAATTTTTTGAAAATAATTATTATCTATTGATAAATATAAATAAAAATCAGTAAATACTTTTACTATTTATTTCTGTAAAATTTTATTTTTTATTGAGTAGTTTTTGAATTTTTTTTTCTTAAAATTTTAATGGAAAATTACTGAAAATTTGAAAATTATTCATTTAAATATTTCGTAGCCTTTTAAACATGATTAGAAAGAAAAGTTAATCCCCTATTGTAAACAAGGGGATAACGACCCTTGTTATTGTTGAGAGAATTGTTTTCTTTTCGTCCTTGTCTATCTTTTTCTCAAAACGACCAAATAAGTACAAAATTAAAATTGAGCCTTTCCCCTTCTCTTCTTTCCTTTATGAATATTTTTCTCCTTCTGCCTAAGTGAGTTCAATAGCCTTCAATTTATTAATAAAAATTTATTAATTGAATATGACGTGCAATAGCTATCGAGATTGCGACGCATTTTCGAGAAGACGATTTTATGTTCAATTTCCCCAGTCATTTTTGGAAAAATAAAGAGTAAGTACCAAAAAATATAAAAACAGTTTTTTTAATAATAATTTTTTATTTATAGAGTTAATGATAGTTGAAATTATTAGCAGAATTACAGCAGTTGAAAATAATATTTGTTACACTGACAATATCTATTTCTCATTATTAATTAATAATTCAATAATTAAAGGAAGGGAATTTATCATTCGGTATTAATATTAAAGGTGGAATTGTTACGATTGGTAACTTCTTCCACCTTTAATAATTAAATAAGTAAAACTTAAAATCATTATTTATAATTGTAAATTAAATTTATAAATGAAATATAAAATGTAAATAAATTGGTTGGTTGGTTGTGAAATTAAACTAAGTACTTATACTTACATTCTTATATTAATCAAATGAACCTAAATAAAAAAGTAGACGTGAAAAAAATTTTTCTGGTGGAGAGGAACAAAAGTTAACTATTTGTTAATTAATATTGTTTTTAACAATTTAAATAAGTTACTTTTTAAACAAAAAGGACATATATTCTTGAAATGAATTTAAATTAAAAAGAAAATGTGAAAAAAAAGTTTAAATGAATAATTTTCAAAATTTCTATTAATTATTTTGCACTAAAATTTTGAGAAAGAAAAATTCAAACTGGGCTCATTAAAAATAAAATTCTACAGGAATAATTAGTAAAAACAGATTTACTGTTTTTTATTTGTATTTGTTAATGAATAATAATTTTTTAAGATTTCAACTCTTACTTTTCTATTTCAATTTTTACTAGTTTTTTATTTTAAGTTCTATTTTTACTTTTACGAATTTTTTCTGAAATAAATAATTATTTGTCATTTATTTATTTTTTATTTATAATAGAAAGTCTTGAAATATTTTTGATTTTCTTTCCTAATAAATTTGAAACTAAAAATTTCCAGTTTAAGACAAAATTCTAATTTAAAAGAAAAATTAAATGGAAATTTGACTGGAATTTATAAAAATATATTTTTAAGTCTAAAGTAAATAGTTTTTACTATTGAATAGGTATTGAATTTGTGTTTTTACTTTATTTATATTAATAAAGAAATTAATATTAATTTTGTTGCTTAAATATTGTCAAGAAAAGATTTCCTCTACTCAAAAATATTTTATTATGAAAATCGAAATTATTTGAAATATATTTAAAAAAAAAATCTCTACTTAAAATAGAACGAAGAGCGATTTTTAAATTTAAATAAAACATTTTTCCGAGTGTGGAATAATAAAAAAAAAATTATTTATCACCCAATAAAATTAACGATTAACTTTTCAAAAGTTTAGAAATTAAAATTTTTCGTGCCCTTGACAATAAATATAAATTTATTATTTAAAAATTGAAATAAATATAAAATTATACTTGAAATTTTTTGAAATAAACGTAAAATTATTTGAAAAAGATATATAAATTCATTATTTGAAATACACAAATACAAAATAATAAATTTACACGAAATTAAAATGAAAAGAAAAAACAAAATATGTAACAAATTGCTTGAAATTTATTTGTCGTCTTATTTACCAAATACATAAAATATTATTGTACACATTAAACGATACCTCCCTTCCAAATGCGCAAATATTCACAGTAAATCGAGCATTATTCTCTCTCGAGAGTGGAAAACGAAATATGGAGGAAGAGGAAAAAAATATGTCAGAATCGGCTTTTCCCTTTTTTTTGCATCCAGATCGACAATTATAATAATCACGTTAATAATAAAGATAATATCACGATTATAAATAAAAATAAACAACCTTTTCTTTTCAAATATCGTGACCGAAGAGTTTTTTTTTCCTTTTTATTATTACAAATAATTGGTGTTAAATTGTTTATTACAAAAAAACTTTTCCTTTTACAAAAACGACAGAAAAGAATCGGGAAATTTGCATAGGCAATATCTACTTTCAGTTAATTATTTTATTCATTTTTTTGTTTTGTAAAAGTTTTTTGACATTTTTTTTTCTTCCTTAAAAATTGTATTGTACACGATTTTTTATATAACTAGAGTGTGCTAAAAAAATGCAATTATTTTCTGGACGCAAAGCGCTAAAAAAAAAGTCGGCAGCAATTGACGCTCACATTTACTTATAAAAAGGAAATTTTTTTGGACAAAAAACCTTGGACGTACTTTTTTTAAAAACTGGAAAATTTCTTTTTTATTATGTATATTTTTTTAAGCTTCGGTAGAATATTTTTGATATGATGCTGAATTATAAATTTATTTTTCATTAAAAAAAAAGACACGAACCGCAAAAATTCCATTTAATACTTAGTTTTTTACTTAACGGAAAGTTTCATTTTAAAAACTGGTTTCTTTTTTACCTCGATGTTTACTCATTGAGTTTTTGTAAGACATTAACAATATTATTTTAACGCAACTGATGAGTTAAAATTAAAAATTCTATTGCCTTTCGAATAAAAGATAAAAACAAAAAACAAATTCTAACATTCACACTGTCTTTTGCCAATCAGCGGATTATTGACAAAAAAATGGCTACTTTTTGAGAGCCGTAAAAAATTGATTTTTCTAAAAAAATGTTCGTCACTATTTTTATTCAATTCACGCTTTGTTAATCTTTTTTTTTAAGTGAAATTTTTTTTTTAAGTGTACAAAAGAAAAGCACCGTTACGAATGCATTGTTTTAAAGGGTTTCTTTTTTCTTCCTAGTGAGAGATATTTTTTTTAATTCGTGTATCCTTGACGGAAAATGGTCCGCTGTGGAGACGAGTTGAATTTATGTTAGAAAGCGTCTAAAAGAAATGTATGGTTAAGACTCTGGTCGTTTGATTCCTTCGGATCACTAGCCCCCGCTAAAACTCGAACATCGCGATCTGTATCCTGCTTTAATTTAAGGATAGCCTGCCACGTCCTCTCGATATTGAACCTATCAACTGCAATCGAACCGAAATATTAAAATATTTTTAAAATATTGTTAGTTTTATTAAAATATTAAGTATGAAAAAATATTTGTTTTAATATAGTCGGAGAATTATTAAAATAAAAAAATAAATTTACATTTTTATATATAATAATTATAATGAAAATTGTACTCACTATTCAAGGGCAAGATGTCATTTGTTAAAGTCCTAGCTACAACCAAACGAACATTTGGTACCTTGTCTTCACACAAAATGAAAAGATGAGGGAGCATTTCATTGACGAAAATTAATAAGTTAATTGATTCTGTACTAATGAGTTGCGAACAAATAAGAGCATAAGTCTGTCTACATTTCCATTTACTTCTGAATATTAATGGATGATCTAATAGTAATTGATGATTGAGCTCCTGTATCAAAGCTATCACCAAAGGCTCTTCACTCCCCAGGAACCTTGTAATTTGCGTTATCTGCAATCACAAACAAAAAATTAAATTTTAGTGACAAACGTTTTTTAGTGAAAAATAAAATCTCCAACATTTACTTAATATAATAAAAATAATAAAATATTTTATTACAAAAAATTTTCTTTTAACAGAATTTTTAAAAGAATTTTACGATTGAAAAATTGAACTGAATAGAAATTTGTTAAAAATGCTAATAAATGAAAATTAAGTTTTAGTTTATAACAGTTGTTTAAAATTTTTATTTATTTAAAAACTTTTTTAGTTGCAATTTTTATTTAATTAAAAGTTTTAGTAACAATTTTTATTTATTTAAACGTTTTAGTTATAATTTGTATTTACGTACAAACTTTAGTTCAAAAATATTTAAAATTTGAATAAGAGGAGAAATTATTTGATTTCTTTTTAATTTTGTCAACAAAAAAAAAAATTGTAAAAATTTAAATTATTTATCAGAAATATTTATTTATAAATATAATAATTTATTATAAAAAGTTTTATTTAACAGAATTTTTAATTTGATTAATTTTTAGGAATTTTTAACAAATTTACGTTTTAAAAATTGAACTGAATTAATAGAAATTTAATTAAATATGCTAATAAATTAAAATGAGGTTTTAGTTTATAAATTTTATTTAAAATCTGTATTTATTTAGAAGGTGTAGTTAAAACATTTATTTATTTAGAAACTTTTAGTTGGAATTATTACAGGGTTGCACAAATATTTAATTTTATTTTTCCCTGACTTTTCCCTGATTTCCAGACAAAATTCTCACTTTTTCCCTGACCCTAAAAAATATTCTGATTCACTCTAAAAATTATTAGAAACTCAAAAAAATGTTCTATTACATTTATTTACAAATTTCATTAACTGTAAAATTATTCAAAAACATCAATAATTTCTTTTTCAAATAAATATTTAATCATTATTATTTTTCCGTAGGAATTAAAATTCTTCAATACATTCAAATTCAGACCTTTTTGAAATTCAACAATTTATAAGAATATTATTACAAAACATAAAGAAGGCGATCACTCCGAGTTTTCTTCTTCATGTTTTGTTATAATTTAAATTACCATGAAATTTTTCAAAAAAAATTTTATTATTTACAAAAATCCTAATAAAATCCTTCGCAAGAATTCAATTATTTTTAAAAAGTAGTAAATTTTCTAAATAAAATTCAATTATTTGAAAAAATTGTAATAAAATTCGTTGCAATAATTAAATTATTTTCATAAATAATAAATCGATTATTCGGTAATTCAGTTTTAATCAATTTTTATTAGAAAATTCTATAAGAATTCAATTATTTAAATTAAAAAATAAATAGTTTATTGAATAATTGAATGTTTGTTAAAATTGAATTCTCATAAAGAATTTTATTAACAAATTTTAATGAAATTTTAAAGAATAATTACATTTATCGAGGAATTTGATTGAAATATTGTATCAAAAATTAATTAAAATCCTGCGATAAGTTTTATTATTTATGAAAATAATTTAAAATTTTGCCAAAAATGTTATTAAAATTTTTCTAAAATAATTGAATTTCGGTGAAGAATTGTATTATTTATAAAAATAATTGAATTCTTGAAAAGAACTTTGTTAAATTTTTTTTTAAATAATTAAATTCATGCGACGAATTTTATAAAAATCTTTTTAAATAATTGATATTTTTCGAAAAACTTTATATGAAATTTTGTATATTAAATAATTGAACTCATTTGAAAATTTTATTACTTATGAAAATAATTAAATTATTTCGAAGAAATTTATTAAAAATTTTATAAATTATTGAATTCCTGTGAAATTTTAACAAGAATTTTATTCAAGTTTTTAAAAATAATTGAATTTTGAAGAAGAATTTTATTAATTATAACAATAATTGAAATTTTGACGAGAATTAAAATTTTTTTTTTAAAATAACTGAATATTAAAGAATTTTATTAATTATTATTTATAAAGATAATTGAAATTTTGACAAGAATTTTTTTTTTAATTTTTGAACATAAATGAATTTTTGCGATAAATTTTATTCCTTTTGAAAATAATTTAATTCTTTCAACGAATTTTATTTAAGTTTATAAAAATAATTGAATTTCGGTGAAGAATTTTACTACACTGTAAAAAAATCTAGTGTAAATTTACTATGTCCGACGTTGGAAAGTTTGGTCACTATGTCCGACGTGGTATTTTTACACGCCGACTGTAATCTACATAACCTGCAAATATTTTTGAAATAATATTTTCAGTCGTAACTTTTTGTATTTATGAAATATAGCCCAAAACTTTTTGTAATATTATTATTTACTTATAAATTAGCATATACTTTCTATAAATGTACATTATGTACACTTTTTTAGAGTTATTTATAAAAACTTGAAATTTTTTTGAAAATTTTAAAGGAATAAGAAAATTACATTCGCCATGTAATTGTACAGTTCGTGCGACGTAATATTACGTCAAAGTGTAGAAATACACGCAATGTAAAAATACATGTGGGACATAGTGACCAAACTTTCCAATGTTGGACAACGTAAATTTACACAAACTTGTTAAATTACATAGTCATATTATGTAAAAATACTGTGAATAGTAAAACTACTTTTGGAACGAAATAAATTTACTACGTACAACCTATAATTTTGATGTGTGAAATTACAAGTTTCGTGTTATTTTACACCAACTTTTTTTACAGTGTATTTCTAAAAATAATTGAATTCTTTGAAAGAACTTTGTTAAATTTTTTTTAAATAATTGAATTCCTGCGACGAATTTCATTAAATTCTTTTTAAATAATTGATATTTTTCGAAAAAAATTTTGAAATTTTTTATATTAAATAATTGAATTCCTGTGAAAATTTTATTATTTATGAAAATAATTGATTTATTTCGAAGAATCGAAGAAATGAATTAAAAATCTTGTAAATTATTGAATTCCTGTGAAATTTTCAGGCGCGGATCCACGGTGGGGCGAATGGGGCGATCGCCCCCCCCCCAAAATTTGCTTCTGAATCCGCGCCTGGAAATTTTGCGAAGAAATTTATTAAAGTTTTTAAAAAAAATTGAATTTTGAAAAAGAATTTTATTAATTATAACAATAATTAAAATTTTGACGAGAATTTCTTTGAATTTTTGAATATAATTGAATTTTGGAGAAGAATTTTATTATTTTTAAAGATATAATTGAAATGACCAGAATTTTAAAAAATTTTTGAATATAATTGAATTTCTGCGAAAAATTTTATTACTTTTGAAAATAATTGAATTTTTGGAAAAAAAAATTCCTCTATATTAAAATTTAGTGAAAAAAAACTTTTTTTAATTCTGATTTATAAAACTGCGGCTTAATTACTTTAAACTAAAATATTTGTCAATTAAATATACATTCGATTGAAAAGTACCATCATTAATACTCATAATGAAAATACAGACATTTTTTTACTAACAATTTTTTGAAAATTCTGTTAAATAAAACTTAACATAAATGGAAATTTCACCAGTATTATTATAATTATTAATTAGTATTTAATTTATTTAATTATTAACTTAATAAATAAATAATGAATATTAATTAATAGTAAAAATAAAAATTACTTTTACTGTAAAGTAGAAAAAATATTTTTGAGTATTTCACCCGAAATAATAAATAATCTACTTCAAGTTTTGATATTTATTAATTAAGAAAAGGAACAAAAAGAAAACTCACCAACTGAAGAGCAATTTGCCTCACAGCAGCCACCTTGTCTTGCAGCAATTGCAACGCCAATGGTGCGATATGTTCCGAAATATCTTGCGGTTGATAAAGTAAAATAGCTTGTAATAATTGATTGGCAAATTCCTCGCGAAATCTCCAATTATTTTCATTGTCAGGAACAATGAAATCAGACAATTTTGATAAATATTTCTGCCGATTAACTGGCCTGAGAACCTCTAAAAATGTACTAAGATGTTTTAGCGCGCCAATTCTCACTTCGTCGAGATCCTTAATGAAACCATCGTAAATTGGCATGAGATCAGTGCTGGTGAGTTCCTCGCCTAATATTAATGCAATCTCATGTATACTCGATGCAAGTGTACATCTCACTTTCCATTGTACAGCGCATGCCAATGCTTGATAGGCGTTCTTCAATTGAAACCAATTTTTCCTGCCAAGTGTCATGACAACGGCGGGAAAATAGAAGGCACATTGATGGTGAAGTTCGGTTCCATAATCAAATAATGGCGCTGGATCGGCCATCGATATAAAACGAGCTATTAAAAATTGAGGTACACTTTCGTCTGTTTTTTCGTCTTTCGCTTTTGTCCCTTTTAATAATGATGGAAGAGTATTATTTTCCATTGACGACGCTGCTGGATAATCTTTTTTTATTACTCTCGTTATTGTTTGAGTTGAATTATCATCGATATTTTCGGAATTTGTTGATGATTCTTCATTTGATTTTTCCGTTTCTTGATCGACTATTGTACTTGAATTATCTACAGTTTTATCAGTATTTTCAGAATCAGAATTTAAATTATTGCTCTCTGGACTCGATGATGATGATGATGATGTTTCGATAGAAATTTCGCTAGGTTTATTTAAATTTTCCTTGTCCAATTGTGGTTCTTCTTGTTGCTGTGACGACGGCGACACTGCCGAATCATCCACTGGTGGTTGTATATCCGAAATTTGATTTTCATACTCCAAATCATAATAGTCGTCAAACATTTTTCGTATATCTTCCGATTGTGATGATTTATCACTCGGGCGGACCAATTCCAGATCTAATGGCATTTCCGGTGGATTGTAGTAATACTGGAAAGGATTGAATTTATTTACGTCATCTCCTGATGACTCGCCTGAACTGTCGTTTTGTTCTTCGCTCTGGAAACAAATAGAATTTTTCGTATAAGACTTTTTTTTTACAGATTGCAACAAACTAGTACTTTTTTAAGTAGAAAATGCTACATATTTTCATTTACAAAATATAAAAAATAACCATAGTACATTTTTTTTTCTAAAGTGTCTTAAATTGTTTTGCAAAAATTTTATTTTTCGGTGAACATTGCCCTTGAATTAAATTTTTCACTTTAAAAGCTTAAAATGTGAAAAGAATCAAAAGAGTTGAAATTTTTATAAAAAATGAAATTTTTGTGTTTCAACAAGTGAATTCTCGAAAAATTTTCTGAAAATTATACAAAATAATTAATTTAGAGAAAAATTTTAATTAAAAGTTCTGAAAATTAAACATTCAGGCCTCGGATCGACTTTAAGGTGCAAAAAAAAGTCGCTTTAGTCGATTTAAAATAGAAAAAAAGTCGAAAAAGTCGTTTATTTAATTCAGTGCCGTCACAAAAATTTTATTTTTTATTCTTCTGATCTTTTACTGATTTCTAAATTTAATTATTTAAAACTTGAATAATTTCGTTAAATAAATATTTAAATACTTTTTGTTTGTTTTTATACGGGAATGAAATTTAAAAAATTTCTATTTAAAACCTTCTGAAATTTAATAACTTCTAAAAATTACAACTTTAATTCTCTTCAAATTCAATTATTTTCTACAATTTTTAATCAAACTTCTTCTCGAAATCAATTATTTTTAATAATTTTCCGAAAGTTCTTAGAGAATTCAATTATTTAAATACAACTTAAAATGTTTCCAGGACCTTAATTTTTGTTAAATAAATCTGTTTATATTGTGACCTTGGGTCCAAAGGACCACAATATAAACAGATTTATTATTTAAATATAAATAAATTCAGTTCTTTATAATGATTCTAACTCTCTATGTTTTTTAAGTTATTTATTAATTTTCAAAAAATTATAATAAAGAAATTCTTAAAATTAATTTTTCAAAAATATTTTTAAAATAATTTATAAAAGATAATAGTTTTTTAATTATATAGAATTGAAAAATTTCCAAATTTTTGAGAAATCAATTATTTTCAAAAATTTTTATCAAACCCTTTGAAAAAAATCAATTATTTTCAATTAAATTTTACAAAATTTCAATTATTGAAACTCTTTTTTTATTGTAAATTTTAAAAAATTATTTAGTATTTAATATTTATAAAAATAGTTAAATTATTTCGAAGAAATTTTTAAAATTTTAGGAAATAATTGAATTTTATAAAAATATTTGAAAATATTTGAATTCTTCCGAGAAATTCAATTAAAGATGTTTTGAAAATAATTGAATTCCTGCAAAGAATTTTACAAATTATAAAAATAATTGAATTCTTGCGAATAATTTTGCCATTTATAAAAATAATTGAATTGTTTCGAAGGATTTATTAAGATTTTAGAAAATAATTGAATTTATTCGAAATACATTAAAAATTTTTTTAAAGATTAAATTCTTCCGAGGAATTTAATTTCAATTATTTATCAAATTTGCAATTAAAATTCTTCAAAAGTTGATTTTTAAAAATTTTTATAATACACTTTTAAAAAATCAATTATTTTCAATTAAATTTGACAAAAATTCAATAGGTAATTCTTTTTTTTAATAATTTTTAGTGAATCTTTTTTTTTTAATATTAAATTTTCAAAGAATTTTCTAAAAATTATTTTAAAAAAATTATTTAATTGAAAAACAATCGATTTAGAAAAGAATTTGGATTAAGAATTCCCAAAAATAATTTAATTTTGGAAAATTTATTAGTAGAAATTTTTAGAATTAAATTTCAAAAAGTTTCTAATGGAAATTTTCGAACGTTTAAATTTTAAATAATTTTAATTAACAGTATTGTAAACTTAGTTCTACGAAAAATATTAATTCAAAGTTTTTTTTAAATTAGATATTTCTTAGTAATATTTTGTTATTTTTGGGCAATAATTTAAATGAAAAGTTTCGAATAATAAAAATTTCGTGAAATTAAATTTAAAACAAATTTTAGACGTATTTTTTGTATTTTTCTGAAGTGAATCTTTTTTTGGTATAATTAAATTCTTAAAGAAATTTCTCAAAATTATTAAAAAAAATTGATTTATAAAAGAATTTAAATTATAAATTCTAGAAAATAATTGACTTTTAAAGAAGTTTAGTAGCAATTTTTGAAGAAATAATAAATTTTAGAATTTTCAGAAGGAAAAAGTAAACAAATTTTCTGAAACTGAGAGAATAGTCAGTCAAATTTTCATAAAAATTCTGAATCTACGAAAACAATTAATAATTTTCTATTGCGTCTTAAAGTCGATCCGAGACTTAAAAATATAAATTCGATGGTTGCAAGAAAAATAGAGGAAGCCGAAGAATATTTACCTCTACAATTTCGCCTAGCCATCCAGTAAGTGGGAAGAACATCATATCATTTTTGGACACAGATTGATTTCGTTTATTTCGCTTATTAGACGTGTAGGTATCAATTCCAATAATTCCAATTTCCTGTTCAAGTGGAGTTGCAAAATTATCGTTTGGTCCAACGACTGATTCGTTTTTCGTTGACGGTATTCTGTGTAAGAGAAAAAAAAATCAATTTATTTATCCAATCAACGGGATATTTTCTTCTTAATTACAAATACTTTTTTCAAATGAAGATATTTTTTAAATTAATTTTTCTTCTTCTTAATGAAATAAAGATAATTACATATTTTGCCTGAGTTCGGAACCTTGATTATGGGACATGACAAAATCTCCAAATTGATTGTATCTTAAGCCACTGAATTGTGTGGCGAAAATTGAAATGAAAGGACCGAGAATTTGATGAGCTGATGTTCGCACCCATTTTGATTCGTCCGATAATTGATCCATCAATAATTTTGAGAGTATCATTCGATATTTGTAAATCGTAACGCAGGAAGCAACTGACAGCATCACATCGACGCATGCTTTTCTTACGCCCCACACATCATCTATACACAAATTTATATATTTCGGCAGCTGGAAATAGAAGAAAAAAAATCCATTAATTTATTGTCAATTTATTTTTAATAGCTTTTTGAAAAAAAAATCATTTACTTCAGTAAATGAAGTAATAGTTTTTTTAATGTTTTAATTACTAATTTTTTGCATTTATTATTATTATTTGTTATTAATTATTATTTTATTATTATTTATTTTTTTTATAATTAGTTATTTTTCCTTATTATTAGTTATTTTTATGAAATAATTAAAACCATTGAACGTACCAATTTTTCATAGACTATACTTTTCGAGATGTTCGCACAAATCTCTCCTAAATATGAGGCACAAACTTTCCTCACGAAAAATCTCTCGTCCTCACAGAGTTCCAAATATCTGTCCAGCAAAATAGTCTCCAACACTTCACTTCCTAGATATGGTCCCAATTTACTCATGAGCTGTTAAAGAGAAAAAAAATTCACAATTAGGTAAACGAAATTGATTTTCAGTTTTACTAAAAGAGAAAAAAATTGCAAGTTAATAAAGAAGGAAGAAAATTCTTAAAATACATTTCGTCTTCTCAAGATTGACGCGCGCATATATATATATCTATAGATATTTTTAAGAGAATGTAAAAAGGGACAGGAAGTAATGAAGAGGAAAATTGAGGAAAAAAGTACTGCACATGCAGAAGATTTTTATCGTACCGTTCCGCTCATCAAAGCTGGCTGTGATATGAGTCGAGGTACCACATCACAACCACTCTGACGGGTGGAACAATCGATCTCGCCTTTGTACAGTCCAAGTGCCGTGTTCCGTACACACTCTTATAATACCTATCTACAGTCCAGGAAAAGATTTTTCCCTGCAAAACAATTGTGCGGTGGAACCTCATTCATTCTTTTTCTTTCTTTTTTTGAATCGAAAGGTGTTTTCGAAATTATCAAAGAGCTCAAGTTCAAAAAGCAAAATTATTAATTGTATTAATTATTATTTTCGGCATTATTATGAACGATGAAGAATCAAGTGCCGCAACGCTCATCAAAGCTGGCTGTGATATGAATTTAAAATATCAACATACAACAGCCACTTTGTGAGCGATGCAAACATTGAAAGAAATGTTTCTCGTGCGCTGCGCGGCGTTTTCCTTCTTGAGGCAAAAAAAAGTTGACGATGAAAAACGTAATCCAACTCGTCAAAAATGGCTGTGATATGAATGTCAGAAAGCAACACGCCACAACCAATTTGACGATTGGATCAACGTTTAATAATTATTTCCCCGAAGTCAAAAATCTCCTCTTGGAAATCTACCTGGAAAAAAAGAGGATCAAACAAATGCGAGGCGAGAGGGCTCAAGTAGCCATCTTGATTAATAAAAAAGAAAAATATTCTTCAGATGAAAAAGAAAAATACATTTACCAAATAATAAAATAATAGAAAAATATTAATAGAAAATAATAATGGAGAGAAAAATACTTTTACAAAATACAGGCCTCGGATCGACTTTAAGGTGCAAAAAAAAGTTGCTTTAGTCGATTTAAAATAGAAAAAAGTCGAAAAAATCGTTTATTTAATTCAGTATCGTCATAAAAATTTTATTTTTTATCACTGATTTCTAAATTTAATTATTTAAAACTTGAATAATTTCGTTAAATAAATATTTAAATACTTATTGTTTGTTTTTATACGGGAATAAAATTTAAAAAATTTCTATTTAAAACCTTCTGAAATTTAATAACTTCTAAAAATTACAACTTTAATTCTCTTAAAATTCAATTATTTTCTACAATTTTTAATCAAACTTCTTCTCGAAATCAATTATTTTTAATAATTTTCCGAAAGTTCTTAAAGAATTCAATTATTTAAATACAATTTAGAATGTTTTCAGGACCTTAATTTTTGTCAAATAAATCTGTTTATATTGTGACCTTGGGTCCAAAGGACCACAATATAAACAGATTTATTATTTAAATACAAAAATTCAGTTCTTTATAATGATTCTAACTGTCCCATGTTTTTTAAGTTATTAATTAATTTTCAAAAAATTATAATAAAGAAATTCTTAAAATTAATTTTTCAAAAATATTTTTAAAATAATTTATGAAAGATAATAGTTTTTCAATTATATAGAATTGAAAAATTTCCAAATAATTGAAATTTGGTAAATTCTATTAAAAAAATAATTGAATTTTTAAAGAATTTTAATTATTAATATAAACGCGATTTCTCCAAAATTTTGATAAATCTAAAAAAGTCATATGTTGTTAAAATGTTAAAAAAAATTGTAAAAAATTTTAATGTTATTATTTTTTGTATGTATTTAAATTTTTGAAAATTTGTATTTAAAAATATTGAAAATAATTGAATTTTAAAAAATTAGAATGCAAAAATTCTAAGAATTATTTTTATCAAAAATATTTTTCTATAATTTTTTTGTAGCTAATTTTCATTAATTACTATTTTTAAATTTACACTTGAAGTTCATATTACATTAAAATTTTTGAGAAATCAATTATTTTCAAAATTAGCAATTAAAATTCTTTTAAAGTTTATTTTCAAAATTTTTTATCAAACGCTTTGAAAAAAATCAATTATTTTCAATTAAATTTTACAAAATTTCAATTATTGAAACTCTTTTTTTATTGTAAATTTTGAAAATTTATTTAGTAATTTATAAAAATAGTTGAATTGTTGCGAAGAAATTATTAAAAATTTTAGAAAATAATTGAATGTTACAGAAATATTTGAAAATAATTGAATTCCTGCAAAGAATTTTACTATTTATAAAAATAATTGAATTCTTGCGAAGAATTTTGCTATTTATAAAAATAATTGAATTGTTTCGAAGGATTTATTAAGATTTTAGAAAATAATTGAATCTATTCGAAATATATTAAAATTTTTTTTACAAATTAAATTCTTCCGAGGAATTCAATTTCAATTATTTTCAAAATTTGCAATTAATATTCTTCAAAAGTTGTTTTTAAAAATTTGTATAAAACACTTTTAAAAAAATCAATTATTTTCAATTAAATTTTACAAAATTTTAATATTTATTGAAACTTTTTTCAATTGTAAATTTCGAAAATTATTTGCATTTTATACTAAAAATTATTGCAATATTCGGAAAAAAGTCGAAAAAAGTCGAAAATATCCGAGGCCTGAAAATATAAATCGAAAGAAAAATATATTTGCAAAATAATAATAAACACAATAATTAATATCTTTACTAAATAACAATAGAAAAATAGTAAAAAAGTAATATTGGAAAAAATACATCTTTACGAAATAAAAGTAAAAAAAATTACAATAAAAGGAAAACTATTTTTGCAAAATAATAACCGAAAAAAATATATTTACAAAATAATAACGAAAAGAACAAGAATATTTTATAACAAAACAAAAATTTAAAAAGTAACAAATAATATTGTTATTTATGATTTGTTGGTGATTGACAATTGTTTCGTGAATAATTTTCTTGGGAAAATTAAAACAAAAAATATCTTCTTTTTAACATAAAAAAAATTATTAGAAAATGAGAATATTTTCCATTTTTCAAATTTCATTTAGAGAAAAAAAATTACTTATTCAAAAAGAGTTTCCCAAGATGTTGAAATATTCCGAGTCGATAAATTCTACGGGCCAAGCTCATCAAAGTGGCTGTGATATGACTTAAAACATTCCACAACCAATTTGATGTTTTGGACCGCAAAAGTACTTTTTGTGCTCCTCTCTTTTTCTTCTTTTTCTTTCTCCCATCGCTCAATTTTCACTTTCTATCATCAGCTTGATAATATATTTTTTCAATTCTCTCAAGTCCTTTTTTTAAGCATTTACACAATTTCGCTGAAATTGAACACAATTTTGCTCATCAAAGCTGGCTGTGATAGGTAATCTCTATGACAAACCAACTTTGATGGTAAAAGCATGCCCACACTTTGTTCCAATTCGTGAAAATTTCTTTTTTAGTAAAAATTCTGTTCCAATCTTTTTTTTCATAAAAATTACTTTAATTTTTCAATTTTTCTGATGATTCTTTTTGTCTTTTCTCGTGAAAGTTTATTTTTTGTTTTTGTCTTTTTTCATTACGATTTATGTAATTTTTATCTCTTTTCTTCTTTTTTGGTTCAAATTTTTTTCTCGTATCTTGGTTCAAATAAGTTTTTTTTCTGGCTAAGTACGTCTTTATCTTCAGATGAATCAAGTTGAAGGGAAGACGAACGCTGCATGAAAGACAAGGTAGTGAGACGCGAACGCTAAATGAACATCTCACTACCCATGTCTTTCATTCAGAATCCGCTATCGATCTTGTTTTTTTGTTCCTGTTCCTGATCCTCTTCTTCTTCTTCTTTTTCTTCGATTTCTTCAGTTGCTGAAAACACTTCTTTAACATTTTTCAAAATCAACTTTTGCCCTCTAGACAAGATAATTACAGATTTTTATCGTATAACGAAACAGGTATTTTCTATTAGAGACACAATGTACATCGATGGAAAAAAGAATCAATTCTTTATTTGCCAAAAAGGCGGAAAGTGAATTTTTTTCAAGTAGATAACTTTGTGTTGTTTAACAAAAAAAAATAAGAGTAAGAAGATTATTTTTATTTAAGGTAGAAAAAGTTATTTCACTCAAGAAATTAATTTTATTTTTTTATTTTTAGTTACTCTCTATAACAAAATAATCAAAAAAAGTTTTTACTCTCTAGTCGAAAAATTCACTTTCCTCACAAAGATTTGGCGAAGTTTCAATAAAAATGAACAAAAAAAAACAATGTTTTTTTTATCTCTAATAAAAAAATGTCAACTTACAACAATAGCCGTGTTGAGAAACTCAATTTGCAAATAGGTCATATTGAGAATCACAGGACAGACTTCGACCTCGAGTTGTTTTTTCGTTAAAATTCCACGCTCAACGATGGCAATTAGGGCTGTTTGCGCCATTTGTCGCACCTGGAAAAAATTTTCTGTCATTAATTTCAAATCCAACTGAGAGTTTCAATTTTTACATTTATATTAACTATAAATAAATATTTACAATTTAAAATTTCAATTTTATACTCTAAATATTTTTGAATTTTCCTTTCTTTATTCTTTGAATATTTCTAATATTTTATTTTAAACTTTGAATATTTTTCACTTTTTCTATGAATTAGAATTAGAATTTTTTTCTTTTATATTTTGAATATTTTTAATTTTTTCTTTTATAATTTGAATATTTATAATTTTTCTTTTACATTTTAAATATTTTTACTTTTCTATTTTACACTTCTCTATTTTTATTTCTATTTATTTTTAACTTTTTCGTTTATACTTTGAATATTTTAAGGTTTCCCGCTTATGCTCTGAATATTTTTAATTTTTTCTTTCATAGTTTAAATATTTATAATTTTTTCTCCCATACTTTAAATATTTTTTCCTTTATTCATTGAATACTTTTAATTTCTAATTTTACCCATTTTTCCGTTTTTTTCTCTTTTCAAATATGAAAAAGTGAAAAGAAAAATGATTTTACTATTAAATTAAATTAAAAGTTAGAAATAAAAATATAATTTTCCTCTATGCATATAAATATAATGATTAAATGGATTATACCTGATTATCCGTGTCACGGAGATATTTGAGAATGATCTCAATGATGTAGCAGGATAATGCGTCCCCAAAAAGGTGGGGCGTTTCATGGCATATTATCGCCACATGTGGAAGCTGTTCAACTAAGTCCAACCTAATTGATGGTTCTGAAAATAAAAACGGAAGTTGTTTAATTTCATTTCTTTTTCAAACTCAAAACTATAATTTCAAAAAAAAAAAAAAAAGAAAAATTCCAATGCAGCATTTATTTTCTATTTTTTTTTTCGTCTCTCGTTTGAAAACCATTAGCTGCATCGGTGACAGAATTCCCGTCCCCCCTCTGCCAATAATTGACTAATAAAATATTATTTTTACACCGAAGGGAAAAAAATCGTTAGGATTTCAAATTAGAATATTCATTTTTTTTTTTGTATTTTCTACTTTTGCAAAAAAATGTTCCATTTCAAAATACGATCGTTTGAAAAAAAACAATTTTATTCATAAAATGGGTTTTTTTAAATTTGTTATTAATTAATAATTAATAGAAAATAGAAAAAAAATTATGAACAAAAATGAAAATAATAATTTTATTAACTAAAAATTTATTAATTAAAACAAATTCGAATTTTCTTTACCCGAAAATATTTGGATCTACGAGGGAATTTCTCTGCAGCAATGAAAATAATAAAATCACTTTCACTGAAATGGAAAATTCAATCGATTTTTTAAGGGGGAGGGGGGAATGAAATTATTTACAATATTTACACACGAGATAAAATGTAACCCCTTTTTCTGAGTTCAAAAATGATATTTTATGTGGTAGCCTGAAGGCAAGTTTTATATAGGAATTATTTTGTCTGTTCAGTGAACTTTGAGTGTGTAGGAACACCTCATCTTTATTTTTTCTTTATTATTATTTTTATTTTGCGATATAGCGCAAAAACCATCAAGCGACCATACGAGATTTCCACATGAATGTACATGAGTGAACTTCTTTCGTCAAGATGCTATTGATCTCAGATGGAGAAGAAAACTTTTCGAATTCCTCAGCAATTTTCCCGTTATATGCATTGATAAAAAGAATAAAAATTGGAAAACAACCGCGCGCGCGAAGAAAAAGTTAAGAAAACTTGCGAGCTCGCAAAATAAAAATCCTTCTCGTCGTTTTGTTTTCAAAAATGGAAAAAATAAAAATATTTTTATTGTTCTTCTAATATTTTTTATAGAAATTAAAAAAAAACATTTTTATTTTCTCTACTATTTTTTTTTATATATAAATAAAAAATATTTATTTTTTACTATTTCTTATAGAAAAAAAAATAATAATGAATAATAATAAACAATAAAAAATTTAAATAAATAATTAATTATTATGTTTATAATTATTTAATTGTTCAATTTCATTAAGTTAAATAATATGAAAGTCGAATATTTTCGAAAGATTCCCGACAGAATTCTTTGAAGAAATAAAAAAAAAAATTCATAAAACTAAGTCATGCCGTCATGCGTTCCTTTTTTTCTTTTTCTTTAATCTATTTCATTCCAGGAACTAAGGAAAAGAGAGGCTATTATCTATGAGGATGGGTTTTCTATTCTCAAAAGGAATGAAACCTGTTGGCAGTGAGATGTGTTTCTCAACGAAAATGAAGAAAATGAAGAAGTTGAAGACGGAGGGTGCCAAGGAAGGTTTCGAAAATTTCATTGAAAAGAAGCACCGCTAGGCTTCTTCTTCTTCTCGCAGATTAGAGGGAGGGGGGAAAACTCGCACCTTTCCCTTTTACCCAAAATATTTCTAAACCCCAAAAAGGAAAAGGTATTCGCATCCCAGTCATTAGGAAAAATATTGAACGCTTTCGAAAAGAAAATTTCACATTCGAAATTCTAGTTGGAAGAATATATTCCAAATATTTTTCTCTTCCTTCAAAAATAAATTTCCTTCAAAATACAAAATTTTGTCAATTTTATATAAAATTTGTTATTAAAATTAAATTGAATTGAAATTAATTTTTTTTTTTAAATGAAATTGGAATTTATTTTTTTAATATTAAATTGAAATTAATTTATTTAAAAATTAAATTAAAATAAATTTTTTTTAATTGAATTAATTTGAAATAAAAAATTAAAAAAAAAATGTAATTGAAATTAATTCTCGTTTATAAATAAATAAGATTTTTTTAAATTCAAATGAAAAAAATGCGACAGTTGGAATTTTAAAAATCGTAAAAACTTGAATAGAAAATAACTTTTTCCAAGTCAACTAAAAACCAGATTCGCTCAAAGAAAGTAAAAAGAAAATAAAAATTTCTTTGAATTGAATTAAATTAAAATCTCTTTTCAATTAAATTAAAAATAGAAAAAATATTTTTTCAAATGGATTAGAAATATTATTTAAAAATCAGTCAGAAAATTGAAATTAACAAAAAATTGGAAAATTTCCCAATAGAAAAAGAACTATTAAAGAAATAAAGAAAATTGAATTTTGACATTGTAAGAATTAAATAAAAAATTTTTAGACAAAAAATTAATTTCTAAATATTGTTTACATAAAAAATATTAATAAAAATTATAATAAAAATATTCTCAAAATATTATATTCGAAAATTGAGAGTAAATAACTCTTTACCTGTTAATTTAAAAAAAAAAAAAGAAACTGAAAAATAAATAGTTTCACGAATAATTCCGGGAAAATTAAAAAATATATATATTTTGTTAACAATAATGAAAAAAGTTTTTAAATAGAAAAAAAAGTTCAATACAAAAAAATGCTCGAAGATCGAAAAAATATTCAACGCTTTTTCACTCGGAAAATAAAAGAACCTGGTGGCAAAAATTTTAGGAAAAATAAAAAATATCGTATAAAAAAATCGAGATGGAAAAATCATGAACATTATAAAATAAATAAAAAAAGTAAGTATGTAAAAAATATGACTATAAAAAAATTATACTTTACAGAAAAATACCAAAATCCCCCAAAAAAACACACAAAACGAAAACTTACGAAAATTGTCCAAAAAATCACTTGATACAATAATTTCTGATAAAAATTCTCCAATGCAGAAGTACACGTAAAATTTTGTAAAAGAAGAAAAATTTCATTTTCTTTTCCAAAGAAGAAAAATAAAAAAGACCACTAACACAGAGAAGAAGAAAATCGATCGCGATGTAAACCGAAAGAAAGTGTGGGAGCGACTGGTTGGATTTTTGGGTTTTAGTTTAGGCTGACACACCACCGTCATTCGATTTTAGGGGCTTGAGAGAGGTTTTTCTTTGGCGGGAAGAGCCGAAAGTCGATCCCCACTCTTCTTTTTTCCTTTTTTGAATGAGGAAAATGAGGGATGTCAGTTGACGGGGCCCGAGGGTGGAAAAGAGAGAGAGAGAGGGAGAGAGAAAAAACCGGTCCTTAATGAAAAGGAAAACGGGCGGTAAAAGTATATAGTAGAGAGACAAGCTGCCAAAATGTTCTTTTCCGAAGCACGTGCCCCTCGTCATCTGCTCGATGGATTAAAATTTTTCAAGGAAATCCGGAAAATATTAACTTTCAATATTTTTAGCCTCTTCAAATAATATATACTCTCCCCCTTTTCAAAAATTCGTCAAAAGAAAAACTAAATTTCTTCTCGTGTTTTCAATTATTTTATTTTAATGCTTAGAATTTTTCAATTTAATTTTATTAATAAATTTTTTAAATTTTATTTTATTTTTCAATTTTTAAAATTTTATTTTATTATTCAACTTTTTCAATTCACTAATTTTATTATTCCACTTTTTCAATTATTTAATGTTATTATTCAAATTTTCTTAATTATTGAATTTATTATTCCATTTTTTAAATTATTAAATTTTATTATTACTATTCCATTTTTTCAATTATTTAACTTTATTATTCCATTTTTTCAATGATATAATTTTATTGTACCATTTTCCATTATTTAACATTATTATTTGCAATTTTTTCAATTATTTAAATTTATTATTCCATTTTTCAATTATTTAATTTTATTATTCAATTTTTTAAAATTATTTAATTTTATTATGTATCTCATTATTTTTTAAATTGTTTTAAATTATTTTCAATTTTTAAATAATATTAATTTTTAATGCTCCAAAAATTAGGAGATGTACATCGTCTATTTTTATTATTTAATTATTTCCTACTGTGTTTTCAATTATCTTAATTTTTAATTAATTATTCAAAATTAAACAAAGTTTGAAAATAAATTCACTAAAAGAAAGAATATAATTATTAATTAATTAAATAATTTTCAAATCCATTAATTATTAATCAAACATTTAATAAAGAAAAATTTTTCGAAATTATTACATTATTTTCTAGTTGCATTCAATTAAATTTATTTATTGTTCAATTTAATATTATTTATTTATAAAAATATATATTTATATTCCTTGAAAAAATTATTTGAATAAATACTTGTCAATTATGAAATAAATATTTGTTTTTATCAAATAATTATTATTTTAGTCGATTAAATGGTATTTGATTTGAATACAATTTATTTGAATATAAAATATAATTATTTGATTCAAGTAAATATTTATTTGATAATTACACAATTAATCGTTTATTTGAATAAAATAAATTTCTTCCAGTGAGTATAATAACATAAAAATATTATAAAAAGATTTAAAATTCTGCTTTTTATTAATTATTTGATTTATAAATAATGTAATTGAAAATTTTATTTATAATTAATAGAATTGAAAAATATTCCTATCATTGTTAAAAAAATTGAAAATACTACGACTTGTAATGAATAAAATTGAAAATACTTCAAATTATAATTAATAAAATTAACAAAACAGAATTGAAAATATATGAATTTATAATTAACAAAATTGAAAATATTTCAATTTGTAATTAAAAAATTCGAAAATATTTCAATTTTTAATTAACAAAATTGAAAATATTTTAATTTGCAATTAGCAAAATTGAAAGTAATTCAGTTTTTAATTAACAAAATGGAAAATTCTTGTATTTTTTAATTAACAGAATTGAAAATATATCAATTTATAAATTAACAAAATTGAAAAGACTTTAATTTAGAATTAACATAATTGAAAATATGTATTTCAATTTATAATTAACAGAATTGAAAATAATTGAATTTGTAATAAAAAAAAAATTGAAAATACTTGAGTTTTTAATTAACAGAATTGAAAATACTTGAATTTGGAATAAACAGAATTGAAAACATTTCAAATTGTAATTAACAAAATTGAAAATACTTGAATTTATTATTATCCAAATTGAAAACTATTCCTCTTATAGAATAATTCTTAATTTAATTAGAATTAGAAAAAAAAATAAATATGTTTTTGATCTACCTCAAAAAAAGAGGAGAGTCGCTCCAACAATTTTATTTTCGGGAGAGAGAGAGAGAGAAAAAGGGTCCTAACTGCGGGGTTAGACTGGGTCAGGATCGAAATATTTTTTTTTCCTCTATTTTATCCCAGCACGTGCCGTCTTTTTTCACTCTAACCACCCTTATTTATTACTCCTGATTCATTACTCATCCATTCTGAACAATCTTTTTAGAAAGGATATATCGTGAAAAAAATCCATAATTCATTTTTTACTCTGATTTATTTCCCTTGCCCACAAATGTCGCGCGTTCTCTCTTATATATATAAATTATTGACTCGCCTATTTAACAATGATTTTACATTAAATATCAAACAAAAGAAACAAACTCAAATTAATTTTCTTTCAATTATTCCAATTGCAATATAGTGAAAAATTAATTTTCCAAATTATTATAAATGTAAATAGAATAGAAAAATTATTTTTTGGAGAATTAATTTAATAATAATTCTGGAAAAATTTGAACTAATTATTAATTTATTTATTTACTGATTTAAAAAAATAATAAATAGGTGTTTATTTGCTAATTTTAATGAATTTAGTAATTTGATATTTAAAGAAACGATTATATATTATATTCTAAAAATAAATTTCTTTTTCTCTTTTGCTTTTAAAGCGCGAGTTTTGTCTAATTAACGAAACATTTGTCGATTCAGTGGACTATTTGACTATAAGTAGACAGGAAATGAGATAATTTCTTCCTTCCGGAATGATGCTAAAAATATAAGGAAAGTACGTGACTGGGGAAAAAAATTTCTGGCGTGTCGCGTGCCCCTTAATTTTTCCTCCTTTTCGACCCCCCATCAAAAACATCACAAGACATACACCACGTGTTTTAAAAAGTCAAGAAGCTGTTGCGGATGTTGCTCTAAAAATATAACCATCAAAATAATAAAAAAAGTAAACAAAATAAAATGCAATCGAAAATTTCATTAAAGGGAGACATTCATAAATTCTCCTTTTTAAAAAAGGAGAATGTAGAGAAAATCTGAAAAAATTGTTTTGTTTATATTTTAAATTATCTAATTGATTTTTGAAAAAAAGGAAAAGAAAAGAAAGTAATGAAAGAAAAGAATAAAAGAATGAAAAAAAGAAAATAAAGAAAAAATAAAAAAAGGATGATCCACAAGTTTTGAACGTTCAAATGAACGAAACACTTTTTATTAGAAATGTTTTTATAATTTATTGTTTGCAATAAAAATTAAAAACTTAAATTTTACACTTAGAAACTTTATAATTAATTTATTTTATATCGACAAAAAATTATTGTAATAAATATTTAAATTAAAGAAGAAAATAATTAAATTATGTTCATTCGAACGTTCAGAACTATAGGATCATAAAAAAGGAAAATAAAGAAAAAAAATAAAGAGAAAATAAAAAAGAAAGAAAATAAAGAAAGGAAAGAAAAATTTAAGACAAAATTGTAATTTTTTATTAAAATTTTTGCCTTTTTCCATATTTTTCTTTCCCGTGACTTTTTTCTTTCTTTTTTTTCTGAAGCCATTGGTTATTAATAATAATAATTTTTCCTTTTTTCCAGCGATTTTTTCGATTCATCGAATTTGTTTTCGTGCAAAAAAAATATTTAGTGAAATTTTTTCTTAAACTCTATAAAAGCAATTTTATCCTTCTCTCTCTCTCTCTTTTTTTTTACAACAAACGTAGCATATTTTCTGTAGTCTTTTCATTTATTTTTTAATTCCGCAAAACCAATAGAGTGTCTAATATTTCTCCTGGATCCTTTGGGACATTGAAGTACGAGTATTGCTCGAATAAGGAAACTTTTTCACGTTTCTTCGTTTACTGCGAAAGAAATGGGCTTGCTGCTTCCTTTTTTTCGCAAAAAAAAAAAAAAGGAAAAGAAAAGAAAAATAAAGACGATGGAGAGAAAAAAAATAGAGTAACGGGAAAAAAGCTGAGTTGGGAGAAGAAGAAAAAAAAGAGTTATTCCATATTCCTCGCCTCTTGTTCAATTCTTGGAGAGGCAAGAAAAAAATGTTAGAAAATAAAAAAAAAATACCAAGGGGTTAATGGTCACGATCCTATGGGGGTCTCGACATTTCTTCTCCTCCCTATTTTTTTCCTTTCTCTGTCTTTAAATACATAGATATATAAATATTCTGGTACGTCGAGCTTTCTTCTTCGTCTCCTTATCCTCCTTATTTTCATCTCTACTCTCTCGCATTATTATTTTTTTTTTTTTTAAGCCATCGATGACTTCCAGCTGAGCACGTGCCCCACCGGAAGTGCAGAACAGTCTTTCGTCACCTCTCCCCTCTCTTTTTTACCAACCAGCTGCATTCCCTGTGTTATTGCCTTAAAAGGAACTGAGTCTCTATTTTTAATTTTAAGTGGTTTGTATCGTCTTTCCTTGTTTTCCTCAAATTAAAAAAAATTTTTTTTGTGAATCCTTCCGGTTTTTTTGAGACTAAAAAAAAATTTCAACTTCGTCTCTTTTTAGTCTTTTAACCTTACAGGGAATATTTAAAACTACTTTTTGAATATAATTAATTTTTTTTTAAACAATTATTTTTCAAACATAATTTTTTTAAAACATTTTTGAAACATTATTTTTGAAACAAAATTAATTTTTTTCTAATGAATGAATAAATTATTTTTTTACTGAATTAAAGATTTGGAAGTTTTTTCAAAATGCATTTTTCGACTGCATTGCAATTCTCATTAAATCTATCAATTTTTTTTTCTAATATTACTAATTAAATATTTAAGGAAAAAACAATATTTATATAATAATTAGTAAAACGAAATTTTTCTAATTATAAATACAAAATTCTGATTTTATTTATTTATTTAAGTAGTAAATTGATTATAGAAAAGAAGCTAAGTATTTTCTATCAAAAAGTGCGAATCGAATTAAATCGAATTTAATTAAAAGAAAAAATGTTTCTTTATCAAAATAATAAATGTTTATGATATTAATAAAATGTTTATAATAATAAATGATTATCAAAATGATAAATTATTGAAGTGACACTGAAATTATTAATTCAACAGAATTAAAATAATTATTAACCTATAAAAAAAAAATATTTCACGACTCAATTGTTATTAATAATTGATTTAAATACTAATTAATATTTTCTTACAATATTACGAAGTTAGTAATTAATTCAAATATTATTAATAATTATTTCAAATGCTAATTCTCTAAATTTTAATTAGTGACTGACTTTTTGCTTTTGAATTAGTAAGTTTTGTTGTTTCAGGTAAAAATTTTTTTCCTATTAAATTAATAATTGATCAAAATTCAAATATTAATAATTGATCCAAATTCATATATTAATAATTGATTCAAATTCAAATATTACTAACAATTGACCCAAATTCAAATATTATTAATAATTAATAATTCAAATAATAATTAATTCAAATACGATTAATAACTAACAGAACATTATTATAAATATAATGAATATAAATAATATAAAACATTATTAAAGCAAGATATCTAATTATAAAAGAAAACAACTAATTATGGTATTCAAAACTATATGTATGTATTATAATTATAGTGTAAGAGATGGAAAAAAAACTATTTCTATATATGATGAAAAGAGGGCTAAAAAGCATTAATTATTATTTACTCGTGCAAAGCAAACACATTTTTTTTGTCTAGTTTTGATATTATTAATTTTTTCAGGTGCGTTATTTATCCTAATTACATGCACTTTCTATTAAAAAAATCTATTGTCAATAATGTCAATATAATTATAATTTCCCGTGTGAATAAAATATATACATATATATAATGTGTGTAAATCAGGATTTGACTCAGTTGGGCGATTTTTCAATCCTTTTACACATTATTTTTAATAATAATAATAATAATAAGAATAACAACAATAAAATATTAAAATTTGTTAGTTTCTTTTATTGCTTTTTTGTTTTTATCATTTTTTTTTTATTCGCAAAAAATGTTAATTAAAAAGCGAAAAAATTGTAGATTGCTTGAAAGGTACTCTCTAAATTTAAATTAATAGAATTTTTATTAATTGAATTAGTAAATTTCTACTAATTTTCAGTAAATTAATTCTGACTATTTTTTTACTATTATTAATTAATTAATTTGACTATTAGTCAATTCTGATAATTATTAGTAGAATTCTACTAATAATTAGTAAGATTTTACTAATTCAAATTTGGAGAGTCTATTAAAAAGCTGAAATTGTGTAGTAAGCCTTAAATTCATAGTAAAAATGGGGGGGTGTAGGAAAATATTAAAGGTGCTTCAATTTTTTTTTCAAATTTTTCCCAAAATGTATTTTAGTTTTTATGTGGAAAAATATTAATAGTCTAGTGCAGAAAAGAAAGGTGGTGAAAATTACACTCTTCATTTTCCTTTTCTTTTGGAGTAGAGTGAAAAATTTTAATTATGCAATGAATGTAATGTTGCAATGTATCATAAATAACAAACATTTTTTTTGCTTTTTTGCTACATTATTGAAAAAGTAATATATAATAATAAATTATTATTAATGTATTTATTATTATTAATAAACTATTATTTTATTAAATAGTAATTATTAATGATAATAACAACATATAATTATTATATATAATATAATAACAAGAATTCTAAACTAAAAACTGTGAACTTTAATGTGCAAAAAATTCAAAAAGAATTGTGCAAAATAGGTGCATCTTAATGTCTTAATTAAATTTTATACCAAATACCATATTTTTCTTTATCAATTTGCAATTAATTGATTAATTAATTGATTAATTAATTAATTAATTAATAACTTATCTATTTCACTTTCTAATTTGCCTATTTCCATTTTTCATTTTTTATTTCGAATTCTATTTAATTATTAACGAAATAGAAAACAGTTAATGGATTAAAAAGGGAAATTCCAGTGAAATAAATTGCAATTTTACATAAATGTGTATTTTAATTAAATATTTGAAAATTTAATATCTTTGAAATATTTTACCTGGATCACTGATGATCTGGTTGACTGTATTAAAAACTTCATCGAAATTCAATTCGCTATTTGATTCAACTGCAGATTTAAAGTACTCCAGCAAGATCCTTCCAACCATTTGTCTGTAAAATAAAAGATAACAATAAACATTAATTACAATATTTTCCACTTAAAATGTTTATTTATATTTCTATTTTATTTATTTTTATTTATATTTTTGATACATAAATGACTTTTAAAGAACAGAAAATTAAATTAATAAATAAATAAACATTGATTAATAAAAGTATCCAAGAGCAACAAATTAATTTCGAATTTTCGTCAATAAAATAAGTATAATTTACTTTGTCAATATAATATATTATAAAAATATAATTCACTTTTTATATATAGTAGTTCACATTTTAGTTTTGAATTTGCTATTTATTGTCAAACATCATATGAAATTTTGCCTTTTATATAGTTCAATATAAAGTGACGATAATAGAATTTGCACATTTTAACTATAAAATAATTCCCCATAGGAAGCCGTTGTGCAAAATAGAACTAAATTTAACTTGAAACCTATATAATGAAATACTCAACCTGTTGTGTGCGCTTGTCAAGGCTCTTCTATTTAAACAGATGGCACTTGAGGTCATTTCTATGGCAACCATAAAACTGGACCTACAAATGACCACAACAGGTTGAATGTTTCCTCATATTATTATATGTACGTATATGCAGTTATATTGTTCTTTCTTTCTAAAAAGACAATTTAAAGTAAGCAATTAATCAAAAATTAATAAAACTGTATATATTACTCCAAATTAAAAAAACAATTTTTTTGGGACAATTTTTGAAATAACTCTTCTCTTGGGTTTATTTATTTATTTATAGGTTTATGTTCACCTAATAGCGAGCCTAATGGCACAATAACAATATAAGTTTACTTGACAATGTTAAAATACTCTTAACATTTGAATTAGTAAAAAAATTTACCAATTTGAATAATGAAAATTATTTTTCGCATTATAGAATCAAAATAAGTTGCACTTTTTTTTTACTGAAAATTGTTGTATTTTGTTGCAGTGTTTGGAAGAAAAGTCGAAAAAATCGCGATTTTTTTAAATAAGATGGCAAAATTCTTAATTTTCTTATTTTCCGTGACAAAAAATTTTTTTCTTGACATTTCATTTAAGATATTCAAAAATTTGAAATTCATTAACATATTCGCTTTCTTCATGTTTTACAATAATTAAAACTTACTACTTTGTTACTTTAACTTCTTCAAAAATTATTTTCATCATTAACGATTATTCATTTCTAGGATTTTCAACTAAAATTCTTCTTTAAGGACAATTATTTTTAATAATTTTTATGAAAAAGTTCTTTGTGAATTTTCAAATTCTTTTGTTCACAATTTAATTTTAGGAAATTTTTATTATTCTGACATTCTTCAATTAAATATATTAAAAATTAAAAACTTTAAATAATTCAAAAAAAAAAATTCCATTAAATTTTTTGAAAAAAAATTAATTCTACAGAATTCTTAATTAAAAGTATAAAAAGTTGAAATTTCCAAAGATTTTAATTTGAAACCTTTTGAAAATTCAATTATTTATTTATTTATTTATTATTCAATATTCAATTATAATCTAAAATTTAAACTGAAATTCATTTTTAAATCAATATTTTTTACAAAATTCTACGAGAATTCAATTATTTAACTACAAAAATAAATATTTTATTAAATAATTAAATGTTTCTTAATATATTAAATTTTCATAAAGAATTTTACCAACAAAATTTTTAAATAATTTAATTCTCTTGACGAATTTTAATAAAATTTTTAGAATAATTGCATTATTCGAGAAATTTAATGAAAATTGTATTAAAAATAATTGAAATTTTGACAAGAATTTTATTAAAAGTTTTGAAAATAATTGAATTTCGAAGCGGAATTTTATTTTTTATAAAGATAATTGAAATTTTGACGAGAATTTTTGTAAATTTTTAAAGATGTTTATTATAATTATTTTGAAAAAATTGAATTTGTTACGCAATTATTTGTATTAAAATTTTTGAAAATAATTTTATTCTTTAAAGAAATTTATTTAGAAATCTATTGAAAATAATACTGAAATTCTAATAAATAAATATGGCAAAGGTTATTATAATAATTAAATTTCTTTGATCAATTTTACTAAAATTTTTAAGAATAATAACTTTTTTCGAGGAATTCCATTAAAATTGTATTAAAAATAATTTAAATTTAGCATTGAGTTTTATTATTTATGAAAATAATTGAATCTCTGTAAAAAATATTATTATTCATGAAAATAATTGAATAAAATATGAAAATATTTTGTAAATAATTGAATTCCTGTGAAATTTTTATTATTTATGAAAATAATGAAATGTTTGTGTAGAATTTTATTAAAATTTTTTTTAACTAATTGAATTTTTATTAAAGTATAGTAGATATTAAAAATCATTGAATTGAGAAAATTTTTTGAAAATTATTGAAATTTTGACAAGAATTTTATTAGAATTTTTGAAAATAATTAAATTTCTGCAATCGTTTGTAATTGCTTCAAAATTCAATTTGTTTTCGTGTTTTTAACTAAAATTCTTCTATAAATCCATTATTTTTAATAATCAATTAAATTGTATATTCAAAAATTTAACTAATTTCAGAAAAATTTTAGTTTTAAAATTTTTTTTTAAATCTACGTTTCTTTATATTTCTAATTAAATTCATTTAAAATTGAAATTTTACCAAATTTTAAGTTAAAATCTTTTGAAAGTTCATCTACTTATGAAAATTGTAAATGCAATTCTTTTAAAATTGAATTAGTTTTGAAATATTTAAGTGAAATTGGATTTCAAGAATAAACATAATAACTTTAGAAAACAACAGTTTTCCAGGTTTTTTCGAGGTTTATAAAATTCCCTGACATTTCCAGGTTTTCAAAAAATTGAAAAAAAATAACTTATTATATTATAATTTAAAAATAAGAAATAACTTATTGTTTATTTTTGACCCGACCCGATCGGATTGAGACACGAATTTGGTGAAATTAACCAAATCGGCTGAAATTGGAGGAAAAAAGGGGCAAAATTGAATAGAGCAATGTACAAGCAATTTAAAGGACGATGCATAGGAAACAATTGCTAAAAAGGAAAAGTAGGCGAATCGATAATTTCCGGCGTAGTAGTGTAACATTTGGGCAGAAAAAAAAATTGGTTTACCGAAAATGGTCGGGAAGTATGTCGTGTGGTATAAAAGGGGGATGGGGGCAAGGGCGGGAAGATCGTGAGGGGAAGAAAATCACACACACTCACATGTATATGGAAAAAACTCTCTCTCTCTCTCTTTAACTTCATTCCCATACGAGAGAGTTGGAATACAAGAGAGAGAGCACAAGAGAGAAAGAGAGAGAAAGGTGGAATACAAGAGAGAAAAAGAGAGAGAGAGGACTATCGCTCTTCCAATGATTGTCGAGAATGGAGGGGAAGCAAGTGGCGAGGAGAGAGGTGGCACTGCCAACGAGAAATGCTCCTCGGCTCCCCACCTTTAGGCTCAACGATTTTTGGTGGGGGGTAAGACTTTCTCCCAAGTTGTTGGAGAATGGGCTTTAAGTTGTTACCGCCCGCCACGCCTACGACACCCGCGCAAACATGGCCGCCATAGTTTGTTCGGGTTTCGCTTTGCCTGAAAACTTCTCTCATCGTTGCTGAGAGAGCACTCTCTGCTGCCTGCCATTCTGTATACTATGTATTCCCCAGCAGGATATAACACACGCCATTTGCGTAAACGCTCTCTCTCTCTTTTTCTGCGTTGCGTTGTGCGTTGTTGCTCATGCGATCTACAATCTAACTGCGTAGTGCGTGAAAAACTCGAGTCTATATAGTCTACTGGGCTACTAAAACTAAAATCCATCTTTTCGGTCGTAGTTTCGACATCATTTTCTCTTCAGGGTTGTGGGAAAAATAGAACGTAGAAAAACCTTCCCCGCTTACGTTGTAATTGATCATCTTTCGGTGTGTGTGTGTGTGGTCTCGACTTTCGAGAAAAGAGAGAGAGAGGGAGGGGTTCATTGATTATTTTCCGAAAAATTTTTGACCCTCTTATTTGGGTGCATTTACAAAAATCTAATTGAATCTTGGGGCGGGACTAAGGACTATTTCGGATGGAAACCCGGTCATAACTTAATTATCCTTATATTCCATTATTTGTAATCTTATTTATTTTTATTCCCTAATTTTTACTATTTTTATTTTCCAATTTATTTATTATTATTAACAATATTTCCTTATTATTATTTTGTTATCAACAATATTTTATTGTCATTATTTTGTCAGTAACAATATTTTATTATTAAAATTATTTATTTAGTTCTTTCATTTGTATTTAAATAATTGTTTTCAAGTCAAAAGGATTTTTGAAGTATTTATCATTCTGAACAATATTTATAATGCTTTTAATATTCAATTATTATTTAAAATTCTAACTGAAATTCACTTAAATCAATTTCTACGAGAATTCAATTATTTAAATAAAAAAAAATAATTTATATTAAATAATTGAATTTTTCTTAATATTGAATTCTCATAAAGAATTTCATCAACAAACTTTTAAATAATTAAATTCTTTCGACGAATTTTAATAAAATTTTTGAAAATAATTACATTTTTCGAGGCAAATAATTGAAATTCTGACAAGAATTTTATTAAATTTTTTGAAAATAATTGAACTTTGAAAAAGAATTTTATTATTTATAAAGAGAATTGAAATTTTGACGAGAATTTCTTTAAATTTTTTGAATATAATTGAATTTCTGTGAAGAATTTTATTATTTTTCAAAATAATTGAATTTTTGCAATTATTTGAAACTTCTCCAAAATTCAAATTTTTTTTAGTATTTTTAACTAAAATTCCTCGATACATTCATTATTTTTAATAATTTATTAAATATACATATTAAAAAATTAAACTAATTTCAGAATTATTTGAATTTTGAAAACTTTTGCAAAAATTTAAATTCTTTAGAATTTCAAATAAAATTTGAAAAAGTTTTTTGAGATTCTTTCAAATTCTTTTGTTTACAATCTAATTTTATGAAATTTCGATTATTCTGACATTCCTCAATGAAATATATTAGAAATTAAAAACTTTATAAAATTGAAAAAAAAATTCCATTAAACTTTTTGAAAAAAAATTAATTCTACAGAATTCTTAATTAAAAGTATGAAAAGTTAAAATTTTCAAAGATTTTAATTTGAAACCTTTTGAAAATTCAATTATTTAAAAAAATCCACGCTATAATGCTTTCAATATTCAATTATAATCTAAAATTTTAACTGAAATTCATTATGTTGTAAATCAATGTTTATTAGAAAATTCTACAAGAATTCAATTATTTAAATATAAAAATAAATATTTTATTAAACAATTGAATGTTTCTTAAAACTGAATTTTTAATGAAGAATTTTATCAACCAATTTTTAAATAATTGAATTCTCTTGACAAATTTTAATAAAATTTTAAAGAATAATTTCATTTTTCGAGAAATTTGATGAAAATTGTATTAAAAATAATTGAAATTCTGCCAAGAATTTTATTAAAAGTTTTGAAAATAATTGAATTTCGAAGAGGAATTTTATTTTTTATAAACATAATTGAAATTTTGACGAGAATTTTTGTAAATTTTTTAACATAATTGCATTTTTGCGAAGAATTCTAATAATTTTTGGAAATAATTGAATTCTTGAGAAGAATTTTATTAAAATTTATTTTTAAATAATTGAATTTTTTTGAAATAGTAGACATTGAAAAGAATTGAATTTTGTCAAATTTTCGAAATTAATTAAATTTCTTCGAAGAATTTTATGAAAATTATTTTTAAAAGAATTTTATTGTTACAAAGAATTTCATTATTTATGAAAATAATTCAATTTTTTGAAGAAATTTAATTAAAAATGTATTAAAAATAATACTTTAATTGTAATAAATAAATTGTAGCAAAATTTTTTCAAGTAATTGAATTTCTGTGCTGAATTTAAATAAAATTTTTAAGCATAATTACATTTTTCGAGGAATTTCATTAAAATTGTATTAAAAATTAAAAATAATTGAAAGTCTGTGATGAGTTGTATTACGTATTTATGAAAATAATTGAATCCCTGTAAAAAATGTTTTTATTTATGAAAATCATTGAATAATAATTTATGAAAATAATTTGTAAATAAAAACATTATTTTATTATTATTTAGTTATTTCATTTTTATTTAAATAATTGTTTTCTGGTCAAAAAGGATTTTCAAAAAATAAAAATTCAGTCTTGGTTTATCTTATTAAAAAAAAATTCAAAACACTAAAAAAGACTGTAATTCCACATTAATAGAATTCAAAAGCAATAAATAATTTCAGTACACGTTTTATTAACAAAAACCGCAATTGATATATACATATATATGCTTACGAGAGTCTCTCTTGCAGAGCACAATATGGTCTGCAGGAAATGTCATACTCTGGAGAGTTTAATCGAGTTTCCTAGGAACCACCGTTCTCAATTCGACCTGCATTTAACTTTTACACATAAATACAGAGTGAAATTGTTCGCTAGAAAGTCTAGAATAGACAATTTGCGATAGATTCCCTTTACGTTGCTCTGGGATGTGTTGAATCGAACAATGGACGGAGGAAAACTTGAGCATAATTTGAATTTAATTACAAAAAAAAAATAATTTTTAGTCACATTAGTTCTATATGTATGATAATTAAGAAAAGAGGGGGTGGAAAAAAGAAAAGAAATCCAATTGAATAGCACTGTCTAATTTAATTTCAATTAATTCCTCACTCTAATTTATTCGCGAGTTAATTTTAATTATCAATTTAATCCAAATAGTTCACTTTTATTCTTAATTCGAATATAACGTTTTTTAACAAACTGTTTAGTATATTATTTTATTATTATCTATTAATATTATTATTATTATATTAATAAAAGAAATTTACTTTTTTCTGTTAAATTTATTCATTATATTTATTTATTCTCAAGTTTATTTATTATTACATTCATTTCTTATTAAATTTATTTATTATTGAGGTTATTCATTGCCAAGTTTATTTTATTGTTTAATTCATTATTATTTATTTATTCCCAGGTTTATTAATTTCTTATTTAATTTATTTATTATTAAATCAGTAGGGTGGCCGCAAGATTGACTTTATCAATTTCCCTGACATTTCCCTGACATTTTACTGACTTAACAACGAATTTCCCTGACAAAAATTTTTTTGTTTAGAGCAAAAAATGTATTGCATGACCGTCTTAATTTCTTTTTGCCCTGACAAAAAAATTTTTCCTGACATTTCCCTGACTTTACTGACAAAATTTTTTTTTTCCTGACATTTCCCTGACTTTACTGACAAAATATTTTTTTCCCTGACATTTCCCTGACTTTACTGCCAAAAAATATTTTTCCTGACATTTCCCTGACTTTACTGACAAAATATTTTTTCCCCTGACTTTACTGACATGTGGCCACCCTGTAAATTCCCTATAAAAATTACTATTAGAAGTTGATTATAAAAATAAATTTTCAAATTCAGTTTAATAAATTATTATTTTTAAAAAATAAAAAAAAAATTTTAATTTCAATACTTTATTTAAATTTATAATTTTAATTTTTGCAGTGAAGAAAAGAATAATTGCAAATCAATTGAAAGAAAGATGAAACAATTTTTATAATCGTCGAAGTTCAAACTTCCATTTAGATTGAGGTGTGTACATCGTCTCCGCCATTTTTACGCAAGTCGCATTTTCTCCATTATTTAACACACACACATTAAAAATTTACATTTTCTTCGTTAATAAAATAAAATTTAATATTTTTTCCTTAATAGATTCATTGAAAAAAAATAGTTGTAATTTTAGTTTCATTAAAGTACAAAATTATAATAATTATAGTTATTAATGATTATTATAATTATAAATAACTATAGAATAATAATAATAATAGCAACAAAAATAATAATAATTATAATAATCAATATATTAATTAGTAATTAATTAATTAATTAATAAGTAGTAATAATACTAAGTAGTATAATTACAATAATTATTACTCATTTATTATTATTTTTCGTTTTATCTTTAATCTATTAGTTTCTCCAATTTCTTACCCTATTGCTTCATTTTTGATAAATTATATAAAAATAACTTTTTTAAACATAAAATATTTATTAGGAAATCAATTCAATTACCTTATTTTTATTTTAACTTGAATACACCCGTAAATAAATAATTTCACACAAATACTTAATATTTTTTTCACAAATTATCTAATTAAAAATTCCAAGATCCGGATCGGATTTTTTTCTTATATAATTTTTTTTTTATTTAATAAGTGACAGGAAGAAGGTTTGGAAAAAAATCGCAGGTCGAGATACACAACTCATATATACTGAAACATTCCCATGGAATACGGGGGATGTACTGCCAGAGGGGAGGGAGGAGGGGAAGTTTTCTATTGTACCAAAGGGAACCGTCGTCGAGGAGACAAAAAGAGAGCAAAAAAAAAAAAAATGAAAAGGAAAAAAAGAAAAAAGAAGAAGCAAATGGCTGAAAAGATCTCGAGCCCTCCTAACCTCGAATTTACTCATCTAAACTCCTAAGTCTAAGGTCAGGTACCAGCTTCCCCATACGGGACTTTCTTTAGACTCTTCTTCACACGCTTTAACCCCATGATATTATAGACGACGACGCGCAGGTTTTCAAGTGGGGTGAATAATTCCAGTTAATCTCAAAATTCACATATCATTTCATTTATTAATGACTCAATTTTTTCCTCAATTTTTATTTCTTTATTAAACGAAATTAAATAATTATTAGTATTTTTCCTATTTTTTTTTATTTTTTTTATTCCTTTATTGACAAAATTAAATTTAAAATACAATTAAACATTTATATTTTTTTATTTACCATTTCTGTATTTTGTATTTTTTTATTGTATTTATTTATAAATTATTTTACTATTTTTTACTTCGTTTGTCTTTAATTAATCTCCTTCGTTTTTTTTATTTATTTTCATTTTATTTCACTTTTTATTATTCTCCTTCGCTTTTTACATTCTCATCACATTCAATTATTTTCTACAATAATTTTTCGAATGTTCTTTCAGAATTCAATTATTTAAATACAAAAATTCAATTTTTATAATAATTGAAACCGTCCAATTTTCTATTCAAAGATATTATTATATGGTAGAATATTTTAAAAAATTTTAATAAAGAAATTCAAAAAATTAACATTTTAAAAATATTTCTAAATAATTTTCGAAGGTTTAAATATCGAAAATATTGAAAATAATTGAACTTTAAAAAATTGCAAATTAAATAATTCAGAGAATTACTTTTTTCAAAACTATTTAAATATTATTTTTAAAACCTTATTTTCACTTTTATTCAATTTACACTTGAAGATGATTCATTAAAATTTTTGAGAATTCAATTATTTTCAAAATTTTCAATTCAAATTCTTTAAAAGTTAATTTTCATAAATTGTAATAAAATACTTGAAAAAATTATTTATTTTCAATTAAATTTGACAAAATTTGAATTATTCAAAATCTTTTTAATTTTATATTTCAAAAATTTAATTAGAAAAATTATTCAAAAATTAATTTTCAAAAATTTGTTTATATTTATGCTTTTCATAATATAAAAATCGAAATAAGTTGCATTTTATACTAAAAAATATGGTATTTTGTCTTTGGTACCTTTTTTCCTCAAAAAAGGTGAAAAGGGAAATTTTTTTCCTCAAAAAGGGGATAAAAATTTATTTGTTTATACAACTTGCATATTTATAATTCAAATTTTTTATTATATAAAAATTCAAATTCAAATCTTTTTTAAATTCAACAATATGTGAGAATATTATTATAAAAAATTAACTTTTTGAAAAAATTAATTGTACAGAATTGTTAGTTAAAAATATGAAAAATTCAGATTTTCAAAGATTTAAATTTGAAATTTCTTCAAAATTCAATTATTTCTAAAAATTCACGCTATAATGCTTTTAATATTCAATTATTATTTAAAATTTTAACTGAAATTCACTCAAATCAATTTCTATTAGAAAATTCTACGAGAATTCAATTATTTAAATAAAAAAAAATAATTTATATTGAACAATTGAATGTTTCTTAATATTGAATTCTCATGAAGAATTTCATCAACAGACTTTTCAATAATTAAATTCTTTCGACGAATTTTAATAAAGTTTTTAAAGATATAATTACAATTTTCGAGGCAAATAATTGAAATTTTGCCAAGAATTTTATTAAAATTTTTGAAAATAATTGAATTTTGAACAAGAATTTTATTATTCACAAAGTTTTGTATTAGAATTTAAAAAAAAAATATTAATAATAATATTTTAATTAATTATTTTTCTAGAGGTCTGCATTCTGTTGACTGAACCACTTTATAATTTTTATTCTATAACATTGTGTTTAAATTTTATGATTACATTCTGAAAAAGATTTCAAAAAAAGAAAGCTTGTTTATTTTTGATTAGAAAAAGGTGAAAATGGGGAGAAATCAGCAAAAAAAAAAGGGGGAAAAAGGTGACAAATCGTCAAAAAGGTGATAAAATTGAAATAAGGGGACAAAAGGGGAAAAGGAGACCAAGTGTGATGCCTGAAAGTCGAAAAAGTCGCAATTTTTTAATAAAAGTCGATAAAAGTCGCATTATTTAAAAACAGTCAAAAAAGTAGAAAAAGTCATCAGGGTTGCCACAAAACATCGATTTTAAAATTCCATGACTTTTCCAGGTTTTCCAGACCCAAAAATAAAATTGTTTTGGTATGTTTCTAGCTAATTACGACAAAAAATATAAAATCCTTCAAGTAAATTGTTAATAAAATAAGTTATTAATTTTTAATTTTATTAATAACAAAAATTTAATTAAAAATTTGTGAGATTATTTAAGATACGCTCCGAAGAAAGGTGAGGAGCAAATCTCTTTAAATTTAAAAATTTAGTTTAGTTCATAATTTTTCACAATTAAACAAGTATTTTAAACATTTTAATAACATTTTATGAAACTGAAGTTACCTACGTTTATCCAATGACAATTTTTTCTTTTGATAATTATTTATTTTAATGTTAGAACCCCTTTAAAAAATTTCAAAAGATCGAAGTCGGGGAAATCAGTAATTTTTATTTTTTACACGGATTTTCCAAAAAACCATATATTTCAACAAAATTATTATTTCCTCAGCTCATAAGCAATTTTTTCTTTTACTAATTATTCATTTTAATATGTGAGAAGTCATTTAAAAAAATTGTAAGATGATCTATGGCAAGGAAATCAGTGATTTTAAATTATTTTTGTCGTGGATTTTCCAAGTATCCCGAAATTTCAACTAAATTTTTATTTCCTCGCTTCAGAAGCAATTTTTTTTCTATTGGCAATAGTTTATTTCTTAATATGGATGCACTTGCAATTTTTTAAAGGGCTTCTTACATTAAAAAACAATTATCAAAAGAAAAAATTTTCATTGCATAAAAGTTGGTAACTTCTGTTTCATAAAATTTTTGGGTTCCTAAAATGTATTAATTTTAAAATTATTTAAAGGAAGATATTGACTAAAAGAAACTAGAATTTAGAAATGCCATATTGATTTCAATTGTAAGCACTAAATTTAAAATCAAAAAGTTGTATAATGTCAACTTGAGAACTTGAAATTTTTACGACTCAAATACAAAAAAATTGAGTTTTTAGTATCAGGCTTTATAAAATTCCCTGACAATTCCAGGTTTCCCAGGTTTTCCAGGTCCGTGGCAACCCTGGTCATAATATCCGCAATAGCCAAGTATTGTAAAAACAATTTTTATAAGATAAAAATAGAAATTTAATTTTTATTGGATTTTTACTTTATTACTACTTCGTTAATTAACAAGGAATTTTAATAAAAATAAAATTTTTAACTTTAAAAATAAATAGTCTGTAGATTATATACATAGAGGAATTTCCGAAATTTCTTCTGCGAATAATTTGTATCGGTTGGTTCAATTTTTTTCGACCAGGTGCGTATTAATGCACACAGGGTAAAGAGAGAAAAAGTACATTTATCGAGAGAGAAAGAGAAAATCTGACGGTATTTGTTAACGCATCTGTCATGCCGGCACGACCCATTAATCTGCTCTAATGCGGCGTTATGCTGTATTATGCAACGAAAAGGCATGGACCGTATCGAAAATATGTAGGACGAAGTAATATGTTCAGGACCGATGATCGATTGCAAATCGAAAGGGAAACAAATATAAATGAATTATACGAATGATGATGAAGACGACGAAGATAAAAAAGATGAGATCCTTCTTCTAAATTTTTTTCGAAAATTTTGATATTTATTCAAAAAATTATTTATTAATTTAATTTTTTTTTTTAATTTTTCGAAGCATATTATAATTTTAAATATTAAAATTTGTCAGAAAAAACATTGTCCACCTATAAACAATAAAAATTTAGATGAGATCTATTTGTCAATTACAAATTTTAATTGAAGATGAAATTGAAACTTTTTAAATTTTTAAAAAATAAAGGAAAAAATTTTACTCAAAAAAAATGTTCTGCTACATTTATTTACGAATTTCTTTAATTGAGGCCTTGGATCCAATAACTCGCCCGACGCTTGGAGGAACGCGCAACTGCCAGTCAGTGAGCAGTGAGCGCCTCTGGGCCACTCACTGCTACCCGACTGGTATTGGCGCGTGCCTTCGAGCGTCGGGCGAGTTATTGGATCCAAGGCCTCAATTGTAAAACTATTCGAAAACATCAATAACTTTTTTTTTTAAATAAATATTTCATCAATATTATTTTTCCACAGGAATTAAGAATTTCAAAAATTTCAAATTCAAATCTTTTTAAATTCTATAACTTTTATAATAATTAAAAATGACAGTCATAAAAACATTGTTTTATATTATTTATAAAAATAATTAAATTATTGAGAAGGAATTTATAAAAAATTTGTAAATAATTGAACTCCTGAGAAATTTTCAATATTTATGAACATAATTAAATGTTTGCGTACTATACTTTTGGGAATTTGAAATTGATTTGAAAATAATTGAACTTTCGGGAAGAATTTTGTTTTCTATAAAGATAATTGGGATTTTGACGAGAATTTTTTTTTAAATTTGAAAGATAATTGAATTTTATGAGAAGAATTTTATCACTCTTGAAAATAATTGAATTTCTGGAATTATTTGTAATTTTTCCAAAATTGGATTTTTTAGTTTTCAAAAAAAATTTGAATTACAAATTTTTAAATTCTATTATTTTCAAAATTGATAATTTTATTCTAAAAAGTTAGCAGCGCGCGAACTGTTGCTAATTTTATTGAATAATTTAATTGAACCTAAATTTGAATTAGTAAAAATAATATATACTGATTTAAATTAGTGACTAATTTTTACTTTTGAATTAGTGAAATTTACTCATTAAAAAGCCAAGAGTAAAATTTAAATTAATAAATTTTACTAATTCAAAACTAAAAAGTAAAATTTGAAATTTGAATTCGCAAATTTTACTAATTCAAAAGCAAAATTCGAAATTTGAATTAGTAAATTCTGTGAATTCAAAAGCAAAAAGTAAAATTTGATATAGTAAATTTTATTAATTTAAAAGCAAAAAGTAAAATTCGAAATTTTAATTAATAAATTTTACTCATTCGAAAGTAAAAAGCAAAAAGTAATTCGAAATTTGAATAATTAGTAAATTTTACAAATTAAAATTTAGGAGAACGAAAAATTGTACTTTTAGCGAAATATTTGTTTTTCTTCAAAATTCCTTTATTTTGACTAAACAACTTTCATTTTTCCTAAGGCGAGTTATTTATCATCGCCCGTCTCTATATAATAAAAATAGAGACGAGATTCCTCTCTCGGAAGTAGAAACCTTTTAGTCCCACGAGAATACAATATCGTTCGACAAAGATCTTTCCGCTAAACTTGTATTGTAATTGTTAAATGCGTCAGTCAAATTTTCAAATGCAAACTATGAAAATCTCTTAAAAGTGCATTTTTGTTTTTGTTTGACAGGTAAAAGCTTCGAAAGTCAACATTTAACGCATGGAGAATTATATGAATTTTCATAGAAAAAGAAAAAGTGAAAACAGGTATACAATGTGCGTTTATCCTTGAAAAATCACGAAAACCAAATAATGGAGAGAGAGGAGGGAAAAATAGGCAAAAATTTTACTGCGGGACTATTTTTCAAAACTAAAATGTCCACAAGATGAATGACAAGTTTTTGTCTCTCGAAAATATAAAGTTTTAGAAAGTACTTTAAGCGAAGAGCTTTAAGGGTCCCTTTAACATACTTTTACTTTTCGTCACTCTTTCTCTCTCACTCACTCTCTTTTGATGCTATGTTTCTTTTTCCAGTCTCGTAATAAATTCGCCAAAAAAAATAATAAACAAATAATATAAAATTTCATTTTTTTACATTTTCTTCCATATCTCTCTATTTCATTTATTTTTTTCTATTTTCTTCTATATTTTTTTATTTTATATATTTCTCCATTTTCATCTATTTTTTCCATATTTTTCTCCATTTTTTCTATATTTTTTTTGAAATTTTCAATAAAATAATTTTTAGAATATTTTTTTAACTTATTCTTTTAGGTTGTTTATGTTATTCATTAACATTTCAAATAGTTTTTTCTCTTTTAATGTTGTGAAAAAAATTGAATTTCTTTGCCTTACCAAAAGTTGCGGGAAAAATTTGTATTTGAATATAAGTGCTTTGGCTGAAACTCACCTGTAACAAACAAAAAGAACAATGCGTTAGTTGTCGTAATTATAATAATAATTTCATACTAATATCTATCATTATAAATTATAATTAATAGCATTTTATAAAAATTTAATTGTTAAATTACAACTTAATAAATTACAGTTTAATTAAACTGTCTGAAATATCTACACATTTCTGACAATTTTTTTTTATATTTCTGGAATAAATTTTACTAATTTTTACGAACATTTTAAGATGTTACAGACTTTGTATAGTATAACAGTTATTTTTTCCGCCTATAAAATTGAAAACGTTTCTTAATTAATTATAATTACAATGTTTGTTGCAACAAACAAAATTACAAAATTATTATTGAATTACAGCATGCTGTAAATTTTTATTAGTGAAAATGATAACTATATTTTATTGAATTAGTAACTTTTACTAATAAATTAGTAGAAATTACTATTTATTAGTTAGTTTTGTTAGAAAATTAGTTTTATTAGTAATTTTGCTAATAAATTAGTGGGAATTATTATTTATTAGTAAAATTTACTACTCATATTTACTATTCACAAGTAAAAAAGTTTACTAATTTAAATTTGTGAATAAATTAGTAAAAATAATATTTTTTAAATAATTTTAATTAAAAATTTGAAAAATAATTGAATTAAACAAAGAATTTTTTCAATTTTTAAAAATAATCTTGTCTGTTCATAGGGGCCATTCAAGTATTACGTAAGCATATTTTTCAGGTTTTTAGACCCCCCCTCCCCCATCGTAAGATTTTTTATATGTATTAGCGCCATTTTTTCTAATGGAAATAAGCAATAGCTAGACCCCCCCCCTCCCCCTTAAATGCTTACGTAATACTTGAATGGCCCCATAATTATAATTGAAAATTTGATTAATTCAATTTTATTGTAAATGTATTGATACTAATTGAATTTCGGCAAAGAATTTTACTATTTTTATAAAAGTAATTGAATCCCTCCAAAGAATGTTATTATTCATGAAAATAATTAAATGTTTGCGTAGAATTTTATTAAAATTTTTGAAAATAATTGAATTGTAGAGAACAATTTTATTATTTATAAAGATAATTAAAATTTTGAGGAGAATTTAAAAAAAATTTTAAACATTTAATTGAATTTCTGCTAAGAATTTTATTACTTTTGAAAATAAGTGAATTGTTTTTTTTTAAGAATTTTATGGAAATTTATAAAAATAATTGAATTCTTGTGAAGAATTTTTTTAAAAATAATATTCAAAAGAATTTAGTAAATCTGAAGAATTTTGCTATTTATGAAAATAATTGAATTCTTAAGAAGAATTTTTTTTACAGTTTCCAGAAATAATTGAATTCTTTCGACGAATTTTAATAAAATTTTTAAGAATAATAAAATTACATTTTTCGAGGAATCGATTAAAATTGTATTAAAAATAATTGAAATTCTGCAATGAGTTTTACTATTTGTATTTATGAAAATAATTGAATATATTGCGAAAGAATTTTTAAAAATAAAATTATAATTACGGTGACTAACTTCCCTTGATTATTTTCGAAAAATTTAAATAAAATTCTTTAAAAGAAGTTAATTATTTTTAATAGAAGGTAAAGAAATTTCAAAAATTTGTTTATAAAAATTCAATTATCTTGAAACAATAGAATTGAAAAATTTCAAAAATCTTATTTTTCAGAAAGAATAGATTAGAATGTGACTCTTTATAAAATTCAATTATTTATCAATTATTAAATTAAAATACTTTGGAAATTCGATTTGTTAAAAAGTTTTTAATGAGATTCTTTAACAAATTTAATTATTTTTAGTTGAATTTCACAAAATTTCTATTAATTCGATCATTTTTTTAAAAATTTATTTACATACTATATTTGAATCAATGACTGATTTTTTACTATCAAATTAATTATTATTAACTAATTCAAATTTAGAGAACAGTACAAATATCTATAAAAATTGAAATAAAAAGCGATTTTCAAAAAAAAATTAAAATAATAAAAGTTTTTCTAATTTGGTGAAAAAATTCCCGGTTTGGCATAACATTCCTGGCTTATTCCCGGATTTTCCGGTTAGTAGACACCTTGTTACTCCTCCCCGAGACTGTTTTTTTCCAAACCAAAAACAAACTCAAAAAGAAAAATTGCCAATTTCCATACGCTATATACCCAAAATATTTTTCGGTGGTACAGAAAATCAGAGTTTTTAAAAGACGATCACAGATAGAAAAAAAGACGAAGAAGAAGAAGAAGAAGAAGAAGAAGAAGAAGAAGAAGAAAAGGATTGAAAGGGCTCGAGAGAGAAAGAGAGAGAGAAGAGGAAGTGAGAAGGGGGTGAGAAAAAAGAGGACGAAGAATGGGCGACTAGGAGGTGGTGAAGTGAGAGGAGGGAAGCGTCTGGTAGCGAGTAGTCTCCGGTGCCATGAAGGGACTCGAGAGGAAGGAATGTTGTTGTTGTGTCGGGAGGCAGTTGCACCGGGGCAAGTGGGGGGGTTGGGACACGTCAAGGGCGAGGGGAGTGAAGGAGGTGGGCAAAGTCAATGCACCGCAGGGGAATGCAATGCTGCGCCGGACGATCATCAATTCCGTCGTCCCGTGTGAGGGGAAGTGACCTTCCCCTCCCCAACCGCGGGAGAAGAATCAACGCCCGTATACACTTCCAAGACCCGAACTCCAAGAGTTGCCACAGTGCGATCGACTTGTCGCGTAAAACTGTCTATAATAATTATTTATCATTTTTCATTAACGTTACCAATTTCCAAAAATCTATTTTAAAAAGTATTTAACGCAATGGTAACAAGTTTGCCTCAAATCAACCAAGTAATTTATATTTTTGTAAAAAAAAGTAATTACAGAAAACTCGTTAATGAGGTTGAGGAATTAAGGGATCGGGCCCCCCGCAGTGCTGGAACACAGGCCCCTGGCCGCATGGTGGGGGGAGGTTACTTCCCTTCACGGGAGCGAATCGATGACTGCATTGGAAGTTCATTCTACCGTACTGTATGACTATAATGTCTATAGTTTCACGTTTTAAGTGTACTGCACTAATTTCAACCCATGTTCGCATAACTTGAATGAAAAAAAATATTCATCTATATCAAAAGAAAAATACTATTCATTTAAATATTTAATTATTATTATTTTTTCATTTAGAAATTAAGATATTCAAAAATTTGAAATTCAATAACTAAAATTCTTCTGTAAGTCAATTATTTTTAATAATTTTTGAAAAAGTTATTTGTGAATTTTCAAATTCTTTTGTTCACAATTTAATTTTACAAAATTTCGATTATTCTGACATTCTTCAATTAAATATATTAGAAATTAAAAACTTCAAATAATTAAAAAAAATTCCATTAAACTTATTGAGAAAAATTAATTCTATAGAATTCTTAATTAAAAGTATGAAAAGTTCAAATTTTCAAAGATTTTAAATTTAAATTATTCATTTTTAAATCATTATTTATTAAAAAATTCTAAGAGAATTCAATTATTTAAATATAAAAATAAATATTTTATTAAACAATTGAATGTTTCTTAAAATTGAAATTTCATATCGAATTTTATCAACAAAAGTTTTAAATAATTTAATTCTCTTGACAAATTTTAATAAAATTTTTTTAAAATAATTGTATTTTTCGAGAAATTTGATGAAAATTGTTTTAAAAATAATTGAAATTCTGCCAAGAATTTTATTATAATTTTTGAAAATAATTGAATTTCGAAGAGGAATTTTATTTTCTATAAAGATAATTTAAATTTTGACGAGAATTTTTGTAAATATTTAAACATAATTGGATTTCTGGAAAGAATTTTATTAAAATTATTTTGAAAAAAATTGAATTGTTACGCAAAGGTTACGCAAAGAATTTCATTACAAATTTTGAAATAATTTTATTCTTTAAAGAAATGTAATTAAAAACATATTGAAAATAATACTTAAATTCTATTAAATAAATTGTAGCAAAAGTTATTAAAATAATTAAATTTCTTTGATAAATTTTAATAAAGTTTTTAAGAACAATAACTTTTTTCGAGGAATTCCATTAAAATTGTATTAAAAATAATTGAAATTCAGCATTGAATTTATTAAAATTTTTGAAAATAATTGAATTTCTGAGAACAATTTTACTACTTTTGAAAATAATTGAAATTCTGCAATCATTTGTAATTGCTTCAAAATTCAATTTGTTTTAGTGGTTTTAACTAAAATTCTTCTATAAATCCATTATTTTTAATAATAAATTAAATATATATTAAAAAATTCAACTAATTTCAGAAGAATTTTAGTTTTTAAAATTTTTTTAAATCTATGTTTTTTTTATATTTCTAATTAAATTCATTTAAAATTAAAATTTTACAAAAGTTTAAATCAAAATATTTTGAAGTTCATCTACTTATGAAAATTGTAAACACAATACTAGAAATCAAAAACCTATTCTCAAAAAATTAAAAATTATTATCAAATTCTTTAAAACGATTCTACTGCTGTAAATTCAATTATTCAACAAAATTTTTAATAAAATTCTAAGTAAGAATTGGATTATTTTCATAAATAAGAAAACTCATCGAAGAATTTCAATTATTTTTAATACTATTTTAAATTAATTAATCGAAAAATTAAATTATTTTCACAAATAAAGTTTTCTACAAGATCTCAATTATTTAAAATAAAATTTTCATAATATTTATTATTTTTCGAAATAATGAACTATTTAAAACAATGTTTATAAAATTTTTATAAAGAATTAAATTATTTTAAAAAAAAACAATTTTTTACATAAATTCAATTCTTTTTAAATAATTTAATAAAATTTTTCGCCAATAATTCAATTATTTTCATAAATAATAAAATTCATCGCAGAATTTCAATTATTTTTAATACAATTTTACAAGAATTGCTCGAAAAATGTAATTATTCTTAAAAATTAAATTTCAATTACTCAGCAAAAAATCAATATTATTTAAAAAAATGTTTTTTAACATTCTTTGAAAGAATTTAATTATCTTTCGCTTGATTAAAATAATGAGGGAATTAATTTAGCAAATCTATTACTCTCTAAATCTGAATTAGTTAAAAATAACTAATTATTAGTAAAATCGTGGCTGACTTTTTGCTTCATTAATTACTGAAAAAAATAATTATTAGTGGATAATTACTCATTTTTAGTATATAAATACTGCCTGTATTTATTTTTATACAAAAATATAATAAATTAAAAATAGTCAAATATTTATAATTGAATTAAATACCTAAATTATTCCAGTTACTTTTATTTTTACACAACCTAAAAGTGAATTTAACTAATAATTAGTTTCACTATTAAGTATTTAATTAGTAAAATATTACTATTTCAATCAGTGACTGAATTTTTCATGTCAAAATTATTTATTTTTAACTAATTCAAATTTAGCGAATAAGTAATTATCTAAATTAGAAAATTAATAGAGTAATTAAATTAGAAAATTAATGGAGTAATTAAATTAGAAAATGAATAGAGTATTTAAATTAGAAAATTAACAGAGTAATTAAATTAGAATATTAATACAGTAAATAAATACTTCAATTTTTTTTATGTAATTAATTAAGTTATTATTAATTGAAATTAATACAACTATTATAAATGATTTAAAATGGGGTTCTGACAAGGAAAATTGTTAAGATCCTTAATTAGGTTCTATTTTGACTAAGTAATTATTATTAAATGTATACGCTAACCACGTGGTGACCTTCAATAAATTCTGCAATCACTTTTTTCCCACGGTGTTTACATTTTTTCTCAGACATACGAAATTTCTTTATATCATTCTCGAAAATCGTATTTTTTTAATTATACTATCCTCAACGACTACTGATTATAACATTTAATTCGTATAATAATTTATTTAGTTACTTTATTAATTTAAAAATTTAATTACTTAATATTAGGAATTTAATTGCTTTATTAATTTAATAATTTACTAATTTAGTTACTTTATTACTTTAATTTATAAATTTAATTACTTAAGAACTTAATAATATAGTTACTTTATTAATTTTATTTATTAATTTATAAATTTAATTACTTAACTTAATAATTCAATTACTTTATTAATTTAATAATTTATTTATTAGTAATTATCTACTAATAATTAGTTATTTTGGTTTTTATTTATTTATTAATTTAAGATTTAGAGAGTACGTGAAAATAACTAAAATTTTTTGTAACTAATTAGTAAAATTTGATATTATAGTTATTTATTTCTAATAATTACTTATTTTGAACTAATTCAGATTTGGGGAGTTATATTTATTATTATTATTTTTATTCTAGTAAAAATGGTATGCAAAATGATTATTTGTGCAACAAGAGAGACTCAGTGTTCACGTGTGTCTTTTTCATTAGAAAAAAAATTCTCGCAGAAAACAAAGTTAGTAAAGGAAATGAGTCGCGTGAGCAAAACTGCGTTGCAGATGGTTCACTACTATATACATTATACGACTATACTATCGTTTCTTGGAAACTATAATGCACCACAAGTCGAGTTGAACTGAGCTTTGCCTCGCTTCATGGCACACATTATAGAAATGCAACATTTCCGGAAATATGATTCGAAGGGTGAATATATAAATCTCGAAAGAAGGGAAATTTTTAATTTTACGTTTTTCTTAATTGAGAGTGAAAGAGAGAGAGAGAGAAATTACAATAAAAATATTCTCTTAAACCTTTATTTTGTATTTGATTGCATTTCATGATGCGCATGATGATGATTTTTCTTTAATTTTTATTAACTGCATCGGAAAATAATTTTCGTATTCATTTTCTTTTTCCCGAGGGGGTATATACTCCCGTATTGGAGTGTACACTCTTCTTGTAATAGTCGTGTAATATCGCGTAATAGGGCGTAATAGTACGTTATTACGTGGGTGTAATACCTAGAAATATCTCTGTATTGCCCTGTAATACCCTGTAATACTTGGTAATAAGTGTAATTTTAGCGTAATAAGTGTATTGGAGTGTACACGTTTTCAACCAGTAAATACCCCCTCGCTTTTTCCTTTTTAAATATACAAGACACCGAGAAAGGTGTAATAAGACGAGCTTGAAAGACTTAAACTCAATTTGAAGACTTGTTTTTTTATGTCTTTTTACAGCAGACAACCAGAAGCCCTTATCGATCTGCTCCTAACGGGCCTAACGTAAATACGCAAGCTTGCCCAAGCAACTAATAGGAGATGTAATTCTCTTCTTTTTTTTTCCTTATTTCACATTTCAAGACAATAGAAAATCGTGCGAATACCGAGAATTAAGCAAATGTAATAGTAAAAAACAAATACAATAGTATACAAATACATAATAATTGAATACGAATAAATAAAAATAGTAGATAAATAAATATAATTGTAAACAAATAAATATACAAATAGTAAACAAATAAATATAATAGTAACAAAATAAATATAATAGTTTATATTAATATTTTACAAAAATTAGTGAATATTTTTACTAATGTTTAGAGTTTACAGGTAAAAAATTACTAGTAGTATTTTTTAATAATTCTTTACTAAAGTTTAATTATAAGTAAAGATCAAACTTCATAAAATTTTTACTATTTATGGAGTAATTTTCACTATTTTCAGTGTGATTTACTATTTCCGAAATAAATTTTACAATTTTCAGAGTTACTATTTTAAATTTACTCCAAAAGAACTAAATTATGTATATAGAAAATATTAATTTTTACTTCAAAAATAGAAAATTTAGTTCTTTCGGAGTAAATTTTACTATTTCCAATATATTTTAATATTTCTAGTGTAAATTTACTGTTTTTCGAGTAAATTTCCCTATTTTCAGTATAGTTTATTATTTTCGGAGTAAATTTTACTATTTTCAATATGTAATTTACTATATTTTTATTTATGTTGGTCCCTGAAATTAAAGACATACATTTTATTTCCCGTCTAATACGTTTTTCCCCATAAGACGCATTCTTAGTACTGTAAAATTATTCGAAAAGATCAATAACTTCATTTTAAAAAAAAATATTTAATTATTATTTTTCCATAGAAATTAAGATTTTCAAAACATTCAAATTCAAATCTTTTTAAAAATTCAACAATTTATGAGAATATTATTATAAAACATGACCGATTGATAAGATCATTATTTTCTACTACAAAAAATATTTTTACTGTAACTTCTTTAAAATTATTTTCATTTTCATTTAAACTTTTTGAAAAAATTAATTCTACATAATTGTTAGTTAAAAATATGAAAAATTCAGATTTTCAAAGATTTCAATTTGAAACTTTTTCAAAATACAATTATTTCTAAAAATTCACGCTATAATGCTTTTAATATTCAATTATTATTTAAAATTTTAACTGAAATTCACTTAAATCAATTTCTATTAGAAAATTCTACGAGAATTCAATTATTTAAATAAAAAAAAAATTTATATTGAATAATTGAATGTTTCTTAATATTGAATTCTCATAAAGAATTTCATCAACAAACTTTTAAATACTTAAATTATTTCGACGAATTTTAATAAAATTTTTTAAAATAATTACATTTTTCGAGGGAAATAATTGAAATTTTGACAAGAATTTTATTAAATTTTTTGAAAATAATTGAATTTTGAAGAAGACTTTTATTATTTATAAAGAGAATTGAAATTTCGACGAGAATTTCTTTAAATTTTTTGAATATAATTGAATTTCTGCGAAGAATTTTATTATTTTTGAAAATAATTGAATTTTTGCAATTATTTGAAACTTCTCCAAAATTCAAATTTTTTTTAGTATTTTTAACTAAAATTCCTCGATAAATTCATTATTTTAAATAATTTATTAAATATACATATTAAAAAATTTAACTAATTTCAGAATTATTTGAATTTTGAAAACTTTTGCAAAAATTTAAATTCTTTATGAATTTATAATAAAATTCATTAAAAATTGAAATTTTATAAACTTTGAAATTAAAATCTTTTCAAATAAATTCTTCTATTTATGAAAATGGTAAACGAAACTATTTTAAAATTCAATTAATTTTGAAATGTATAAATAAAATTATTCATTAAATAATTTCTAAGTTATAATTTTACGATGGTTCGTTCACGAATTAAGTTATTTAAAAAGAAATTATTGACAGAAATGGAAAAAATTAAAGGTTTTGTATTAGAATTTTTGTTTAAAAAAAAAATATTAATTAATAATAATATGTTAATTATTTGAATGTTAATTAATTATATTTCTAGAGGTCTGCATTCTGTTGAATGAACCATCTTATAATTTCTATTCTATAACATTGTGTCCAAATTTTATGATTACACTTTGAAAAAGTTTTCAAAGAAAGAAAAATTTGTTTATTTTTGATTTGAAAAAGGTGAAAAAGAGGACAAATCAGAAAAAAAGGGGAAAAAGGTGACAAATCGTCAAAAAGGTGATAAAATTGAAATAAGGGGACCAACTGTGATGTCTGTAAAATATACATCAATTATTGTAGTAAAATTTACTCGACCTGAAATAAGAAAACTTTCGATCTCAGCAATGCTCCGAAAGTTAAGATTTTACTTGATAAACACGAAAAAAGTTACTCATTACTCGATTACTCATCATCAACATTAAAGACGAAAAATTTTTCAAAATCAGAATTCAAAGAGAATGAGTGCAAAAATATTTTGAAATACCAAAAACAAAAAAGGCTGCGAAAAAAATTGCCCATTCCCGTTGGTGACTAATACAAAATTCCCTCCAGAGAGAGATTGTTGGAAAAAAAGCAAAAATGCTCACTTCAAATAAAGACCGTCTTAGACTGACGAGATAAAAATAATAAAAACAACGAGTAAAAGGGCGAGAGGTGCTTGGGGGGAGGGGAGGGATTGGAAATGAAAGAGAGTAAAAGCGACGTTGTTACTACGCCTTAGCATTCACACACTAGGATGCACGTCGGCCACGAGAGCGTGTGGTCGTCGTCGTCGTTTGCAGTTCAGTCACTCGGCCGTTCGCACTGGCGCGCTCGCTTTCGTATATAAGTTTGTGAAAAGTACACTCACACACACACACTCCAAGTTTTCGCAATCGAAAGCCTTCGGCCTCATTCCTTCTCTCTCTCTCTCCCACTTTTTTTCTCCTCTCCTACCATCACACGTTTGTAAGAGAAGCCCGGATGAATATTGCATGTGTGGGTCTTCTTGTGTGAGCCAAAGTCCGCGTGGTGTTGAACAGCGTGAGTAGCGTGTGTACTCGCGAGGCGCGATGCGCATGCGCTCTACTCTTCAAACGCGACACTGAATGAAGCCCCCACTATTCTCTTCATTTTGCCACCGGCTCCAGACACTCGTCGGCCACAGTTACACGATGTGAAACAAGGGCCGCAGATGCGAATTTTATCGCCGTGTATATATAAAATGTTGAGGAGAAAAAAAACTAGGTAACTCTAAATGGAGAGCAAAATAATCATTTTAGAGAGATTCAAATTTAATAAATTTAATTTAATACTCTCTACATTTTAATTAGTTTACTAATTTGAATTAGTCACTGACTTCTTGCTTTGAAATTGGTAAATTTTACTAATAAATAGTGAAGTCTACTAATTTTTGCTTTTAAAAAGCTAATTGCTTTTGAATATTTTATATTCAAAATATATATATTTAATAAATATGTATATTTTACTATTACATTAGTAGAAATTACTATTTCTAAGTAAAAATTACTATATTTCTTAGTCAAGTTTAGGTACTAATTTCAAAGCAAAGTCACTAATTTAAATTAGTAAACATTTTTACTAATTCAAATTGAGAGTACTAAAAGAAATTTTTATATTAATGAAAAATATGTCGTGAAATATCGTAAATCCTTTATAGTTAATCGAGTCAAATTTCACTGATAATTTAGTGTAAACATTATACTATTTTGGTCAAATTTGCAATAATTAGTCGAAAATAAAATTACACTCTAAATTTAAATTAGTAAAAATATTTATGAATTTGAATTAGTGACTGACTTTTTGCTTTTTAATTAGTAAATTTTGCTAATGAATTAGTAGAAATTACTATTTAGTAGTAAAATTTACTAAATCAAAAGCAAAAAGTCACTAATTCAAATTAGTAAATATTTTTACTAATTCAAATTTAGAGAGTAAAATCGAAATTGATAGCAATAATTAGCAATAAGTACGGTAATTTAAATTTAAGTATTTCTATGATTTCGAAGAATATTTTACTAAAATTTACTTCGGAAATTATAAAAATTACTCCAAAAATAGTTAAAATTATATTTTAAAAATAGTAAAAATATTCAAAAATAATGAAAATTACACCGAATAGTAAAAAATTTCGAAATAAATGAAAATTACACCAAATAGTAGGTAAAAATTTACTTCGAAAACAATAAAGTGACTTCAAAAATAAAATAGTACCTAAAAATTTATTTTGAAAATAGTAAAAATATTCAAAAATAATGAAAATTACACCGAATAGTAAAAAATTTCGAAATAAATTAAAATTACACCAACACGCAGAGAAAATTGATATTAAATTTTGTAAAATTATTTTACAAATTAGGGAAAAAGTGCAACAATGAGAAATTTTAATATAAAAAGTACTAAAATTTATAGGAAAACTTATGAGAAATTTAGTAAAGTTGTATTAGAATTTAATCAATATTTTTGATATTTTAATGTAAATATATTAAATTTCTCATAACTTTTCTTAAACTTTAGTATTTTTTTATATTAAAATTTCTCATTGTTGCACTTTACCCTAATTTGTAAAATACTTTTACAATATTTAATATCATTTTTCTCTGCGTGAAATAGTAAAAATTTACTTCGAAAACAATAAAGTGACTTCAAAAATAGTAAAAATTTATTTTGAAAATAGTAAAAATTACTCCAAAAATAGTAAAAAATTTCTAAATTATTGAAAATTTTACAAAATAGTAAAAATTTATTTCGAAAGTAATAAAGTTACTTCAAAATAAATAGTAAAAATATCCATATTTTATAAAAATTAGTCCAAATAGTAAAAAAATTCGAAATTAATGAAAATTACAATAAATAGTAAAAATTTATTTTGAAAATAGTAAAAATTACTCTAAAAAGAGTAAAAATATTGAATAATAATGAAAATACTCCAAACAGTACAAATTTACTGCGGAAACAGTAAAAATTAACTGCAAAAATGAGCAGAAATTACTGACAGTTTTCATTTTACTACAAAAGTATAGCAAACATTACTATATTACTATTTTTCGAATATGGAAATATTTTGTAACTATAAATTCAAGAAAAAATTGACCCACCGTTTTCTCCTTTTTTCTACTTAATTCAAAAGTAATTCACATCAAGACACAATAGTCTTGAACTAAACAAAAATTCGATCAAATTTCACAAAAAAAAAAAAAAAAAAAAACACCGTTTACGAATTTAGAAAAACTGTCACAATTGTCATCCTTTTCGGACCAACTATTCGAGATATATTGAGTTGTTATCAGGGAATGTAAAGCCAGCTGCCACTGAATCTTTTCAATATCAATAGAACATAGGTGGCTGGGTTTGGGTCGGTGGGTGACACATTTTGCCTATGGTGGCAACGCTCGCCTATGGGAGAGAAAAAGAGAGAGAAATCAGAGAGAGAGAGAAAACGAAAAAAGAGACAGAGAGCGAAAAATAGAAAGAGAGAGAGAGAGTAAAAGAAAAGGGAGAGAAAAGAGATGGAAAGAGATAGAAAAAAGAAGAGAGAGAGACAAAAAAATAGAGGAGAGAGTGAGTGAGAGAGAGAAGTGGTGTTGATATTGATTTGCGAAACGAAAGGCACCCCTTGAGAGCAGAGCCACCCTTCACGGGAGAGAGAATACGAGGCCTGTTTTCTCTCTTCTCTCTCTCTCTTTCACCAGGGTGTCTAGTACTTTGGTAATATAAAATTCCCGGTTTCTTCCCGGTATGTAAATCATTTTCCCGGACAATTTAAAACTAAAATTATACAGTAAAATTAATCCTAATATTTATAAAACTATATAAAAAGAATTAGATAAAATGCATATTTATAATATATAATAAGGCCGCTTTTTGGGCCCTGATAAAATCAGCTTAATATTATAAAAATTTAATTTCTTAAGCATGTTTCCGACAATCCCCCAAAACCGTTTTTCGGTTTGTCAAGAACTAAGGAAAATAACTCAACTTCAAAATTGCAAAATACATGAGTCACCGCTTGTGAGAAACTTTTTTTCTCTAAAAAAATAATATTTACGTTAGAAATTAATTTTTTCAACTTGTAAACAAATAAAACACATGAAAAAATTAGTTGGTCAATTTTTCTTAATAATTAATTAATTAAATTACAAATAATTGTTACTATTTACTAACTCTTGACTCAAAGCAATTGGAAACTTGCAGTTTTCTTTCCAATTTTGAAACTATCTAATCTTAACAGTACAAAATGAAGATAATTTATGATTTTAACAATTTATCAATTGTTTAAACAAATAATTGAGGGGCTGAATGCTATGGGGGGGATACGCGTGAATTATGCCGAATAATTAAGGGACCGGAATGTTTCGCTCCGGAACCGCATGGTGGGGGAAGGTTACTTCCCCTCACGGGACGCAATCGATGACTGCCCACCGCCGCACCCCATCGGCCACAGGGAGAGAAGGTTGCATCCTTTGGGTGGGTCAGGGCCAGAGAAACAGAGGGAGAGTTCGTTAAACTGAAGGTCCCTGCACCCTGCAAAACTCGCCTGTCTCTCTCTCACTCTCATTGCACTAACCAACAACGTGAGATCGAATTCCGCCGGACGATGTGCTGCAAACATACAAGAGATGCGGGACTGTCATGTGTGCGTGTACACACATACATCAGCGAATAAAATACAATATCCATCCCAGACCGAAACCAGAGAGGAGACGAGCCTCACGAAAAAGAAGATCAAATATTAAAGAAAACAGAAAGGAGCAAAAAATTTACCTATAAACAATCTCTCCTATAAACCTACATCGAAAAATTAAACAAAAACATATCAAAATTGTTCCTTAATTATAATAAAATAATAATAATAATAATACAAAATAAACAATCACAACGAGTCAAAATTATATAAACATACTTTTTCTAAGGATATCGAATTGAGACAAAAACGTATAATAATATTAATAATATATAATAATAAATTAATTAAATTACAAATTAAGTATAAAAAATATAATCAGGGTGTCTACTATTTTCGTTGAACAAAATTCCCGACTTTATCCTAATTTTTCCCGGTTTTTTCCCATCAAATTTAAATTTATTTGATTTCAAACATAAATAAATTTACAAATGACTTTCAAAATTTTTATTAGAGTTTTTATGAATAATTAAATTCTTTTGACGAGTTTCTTTAAATTTTTTGAAAATAATGTTCTTTAAATAATTTTAATTCAAAATTTGGAAAATAATTGAATTAAACAAAGAATTTTTTCAATTTTTTAAAATAATCTTGTTTGTTCATAATTATAATTGAAAATTTGTTTAATTCAATTTTATTAAAATGTATTGATACTAATTGAATTTCTGCAAAGAATTTTACTAAACTATTTATAAAAGTAATTGAATTCTTCCAAAGAATTTTATTACATATTTATGAAAATAATTAAATGTTTGCGTAGAATTTTATTAAAATTTTTGAAAATAATTGAATTGTGGAGAACAATTTAATTATTTATAAAAATAATTGAAATTTTGATGATAATTTAAAAAAAATTTTAAACATAATTGAATTTCTGCGAAGAATTTTATTACTTTTGAAAATAATTGAATTGTTTTTTTGAGAATTTTATGGAAATTTATAAAAATAATTGAATTCTTGTGAAGAATTTTTTTTAAAAATAATATTCAAACGAATTTAGTAAATCTGAAAAATTTTTTTAAAAAATAATATTCAAAAGAATTTAGTAAATCTGAAGAATTTTGCTATTTATGGAAATAATTGAATTCTTGAGAAGAATTTTTTTACAGTTTCTAGAAATAATTGAAATTCTTTTGATACGAATTTTCATTAAATTTGTAAGAATAATTACATTTTTCGAGGAATTCGATTAAAATTGTATTAAAAATAATTGAAATTCTGCAATGAGTTTTACTATTTATGAAAATAATTGAATATATTGCGAAGAAATTTTTAAAAATAAAATTATAATTACGGTGACTAACTTGCCTTGATTATTTTCGAAAAATTTAAATAAAATTCTGTAAAAGAATTTAATTATTTTTAATAGAATGTAAAGAAAATTTAATTATTTGAAAAATTCTCAATTATTTGTTTATGAAAATTTAATTATCTTGAAACAATAGAATTGAAAAATTTGAAAAATTTTATTTTTTAGAATTTTCTGAAATTTTAATAAAATTCTTTTAACAAATTTAATTATTTTCAGTTGAATTTCACAAAATTTGTATTAATTCGATAATTTTTTTTAAATTTATTTACATACTATATTTCAATCAGTGACTGATTTTTTTACTATCAAATTAATTATTTTTAACTAATTCAAATTTAAAAAACAGTATAAATATCTATAAAAATTGAAATAAAAAACGATTTTTTAAAAACAAATTAAAATAATAAAAGTTTTTTTAATTTGGTGAAAAAATTCCCGGTTTGGCATAAAATTCTTGGGTTTGTTCCCGGTTAGTAGACTATTATAATAATTAAATATTATTATAATTATTATTATTATTGTAGCATTATAATTATAATTAATGAATTAAAGTTACTATTATTTATTTATAATTATGGCACTTTCAAAAGAAAAGCAATTAAGAAGCAAACGATTTGTAGGTTATGTTTGTGTTATTTTTACCTTAAATAAAAGTATCAGTGTTTAATTTAAAACCGAAATTAGTTTTTAAAGAATATTTTGATGAAATGAAGAATTGAAAGTCTATAATTTTTGATAATTAATATAATTGATTCTCTTTCTGCATTTTCACTCTAAAAATTATAAACATAATTGTTTGCTGTTTAGGTACCTTTCTTCAGAGCAGGAGTCACAATTACCGAAATTACAATTATAATTTCAGTATTTAATTATTAAAATATTTGAATTTTAATATATAGCGACGAAAATTGTTGCCGAAAAAAATGAGAAAAATAATGTTCATGTGCGAGTAGAGACCGCACATGCGAGGGCGTGGATACAGTATACACGACGCTAAAAGGGTGAGGTTTACGAGAGAACGACGAGGGGAGGGGGAGAGATGAAAATAAGACGAGTTTAAAAACGAAAAAGAAGAAGAAAAGGAAGTATCGGAGACTGTGAGAGCGGCGCGAGAGAGAGTAGGTCCGAGTGAAGTAAACAAGTGGAAGACGCTGGTGGTAGGGATCAAGCACTGGTCAGTGCAGTGCATTTAGTGCATTCCTGCGTAGTCTGTGCTCTCTCTCTCTCTCTCTCTCTCACTCACTCTTTCTCTCAGGAGCAAAACAAGAGGGACAAGGATAGAGACCTTGGCTGTCCTTTTCTTTCTCCCTCTTATTTTCGTTTTTGTCCCTCTCTTAGGAGAAAAACAAGAGCAACAAGGATAGCGTCAATAGGCTATCCTTTTCTCTCTCTCTCTCAGGAGAAAAATAGAGTCAATAGGCTATCCTTTTCTCCCTCTCTCAGGAGAAAAATAGAGTCAATAGGCTATCCTTTTCTCCCTCTCTTAGGAGAAAAATAGAATCAATAGGCTATTCTTTTCTCCCTCTCTTGGGAGAAAAATAAGAGCGACAAGGATAGAGACGAAATAAAAGAGAGGGATAGGATAGGAGTAAAATAAGAGTTACAAGGATAGAGAGAAAATAAGAGAGAGAAGGTAAGGAGCAAAATAAAAGAGAGAATAAGAGCGACAAGGATAGAGGCAAAAGGATGGAAACAAAATAAGAGAGAGAAGGAACGGACGAGAGACAATATGTCGCAGACCAGTGTGAGTGCGTGCGAAAAGAGGAAAGAGAAAAAGAACAAGTTGAAGAATCTGAGCAAAAGAGAGAGAGAGAGAGAGAAACGCTCTCCGCAACGCGGCACGCTACTTTGGACCGACGGGCGCAAACCGCATTCCCGGCCGTGACCTTCGCTAGGACATCGCCACTGCCCCATCCTCCTTCAACATATATATCCCCTCTCATCAAGCCTCCCCCAAAGGCAGACTCATCGTCCCTCCCTCCTGAGGTTTGCTGTGCCCCCTCCCCCCTCCCTCACCGCCTCGGGGGCTCTCTACTCTTTTGGATTCACAATCGCCCCACTAGATCCATAATGCGGCCCGCACACAGCATCTCCATGTCCTTCTTCTTTTATCTCCTCCTTCTCTTTTTGATTTATCTCCTTCCTTTTGCTTCTCTCCTCTACTCGCCAATCTTTACTCTAGAGCTTGGTTTCCCTTTTCTCGATCGGCTCCCGACCGTCTCATTTCACACCGAGGAGACACTCTCTCGCAAAATCATTCGCTAAATGTTCAAATGAACATGTTTTGCAGAAATAAATTATGATTCGATTTGTTGAGGGTTTAAGGGGGAAAATACAAGGCTGGAGCCAGTGACAGTTTTTGAAAATACGGACCTTACGGACCAAAAATTAAAAATTACGGACCAATTGCTGACAAAAAATATAACCAGTCAGAGTCAAATAACAGAACAATTTACTTAAATCTTTCTTCATGTTTTATAATAATTAAAGATTGTTGCGAACCTTAGCAAAATTTACCCAAAGTATTATTAAAAATGACAAAAAACAAAAATTGTCAGATTTTTGTTAAATATTAAAAAATGTATTATTATTACATAATAAATTGTTAATTAATACTTGTTTCCGCGTAGTGAAATTCCACTTATTTATCAGTGTTAGTCTCTGATTCACTAAATATAAAAAGTCATGCACCAAATTTAAATTAGTCATCAAGGGCCAGTTTCATCAACTTATTAACTGGTTTTCACCAGTAAATAAAGCCACTAAATCCAGTTCAACCCACATCGTTGGTTCAAGACTCAAGTATATTAACATTCAATTACAATTAATTATTAAAAAACTATTAATTGCTTCAAAAAAATACAATATAAAAATGTAAATTCTTATATTTTTGAAACACACAGTTTTTCTACAGATATCAAATTGAGACAAAAAACGAATCAAAAGTGTTGCGAAGCAACGTTTTGATTCGTTTTTTGTCTCAATTTCATATTCTTAGAAAAACTAAAAATATAAACGTAGTTTTATATTTTACTTTATAAAACGAAAAAAAATGACTCTTTTTATTTAATGAATGCAATGACATCGGCTTTTTAGGTATTGTTGTATCGTCGTCACAGTCAAGGAGACGGAAAAAATTGTTGATTTCTAAGAATAAAAAGCATATTATCTATTAATATACAGGAGACACAATTTTCCCTTGAATTCTAACCTCAAACCTGAACCGTAAATAGGAAGTAACCATAAAAATAAGATAAAAATTCCTTCGTTACGTGACACGAATGCGAAATAAACAAAAGTGGCTTAACTAGACAGTCAAGTATATATGCTATTATAAGCATATATTGTAGTAGCATTTTAATATGTTCCTTAAAGCAACAGCATAAAAAATCCATTGCAGTAATTTGAATCTTATTTTTAAATCCCTAGGGAAATTAATGACATTTTCATCCCTAAAAACCCTAAATTTTTTTCAAAACTGAACTTCGACGCTAACAGGGTTTCTACAAATTTCTCCTTATAAAATTTCATGATTTCCAGGTAATAAATGATAATATTTCCGTGACACATTAAAACAAAATTTTTGTCAGTTAAGTCAAGTAAATGTCATGAAAAAAATTTCAACTATTTTGTTACAATTTTTTAAAATCAACTTTTGAAGAATTTTAATTGCAAATTTTGAAAATAATTGAATTATCAAAAATTAGCTTCTATAATTTTTTAAAATTCAATATTTTCAGTATTTTCAATTACATATTTCCAAAAATTTAAGTACATACAAAAATAATAATAATAATAATAACAAAAATAATAAAATTTTAGAATTATTTTTAACATTTTGGAGAAAACTTTCAAAAAATTTTAATTCAAATTCATCAAAAAATTAATTAGTTTTTTTTAAATTATACAACAATTCTTTAAAGAAATACAATTATTTTTGAAAAATTATACATTCAAATATTTTTAAAAATCTAATTATTAGAATTGTTTTGTAATCATTTTTTAAAATTTAAATTTTACTTTTTGGACTTATTAAAATTTTTAAGAAATCATGGTCCTGTTTATAATTAAAATTCTTCATAAATTTCATAATTTTTATTTATTCTTTTCAAAAATTCAATTATTTTTAAAAGATTTTACCAAATTTTAATTGTTTGGAAATTTTTCAAAATTAAAAAACTATTATTGTTCAAAAATTATTGTAAAATATTTTTAAAAAATTAATTGTAAGAATTTTTTTTTTATAATTTTTTGAATATATTATACCTTAATAACTTAAGAAAAAACTATGGAGAGTCACAATTATTATAAAAAGAAATTGAGCTTATGTATTTAAATAATTGAATTCTAGAAGAACTTTTGGAAAATTATTTAAATTAATTAATTCAGAGATGAAGTTTAGTTGAAAATTGTAGAAAATAATTGGATTCAGGAAGGGTTATAATTGTAATTTTTAGAAATTCTTGAAATTCATAAATTTTACTCAATTACCGTAAACCTCAATATTTTTCTCTGTAAAAAGAATTTTGTTAGGGAAATTGATAAATTGAAACTTGTGACCACCCTGAAAAAATTCTATGAGATTTCCATGATTCCACACGGAGAAAAAAATGCTGTTGAATCAATGACATATGGGTTTGATTCATTGAATAGTGTCATAACGGGCTGCCTAACGTATATGCTGTTGTTTTGAAAGCACCGATTCTAATGATTCGATAGTATCACTTTCTTTGAAACAAAAGCATATTTCTCAAATTGACAGCATACTATGTTAATTCGAAGGTGAATCCTTTTGAATCAATAAACAAAATTTTTTAATTTAACAGTATATGCTTTTGAGTCAATGACTATAACTTTTAAATTTAAAAGCATCATTTTTATGATTCAAAAATTTGTACTCTTAATTTTTTTAGTTGTTGCTATCGATTGAATAACACCATACTGTTAATTCAATTCTTTTATGTGGTTAAATATATACCAACGATAAATTGAAAAAAGGGAATTTTTGTTCACATGTTTTTTATATACTATAATTAATTCTCACACCTTTAACACAACACTTTTTATACACATCTTTTTTTCAATTTTTCACACTAACATATACATCTTTATTATTATTTTCATTTTTCCCAACGGCTAAACACACACACACATACACATTCAAACACACTTATCTTTTTTAGTCAGAAAAATACGGCTATTCCCAAGCGGTCACCCATCCATTTAGTAACCGCGACCAACGACGCTTAACTTCCGTGATAGACGAGAACCGCCGCGCTGCAATGTAATACATCCGCTTCTCAACGTTGGGTACTTACTTTGTGGTTAAATACCGTGCTCGAGATTTTTCGCGTATATAAGGGAATTTATATAGGGAATTTATATTTAACTAGTCATTAATTAATTAAAAGAATTTAAATAATACTTTTTTATATTGGAATCTCAAAAACGACAGGTTTAATAAACATATAAATATATGTGGGTAAGTATTTCAATAAATTTAGTACCTGTCAATGTCTCAAAACATAGTGTTCTTATTTTTATAGCATATGCTATAGGCAGTCCGCAATAGCACCACTCATTGAAACGAAAGCATATGCTTTCGTTTTCAGAGCGCGCTTCTTTAGAGCAAACAATTTTTCATTTGATTTAAATTTACACGCATTTTCTTCAAATTTATCTATTAGATGCTTCAAATGAATAATGTCAAAGAAGCAAAAAAATAATTCTGTTGCTATATATAGATGAACTATAGAAACAATTTGCACAATATCATTAATTCTACAGTACCGTACTTTTAATTTAAACAGTTTCATTTTTTCATTTTAAGCAATATACTTTTCGATTAATAAATGTGTCATTGAATCAATGACGGGGAATTCAATAGCATGGAGATATTTGATTCAACAGCACTTTTTTTTCAGTGCATGAATCAAAATGAAATCCAATGACAATTCCATGATTCCCAGGTTTTCCATGAATGTAGAAGTTACGATACTAGAAATTATAGTAGTGTTAACACTACTGAAACTTATGTCAATAATTACAATCGATACAAATATAAATTTCTGTGACTTCGATTACCGTGGGATAAAAATTATTCTAATCTTCAGAGCGATTATAGTGCCAATAAAAATTAAGACGCTAAAAACTCGACTTACATTGGATTCACATATTTAGTGGCACTTGGTTCTGCAAACAAAATAGTTGGAAAGGAAGATAAAGACGATAGTTCTTGGAAGTTATATTAACACAACGAGTGCTTAGCAGCTTCAATTAGCATCCCTCCAACTTTAATCTCAATTTTTTGCCTCACAAACTTATACCTTATACTATATTACACAAGTTCACCTTCAATTCTGTTTTCGAATTTCTTTTATACTGCTTTTCCGAAGGCAAACAAATTTTCGTTTATTAATTATGCCAAAAAGAAAAAGAAAATAAATTTGTTATTTTATCATTTTTTTCGCTTGAAAGATTGAAAAAAATGTTCAAAAAAGGAAAACGAATGCGGAACATCAGACAAAAGGCAGTATTCTATAGTTAGTACTAAACACACAGAGCGACTGTGGAATGCGGAAGTTTTCAATTTCATACCAAGTTGCACTTGAAATCTTACAAATTACTAATTAAACTTTGTTAACTAAGAGGACTATTATCGCACCTATTTGTTAATCACATGAACTGTTATTCGAAAAAGTTTACAGTTAATTAATATAAATAGTCTGTTGGAAAAGCATTTTATTATATTATGAATAACCAATTAGTTTCTTTTTAAGTAAAAAATGTCAAACAAAATTCCTCCCTAGCAATTGTTTAGGTATAAAAAAAAAGTTCAGTAGCAAATTGAGTGCGTTGACGGGACGCTAACTTCAGGAGCCCGTTTTCGACGCTAACTTTACAAATCTATTTAAATACAGCAAATGGATTAACGCCATGCCAACTAAAAATGCCCTTAATTTGAAAAAAATAAAAATCTCCGAAAAATAAAAAAATTCTCATCCCTTCAAGTGCAAACGAAATCGAAAACAATAGAATGTATTTCCCTCTATTCCCATTGTAAAATAATTTTACTACGGCATCGAAATAATTCGAGTCATATTATCGTGTACGTCGCATGAATGAGAGAAGTGGCTATGGACTCTACTGTTGTTTACTGTCTGGCAAGAACGAGAAGTAACCACATGCACGATCCCGCAGTGGCACAAGGGGGTTAGAAAAACTGCGCTAAAGAGAGATAGAAACACAAGGAGCGAGAGAGAGAGAAACCTATTTAACAAAAGTGGTGAGGTGAAGAGAGGGGAATGAAAGAGAGAGAGAGAGAGAGAGAGAGACAGAGAGTGCGCCAGGACGGGGATCAGGCCCAGGATTCGAAGAAAGAAGAAACGGAGAGTCAACGACCCAATGAGAAGAGCCATGGAAGGTTAGGGAACGCTTGAAAACCTCGACTTCTTTTCTTGACATCGCTAAACATATCCCGTGCAGAAATTCAACTTGGAAACTGGTGAGGTACTGGATAGTTTTCCTTATTGATTATAGGGTCCTGGACCCGATTGATTCTGTAACGCTCAAGTGATCGGGCCCTGACCGGAGAAATCTCGCGAGGTACTGGCTAGTCTGCCTCTCTACTGCCCGACAAAAATTACCAGAAACTCATTATTACTATCAGCAGCAATGCAGATAAAAATATTTTATATTTAAACATGAAAAAGTACTTGGATGGTGTAATAGGTGAAACATTGTCAATCTTTTTTCTAAATGATATATTTTATCTGAAATAAAAAAATATTTGTTTCAAAAAATTATTCTTTCGTTAAAAAAAAAAATGATATATCAATTTATATGTACAAAAGTACATGCTCAAATAAGTAGTTGAAATAAAAAAAATTGTAGGTTTGACTATTAAATATCCTTATTTATTAAAACAATAACAGGGTTGCAACGCTTTTGCCAACTTTTCCAGGTTTTTCAGGTTAAAAAACGAAATTTTCCCAGGTTTTTAAAACGAAAATTATTCGAAAACATCAATAACTTCATTTTAAAATAAATATTTAATCATTATTTTCTTATAGAAATTAAGATATTCAAAACTTTGCAATTCAATAACGTCTAATAATTAAAACTTGCTACTTTGTTATACTGTAACTTCTTCAGAAATTATTTTCATCATTACGATTATTCATTTCTAGAATTTGAAACTAGAATTCTTCTGTAAGTAAATTATTTTTAATAATTTTGGAAAAAGTTTTTTGTGAATTTTCAAATTCTTTTGTTCACAATTTAATTTTACGAAATTTCGATTATTATGACATTCCTCAATTAAATATATTAGAAATTAAAAACTTCAAATAATTCAAAAAAATTCCATTAAACTTATTGGGAAAAATTAATTAATTAATTAATTAATTAGAATTCTTAATTAAAAGTATAAAAAGTTCAAATTTTCAAAGATTTTAATTTGAAATTCATTTTTAAATCAATATTTCTTAGAAAATTCTACGAGAATTCAATTATTTAATTATAAAAATAAATATTTTATTAAACAATTGAATGTTTCTTAAAATTAAATTTTTATAAAGAATTTGATCAACAAATTTTAATAAAATTTTCAAGTATAATTGCATTTTTCAAGAAATTTGATGGAAATTATATTAAAAATAATTGAAATTCGGCTAAGAATTTAATTATATATTTAATTTTTAATTTTATTAAAAGTTTTGAAAAATTGTATTATTACGCAAATATTTGCATTAAAATTTTTGAAAATAATGCTATTCTTTAAAGAAATTTAATTAGAAATTTATTGAAAATAATTCTGAAATTCTACGAGAATTAAATTATTTGGACGAATTTTAATAAAAGTTTTAAAAATAATTGCATTCATATTAAAAATAAATTAATTGAAATTTTGACAAGAATTTCATTAAAATTTTTGAAAATAATTTTATTTTTTAAAGAAATTTAATTAAAAATACTTAAATTATAATAAATAAATTGTAGCAAAGGTTATTAAAATAATTAAATTTCTTTGATAAATTTTAATAAAATTTTTAAGAATAATAAATTTTTTCGAGGAATTCCATTAAAATTGTATTAAAAATAATTGAAATTCAGCATTGAGTTTTATTATTTATGAAAATAATTGAATCCCTGTAAAAAATGTTGTTATTCATGAAAATAATTTGTAAATAATTGAATTCCTGTGAAATTTTTATTATTTATGGAAAATAATGAAATGTTTGCGTAGAATAAATTTTATTAAAAATTTTTTTTAACTAATTGAATTCTTTTAGGAATTTTTATTAAGGTAGTAGATATTAAAAATCATTGAATTGAGGAAAGTTTTTGAAAGTAATTAAAATTTCTGAGAAGAATTTTAATACTTTTGAAAATAATTGAATTTATGCAATCATTTGTAATTGTTTCAAAATTCAATTTATTTTAGTGTTTTTAACTACAATTCTTCTATAAATCCATTATTTTTAATAAAACTAGTGAAATATGTATTAAAAATTGAACTAATTTCAGAAGAATTTTAGTTTAAAAATTTTTTTTTTGAATCCAAGTTTTTTTTATATTTCTAATTAAATTCATTTAAAATTGAAATTTTACAAAATTTTAAATATAAATATTTTGAAGTTCATCTACTTATGAAAATTGTAAACGCAATTATTTTAAAATTCAAAAAGATTTTTATTTTAGATATATAGACACTTTGTTACTGCTTGCTACCAAATTTTAGTTAAAAGAATAGTAAAAAATACTATAATTCCAGAGTAAAATAAATATACAAAAAAAATTATTCCTCTATATTTGTATTTGAAAAAAAAATTTCTGCATATTTTTCGAAAATAAACTTCTTTCTTTTTTTCTGAAACGAAATTCCTCATTTCTTCATTATTTTAATTTTTAGGTTATTCACCGTGGGATAAGAATTTTTTTTTCCAGTAGACAGATAACAAATGAGCACGGATTTGTCATTTTACATGACGTCATGCAGCGTCGTCGGCCGTGTTACGACGGGCAGTCATCGATTGCGTCCCGTGAGGGGAAATAACCTTCTCCCACCATGCGGTCAGGGGCCTAAGTTTGAGTTTCGGAGCGAAGATAGCATCGGGATAGCACAATTATTATTCAAAATAATTTTTTTTTGTCAAGAGTTAGTAATTAACAACAATTATTTGTTTAAACAATTGATAAATTATTAAAATCATAAATTATCTTCATTTTGTACTTTAAAGATTTATTAGTTGTAAAGTTAGAAAAAAAAACTGCAAGTTTCCAACTGCTCTGTGTTAAGAGTTAGTAATTAACAACAATTATTTGTTATTTAATTAATTAATTATTAAAAAAAATTGACCGACTAATTTTTTCTCGTCTTTTATTTTTTAGAAAGTTGAAAAAAATTATTTCTGACATAAATATATTTTTTTTTCAAGAAAAAATGTTTCTCACAAGCGGTGAAAAATTCCATCAGTTAGTATATAAGGACGGAGATTCCTATAGCTTTTGGTTGTTGTCGGGATGTCCCAGTCTCGCTTTGCGGACTGTGGACACAACCAGCAGAAACAAATTATACTACAAGTGGTTTTTGAACGAAGTAGTAGTTTTCTGCTTACACGCACAGAAATGTGTGTGTATTTGAACGCCATCCCGACAAAAATGTACCTAATCCATTTGGGTCAAAATTCGTAAAGTGGGCAACTAATTTTCAGTTGGTCAATAAGTTTTCATAAAATTTATGTTTTTCTGTTTGAAATAATAAATAAAAAATACAAGTTGAACAGTTTTGCAAAATTCGATTTTTTGTTGTACATATTGTTAAACAAACTTTTTTGCATGAATTTAGAAAAGTTTTTTTTTTAAATAAAGTAATAGGTAAAATTTAATGATTTTTGGTATGGTTATATAAAAATAACACGATTTTTGATTAACATTTTTCATTTTAAAATTTAACGTAATTTGATAAAATTATAAACAATTTATTTAAACAAATGAAAATAAATGCAACTTCTCGATCTGTTATTTTATTTTTCAAAATTGAATATTGTTCCTTATTTAATGCCCAAGTATTACCAAAAAGAAAAAATTGGTATTTTACATTTGTTCAAAAGAAATAAATAATTATGTTAATAATAATAAGCATTAAAAAATCATAAAATCTTAAAAATATTTTTTTTAGCTTCATTAATTAACAAAATTAATTAAAAAAACCTATTAAAATAATGTTTAAGTGTTTCTGATGTATGAAAAAAGTATAACAATTTATTAAATTGTTTAAACAATTAATTGTTGTTATTTTTTTAAATCTGCACTTAGGGCTGGAAATTTCTAGTTTTTTCTCAATAATTGTGCAATTTGTCAAGAGTAAAACATCTTGTAATGATAAAAAATAAAAAATAAATTAATTAAACATTGTTTAAACAATTAATTGTTATTTTTCTCATAAAGTGTACTTAGAGCTAGAAATATCTAGTTTTTTCTAAATTCAATCAACTAAAAAAATTAAATTTAAAAAAATAATAAAATAAATGTTAATAAATTGTTTAAACAATGGTTAAAAAATAAATTTTTAGTTTTTCTATTACACTTAAGTGTTTAAGTTATATAAAAAATGTCACAATTAAGAAAAAACTAGGAATTTATAGTTTTAAGTACAGTAAATTGAAAAATTAATAGAATAAATTGTATAAACAATGTTTAAATATTTAATTTTTTGCTTTTCTTTGATACTTAAATGTGGTAGTTACAAGAAAATGCACAATACAGAAAAAACTAGAAATTTCTAATCCCAAGTACACTTTATGAGAAAAATAACAATTAATTGTTTAAACAATGTTTAATTAATTTATTCTTTATTTTTTATCATTACCAGATGTTTTACTCTTGACAAATTGCACAATTATTGAGAAAAAACTAGAAATTTCCAGCCCTAAGTGCAGATTTAAAAAAATAACAACAATTAATTGTTTAAACAATTTAATAAATTGTTATACTTTTTTCATACATCAGAAACACTTAAACATTATTTTAATAGGTTTTTTTTAATTAATTTTGTTAATTAATGAAGCTAAAAAAAATATTTTTAAGATTTTATGATTTTTTAATGCTTATTATTATTAACATAATTATTTATTTCTTTTGAACAAATGTAAAATACCAATTTTTTCTTATTGGTAATACTTGGGCATTAAATAAGGAACAATATTCAATTTTGAAAAATAAAATAACAGATCGAGAAGTTGCATTTATTTTCATTTGTTTAAATAAATTGTTTATAATTTTATCAAATTACGTTAAATTTTAAAATGAAAAATGTTAATCAAAAATCGTGTTATTTTTATATAACCATACCAAAAATCATTAAATTTTACCTATTACTTTATTTAAAAAAAAAACTTTTTCTAAATTCATGCAAAAAAGTTTGTTTAACAATATGTACAACAAAAAATCGAATTTTGCAAAACTGTTCAACTTGTATTTTTTATTTATTATTTCAAACAGAAAAACATAAATTTTATGAAAACTTATTGACCAACTGAAAATTAGTTGCCCACTTCACGAATTTTGACCCATTTGCCTTCTGCAGTTTAACTGCGATGTGCCTATGTCATTGATTTCATGTCAATGATATACCACGGAAGTATGAACTGACCAAGTATCATGCATCTGAGGAATGGATTGTTGTTTGAGGTACTTAAAAATATAGCTTTCTTCTTTATCCGAATGAAAGTTGTAGGCAGTTTTATGCGACAACTCGATCGCACTGCCAGTCCTGAGTTCGGCTCGGGATACGGGCGTGAATCCTTTCCTAGTGGTGGAGGGGAATTCTCACTTCCCCTCACGGGACGGAATCGATGATCGTCCGTTACGACCATGCAACCTTATTTTTCTTTTTTATTTATTCTTGCAATCCAATACATGTATACATTCCTATCGAACTCTTCAATTATCATAAATCATCTTCTCTCGCATGATTCGGCATTTTTGAATTTCGAAAACGCGGCGAAATTTCCCTTTTTGTCACCTTGTTTTTAAATTTTTAAAGTGGCGCAAGTTTTTTTTGTACAAAAATTCCTTAATTAGAACTGTAAAAATGTTTACACATTTTTACATTTCTAATAGGAATTTTTGTACAAAAAAAAACTCTGTTTTAAAGAAAATAATCTTCACGAAATTTAACGAAAAAAGAAACAATAATAAATATATAAATTCCCTTCTATATATGAATAATATACTGCGCACGTGAAAAGATTCGGTCGCGAAGAATTGAGATAAAGGGTGGAGTCGGTTTAAGATGAGCGAAAAAAGAAAGCTTGAATCTGACGAGAAAAATAAATGAGTGATAAAGAGAGAGAGAGAGAGAAGGAGAGGGTCAGTAGCAATGCGTTCTCACAGCGGTTCCACATGGAGGCAAAATCGCAGCGACGTTGCGATTGTCGTGCTCCCACCATCCCATCTACTCAATGCACTCCCCGCCTGTGACGTCATGAGGGGAAAGCATTGTGTAGATGGGATGGTGGGAGCACGACAATCGCAACGTCGTTGCGATTTTGCCTCCATGTGGAACCGCTGTCATGCATTCCGCTCTGTTATGGCGGCCGGCGACTCAGATGTATCTCTCGTCCTTTTCTAATGTTTTAAGGCGCAGTGCGTCGCAATCCTTGGTCCTTGTTCCACTCCTGTCGTCATCAAAAACCCCCTTGTGCCAACGATATATGTTAAGGGGAAAGAGAGAGAGAGAGACGCGGCGGGGCAAAAGGGCGAAGAAACAGGAAGGAGGCAAAGCGTAGGGCAAGGGGCGGGGAGGGGGATAAAGGACGATAAAAAGAGAAGGGGAGAGCGCCCACTGTACTAAATGCTTCGTCCAAGGCGCCCGCTCTCACGCTGCCCGGGCCCCTTTTGCCCCTGGGCCCGCTCCCACTCGACGTAAACAACCTCAGAAATACGCGCATGCCCTCCACTACCAAGCGTTATAGTTTCCACTCTCAATCACGTGCTTTTATTTTCGTATCGTATTCAACGAATTTTTCAATATTCGCCTCACTTAATATTTTAATCGTATAAAAATAATAATAACACTAAAAAAATAATAATTGCAACAAATATTATTTAGTAATACTACGTTTAAAAAGTTACGCTAAAAGTAACGTTAACAATATTACACCAAAAGTAATATTACGTTCAACTGCGAAAATTACCCTCAACTTAATATCGACACAATTTAAATAGAAGAAAATAAAGTTTAATTGTTGAAAATAAAGAAAAACGGGGACAGTGTCGCCGGGGCTAAAAATAGAAATACGCTGACTAACGTGGGAACGTTTTCCGAAAGTGTCTATTTAAGAAAGATATGCCAAGCAACTCATTAAATGAAGAAGATTTTACGAGCGTTTAGTGAAATTTTCAATTTATAATGCAAAAGCAGAATATATGAAGAAAGGAAAATTAAAATACATTTTAAGCAAAACGAAGATTATCTATCTCTGGTTTATTAAGTCGTCAATATTATATAAGTACAAAAAGGGGGGTAAAAAAAGGATATATAAATGGAAAATGTTGAAATAAGGTCACAAGTCTTGTCAAATATGTGCGCGTCATCATGATTGAATATATAAAAGGATAAAATATCTCAAGGAGAAAAAAATAGTTTCCTTGAATTTTTATTTTTATAATTCTCTACAATAAATAACTCCTCTTCGAGTCAATTTTTACAAATTTCGACAGTGGGGAAAAAACGACGTATTTTTTTAATTTCATATTAGTGGTAAATATTTTTAATTAAGACAAAATCAACAGGAGTTGAAAAGATTTGAAAGAAAATAAATGTCTAAATATTGGATTTCAATTATAAAAGTACCGTGTAAGAAAGAAAAAAATAAAACCGGTGGAGAATTTGGCCTCGAGAACTTCCCACACACATAGAGTTTACTAACAACAATAGCAAAAGAGAGAAGGATAGAGACACATACGGGAGCAATGAACTTGAATTTTGCAGAAAATATAATTTTTTTTTTCAAGAAATCAAAATTTTAAAAAATGGTTACAGCTATTTATCGAATTTTCTCGCGGAAATCATCAGTCATCACTAGAATGCAAATAAAATCCAAAACTCGATAATTAAATTTTCTAAAGACCCGAAATTGGGAACTGCTCTTCCGAGTTCTTGGAAAGACAACGAGGAAATTTTTCCGGAAACAAAAAATACCGGGAAAAAAAGTTAAAAGTAAACACAAGTTGAAAAGTGTAGTTGGTAGTTAAAAGTGTGATGCGTCATACAGGGTGTCTACTATTTTCGTTTAACAAAATTCCCGGTTATTTCCCGGTTTTTCCCGGCTATATCCTAATTTTTTCCCGGTTTTTTTTCTTATCAAATTTAAATTTAAATTTGATTTCAAACATAAATAAATCATTAAATTTTTTGAAAATAATGTTTTTTTCAATAATTTTAATTAAAAACTTGGAAAATACTTGAATTAAACAAAGAATTTTTTCAAGTTTTTAAAAATAATCGTGTCTCTTTATAATTATAATTGAAAATTGTATTTTTCAATTTTATTAAAATTACATTGATAATAATTGAACTTCTGCTAAGAATTTTACTATTTATAAAAATAATTGAATCCTTCCAAAGAATGCTATTATTTATGAAAATAATTTAATTTTTGTGAAGAATTTTATTAAAATTTTTGAAAATAATAAGCAGCAATAAATAATTATTTACTTAATATGTAATAAACATTTAATTTGCTCAAGAAATAAATAAATATCATTTATTTGAACATTCAGAAATTTAAAATGATAAAAATTTAAGAGAAGTTCAATAATTATAATTATTAAATAATAATAGAATAGTATAATTTTTAGAAGCAAAAAATTGATTTAAAACTGTAAGAGGGACTTAAAATTTTAAAAATAAAATTATAATTATGGTCCCTTGATTATTTTCGAAAAATTTCGAAAAAAAAAAAAATTCAATTATTTTTCAAAAAAAGTAAAAAAATTTCAATGATTTGTTTAGAAAAATATTCAATTATCTTGAAACAATAGAATTAAAAAATTACAACAATTTTATTTTTTAGATTTAAAAAAAATTTTGCGAAAGTTCAATTTTATTAAACAATTTTATTAATTTTTAATTTTTTTTAGTTAATTTTAAATTAACTAATAAAAATTTTAATTATTAATCTTCGCAGTAAGAAACATGAATACATTAGAATTTTACTCTTTATAATATTCAATTATTAATCAATTATTATTAAATTAAAATACTTTGAAAATTCTATTTGTTAAAAAGTTTCTAATGAATTTCTTTAACAAATTTAATTACATATTTTCAGTCGAATTTCACAATATTTCTATTAACTTCATAATTTTTTTAAAATTTATTTACATAATATATTTGAATTGGTAACTGACTTTTTATCATCAAATTAATTATTTTTAACTAACTTAAATTTAGAGAACAGTATAAATATCTATAAAAATTGAAATAAAAATTGATTTTTTAAAAACAAATTAAAATAATAAAACTTTTTTAATTTTTGTGAAAAAATTCCCGGTTCGGTATAAAATTCCCGGCTAATTCCCGGTTTTTCCCGGTCAAATAAAATTCCTGGTTATTTCCCGGTTTTCCCGGAATTCCCGGTTAGTAGACACCCTGGTCATAACACCCGGGAAAGAAAATGGTGCGTAGGGGCAAAATTTTGCTTCACAAGTAGAGAGAGAGAGGTTTTTGTCCGATCCTTAAAGGTTTTGATCGCACACGTCGTGAAACAGTGGAACGCGACTCTCTCGGGAGAGAAGAAACAAGGAACGCACGCGGGGAGAGCCTTTGGGTTCACAGTCTCAGATATATTCGAGCCCGAAGACGGCATTCCATGGGTACCTGTCCTTAACTCAGCCTCCTACGGTTCGCGTTCTCAGCTCACCGGCAATCGGCCCACAAACCATAATACGGTATGCAAGAAGGCGGCTCTCAACTTTATCCCCCTGATTGGTTATATAACGGACCGCCGCAAAATTCGATCGTCTTTTTTAATTATCCTCGAAAAAAAGGGAAAAAAAGAAAAGGAAACTAAAAGAACGAAAAAGAAACCAAAAAGAAAGAAGTAAAAAAAAAAAAGAAAGGAAAAGAAAGAAAGAAAACAAAAAAAGAGAATAAAAATTACTCTTTAAAAATATATAATACTCTTTAAATTCTTTTTCATTAAGTAATAAAAAATAACTGTATTTTCAAAAAAATAACCGTTTTCTCCAAAAACAGTCGAAAATATATCAAGTGTTCACACAATTACTTTTGACTATTTTTAATTAACTCTCATGATCAATATTTTAATATAAAAATATACAACATAACCTCACTTTTCTTATTGTTAAAAAAAAAAAAATTCAAAACGGTAAGGAGAAAAAAAAAATTGGTATAAATTTAAAAACTAGAAAGTCGTGAAAACAAAATATTTACGGAATTCGAAATATTTTTGAGTAAATTAATATTAAAAGTGTTTGTAATAAAAACATGGACGGTTAATAAAGCGATAAAGACTAAAATATTACGCATCTTTGACAAGCAACTTGGAGATCGTGTGCCACAATACGGTTGAAGAAGAGTAAAGTTCAAGGCGAGAAAAATAAACAAGTACATGATCGAACGAACGCGGATTTCTTGCATTCTCTCTTTCCCTCCCGTCCCCGCTACTCAGGCAGATCAACATTTCTCTATTCATTGAAAAATTTATATCCAACAGTGTATCTCTAAACTATATCTGTGTATTTATCTGTAAATAAGTATATATGTGCCTATTATATGTATACTGCAGGTAGATATATACAAGAAATTTATATAAATATATATGTCTTTTATATCTATATATTGCAGGTATATATTCTATATATTATATACAAATGTATAAAATATACATAATATAACTCAGCAGATTGTAACGAGTGTAAAAAAAAAAAAATGAGAAAAACGGATGATGCAAGGTAATTGGCACGCGTGAGTTTCCATGGCATGTAAATAATGTAAAAGGGGTTTGGCACACAGGATATAATTATCATAATAACGCATTCCTGCTTGAATCGGATTTCTGTTGGGAATTTGTAACTTTGCGTTGAAAATTCAAATACACGCCGCACGTTTTATTCCTGCTAAATTAAACCCCAATGTTTACAGAGAAAAAAAAAATTCCCGTCATTGTCCATCAATCTTCAAATTACCGTTTCTAGTCGATAAATATCAACAACAGCCTCAATGATATTTACAAATAAGTATAATCAGAATACAAGACGAATAAAATATAAGAAAAATAAACTATAATGCTAGGTCGAATATAAGAGAAGTAAAATAAAATAATAGTTGAATATTAGAGAAACAAAATATAACAACAATAGAATAGAGACAAAATATAATATTGTCGTAAAATATAGGAGAAAATAAAATACTAAAAGAATATAAGACAAGTAAAATCCAAGAAAAAGAAGATGTAATGTAAGAGAAACAAAATGTAGTAATAAAATAGATAAAATAAATTCGAGGAATCCTCCTAATTGGATATAAAGAAAATTTTCAACAAATCGAAAGAAAAAATTCCAGAGTGTAAAAACAAAATCCGCAGGAGAATGAGAACCACTGTTTGAAAGAGCACAAGCGCACTCCCGCAATATGGCGAGGGAAATGAATGTGGCACCAAAAATTCATTCATAATGTAAGTAATCGAACTAGGCGGGTGCGGCAAGTGAAAACTGGCGCTGCTTTTCTATACCCGATAACGATAACAGAAAGGCGGTCAGTCGAACTTTGAGACTTGCCCCCTCTCCCTCCCACATTCGAGATAACTAGAGAGGGGAGGGGGGAGTAACACAAACGTAGGGGAGATGAGAAAGGGAAATAGTATTTAACGTACAACGGGAAACCGTAATAATAAATTTCTACAAAAAGAAAAAAAAAAAGCAGCACAAAAAATGAATTCAAAATACATACTTGTTTATAGATTAGACGTAATTATCCAAGGGCATTCGGAACAGTAAACACTGTTAGAAAATTTTCAACACTGTCTGCTTTTTCGATCGTTTTCAGAAAGGAGAAGGCGCAAAGGAAGCAAGCAGTCGTACTTGTAACGCACCGCAGGGTAGAACTCGACACTGGTATTAGTATGGGAACACATACGCCCGGACACGTGTGTCTCACTTCCTGTGGCGGGCCGGAAGTCTCTATAGTACTATGGCGCACCGTGGTGTAGCGTGACCACGCTACAAGGGCCATTACTACCTCAATGGCATAAGGAATGGTCCAATTACCGGTTAAAGCGACGCACTCGTTATTCACATTTTTCTACTAAAGCAAAAAAAAAGGAATCACTTCTCTATTATTTGCCACATGTCATCACTAATATTCCAGTTCGCAAAATAACACCACATGGTTTAATAATCCAATTTTTGCTTCACACTAACTGCGTATTTCAAGTAAAAGGAAAATTTTCAATGTTGAATCGATTTCTTTTATTTCGTCGTCGTCGTAGTCGTTCGCCACTGATCCGCACTTCCGGTCCTTCAACTGGACCTGCGATAAATTGAAAGACATGAGTGTATTCGAGGAAGTTGGCTTGCGCGCGTCGCTTCCGGTTGACGAACGGCGTCGTCGTCCTCGTGGTGCCACATGTGCTTACATGAATGTCGAACAATTTGCACACTATTTGTTGCGACATTTTTTCTTTTTCTTGTTTCGATTCAAACTTCCGCTTGTGATTCTTTAATTGGGTAAACACTCCCTTTGTGTAGGGGGAACTAGTGCGCAATTATCGTACGTAACGCGGGAAAAATTTTCCTTTTTAAACACATATACACACACAGACACACAGTTTTCATGGGGGAAAAATAGCGTGCTCACTTGACGATGGCCCGGTCCGAACTGAGAAAGATTGGTGGCGCGCCACGCTCAGCGGCGCGTAGTGGTCTGCGCAGTGACGAGTGCGCAACGAGGCGAGCGCCCGCGCGCTCCCCAATGAGCACATGCACTTTATCACGAATATACACATACACACTGGTATTGGATTGGTTGCGCGGGGGGAGGAAGAGTGAGTTACATAGCTATTGGCGCGAGTGGTGAGAAGGAGAGTGGGGGGGAGAGAAAGAGTATGAGAGCGAGAGGGGGGATTGCGTTCCGTGAGGGGAAGTAACCTTCCCCCACCATGCGGTCAGAGGCCTGCGTTTGAGTTCCGGAGCGAAAATAGCACCGGGGTCCCTTAATCCCTCATTAAGGAGTTTTCCTTACCTAATGACTTTTTTTTTACAATAACATAAATTGTCATTCTCCAGCTAAGGCGTATTTTGCATAGAAAAAAAATATTTATAGCAAAGGAATTGAATTTAAAAATTATTAAACTAATTGTTTATATTCTTCGCACTCATCTACTAAAACTCTATACTATTTACTACTTTTTTACGCTATGATAGTATTTGGGAACTTTTTTTTAAATTTCAGCCACTAAAAGCTACAATTTCTGTTTTTTTTTTAATTTCCACTACTTTTAAAATAGCTAATACTAGAAATCAAAAAACTATTCTCAAAAATTATAATGAAATTCTTCAAAACGATTCAATTATTTTCAAAAAAATATTCGAAATTCAATTATTTTGAATATTATTATTACTATTACTATTACTATTATTATTATTATTATTATTATTATTATTATTAATATTATTATTATTATTTTTATTATTTTTATAAATAATGAAATGTCCACAGGGATTCAATTAATTTAGAATAGAATTTTCAAAATAATTTCGAAAAAATCAATTAACTAACCAAATTTTTATATAATTCTTAACAATAATTCAATTACTTTCACTAATAATAACATTTTTCATTGAAAGTCAATTTTTTAAAAAAAATTTTGATAAAATTCTAAGCAAGAATTCGATTATTTTCAAAAATAACAAACTTTTTCACAAATATTTAATTCTTTTCAACATTTTAATAAAATTTTTTAGCAATAATTCAATTATCTTCATAAATAATAAACTTCTTCTCAGGAATTTAATTATTTTTGAAAATTTTAATAAAATTCTTCCTAATAATTCAATTATTTACATAAATAATTCTTCAAAAGAGTTCAATTATTAAAGATAAATAACAAAATTATTCTTGAAAATTCAATTATTTTGAGGCATTTTAATAAAATTCTTTGCAAAATTCAATTATTTTCATAAATAACAATATACATCACAAGAATTCAATTAATTTTAAAAGTAATAAATTTCTTCTTGGAAATTCAATTATTTTAAAAAATTCTAATAAAATCGTTCGCAAGAATTTAATTATTTTCATAAATAATAAAATGTTTTTTAGGAATTCAATTATTTTCAAAAAAATTTAATAAAATGACACACAGACATTAAATTATTGTCAAAAATTTTAATAGAATTCTTTGTAAAATTGAATCTTTTTAAAAAAAATTTCGCAATTCAATGATTTTCAATATCTACTATTTTCATAAAATTTCTAAACAGAATTCAATTATTGAAAATATTTTTTGTAAAAATCTTTTTAAGAATTCAATTATTTTCATGAATGATAAAATTCGTTGTAGGAATTCAATTTATTAGCATTAGGATAAGAAAGAAGTAAATTTTTTTTTTATGAAAATTAGGAAAAAGTCAGGAAAATAAAATATAGAATGGAATTTTTGTCAGTTTTATAAAGTGTTTAAAACGAGTTTTTTGGTTGTTGAGTTTAATTTTTCGATAGCTACTTTTTTACAATTTTTTTTTAGTTTGAAAGCTACTTTTTGATACTTTTTTAAAATTAATTATCGAGTGCGAAGTCTGTTTGTATCGAAAATTAGTAATTAACAATTATTTTTTTTTTATTTAAACAATTTTATTTTAAACAATTTGATAAATTGTTAAAATCATAAATTATCTTTATTTTGTACTTTTAAGATTGGTTAGTTGCAAAATAAGGAAAAAAAACTGCTATTTTCCAATTGCTTTGAGTCAAGAGTTAGTAAATAGTAACAATTTTTTGTAATTTAATAAATAAATTAATTAATTATTAAGAAAAATTGACCAACTTATTTTTTCTTGTGTTTTATTTCTTAACAAGTTGAAAAAAAATTATTTCTTTCATAAATATTATTTTTTTAAAGAAAAAAAGTTTCTCACAAGCGGTGAAAAATTCCGTCAGTTAATATATAAGGAAGGAGATTCCTATAGCTTTATGTTGTTGGGAAGTTCCAGTCTTACTTTGCGAACTGTGAACACAACCAGCAGAAACAATTATACTACAAATGGTGTTTTTGTGTCCCGACAAAAATTGTACCTCTAATCTTTATTTGCCTTCTGCATTTTAACTGCGATGTATTTCATATCATTGGATTCATATCATTGGATGGATTTCATATCAATGATGTTACCACGGAAGGTGGTATGAACCTCAAAAAAGTATTCCATGCTCTGTGAAATGGATTGTGTTGACAGGTACTTTAAAAAAATAGCTTTCTCTTCTCATAATGAAAGTTATAGGCAGTTTTATGCGACAACTCCGATCGCATTGCCAGTCTCGAGTTCGGCTTGGGATACGGGCGTGAATCCATTCCTGGTGATGAAGACGGAGGGGGGGGGGTCACTTCCCCTCACGGGACGGAATTGATGATCGTCTGATGCGGGGGATTAAGCCGACCCATTTTTTTTTTCGGAAACGTTTCGTTGTTGTTGCCGCCACCGCCAAACAGAAAACCTCTGACGGAGAGAGATTGGGTCTTCTTCTTCTCTCCTCTCTTCTCCCGTATGTTTTTGAAACGAGAAATCGACGAGAGAAAACTTTATAATGTTTTCGCGGTGAGGTCCCAAAATGAGAGGAACGCGCGACGACGATTCCCTTCTCACGATATTTGCTGCGCGACTCTCTCATGAGTATATATCGGCATCTCGGGGGCCCCGGGACTTATGGCACACCGTAAAGTGCGAACAACTTCGCGGAAATGAAAACGGTAAATTTGCAATGTCACCGCCTTGTATGTCTTCTTAACAAAGAAAAAAAAAAGAAATTTTTTTTTGTCGTGTGTGCTTGTGTTATACATTAGGTATAGTCTCTTTTTTTCCGACCAGTCGAAATTTTATCAGCTCAATAATTTTATTATTAAAATTTAAATAGTGCTGCAATTAATATTGTATAATGACCATAAAAGAGGAGCTTTTGAAAATATTTCCTCTGTGACTTTTTATAAGTGTCTGTTGTGGAATTGACAGTTCTTTTTTGCAGAAACTTTATTCATTTTTTCAGAGGGAAATAAGTGTGAAGAAATATTTTAATCTCCACTCTACTTTTATAGTAAAATCTAGTTTATTTAAATTTAATTTCTACCATTTCGGAAGAGTTAATTTTAGTAAAAATTAGTGCAAAATATACTCTAATACTAGGAGAAATAAATGCGATAATTAAACTGATTATAAATACAGTAAATCGGTATTAAATTTTTTATAATTATTACTAAAAAATAAATAATTGTCAAAAAAAATATTTCTCAATAAATTAAAATTAATAGTTAAATTAATTTTCGTCGGTAAATAAATTACTCTTACCAAATTGTTAAAATAGAAAATCCATCAGAAAACTCACCTGAAACAAAAAAAAAATTCTGTTAAATATTGTAATTATAATAAATTAATATTAATATAAAATTTATTTTTTTTTCAAAAGTGACAGTATAAATGACAATTAATTTTCTACTACATTTTTATAAAATTCTATTAAATTCAATTAATAATTTCATTTTTCAACAGAAATTATTAAACTAAATTTGAACTAAAGCGTTTTCTCATATTGGCATTGATTTAAAATTGATTAAACTGAACAATAATTAAAGTTAATATCCCTCGGAGATTAACTTGGACATCGCAATAAGCCTTGTTTACCTATAGATAGCAATTTTATTTCTCTACCTCACTGAGCAAAAAGTAATATTTTGAAGTGCCTCTTGTACGACAAATCAATAATAACTTAATTACAATTTTCTTATCAAAGAAAATTCGGCTCAAAATTAAATAGAAATCTCATTTGTCATCACCTGTGACGAGTTTCATTCACTTATTTATTAATGTCTATAATTCTATGTATTTAATTAGTAATGAGCATAATTAATAAAGTACTACTGAATACCCCATTAAGAAATAAGTCACTAACAAACCTTATTAATTTGTAATAATTAGTAATTTAATTAATTAGGTAATTAATAACCAAGTAAAGTAATTAATATTAATTAATTGATTATTAGTTTTAATTATAAAACAAACATTGTGTAAATTATTAAATAATTTGGTAATTAATATAACTAAGTATAAATAAGTAAAGTAATTAATATTAATTAATTATTAGTATTAAAAATATAAATTAATAATTAATGTAATTTCAAAAATTGATGAATTAAAAATTTTAATTATAAAAAATTACTAATTAGCAAATAATTTCCTTTTCACTAAACTGTTAACATTAACAATTTAACCGATTAGCGCAAAAAGGGCGAAGGACACGCAACAACAATCGATAAATTTGTTATGAGAATCCCCCCTCCCCCCCCCCCTTTTGAAATTCCTTGATGAAAAAAGAAACTTTTAAAGCACCTTGAATACTTAATTAATTCATATATAATAATAATAATAATAAAAAAAAAATTCTTACATTCTTCCGATACCAAACTTAGTGGTCCCTCAACATTTTTATTTGTACCGCTTTAATCTCATAACATTGTACGAGGAGATAACGATCTGGTGTAACACTCGGAAAAAATTCGGGAAGCGATAAACTGCATTCCAATGTCGTTTGGGTAAAAAAAAACTGAAGAATTTTTTTTCCTCTCTTTTTCTTTTCTGAATATCGGACCTTATCGGTTCAGTGACTCGAGAACGAGAATATAAGAAGTGCACTCACTCTCTCTGTCTCTCTCTCTGTTTCGATCTGAAAAGACGAAAAGTAGGGAGGAAGTGCATCAGTTTTTGAGAGAAGGGCGAGCACGATGCACCCGTGCGTGTTTAGCATCCGCGAGAATACAGAAGGATCGAGAGGAAGATGATGATGATGATGATGGAGGTGGAGAAAAAAGAGGAGCAAAAGATGAAGAATGAGAAATAGTAGAAAAAGTAGAAGAAGAAAGAAAGGAGAAAATTAAGAAGAAGAAGAAGAAAAAGTACAAAAAGTTGAAGGAAAAAAAACGAAGGGAAAAATTAAGAAGTAGAAAACGAAGGAGATGAAGACGAAGTAGAAAAAGTAGAATAAGGAGAAGAAAATTAAGAAGAAGCGGAGGAAGGAGAAGATGACGAAATAGAAAAAGTAGAATCAGGAGAAGAAAATTAAGAAGAAGAAAAAAATTAAGAAGATGAAGACGAAGTAGAAAAAGGAGAATATGGAGATGAAAATTAAGAAGTAGAAAAATTAAGAGAAGAAGACAGAGTAGAAAAAGTAGAATAAACAGAAGAAAATTAAGAAGAAAAAATAAAAAAAGGAGAAGAAAATTAAGAAGAAGAAAAAGGAGAAGATGATGAAATAGAAAAAGTAGAATAAGAAAAAGAAAAAGTTGAAGAAGAAGAAAAAAATTAAGAAGATGAAGACGAAGTAGAAAAAGGAGAATGTGGAGATAAAAATTAAGAAGTAGAAAAATTATGAGAAGAAGACAGAGTAGAAAAGGTAGAATAAACAGAAGAAAATTAAGAAGGTGACGAAGTAGAAAAAGGAGAAGAAAATTAAGAAGAAGAAGAAGAATAAGATAATGAAATAGAAAAAGTAGAATAAGAAGAAAAAAATTAAGAAGTAGAAAAATTAAGAGAAGAATACAGAGTAGAAAAAGTAGAATAAAGAGAAGAGAATTAAGAAGGATAGACGATGTAAAATAAGGAGAAGAAAATTAAGAAGAAAAAGGAGGAAAAGGTGACGAAATAGAAAAAGTAGAACTTGGAGAAGAAAAAGAAGAAGAAAATTAAGAAGTAGAATAAGGAGAAAATTATTATGAACTATAATAATCTTCGTAGTTTATTCTTTCATTCTGTCTAATGTCCACACTTTGAAGTTAGTTTTTGTGTATGCTTTTGTTTTTTCTTTTTCATTAAAAAATATTGTTTGACAGATCGAAAAAATTATTTTCATAAATAATAAAATTTTTTTTTAGGAATTCAATTATTTTCGTAAATAAAACTCATCGCAGAGTTTTAATTATTTTTTAATACAATTCTAATCAACTTTATTGAAAAATGTAATTTTTCTTAAAAATTTTATGAAAATTCGTTAAAAGAAATCGATTATTTAAAAATTGTTTGATAAAATTTTTTATGAGACTTCAATTTTAAAAAATTTTAATCATTCAATAAATTATTTATTTTTGCATTTAAATTATTGAATTATCTAATAAAAATTTATTTAAAAATGAATTTCAGTTAAAGTTTCACATAATAATTGAATATATTAAAAGCATTATAATATGAATTTTAAGAAATAATTAAATTTTAAAATGGTTTCAAATCAAATTCTTTAAAAATTTGTATTCTTCATACTTTTCTGTAGAATTAATTCTATTCTATTTGTCAATTACAAATTTTAATTGAAAATGAAATTGAAACTTTTGAAATTTGTAGAAAATAAAGGGAAAATTTTTACTCAAAAAAATGTTCTGCTACATTTATTTACAAATTTCTTTGATTGTAAAATTATTCGAAAACATCAATAACTTTTTTTTTAAATAATTATTTAATCAATATTATTTTTCCATAGGAATTAAGAATTTCAAAAATTTCAAATTCAAATCTTTTTAAATTCAATAATTTATAAGAATATTTTTATAAAACACGAAGATATCGATTGCTCCGAGTGTCGAAGACTCGGAGTGATCGATTTCTTCATGTTTTATAATAATTAAAAATGATCGAGTGATAAAATAATTCTTTTATATTATTTATAAAAATAATTGAATTATTGCGAAGGAATTTATAAAAAATTTGTAAATAATTGAATTCCTGAGAATTTTTGGGGAAGAATTTTGTTATTTATAAAAAAGATAATTGGGATTTTGACGAGAATTTTTTTTAAATTTGAAAGATAATTGAATTTTATGAGAAGAATGTTATCATCCTTGAAAATAATTGAATTTCTGCAATTATTTGTAATTTTTCCAAAATTGGATTTTTTGTAGTGTTTTGAACAAAAACTGTGAATTACAAATTTTTAAATTCTATTATTTTTAAAATTGCTAATTTCACCCTAAAAAGTTAGCCGCGCGCTTTAGCGTGCGAATTGTTTTCTAGTGATGACAATAATCATCATGATGACGAAAAAGATGAAAAGTCGGCGCTTCTTCCTTGCAAAAAGAGATACAATTTCTTTATTCGTGGGCAGTTGCGGGGGCGTAGAGTCGCGAACGCCGTGTGACAAATATTACAATATCCCACGTACGGCGGAAACAAAAGGTCGTTCCTAATTTAAATATTCCAATGTGTCATCAAACTCTCCTTAATCGCATCACTTTCAATTTGTCAAAAAAAAGAGAAAAACTTTGACGCAAAAGTTAAAATCTGCATTATAACCTATTTTTTCAAGTTTACAGATATAATTTTCCTTTCTAATTGAGTAAAATTAGAAAAAATGTAAATTATTAAACGAAATGAAGAAGAATTGAAGGACTGGTTGCAATAAGGGGATGAACTGATATAGAATTAGAAAAAATTAACATTGTCATATAAAATGGAATAAAATTGAAATAATTGAACAAAATCAGAAATAATTGAAATAGAAAAAAATTAATATTAAATAAAATTGAAGTAATTGAATAAGATTAGAAAAAACATGAAATATTATTAAACGAAATGGAAGAAATTGAAACAATTGAATAAAAGTAGAAAATAATTGATATGTCTATAACCGAAAGGAAAAATTTGAAAATTGAATGAACGAACATAGAATTAAATAAAAAATTTTTAATTATTATTAAATAAAAAATAAATGAAATCAAGATACCAAAATATATAATTTTTAGAATTAATTTTTAAAAAACCCTTTTAAAAAATTATGCCGAGATTCCTCATCGCCCTTTGTGACAAGTCCACGCCACACTGACCTTATTGCAATAATAACTATAGTGTGTTGTTTGTGAATGACACCTAGACGAGACCTACTGTCTTATTTTATGAGGTGAAGCTTGCATATCAAGTATCTTTACTCGACTACTTAACATCCCCCAATCCTCCCCTTCTGAGTGATGAAATTTTCACTCCCTCTATTCATGAATACTTGTCTCTTAAAAAGCCATCCTCTCTCTCTCTCACATTGTTGTTCTTTCGTTCAACTTTTAAGCACATCACACTGGCGTTCACACGCGTGAGAGCAAAGGAATGCACAAACGTTCGTGTCGAGGAACCGTTAATGAATCTTGCAGTTCTTAAGTTTACCGCCTGCGATGTCGACAGAGAGAGAGAGAGAGAGAGAGAGAGAGAGAGAGAGAGAGAGAGAGAGACCCAATGTCAGCAAAAGCGGGAAAAAGAAATACGACTCCTCAACCAAATTCCATTTTATTTCGGACCACTTTTTTTTCAGAAAAAAATCGAATTTTAAAAAAGAATCTGCTTTTTTCCAGTAAAGTAATATTTTTTGCCAACCATTTTTTGGTGAATTCGATTTGGAAAATTTTATTTTTTTCAAAATTTTCAATTTTTTAAGTTGATAATTTAATTAATTTAATTTTGTTTATATAATAAATAATTGTTGTTAATAATTAACTACAATAATCTTCGTATTCTGTCCAGATAATATTATATCTACTTCTTTATTTTTTTTACTATTATTTAATTTAATAATATTATCTTTATTTTTCAAATAATTCAATAGTATATTACGATACTAGGCCAGAAAGTTGGATTTCCTGGCCGGCGTGATATATAAGGCCGAGGCGAAGCCGAGGCTTTATATATCACGCTCGCTAGGTTATCCAAATTTCTGGCCGTGTGTCGTATACAATTTTTCTGTATCCCCAGCCGAAAGTACGTTAAATAATTATTGTTTGAATAATAAAATAGCTGAATAAGTTGCCCGCCCGACTTTTGCAAAGTCGAGGCGAAGCCGAGACTTAGCTGGTCGGGGCGGGCATGAAAAAAAATTATAAGTAAAAAATAATTGGAAGTAAAATTTAAAAAATAGTAAACAAGAAATTTTATTTTACAAATAAATATTTAATAATATGCAAAATATAATAATAATAAATAAAAGAAAATAAGAAATTTCATGCATTATTTTGATGACTGTCAGTTGTTTTCAAAACGTGAGCTCTGTAAGTAACGTGTTTGTGTGGTTGCTATGCTAACATGTACGTGTGTTGAAATTCTTGTAACCAATCAGAGCGCTCGTTGGGTCTGTCGAGCCGGCCACAAAAGTCGCTATTCCCGGAGCCAAATCAGACCGGGAAGACAGTACTTTCGGCAAAGGGATACAGAAAAAATATTTTTATTAATCTAAAAAAATGATTAATGTTATTATTCATTATTTCTTTGTTTCTAAAAAAATTAGCATTCTGTAACATACGTTTTAGATAATTAACAAATGTAAATCCTGTAAAATATTTTCCTTTTTTTAATATGAAAAACTTAATTGTTTGACAAATCGAAATTATACAGCTATTTTATCCTTTTTTTAAAAAAACAATTGAAAAATTGTTAGAAAATTAAAATTAGAAAGTAGAAAATATTTTGCACTTTTTCTGCTTCTCAATTATAATTCATAAACAAAGTACAAGTTTTAAGTAAAAAAAAATGTTATAATTCAAATTTTGTTTAAGAAATTTTTAATTTATTTTGGAAAAAATATTAACAAAATTTCTATTAGTTCTATTTCTATTTTTATTCTATTAAAAATTATTGTAAAATTATTCGAAAACATCAACAACTTCTTTTGTAAATAAATATTTAATCATTATTATTTTTCCACAGGAATCAAGATTTTCAAAAATTTCAGAAAAAAATTCAACTAAACTTTTTCAAAATAATTAATTCTACCGAATTATTGATTATAAATATGAAAAATTAAGATTTTCAAAGAATTTAATTTGAAACTTTTTTAAAATTCAATTATTTCTTAAAATTCATGCTATAATGCTTATAATATTCAAATATTATTTAAATATTTGAATAATTTAAATAATAAATAATAAATATTCAATCTAAAATTTTAACTGAAATTCATTTTTTAATCATTTTTTATTAAACAATTCTACGAGAATTCAATTATTTAAATAAAAAAGTAAATAATTTATTGAATAATTAAATGTTTCTTAAAATTAAATTCTCATAAAGAAATTTATCAAAACATATTTAAATAATTAATTGATTTCTTTTGACGATTTTTAATAAAACTGTTAAGAATAATTACATTTTTCGAAGAATTCGATTAAAATTGTATTAAAAATAATTGAAATTCTACGATGAGTTTTATTTATGAAAATAATTGAATTCCTAAAAAGAATTTTATTTTTTTTATTATTTATGAAAATAATTCAATCTCTGTAAAAAATTTGATTATTTATTGAAAATAATAATTAAATTATTGCGAAGAAATTTATACAAAATTTGTAAATAATAGAATTCATATGAAATTATGAGGAAAATTTTTGATAATAATTGAAATTTTGCCAAAAATTTTTAAAAAATTGAATTTTGCCAAGAATTTTATTAAAAATTTTAAAAATAATTGGATTTTGGAGAAGAATTTTATTACTTTTGAAAATAATTGAATTTATGCAATCATTTATAAATTTTCCAAAATTCAATTTTTTTTAGTGTTTTTGAGCAAAATTCGTCTATAAATCCATTATTTTTAATAATTAATTAAGTATACTTATATTAAAAAATTTAATAAATTTCAGAGTAATTTGAATTATTAAAATTTTTAAAAACCTAACGCGCGCGTTACTTTACTTTACTTTACATTACTTTATCATTAACTATTATTAATTACAATAATAATTAAAATTATTTTTTTGTAATTTAATAAATATAATAATTATTTAACTTAATTTAATAAATAATAATTATTTAATAATCAACCATAATCAATAATTCAAATAACAATGAAAAAAAAAATTTCGAAACAACAAAAATTTTCTTCTATTCTTTTTTATAACAAAAAAAAATGTTTCACTCAATGTCAATGAAACGAGAGAAAAAAAATGACAGTCTGATGTAATCAATTATCAATTACTCATCTGCTTTTTTGATAAAAATGATAATAAGTGACTTGAGAAAATACCGCCGATAAGAATGGCATTTTATCTGAATGGACATTCCAATTGTAGAAATATATATTTAATTGAAGAATATTTTTCATAGAGTAAAAGAAAGAATTTTAATCTAATTTTTTCTCAACGACGATGATGATGATGATGAAAATAAAGAAAATAATGCTCGTTAAATAATTTAGTTTAGGATTAATTTCAAAGAGATTGTATTTAATGAACAATGTATAGAAGTGTTGATGATAAAAGTTTTTTTTTTTTTTTTATTTCATAGCTGAATACACGTGGCACGAAACATTATTATTGACATGAAACCACATATTGTCGCGACAAACACGTGTCTTGCATGGTCTGCAACACTTAAATTACATTTACAGAATTTAGATTAATTTCCAGTTATTATAATTTTTGCAACTGCATTTTCATTAATTTTGCTCTCTTTTTTCGAGAGATCAGAAATAATCGAATGGTTCACAAATGATGTCACGCAATTTTTCGAGATTTTCAACGCCCCCCCCCTCCCCTGTCACGCAATTAAGTACTAAATTAATTATTACTATATTGTTCATTACTATTGCTATTATTTTTGCTATTTTTACTTCTATTATTAACTAATGCAATTATTATAACTATCATTATTATAATAATAATAATAATAATAATAATAATAATAATAATTATAATAATAATAATAATTATTATTATTATTATTTTCGTTGCCATTGTCGTTATAATTATTATCATAATTGTTATATCGTTATAATTATTATCATAATTGTTATATCGTTATAATTATTATTATTTTTATTATTATTATTATAATCATTATAATTATTATCATAATTTTTATCATTATAATTATTATATTGAATGAAAAGCAACCGAACATTTGTTTAATAGAAATGAAAAATTCTCCCAGGGTGCGAGGAAGCGAACTCCGAATATCACGAACCGTTCGGAGAGTGCGACGCCTTACGCACGACGGCCACAAACAAACGTTGAACGAATTGATCAATTAGAACCTAACACTCAACGCTAATTCCACCCAATTATCACTATTTTTCTCTACGATTATTGAAAAATTCAATAAACATCATTTAATGAAAAGAAACCAAAGAAAAATGAGAACAATAACAAAAAAAAGTGCAATTGTTTTTATTGCTTCGTAATCGACTAATTGGTTGAAGTTCATCAAGCAAGTGGAAACGGAAATGCATATAAGATAAGGCATTACGAGCAGTTATCGGATTACAAGTCGATGGGAGGGCTTTATAACTGCAAAGAAACATATATATATAGATATAATGTGCGTTTATATTCTTATGGACAAAGTTCACTTCTAAGGAGCAGAGAGGCACATGACTATACATGCTTATGGCGTATTATAAATTTACAAGGCAACTTCAGGACAACGTGAAGGAATGCTTTCGATATATATACAATATATATATTGCCTCATCGACATTTACTGTAGATGATTTACGAGCGCCTCTTATCGATCACTAATCTACGTGGGGGATCGCCTAGTTAATGAATATCACAACGATTAACCATATGAGGAATTATTATTATTTCTCAAGTGTCACACTGGCGAGCCGAAAAGTTCGCGAGTTGAAGAAAAAGAGAAGAAAAAAAATTCCAAGAACACTATTCATTTGGTTATTACTTTTCATTTAGACTTTTTTGGACTTTCTTTCAGACACAAAATAAAAATTCTGGTTCGAATAAAGTAAAATTCAGGTTGGGGCATTAATTTTATTATTTTTTTACTATCTATAGTTACTTGCACCAGAATTCTAAGTATTTAAACCAAAATTCTAATAAATTTAGCCAGACTTCTAATTATAAAGTAACCAGAATTAAAATTCTGTAAATGTCCTTATCAGAGTTCTAGTTATTTCAATGAAAATTCTAATTAATTGAACCGAATTATTGTTATTTTAATTAAAATTAAAATTCTGGTTACTTTGTTAAACAAATGCATTCTACAACCGCAGAATCACTAAGTGCTAATAATAAAAAGTTAATTTTTCTTCTCTCTTTAGAAATTGTTGAATAATATAAACAAAACAATTGGTACAAAGGATTCTCAAATAGACAAGATGACTAATTTGAATTCGCTCATTAGTCAAAATATATATCCTTTCACAGATCTACGAATAGAGAAGTTCTGCTGGGGAGGAGAAGAGGGGGGGGGGGTGGACTAATGAATATTTGAAGGACATCTTCCAATTAAAGTGCACCGCTAATTAGTTTTCTAAACTCATTATCGCAAAGTGTAGGAACCTCATTTAAATTACATTTCCTACAAAAAAAAAAAAGGAAAATGTGAGAATAATCACTTTCAGCGAAAACATTATTATTATAGAGTTGCCACAGGTCAGGGAAATCAGGGAAAAGTCAAGGATTTTTTTATTAAATAAAGTTAAATTGGAAAAATTGACTTTTGGAGAAGTTACACAAATGATTGCAGATATTCATGATCCCCAAGTTTTGAACGTTCAAATGAACGAAATATTTTTTATTGAAGATATTTTAATAAATTACTAATCAAAAACAAATTTAAAAACTGAAATATTTACGTTTAGCAACTCACAGTAATTAATTTTTTGGATAGTAACGCAAAATAATTTCAATAAAAGTTTAATTTGGAGAATAAATAAATAAATTTCGTTCATTTGAACGTTCAGAACTTTAGGATCTTGATATTCAATTATTTTCAAAAGTAATAAAATTCCTCGCAGAAGAATCAATTATATTCAAAAATTTTTAAAAAAATTTTCGTCAAAATTTCAATTATATTTAAAAATAATAAAATTCTTCTCTAAAATTCAATTATTTTCAAAAATTATAATAAAATTCTTGTAAAAATTTCAATTATTTTCAAAAATTTTCCTCAATTCAATGATTTTCAATACCTACTGTTTTAATAAAAATTTTCAAAAGAATTCAATTATTTAAAAAAAATTTTGATAAAATTCTAAGCGCAAACATTAAATTATTTTCATAAATAATAAAAATTTTACAGGAATTCAACTATTTGCAAATTTTCTATAAATTTCTTCGCATATTCAATTATTTTCATAAATTAAACAATTTTTTACAGAGATTCAATTATTTTCATGAATAATAAAACTCATCATAGAATTTCAATTATTTTAATCGAATTCGTCAAAAAATTTAATTATTCTTAAATTTTTTTATTAAAATTCATCAAAAGAATTCTGTTAATTAAAAATTTGTTGATAAAATTCTGTATGAAAATTCAATTTTGAGAAACATTTAAATATTCAAAAAATTATTTATTTTTGTATTTAAATAATTAAATTCTCGTAGAATTTTGTAATAAAAATTGATTTAAAAAATGAATTTCAGTTAAATTTTTTTGATAATAATTGAATATTAAAAGCATTATTAGCGTGAATTTTTTTTTAAATAATTGAATTCTCAAAAGGTTTCAAATTAAAATCTTTGAAAATTTGAATTTTTCGTAGGGTAACTGCACCAATTGCCGAGGGTGCACCAATTGTCGAGGATCATAATTTTCTTTTTTAGATAAATAGTATAATATATAATATTTAAGAACAAAAAAAATTTCTAAATAATCTTTGTATTTTCAACTGTATATTTATATATTCAAATTTCGTAGCGATTCTACTAAAATAATTATTTAATTAATATTATAATTCACTGCTGTGAAATTTACTCAAATCTCCATTTTCTTAATACTTCAGGTTGATTAAAACAGATTTTTAGAAATGCAAATTAAACGTATTTATAATGACTTTTTGTGTACAAAATTATTATTATAATTTTGTACAAGAACTAAATTAATTTTGTATGCATGTTTTTTTGTTAAAAAAAAATATTTAATATTTTTTAAAAGCAAATCATCGGTATTTGGTTCCTTTTTTTTGACAGTTCCATTTTTCGAGGTAATGACTCGAAAATTGGTGTAGTCACTTTTTTCGCTGATGCACCATTTATCGATGGTTAAGTGTTTATTTACTAAACGTCAAACATAAATGCCAAACATTTATAGGTACAGAGAAAAAGAAAACAAAATGCTTCAAAAATTTACAACCAACAGAAAATAATCAACCAAAAAAACGAGGAAGACCGAAAAAAAATTAATAAAAAAAATGCATTATTTAAAACTAAAAAATTTTGTTCTATAGTTTAATTATAACCATTATATTCACAGTTCGTAATAAAAGTTTATTTTATTCGTTTACAAATTTAATGTGACTTAAATTAATTTATTTTTTCAATTAATGTCTGATTAACAAAATTGATTAAATTTAATTAACTTATTTATAAAAGTTTAAAAAATAGTTAAATAATTTTCTGTCCTGTATCATCTACTATAAAAAAGGTTTTATATCGATATTATATTAATTATTCAATTATAGTTAAATAAATATATTTTTGTTTTCTGGTAATATTCTATAATATTTTTATCGAAAAAATAAATATCTACTCGATTTTCAAATATCTGTACAGGTTAATTGTTAGGTTATATTGGGTTATATGTTTAAAAATGTCATACCCTCGACAATTGGAACAGACCCTCGAGAAATTAGCACAAGACCATCGACAAATGGTGCTTTTGCTCAATTGACTTTTAAATATATTTTTTGCTTAACAATTTAGTTTATATTAAAAAAATAAATATGAATATTAAACATTATTAGATCCTTCGTTTAAATATACAAAAATCAAATTTTAAAGTGCATTTACTTCCGAGAAAAAAAATTTCAAAGTCACATGTTGCCTAAAACCCTCGACAATTGGTACAGTTACCCTACTTTTAACTGACAATTCTGTAGAATTAATTTCTTTTTTTAAAAAGTTTAAGTGAATTTTTTTTTGAAATTATTTGAAGTTTTTATTTTCTAATATATATATTATATATTTATTTGAAGAATTTCCGAATTATCGAAATTTCATAAAATTAAATTCTTTTCAAGTATTTTAATACAGTTTTTGAAAATAATTACATTTTTCGAAGAATTTACTTAAAATAATTGTATAGAAAATAATTTAAATCTCGTGAAGAACTTTATTATTTAGAAGAATAATTGAATTCTTGTTCACGAATTTTTATTACATTTTTTTAAACACTTGAAATCCTGTTTAGAATTTTATTATTTATGAAAATAATTGAATTCTTGCAACGAATTTTATTACATTTCTTTTTTAAATAATCGAATTCTTTCGAGAAATTTTATTAAAATAGTAGATTTTTCTGAGTAATTGAAATTTCGTAAAATTGAATAATGTAAACAAATGGATTTGAAAATTCTCAATGAACTTTTTAAAAAATTATTAAAGAAAATTCATTTAAAGAAGAATTTTATTTAAAAATTCTAGAAAATAGTAATTGAATTAAAATGATGAAAATAATTTTGGAAAAATTACAGTAAAAATATTGCTATTATATATAAAATAATGATCTTATCACTCGGTTCTCTTTAATTTATTATAAAAAATGAAGAAACCGATCACTCCGAGTCTTCGACTCGGAGTAATCAATTTCTTTATGTTTTATAATAAATATTCTTATAAGTTGTTAAATTTCAAAAAGGTTTGAATTTGAAATTTTTTGAAAATCGCAATTCATATGGAGTAAATAATAATGATTAAATATTTATTTAAAAAAGAATTTAAAAAAACATTTTTTTGGAGTATGTAAACGTTTTTAGAGTTAATCAGAATATTCTTTAGGGTCAGGAAAAAAGTAAAAATTTTGTCTGGAAATCAGGGAAAAAGAAAATTAATGTTTTGTGGCAACCCTGTATATTAACACTATATTAATAGATGTTAATTAATTATTTTTATTACTACTATTATTATTATTTTTGTTTTTCCGCCAAACACGAGACGATTTTGACTGTTTTTTTTCTCAAACGGGAGGAAGAAAAAAACAAGGGAGTTAAAAACCCGTCACAGCAGATGCAGCACCCAAAGATGCTCACAACAGGAAATTCCTCTTCCCCAACCCTCTTCCTTCCTCACTATCTTTCGCCTTCTCTCTCTCTCATTCTCTCTTTCTATGTGCTTGTCTCTCTACGCCACTTACTGTCATCGCAACTTGAGTTTTAACCCTTTCCTTCCCCTCCTCCCTTCTTTCTTTCTTGTCTCTCATGTTGTTTCATCACTCTCTCTCTCTCTCTCTCTCCTCCCGCAGGCATCCCTTTCGTATAAAGAGAGAGAGAGAGAGAGAGAATTCCTCCTCCTCCTTCACCCTTTTCTCTCTTTCTCTCCGTCGCTGCACCGGAATGCACAAATAGACACCACGACTACTCCTCGAAAGTAAAACGCCAACTGGTGAATGGACCCGCGTGTAAAGAAAGATGAGAGAGTAAGAGAGAGGGAGGAGGGAAGGAAGACATGAAAGAGTTGGATGAGGCAACCATTTGAGGCAAAGGGGGAGGAAGAAGAAGAGGAAAAGAAAAAAATGTCAATGAGTCGCGTTTGCCCCGTGCCTTGATTATTATCATCAACGGACTTACAAATACAAATGTTGACATTGCGCGCGCGTGTATATGCGTCTCAATTTTTCATACTCTCTTTCTTCATCTTCTCATCCAAAAGTAAAATCCTCTTTGGAATTCATTCAAACCTTTGCAAATTTTTTAATTATAATTTTCAAACGAAAAAATATACTTTCTAAAAATGCATTATAACCGAATATTGTTACTGTAACTTCTTCAAAATTATTTTCATCATTTTAATTCAATTATTATTTTCAAGAATTTTTAACTAAAATTCTTTTTTAAATCAACTGTTTTTAATAATTTTCGAAAAAGTTCTTTCAGAATTTTCAAATCTATTTGTTTACTTTTCAAAATTCAATTATTTCTAAAAATTCACGCATAATGCTTTTAATATTCAAGTTTTAATATTCTTACTGCCCTTTTTTTTAAAATAAAATGAGCAATTTTAAAAATAATAGAATTTAAATTTTTGTTGAAAACACTAAAAAAATTCAATTTTGGAGAAATTATAAATAATTGCAGAAATTCAATTACATATTTTCAAAAAAAAAAAAAAATTCTTTTTATAAAATTCAACTATATGTATAAAATTTGAAAACAATCCCACTTATCATTATAAATAACAAAATTCTTCCCCAAAGTTCAATTATTCTCATAAATGTCAAAAAAATTCTTGTCCTAATTTCAATTATTTTCAAAAAAATTTTCTAATTTTAACGATTTTCAAATATCTACTATTTTAATAAAAATTTCCCAAAAGAATTCAATTATTTAAAAAAAAAATTAATAAAATTCTACGCATAAATCTTATATTTTCATAAATAATGAAAATTTCGCAGAAATACAATTATTCACAAATTTTGTATAAATTTCTTCGCAATAATTCAATTATTTTCATAAATAATAAAATTTATTAAAGAGATTCAATTATTTAAATAAATTAAAAAAATTTACGGCAACATTTGAATTAACTTTATAAATAATAAAATTTTTCTCCGAAATTAAATTATTTTCGAAATATTTTAATAAAAACTTTCGTAAAAATTTAATTAATTATAAAAATTTTTCGAAATTCAATTTTTTTCAATATCTACTATTTTCATAAAATTTCCCAAAAGAATTCAATTATTAATATATATATATATATATATAAATTTGCAAACAAAAGACAACTTCAGAGTGTGAGGGACAGAAAAAGTGAATGAATGAAAGAACATTCAAATTATTATAGTTAATTAATATTATCTAAAAGTTTAACTAAAATTCACGGAAATTCATTTTTAAATCAATATTGATTAGAAAATTCTACGAGAATTCAATTATTTAATAAAAAATAAATAATTTATTGAATAATTAAATGTTTCTCAAAATTGAATTTTCATACAGAATTTTATCAACAAATTTTTAAATGATTAAATTCTTTCGACGAATTTTTATAAAAAATTTTAAGAATAATTTTTACATTTTTTGAGGAATTCGATTAAAATTGTATTAGAGATAATTGATATTCTGCGATTGAGTTTTATTATTTATGAAAAGAATTGAAATCCTAAAAAGAGTTTTAATCTAATTGAATTCCTGTAAAAAGTTTTATTATTTATAAAAATAATTGAATTTATTTCAAAGAAACTTATAAAGAATGTGTAAACAATAGAATTCCAGCGAAATTTTTATTATTTATGAATATATTAAAATGATTGTGTAGAATTTTATCAAAATTTATTTCAAATAATTAAATTCTTTTTGAAAATTGTATTAAAATAGTAGATATTGAAAATCATTAAATTGAAGAAAATTTTTGTAAATAATTAAATTTTATAAAGAATTCCCTTAAAATTTTTGAGAATAATTGAATGTCTGTATGACATTTTATTAAATTTTTTTGAAAATAATTGAATTCCTAAAAAATAAATAATTTTAAAAATAAAATATTTGCGTAGAGTTTTAATAAAATTTTTTCTAATAATTGAATTGTTTTGAAAAATTTTATTAAAATAGATGTTAAAAATCATTGAATTGAGGAAAATTTTTGAAAATAATTGCAATTTTGCTAAGAATTTTATTAAAATTTTTCAAAATAATTGTATTTCGGAAAAGAATTTCATTACTTATGAATTTAAAATTTAAACGAGAATTTAAAAAAATTTTGAAACATAATTGAATTTCTACGATGAGGTTTATTATTTATGAAAATAATTGAATTCCTAATAAGAATTTTATTTTTTATGAAAATAATTGATTTCTTAAAAAAGAATTTTATGATTTATGAGAATAATTGAATCCCTGTTAAAAATTTTATTATTGATAAAAATAATTGAATTGTTGCAAAGACATTTATAGAAAATTTGTAAATACTTGAATTCCTGTAAAATTTTTATTATTTTCGAAAATAATTGAAATTTCGAAGAGATTTTTATTAAAAATTTTTGAAAATAATTGAATTTCGGAGAAGAATTTTATTATTTATAAAGATAATTGTAATTTTGACGAGATTTTAAAAATTTGTTGAACATAATTGAATTTCTGTGATGAATTTTATTATTTTTGAAAATAATTGAATTCCTCCAATCTCATTTGTGTAACTTTTTAAAAATTCAATTTTTCTTAGTGTTTTTAACTAAAATGCTTCCATGTATATAAATACCAAGCTGAAGTCCACAACGTTGATCAACGAAAAAAAATTGTTTATTTAGTAAATTAATTAAAAATAACGTAGCAATATTGACACAAAAATATTTAGAAAAAAAATATTGATGTTTATATTTTGATAATAATTACTTTACAATTAAATATTAAATTAAAAATAATACTTGAATGCATTAAACAAATTTTTTTCGTTGATAAACGTTGTGGACTTCAACTTCGTATAAATCTGTTATTTTTTATAAATTAACTAAATATTATATTAAAAAAATTGAACTAATTTTGCCTCTTTAACAATGAAAATTGACATTTTCCATATTTTGACATTATTAAGAATTTATTGAAATCGAGTCGATTTCCACTTATTACTTTGTTGCGGATGCGTGCGTCAATCATCTGCTGTATGGAAGGCGCGATTTTACACTATGGAGAACTTATATTGTATTTACATATATACATAATATGGTTTGCACGATTCATGAGCGCATACACCTGTCCTTTTTTTTATTGCGCCTACCTCTTTCATTTCCGTTCTAAAACATTGTAACTCGGTGGTGGCAGAAGAAAAAAGAAAATATTCGAAAGAAGAAGCGCGCACTTATAAAAGAAGACATGCTGATGCTTTATCCGGTATTTTTGTATAATGAATATGTATAATATATATTCACACTCTGAAGTGGTCTTTTGTTTATACTTTTGTTTTTTGTTAACTTCAGATAGATTGTATATTTTATTTTTATGTTGTAGGGTCACACCTAGAGAAATGATTTATTTGAATTAAATAAAATTTATTTCAAACAAATAAAAAAGGATATTTGTCACAGAACCAACTAAACTTTTATTTAGCTCAAATAATATTTTTTATTTGAATTAATATATTTCGTTTAAATATCCATTTTTATTTAAATGAAAAAAATTTTATATTTTCTTTAAATATATTTTATATTTAGAACAAATAAAAAACACTTTTCATTTTAATAAATCCTGTAAGCATTCTAAAATATTAAAATTCACTTATAACCTTCAAATAAATTTAACAATCACAATCACTAATGGAACTTTTAATATTCATTAAAATAAATGTTTATTTTTATAAGAATATTTGTTAAATAAAGTCAGGTTTTTTTATTGTTAGTCATTTTACTTTACTTTTTCACTTCATATGTAAAAGTCCACTGTCACATTTTTCTCACAAAATCTCAAATAAGACACTAAAATGTAAATGAAATCACATACAAATCTGTTACTTTGTACTAATTAAAATTTTCACTTAAAAAGAAAAATTCTGTACTTAAATCAATTAAATTTGTTAACTATTCATGATGAATAAACCTCTTATAATTGTACGCGTTAAACTGTTAAAAGCAAAACATCTTATTGTTTTACTATAGCAATGCAATATGCGCAGGCGTCTACTTATAAGTCAAACAAACATTTATTTGAATCAAATATATTTTTTATTTGCTACAAATATACTATTTCATAAATTGCAAATATATTTCTTTATTTTAGATTAATTAGTGCATTTATTTGAAATAAATATTAGTTTATTTATTTTAAATAAAATATTTATTTGCAACAAATAAATTTTTCTTAAATATACACTTTTAGTTAAAATAAATAACTTTTTTCTCTGGGTGCAGTCCAATTGACTTTCGTCTGGGGGTTGTTGCGGCTATATTTTGAAAAAATCTGGTTTCAAAATATGTAAAACTAGAAGACTTCCTGATTCCATTAACCACAATATTATTCCGAAAATTATATTTTTTTAAATTTTATTATTAATCAAAAGTTGGCCTCTCATAGTGTTATTTTGTAACCTTAAATTTTGCACTTTTTTAAAATCGTTTTTATTCAATTATTATTTTATGTCATATAACAGAACTGACCAAAAGCATAAATTATTTGATGGTGAATCAGGAATCGAAGCAATTACTATAAAAATATATTATTTTTAATTAATAAAGCGAAATCGAAAATTTTTTTCACAAAAAAATTTTCCGATTTTCTGAAGACTATAACTTTTTTCTCAATGCTCCTAAAATTTCAATCTTCTCCGTGTAGTTTAAAAGTAATATAATTTACTCAATATTAAAATTTGACGTATGTGTTTTGCTTCGTTTTTGAAAAATTAATTTTTTAATTTATTTTCTTAAAAAGGTTAATTTTATACAATTCTCATCGAATTTCAACGTGTAAATAGAGTGATGTGAAATTGGTCGGTTAACTTCAAGTCGTAAAATTAACCTTTTGAAGTGAATAATTTAAAAAACCCCCAGACGAAAGTCAGTGGAGTGACCCTGTAATTATTTTTATTTTACAATTAATTCAAAATTGTAATGACAAATAGAAATCATCAGAATTTTTTTCACTTCTTTTCATTGAAAGACTAAAATTTTGTTAAATATTATGTTTCGTCATATTAAAATTATGCAGATTTTTGTTCTTTACTTCTAAGGAAAAATAGAAAATTGTTGAAAACTGTAATTAAGAAATAGAGAATTTATTTATTTTGCATTATTTTTCTTTATGAATCACAATTTTTTTAACAAAATTATTATAAATTTTCTTTTAGAAAAAGAAGAAAAATATTTGCACAATTTCTATTTTTAATCTTATTTTTGGAACAGGATTTTCCACAGGAATTAAGACATTCAAAAATTTTAAATTCAAAACTTTTTTAAATTAAACAATTTATAAAAGTATTGTTATAAAACATGAAGATATCAATTGCTCCGAGTCGAAGACTCGGAGTGATTGATTTCTTCATGTTTTCTAATAATTAAAAATGACAGAGAGATAAAATCATTATTTTACATTATCAGAATATTGTTACTGTAACTTTTTAAAAATTATTTTCTTCATTTTATTTCAATTATATTTTAATTATGTGAATGTTCAATTCGAATTATTTATTAAATTTTTTTTTAATATTGCAAATTTTTTTTTTATACAAATAATTTTCAAAAGAACGAAAATATTTTATCGTACGTTACCAAAGATGGAAAAAGACACCGGAAGCATTATTTGTTGATGAAAAATTACTCACCTGAAACAGAAAAAACATTTTCTCATTAGTACTTAGTTACACCTGATTTAGTTTTAATAAATATTATTTATTAATAAATATACTTAAATTAGTAAATATTATTAAAATATTGAGATATTATTTATTTCGAAAAATATCCCTAAATTCTAATTAATAATAGACAATATGACAATAATAATTATATTTACAGTAATTAGACGTTATAAATATTTTGTTGTAAAACTTTGTAATATTAAATATTAAAATAAAATTAATGCCTATTTTTTCAATTTATTAACTAATAAATTAATTAAAATAATTAAAATAATTAAAATAATTAAAAATAATTATTTTACTAAATATTATTAACAAATTTCGAAAAAATTACTAAAGAGCAGATAAGGAAAAAAAATTCCCCTTAACGAGATGAGAGGAAAATAATTTTTCTCTCCTTGCATTTTTTTCATGCACGCAAACTTGAAGTTTCACAAGTTATTTTCATAATTTTTTTTTCTTTATTTCTATGTGTTAATGTATAAGTAAAAGCAGGGTCGTGTCACGCCTGGTTATAGTATTATTATTATTATTATTATTTTTGTACTTTTTTTTATGTTCAAGCCCACTTTACCACCTTGCATGAAAGTGACGACAGTTCCGGTATATAGTAATACTACGCTCGCCTCATCGTATACACAAACTTCATTGAATGAAACCAGAGGCAAAAAAAAATGTCAATGAGTGCAATTATTAATGTACGAGCTCGATGACGCGTGCGCATTATTCCTTAGGTCTCTCGCGAAACCGGCCAAGTGTATTTTTTTTCTTCAAAAGTATTTTATTCTAAATTTCATTCAAGTCCAGACGCTTATAATTATTGTTTCTTCAATTACTGTCGATTTAAGCTACCGTCGATTGTATTTTCCGTTTATTCAATTACCGTCGAATTTTTTGTTTTTGAGAATTTCCACTACTTTCAATTCGCTAATTCAATTAAATATATTAAAAATTAAAAACTTTAAATAATTATAAAAAATTCATAAAGAATTTTATCAACAAATTTTTAAATAATTGAATTCTCTTGACAAATTTTAATAAAATTTTAAAGAATAATTGCATTTTTCGTAAAATTTGATGAAAATTGTATTAAAAATAATTGAAATTCTGCCAAGAATTTTATTAAAAGTTTTGAAAATAATTGAATTTCGGTGAAAAATTTTATTATTTCTGAAGATAATTGAAATTTTGACGAAAATTTTTGTAAATTTTTAAACATTATTGTATTTCTCAGAAAAATTTAATTAAAATTATTTTGAAAAAAATTGAATTGTTACGCAAAGAATTTCATTAAAATTTTTGAAAATAATTTTATTCTTTAAAGAAATTTAATTAAAAATGTATTGAAAATAATACTTCAATTCTATTAAATAAATTGTAGCAAAAGTTATTAAAATAATTAAATTTCTTTGATAAATTTTAATAAAATTTTTAAGAATAATAACTTTTTTCGAGGAATTCCATTAAAATTGTAAAAAAAATAATTGAAATTCAGCATTGAGTTTTATTATTTATGAAAATAATTGAATGCCTGTAAAATATATTATTATTTATGAAAATAATTTGTAAATAATTGAATTCCTGTGAAATTTTTTTTATTTATGAAAATAATTAAATGTATGCGTAGAATTTTATTAAAATTTTTTTTAAGTAATTGAATTCTTTTAGGAATTTTTATTAAAGTAGTAGATATTAAAAAGTTATTGAATTGAGGAAATTTTTTGAAAATATTAAAAATATTGCCAAGAATTTTATTAAATTTTTTAAAAACAATTGAATTTTTGCAATCATTTGTAATTGCTTCAAAATTTAATTTGCTTTAGTGTTTTTAACTAAAATTCTTCTATAAATCCATTATTTTTAATAATCAATTAAATATAAATATTAAAAAATTTAACTAATTTCAGAAGAATTTTAGTTTAAAAAATTTTTTTTAACTCTAAGTTTTTTTTATATTTCTAATTAAATTCATTTAAAATTAAAATTAAAAAAAATTTTCAATCAAAATTTGTTGAAGTTCATCTACTTTTTAAAATTATAAACACAATACTAGAAATTTCATTCTTTTTAAACAATTTAATAAAATTTTTGCTAATAATTCAATTATTTTCATAAATAATAAAATTCATCGCAGAATTTCAATTATTTTTAATGCAATTTTACAGGAATTGCTCAAAAAATGTAATTATTTTTAAAAATTAAATTTCAATTCCTCAGCAAAAAATCAATTATTTAAAAAAATGTTTTTTAAAATTCTTTGAAAGAATTTAATTATTTACAAAAATATTCGAATTGTTCACAGAAATTTAATTATTTTCAAATATTTTATTTAAAGTTCTTTGAGAATTTTCAAATTCTTTTGTTTACAATTTAATTTTTTGAAAAAAATTAATTCTACAGAATTCTTAATTAAAAGTATAAAAAGTTCAAATGTTCAAAGTTTTTAATTTGAAACCTTTTGAAAATTCAATTATTTCAAAAAATAGATTTCAATATTCAATTATAATCTAAAATTTTAACTGAAATTCATTATTTTTTAAATCAATATTTACTATAGAAAATTTTACGAGAATTCAATTGTTTAACTACAAAAATAAATACTTTATTAAATAACTAAATGTTTCTTAAAATTGAATTTTCATACTGAATTTTATCAACAAAATTTTTAAATAATTTAATTCGCTTGACAAATTTTAATAAAATTTTTAAGAATAATTTCATTTTTCGAGAAATTTGATGAAACTTGTATTAAAAATAATTGAAATTCTATTAAAATAGTAGACATTGAAAATAATTGAATTTTGCCAAATTTTTTAAATTAATTAAATTTCTACAAAGAATTTTATTAAAATTATTTTGAAAAAAATTTTATTGTTACAAAGAATTTTATTATTTATAAAAATAATTAAATTTTTTGAAGAAATTGAATTAAAAACGTATTGAAAATAATACTTAAATTGTAATAAATAAATTGTAGCAAAATTTTTTAAAGTAATTGAATTTGTTTGCTGAATTTTAATAAAATTTTTAAGTATAATTACATTTTTCGAGGAATTCCATTAAAATTGTATTAAAAGTAAAAAAGAATTGAAAGTCTGTGATGAGTTGTATTATGGATTTATGAAAATAATTGAATCCCTGTAAAAAATGTTATTATTTATGAAAATCATTGAATAATAATTTATGAAAATAATTTGTAAATAATGGTTGCCACAAAATAATAAATGTAAAATTCCAGGCTTTTTCCAGGTCAATACTTATGAAATTCTAGTCAAAAATTAAAAAAATTGCTGGCTTGAGAACATAGCTTTGGCTCTTAAAAGTTTTTTTAAATTTCTAAATACCAGAAACTTAATAATAATTACGAGCCAAAAATTTTTTCTTTCAAAGAGATTTTTATATGGCGATGACACAAAAATTTTTCAATTTTAAATTAAAATTTTGTTAAAAATCTTTGAAAATAGGCAAAATTCCAAAAAAATTTTTAAATTACATTCAATTTCCAGATTTTCCAGGATTTCCATGCTCTGTGTGGCAACCATGAATAATTATAAAAAAAAGTATAAAAAAAGTAATCAAAACAAAAGTTTTGATTTTGTTTCCCCTTTCTTTTGTTTTGCCTTTTTTCGAAAGAGAGAATTTCGTATTGGACAGACAAGAATAATTTATTTATAAAGAAGAAACGAGGCAAGATGTACACACACATGCATAAAAATGGGTCCATAAACGTATACCCAATCGCAACCGTGAACCCGATAGAGTCGACTTTGACTCCTCATCGGTGACTTCCGGTCGTCCATTGACCCGAAGCGCGGCACGACGCAAAACTATACAGTCACGTCGGGAATTAAGGGGTAAAGTTTTCTTTTTCTTTTTTTAAAAAAAATTTTCCTTCTCACTCTGCCTTTACCATTCTTGATTGCTTAATATCCTCAAAGGACGACTTTCACTTTTCAAAACGATACTTTTTTTGTTTTGTTTTTTCCCCCCTTTTTTTAAAGTGTCAAACATCATTAAACATCTTTAGATAATTAACAAAGTTAATTATCCTCAACTTCATTTTTGTTCTCTCTCTCTCTTTATTCTTTTTTTTATATTCTTCATATAAAGTATAAATATACTCTCTACTTTCTTTACTTCGTTTATTGTGTTTAATCGATTCCTCTCTCTCCTCTTTCTTCCTCTTTCTCGTTCTATTGTCGGTGAAGTAAATTTGCGATTGTTGAAAAATTCAATTCATAATTATAAATCGATAATATATTGAAGTTAATTTGTAAAATTTGCGCAGTACAATAATTCTTTATTCGTTTGCAAATCAAGATTTAATGCAACAATGTAATGAGGAATGAATTGAAAATTTTATTGTTCGAATTTTAAAGAAGATTTTATCTTGAATTGAAGTTTAATTATCAGAATTATCGTACGGTAAATTTTTGAATTAACTTCATGTGTTATAAAAGATGTCTTTATTATTTCGCAGGGTAAAAGTGCCATTAAAGTTTGACGAGTCACGTGAGGAGTAATCGGAATTTATTTATTTAATAAATATTTCGAAAATTTATTTTTTGATTTTTTTGTTAAATTTCATATTTATGTTTACATATACTGAACAACAAACTTTCAACAACACTTGTTGTTTTTTGTGCGTATAGCAAATGTACCTAACTTTTTTTTTCTTTCAATTTTTTTTTTTTTTTTTTTTTTTTTTTTTTTGATAAGCAGCTATTTAGCGCCACTGAACTGTCGACGATCGAAAAGGAATTCGAAGGAGGCGAGATAACAGCTTTCTACGGACCGTGAGATTATATTCTTACGCAAATAACCAGTTTCTCAGACAGGAAGTACACTGATATGAATTTTTAATTTTGTCGAAAATCGTGTGAAATGTAAAGATCATTCAAAAATATAGAAGACAAATTGTAACACACAAAAACATTTAACCCGAATGTATATGAAAAAGAAAAAAAAATAAATAACAACGTAACACTTTTTATCAGTTTTAAATTCCTTTTTTCCACGGAAAAAAAGAAAGAAATTTACTACTTAACTGTCAAATATTTAATTAAGAAAACTATTTTTTTATGTAATTTTCCCGCGGTATTAAATAAACTTTTTGAAAATAATGTATTTGAAAATATTTGTTTTTGGAAAAAAAGAATGATATATTTCGAGAATATTAATTGAAAAAATATTTAACTTGAAGTAATTGTGAAAAAACATTTTTTTTCTTTGAGAATAATTTTTTTTTTTTTTTAAATATTTATGAATTATGATCTAATAATAATATTAATCATTAATTATATTAATAATTAAACTTGACGATAAAAAAATTCGTTTTAGAAACTTCACAAAACTGACAAAAATTTCATTCTATATTTTATTTTCCTGACTTTTTCCAAATTTTCATCAAAAATATTGACTTCTTTCATATCCTAATGCTAATAAATTGAATTCCTACAACGAATTTTATTATTCATCAAAGAATTTAAATATATTTAAAAAAATAATTTAATTCTTGAGAGGAATTTTATAAAAAATTTTAAATAATTGATTTTATTTTGACTAATTTTTATGCAAATTCTAATTAAAATAATTGGATTCCTGAGAAATTTTTATTATTCACGAAAAGTTTTTAATTCTTACAAAGATTTTTACAAAAAAATTTTTAAATAATTGAATTCTGTTTGGAAATTTTATGAAAATAGTAAATATTGAAAATTATTCAATTGCGAAAAGTTTTTAAAAATAATTAAATTTTACAAAGAATTCCCTTAAAATTTTTGAGAATAATATTGAATGTCTGTATGACATTTTATTAAATTTTTTTGAAAATAATTGAATTCCTAAAAAGCATTTTACTATTTATGAAAATAAATTGAATTCTTGCAAACGATTTTATTATAATTTTTTGAAATAATTGAATTTCCATGAAGAAATTTATTACTTTTAACAATAATTCAATTCTTATGATGAATATTGTTATTTATGAAAATAATTGAATTTTCCAAAGAATTTTATTACTTTTAAAAATAATTGAATTCTTGTGATGCATATTGTTATTTATGAAAATAATTAAATTTTACAAAGAATTCCCTTAAAATTTTTGAGAATAATTGAATGTCTGTGTGGCATTTTATTACATTTTTTTTATAAATAATTGAATTCTTCCAAAGGATTTTAAAAACATTTTATATAAAAATATTTCATATATGATTTTTTCGAAAAATTGAAATTAAATTTTTAAAATAATTACACTTTTCGAGCAATTCCTGTAAAATTGTATTAGAAATAATTGAAATCCTGCGAAGAATTTCATTGTTTATAAAAATAGTTGAATAGTTGCTAAGAATTTTATATAAATTTTCAAGAATAATTGAATTATTCTAAGAAGAATTTTATTATTTATGAAAATAATTGAATTATTGCGAAAAATTTTCTTAAAATGTTTAAAAAGAATGAAATTTCTGTAAAAATTTTTTTTATTTTCGAAAATAATTGAATTCTTCATAAGAATTTTGTAACATTCTTTTAAATAATTAATTTTTTCGAAGTATAATAAATATTATAAAAATTTTATTAGTTTAAATAATTGAATTCTTGTGGAAAACTTTATTTGTGAAAATAATTGAATTTTTCAATTAATTAATTTAAAATAGTATAAAAAATAATTTAAATTCTTCGATGAGTTTTATTATTTAATTTATGAAAATAATTTAATTTTAGATAAATTTTATCAATTTTTTTTTTTAAAAATTGAATTGTCTTTCAGTGTAGTTCAAAAAACGTAAAAATTTGAAAAATTCAAAAATTTGAAAATTCAAAAAATAGAAAATTTAAATCTAAATTTACCCAGAGTAAATGAAATATACCGAGCAAGTTATTCATGGAATTGAATATATACGTGTTTTTGAAACAAAAGTACAATAGAAAGCTAATAATATATACAATGCAAATTGTTCTAGTTGTTGTAGAAGGAAAGGAAAAAATTATTTTATTTTCTTCACGAAAGATATAGTGTGCTCTTTTCGATATATCGGGTAAACGTCATTAGCGATCGACTCAATTTTCTTTATGGAATCGAGAGAGAGAGAGAGAGGGAGAAAGATGTGTGTATATATGTGGTGAATGTGCTTTTGCCAGGCGAGCGCTGTCTGGTAATGTCGCCAACACACGGGAGCGGTGAATGACTCGACATCCCGTGCATGTGACCGTATAAGTGTGTGACTGGAGGAGTTTTAACTGACGTCAGAATCAGGGTTTACTAATATACAAGAACGTGACGCCATCAAACAGAAAAAAAGGACGCTTAGCGTCGTGCCAGCGTTTTCTCGATGCACTGTATTCATTCTTATTTGATTATCTCATTTTTATGACTGGACGCTATTATTTCTCCAGCAGCTAAACGCTATTAATTTAATATCTAAACGCTGTTTTTTTGCTGATTAAACGCTATTAATTTTTTAGCATCTTAACGCTAAAACCTTCTGTAATAGCTAGACGCTATTAATTTTTTTAGTAACTAAACGTTGTTAATTTTTTTAGTAGCTAAACGCTATTAATTTTTTCAGTAGCTAAACGTTTTTCATTTTTTTCGTCGCTAATCACTACTAACTTTTAAATACCTATAAGCTATTTACTATTTAGTAGCTAAACGCTATTAATTTAATACCTAAACGCTGTTTTTTTAGTCACTAAACGCTATTAATTCTTTAGCACCTAAACGCTATTAGCTTCTTTAATACCTAGACGCCATTAATTTTTTCAGTAGCTAAATGTTATTAATTTTTTCAGTAGCTAAACGCTATTTACTTTCTAGTAGCTAAACACTACTAATTAAATATCTAAACGCTGTTAATTTTTTAGTGGTGAAACGCTATTAGCATCTTCAATAGCTGAACGCTACTAAATTTTTAGAAGCTAAACGTTATTAATTCTATAATTGTTAAACGCTGCTAACTTTTTAATTAGTAACTGAAAATTCATGAAACGTTAATAATTTGGAAGCGTGGAAAGAGTTAATAATTTGGAAGAATATAGGATGATTATTAGGAAAACGTTTATTATTTTATGGATGTTTTTGCTTCTTGAACTGCGAATACCAAACGTTGGTTACTCTAAAATATGGTAATTTTGGTGCTGGGTAGTTTTAAACGCTGCTCTACTTCAAAAAAGTTTTCAAATTTTACTAATTGGTGACAATTATAAAAGGTGGTAATTTTACCGGATGGTAATTAAAAGCGTTAGTAATTTTTTTAATTGGTAATTTGGAATTCTGGTAGTTCCAAATGCGAGTAATTTTACTAACTGGTAGTTTCCAACGCTGATAGTTTTAAACGTTGGTAATTTTACAAATTGGTAAGATTACCAGTTTTTATTATTACCAATTGGTAATAAAAGCTGGTAATTTTACAAATTGGTAGTAATAGACGCTGGTAATTTTACACCAATTTGTAATAATAAAAGCTGGTAATCTTACCGATTTGTAATAATAAAAGCTGGTAATTTTACCAATTGATAATAATAAAAACTGATAATTTTATCAATTACTATTAGTTGGTAATTTAAATTGAAAAAATAAAATTATTTCGACGAGCAGTAAAATCGTTGGGCAGGAAGAAGAGTGAGTTTAGTAAAAAAGAGAGAGGGAGAGAGAGAGAGAAATGGATTTTAACACTGCTAAATTATTCCCAAAATTAATAATAAAAAAAAAACCAAATGGGATAGAGTTGTTTTGATAAGCGGTAAAATCGCCCTGAGCAGCACACCTCGTGACTCCGTCACTGTGAGATGTTGGTGTGTGTGTGTATGTTTAAAACACGCAAATGTAACACTGAGCAAAGAGAGAGAGAGAGAGAGAGAGAGAGAGAGAGAGAGAGAGAGAGAGAGAGAGAGAAAATGCTTGGCCATGTGTGGGACCGGAAGTGTGAGTATCCGGCCAGACTTGTGTGGGCTTCTCTGCGCGCTCTCCATTCCTCTTCCCTGTCAATGCTTCGATCTTTCCCTTTCACTCTTTCTGCATTTCTCATAGATATATATCCTACGCCCTCTCTCTTATACTAAACTCACTCTTCTTCCTACGCAACGATGGTTACAAGTGATACGATATCGCGCGAGAGAGCAAACTAGAACATCGTTTTATGTTTATCGATAGTCACCGCGATTCTATTGTGTAATCGAGTCGTTATAATGTAGATATAATCACGTACAAGCTTTTTTTTTATTTCTTCCATACTCTTCCATGATAATAATAATAATAATATAAATAATAATTGCTGTATAACAATAATAATAATAATAGCAGTAGTAGTAAGAACACTAGTAGTTATATTGATACTAGTAATAGTAGCAGTAGTAATAGTAATAGAAGCAGTAACAATAGTAGTGGCAGTAATAATCGTAGCAGGAATAATATTATTAATAATTAATTAATTAACTATAATAATAATCGTTGTATTCTGTCCAGTCTGTCCACACCTGAAGTTAGACTTTTGTGCATACTTTTGTGTTTTTTATATGTTTTGGTAAATAATATTATACTTCTTTATTTTTTACTATTTTTGTAATTTAATAACATTATCTTTATTTTTCAAATAATTCAAAAGTATTTTTATTAATCTAAAAAAATTATTAATGTTATTATTCATTATTTCTTTGTTTCTAAAAAAATTAGCATTTTATAACAAACGTTTCAGGAAATTAACAAATGCAAATCCTGCACAATATTATCCTTTTTTTAATATGAAAAACTTAATTGTTTGACAAATCGAAATTATGCAGCTATTTTTACCGTTAAAAAAAAAAAATTTTAAATTGTTGGAAAATTAAAATTAGAAAGCAGAAAATATTTTGCACATTTTTTGCTTCTCAATTACAAATTCATAAACAAAATAGAAGTTTTAAGTAAAAAAAAATGTTATAAATCAAATTTTGTTAAAGAAATTTTTAATTTATTTTGGAAAAAAATATTTACAAAATTTCTATTTGTTAAAAACGATTGTAAAATTATTCGAAAACATCAATAACTTCTTTTCTAAATAAATATTTAATGATTATTATTTTTCCACAGAAATCAAGATTTTCAAAACATTCAAATTCAAATCTTTTTGAAATTTAACAAACTATAAGAATATTTATTATAAAACATGAAGAAATTGATTACTCCGAGTCGAAGACTCGGAGTGATCGGTTTCTTCATGTTTTATAATAAATTAAAGATAACCGAGTGATAAGATCATTATTTTATATAATAGAAATATTTTCACTGTAATATTTCCAAAATTATTTTCATCATTTTAATTCAATTACTATTTTCTAGAATTTTTAAATAAATTATCTTTAATAATTTTTGAAAAAGTTCTTTGAGAATTTTCAAATCCATTTGTTTACATTATTCAATTTTACGAATTTCAATTACTCAGAAATTCTTCAATTGAATACGTATTGAAAAATGAACACTTCAACTAATTTCAGAAAAAAATTCAATTAAACTTTGTCAAAATAATTAATTCTACAGAATTTTTGGTTATAAGTATGAAAAATAAAGATTTTCAAAGAATTTAACTTGAAACCTTTTCAAAATCCAATTGTTTCTTAAAATTCATGCTATAATGCTTTTAATATTCAAATATTATTTTAATATTTGAATAATTTAAATAATAAATATTCAAATCTAAAATTATAACTGAAATTCATTTTTAAATCAATTTTTATTAGAAAATTCTATGAGAATTCAATTATTTAAATGGAAAAATAAATAATTTATGCAATAATTAAATATTTCTAAAAATTGAATTCTCATAAAGAATTTTATCAAAACATTTTTAAATAATTCATTTCTTTTGACGATTTTTAATAAAATTATTAAGAACAATTACACTTTTCCAGGAATTCGATTAAAATTGTATCAAAAATAATTGAATTCATTTGAAATTGAGGAAAACTTTTGAAAATAATTGAAATGTTGCCAAAAATTTTATTAAAAATTTTAAAAATAATTGAATTTTGGAAAAGAATTTTATTACTTTTGAAAATAATTGAATTTATGAAATCATTTATAACTTTTCAAAAATTTAATTTCCATTAGGAAATAATTTGCATATCATTTCTATTTCTTCATTACAATTGTTTTAATAAAATTCAAAGTTTTATAAAAATAAAGGAAAAAAATATTTATAAATTCTATTTGTCAATTACAAATTTTAATTGAGAATTAAATTGAAACTTTTCAAATTTTTTAAAAGTAAAGGAAAAAATTTTATTTAAAAAAATGTTCTGTTACATTTATTTACGAATTTCATTAAAATTATTCGAATAACTTCTTTTATAAATAAATATTTAATTATTATTATTATTTTCCACAGGAATTAAGATATTCAAAAATTTCAAATTCAAACCTTTTTGAAATTAAACAATAACTTATAATAATTAATAATTAACGAGTAATAAAATCATTATTTTATATTATGAGAATATTGTTACTGTAAATTCTTCAAAATTATTTTTATCATTTCAATTCAATTATATTATTTTCTACAATTTTTAATTATTTTTTATGAAAATAATTAAATTATTGCGAAGGAATTTATAAAAAAATGTTTGTAAATAATTGAATTCCAGTGAAATTTTTATTATTTATGAAAATAATTAAATGTTTGCGTACAATTTTATTAAAAAATTTTTTAAATAATTAAATTTTTTTTTGAAATAATTTTATTCAAATAGTAGATACTGAAAATCATTGAAATGAGAAAAATTTTTGATAATAGTTGAACTTTAGAGAAGAATTTTGTTATTTATAAAGATAATTGGGATTTTGATGAGAATTTTTGTTAAATTTTGAACATAATAATTGAATTTTAATTCTTTTGAAAATAATTGAATTTATGAAATTAATTGTAATTTCTCCAAAATTGAATGTTTTTAGTGTTTTCAAGAAAAAATTGAATTAGAAATTTTTAAATTCTATTTTTAAAATTATGCTAATTTTGTTTTAAAAAGTAAGTAAGAAGTTAATAATAATAAAAATTGCTTTTTTTCTGCCCCTTCAATGAATGAAAATATGTATTATATTTGATGATTTCATTCGTTCTATTTCGAAAATGTGATCAACTGCATTGCGTATTGCGTGGGAGAGGTGAATATTTTTCACATGACACATTCCAAGAATATATATATGTATATGTGTCTAATATTTGTCTCGCGGATATTTTTACGTTAGTTGTCTCATTATTATTTTTTGTTCTCTCTAATGAATTTAATATAATGGTATTAACGCCTAATTATATCTCCTGGCACAATATGAGTTTTTAAAAACACGACAATATTCCTTCTCAGATAAGTTAAATTTTTCTATAATTAATGTACTCAATTATAATAATTAATGTGTATGAAAATAAATAAAATTGCAAATCTACAATTTGTAATCAAGAAACTGAAATTAAATAATAATAATAAAAATAAATTTTATTTATTTTTACTATAATATAGTTAAAGTAATAAAATTTATAATACTTAATAAATTAATAATAATTTTTACATTAATAAAATGAACGTGAAAAATAATATTTCCTCCAGTATTTTGAAAGCCAAAAGAAAAAGAAGATATGAGAAAATAGTACAAATTCCAAATTGAGGAATTCACGAATGTAATCAATGTTTTACAATATTTTTCTTTTTTCTCCCATGTATATTAAATAAAAATTTTTTTTTAATGTGTACATACTGTTTGAATTTAGTTTTTTGTAAAGTATGCATGACAAAAGGTTCGTCAACAGATGCATCCATTCATAATTCAGATTCCTGACATTCCGATCTCTGTGTTATATTCCGGGAAACCAAACGCAGCACACAATGTTTTAGAAGTTGCGTGTATAATAGTGAAATTCTTGAAAAATAAAGTTTTATACGCTCGCCTCGGAAATATCTATCTCTATATATATACGTATCTAAACATTTGTGTCATACATTTTTTTTCGCATTGGGGTTGAATATTTATTTTTAAAAAAATCACTTTTTTTTAGTTACATTTTTTCTATCTAATTTATTCTTATTTTTTCCTCTAAATTCCTCTTCACTATTTCGACTATTTTTGGATATTAATTAACAATCACTGATTCGTAACTTGAATTCCCGAAAATAATTTTAAAAAATTGAAACAATTGGAAATTTTTTAAAATTTTATATTTTAAACAATTTCATTTTTTCATCTTTAAAAATTATCTATTATAATTCTATTTTTGAAAAAAAAAACATTATTTTATGAATTTACGAATATTATTCTATTTAAATAATTCATTTCTCGTATAGTTGAATTCTGATAGGAATTGATTTAAAAAAATTTCAAATTAAAATTTTAGAAAATAATTGAATACTAAAAGCGTTATTAATCAGAATTTTAGGAATTAATTAAATTTTAAAAGGTTTTGTAAATTAAATTCCTTAAAAATTAACGGCAAGCAAAAGAATAAAAAATGTTTAAATTTTTATTTAAAAAAATTATTAATTACATTATTTTTCTTTAAAAATTCTCAAAATTTTTCAATAATGTTATTCAAAAATTCTAAAAAAAATAATTTAATTTTTAGAAGAATTACAGTTGCAATTGCAATTTTTAGAAATAATTAAATTTCATGAGGTTTTTCATTGAAAATTATTTGAAATTTTAATTTCTGTGGAAAAATAAAGAAGAATAATTTTTAAAATTTTTAACTTTTTTTTTTTTTTTTTAATTTTTTTTTTTTTTTTTTTTCTATTTTTTGTATTCAAGTTCTGAATAATTCAATTCAATAAATTCTGAAAAATTGTTTATTGAAAAAATGTAATTAAAATTTTCTAAAAATAATTATATTTTCGAAAATAATTTTAAAAAATTGAAACATTTGAAAATTTTGTCAAATTTTATTGAAATAAATGTTATATTTTAATGAATTTTATTTGTTTACCTACTTTTAAAAATTATTTTAAAATATAATCGTATTTTTGAAGAACTCTTAAAAAAAATTTTTTTTTTATCAATACAAATAAAAATTTTATTAAAATTCGTCAAAGGTATTCAATTCGTAGAATTTCAATTATTTTTAATACAATTTTAATTGAATTCCTGGAAAAATGTAATTATTCTTAACAATTTTTTTAAAAATCGTCAAAAACAATAAATAATTTACAAATGTTTTGATAAAATTCTTTATCAGTATTCAATTTTTAGAAATATTTAATTATTCAATAAATTATTTACTTTTCCATTTAAATAATTGAATTCTCGTAGAATTTTCTAATACAAATTAATTTAAAAATGAATTTTAGTTAAAATTTTAGATTTGAATATTTATTATTCAAATTATTCAAATATTCAAATAATATTTGAATATTAAAGGGCATGATAGCAAATTACAGTAGAAATATTCCTATTATATAAAATAATCATCTTATTACTCGGTTATCTTTAATTTATTATAGTTTGTTAAATTTCAAAAAGGTTTGAATTACAAATTTTTGAATATCTTAATTCCTGTGGAAAAATAATAATAATTAAATATTTATTTAAAAAAGAAGTTATTCGAATAATTTTAATAAAATTCGTAAATAAATGTAACAGAACCTTTTTTTCAAGTAAAATTTTTTCCTTCATTTTCTAAAAATTTGAAAAGTTTCAATTTAATTCTAAATTAAAATTTGTAATTGACAAATAGAATTAATAAACATTTTTTTCCTTTATTTTTAAAAAACTTTGAATTTTATTAAAACAATTGTAATGAAGAAATAGAAATGATGCAAATTATTTCCTTATGAAAATTGAATTTTTGAAAAATTATAAATGATTGCATAAATTCAATTATTTTCAAAAGTAATCAAATTATTTTTCAAAATTCAATTGTTTTTAAAATTTTTAATTATCTTTAATTTGTTATTAAAAAGGAAGTAAAAAAAAGCAATCAATTTCTTCATGTTTTATAATAAATATTCTTATAATTTGTTAAATTTCAAAAAGGTTTGAATTTGAAATTTTTGAAAATCGCTTGATTTCTGTGGAAAAATAATAATGATTAAATATTTATTTTGAAAAGAAGTTATTAGTGTTTTCGAATAATTTTACAATCGTTTTTAACAAATAGAAATTTTGTAAATATTTTTTCCAAAATATAAATTAAAAATTTCTTAAACAAAATTTGATTTATAAACATTTTATTTACTAAAAACTTGTACTTTGTTTACGAATTGTAATTGAGAAGCAGAAAATGTGCAAAATATTTTCTATTTTTAATTTTCCAACAATTTTTTTTTTTTTTTAAAATAGCTTTATAATTTCGATTTGTCTAACAATTAAGTTTTTCATATTAAAAAAAGGATAATATTTTGCATGATTTACATTTGTTAATTACTTAAAACGTTTGTTACAAAATGACAATTTGTTTAGAAACAAAGAAATAATATTATTAATAATTTTTTAGATTAATGAAAACATTTTAGAATTATTTGAAAAATAAAGATAATAGTATTAAATTAAAAAAAAAAAGTAAAAAACTAAAGAAGTATAGGTTTTGTTTATAAAAATTGAAAATTTTCTTCAAAAATATTAAGAAACGGGAATATGTAATTTTTTTCCCAAAGTAAAAGCATTCTTTTATATATATATATATATTCATTATATTCATATTGTTCACAAACTCATTAGTTTGTGAACAATATTGTTATTGAGAAATAAAAATTATGCATAAAATGGGTATTTATTTCCTATTTATTAGTCATAATTTTTTAACAATTTTCTATTTTTTGTAAATAAAGAAGAGAAAAATTTGCATAATTTAGATCAGTAAAACGAAATTTGTTTTAGAAAAAAGCATATAATAAACAAAATGGGTATATTTTTTATTTGTTAATCATAATTTCTTTTTTTAATTTTCTAATTTCTAATAATATTTTATTATGAATCATTAAAAAAATACTTGCAGATTTTCGATTTGTCAAACAATATTTTTGAACGAAAAAAAAGCATATAAACAAAAACTAATTTCAAACTGCAGACACAATATGAATAAAAGAATACGAAAATTAATACAGTTAATAATATAAAAAAAATGTTTGTGAGAGCAAAGTGCAGGTACATATTGAGTTAAAGTAAATCAAGAACAATATCGCCTTATCGAAAACTGGGAGTCAAAATATTCAAAAGGTGCTGCTCTCACATCGTTCTCCATGTCCAATTATCATATTGGGGTCCGGTTTTTGGTCCACCGCGGGAACATTTCTCCTAATTCTCCATATATATATATGTACCCTCCCTCCTCTCTTTTCTTCATCATCTCCCTTCCTGTGCTATTAAGCGTCTTCTTTTCTTTTCTATTCTCTCTTTCTCTCTCTCTCTCTCTCTCTCTCTTTTTTCTTCCTTTTGGCGCCTCGATCTTTCATATCGAAGAGGATCTTTCGGCTTCTCTCTGTCCCTTTCTCTCTCTCTCTCTCACACCTTTACTCTCACACCTATTGTCGACCACCCGCCAGCATAATGCATCTTAAACGGCGGCGCCTCAAAGATCGACGCCTCGGCTTTGCCCTCTTTGGAATTCTTCAATATAAATTAGATTCTTGAATGAGGGCTCGGGGATTCGGTCTGAGACGTATCTCGGGGCAAGAGGCGAAGATATAGTCACGCGAGAATGAAAAAGAAGGTAAAAAAAAGAATGTATGGTAAGTCTCTGCTGAAAGACAAAAAAAAGAAAAAAAAAACTATCGCCAACTTTTACTCATGTGTATAAATTTTATTTATCTATGCAACTTTTTTTGTATATATAGTACAGAAGGAAATTGTCAGGGACCAAATATTGCGGAATGTTCGCTATATTCTTTACGTCACTTGTCTTTCAAAGCGGGAGGTTTTTTTTCTGTTTATTTTCCAATTTTCTCATAGACGTCAATGCGACTTTTATTGATTTGCGCACTTGGCTTTCCTTTCTTTTGTCTTTTTTTCCTCCATCGAATATTTTGCATTTTCTTTTTCGTCACGATTATTTATCGACGATTTGGAAGAAACAAATATTTTTCTCCGCGAATTTTTTTGTTTTCGATTGGAAATTTTTTGTTTACGAATTTTCCTAATTAACTATATCTTGGAAAGGAAAAGCGGTAACAACACTTCAATCTGATTGGAACCTGATTTTAGTATACTTCTACAAATACTTAGGACAAAGTGGGGCAGCGATTTTTTTATTTATTAAACCAATAATATATTGAATTTAATAATTTTTTTGAAAATAAAAATTCCACAATTTTTTTCAATTAAAAAAAATTATCTATTAACAATATAGAATAATTTTCATTAAAATACAAAATTTTATTTTTAATTTGATTGAATAAAAAATAATAATTTTCTCAAAAAAGTAAATTTTAATTCGATCAAAATGTAAAATTGCGTAATTTTCCTTCGATACAAGACTCAAAGTTGAAAGTTAATTATAATAGAAAATTGGTTTTTTAATTTGCAATAAAATAAAAAAAAAAAACTAATTTGATGTGAAATCAGAAAATAAAATTTTTTTGCTCAGAACACAAAATTGTAATTTTAATTTAATAGGTACAAAAAGGAAGATTTTAATTTCATACAAAAATTTAAAATATAAAATTTTTAGTTTGTTTAAAATACAAAAAATAAAAAAAAAATAGAATATTTAAATTTCATACAAAACTCAAAAAAGAATTTCGATTCGATAAAAATGCAAAATTTAAAGTTATACAAGATTTAAAATTGAAAATTCGAATTTGATTAAAATACGAAACTGTTATTTTAATTTGCTGCAAAATAAAAAAATTTGATTTGATAAAAATACAAAATTGTAATTTTAATTTGATAAAAAAACAAAATTGTAATTTTAATTTGATAAAAATAGAAAATTTTAATTCTAATTTGATAAAAATAGAAAATTTTAATTTGCTACAAAATAGAAATTTCTAATTAGACTTAATAAAAAATTTTAAAATGAAAACATTAATTTGATCAAAATACAAAATTGTAATAATTTGAAGCAAAATACAAAATTTTCATTTGATAAAAATACAGAATCGTTATTTTATTTTTGTACGAAATACGAAATTTTGATTCGAACAAAATACAGAATCGTAATTTTATTTTTTTATGAAATAAAAAATTTTGATTTGATCAAAATACAGAATTGTATAATTTTATTTTGTTAGGAAATAAAAAATTTTGATTTGATAAAAATACAAAATTGTAATTTTAATTTGATAAAAATACAAAATTTTAATTAGATTTAATACAAAATATAAAAATGAAAACTTTAATTTGATCAAAATACAAAATTGTAATAATTTGAATCAAAATACAAAATTTTAATTTGATTAAATAAGAAATAATAATTTTCTCCAAAAGAAAATTTTAATTCGATCAAAATTTGAAATTGTAATTTTCCTTTGATACAAGACTCAAAATTGAAAATTAATTATAATAGAAAATTGGTTTTTTTATTTGATGCAAAATCAGAAAATAAATTTTTTGCTAACAAAAAATTGTTAGAGAAAAAAGAAAAAAAAAAGAACACAAAATTGTAATTTTAATTTAATTTAAAAAGAAAGATTTTAATTTCATACAAAAATTTAAAATAGAAAATTTTTAGTTTGTTTAAAATACAGAAATCTAATTTTTAATTTGATACAAAATTACACGGAGAGAGAATATATATTAAATTTTGTAAAAATATTTTCAAATTTGGGAAAAAGTGCGACAAAGCGAAATTTTGATATCAAAAAATACTAAACTTTAAAAAAACTTATATGAAATTTAGTAAAGTTATATTAGAATTTAATTAATATTCTTGATATTTGATATAATTATACTAAATTTCACATAAGTTTTTTTAAAGTTTAGTATTTTTTGATATCAAAATTTCGCTTTGTCGCACTTTTTCCCCAATTTGAAAATATATTTACAAAATTTAATATATATTCTCTCTCCGTGTAAAAAATTAAAACTTTAATTTGATCAAAATACAAAATTGTAATAATTTGAATCAAAATACAAAATTTTAATTCGATAAAAATACAGAATCGTAATTTTATTTTTGTACGAAATAAAAAATTTTAATTGGATCAAAATACAAAACGGTAATTTTATATTGTTACGAAATAAAAAATGTTAATTTGATCAAAATATAAAATTGCAATTTTAACTTGATAAAAATACAAAATTGTAATTTAAATTTGATAATAATAGAAAATATTAATTTGCTACAAAATTAAAAATTTTAATTAGATTTAATACAAAATTTAAAAATGAAAGCTTTTTTTTGATAAAAATACAAAATTGTAATGTTAATTTGATAGAAATAGAAAATTTTAATTTGAAAGAAAATGAAATCAATCGGTTAGAGTGAATCTGATTTGAAGATTTTTTAACCCTCATTGAGTTGCTCCCCCTTTGGATATATGGAGTTTCTTCATCATTTCTATATAATCTCTTGCAACGATGCTACATTATCCATGCAATTGCTCAATGACATTTGAGTAATGCACCTGTGCTCCCGCTCAGTCACTATATAACAAGACATTTCTATTTCCATTTCTTAACGCTATTGCGGCTGCGTATTTTCAATTATCCGGACTTATAAATAAGTTTTAACTTGCAACTCATACAGCTATTGCTATATAAACATTCATTGTGAGTGCTAAAAGGATTTTTCACGAGAATTCAGGTCAATATTCATAAAGGTGAACAAAAAAAAAACTCTTTTTTTCTCCCCGTCACCGAGATGTCGATTTGGAATATTTTAGCCTTTGGCATTTTGGAAAAAAAATTCATTACAACATATCATTTTTTATTGACCGTTGTATAGATAGTTCGACTGGAGTATTGAATGAAGAAGAAAATTTATTTGATTCAAATATGAACGATTAGTTTTCTACTACCAAATAAATATTTACTTGAATCAATTTAATGTTTATTTGTATCAAGTAAGTATTTACTTACTTGATAAAAATAAACCTATTTATACAAATTCAAACCTATTTTTCCTGCTATTCAAAAATATATAAAAAAGAAATAAATACAAAATACAGAAAAACATTAAAAATAAGAAATATCTTATAACGAAAAAGTCTCGATGACAAAAATTGAAAAAAATGAAAGTAATTTTTCCCTAAAGAAAGTTAAAAAACAGAAATAATATGACCTACTTAAAACTAAAACATCACAAAATGTTAGGAATTTCCTAACAAAAGAAATTGAATAGTCGAGATAAAAAGAAAAGAAAAAGATTATAATGAATAGATTTCGAAAAAAACATTCCAAATGTGCTTTTACATCAATAAATAGAAAAATTAAACACGACATTTTTTCATATATATATACGCAATTTGTATATTATATCAAAACGGGAGCAACCAAAAATTTTTCTCTTTCATTTTCGGGCTACATTGTCGTCATATATATATATATAATAAGAGAGAGAACATCTGTCACGTGCTGAGTATATAGTAACTGCAGTGCTTTGTCATCGACAGTTTATACATATATATATATATATATATATGTTTCAGCGTATAAATGGTGCAGCATGGCTGACACAAATACCAGTATGACACGTGGTTACCACATGACTTTTCAAGCGTCAGAGATAAATTATTTCAATTATTATTTATATATTATAAATATGAAAATAAAATTCTCGAGAGAAGAGATTAAATATTTTTTTGGTAAATATTTATTTATATTTTTTTTGTTCCGTTTTGTACTGTTTCTAATCTATAAATATAAAATATCAGATTTTTCTTTACCATACGGAAAAAAATAATTGGGTTCTATTTCATTTTTTTGAGTCGTTTTTTGAGTGTAACTCAAAAAAAAGAAGCAATTTTGACAATTCTAACTTTGTATTCGGATTCAGCGCAGGGCTCGGATCGTCTTTAAGACTCAAAAAAAGTCGCTTTAGTCGCAAAAAATTTACAACAAAAGTCACGAAAAGTCGTATAAAATTTCAGAAAAAGTCAAAAAAAAGTCGCATTAAATCTTAGAAAAAAACGACAAAAAGAAAACACAAAATTGTAAAAAAAATCACATTTTTTTGACAACAGATACATTAATATCAAACAATCCGGAATAAAACTTAAAAAAAATTTAATAAAATTCATAGCAAAATTTTAATGAGGTATTTTTAACATTTTTTTTTAAAACTCTCTTTAAAATATGTCAATTATTGTTATAAATAATAAAATTCTTCTCCGAAATTCAATTATTTAAAAAAAATTTTTAAAAAATTCTTCTCTGAAATTCAATTATTTTCAAAAGTAATAAAATTCTTCGCAGAAATTTTAATTCCTATGGAAAATAATAATTAAATATTTATTTAAAAAAGAAGTTATTGATGTTTTCGAAAAATTTGAAAGAAATTTGTAAATAAATGTAACAGAACATTTTTTTGACTCAAACTTTTTCCTTTAAATTAAAAAAAAAAATTTTAATTTCAGTCGCATTTTACTAAAAAAAATTTCGAAAAAGTCGATTAGTCGCATTTTTTTTAAAAAAAAGTCGAAAAAAGTCGAAATAGTCGCACAATCCGAGCTCTGTCAGCGGGCTCATTATGGGAATATGCTAGTGTATTGTCTCGGCCAAAACACTTTTTTTGTGTGCCTGTACAATTAGTAAAATTTAAACTATTTGTTTGTAGAATTATTCTACTAATTTAGATTTAGAGAGCAACCAATTAGTGAAAAATGAGAAAATTATTTAGTATGATAGGTTGATTTTATATTAATTTAAAATGAGAGAAATGATACTTTTTATTGAATATGTTTGCTGGCTAGGTTAGCGCCATGCCACAGAGGAGTTTATCATATCGTTGCACGCCGACTGGCGCCTCCACCTTGTATTGTGTGTGTAATAAAGCCGACACCAGCATCAGCCCCCGTTCCCTTCTGCGTAGCCGTCTCCTTCACCCCCGTACCGCCCCTGACCCCAAAAATCAAGCGATCACAAACCTATCGTCTCAGCATTATATTATTATCGCCCGAGAGATAACTTGCCTGCCGATGCCGCTGCCGCTGCCGCTGGAAATCCTCGAAGGCGTCACGAGCAAACGATTTGCGATATATGCCCCGTGGCAAGAGACACTCACTAAAGCCTTCGCGTCATCAAATTCTCATTTTTATTTATTATTTTACAACGTTTACGTGTCAATTTCTACAATTTCTACTGTTATTCTACTCTCTACACTGGCAAAATTTATTTCATTCAAGTCTCAAAAATTACTATTGTCTATTATCAATTAAATATTTACTTGTATCCAAACAATTTTTATTTGAGGCAATTAAATGTTTCAAATTCATATTTCCTTCAAATAAGGAAATTATTGGTACAAATATAGAATTTATTTTTGATTTAAATAAAAATTATTCGATTCAAGTCTAAATTAATATTTGTTAAAAAGAAATTATCGGCCATTGAGCCAAAAGAGAAGGAGGAAGAAGAAGAAATGGAAAAAATGGCGAGCGAGTGGAGAGGTTTGTTGGCTGGAAGAAGAATTCTGAACCTAATACCGCATGAGAGTTTAAGGTGAGACAGAGGGAAGCTGGGAGGGAGGCTGGGAGGCTGATTTTCAGAGAAGGGATGGAATGCACTTTTGAGAGTCTTTCCACAGACAACAAGTAGTACATACGTGTGTGCAGTTCAGGAACCAGGAGAGAGAGAGAGAGAGAGAGAGAGAGAGAGAGAGAAAGAGAAAAAGAAAGAATCGAAAGAGAGAAGGAATTACAAAAAGAGAAAATAAAAGGAAAGAAGAGAGAGAGGGAGAGAATACAAGAGAAGGAAAAAAAGAGAGGGAGAGAATATAAAAGAAGGAAAAAAGAATGAGAGGGAAAGAATATAGAAGGAAAAAAGAAATAGAGGCAAAGAATATAGAAGGAAGAAAGAAGGAAAAAACAGAGATAGGGAGAGAGCACAATAGATGGAAAAAAAAGAAAGAGGAAAAGAATATAGACGGAAAGAAAAGAGAGGAAAGGAATAAAAAAGGACATAAATAAGAGAAAGAGAGAAGGAATAAAAAAATAGAAAGAAGAGAGAGAAAATGAAAATAAGAGAGAGAGGGGAGAAAAATAGAAATAAGAAAGAGAGAAAGAAAAGAGAAAACGAAAAAGGAGGAGAGAAAATATATATATAAGTATATATATAATAAAAGAAAGAGAAGAAAGAGAGAAGAGAAAGAGGACCTCCAGTCTCTCAAGGCACAACAAACAGACGCCGCCTCGTAATTTGTTTTCATACGTTCGCGGCGTTCGTCGGTCTACGCCTTCTTCTCCTCCTCCTCCTCCATGATCGTTTTTCCTCATTCTCTTTTTTTCATTCCATGTCCTACCCCCTTCCCCTTCGCACTTTCTGGGTCCTCGCCCTCTCATGGACCGCGACTCTGCTATATCGAGAGAGCCAACAGTCCAAATAACCGCGCGCAATTTTTTAATCACAACACAACACTGCTCCAATCCCTCTCTCTCTCTTCTTCTTCTTCTTCTTCTTCTTCTTCTTCTTCTTTCCAAAAGTAAGAAAATTCTTACTAATTAACCAACCTTACCAAAAATTGGTGGGAAAAAATTATTTTTCCAGTAAATTGAAATTATTTTTCTTCTCTTTTTACTATATTCTCGCTTCTATCTTGTTTCATTGCTTCTTGACTCAGTTTTAGCAAAATTGGAAAATATGTTAAATATAAAAATTATATTTTTTTTTATTTATAGGAAAAATGTAAGAAAAAGGGAATGAGAAAGAGAGAACGAGGGAAAATGAAGGAAGAGAGAATGAAAGGGAGAAGAAAAAAAGAGAAAATGAAGGGAAAAGAGTGGCAAAAAGAAAGAGAGAGAGAGAGAATAAAAAGGAGAAAACAAAGGGAAAAGAAAGAGTAAAAAAGAGAGAATAAATGAGAGAGAAAGAGAGTAAAGGGGAAAAAAGAAAAGGAGAGAATGTAGGCGAGAGAAGGAGTGAAAAAAAGAGAATGAAGGGTAAAGAAAGAAGAAAGAATGTAGTGAAAAGAGAGAATAAAAAGAGAATGGAGGGAAAAGAAAGAGTGACAATAAGAGAAAACGTAGGAAACAGAAAGAAAATAAAAAGGAGCGACTGAAGGGAAAAGACAGAGTGACAATAAGAGAGAATCAACAGGAAGCAAAGAGAAAATGAAGAAAAACGAGAGATAAAAAGAAGAGAATGAAGGAAAAAGAAAGAGTGAGAAAAGAAGAGAGAACGAAAGAAAAAGACAAAAAGAGAGAAAGAATAAAAAGAGGAAATAATGAAAAATAAGGAATGATGGAAAGAGAAAGAAAGAGAGTGAGAGATGGAGAACGAAAAAGAGAGAAGATGGTGCGAATTGCAGTTAAGAGAGTATAGAGTGAGGGGTTTGTGAGAGGAAAAAGAGAGAAGTGGACCAAAGTCTTTGGTTAGGAACAGTACAGCGGCGCCCCGGGGCCATCCATCATCTCAATAATTGCTTCCCTTCCCATGATATAATTCCTATAGAATCTCCTCTCTTCCTATCTGCCGCTTTTCACCCCCTCCTCCTCCTCCCCCCGCTATTCCCAACACTATATACATACATACATACACTCTCAACTAAAACCCTTAGGTAACACACGACGCATTCTAAGGGATCGCATTTGCCATTCTCTCCTCATTCTTCCACCATTTTGCAAAGTTCACTGAAACCACACATAAGCGAATTCAATGCTACCAAAAATTCCAATAATTTCGAATCATGTGAAATTACCCGTTAAACTACCAACGAATCACCCCTCGAATTAGAATTTTAATTATACATTCAAATCTGAATAAAAATTAACTAGTGACAATTGGTAGTATTTTCCAATTGGATTTTTTAATTAGTAGATTCAAGTGGTAGGAAAAAATAATCGAGGGGTAATTGTAATTGGTAGCGATTGTAAACGACTGTAGTTACAATTGGTAGCAAGAACAATCGACGCAGTTACCAATTGAAACTACATATCATCGACTAAATTTGCTCCCAATTGTAAATAATACCTTCGATTGTGTACGCTACCAATTGTAACTATCGTTGATTATTTTATGCTATACCAGTTAAAGTTTGAATTGGTAGCAAATACAAATGGTAGTTACACTTACTGTCAACTACAATCGATGATATTTCCAATTGGTAGCTAATTTAATAGACGGTAGTTTCAATTGGTAGCAACTAAAATCGATGGTAGTTTTACTTGGTAGCAAATATAGTCGACGGTAGTTTTAATTGGTAGCAACTTCAATAGAATAATAGATGGTAGTTTCAACTGGTAGCAACTACAATCGACGGAAATTACAATTGTTATCAACTACAATTAATGGTAGTTTCAATTGGTAGCTACTACAATCGGTGGAAATTATAAATTCTAACAACTACAATCGATGGCAGTTTCAATTGGTAGCTACTACAATATTGATGATAATTTCGATTAGTGTGAACTGCATTCAACAATAGTTACAATTGGTAGAAACCGATGGTAGTTTCAAGTTAATACAATCGACGGTACCGACAATTGGTACCAAATACAATTGACGGTATACAATAGCAATTTAAATCCAACGTATTTTCAATCAGCAGCTACTACAATTCGAACAAAAAGTTGGAAAAAATGAATAAAAATCTATGAGTCAATTTTGAGACTCAATTGATTGAAAAGTAAGAGGCAATAATCAGGTCGAGCATTGAATGTGAACGTATATACAAATACAAATACAATATTCCGCCTATCGCGATGGAGTTTTGTGGGACATCGAGTGGGATTAGATTGGAATGCGTGAAGGTGCCAGTAGGGGCGATTATAAATTCGCTCCCGTGGGGGGAAATTAGCCTTCCCCCCACCGTGTGATTTGGGTCCGAGCTCTCGAACAAAAGTTAGCGTCGTGAAAAAAATTTTATTTCGTATGTAAAAAATGTAACAAAATGGGGTAAAAATTAGTCCGGAAAAGCGCAACTTAGTTTGTTAATGATCCCTAGAAGAATAAATAATAAACTAAACTATAATAATCGTTGTATTCTGTCTATTCTGTCCACACTTGAAGTTAGACTTTTGTGCATGATTTTGTTTTTTTTTTATATGTTTTGATAGATAATATTATACTTCTTTATTTTTTACTATTTTTGTAATTTAGTAATATTATCTTTATTTTTCAAATAATTCTAAAATGTTTTCATTAATCTAAAAAATTATTAATGATATTATTTCTTTGTTTCTATAAAAATTAGCATTTTGTAACAAACGTTTTAGGTAATTAACAAATGTAAATCCTAAAAAATATTATCCTTTTTTTAATATGAAAAACTTAATTGTTTGACAAATCGAAATTATGCAGCTATTTTTTCTTTTTTTCTAAAAAAAAATTTAAAAATTGTTGGAAAATTAAAATTAAAAAGTAGAAAATATTTTGGACATTTTCTGCTTCTCAATTACAATTCATAAACAAAGTACAAGTTTTAAGTAAAAAAAATGTTATAAATCAAATTTTGTTCAAGAAATTTTTAATTTATATTTTGGAAAAAATATTTACAAAATTTCTATTTGTTAAAAACGATTGTAAAATTTTTCGAAAACACTAATAACTTCTTTTCTAAATGAATATTTAATCATTATTATTTTTCCACAGAAATCAAGATTTTCAAAAATTTCAAATTCAAACCTTTTTGAAATTTAACAACTTATAAGAATATTTATTATAAAACATATAAAAATTGATTACTCCGAGTCTAGAATTTTTAAATAAAATTCTTCTTTAAATCAATTATCTTTAATAATTTTTGAATAAGTTCTTTGAGAATTTTCAAATCCATTTGTTTACATTATTTAATTTTACGAAATTTCAATTACTCAGAAATTCTTCAATTGAATACGTATTAAAAAATAAACACTTCAAATAATTTTAGAAAAAATTCAACTAAACTTTTTCAAAATAATTAATTCTGCAGAATTATTGCGCTTAGAAATATGAAAACTTAAGATTTTCAAAGAATTTAATTTGAAAACTTTTCGAAATCCAATTGTTTCTTAAAATTCATGCTATAATGCTTTTAATATTCAAATATTATTTAAATATTTGAATAATTTTAATAATAAATATTTAATCTAAAATTTAAACTGAAAAACATTTTTAAATAATTTGCTATAAGAAAATTCTACAAGAATTCAGTTATTTAAAAGCAAAAATAAATAATTTATTGAATAATTAAATGTTTCTTAAAATTGAATTCTCATAAAGAATTTTATCAAAACATTTTTAAATAATTGATTTCTTTTGACGATTTTTAGTAAAATTGTTAAGAATAATTAAATTTTTCCAGGAATTCGATTAAAATTATTGTAATAAAAATAATTGAAATACTGCGATGAGTTTTATTTATGAAAATAATTGAATTCCTAAAAAGAATTTTATTATTTATGAAAATAATTCAATCCTTGTAAAAAATTTGATTATTTATTGAAAATAATTAAATTATTACGAAGAAATTTATAAAAAAAAATTGTAAATAATCTATTATTCATATGAAATTTAGGAAAACTTTTGAAAATAATTGAAATTTTGCCAAAAATTTTTAAAAAAATTTTTAAAAATTATATTTTAACAAGAATTGAATTGAATTTTTTGCTTATAATATTTTTTACTTTTATTTTCAAAATATAATTTAATATGAAAATGTAAAACGTTTTTAAGTATGTTTATGTTACAAAAAGAAACCACACTCGCGCTTGAGCGCGCGTTATTTTAGCCACTAGTATAATAATTAATATCATAAAATAATAAATAATTAGTTAACTAAATTAGTAAACTACGTTTCCAATCATTAAATTGTATATTAAAACTAAAATGTTGACTATATTAAAAATTAAAAATTTCAAAGAAAATTTCCGGCGGTGGAGGGGATGACTATACTTCTCCTCGCGGGACGGAATCGATAATCGCCAGCTAGTAGGATACATGTAACACGATTCTTTGGTATTTACCTTTAAGTTACCTACCGCTGAGTGTATAAATGTTTTTGAGATTGTATTCACGTGTGTGAGTGTGTGTGTGTGTGATGTTAGTTGATGCGTTTGCGCAATTGTGTGCGCTGAAAGAATCCCATTCATAGTCGTTGTAAAAGAAGAAAAAGAGAAGGGATTTAGCTTCAAGAATAAGAAGCGAGAATAACGCAAATACGAGGAAGATCTTATAGAAACAGTTTTCTCGAAATTATAATATTTATTTTCAGCCTTTCATCGTTCTCAATTATTGCAAAATGGTTCATTTTCTTTTTCCTCAAAAAACTTTCTCTTTATTCATCAATTCTATTGAAGAAACGACAAAGTCAATATCATAGTATAATAATAAATTAAGTAAATAATAAATTAAGTAAAATAATAAAATAAGTAATAATTTTATTACTTGGTCATCTTTAATTATTATAAAACATGAAGAAATCGATCACTCCGAGTCTTCGACTCGGAGCAATCGATATCTTCATGTTTTATAACAATATGTACTTTTATAAATTGTTTGATTTGAAAAATGTTTGAATTTGAAATTTTTTAATTAAAATTTCTGTGGAAAATCCTGTTCCAAAAATAAGATTAAAAATAGGAATTGTGCAAATATTTTTCTTCATTTTCGAAAACAAAATAATAATTTTGTTTAAAAAAATTGTGATTCATAAAGAAAAATAATGCAAAATAAATAAATTTTCTATTTCTTAATCACAGTTTTCAACAATTTTCTATTTTTCCTTAGAAGTAAAGAACAAAAATCTGCATAATTTCAATTTAACGAAACATAATATTGAACAAAATTTTAGTCTTTTAATGAAAAGAAGTGAAAAGAATTCTTCATTTCTATTTGTCATTACAATTTTGAACTAATTATAAAATAATAATATAATATACAATTTATCTAAAGTTGACAATAAACAAAAGTATAAACAAAAGACAACTTCAGAGTGTGAGGGACAGAAAAAGTTAATGAATGAAAGAACATTCAAATTATTATAGTTAATTAATTAATTTATATAGACAAATTAAAAAAATAATGCAAAATAGAGAACTTTTTTGAAGATTCCATTTAAAATTGAAAGAAAGTGGGTGGAAAGTGCAGTGAAAAAAAAATTGATTGTAGATTTGTACGGCGACGTTAGTTATCTGAAAGATGGTTTATTATTTGTTGAGCGTATTTGTACTGCGAGGAGAGAGAGAGAGAGAGAGGGAGCCAAAGTGGAACGCTCAATCCGATATTCTGCGATAGTACTGCAGGTCCATTAATGCATATCTGTACGCTACTCCCGTTTCCGTAGTACTCCCGTTTTCATGAATGAAAGTCTCTCGCTGGCAGGAGGGAGTGAGTGAGACAATGCGACCGCGTGAGGTGTAGAGAGAAAAAGGGACAGAGGGCGAGGAGGAGGGGGAGGATTGAGAGGAGTCACGGAGTGAGAAAGGGAGGAAAAAGGAGAAAGAGAGTGTATTACCTCGACGGGCTTGGAATCCGCGTTCGTCGGCGCGCGGATTCTCTCTCTTTCTTGCTCTTTCATTCCAATTCGCGAGAGAATCTCTTTCTCTCTCTCTCTCTCTTTTTCATTCCGCGCCGGAGAGAAAGAGAAAAAGCGAAAGAGAGTGAGAAAGAGAAACAGCAATAAGCCACGGAAGGCCTTTATTTACAGTAGATTTCATGGCAGTTATCTGAAAATTTCAGTCACACAAAAGCGCATTGCCTGAGGATATCAGTCGGTGACCCAATATTAACCGAGTGAGATAAACTCGATGGTCATTCATATCTCCCCGAACTCGCGGTCAAGTCTCGTGACCTCAATGTTCTCATGCCCTTATTTCTAAACAATGTTTCTCATTCAGTTCAAAATTTCCATCACTCTTCATTTCATTCATTCGAATCGAATTATTATTATTTTACTATCGTACACACTCACTCAATTTTATTTTCATTCTTTCTCCTCTTCTTCAAAAAATATAAGTATTTCTTTAATTCTTTTCGATGAAAAAAAATCTTCTTTATTCATTTCAATCATTATTTTACTACTATATATATTCGATTTTGTTTTTAATTTAACTTTTTAGTTAATTTATAATTTAATTTTTAACTACATTTTTTAATAGGTATTAAAAATTGTACTACTGTTTCATTTCCTCTCTAAATTTAAATAGTTTTATTTAAAATAAATATTTAATCATATATTTTTCAGTAGAATTAAGATGTTGAAACATTTCAAATTCAAACATTCAAACATTTTCTACAATTTTCAAATGAAATTCTTCTTTAAATCAATTACTTCAATTATTATTCATTTGAACTATTTAAAAAAAATTAATTCTACAAAATTTTTAGTTAAAAGTACGATAAATAATAATTGAATTCTACGAGAATTCAATTATTTAATAATACAAAAATAAATAATATGAATGATTCTTAAAATTTAATTTTTACGAAGGATTTTATTAACAACTTTTGAAAATGTTTAATTTCCCTTAAGGAAATTAATTAAAATTTTACTAAAATTTATTAATTAAAGAATTTTTTTTAACAATTTTTGAAAATAATTGAAAACTTTTTAAAGAATTTTTTTTAAACTTTTAATAATAATTGAATTCCTGAAAAGAATTTAAATAATAATTTTTGAAAACAATTGAATTCATGCGAAGAATTTTATTAAATTTTCTTTAAATAATTGAAATTTTACCAAGAATTTTATTAAAATTTTTGACAATAATTTAATTCTTGTCGAGAATTTTTATAAAATTTGGAAAATAATTTAATTTTTGCAAAGTATTTTATTATTTTTCAAAAGAATTGAATTCTTGCAATGAATTTTGATATTTATCAAAATAATTGAATTTTGGAAATTAGAATTTTATTAAAATTCCTTAGAATAATTGATTTTATGGGAAGAATTTATGCAATTTTGTTGTTTGTCAAGCTAATTGAGTTCTTTTGCAGAATTACTTAAAAGTTTTTGAAAATAATTGATTTTCTGCGACGAATTAAATGTTATTTATAAAAACATTTAAATTATATGTAGCAACTAATTTTATCGAATAATTGAATGTTTCTTAAAAATGAATTCTTTCCTAAAGTTTTAATAAAATTTTTAATAATAATTGCATTTTTCAAGGAATTTATTTAAAATTGTATTAGAAATATTTTAAATTCTGCGATGAAAATAATTGGAATTTCTGAATGAAATTTTTTTAATTATGAAAATAATTGATTGTTTTCGTAGAATTGTATCAACAATTTTTTTCAATAGTTAAATCTTTCTATTTAAATTTTTTTTGAAAATTATTTAATTGCAAAAAAGTTTTAAAAATAATTGAATTTTTGGCGAAAATTTTTGCTATTTGGAAAGATAATTGAATATTGTTGACGAGATATACGTTAAAATTTTTTAAATTAATTGAATTTCTTCGAAGAATTTTATTACTTTTGAAAATAATTGAATTCTTGGGATAAATATTGTTATCTATGAAAATAATTGAATTTTGTAAAGAATTTTATTTAAATTCCTAAAAAAAATTGAATTTCTGTGAAGAATTTTGTTATTTATTAAGATAGTTGCATTAAAACTTTTGTAATAATAAAATAATATTACAAAATTCATTCTTGTCAGAAATAAAAAAAAATTTTGAAGATTTTGTATTAGAATTAGTGGCCAGTTTCATAGTTTATGAGGCAAACCAAGAAGACACAAAAATTCAGAATTTTCTTATGAATTATAAAAATTTAATTTTTCTAGTACTTTTAATAAAAATCCCTGACTTTTCCCTGATTTCCCTGACCTGTGTTAATCCTATATATTTATCTTAGAGCCAATAGGGAACTGATTTTAAGACCTAAAATTGTCTTATTTTTATTTTAAGCCCAAAAATGAGTTGAATTGGTAGATATTAAAAGCCTGATGGATATAAAAAGCCTGATAGATCGAAAAATTGATACACATAAAAAACAAAATACCGCATCGATAAAAAGAAGAATTTCATTGTGAACAATGTTATTTTTTCTTCTTCTTCTATTTTTTCTCCTTCCTAAATAATGTGTGATAACGAGGAGAGAACGAGAGTGAGATCTGCATATATTCAACGCCGGAACGATAATTAACGACTATATTTTCATCTTTCACTAATTCCTTTTGGCTCGCACACAGCATCTCTCTCCCTCTCTCTCTCTCCACCTCTCATTTGTGAGAGAACTTCACTCCTCTTTTTCGCGTTCATCGACAGTGGCGTGGACTACCTCATTCATTCTATCTGCATTCCTTTAATGCTACCTGGAGAGTCCCAGGAATGCTTGGCAACCCCTCGACTTACGCAGGGCCGCCAACACTATCGCTTATACCCCTCTTCCAGGAATGGACTCCACGATTATTTAAATATTCAAATTTTTCGAAAAACAAATTTTTGTTTTCCACTTTAGGGGGGAGAGAGGTATGCCCACCCACCAAAAATGGAAAATAACAAATTTTAACAATTTTATTGTTAACTACCTTCCTCTTTTAAAAAGTTTTTAATTATCCGCTGAATTTTCGGAAATTTTAATTATTTAGAATAGTTAACTTTAATTATTAACTATAATAATCTTCCTTTTTCATTAATTCTGTCTGTTCACACTTTGAAGTTAGTTTTTGTGTATGCTTTTTTTTTCTTTAAAAAATATTCTTTGACCAGGGCTCGCACCAGTGAAAAAAAACAAGTATTTAAAAATACAGACTTTACGGACCAAAAATGAAAAATTACGGACCATTTAAGGACCAATGACAACAATATAACCTGCCCGAGTCAAATAAGAGAACATTTTACTTAAAAGTATAAATTTTTCTTCATGTTTTATAATAATTAAAGATGGTCCAGTGATAAAATCATTATTTTATATTATAAGAATATAGTACTTCTTCAAAAGTATTATCATCATTTCAATTCAATTATTATTTTTAAGAATTTTTAACTAAAGTTTTTCTCTAAATCAAATATATATATTTTTGACATTTTTCAAATCCATCTGTTTACAATATTCAATTTTACTAAATTTCAATTATTTGTAAATTAATTCTTCAATTAAATATATATTAGAAAATAAAAACTTCAAATAATATAAAAAAAAATCCGCAAGTAAACATTTCAAAAAAATTAATTTCAAAATTCAATTATAAAAATAATTGAATTATTGCGAAGAAATTTATAAAAATTGTTTTTAAATAATTGAATTCTTTTTGGGAAATTTTATGAAAATAGTAGGGGAACATAGTCTAGGTCGGCCACCTTTTTGACTTTTGTTTATAACTTTTTTTTAAAAATGAATTTGGACAATTGAAGTATATGGTTGGAAAGTCCTGTTTAATAGGAACATTTTTTCTGTACAAAGTAAATTGACAGGTTTAAAAATGAAAAAGTTATAAAGATTTAAAAAAAAAAAAATTTGTAGTCCAGGTTGGCCATTACAGTCAAGGTCGGCCATGTTTAAAATTCAAAGGGCATTAATCGTTAAAAAAAAAATAACATGTTTGGAGTTACGGAAAATTGATTCTTTATTGTTTACAGCTTGTAACTTAATGAAATAATAAAATAATAAAAATAAACAATATAAAAAAGTAAATATAAATAAAAAAAAATTTTGCACTAAAATATTAATAAAATTAAATAAAAATATTAATAAGATGATCAATTATATTATGAGTTATACAGAATTGCAGTTTTTGCAAATGAAGTAGCTCGTCCTCAACTTTGCGCATTTTAAACACATAGTGGCCGACCTTGACAGTAAGTAACATTACCGAATTGTTGTAACCATAAAGAAATACGTTTCGGGATTCGATTTTTTACTTTGTTTTCCTTTCAACCATGAGTCCCACAAATTTTCTGCATACTTGCCTTGACGATTCAATTTGTTTTTTATCTTTTATTAATGGTTTTTCACATTATGCACAAAACTTTTTTTGAGCTTTTTTTGTACCGACGTCACAGAAAACACAATTTTCGATTTTCCGAAAATGTAATTGAACAAAAAGTTAGGTTTCACTAAGACAAGCTTCGACAAAAATGCGCGTAGGTGGCGCTAGTGAACTTGACAAAAAAACGCGAGTGGCCTACCTAGACAGTAGGCCAACCTTGACTACATTCCCCTAGATATTGGATTTCGGAGAAGAATTTTAATATTTCTAAAGATAATTGAAATTTTGATGAGAATTTTTTTAAATTTTTGAATATAATTGAATTTCTGGGAAGAATTTTATTACTTTCGAAAATAATGGAATTTCTGCAATTATTTGTAATTTCTCCAAAATTGAATGTTTTTAGTGTTTTAAACAAAAATTTACATTGGAAAATTTTTAAATTCTATTATTTTTAAAATATTGATAATTTTATTAAAAAAAGTAAGGAAGAAGTTAGTTGTTGGTAGTTCAACTTCAAATATATAAATTTTAATTATGTACTGTGAAGTTCTTGAAATTTAAAACATTTTGATTATTACAATTCATAAAATTTTAATTATTCAAGTCAGCAAAATTTTAATTACTAAAGTTAATGAAATTAGTGAATTTAAGTATTAAAAATTTGTACATTTTGAACATTAAAGTTACTAAATTTTAATTTTTTTAATTTAAGAAATTAATTAATTTTTTGCAAGTAATATTGCAAGTAAAATTCTTTACTAAAATAAGAAAAGAGAGGGGAGAGAGAGAAGTGTTTAATAAACTCTTACCAAATGTGAAAATTATTGTCGAGAAGAATTTGGAAACGTCACTTACCTGAAACAAAAAAGAGAGGAAAAATTATAATTTACAGATAAAATGAATATTTAAAAGTGTAATTAATTTAATTTTATTAAATTCAATAAGTAAATAAATAAATTTTTCTTTATACCTCGGTCGAAAGTACGTACTTCCCGCTTAGACTTCGCAGCAGAAAGTCAAACATTTTTACGCTTTGGTTGATATACACACACGCCCTCTATTACAGCGGGAGTAAAAGAATTCTTTGTCGGTAAAAATATCAATGTCGGTAAATAAGAAAATTGTGAGTTCCAGAAAATTTAACGAATTTTTTTTTATTTTAATATATAAAACGAGAATAAAAATTAACAAAAAGATTTTATAATTTATTTTTTTACGTGCCACAATATTATAATAAAATTTTAATAATTTAAAGAAATAACGACATTTTGTTTATTAGAAACGTTTAGAATTTCCGAAATATAAAATTAATTTTGTACGAACAAAAAAATTCTTTTGCGAATATAATATTACTTTGCTTTGTTGCCCGTGTATTATTATAAATAAATCAATAAATTTATCTTTCACATTTTTTTTCGTTCCTGCTTCAAATGTCGGGGCAGGCATTGAATGTAAGAGAGAGACAGAGAAAAAACCAAAGCTTCACGAGCGTCCGCTAGAGGCGTTGAAGCGGGGAGCGAAAGTAAATAAAGATGGCCGGCTGTCAAATTAATCACGATTCCAATTTTCTTAAAAAATAAATTAACGGGCGTACTTTCGACCGTATATAAAGAAAAATAGTATACATTACACGGGCAGAAATTTCGAAGCCCTTCACAGTGCGATGATGCCCTCGGGTTCGCCTCGGGCATCATTTCGCACAGTGCCGGAATTCGAACTTTCTGTCCTTATAATGTAATATACTATATTAATAAAATGTATAAAAAATTATTATTATTAATAGTAGATGAGCTGAAACCTGAAATTTAAATTTAAATCAAGTTTTGTAGAATTCTGTATTAAATATTTACGAAAACATTTTTTACATTAAAAAAAAGACTGTTTAGGTGAAAAACGAGAAGTATTTTTTCATTTACGCAAAATAATTTCATTTGCGTCGGGAATTTTATGGTGTAAAAAATAAAATAAAAAATAAACAATTCTTTGAAAAATTCCAAATAAGTCAACTAAGTACATCAATCAACATTACTAACCATACAATTATGTAAATGTCTTCCTCAAGATTTTTACTTTCACTTCTTGGGAATTGATTGTCGGAATTTCGCACAGAATTCGATGAGAATGTTTGTAGGCAAATTCATGTTTACACGTTAAAATGTATAGCGTTACCACAATATACGAGAAAATATACGAAAAAACTAAAAAAAAAAAAGAAAAAAGAAAAGAATAAACAAAAAACAAATAATAACAAAATGCAAAAACACTAAAAATAAAGAAAAACAAAAAATAAAGGACAGTAAAGAAGATTGGAAAGAAACAAAAAACGAAAAAAGGTAAAGAGAAGAAAAAAAAATTCCCTTTTTTATCCTCTTTAAAAAAAACACTACCCTTATTTTTTTTGTACCCCAATACCCATTTTACCCCTTTCAACTGAAACTTGTTATTAATAATACCAATTGGAAAGTTTCGCTCTCGATTTCCGATGAATAAATGATCCGATAAAATAACTTTACCGGGAGAATATCACAATAACCAGACTCCAAAATGAGAAGCGAAATTCGATGATTGTAATTGAGTTTTAGAAGGTGAATCTTTGGAGCGAGAGGACCCTTAAAAGTGCCTCGGGGCAAAGTAGGAGGTGAAATTTCTCGCAAGAGCGATGACGAGAGACAGAGACAGAAAGAGTATATATATATATATATATATATACCTACATACTGAATATCGTTTATTTTAACGATAGAGTTCTGAATTTGCCCGTGTATATATAACTAGTTCACTCGAATTTCAATTCTGTTTGCGATAAATTATCATTTCACAAATTTATATTTATTTATATCAAGAATTTTTTTAGAGAGTAAATTTCAGTTTTTCCGCAAAAAGTGAAATAGGGTAAAATAAATTATTTTTCAAGTTTACTATCGTTTAGTACCTAATATTTACTGAAGATTATTTCCAAATATGCGGTAAAAAGTGACAAAAATATGCGAATGCTCCAAAAACTAAATGAAAAAAGTAACTTTTACTATTATACTTTTATAGTAAGAAATCTAAACTCTTATATTGTGAAACTTTTTTTTTACAATTTAAAAATTTTATTTTAAATTTAAATTTAAAATTTTATTTTAATTTAATTTTTTTTTACAAATTTTCACGCTAAAGTTTAATTCGAAAATGGTGGAAATTAACACAATCATGGAATTGACTTATTTATACAATTTTTGACTAATTTTTATTATAAAAGTTTAAGTTTGAATTTAAGTGTTTTTCCTAAATAGTATTTTTTACAATCCTATTTTTTTACTATTTTATTAATTTTTACTACTAAAATTTACTACTACACGGAGAAAAATATAAAGTACGTTTTACTACTTTTATAGTAAAAAATTTCCGGTAAAGCATTTCTGGTAATTTTTACTACTTTTGGAGTAAATTTTTCTACGTTCGAAGTAAATATTTATAAAAATTAGTAAAATTTACTTCAAAAGTAGTAAAATTTACTCCAAAAGTAGAAAAAATTACCAGAAATGCTTTACCGAAAATTTTTTCCTATAAAAGTAGTAAAAGTTACTTTATATTTTTCTCCAAGTAAAAACTGACAAAAATATAAAAATAGTTCAAAAAGTAAATTTTTAAATTACTTTTTGTTAGAAAATTTTACTTCAGAAATAATCAAAATTGACAGAAATAAAAATAAATATAAGAGAGGAAATTTTTCTCCACTATAAGAAAAGAAAATTTTTTTTTCTGCAATAATTTCTACTAAAATTTTACTAAACTATAAAAGTAGTAAAAAATTACAAATTTATGCACAAATTTCCTAGGTGTAAATTTTAAATACTTTTTTTTATTAAATTTTTTTAAATTTAATACTGAAACTCCAATGTGTAAATATTTTTCCAAAAATAGTTTTTTTTACAATCCTTTACTAATTGTTCCTACAATTATTTACTTCCAATATAGTAAAATCTGACGGAAATATAAAAATACTTCATAAAGTAAATTTTTAAATTACTTTTTGTTAGAAATTTTCACTTCAGAAATAGTGAAAATTGAACAGAAATAAAACGGAAATGCAAAAGAGGGAATTTTTTTCCAAAAGTAAATAATTTTTATTACTCTTCTGCACTAATTTTTACTAAAATTTATTTCTGAAATAGTAAAAATTTACAGAAATAGTTTGAATTTGACTATATAAATATATATCTAATATGTAGAAATTTTCTAAGAAAAAATATTTCAATTTTTTTTAAACTACTTTTTTCTTATTATTTTTTTTTAAATATATTACTGCAAAAACACAAAAAGTAACTTTTTTAAGCATAGAAATTTTTTTTACTATTTTTAACAAATTTTTACTAAAATTCACTTCGAATGTATTAAAAAAATAATATGCAAATACTTGAAACAGTAAATTTTTTTTACCTTGTGTTTACTTATTTTTACTAAAATTCATTTTGTAAATAGTAAAGATTTACAGAAATGTGTAAAAACTACAAAGAGTTAAAATTTGACTACGAAAGTATAGTAAAAGTAAATTTATTCTTTTTTTACGTCCAAAAATAGACTTTATAATACTTGTGATTTAAAAATATTCTCTTTTAGTTTCAGACTATTTTCGGACTTAAAAATATTAATTTATTTTAGATCTGAAAAGATTTTTCTTTTTACTTTTTTTCATTAAAAGATTAAAATTTTGTTAAATATTATATTTTGTCAAATTGAAATTATGCAGATTTTTGTTCTTTACTTCTAAACAAAATTAGAAAATTGTTAAACAACTGTGATTAAGAAATAGAAAATTTATTTATTTTGCATTATTTTTCTTTATGAATCACAATTTTTTTAAGAAAATTATTATTTTGTTTTAGAAAAAGAAGAAAAATATTTGCACAATTCCTATTTTTAATCTTATTTTGATCGATTTCTTCATGTTTTATAATAAATTAAAGATGACCAAGTAATAAAATAATTATTTTATATTATAAGAATATTGTTACTGTAACTTCATCAAAACTTGTAAATAAATAAAAAAAAAAATTATTTTCATCATTTTAATTAAATTATTATTTTCTAGAATTTTAAATTATTTTTTATGAAAATAATAATTGAATTCCTGTGAAATTTTTATTATTTTATGAAAATAATTAATTGTTTGCATACAATTTTAATAAAATTTTTTTTAAATAATTGAATTCTTTTTGTGAAATTTTATTTAAAATAGTAGATATTGAAAATCATTGAAATTGGAAAAATGCATTTTATTTTCGAAAATAATTGAAATTAGGACAAGAATTTTTTTTTGACATTTATGAAAATAATATTGAATTTCGTAGAAGAATTTTGTTATTGATAAAGATCATTGGGATTTTTACGAGAACTTTTTTCAAATTTTGAACATAGTTGAATTTTATTTATTTATTTTTTTTTTAAATAATAATTGAATTTCTGCAATTATTTGTAATTTCTCCAAAATTGAATTTTTTTAGTATTCAACAAAAATTTAAATTAGAAAACTTTTAAATTCTATTATTTTTCAAAATTGATAATTTTATTTAAAAAAGGTAGTAAAAAGTTAGGCGCGCGCTTTAGCGCTCGAATTGTTGCTGGTAATAAAAATAATTGTTCTTAATATTTTTTCCCCAATGAATTGTTTTTTTCAATAGTCGAAATTGAATCTCAAAAGGAAAGGAATTTTTTTACAGTATACAAAAAAGGTGGAGAAATACAAAACGTAGAAGAAATAAAAAAAGTAAATGAAGAAATTATAGAAGAAATATTAAAGAAAAAAACAAATTTTTTAACAGCAAATAAAACAACACCATGAATTTGACATAAAATTCCCTATAAAATTTGCTATAAAATCAATTTCAGGGGTAATAACTCTAAATGAAATGAACCCATATACAAAACTAACGAGTTATTAGAATACAAAAGTGTCAGTTTAAATTTTTGTATAACAAAAAAAAAAAACAACTTCTCTAGATTTATTTCCTCTATATATTCGTATATATGATGATTTTTGCCGAAAATTTTTGTTAACCTCTCTTTCTCTCTCTCTCTCTTGTCGCTTCATGGAAATCCATTCACCTGCCACGCCTTGCCGCGATATGTATATACCTGCGCGCCTTTGAAGCCCACCTGTAGCCGATTTCATTCGAGGCGACTAGGCCACCGTTTCCCGGATTTCTTCCAAAAAATTCTGTTTGCGAATAGTCCCAAAAGAATTTAGTCTAATTAGATGCTGGGAGAATTTTTTTTTTCTTACTTTTTAAAGACGCGCGGCCTCGTGTTTTTTAATCCGACAAACACTACCGAGAATAAATATTTGTCAAATTGACCTCGTTTTTTCTGTGTCATGTTTTCAGTATTTTTTTAGCTCTTCAGATTTTATTTTCCTTTTTTTAGTAATTTTTTTTTGTCCCTTCCTCTGTGAATATTTTTTACTCCTCTACTTTTTTCTTTTCTTCTCTATTCCTTTATTTTTCTCTTTTACTATTTTTCCCTCTTCCCTTTAATTTTCTCTTCTCCACTACTTTTTTCACTTTTTCTCTACTCTTCTCTCTTCTTTAATTTTCCCCACTCTTCTCTCCACTTTTCTCCTTTTTCTCTATTTTGCCCTCTTCTCTTCCTTTTTCCCTCTTTTTCTTCCTTTCTTCCTCTTTTTCCCTCTCTTCCACTACTTTTTTTTCACTTTTTCTGTACTCTTCTCGCTTCTTCAATTTTCTCCACTCTTTCTTTCTCTTTCTTTCTCTCTTTTCTCATTTTTTTCTTCTTTCTTTTCCTACTCTTTTCCCTTCTTCTCCCCTTTTTTTCGTTCTTTATCTCCTTTCTTCTCATTTTCTCTCGTTATCGTACTTCTATTTCTCCTTTTTTTTACTCTTTTTCCTTTCTTTGTATCTCTTTTTCAATTTTTTCTTTACTGTTTCTCTCTTCTTCATTATTCTCCTCTCTTTTTTCTTTTCTTTTTTTCTTTTTATCACTTCTCTCCTTTCTTCCTCGAATTTTTTTCTCCTATCTTTTTCCTTCTCTTTTCCTCTCGTCTTTTATTCACCTTTCTCTCCTCTCCCCTTTTTTCCGATCATTTTCTCTATTTTTCTCTCATTTTCCTTCATCTTCTCTATTTTCCCCTCTTCTCTTCTTTTCCCTTATTTTTCTTCTCTCTTCTCCAATTTTGTTCGATCTTCTTCTCATTTTCTTTCCTCTTCTCTATTTTTTCCTCTTTTCTTCTCTTCCTTTCTTTCTCTTCTTCTCTTCTTTCTCTCTTTTGCTCCACTTTTCTTGCTTTCTTTCTCGAATGGAAAAGGGAAAGAGAAAGAAGGAGAGTAGGAAAAGAAGAGAAAAAGGAGAGAAGAAAAAGAAAAGAGAATGAAGGAGAGAAAGAGAGCCTGCAACTCGAGAAGGAAAACAAGAGAGAAAGAAAAAGAGAGAGCCTCCTCTCGATGCAGCACAACAACAACAGCATCCTCTTACAGCTTCTACTCTTTGGTCATGCCGCCGCCTCATACCCGTTTATCTCCTCCTTCCAATCACTATACTCTTCAACTCTTCTTCTTTTTTTTGCCCCCAACCCTTCCTCCCTCACCGTTAATCCCTTCTCACAACCAAGTGGTCCATGTTTTCATCCGCTTTTTTTTCTTAACCTCCTATTCCTAAGTTATTTTTTCCCTCTCTCTCTCTCTTTCTCTCTCGTTCGTTTTGCGATTCGCGGTCGAATTTCCGGCCGTTGTTATTCACGCGGAGCACGATTAGATAGGACAACATTTTTTGACTGACAAACTCTCCTAACAAGCAAGTGATAATTCACTTTGATAATTTTTAATCGGCTTGGAAGAAACGGGAGATTAGCTCTCACAAAAAAAAGAGCTTCTCTTCTTCCTCTTTTATTTATTAGACTTTTTTTTTACTCTTTTTCCTATTTCAACTATATTCTTTTCTTTTGACCCTTTTTTTTACTTCTCTCCTCTTTTAACACTCTCTTTTGACCCTTTTTCCTTCTTCCTCTCTTGCTTCTTTCCTTTTTTAACAATTTTTCTTTTTTAACCATTTTTCCTCTTCCTTTCTTTCCATTCTTTTTCGCAAAATTTTCCAAAAAAAAACCCTTCTTTTTCCCCACCAGTAACTGCCTTGGAAACGCACCCTTTCGAGAAGATTGTCTGCGTTTTCTTTAATGCCAAACGAGAGAGAGTAGGAGAGCTCGTCGGCCTCTTCTTAATCGATACTGTTTTCTTCGAAGGAGATTGCGCATTCGAAGAAGTATATAAACCTACCGCTAAATGGCCATCCACCATTCGCCCTTTGGCATTCCGTGCTTAAAGTCAGTAATAATCATTTAGCGAAAGTAAATAAGGAAGTTACTTGGGGAAAAAAGGAACAATTCTCCCTCTCTTCTTTTTTTTTCATCTCACAAAAATAATTATTTGCTCGTGAAGAAAAAATTTTTTGCCACCCAAAAAAAGTCACTTAATTTGAATGAAATAAAATGGGATGCTGCGCTGCTGGACCGTAAACTCTTTCTCTCTCTCTCTTTCTCTGTGAGTTGAGGCAAACGCTCTCAGGGCTTTTCCATTGACGAAGGTCAAGACGCAAATTTACAGTGTGAGTTCAGAACAAGAGAAGGAGTGTGGAATAACAGAGAGAGAGAGAGAAAGAGGGGGGCAAGAGAAATAGACAGAGAAAGAGAGAAAAGAGACAGAAAGAGAGAAAAAAGACAGACAGATAGAAAAAGACAGAAAGAGAGAAAAGACAGAAAAAGAGAAAACGGCAGAAAGAAAGAGAAAGAGAGAATTTACAGTGGGTCCAAAATTAGAGAGAGAGAGAGAGAGAGAGAGAAAAAGAGAGTGCCGCCGTAGCAGGATTGCCAACTAAACGAATTCAGGGCTGGGCCTTCCGAGAAGATCGAGCGACTGATCGACGAGACCTTCGTTCTTCTCTCGATTCTCACGTTTTCTCTATTTATCTTCCTCCATTCATCTCGACATTTTTTCTTTCGATTCAGTTCCCGTCCTTCCTCAATGCATATCAATTGGGAGCTAACCGACTAAAAGCGTACTTAAGAAATTATCGTCCATTATAATATACACTCCCGAAAAAAGAAAAGAAAACATTTTTTTAAATTATCATCAAACTTCATTTTTGTATATTTTTTCATTGAATTTCCAAAAAAAAAATCAGTTTCCCCCCATCAACTTGATTTCAATTTTTCTCAATTATTTCACTCATTCTTTTTTTGAATTAATAATTTTATTAAATAACAATAATAAATTTAAATTAATTGCCTAATAATAATTAATTTTTTTTACGTAAATATTAAGTACTTTATAATTATTCATACACTTTTTCTAAGGATATCAAAATTGAGACAAAAAACGAATCAAAAGTGTTGGGAAGCAACATTTTGATTCTTTTTTTGTCTTAATTTTGATATCCTTAGGAAAAATGTATATTTTTAAATTTATATTGAAATTAATTAATATTTATATTATATATATTAATTTTTTAAATTATTAACATTAAAGGTGAAAGAAATTTAATTTTAAAATTAATATTTATATTTATGTATATAAATTTATTATTTGATAAATAATCGATAAAATGATGTAATGAAGAGACGATTTAATTAAGAATTTAATTAAGTAAATATATTCAACAAATTATTTCACTTAATAGTGGCATTAATTAAATACATTTAATTAAATAACTTCAATTAAGTAAATGCATTTAACAAATTGTTTAATTAACAGAACGTTTAATTCAAGACTTTAATTATGTAAATTTCATAACTAAAATTCTTTCAATTAAACATTTAATTAAATTTAGAATAGAGTATATAAATATAACTCCTATTGAGCAATTAATATTCTAAAATAATTAAATCTTGAAAAATTCTCAAAAAAAAAAAAAATATTTCTATCAAATATTTGCCTCATTCACACTGTGTGTTCGCAAAATATTTTCTAATTCCATGCGAATTTTCAGTTAAATGTCTCGGCTTCTAATTATTTATTTAATTGTCTAATATGTACTTTAAAATAGTAAAAATTACAATAATGATTTTTTTTCGTAATTACCCAGTAAATAGTTTGGATAAATAGTAACGAAATTTAGTTTTTTATTGAAGGTGCAAAATAACAAAAAAACAAAAGTAAATATAATACTAAGAAATAATAAAATAAAATAGTAAAATTCTAATGGTAAAAATTTGCCCAAAAAATGGAGTAGTATAGGTACCTAACAAAATAGTAAAATTGAAATAGTTTAAAAAATGAATATTGAATTGAATAGTAAAAAAAAATTACCACCAATTTAAATAGTAAAAAATATTAAAATTAAAATAGTAAAAAAATATTGAAATCGAAATGGTAAAAATATTACCACTAAATTAAATAGTAAAAAATAGTAAAATTTAAATAGTTAATAATTATTAAATAGTAATAATTATTTAATGTTAATAAAACTATTTTTAATTATTTCATAATAATAAAACTATTTAATAATAGTATATTATTCGATAGTAAAATAATTACTACAACTTGAAGTAGTAAAAAAATATTTCAATTGAAATAGTAAAAAAATATTACAATTCTAGAAATTAAAAAAATTACTAAAAATAAAATATTAAAGAAATATTAATATTATTCAAATTTTAAAAAAATAGTAAAAAATTCCAAGAAAATGAAATAGTAAAAAATATTAAAATTAAAATAATAAAAAAAAATAGTAAAATATTAATAATATTAATAATAATAACAATATTATTTTTATAATTATTATCAATAATAAATACATGTAAATAAAATAGAAAGCCCATTAAACAATTAATATTCTGTTTGAATAATATTTTTTACTAAATTTGCAATTTAAAAGTTAACTAAAAAATTAATTTTCCATCTGAAAATTCAGAATCAGAAAAAAATTGTAATTAAACTGTAATTAAAATCGTATTCGTCGAGAAATGGAGCGTTAATAAGTGAAAAAAAAATGAAAAGCTCATTAAAATACGGTTTACAATTTGAGGGGAAGAAGAAGAAAAAGAAGAGAAAAAAAAGTTTCTCGTGATTCCCCTATTGGGAGGCAATCATTGAGATAATCGTGACCTGCAGCGCATAAACTATCCATTTTCGTCGATTTCATAAGAAGGCTCGTTTCCTGTGAGAAAGTAAAAGCTCCTGAATAAGTATAAGGAATTGACAATGACTTTCTAAGAATTTAAGTCGCGACTATTTTTTCTTTTTCTCACTGTCTTTTTTACTCTTTCTCTCTCTTTCTGTCTGTCGTTTTCTCTGTTTTTTCAGTCTTTTTCCATCTTTTTTCTGTTTTATATGTCTTTTTCCGTCTTTTTTTTTGCTTTTTACTGTTTTTTCTGTCCTTTTCCGTCTTTTTGGTCTTTTTTCCTCTTCTTCCTGTTTTTTATGTCTTTTTTCGTCTTTTTTTGATTTTTACTGTTTTTTCTGTCCTTTTCCGTCCTTTTTTGCTTTTTATTGTTTTTCTGTCCTTTTCCGCCTTTTTGCCTTTTTCCCTCTTCTTCCTGTTTTTTATGTCCTTTTCCGTCTTTTTGTGTTTTTTATGTCTTTTTCCGACTTTTTTGCTTTTTACTGTTTTTCTGTTCTTTTTCGTCTTTTTCTGTTTTTTATGTCCTTTTCCGGCCTTTTGCTTTTTATTGTTTTTCTGTCCTTTTCCGTCTTTTTTGTATTTTTCCCTCTTCTTTCGGTTTTTTATGTCTTTTTCCGACTTTTTTTGCTTTTTACTGTTTTTTCTGTCCTTTTCCGTCTTTTTCTGTTTTTTATGTCTTCTTCTGACTTTTTTGCTTTTTACTGTTTTTCTGTCCTTTTCCGTTTTTTCCTGTTTTTTTTTCTTTTTCCATCTTTTTTTGGCTTTTTACTGTTTTTTTGTCCTTTTCTGTCTTTTTCCGTCTTTTTTTGCTTTTTACTGTTTTTTCTGTCCTTTTTCGTCTTTTTCTGTTTTTTATATCTTTTTCCGTCTTTTTTTTTTGCTTTTTACTGTTTTTCTGTCCTTTTCCGTCTTTTTCTGTTTTTTTTTGGCTTTTTCTCTCTTTTTTCTGTCCTTTTTCTGTTTTTTTTTGTTTCTATCTCTATTTTTCCTCAACTATTTTGACTCTATAAAGAATTTTCACCTACGCCCACGCATTCTTATAATTTAAATTAAAATATTTTCTATGGAAAATTCTTTTAAGAGCGAACCATAAACCGCAAATAAACGATATAAATATAAGTTTTTATTTTTCCCAGGCTTGTGTGGTATGCAACCTGTATAGACACATTTTTATTTTTCAAGAGGACCTGTCCAAACGTTCTTGGAATTAGTGGCCCTTTGGGCCATTTGGGGTCCACACTTGACTCCACGCCTTTTTTCTCTCTCTTCTCTCTTCTTTCGAAACATTTTCCTTTTTGTCTTTATCTTTTCGGGGGAAAAAAAAGAAAGAAAGAAAGAAATTTTTTCCACAAATTCCAAACTTTTTTCTTTTCACATGTTTTTTTAAAAAAATTTTTCCCTCTTTTCAAAAAAAAATTGTTTTCAGAAAATTAGCCATTTCCTAATTAGCATAATTAGCAGAAAGGAATTTTCATTTTTCTTACATTTGTAGACTTAAATTTTTTTGTATGTAGAATAATTTTTATATTTATTTATATAAACGGGCCGTGCGTGCCCTTTCGTAATGAAAAATAAAAAAATAGTTTTATTACAATTTTTTTTAGTCACGAAAATAGTTTTCAAAAATTTGCAAATTCCTTTTAAAAAATAGTTGTTTGCAGTTACCTAATTAGCATAATCGTCTGAGAGGGATTTTTTGGAATTTTTCTTTTTTGAGGGAGAGACAAATTTCCTAGAAGAAATTTGTTTCGTGTCGTTCTCATTGGATTTTTATACTCGTGAGAGAAAAAAGTGCTCGATTAAGGAAACAGTCTATTTTTTTTTCTTTCTTTTTTTTCTGATTGAGAAATCCCATCGATAGGGCATTCGTGAGAAAATTCCAAACCAATTGTCGTTATAACACATATATATGTATAGCGGTGGGATAAAAATCTTTCGAAAAGCAGAACGTCTTCTTCCTCTTGGAGGAAATTCCCACGCACCCTCAAAACGAGATGACGCCCTCTCACCGAGTGCTTTTACCTTTCACCCCCGGCGATTTCACGTTAAAGGGATCCAAACACAATCTCACACAGTCATCCTTTAATATAATCCGCCAAAATGATATTGTCCTCTATTTTTATTTTTATTTTATTCCCAGTCGACTTTGAATCTTTTACAATTTTTCTCAAAAATTCACGGGAATTAATTTATCGACACTTGAAAAAAAAAATGGAGAAATTCTGCAATTTTCTGTTTTTCCCCTTTTTCTCGAATTGAAAAAATTTCTTTTTGTTTTGACAAAACTAATGATAAAAATTGTTTTATGAAAAAAATTTTTTCTGAAAATATTTTGTATAGAAAAGAATTATTTCTTGTTTCGAAAAGAAAATTTGATGGAAAAAGCAGGAAAAAAGGAAAATTAATCAACAAAATTGTATTCCTAAGAAAATTCCTGCCTCATTTTTTTTAAATTGGAAATTTCAGAGAAGAAGAAATAATAAACAAATTGTCTCTATTTGGAAATTTTATTTGGGGGGAAAAAATAATTATTTTCTGAAAAAGAAAATTTTGTCTCTTAATGGAAGAAATAGAAATAAAAAGGAAAAATAAATTCTGTTTGAAAATTAAAAACCGAAGTTTTTCCTTCCATCAAAAGATTTAAAAAAGAAAGGTAAAAAACTAATAAAATAAAAAAATATTAATAATGATAAATAAAAATCAAATTCTTGTCTTCCCCCCCCCCCAAAAAAAATTGAGACAGAAAAAGAAAAATGAATAAAGAAAAATTTATTTACAAAAATCCTTTTTTCTCCAATTATTAACTAATGAAAAAAATCTGTTTCATAAAACAAATGTTTTCTTTTTGGAAATTTTTCTGGAAAAAAGAAGCATTTGTTTTCTCAAAAAGAAAATTTGATGGAAAAAACAGAATTTCTATTTATCTAAAGAAAATTCTATTGGAAATATAAAAACAAAATTTTTCATTCCTTTAACAAAATTTAAGAAAGAATGTGAAAAAAAAGAAAATCGTATTTATTGAATATTTTTGTTAAAAATAATTTTGAAAAAGAAATAAAAAAAAATTGGTTAGGGGAGGGGAAGGGGGTGAACAATAAAAAAAGGAGGATAAAATTTTTCCTTTACATAGAAAAAATAAAAATTTTTCAAACTCACAAATTGGACAATTATATTATTTATATAATATAAATAAAAATATGTATCAATAGATGCAGAATGTGTTCGGGGGTAATGGTTTTTTGAAGACGATGAGTCGAGGTCGACCATCTCTCGAAACCTATGAAATACGACCTTGCATCATTTTTGTAGGATCCAACGGCCCTGTTTTCAAACCCGGGCCTTGGATTCAATTTTTTCTCGTTCACGAAACACGGCGCCTGCATCACAGCCGGATTTCGAAAGAAGCACCTACCTTTCTTGGAAAGCCACTCTGCTCTCAAATTTAGGAACGCGTCTACTGGAGTCTACTCTTTCAAAAGCCAAAGTGGACCGCCTCGATTTTTATTTTTCAAAAGTCCCTCAAAGTTTTTTTTTACAAATTTTTTTTTTTTTCATTATTTTTTTGTTCATTTTTAAACAGAGAGAAATAACAGTTTCACCTTTTGGCACATGCCGTCACGATATATATATATATATACATACACAAGTCGAACACCATCGATGGAATGCACCGAAAAGAGATTCCTCGAATCATCATCACCATCATCAATCTGATGATGAATATTAGAAATTAAGACTCATAAAAACATAAATCCCCTTCCTCACTATATTATCAAGAAACATTTTTTCCAGACGGGTCAATGGATTGTTGTTGTTGTTGTTTTCGTCAAAAAAAAAAAAATTTTTTGTGGATTTGCAAATTTTTTTTTTACAAATGATTTAATTTACATATTTTAAAGCAATTTAGATTTATAATTTAATTTTCAATCCTATTTAAAATTAAATTTGACGATCAAATTTATAAATCGTGTTTATTTAGAAAAGAGAGATAAAGGGGAGGAATTCAAGTTTTTTGAATTTGCAAATTTTTCGTTTTAATATAAATAATTTAATTTCAATAGATTTACATTTATTTTTATAATTAAGTCTGAATCAAATTTCTAAATCGTGTTTATTTACAGCAGAGAAAGAACGGAAGGATTTTATGTATAATAAATATTAAATAATAAATTAATAATAATAATATTATAATATAATATTATTTATAACTAATAAATTTTTAAGTTTAAATAAATGTTTATTTAAAATAATTCAAAGGAATTCACGGATAATTTATTTTTACAATTAATTCTGAATTCAGGGTTATGCCACGTTTTTGCTCTTTTCAAATTCCCTGACTTTTCCAGGTTAAAAAACGGAATTTTTCCAGGTTTTTAAAACGAAAATTATTCGAAAACATCAATAACTTCATTTTTAAACAAATATTTAAACAATATTTTTTTTTTTACAAAAATATTAATATATTTAAAAATTATTTTCATCATTACGATTATTCATTTCTAGAATTTTCAACTAAAATTCTTCTTTAAGTCAATTTTTTTAATAATTTTTAAAAAAGTTCTTTCTGAATTTTCAAATTCTTTTGTTTACAATTTAATTTTACGAAATTTCGATTATTCTGACATTCTTCAATTAAATGTATTGGAAATTAAAAACTTCAAATAATTTTAAAAAATTCCATTAATCTTATTGAGAAAAATTAATTCTATAGAATTCTTAATTAAAAGTATGAGAAGTTAAAATTTTCAAAGATTTTAATTTGAAATTTATTTTTAAATCAATATTTATTAGAAAACTCTAGGAGAATTTAATTATTATTTAACTATAAAAATAAATATTTTATTAAACAATTGAATGTTTCTTAAATTTGAATTTTCATAAAGAATTTTATCAACAAATTTTTAAATAATTAAATTCACTTGACAAATTTTAATAAAAATTTTTAAGAATAATTGCATTTTTCGAGAAATTTGAAGAAAATTGTAATAAAAATAATTGAAATTCTGTCAATAATTTTATTCAAAGAATTGAAAATAATTGAATTTCGAAGAGGAATTTTATTTTTTATAAAGATAATTTAAATTTTGACGAGAATTTTTGTAAATTCGTAAACATAATTGTATTTTTTAGAAGAATTCTATTAAAATTATTTTGAAAAAAATTGAATTGTTATAGCAAAGAATTTCATTAAAATTTCTGAAAATAATTTTATTCTTTAAAGAAATTTAATTAAAAATGTATTGAAAATAATACTTAAATTCTAATAAATAAATTGTAGCAAAAGTTAGTAGAATAATTAAATTTCTTTATAAAATTTTAATAAAATTTTTAAGAATAATAACTTTTTTCGAGAAATTCCATTAAAATTGTATTAAAAATAATTGAAATTCAGCGTTGAGTTTTATTATTTATGAAAATAATTGAATCCCTGTAAAAAATGTTGTTATTTATAAAAATAATTGACTAATATATGAAAATAATTTGTAAATCATTGAATTCCTGTGAAATTTTTTTCTGCTTGAAAAAATTTTGTGAAATTATTTTTGTAACTGCTTCAAAATTCAATTTGTTTTAGTGTTTTTAACTTAAATTCTTTTACAAATCCATTATTTTTAATAATCAGTTAAGTTTCTAATTAAATTCATTTAAACTTGAAACTTTACAAAATTTTTGTAATGAAATTAATTTAATTTAAATTTTCAACCGAATATTAGGAATTAAATTTTATAAAATTTAGTTTCGTATAAATCAATCAGAAAAGAAGTCCCAACATTATAGTTTAAAAAGAAAAAATTCTCTCCACTTGCAAAATTATACTAAAAAATATGAAATTTTTTTCTTTTTTCGAAATACTCAAATTTCGTGGAACTCATTTCCGTGTTGTGGAATTCATTTGGAATGTAAAAATGCGTACCCCGCCTAAAAAAATATTTGTGTGAAGAAAATTTATTTGTCCCCCTTGAGGATTAGTTTCTAGATAAACGATCCTGGGATTTTTTTTTCCTTTTTTTTTGTTCAAAAAATAGTTTGGTGTTTCCGAAAATTCGTGTAGCGCCACTGTGTGCTTTTAAACGTGTTAATAAATAAATTCTTAAGGTGCTGATCACGAACTGAATTCGTAAAGAGAAGAAGGGAAAAGAACGAGAGAGAGAGAGAAAGAGAGTAAAAAACAGGGAGAGAAACTAAAAGAGAGATAGAGAGAGAGAAGACTATTTTCAAAACTATTCTTTAGGTGGGATTCTTGATCCAATTAAGGGCCTCAGGTCCCGTGCGAAGGAACGCGCGGCGATCGTCGCTTCCTTCTTGATGTCCAATTCGCTCCCGCCCCCTTAAAAGGCCCTCCACTTCCCCCCTCTTCTCTCTCCCTTATAGCCTACGATATACAAGGCCCAATATATATTGGGCCTAATATATATCGTAGGCCTCGAAATTCGATTGGTCCACTAATCCGGTCATTCACGGAAAACTCAGAATGCAGACGATCACGTGACCAGAGCGAAAAAAAGGGGAGGGGAGGGTGCAAGTGTGTGCACACTATGGCGCCAGTGGGTCCACTTTACCCCCTCCCCCCAAACCATCAAAGGGATATTACTGTTTGTAGTTCTGACCCGCATTGAGTAGAATCAAATTCTTCTTATTCCATATTCATCATCATCATCATCAAGAAAATTTTCATTCAAAATTCTTTTCAGTCACATATATTATCTGGTGAGAAAAAACCTTTTAAGTGAATTATTCTTTTTTTTGGGTAAAAATTTCAGAATTCTTTCAATTCAGAAACATTTCATTCATTCATTCATTTTTAATATTATTTCATTTCCTTGTCCTTTGAACATTTATTCTTTTTTCTTCTTCGGGGAAATCTTTTCCTTTTTGGCATATTTCCCGAAATGATTTATATGTGTTATTAGGTCCAAAGACCGTAACTTTGCTGTAAACTATGCAGAAAATGATACTTTTCGCCACTGTTTCTTCTTTAACATTTTTGCATTCTGTGGCAGAAAAGTCTGTAGTTAAGTTACTATGAAAAACAGTTTAAGTTTAGACAAACACTGAAGAAAAGTATAGCAAGGTTAGAAAACAGTGAAGAAAAGAATAATTTTCTGCACCGCATGCAGAAAAGTTATAAAAATAGTGAAGAAAAGTACGTTTTCAATTCCGATATGAGAGGAAATATGTAGAGGAAAATAAAGAAAAATGAGAATGTAAAAATGTTTCTCGAGGGAAAATTTATTTTTAAATAAAAAGAAATAGAGAGAGATAGAGATAATTATCGGTGAGATTTTTGATTGCAAGAAACTTGTATCTATCGCTTCTCACTCCCTCGCTCGTCAGGCACTGTGTCGGTGGCCCGATTCTCGGAAGGACCTCATTTGTTGCTCGCTGCATATATCTCTTTGGGTCCTCCAGTGTTGTTGTTGGTTCGAGGAGAGTTGCTTGGGTAGGAGAGGATGCCATGCCGGGGCAAATGCCGAGGGTCCTTTTGCGCATTTGCACACACTCACTCACTCACGCATGTCTGTGGTCACGCACAGTTCGCGTATGTAATCGCCATGAGGATAAGTAAATGAACCCATACAACGTTAACGCACAACTCTACTAATTTAATTACATTTTCCCCAGTGACGTATATAATTAAGATTTGCATCGTGATTCTCACTTTAGTAATGGATCGTCACTAGTCTTCATTACCGAATTCTTCCCTTTTTCCCTTCTTAACATTTTCGTAGGGGAAAGATTTCAATTTTTCATAGTTCGGGGCAAAAATTGTTACCAGGAATTTATTTTTTAATACAGATTCATTTTTTTCTCGGTCGAAAGCGATCAACCTGTTTTTCATGGATTGAATGGACAATGAAAAGAAAGGCAGTGTTTTTATATAAAGGTAATTGAATTACGTGGACGTTTTAGTGCACACGTGCAGTGAACGCGTGGGATCCAACATTTCGGGATAAGAGAGAGAGAGAGAGGGAAAAAAAGGAGAAAGATTTGAATTTCTGTAATTCGACGCGTGAGAATCTGGCGCCTCAACACACTTGATAAAAGCTCATTTTTATCGACTGTGTTTGAAGTTCACGAGAATATAAACGAGATAATTTTTTTTTAAAAAAGAACATTAAAAACATACTGAACCGTTCTGGAAAATTCAAACTAATATTTTCAATTTCTGTTGTTTTAGTTCTGCACTTTTCGAAATGAATCTGAATTTGTAATTAGAATTCAAATTGAAAATTGTTCGGTCGGCATTTTAAATTTTGACTTCCGATTCGGATTCAAAGGCGCCGACAACGAATATCAAAAATAAATAAATTAATACCAATAATTAAGTGAATAAACAAACATCAAGAACTAAATAAATAAATAATGCAATAATGATGATTCTATCACTCAGTCGACAAATAATTAAAAATTGTAGTCAAGGACTCGGAGTCTTAATTAAATAAATAAATTAAATAAATAATATGTAATAAGAAAATAAATAATATTAATAAGAAAATAAACATTACCAGGAATGCAAAAAAACAGCATTGTTTCAGCTCCCATAGATTCTATCGTTCCAGAACATATCCAATTTACACCATCATCACGAAGAAATATCATCATCAATTTGTCAGTGCAAAATGTACATCGAGAAACGTTTCGCGTCCAAAGTGTTTATCTGACCGTTTCTCACAATTACGTATCAAGCACGTTGGCAGCGCCGATTTGCCGCTAAATTATAGTCGAAGAGCGCGATATGATCCAAGAAAATACAATATCCCTCTGTCTCTCTCTCTCTCCTTTTCTCTTTTCTTACGCCTCAAAATCTATTCAACTTCTCCTTTCGCGCAATGCTACATTACAGTATATGTATATATAATAAAAATTTCGCTACAGTTTGTAAAAGGGAACACACTTCTCCCCATGGTCTCTTTCTCTCCTTCTGACTTTCTTCTATTTTCTGCCTTTCCTCTCTTTCGGTCTTTATTCTCTTTCTGTATTTTTCTCCCTTTCTGTCTTTCGTCTCTTGTTTTGCCTATTCTTCTTTCCTTTTCTCTTTCTCTTAACATAAAGAAAGAAAAATCTCTTGACATAAAGAGAGAAAGGCAGAAAAAGAGAGAAAGATAGAAAAGTAGAGAGAGAGAGAGAGAGAGAGGGGGGGGGGATTTCTCTATGTGTGTGCGTCGTACAGTCAGTGACTTAAGTTTTACGTACAAGCAAAACGCCATAGCCATAATATTACCTCTCTTCAAAGAAGAAAAAAAAAACTTCTTCTTCTCACTATATAGACGATCATCATCTCTCTCTCTATTGCGTGTGGTAGCTAAACAGCTAAACTCCACGTCCTCGTCTCCTGTACTCACGTCTTACAAGCGAGTAAGTGCCTGTGAGTTGAAAGAAGGGGCCCCAAAGAGAAAATCGTCGGCTCGATTGAGAATGGTTCCCCGCTGTGCATGAGCAACTGTGAAAGACAGAGGATCATGTGTACCAAGAAAGACAGAGATCCCAAGAAGCCACAACCCGAAGAAGAAGAAGAAGAAGAAGTGGGTACAGAAGCACAGAGCGAAAACAGAAAGAGAGAGAGAGAGAGAGAGTAAAGAATAGAGCGAATCAGAAAGAGAAGCAGAGAGAGAAAGAGTGATAGAAACAGAAGAAGAGAGAGAAACACACACAGAGAGAAAGATGCAAGGCCAGAGAGTTGTGCTGCCGCGCCGGATTCAAAGAACTGGAAGCGAGGTAAACAAAATATTTCTCCATGTCGGTGCATGCGAGCCAATCTCTCTTAGTGTGCGAGACTTCTTTCCATGTGTCAAGTTTATAAGAGGCAGAGAAGAGAGAGAGAGAGAGAGAGAATACAGTTTTGCCAATGCATGAAAGAGAGAGAGTCCATAAGAGAACGATAGAGAATTAAGGAAGGTGGTTGGAGCAACAAAGAACAAGAAATCTGGTGGCGCCGGTACAAGCCAAAAGAGTGGGGGGAGTAGGGCCCGTTCCACGCGCAAATGGTGGAAGGGAGAGGCCACACCATATCTACTCGAGAAACAGACAAGGAGCCAGATAATAAGAGAGTGAATAACAAGTACCAAGAGCAAAAGAGATGGAGAAGAAGAAAAAAAAAGACGAAAAGGTAGGGGGAGGCGGGAGGAATGAGAGAGGGGCAGTGAGAGGGAGGACGGAGGTTGTGGAATGCGGCCGTGGCCCCGGTATACGCGTCGGGTATGCGCGAGGGTATTTGTGTATTTATGTGGAACACCGCGAGCGGCTCTCTGTCTTTCTTTCTCTTTCGCTATAGAGAAAAAGCTCTCTCTCTTTCTCTCTGTTTTTCTTTTGCTAGAAAGAAGAAAAAGCTTTCTATCTTTCTTTATCTTTCGCTAGAGACGTAAAAGCTCTAACTTTCTTTCTCTTTTGCTAGAGAGAAAAAAAAGCTTCCTGTTTGGTTTCTCCTTTGCTAGAAAGATAAAAAAACCTTGCTATCTTTCTTTCCCCTTTGCTAGAGAAAGAAGAAGCCTGCTAACTTTCTATCCCCTTTGCTAGAGAGAGAAAAAGCTTTGCCGTAAGGTCGATAAGCTACTTTAGAACACAACGGCAAATTCGCCTTACTAGCAATAGAGAAACAGGCGAGAAAAATAGGAAAAGAGAAGAAGAAATAGAGAAAATGAGCAAGAGATAAAGAATGACAGAGAGAAGGAAAGAAGAAAGAAAGAGTAAATGAGCGAGAGAGTGAAAAAGAGAGAGACTAAATGAGTGAGAGAGTGCAAAAGAAGTGAAAAAGAAGAAAAGAGAGACTAAATAAGCGAGAGAGTGCAAAAGAAGAGAGAGAAAACTCGATATCGAGCCAATGACCAAGCAAGGTGTGCCTGTCGGCAGCGCGGATGCCCTTTTGGAAAAGGAGTATAGGTATAAGTTCCAACTATATACGAGAAAGAGTGACCGACTGCAGTAAAAGCATCAGGAACCATGACGACGACGACAACCATGAACGTCATCTTCTTTTTCTACCACAACCTTCTTCTTCTTCTTCTTCTTCTTCTTCCTCGAAATTCCTTAACAAGTTCCACGTTCCTTCAAATAGAACCACTATACACAGTATATATAACCACTCCGGGTGCCAGATTCATCTCTTAACTTCACAACATCTTTTGGATACCCTCTCGATGATCCCCCAACTGGAAAAGACTTTATTCCACACCAAAACTTGCTCTACACCCTTTTTTTTCTTTTCTCTGATGCCAAACTACCTGATTCGTAAACCCAAACAGAATTCCTAAAAAAGAATAAAAATGCCTCGAAAAGAGGGAAAAAAGTTGCGACATTTTAATTAACAAATGTTTCCAGGTGTTGAGAAATTTGATAAACTAGTAGATTGGTAATTAAGTTGTTTTTTGGGTTGACTTGACTTTTGGAAGTGGGAAAAGAAATAAAGGACCTGAGATATGCTGATACTGTATTGTATATGTAAAGAATTTTGAATCTACTGTTTTGGTATTTGATTCTTAAATCCGAATATTTAATTAGGAACTAAAGAATCAAAAAGCGATGATGCTGTAAACAAACAGAATTTAAGAATCAAAAGTTTTGTAGTCGAATAGGACTTTCAATTAGGAATCGAAGAACCGAAAACAACCTGCTAATGCTGTAGGTTAAAAGAATTTTGAATCCACGATTTAGACAAAATTCGAATTTTCGATTAGCGATAGAAGCATAAAAAAAGGAACTAATGCTGCAAATGTAATTTCGAATTCCGGAACAATTATTAGAATTGGGATGAATGTGTTGTGTAAGGAAACAAGAGCAGGAGAAATGTCGCACAATCACCTTCTGACAGATGCATCAAGGCGATTTATCAACGACGCTGACAAACTGTTGATTTCCGACTTGTTTTACTTGTTGCAGTTCATTATTCTCATAATAGAAGTATACAAGTCCTTTAACTTTTTGTCACCTTTATAGTTGATTTTGATTCCTTCCTCACGGGTATAAACGACATTTAACGAAATTATCACCCCTAGGATCTTTCTTGGTGTTTTGATCTTAGATATTTAAAGAAGGAAGAAAAAGAACAAGAAAACTATTTATCCTACCAAAATATTCCCAACTGATCATCATTGTCAATTTTTTACCCAAAATTCACAAAGATACCAAAAGAAACATCGCCAGCAGAGTTCTCAATTTCGCTTCGCACTTCCAAAGAAGCGTCAAACAGGAAAAGAAAACAACACCAAAAGAAAACAATTCCAAAAGAAATGGAAATGACGGATAGAAACGAAGGAAACTAGATTAGAAGTCGTTTCTCCAGATTTAGTCACCATTCCAGAATCATATTTCCTTCGTGTGGTGCACATTGCAAAGCACAACAACATGGGAGGAGTGCTCAAGGCTCAACTATGCAGCAAAAGCAAAGCATCAGGAACCAAACCCACCACATCTTCTCCCTCCATGTCCTCCTTCTCTTCTTCTTTCTTTCTTTCTTTCTTCTTCCATGAAATTCCTCAACAAGGTTCCACGTTCTTGGAGAACGATATAGAAAGGGCAAAAATCTTGATTCTCCAAGTCAAGGAGAAGAGGATACGAGATGGGGAGGAAATCAAGAGAGAGAGAGGGAGAGATCCGGACTCTCGTAATAGCGTCATTTGTCGTCTTAGGAGTGGAATATTCTCCCTAATTTCTTTTGGTACGAGATCCTGGTCCCATGTTCGCGAATGTGGATGATGTCTCCTACCTCCTTAAGTCTCTCCCTGCCCCTCTTTCTCCCTCTCTGTCTCTCTCACTACCTGGAACGACAAACGCGACACGAGCGCTTGGCACGTGAGAGAATGTCATCAATGCGAACTCTGTATAAGCGACTTTGAAACGAAGGGAAGGGGATATTGAACAACTGTACTCCATCATCGTCTGGACGCTTCGTTTTTGAATATTGCATTTCTATTTGTTCCACCTGTACTCCATAAAGTCTCCGAATAGATATTCGGTTAATCATCCATAAAGTCTCTGAATAATATTCGGTTAATCCTCCATAAAGTCTTCAAATAGATATTCGGAGACTTTATTGATGGCTGATGTTGTATCATACCATAAATATGATACCATCTGATGGAATCTCGGATTGTTGCTGATGTCTTCATGTCTATCTTTGCATCTGCTAATAGTTCTAGTAGGCTAATTTTTACTACGTACAATCAGCTGAACCTAATTTCCGTACTTCGACTGATGGACCAATGCACTAAACATGAGGCTAATCGGAAGCTACAAAATTTCCAAACTGGAATTAATGGAATAACTTCTGAAGTTTACAAACCGTCAAATTAATTTTTACAGCGCATTGTACAATTAGAAGCTGAACCTAATTTTCACAGTTAAACTAATCGTACAACATCTGAAGTTTAAAAATCAGCATTTCAAAACTTTAACTAATGGAGCAACATTTGAAGCACACGCTAATTTTTTTACAATTGGTTCGTACCAATTATAATGAGAAGCTAGATGCCACTAAAATCCGTTCGTCCAGAAAAAAGAAAAAATTCCTCAATTTAATTTCAAATCATATACTGACAAATTATCCAAGATGTCATCCGAAGAATACGAGAGAAGAACCTTGGGAAAGCTGTTCGCAAACTAACCAAGGGTCAAATAGGGGCAAAACAAAAGGGGGATGAAAAAAAGTAGCAAAGTAATGTCCTCCTGGAAGATTAGCAGCAGCAGCAGCATCAGAAGCACCAACATACTCTCTCTCTGTATTCTGTATTCGCAGGAGAGTCCAGAGGAATGTACTCACACACCACTATAATATGAGAATGATGTTGTGTGTGGGAAAAGGGAGTGGTGAGAGAGGAGAGAGAGAGAGAGAGAGACTCTCCCCTACTTCTCGTCGTCTCTCTATCTCGGGCAAAGCGAAACACACAGCATCTCAGGCGGTCCACACTGGTGTCGGTGTTTCTCTCCCTACTCAAACCTCTCACATCATATAGTTGGAGAGGGAGGAGATTAAGAACAAGAAAAAGAGACAGAGATGCAACGCATCATGAGAACCGTGGAAAATGTTTCCTCTCCCTGTCTCAATTACCACCCCCTCACCACCACAAACAAGAGGAACACGCATTGATGACACGTTAAATTCAATACACATATATATAAAGAGAGGTGAACTGATACTATATAACGATTGGTTTTCAAAGTTATTCACGACCATTGGCGCAAGACTTGGGCGTAAACACTATAAACACACAGGTACCTGTGCACTTGTGAACACACATGAAACGAGAGTGGGGATGAGGTGCGGGAGGGGGGTTCAGAACACAACTGAGGCGGAACCACGTGATCGAACCGTAACTTCTATTCGGAGAAGGATGTGTTTTGTGTGTTTAAGCGCATACACAGAGAGTGCAGTCGGAATTCGTTTGTGTGTGTGAGTATTTCTTCCTTATCCTTATGCGAACGACGTAGTTGCGCGGATATTGTTTACCGTCACATTCAACAGCAGCAACTGCGTCGCACAAGGTACAAGTCGATATAATATCGAACAAGAAGAAGGGATTTTCAAGTGTCAGATTTGTTTTCGATTCACTACCATAATCTGTTAATGACCATAATTACGAATTACGCTGTTATCCACTTTTTAAGTATATGTAGATATTAAATTTAGTGACTAACGATTTAGTTAGATACGAATTTAGCGACGACTCACAACTTTAGGAAAAAATCCTTTTTGCGAAATCGAAAAAATCGAACAAACCTTTTGGATTAAAACACTACTGATGATTTTAACTCTCAAGGTGCACTAGCACACAATTTTGAAAATTAAATATCTCCTTTTTTTAAACCAACAAAAGTTAGCACCCTGAAGTTAGCGTCAACAATTTCTTTAAGGTTTCAGAAGAAAAATGTGCCCTAAACTTATTTGTCACTCTCGAAGAGTATATGAATAAAAGAAGTAAAATTAGTGACATTATCATCTCCTAAAAATGCTAAAAAAATAGTTCTCGATAGTCGTATTTTTAATTAACGTTTTAGCGTCTCTTAGCGTTCGTTTATGTCAATATAGAAACGAAAAAAAATTCCCCCTCCCCCCTCGAGAGACAAACCGTTTTTCACTAATCTCTGTCTATCGTTATCGTTATTCTTCTACATTTATTCCTAATTTAACACATAAAAAGTACCATTTGCAAAAATTTGTCATCTTTTTTCCCTGTGTGTATAGACACACATGTAGGTAGAATTTAATACAAAAATCGATATCATCATAAATCATTGAGAAATTGCATCACTTACCCCGATGAGATAAAAAGCACATGATTGATTAGACAAGGTAGACAAGACTTCCAAGTTGAAAATAAATTTATCTAGTGGCATAAAAGTGTGTATGTGTGTGTGTTGTCTCACAACTTACCTGAAACAGAAAATAAAAATATAATTAATACAAAATTTACAAAAAAAATTTTACTTTTTTTCAAAAAAATTTATATATTTATTCTTTATACTATAGAAAATAAATCTTACTTTTAGTTTACGCTTTTGACTAAAACCCTTTACATTAGAAACATTTATTACTGAATCTTAACTTTAAATAAAATTAAGTTCTTAATAATAATTTTAAATTCTTAATTCTTAATTTTAAGTTCTGAAATTATGACTTAATCTAATTTTAAGCTTAAAAATAGGTTACTTTTCAATTATTTCGATTTTAGGATTAGGTTTGCGACATTAATTTAATTTTGTTTTTCCCTGACTTTTGTCTGGTAACTTCAAATAATGTAAAAAAATTCAATTAAATTTTTTCAAAAAAATTAATTTTACAGAATTGTTAGTTAAAAATATGAAAAATTCAGATTTTCAAAAAATTTTAATTTGAAATCTTTTCAAATTTCAATTATTTTAAAAAATTCACGCTTTAATACTTTTAATATTCAATTATTATTTAAAATTTTAACTGAAATTAATTTTTAATAATTCAATTATTTAAATACGAAAAACAATAATTTATTGAATTATTGAATGTTTGTTAAAATTAAATTTTCATAAAGAATTTTGTCAACAAATTTTTAAATAATTGAATTCTTTTCACGAATTTTAATAAAATTTTTAAGAATAATAATTAAATTTTTTGAGAAATATTCTATTAAAATTGTATTAAACAATAATTGAAATTCTACAATGAGTTTCATTATTTATGAAAATAATTGAATTTCTAAAAAAGAATTTTAGGTATTATTTACGAAAATATTTGAATCCACTTAAAACTTTTTCTTATCCATGAAAAAAATTGAATTTTTACGAAGATTTTTACAAAAAAAATTGTAAATAAATGAATTCTGTTTGGAAATTTTATGAAAATAGTAGATATTAAAAATCATTGAATTGCGAAAAGTTTTTAAAAATAATTAAAATTTTCAGAGAATTCTATTTCAATTTTTGAGAATAATTGAATATCTGTGTGACATTTTATTAAATTTCTTTAGAAATAATTGAATTCCTAAAAAGCATTTTATTACTTATGAAAATAATTGAATTCTTGCGAACGATTTTATTAGAATTTTTTTAAATAAATTAATTTCTAAGAAGAAATTTATTACTTTAAAAAATAATTGAATTCTTGTGATGAATATTGTTATTTATGAAAATAATTGAATTTTGCAAAGAATTTTATTAAAATGCCTCAAAATAATTGAATTTACTGGAGTAAATAATTGAATTCTTGGGAAGAATTTTATTAAAATGTAAAAGAATAATTGAATTATGAGAAAATAATTTAATTTTAATTATATTTAAATTAATTGATTTCTTTCAAACAATTATATTAAACTATTTGAAAATAATTGAATTCTTTTGGAAAATGTTATTAAAATACTAGATATTAAAAATCATTGAATTAAGGAAAATTTTTGAAAATAATTGAAATTTTGCCAAGAATTTTATTAAAATTTTTAAAAATAATTTAAATTTGGAGAAGAATTTTATTATTTCTAAATTCAACTTTTCTAAAACTTGAATTTGAAACTTTTTAAAATCCAATCAATATTAATATTAGTAATATTTATTTAACATTCTAAAATATAGAAATAGTTGCTTATGAATAATTGTAAAAAAACGAATTGATATTGATGCAAAATACGGTCTTTAAAAAATTTATTTTCTAAGAAAAGAAGTTTTATTTATTTTAATTTTTTATTTACTTTATTTATTATTTAAAAGTTAATTTTAATAAATTTCGTATCACTTTTGTTCTAATCAGTTCAAATTTATTTTGTTAAAATATTATTGAAAAAAAAATTTTTTAATTGATTTATTTTTCACTATTTTATAGGATGTGAAATTATTTTTCTTTCAAATTTTTTCGACGAATTTAATTAAAATTATATTTTGTTTAATTATTGTTAGAAATAAAAAGAATTTAAAATTAAATTTAATATTATCTTTTTACGTTGGACAACAAAATTCATAATTTTCTTATTTAAATTCTAGAAATTAAATAGATTTTCTAGATACTACACTGAGAAAACTGGAGGATTGGACTAAACATCTGGAGGGACAAATCGTTGATATTTGAGAGTTAGCTATTGGATAACAATCTAAATGTTCAAATACACCATTGACAGATATTCGTGCCATTTCTCTAACAGAGGGACAAATTAACCATCTTGAGAAATCCCTTCCTTATCCGGCGCGAAATGAATAAATATGGCAACCTAACCCCTAAATTAAATACATAAAATGTCAGAAAAATAATTTCGCGCGCATCAGATCGTACACATTTTCTGCGCAACTTTTAACCCTCAGATATAATGGGAGAGAATATACAAGTAGATTTCCATTATCAATTCAAAATTTATTTTAGAAGGACTATTTAACTCTCTTCATAAGCAAAGGAAACATACACTTTTTGAACCTCTGAATTTGACTCTCCAGTTTTCTCAGTGTATTGATAAAATTCCCTGACAAAATAAAACGTTTTTATAGAAGATCATTCAATCTTTTTTAATGAAATATAATTAAGTCTTAAAATAAATATTTCTATTTTTTCTCACGAAATAATCAGTGTTTTTTTAAAAAAAAAAAATTTCCAATTTCCCGGTCAAGATCAAAATTCACTGTCATTTCCCGGTTTTTCCAGGTCCAAAACCCTGTACGAGAAATAAAATAAAGAGTGAAAGAAAAAATTTAGTTGCGACAGGTAAATTTATTCTGTCTGGAACTAAATAATCTCAATTATGAAAGAGTTTAGAGATTGAAAAAGTGATTACAGAATAGAAATGAAAAGAAGTGATACAGAAATGAATTCAAGAAGGCACAAATATAAAAATGAAAATTTTACACGGTTTTGAAATAACACATGTATAGGTAAGAAGAGGAGGGAAAAAAAGGTCGGTCGGTTGTCGACGGCGAATGCCTCTTACATGTTTCAGCAGCGGCGTTTCCTTTTTTTATGCGAATCACACTTATGAACGATTCAACCTTTCCGAGTGAACGTCGCCGATGGTATCTTCCCACGCGATGTTTAAGGAAGAAAGAGCGACAGACATAAGAAAGAAGGAGCGCGAGATAAATCGAGAAACAGAGTGAGAGAGAGAGAGAGAGAGAGAGAGAGAGGGGAACTTGAATCTATCAAGGAAAAAAATCACTGAATCGACGAAAAACAGAACATCGATTTGTGAATGTATGTGAATATGTGTGTTTCGAGAGAGTGTATATAATTCCAGTGGATGTTAAAGAATAGGAATGGAGAGTGAGAAGGAAGGAAGAAGCTAAGGGTGAAAAAGTGAGAGGGAGGGTGGGAGGGAGAGAGATCAGGTCCAAGTTTATAAGGGTTCCTGGAAGGCCGGCGACCTCCCTTGGGTCTCCTTCATCTGGACCGGAGACTCTCTCTCTCTCTCTTTACTTCCCCTCCTTCACTCCCTTCTCTCCTCTCTCATTCCTCTCTCACACACTCTCACTCGTCTATCATGTTTCCTCTACTTCTCTTTCTCCGCTTTTTCTCTCGTTTAATCTTCCAAACACCCTTTCAAAAAAGGAGAGAAAGAGAGAGAGAGAGAGAGACTCAAAATATACGAATTTTTTGACTCTAGAAAAATTGCTAATTTTATTATTTAATAAAACAAAAGAAAACTAATTGCGTAATACTTGAATGGTCCCATTCTTCGGATGAGATTTAAGAAAAGAAAAATGTCCCCGAAATTAATGGTAATTCGTCAAGTTAATTATACACTCGCATTGGTCAGGGACCAATATGATGTAATCACAAGCTGATAATTGATTGACGAGATAGTCAGATTGGCTCTTGGACACTTGGTTGCTCAATTGTCCAGACACACCCCCCGGCGAAATGAAATTTGATTTTCTCGGGCAATTTCGCACCGAAATCAACCACCCCCCTTTTTCGAAAACTTGGTTACGAGAAAAAGAGAGAGAGAGAGGGAGAGAGAGACACTTTAACCGTATTATTTTCATTGAGCTAATCAAAATATTAACTGCGCTTTTCTTTTTCTCTCTTTTCAAGCGCTGAGAAAAAAAAATTCACTTAAGGGCATCCGGGAAAAATCGAGCCCAAAAAGTGTTTTCCCGCGTGTCGTCTCACTCCTAAATAATTAGAGATATTTAGTTCGGATTTATCATGATAATTAGGGGAATTCGTGATGATAAAGAATATTCTCGAAATTTGCAAGTAATTTTTGAAATAAATATTGAAAAACGAAATTACAAAAGTTGGATTTTGGGCGAAAGTGGGAGACAATATGGCGGTCAGCACACAGACAAGTGGATCTATGTGTCAGTGGTCAAGGAGGTGGCGCCAATTCTCGGAAGTGGCCTCGAGTTGAACTGAGGGAAATGTATTAACCTCAAATTACTCCACTTTCAATCGTTAATAAAATAATTTCCTCGCAAAATTATTGCAAAAACGGAGAGGGCCGCTCCTCGGAGAGTCTTCCTCTATCACCCCTCCAAATATGAACCCGAAATATTTTATCCTCTCAAAATGAGACGTCTATACTGAACCGTTCAAAACCCCTTTTTCCGTATATTTAAACAATTTTTCTCAATAATTATTTATCAAAATTTCTCTAAATTCCAAGAGGACCGCTGGTCCCAGAGCATTTCTCTATATTTACCAAAAAATCCCGACTCAAAATATTCTTTTCTTTTTAAATGAGACGTCTATCACGAAACCAGTATTATTTCCCGGATGCCCTTAATTGTAGAAAAAGAATAAAAATAAAAAAAAATACCAAAATTAATCATTTTTACCATAATGATTAATATGAACTAGCAACAATTCTTTAAAACTTTTTTTTATACTATTTGCTATAAAATTAATAATTTTAAAAATGCGATAGAATTTAAAAATTTATAATTGAATCTTCTTTCATTCATTCACTTTTTTTTGTCCCTCACACTCTGAAGTTGTCTTTTGTTTATACTTTTGTATAAATTTGAATGAGAAATAAAAATTATCAGAATTTTTTTCACTTCTTTTCATTAAAAGACAAAAATTTTGTTAAATATTATATTTTGTCAAATTGAAATTATGCAGATTTTTGTTCTTTACTTGTGAACAAAATTAGAAAATTGTTAAAAACTGTGATTAAGAAATAGAAAATTTATTTATTTTGCATTATTTTTCTTTATGAATCAAAATTAAAAAAACAAAAAAAAAAACAAAAAAATTTAAAAAAAAACAAAAATATTAATTAATTAGTAAAAAATTAAACAAAATTATTATTTTGTTTTAAAAAAAGAAGAAAAATATTTGCAAAATTCCTATTTTTAATCTTATTTTTGGAAAGGATTTTCCACAGGAGTTATAAGAAATTCAAAAATTTCAAATTCAAACCTTTTTAATAATTTACTAATCACAAACAAAATTAAAAACTGCTCTCTAAATTTGAATCAGCGAAAAGTCGCTGATTCACCAGCCCAGAGTATGCAGCTGATGAAATAGCGTATATACACTGATTTTCCAGCGTATATGCACTGATTTTCCAGCGTATATACGCTGTTTCATCAGCTGCATACTCTGGGCTGGTGAATCAGCGACTTTTCGCTGATTCAAATTTAGAGAGTGAAATATTTACGTTTAGAAACTCAGTAATTAATTTTTTGGATAGTAACGCAAAATAATTGCAATAAAAATTTAATTTGGAGCAGAAATAAATAAATTTCGTTCATTTGAACGTTCAAAACTTTAGGATCTTGACCGAGAGATAAAATTATTATTTTATATTATAAGAATATTGTTACTGTAACTTCATCAAAATTATTTTCATTATTTTAATTCAATTATTATTTTCTAGAATTTTAAATTATTTTTTATTAAAATAATAATTGAATTCCTTAAAAAAATTTTATTATTTATGAAAATAATTGATTATTCTTTTGAAATTTTTATTATTTATGAAAATAATTAAATGTTTGCATACAATTTTATTAAAATTTTCTTTAAATAATTGAATTCTTATTGGGAAATTTTATTAAAATAGTAGATATTGAAAATCATTGAAATTAGAAAATTTTTTGAAAATAATTGCAATTAGGACAAGAATTTTTTTTGACATTTATGAAAATAATTGAACCTTGGAGAAGAATTTTGCTATTTAGAAAGATAATTGGGATTTTTACAAAAATTTTTTTCAAATTTCGAACATAGTTGGATTTTATAAGAATTTAATTTTTTTTTTGCAAATAATTGAATTTCTGCAATTATTTGTAATTTCTCCAAAATAGAATTTTTTTTATTGTTTTCAACAAAAATTTAAATTAGAAAATGTTTAAATTCTATTATTTTTAAAATTGCTAATTTTATTTAAAAAGGCAGTAAGAAGTAAATCGCGCGAATTGTTGCTAGTTAACTATAATAATTTGAATGTTTTTTAATTCTTTCATTCATTCACTTTTTCTGTCCCTCACACTCTGAAGTTGTCTTTTGTTTATACTTTTGTTTTTTCTTCACTTTAGATAATTGTACATTTTATTATTGTTTTAATTATTTTTATTTTATAATTAATTCAAAATTGTAATGACAAATAGAAATCATCAGAATTTTTTTCACTTCTTTTCATTAAAAGACTAAAATTTTGTTAAATATTATGTTTCGTCATATTGAAATTATGCAGATTTTTGTTCTTCACTTCTAAATAAAATTAGAAAATTGTTAAACAACTATGATTAAGAAATAGAAAATTTATTTATTTTGCATTATTTTTCTTTACGAATCACAATTTTTTTAACAAAATTATTATTTTTTTTTTAGAAAAAGAAGAAAAATATTTACAAAATGAAGATATCGATTGCTCCGAGTCGAAGACTCGGAGTGATCGATTTCTTCATGTTTTCTAGTAATTAAAGATTGAATTGGTTAAAAAAAATTATTATTTATGAAAATAATTGAATTTCTGCAATTATTTGTAATTTCTCCAAAATTGAATTTTTTAGTGTTTTCAACAAAAATTTAAATTAGATGTAAAATTGCTAATTTTATTCAAAAATAATTTTAGATAATTTAATTAATTGAAATGATTAAATTTTATTAGTTTGAACAAACAATTTTGACACTTATAATTACACCAAAAGTTGGCAATAATTTTTCTCTTACAGTCGAAACTTTACAATCAATATTTTTAACCAACTAATTATTTACAAAGTTGTCAATAAATTAATTCTTGAATATTATTTTTCATAAAGTTAGTGTTAGTATAGTAAGCAGGAAAGAATAATAAAATTGTTACCAAAAAAGGTTTAATAATAAATTTTTTTCCTTTCTTTAAAAAAAAATTAAAAAAATTTTATACAAAAATTGTGATTAAAAAATAGGAATTATACAAATATTTTTCTTCATTTTCTAAAACGGACATAATTTTATGTGCAAAATTGTGATTGATGAACAGAAAATATCCAAAATGGGTATATTTTCTATTTCTTAATCGTTATTATTTTAAAAATATCCTAATTTTGTGTAAAAATAACGAAAAAAATATGCATAATTTCGATTTGATAAACAAAAATTTTTAATGAAACTTTATTTTCCTATTCAACAGAAATGAAAAAAATTTGCATGATTTCTATTTGTCAATTACAATTTTTGTCACAAAGTTTCAATTTTATTTTAAAAGGGAAAAAATTTGCAATAATTTCTATTTTCTCAATAAAATAAGAATTAATAAATAAATTTTATCTACTTTCGAAAAATAAAAAAAATAATTTTTTTTTTACATTTCTTCTTGTTTATTTATAACAATTATAAAAGTATGTACGAGACTACTTTTTACAGTAATTTACCAACTTTTTACAGAATGCATCTAGAAAGTTACAGTTTTTTCTTAATTCTGCATTTTCCTAAACCTTATCTGATTGCAATTTTTTAAAATTGATTAAATATTGATTCAATTTTTACTCATAGAGTTTAGTAAATTGCAAAATTGAGAAAGAATACCATGATTATTATAGTTAATTGACGATAATAATAATAAAAATATAAAGTAATAAAAATGAAGAAGAAAAAAATAGTAGAACCGAAATAAAAAAAGCCCGACAAATAATGAAATGAAAATTGTCCTAAATAAAGTAATAAATTCTCACATAGAATTATAGCTGAGTAAAAGGAAAGGAATTCTTTGATATTCACATACCAATAAATGTCTATATAGATGTAGGTAGAAGTATATATTTATCAATGTGGATATTCAATTTAGGAAGGACAATGGTTGGATATTTCGCTATTATATTGAGTCCAGACGAGAATGTATGCAAATTGAGGGCTATATTCAATAAAATAATATATTCGAAAAGGGGGTTTCGAATTGCTAAAGGGGTTAAACGGGAAAGGGTCAGAAACACACCAAGAGTGATTCAAGTCAGCTAAGAGGTTTAAAGCATTGATCAGCAAGTCAGATAGCAAACAACGGAATCATCGGATCCGCCATTGATACGCAGTCGGCGCACTATTATTTTTTCTCCTCTTTTCACACCAAAAATTTTACAATATTTTTTTATACTGACAATTTAATAAAATATCGCTTACGCGTGCATTGGTTAAATAATTATTCATTCGAAAGGAAATTAATTGTTTTACTCAAAAATTTACTAAATTAAAACTCAGTACTTTGATAATATTTTTACTACTAATAATTTAGTCAGTACGAACATTTTTTAGTAATAATATTTAAATTAGTAAACATATTTTTAATGCAAATAATTTTAGTACTAATGTTTTTGGTTTTTCGTAATAATATTTTTAAGTACCTACAAATATTTTAAGCATAAATATTTTTAGTACAAATATTTTTAGTACTAATATTTTCAGTAAGAATATTTTCAGTACTAAAATTTTATTTAGTGAAAATATTTTTAATACGAATATTTTAGTACTAACATTTTAATTAGTAAAAATATTTTTTAGCACGAATATTTTTAGTAAAATATTTTAATTAGTGTAGAGTAATTGAAAATTAGGAACCTTATTAAGAAAATTTAGCGAAAAATGAAAATAAAGAAGCAAAGAGGGAAAAATTTGAAAATGGAAAAATATATATATTAATAAATACAAGTATACAAAAATATATAAAAGTTTTTGAGAAATAAATTTTCTTTTTATTCCCAAATACGCAAAAATTGAGAGAAAATATTCGTTTCATTAAATTAAACGTATATTTATCGTGAGTTTATATTATATAAAAAAAAACTGACACGTGTCACCCTTTGAGTGTTGTCCTTTTATGAGCCTTCATATATATTTCTATTTATAAATTTATAATAATACGAACAGGTCACTGATGATAATCATCTCTAAGACCGCGTATACAGAAGAAAATATTTGTTTTCATCAACAAAATGTTTTGTGTTTTGCGGGGAAAAATCATATACGATTCTCGTGAAATTAATTAAATTCTTCACGTTCATAAAGTTGAAATCAAAATATTTTGATTTCCTAAAGATGTAAAATGCAAAAAAAAAAAAAAATTCGAAATAAAATGAAATAATATAAAATAATACCTACAAAATTATTATTTTGTATTATTTTATATTATTTCATTTTATTTTGAATTTTTTTTTTTTTTGCATATAAAATGATAGTAACTAATAATAAAAGAGCATAAAAAAAATACAAAACTTACTTATTTTAGCATTTAATGAAAAAAGAAGTTATTTTTTGTAATTATTTATTAAAATTTTTAAAAATAATTGAATTACTGCGAAGAAATTAATGGGAAATTTTAAAATAATTTATTGATTAAAATAATTTTTGAAAATAATTGAAATTTTGCAATGAATTTTATTAAAATTTTTGAAAATAATTTAATTTTTACTACTTTTGAAAATAATTGAATTACTGCGAAGAAATTAATGGCAAATTTTAAAATAATTCATTGATTAAAATAATTTTTGAAAATATTTGAATTTTTATTGCTTTTGAAAATAATTGAATTACTGCGAAGAAATTAATGGGAAATTTTAAAATAATTCATTGATTAAAATAATTTTTGAAAATAATTGAAATAATTGAATGAATTTTATTAAAATTTTTGAAAATAATTGAATTTTTATTACTTTTGAAAATGATAGAATTACTGCGAAGAATTTAATGGCAAATTTTAAAATAATTGATTTTTGCGAAAAAAACTTATGCAAATTTTATTTTAAATAATTGAATTAATGTAAAATTTTTTTTTTAAATAATTGAAAGTTTGTGTAAAATTTTTTAAAAACTTTTGTTTAATAATTAAATTTTTTCGGGAAATTTTATTAAAATAGAATATTGAAAACCATCGAAGTAAGAAAATTTTTTGAAAATAATTAAAATTTTACCATGATTTTTATTAAAATTTTTGAAAATATTTGAATTCCTGTGATGAATACGAAAATAATTACGAAAATAATTGAATTTTGCAATTAATTTTATTAAAATTCCTCAAAATAATTGAACTTTCTTGAAGATTATTGTTATTTATTTACAAAGATAATTGAATTGTTGACCACAATTTTTAAAATTTTTTTAAAATAATTGAATTTCTGCGAAAAATTTAATTTACTTTTAAAATAATTGAATTCTTGTGGTGAATATTGTTATTTATGAAAATAATTGTATTTTGCAATGAATTTTAATAAAGTTCCTGAATATAATTGAATTTCTGGGAAGAATTTTGTTATTTATGAAGATAATTGAAATATTGAAGAGAATTCAACTTAAAACATCAAGGAAATAAATCTCATTTTTAAGAATTTTAATTTTTCAAGGTTTTGTCATAAAATTCAAGGTGTTTTCAAGGTTTTTAAGGTTTTCAAGGTAGCTGGACACCCTGCTAATTGTTAGTAAAAAAAAATCAATTATTTGGTAGTAAAAAAAAATTACAGTAAAAAAATAACTAATTTTGAATAGAAAAATAGCTAATTTTAGTAAAAATAGAACTAATTATCAGAAAAAAAATTAATTTTCAGTGGAAAAATAATTGTGATAAAAAAGTCAACTACTTGATAGTAAAAAATAATTAACCGTAAAAAATAACTAATTTTAGTAAACATGGAACTAATTAGTAGTGAAAAATAGCTTTTTTTCTGCAAAAATAGAACTGAGTAGTGTAAAATTGCTAATTTTAGGTAAAAATAAAACTAATTAGTAGTAAAAAGTAGCTAATTTTAGTAAAAATATTACTAACTAGTAGTGAAAAATAGCTCCTTACTTTTAGCAAAAAAAAATAATAATTGCTACCAAAATAATAACTATTCTTAAGTAAAAAAAAAGATAAATATTTCCCTCCAAAGAAACGTATGAAAAACAAACTTGTCGAAAACTTAAAAAGTAAAATAAAAATTGTAATACACTGAGATATGTCTGTTTTTTCAATTTTTTTCAATTTTTTTTTTTTTTTTTGACAAGATAAAGAGAACAGGAAATGCTCATGATTCTGGGATTCTTAAGATGGTAGCCAACGATGGTGGTGGCATTATATCGCATCGGAGAGCTACTGCAGAATGACTGATGGCGCTTTAAACTGAGAAACTGTAAGATTCTCCGAAGTCAGTGTTACTAAAATAGGCAGCAGTAGCAACATACAGAGGACCTATTTCCTGCTTTGCCTTTCTGCCTTTGAGACGCGTTTGCATTTTTAGGAAAGATAATTACAACGCTTGTCTAGTTCCTTGATTCCACAAAGGCGCGCGCGCAAACACTATTATATACATTGCCCAACAAAATATCTCGGAAAATTGGAAAATATGAACACCACACAATAAAAGTAATATTTCAAGCAAAATATTCAAAAACTACAAAAATTTTTTTTGAACTTTGTTTTTTTTTATATTATAAAAATTTTGTTTCAATTCTCATATTTTCACAGTTTTTCTACGGATATCAAATTGAGACAAAAAAAACGTATCAAAACGTGCAACGTTTTGATACGTTTTTTTGTCTCAATTTGATATCCGTAGAAAAACTGTGGCTTTAAATTTCATTTAATAAAATAATAATTTAGTCATTTTTTCTATTTTTGTTAACAATTTCCCCTTAAATATATATTTTGAAAGAATATTATTTTTAATATCCGACAACTAAATTGAAAGATAATATTCTTTTTCTTCAATTTTTCTAGCTCTAATTTGAATTTTGAGTGACAATTTTTTTCTTTTATTTCGTCGAGAGTTGGCTACGAAATAAAATTGACGATTACGGATTATTTAACTGACAATAAGAATTGTAGGTTATACGGCACTAAGCGTCAGCAGTTGTTACTGAGATGGCGAGGGATTTGCATGGGTACCGGATGTTTACAATCTGCCACTTGACTGCGACTACGGGTCGCAATGGATTTACGAATAGAAATCATCATTTCAAAGCTGATTTCAAATCCCTCTCTTTCATCACATTTCATTTTTTTTACATATTCATTATATTATTATATTAATTTGCATTCAACTCTTAATTGATGAGGAGTCAATTTTTAATTTTTGTCTTTCAATAAAAATGAAAATAAATTTTTTTTCTTTCAAACATATATTACTGTTACTACTACCATTTCAACTAACTAATTATTGTCACTACGAAATATTGTTTTTCAACCATTAATCAGGGCTCGGATATGGGGTATTATTAGAATTGAATTATTAGAATTTTTATGAAAATTATTTTATTTCCAGTTTTTTTTATTTGCAATGAGACACAAAAATAATTATTTCTTTTGTTTTTTTTAACATCTTTGTCAATATAAGTAATAACTGACATTAGTTTACAGTTTACATTAGAAACATTTTTTACTGAATCTTAACTTTAAATAAATTAATTTTAAGTTCTTAATACTTAATTTTAAGTTCTAAAATTGACTTAATCTAATTTTAAGCTTAAAAATAGGTTACTTTTCAATCATTTTGGTTTTAGGGTCAGGTTTGCCACACTATTAATATTCAATTATCTAAAATTTAAAGAGAAATTAATTTTTAAATAATTTTTTTTTAGAAAATTCTACTAATAGAATTCAATTTAAATATAAAAGTAAATAATTTATTGAATAATTAAATGTTCCTTATAATTCAATTCTCATAAAGAATTTTATCAACAAATTTTTAAGAATAACAACATTTTTCGACAAAATTCGATTAAAATTGTATTGAAAATATAAAACAATAGATAAAATATATCAATATTATTATTGATTATTAAAAATAGTTGAATCTCTAAGAAGAATTTTATTATTTTTGAACATAATTAAATGTCTGCGAACAATTTTACTACTTTTGAAAATAATTGAATAATTCTTCTATAAAACCATTATTTTTAATAATTTTTGAAAAAGTTCTTTGAGAATTTTCAAATTTATTTGTTTACAATTCAATTTTACAAAATTTCAATTATTCGTAGGTAAATTCTTCAATTAAATATATATTAGAAAATAAAAACTTCAAATAATATAAAAAAAATTCAATTAAACTTTAACAAAAAATTAATTCTACAAAATTCTTAATTAAAATTATGAAAAGTTCAAATTTTCAAAGATTTTAATTTGAAACCTTTTCAAAATTCAATTATTTTTAAAAATCTACGTAATAATGCATTAAATATTCAATTATAATCTAAAATTTTAACTGAAATTTATTTTTTAATAATTCAATTATTTAAATACTAAAAACAATAATTTATTGAATAATTGCATGTTTCCTAAAATTTAATTCTCATAAAGAATTTTATCTATAAATTTTTAAATAACTGAATTCTTTTGACGAATTTTAATAAAAATTTTAAGAATAATTACATTTTTTCGAGGAATTCAATTGAAATTCTATTAAAAATAATTGAAATTCTGCAATGAGTTTTATTATTTGTGAAAATAATTGAATTTTTAAAAAGAATTTTATTATTTACGAAAATAATTGAATCCACGTAAAAATTTTATTATTTATAAAAATAATTGAATTATTGCGAAGAAATTGAAATTGAAATTGAATTCCTGGGAAATTTTTATTATTTTATGTATAAATAATTAAATGTTTGCGTAGAAGAGAAAAATATTATTATTTATGAAATTAAGTAATTTCTTGTGAAGAATTTTATTCAAACTTTTTAAATAATTGAATTTCGCAGAATTTAATAAAATTTTTTGAAAATTAAATTAAATTTCATTGAGAAATTTCATAAAAAAAATTTAAAATAATTGAAATCTAGCGAAGAATTTTATTAAATTTTTTTTTAAATAATTGAATTTCTGTGAAATTAAAATTAAATTAAATTAAATTAAATTAAATTTCATTGAGAAATTTCATAAAAAAAATTTAAAATAATTGAAATCTAGCGAAGAATTTTATTAAATTTTTTTTTAAATAATTGAATTTCTGTGAAATTAAAATTAAATTAAATTAAATTAAATTAAATTTCATTGAGAAATTTCATAAAAAAAATTTATAATAATTGAAATCTAGCGAAGAATTTTATTAAATTTTGTTTTAAATAATTGAATTTCTGTGAAAAATTTTATTTTTGAAAAGAATTGAATTCTTAAGAAGAATTTTAATAAAATTTCTTAAATAATTGAATTGCTTCGAAAAATTTTATTTTTTACGAAAATAATTGAATTGTTTCAAAGATTTTTACAAACATTTTTGACAATAATTGTATTCCTACGAAGAGTGTAATGTACTTTACAAAAATAATTGTATTCTATGATCGAATTTATTATAATTTTTCAAATTTATAAAGCATTTTAACAAAATTTTTTAAAATAATTAAATTCTCGAGAAAAATTTTATTATTTATGCGAAGAATTGAATTCTTAAAAAGGATTGCATTGAAAATAATTGAATTGCATAGGAAAATTTTATTAAAATAGTAGATATATTAAAAATCATTGAATTAAGGAAAATTTTTGAAAATAATTGAAATTGTCAAGGATTTTTAAAAAATTTTTCAAAATAATTGAATTTTGGAGAAGAATTGAATTATTTATAAAGATAATTTTAATTTTAATGAGAATTTTAAAAAATTTTGAACTTAATTGAATTTCTGCGAAGATTTTTATTACTTTTGAAAATAATTGAATTTCTGCAATCATTTGTATAATTTCTCTAAAATTATCCAAATTATATCGTACAATTTACGAACTTTTTATTCTTTTTGAATCTAATTACGGACTTTACGGACCTTTTTTAGCCAAATTATGGACTTTACGGACCGTTTTAAAAAAAACGGACTTTTACGGGATTTACGGATTTAGTTCGAGCCCTGTTGTATATAACTAACAACCATTATTACAATTGTTACAACTAATAAATATTGTTACTATAATTGTTATTAATAATTATTATAAAGTTATAAACTAACAAATATGGTTAGGTACTGCAATTTTTATCAACAAATAAATATTGTTAATACCGTTATTGATAGTAATAATACAATTAAAATAAAATAATAATAATATGTAATACAAAATCATAAGATTTGAAACAAGAATAAAAAAATATAAATAATAAAAAAATAGTGACAAAAATTGAAATACTCGCGGTCAAAATAGAACAGGATACAAAGTCCCTAGTTTGAAATTAATATTAATACAGAGAGAGCGAAACAAGGAATGAATTTAGAGATCTATATAGACAACGTGTTGTCGAAGGGAGAATTATGGGTAGAGGGGGGAGGGGTCTGGGTGAATATTATTGGAAATCTTATCACTACGAAGGCAGACTCTATTTGGGTCTTGTCGACAGTCAAAGGGGTTGAAAATCAATTAGACAACGAGTCGCCGGAAGTAAGTCACAGACGTTATGGCGGACACATTATTTCCTATTGTTCAACAGACGATGCTGACATACGAGCCACCTGCACCCCTCTCTCTCTCACTCTCGTCTCGTTTCTTATTTATATGCGACATAAATATTTTATTTACCATTATTTATCCAATCATTGTTGCTACAATCGACCATTGCAACTGCTTTATTAAAATAAAATAAATAAATAACAGTTCGGAGAACAAAAGTTCTTCCCCAATGACGAAATTCTCTCATTAGTAAAACAATCACATCATTCATAAAACCGATAAATTATCAATCCCCATCAACTTTTAGGCTTAATCCGAATACGAAACAAAAATCTCCTCACATCCTTATACTACTGATTAAATCTGAATTAAAAAAAAGAACAAAAATTAATTAATTCAAATTAAATACAACCGATAAAAGGAATAAAGGACAATATAATTACGATCTTGAAAATTATTTTAAACGAACAAAAGAGTCTTTGGATGATTTTTTAAGAAGAATAAGAAGAAGAACAGTACACGTGAGTTGTGCCATGCGTATACATTCTATACCTATAACCATACGACATGTGGCAAGCGCTGATGTCGAGGATCTGAAATATTATTTTGTGTTTTTTTTTCCTTTATTTTTTTGCCGCGAACAAAACAACTGTTATAGGACTTGAGTCCGCGAACTAGTCTACCTTCTTCTTGTTCTTCTTTTTTTTCTTCTTAACACGGGAAACACGACACTTTGGCAGATGGTATGCTTCCCTTTTTCAGAAGTTAACCAACTTTCTATACCACTTTACCTAATTTCAACATGTCAAAAAATTACTATCAAAATCAGGTGAACAATCACTTCTTTGACAGACTGTTATTATACAAGTTGAGAGGGAGAGAGTAAATTTTTCCATCGGCTAGAACTTTTCTAAAACTTTCTATCCTCTATGTATTGGTACGCGATGGAAATTATTTTACACTACATATGAAATTTTTAAATTTATATTTAAAATTTTTCTAAAAAAACTCCCCTTTTATTACAATATGACACACATGGAAAATCTATCCTCTATCCTTTCTAGCAGCACACGTTTCCAAAAAGATGAATTCTCAACGCGCGGCTTCCTTATTCTTTCTCCCTATAATATTTATGGGCACATTCTTTTTTCTTCGACGTTAAGTTTTTCCACGTATCTTTCATGCGTTAGTGAGCAAATTATCCAGATCACGTTCTAAGTATACGTCGGGAAAAGTCTTAAGTGTAAGAAAAGAGAGGGAGGGAGAGAGAAAAAAAGAAGCAGGAAGCACGTAAAAAATTGCACACGCCACAAGTTTAGAATACGTATTACGTTTATGTGGGTTAAAACTATATGCCGGGTACATCAATTTAAATGAATAATATAGAAAAAAAAAAACGTTAAGTACTTTCTCAACATATTTTGATATTCTACAAATAAATACGTTCTAAATAAATAACTAATAAGAACTAAAAAGAACTAAATACTCAATAAATATTATTACTATTCATTCACAAACTACGTCACGCATTTTCGGACTAATTTTTACCCCCTCCCCAAACTCCTTCGTCACATTTTTTAAATACAAAATAAATTTTTTTCTACATTTCGTCCTCTCACTTCTAGGAGTGTTACGTAGTTTGTAAACGACCCCTATTATAAAATAATTAATTATTTTTGCTAGAAAAAGCCTAAATACAAAAAACGGTCTTAATAATCATATTATATTATTTCATTTCATTTATTTGACGGGACAAACCCTTTCGTACATAGTATAGTCCTAAATCTAATACTTACACATGTAACAATACCAAAAAATAAATTTAAACTAAATCTATAGTCTGTAAAATTACATGAGATTATTGTAATTTTTTTTAAATATCAAATTTTTCAACGATTAAGTATATAAAATTTGATTAAATTTTGAAGTAACTAAATAACTAGCAACAATTCGCACGGCTAACTTCTTTCTACCTCTTTTAAATAAAATAATCAATTTTAAAAATAATAGAATTTAAAAATTTTCTAAATTTAAATTTTTGTTGAAAACACTAAAAAAATTCAATTTTGGAGAAATTATAAATAATTGCAGAAATTCAATTATTTTCAAAAAATAAACTAAAATTCTTATAAAATTCAACTATGTTCAAAATTTGAAAATAAATTCTAGTCAAAATCCCCATTATCTTTATAAATAACATAATTTCTCTTCAAAGTTCAATTATTTTCAAAAATAAAATGCATTTTTCTAATTTCAATGATTTTCAATATCTACTATTTTAATAAAATTTCCCAAAAAGAATTCAATTATTTAAAAAAAAATTTAATAAAATTATATGCAAACATTTAATGATTTTCAAAAATAATAGAAAATTCACAGGAATTCAATTATTTTCAATATCTACTATTTTAATAAAATTTCCCAAAAAGAATTCAATTATTTAAAAAAAATTTTAAGAAAATTCTACTCAAACTTTTAATTATTTTCAAAAAATAATAAAAATTTCACAGGAATTTTATTATTTACAAATTTTTTTATAAATTTCTTCGCAATCATTTAATTATTTTCATAAATAATTGATAAATATAAATTGATTTAAAAATGTATTTCAGTTACAATTTTAGATTATAATTGAATTTTAAAAGCATTAGAGCGTAAATTTTTAGAAATAATTGAATTTTGAAAAGGTTTAAGATTAAAATCTTTGAAAATTTGAATTTTTCATATTTTTAATTAAGAATTCTGTGGAATTAATTTTGTTTTTAGAAACTTTAATTGCGAATTTTTTTGAAATTGTTTAAGGTTTTTATTTTCTAATATATGTTTAATTGAAGAATTTACGAATAATTGAAATTTTGTAAAATTTAATTGTAAACATATGAATTTAAAAATTCTTAAAAAACTTTTTCAAAAATTATTAAAAATAATTGATTTATAGAAGATGTTTAGTTAATAACACGAAAAAAAAATTCAATTTTAAAAAAGTCCGTATAATTTCAATTTGACAAAACATAATATTTAACAAAATTTTAGTCTTTCAATGAAATGAAGTGAAAAAAATTCTGATGATTTCTATTTGTCATTACAATTTCGAATTAATTGTAAAATAAAAATAATTATAACATAAAAATAAAATATACAATCTATCTAAAGTTAACAAAAAACAAAAGTATAAACAATCACTTCAGAGTGCGAGGGACAGAAAAAGTGAATGAATGAAAGAACATTTAAATTAGAGGTGTGCAAAATTCGAATCGAAAGAAAACTCGAATCGAACTACCAATTCGAAATTCGATGTTTCGAATTTCGAATTGGCCGATTCGAATCGAAAGTAAATTCGAATCGAACTAGCAAATTCGAAAATTGGAGTTTCGAATTGTATACAACTCAACTCGGTTACTTTATTCGCACAATTAATTATTCTATAATTTTAATATATAAATAACATACAAATATCAATAATGTGTTGAAAGTGAAGAAAATATTTTGCTTATTGTTTGTAGTTTGTTCAAGAAAAATTGAAGAATTTTTGTATAATTTGAAAAAATTATTTTTTGTGGAATTTTAATTTATAAATAGGTATGATTATAATTCTTAAAAATTTTAATTGTTTTAATTTAAATTTTTTAATTATATTAGTTTGTGTATGTATTTGAATTTTCGGAAATATTGAAAATATTGAAAATAATTCAATTCTTTGCAAGAATTCAATTATTTTCATAAATAATAAAATTCTTCTCAGGAATTCATTTTTTTTAAATTTTAATAAAATTCTTTGCAACTTTTCAATACTATTTTAATTGAAATTTTGAAAAGAATTTAATTATAGTCACAAATTTTAATAAAAGACTTCGCAGTAATTCAATTATTTTTAAAATATTTTACAAAATTTCTCTAAGGAATTTAATTATTGTCTTAAATTTGAATGAAATTCTTTTCGAAAATTCAATTATATTCATGAATGATAAAATACTTTGCAGAAATTTAACATTTGTGTTGTTACTTAAAAAACTCAATGCAGAATTTCAATTATTTTTAATGCAATTTTAATCAAATTTCTCGAAAAATATCATTATTCCTAATAATTTTATTACAATTTGTTGACAACGATTTTTTATTGGCATTGAATTTTAAGAAACATTCAATTATTTAAGAAATTATTTATTTTTGTATTTAAATAATTGAATTCTCGTAGAATTTTCTAACAAAAATTGATTTAAAAATTAATTTCAGTTAAAATTTTATACCACAATTAAATATTAAAAGCAATATAGCGTGAATTTTTAAAAATAATTGAATTTTGTAAATATTATTTTAAGTTTTTATTTTTTAATATTTATTTAATTGAAGAATTTAGGAATATTTGAAATTTTGTAAAATTGAATATTGTAAACTATAATGGATTTGAAAATTCTCAAAAAACTTTTTTGAAAATTATTAAGAATAATCGATTTAAAGTTATCAAAGAAACATTACACGATTTTCCATTACGAGGGAATTAAGTTTATTGGATAAAAAAATACTTTAATCTTCAATTGTTTTCCTGGATTTTGTGTTAAAATAAAAAAATGCAGAAGTTGGAAAAAATTTAAAATATTTTTTTTTAAAAAAGGAATTTTTTCATTTTTGAAACATAAATTTCAATTTTTTTTTGTATTTTATGGCATAAGCGACTCATATTTTTAAAAAAGAATTATTTTCGCTGTATTATGAATACCAGCCTACTAATTTTAGGTTAGGATTTCTGTCAAAATAATTGTGCAAATAAAATAACCGAGTTGAGTTGTACAATTCGAAACTCCGATTTTCGAATCGGCCAATTCGAAATTCGAAACTTCGAATTGGTATTTCGATTCGAATTTACTTTCGATTCGAATTTTCTGTTGTCGAGTCGAATAATTTTCGATTCGACTCGATTAAATGCACACCTCTAATTTAAATTATTATAGTTAATTATTATTTAGTCTAAAATTAAGTGTCTATAATTTAATATTAACATTATTTTAATATAATAATTATTTATATTCTTTGTTCAAAAAGTTGAGTGTATAATAATAATTTTTATTACCTTTTCTATTCTTTAGAATAATGAACATTTTCATAATGAAGATTATTTTCAATTTAAAAATGAAAGTATCAAATAACAATTTTTGCGAAATTCAATTTTTCTCGTAGAAAGTTTAATTATTTTGAATTTAGAAAATCTCATGTCAAATTTGAAATTAGTATCAAAATTTGTTAAATTTTTTTTTTGATACTATATAGTTTTAAAATAATATATAAATTGAAAATTTAATACTAATTTGTTTTTCACTTATGTGTCATAATAATTATTTCTTTAAAAATTACTTAAATTAAAATGACTCAAAATTGTTTACAATAATCAGTGCAATACAACATTCACGCGCGCGGATAATTTACCTGGTAAAATAATAATTTGAATACAATGAATTTTAACATTAAATATAAATTTATGGATTGTAAAAAAATATTTCATTACCAAAATTATTCTTTTCACACGCATATATATATAGATACATATTTAATGAAAGTTGCCAAAAAGCAAAATTAATTAGATAAAATCTAAGAAGAATAAAAGAGTGAAATATGAGTTTGTTGACCTACTCGCAATATTTTGAAGAGAACGAGAGACGCGACCACGTTTAGCTAATTTAGTTTTCGACTTTTCATGGTGTTCCCATCGATCTTTATTATGTACACCTTCCGACAGCTTATACCATTCTCTTATTCCCGAGACATATTCTTTCTCTCTTTCTCGCATAGACACTCCCTTTTAAATTCGCGTTCACGCCATATAATATCGTTATATACACACCCATTTTTGCTTCCGTAACTTATCGGAAGTGCCTCACAACCTTTGGCTCGAAAATTTTCAACGACTATATACATATATACATGTACAATTTTGAATAAAAGCGTTATCATCACTTGCCAGTGAATTATTATTTATCTCATATTCAGTATGTGGTGTACATATTTCGAAGGGGTGGGGGGGGATATTTCGCTTCAAAAATTTCTTTTTTGTTACTAGCAGTTATTGTAACTGGGATTGATTATAACTACCAAAGATTGTTACTCCCATTAATTGTAACTACCAACGATTGTAACTACTAATGATAATTATTGAGTTAAAATAATTTTGTAGTTACAATTACAGTTTTTCTAAGGATCTTAAATTGAGACAAAAAACGAATCAAAAGTGTGATAATTGTTTAGTTAACAATATAGTAACTCCTTTTTTTAGTTTTAGTACTAAAAATTTATTTTAGTTTTTGTTACTTTTAAGTTTTTCTTTTTGCTTTTGTATATTTTGCATAAAGAAAAATGAGGAGAATGAAGAATATTTTGGTCGTTTTTGTTTCGAGCGATCGCCACACTAATAATTCGGCTAAACGAAGGTGCGTGCTGCATGCAAGGGAAGAAGCCGACATATATATATATACGGTGCCGCCTTTACTCCCTTTTTGCAAACGAGAATATTGATTGCACCGTTTCATCCAAAAATCATGTAGAAAATATATATTTTGAAAGTAGGCGATACGACGCCCAAAGGAGAACTAAACGAACCAAGCAACAAGAATTAGTTTTCAAACCATCCAATTTTCTCGTCTCGCTCAAATCATGTCAATTGTAAAATAATATTATATAATATATTTTACTGTTTATATCTACACATCACTTTTTTTTACTTTCTTTTCTTCTTTTCTACTTTGTTCTATTTTAAAACAGTTTTTTTTACTATATTTTTGAAATAAAATTATGTACGTTTATTTTTATATATCGTTATTACCTATTTATTATTTTTTTTTTTACAAATTTCTCTCCCCCCTCCTCTCACAAAATAAAAACAAGTTTTAATAACACGTGCACGTGTCACTTTCAAATTTTCAAAACAAACAAAAACGTTTCATTCAATTCACAATATATCAATAACAATATACCTAAAGACAAGTTTTATTTGTGAATATAAATATTATATAAAATCTTACCAGAATAACTGCGCGTCATCATTATCATCATCATCCGGTTCATTGTTTCCCATTGACCTTCACTTATTCCAAAAAAAACATTCTTCGTTTCTTAATATCAATTGTTCACGAAAAAAAATTTTCATTTCGAAGACAATACTATTCGGAAAATATACACATTTTCGCTAAAGAAAGAAAAGAAAAAAGAAGCAAAAACACTTTGAAATTACTTCTCTAACTTTTAGAAATATATTTTCACAACAAAAATTTCTTTCTCTCTTCATCTTTTTTCGAGTGAAAAAGATGAAAAATAAATAAGAATGTGATGCGAAAAATTAAAAGAAATGAGAAGGAAGCAACCTTTTAGGATTACAGGGCATCGATCGTTGCGTTGTAAGACAGAGAGTCATCGTCAAAGGTCAAGTAAGGTGTCGCGTGTAAAGATTGTTATTTCACGTGCAAGACTTTAATGCTATATATGAGTGCGCGCCATTTTGATTCGTCATCCACCACATCGGGAAATCCTCCCTCCCCACCCACCCTCAGTTATACTCTTTCATTTCACCGCGAAACTGCGATCACCACCCGTTTTATACAGTCGTTGTCGTCGTTTTACAACACTTTCAAATGGTCTATAAATGCAATTCTTTTCTCGATAAACCGCGCGGATGATTGTGCTCTGCTCGCACTGAAAGTCTGTCTTATTTCCTTTTCCATATAGAGGACAAAACTACTATATTTAAAGTAGTTTACATATTAACTAGTATTTCTATTTAAGTTAACATTATTACCATATTTATTATTTTTTAATCACCGTTTTTCCTAAAGATAGTAAAAAGACAATATTATTACCAACAACTATTTCTGTATACAATTTATTTATCACTATATTTTTACGTTTTTTGTCATATCTAAAGAACCAATAACAAGAAAAAACTTTCAACACTAAAGAAATGAGAAAAATTTTCTCTTTAATACCAAGAAAAAAAAATAATAAATAACAAGGGGGAAATACGTTTTCTATTAAAGAAATTCACATATATACATAGAGCGAGGCCGCGTTCTGGCGCCACGCATTTAACTGCGCAGATATTTTCTATCGCAAGAAACCATTGCCATCGTGTATATAGTCATTGTCATCGTTATACAAACTCCCTATCACTAATACTAAAACTATCTCCGCTAAGATTCGGTATCGCGACAACATGCAATAAAGCCCTTGTCACGCGTCATGCTCACGCGTGTAAACATTGCGGGCACTGGTTCTCGTATCGAGAGACAAAGAAGATAGGGAAATTGTAACTATCAGCGATTATAACTACCAAAAATTGTTACTACCAATGACTACCAACGTAATTAGCAATGATTATAACTATACTAAAGATTGCAATTGCTAACAATTGTAACTAACCAGTGATCGTAACTGCCAAAGATTGTGACTACCATGATTACAACAACTAATGATTCCAACTATCAATGATTGTAACTACCAGTGATTGTAACTATCAACGACTGCAACTACCAATGATTGTAACAAACAATGATTGCAACTATCCACGATTGTAATTACCACCGATTGTAACTATCAAGGATTGTAATTACCCGCATTTGTAACTTATCAATGATTGTAACTAACAATGATTGCAACTAACAATGATTGCAACTATCAACGATTGTAACTACCAATAATTGAAACCACCAATGATTGTAACTTTCATTCTTTGTTACTTGCAATAATTTAAAGACTAGGTAGTTAAAAATTCTGTAACTGTCAGTAACAGATGCTCAACTGAATGCTATAACTAAACATCAACTATTTTTCAACCACTTACTTACGAAAGTTTAAAAACTAGTTGCATTTAAAAAAACACAGCTCAAACGCGTCTTGTTTCAAATGCTACCAATTTTTCATTGATAAATAAATATAAGCTAACTTTAATTTTTGAAAATTTGTGTGTAAAACTATTGCATAAAAGTTGCCTGGAGGTTATCTTTGCACGCGCTCGAGTTTTAGAGAAAGTGTGTATTTGTTTGTTGTTTAAAGAAGAAGAGCTTTTCCCGCTCGCTCCTCCTGCACTGTAATACGCACTATATACATTTACAATAATTAACAAAATGAAAACATGAATCGATTTTATTAAAAAATAACCAGTTCACTTTCCTTTCAAAACAAGAAACATTTCCCTTTTCTTTTTTCCTCTTTCTCCTTTAAGTCTATTGATTTATTTTCCATTTTTTCCTATTGGCCTATTTTTCTTTTTTTTCGTTCCGTATTTTAGTCTACATCCCTTTTTACAAGCAATTGTCACTTTTATTGAAAAAAACCTTTCTTGTTCCCTTTCCTTTCTTGTTTATTTTGAATTTCTTATTCTGTGTTTTGGTTTGCCGGTGCGTCGCGAGCAGGAGCACAACAACAAACAACAACTACCTACAGCTCACACTAATATTATTATATACATGTAATACTTATACACACCACCATGATGATAAAACGCGAATACATATTATGTGCGCAGTGCTTCATTGCGCAGCTCTCAGTGAGACGCAGTTTGCGGGTTGCGTGGTATGCCGACACTGGCTTGCCCTGGTCCGGTTAGGTTACCAAAAACTCTGGGTGGCCGACGAGGAAAGAGAGCGCGAAATAAAGGAGGAGAAACAACAAGTAAGGTAACGGGAACGAATAAAGGAGTAAGCAGAAGGAAACACTGAGAACGATACATATATGTGTGTATGCACTTCTTGAGACCGACGACCAGTTCGTTCACTGCACGAGACACACGTAATGAAAACAACCAGATTCACTCCACACTAAATATTCCGTCTATTTCTTCTGTTTGTTTTTAATATTTCACTTCGTCTTAGCAACCACTGTCTAGTACTTTTTTGCCATCACTGACTACAATAAATTATGGTTACTTTTTACTGACAATAATTTTAACTGTCGTTACTTTTTACTACTAATTTCTATAACTATTATTAGTTTTTACAATTAATTATTACAAATGGCTTTTGTTGTTACTAACAGTGATTGCAATCACCGACGACAGTAAATACCTGCGTTTGTAATGATAAATGATTGCAACTATCAACCATTGTAATTACAGGGTTGCCACAGGTCAGGGAAATTAGAATTGGTCAGGGAAATCAAGGAAAAGTCAGGGATTTTTATTAAAAGTACTGGAAAAAAATTTAATTTTTAGAATTTATAAGAAAATTCTGAATTTCTGACAATAATTTCTTTTTAAATAACTTAATTCAATTACAGTGGAACCTCGATTATCCGAACCTCTCTGTTATCCGAACCCTCTATTATCCGAACCGAAAATCATCTTATCCGAACTTCTGTTATCCGAATTTTTCAATTATCTTTATATAAATAATAAAATTCTTCTACGAAATTCAATTATTTTTAAAAAATTTAATAAAACTCTTGGGAAAATTTTAATTATTTACCTATAAAATATTTTCACAATTCAATGATTTTCAACATCTATTTTAATAAAATTTTCCAAAAGAATTCAATTATTTGAACAAAATGATAATAAAAAATTTCACAGGAATTCAATTGCTTACCAATTTTTTTACAAACTAATTCAATAATTTTAAATTTTTTAATAAAATCTCTCGTGAGAATTCAAATATATTTCAAGGAATTTTTAAAAAATAGTTCTGAGAAATTCAATTATTTCGAAAAATTTAAATAAAATTCTTTTAAAAAATTCTATTATTTAAAAAAATGTTAACAAAATTCCTTAAAAGATTTAATTAATAAAATTTTCGTAAAATATAACATACTTCCTAGGAATACAATTATTGTCAAAAATGTTTGTTAAAATCTTCGAAACAATTCAATTATTTTCTTAAAAAAAAAAAATTAAACTCTTCAAAGCAATTCAATCATTTAAGAAATTTTAATAGTCAAGAATTCAATTATTTTTAAAAATTTTGATAAAATTCTTCATAAAAATTAAATTTTAACGAATATTTACTTATATAATGAATAATTTATTTTTGTATTTAAATAATTGAATTCTCGAAAAATTTTCTAATTAAAAAATGAATTTGACTTAAATCTTTGAAAATTTGAATTTATAGTTACGATATTCTTATGATATAAACTATAATGATTTTATCACTCTGTCATCTTAAATTTATTATAAGTTATTGAATTTCAGAAGGTTTCAATTTGAAAATATTAATTCCTATAGAAAAATAATAATAATTAAACACTAACAACAATTCGCGCGCTAAAGTGCGCGGCTATAACTTCTTACTACCTTTTAAAAAAAAATTGGTTATTTTAAAAATAATAGAATTTAAAAATTTTCTAAATTTAAATTTTTGTTGAAAACACTAAAAAAAATTAAATTTTGGAGAAATTACAAATAATTGCAGAAATTAAATTATTTAAAAAAAAAATGAAATTCTTATAAAATTCAACTATGTTTAAAACTTGAGAAAAATTCTCGTAAAAATCCCAATTATCTTTATAAATAACAAAATTCTTCTCCAAAGTTAAATTATTTTCATAAATGTCAAAAACATTCTTGTCCTTATTTCAATTATTTTCAAAAATAAAATGCATTTTTCTAATTTCAATGATTTTCAATATCTACTATTTCAATAAAATTTAACAAAAAGAATTGAATTATTTCAACAAAATTTTAATAAAATTATATGCAAACATTAAATTATTTTCATAAATAATAAAAATTTCACAGAAATTCCATTATTTTCATAAATAATAAATTTTTTCCAAGGAATTCAATTATTTTCATAAAAATGGTTATTACAAACAATGGTTGTTAGAAAAATAGTTAAAAATAAATGGAATTGAAAAAAAATGTTTGTTACTAAAAACAATTATTAATTACAGCAGAAGGAGAAAAAGAACTATAAACTTGAAACTCCAGGGAAAATAAACAAACGTTTTGAATTTTTGGTGTTCCCAGCACCCTGTTTCGCGAATAAAGTTCCCTTGGTACCTTGACGCGCACACTGCCGAGGAGGGAGATTAAGGGGAGAGTCAAAAAGGGCTGCCGAAGAGAGGAGTGGAAGGGGGGAAGCACACAGTGCGCGCCGATATCGCGAGAGTGCATCGGGCCAAGTGCGTGAGTGTCGTCACATCCGGTATACACACCGTCGTTGTGTCGACGAGCCGCACGCACACTCGAGACTTCTCGAGCACCGGTAGAAAATTTTTATATCACTGCATTGCATCTACAACAATGGAAAAGAATAAACAACTTCTTGGAGGAGCGAAATTGAGAAAAATGGATTTTTTTTTACTCTCAATAATAGAAAAACGGATCTTAAGAAAAATGGATTTTCTTTACTTTCAATAAGAGAAAAGGGCTAAAAGCAATAAGCAATAAGTAAAAAAAGTCAAAAAAAAAAATTATTTTTCCAGAAAAAAAACCCCCTAAAAGGAACAAGAGAACAGAACGAAAATAACATTGTACACCAAAAAAGAGCGAAAATAACAGAAAAAAGAAGAAAAGTAACAAGGAAATCACGTTCTGCAAATTAAGACACAGCAGAAAATGAAAGTAGCTTCGTGGTAAAGACGCCTAATTCACAATTCGAGCCAAAAGTGGTTCGAATCTCGGTGTCAACAATTTTTCTCCTTTTTAGCAAACGTTTTTTTTTTTACAATTTTTCTCTTTTTTTTGTACAATTCAAGAAGAAAAGCAAGAAAATTATGCGAAAAATTCTAAGTAAAACAATGAAATTCAAGTAAAAGAAATTATAAAAATTCAATGACTAAAGTTTTGTATAAACGGTGTAAAATACTAGAGTGGGATTTTCTTCGTTTCACGTGAGTTCCTCGTCGATGTAAATTGCCGTGCGTGTATGTATATATGTATATACTTACGCATATACACGCCTCAATGCGTATATTTACGACGCGTAAAACACATGTACAGTTACACACAAACATCCTGTACACACAGGATCTTGAGCAGAACACTACGTTCCTTTAGGGTTCACGCTCTATTTTCGCCTATATATGTTATATAAAAATAAATATATTTTTTTACCAATAATTTCATTCTCTTAGTCTATAAATTAAAGCTGGAAAAAATAATACAGAAGAATAATAAATTTTTCAATCAATAACAATAAAAAAAAACTACCAATTATTGTATATTCGCGATCGTTTTTAGTTATAAATTTAAAGTACAAAAACTGAATCGTGAATTTGAATTGCAAAAACCGATTGATAATTGCAACAACCAATAAATTTCGTAACTTACCAAAATTTATAATTCACCATTATACTCTAAACTATCACAAAATTTTTGTCTTCCAAGCTTCCCAACCGCATAATTCATTCTACTTTAAAGTACAAAAAAAAAAAAAATTAAATTATAAAAACATGATATATATTCAACATTTTTATACTATCGCAAAGTCATGAAACTTAACGAGACAGAAAATTTACCTTCGTCTCAAGGATTTACCTAGTTTTCAACATTTTTTTCGCCTCTTTTCTTCATACTTTTGTTTGTCTTGACGTAGAAATAACATAACAACACATCTAAAAATGAAAATACTGTTTGACAATGATATGGATTCCTTATTTTTTCTCCCTCCCCTCTTTTGCGAATCTCGTAAACAAACAAAATCTCTGACGTCTTGATGCAAATAATAATATGAATACGATATCATTCGCGGGAATCTCTATGACGAGAGCGTTTTGTTTTAAATTCCCTCATAATCATAATTTACAGTTTATTTCATGCATCGACTATATCGCATTCCGCGAGTTCAAATAACCAAGTAGTGTAGTAAACATTTATTACCATTATTGAAACAAAAAGGAAAAATATTTTTTCAGAGAGAGAGAGAGAAAAATTTTTCTATTAAAGAAGAGAAATTATTTACTTTTTCTTTAATGAAAAATTTATTCCTTGATTTATTTATTATTTACTTTATTCCTTATTTAATTATTTATCTGTTTATTTATTTTTCTACTTACTTTAATCTTTATTTTACTATTTATCTGCTTAATTATTTACTTTATTCTTTATTTTATTATTTAATTATTAAATATTCAATAAAATAATAATTATATAATGATACAATTAAATATCCAACATTATTTAATATTTATTAATTTTTTACTATTTGTCAGTCATGTTTCGAAAAACGTAAATAAAAAAAAATAAATATAATTAATTAAATAAAGAAAAAATAAACAGAATAAAATAAATAAAATTAATAAATAAATATTAAAATAAAAGTATACCAAAAAAAAAAAAAATCGTAAATAGAAATAATTAAAAATAATCTAAAACAATAATTAAAATACAGAAAATCATTTTTTATTTTAATTTTCAATTCTGAAAGTGCATGAAGAATAGAAAATAAATAAATTTCTTTAAAATCGGTAAAATTCATTATCACTATAATTGTCGAGTTCTAGTCACGTTCAACGTAAATGGGTCACGTGATTAGTGACGTAGGTCGTAGAAACATAAATGCAAGCGATCACGTGTTAATGAACGTACGTCACTGTGACAATGCGATTCTCCTGGGATCGTAAAAATTGAAAAATAAAAATATTAAAATAAAAAAGAAAATAAAACCAATTTGAATAATAATACTACTTTTGTTAACAAAAAAAAAAAAAAAAAATTACCTATATGTTCACTTAATAATCGCACGTGCCTTGATCTGTTCAACGTATAAATCAGATAAATCTAAACAAGAAAAGAGGCTGTGATTTTGCCTCACAACATCTTTGTTCTTTCTTGTCCATCGTCTGAAAGGTTATTTCCTTGGCGGCAACGCGCAGACGTCGTCGATCTTTCGATTTAAATAGCAGCGCCGATCTGAATTCCGCCGCGTTTGCGCTCGTTACGCTTTATACACACGACACTCTGCATTCCGCGAGGTCGAAAGATTCTAGTCCTTTTTTCACTTTAGACGAACCCTTTTTTGCTTTTCTTTCTTTTTTCTCTTTACTAGCGCCTCCGTCGACCGCTACGCAACTACGTTGCTTCCACTTTCCATTTAACACGTAATTATTCTTTAAAATTTTTAACACGTAATTGGCTTTTTCATGTTATTCCTACCTTTAAATTATGATTTTGTTGTGATAAAAAAATGTAAAAACAACATATTTCATTTGTTTAAATAAATTTTGAAACAAAATGTTTGTGTCAAAATTCAAAAATTATTATATTTGTTCAAAAATAATAAAACATTAAAATATCACTTCGAACGAAAACTGGTTTATAAACAATAATAAAAAAACTGTTACCCTACTTTTTTTTCAATTTTTACTCATTCTTCAGCAAATAAATGTTTATTTATTATTTATACGTATAATATATATGGTTATTTTGTTGTATTTTTAGTCGGTCACAACAACAACAGAAATTTGTTTTGTTCCGATTAAGTAACTAAGTTAGTGAGGTTACATTTGTTTACAAAGTGCATACCTTGTACATTTAGCACTAACCAGAAATACTACAACATAACACATTCAACACATTATTATTTTTCCATTGTAGACGCAGCCCAAAAATTACAAAATTAAAAAACATTTAATATACTTTTATTTATATTATAATAATAAAAAACAATTATTTGCCGAAAATAAAATAAGATTCCAAAAGAAAACAAACAGTGGCCATCTTTCTATCTTGGTTTGACGTCATCCTGCATTTCACGCGTGCGTAGTCTTTTTTAAGAAAGTTCTGTGATGACGTAATATCGATATATCTCTAAAGTTTCGAGAGAATTCGAGTTTCAATAGAAATAGAGTTTCGAGCTAGTTCTTCGATTTTTCTCGAACTTTCTTTTTTAGGAAAGGACTATTAAACACCGGGTCAAAAAATTTCATATACTTAATATGGCAAACAAAATTTCTTCTATGAAAAATACTTAGTTTTGTTATTTTATTTATTTTTTATATTATTATTTAATCACGAACACTATATATTTCATTTATTACTTTGCATCTTTATTATTTTATTTATTCAATATTTTATGCACTTATTATTTTATGTATATACTTATTATTCTATGTATTTATTATTATAATTCTTTATTATTTTCTTTTTTATATTATTTTATGTATTTACTATTTTATTTTTTAAATGTCTTTTTATTTATTTTTTAATATTTTTTCATTTTTTCTTCATTTTTTTAAAAACGAAGGTGCAATTTTGTTCTTTTATTTAGAAAAGTTTTATTAAGATGCTAAATAAAATTTTTATTTAAAACGAATATATAATTTAGTAGGCTCTGTGACAAATATATTTTTGACTCAAATTATGTTTGGATTGAATAAAAAATTTATCTGGATATAGTAATTTAAAAAATAACGAATAAATAATTTATTATTTATTCGTTATTTTTTAAATTACTATATCCAGATAAATTTTTAAAACAAAAAGAAAAAGTAAATGAATTAAATAAATAAAACAAGCAAAATAAAGAAAATGAATAAAATAAATAAAAGAAAGAAAAGAAAAAAGGAAAGAAAATAAAGCAAAGAAAGAAAAAAAAAAGAAAGAAAAGAAAGAAAATAAATGAAATAAATATAATAAATAAAATAAATAAATAAAAAGAGTAAAATAAATAAACAGAATAAAAATAAATTGGAGTAAAAAACGAATGCTCGGACGAAATTTAAACGGAGACTCGTCATGTGATTCCCTCGGGTGAACTTTCTCGTAAATATTGCTTTTGAGATTACTTCCCGACTATGACGTTATCGTGAGGAAGAGATGTTCATGGAAAAGGGGTGGGACGCGGCTCTGGTTGAGGGAGAATTATCAATTAGAATTAATTAGCAATTAAGAACGCGCCCGCCGCGCTTGCGATTAACTTACTGCGCGACTACCTCGCACTCTTGACGCGATACTAACTTGTTCTAAAATCAACTGATTCTCTCAAAGTCCTCGTCAGGAATAATACTTCACACGTATTTAAATTCACTGTTTTTTTATCCCCCGGCCCCCTTATTTTTATGTTAATCGATATTAATGAAATAAATATAAATTTGCAATATACGTAACTAAATAAAAGTATTTTTGACTCGCAGAGCCTTCTAAATTTTAGTTTAAATATATTTTAAACTGGTTCAAAAAAATTTTCATTTGATTCAAAGAAATTGTATTTGGTTCGAACAAACTGTGTTTGATTCAAATCAAGTTCATTTTGTTTAAATAAATGTTATATGGTTCAAATAAACTTAATTTGGTCCAAATGAAGTTTATTTGGTTCAAATAATGTTTATTTCAACAAAATTTATTTGGTTTAAATCAAGTTCATTTTATTCAAATAAATTTTATTTGGTTCAAATAAAGTTTATTTGGTTCGAACAAACTTTATTTGGCTCAAAGAAATTTTATTTGGTTCGAACAAACTGTATTTGATTCAAATAAAGTTTATTTAGTTCTAAGAAATTTCATTTAGTTCGAACCAAATTTATTTGGTTCAAATAAAGTTCATTTTGTTCAAATAAAGTTTATTTGGTTTAAAGAAATTTTTTTTGTTCGAACAAACTTTATTCTGTTCCAAGAAATTTTATTTCGGTCGAACAAACTGTATTTTGTTCAAATAAATTTTATTTGGTTCCAACAAACTGTATGTGATTCAAATAAAGTTTATTTGGTTCAAATGAAGTTTATTTGGTTCAAACAAAATTTTTTTGGTTCAAATTAAGTACATTTTTCTCAAATAAAGTTTATTTGGTCCGAACAAACTTTATTTGGCTCCAAGAAATTTTATTTGGTTCGAACAAATTGTATTTGGTTTAAATGAAGTTTATTTGGTTCAAATAAATTTTATTTGGTTCTAATAAAATGTATTTGGTTTAATCAAAATTTATTTGGTTCGAACAAAATTTATTTGGTTCAAATCGAGTTCATTTTGCAAAAAAAATTTTATATGGTTCAAATAAACTTCATTTGGTTCAAATAAAGTTTATTTGGTTTAAAGAAATTTTTTTTTGTTCGAACAAACTTTATTTTGTTCAAAGAAATTTTATTTCGGTCGAACAAACTGAATTTTGTTCAAATAAATTTTATTTGGTTCCAACAAATTGTATTTGATTCAAAAAGAGTTTATTTGGTTCAAATGAAGTTTTTTTGGTTCAAATGAAGTTTATTTGGTTTAAATAAATTTTATTTGGTTCAAATCGAGTTCATTTTGCAAAAAAAATTTTATATGGTTCAAATAAACTTCATTTGTTTCAAATGAAGTTTATTTGGTTCTAATAAAATTTATTTAGTTCAAATAATGTTTATTTGGTTCAAACAAAATTTATTTGGTTCAAATCAAGTTCATTCTGTTTAAATAAATTTTATATGGTTAAAATAAACTTTATTTGGTTCAAATGAAGTTTATTTTGTTCACACAAAATTTATTTGGTTCAAATTAAGTTTATTTGGTTCAAAGCAATTTCATTTGATTCGAACAAACTTTATTTGGTTCGAAGCAATTTCATTTGGTTCGAATAAAATTTATTTGGTTCAAATAAAGTTATTTTTCTCAAATAAAGTTTAATTGGTTCAAAGTAATTTTATTTGATTCGAACAAACTTTATTTGGTTCTAAGAAATTTTATTTGGTTCTAATAAAAATTTTTTGACTCAAACAAAGTTTATTTAGTTCGAATAAACTGTATTTGATTCAAGTAAAGTTTATTTGGTTTAAAGAAATTTTATTTTGTTCGAACAAACTTTATTCTGTTCCAAAAAATTTTATTTATTTCGAACAAACTGTATTTTGTTCAAATAAATTTTATTCGGTTCGAACAAACTGTATTTGATTCAAATAATGTTTTTTGGTTCTAACAAAATTTATTTGGTTCAAATAAATTTTATTTGGTTTGAACAAAATTTATTTCGTTTAAATAAAGTCCATTTTGCTCAAATAAATTTTGTTTGGTTCAAACAAACTTTATTTGGTTCCTAAAAATTTTATTTGGTTCGAACAAACTGTATTTTGTTCAAATAAAGTGTATTTGGTTAGAACAAAATTTATTTGTTTGAACGAAATTTTTTTTTGGTTCGAACAAACTTTATTTGGTTCAAAAATTTGGTTGAAAGAAATTTGATTTGGTTCTAAAAAAAATTTAGTAGGTTCTCAGTCTTTTATTCAACTGAAATAAATTATAATTGTTTGAAGTAAAATTTTTCTCTGGATGTAAGAAAGAAAAGTATAAAACAAAAAAAATGCTTCTAGAGCATAAATGAAAAATTCTCAGAAATGAATAATCACCAATGATTCAGGATGAAGAACAAATTTCATGACAAGATATACATAATATAGATTATTATATTTCTACGGATTCACGCGTCATCGATATTATGATTCATTTTCAATAGAACTGACACGTTAATATTCCATCCTTCCTAAAAACTATAGTTTACAAAATAACCTCTTCTTTTGCCCCTATATTTACCCCTGTACGCATAACTGCTATTAAAGAAAAAGAATTGACGCCTATTTTTGGAAATTGTCGGGAGAAAAAAGTAATTAAAATATTTCCAAGGAAGATTGAAGGAGGATGGGGATCAGTGAACGTTAATGGACCAAGGCAAACTCTATATAAGCGAGAAGTTACATATGACCGACTATGGTTGAGGCGAGAGAAAAGAGAGGAGGGTAGGTATTTTTAGCGGTTACACATTGTTGTTGACTGTTCATCAGCGACATTGAACCGCGTTTTGCTAACGTAGTAATACGTAGCGGCCTACGCACGTCATCCTCTTTGAATATGGTACAGATCCGTAATTATATGTCTGTGCATTTATAAAAAGTGAACAACTCTACTATATCTGGGCATTAAATATAGCTGAGGTGTCATTATCTCTTCGCTAAGGAATTTTCTCTTGTAACTAATCGTATAATTACGTATCGTAACTACGCTTGTTAATCGAAATATTGTAAATATAATTACTGACAAATTTTTATTCACACTTTTCCTAAGAATATCAAATTGATATCAACGAAAAACGAATTAAAACGTTGCATCGCAACACTTTTGATTTGTTTTTTTGTCTCAATTTGATATCCTCAGAGAAACTGTGCAATTATATTAAATAAATATCAGAAAATAGAAACTAAAAATAATATTTAAAAAAATCAATTAAACAATTGATTATTAAACAAAATTCGATTCAAATTGTATTAAAAATAATTGAAATTCTGCATTGAATGTTATTATTTATGAAAATATAATTGAATTCTTGCAAAGAATTTTATTAAAATTTTCAAAAATAATTAAATTCTTGTAAAAAATTGACAGAAATTCAATTATTTTTAAAAATTTCAATAAAATTCTTGGCATAATTTAAAAATAACAAAATTCTTAGCAGATCTTCAATTACTTTCAGAAATTAAAAAAAAAATTTTTCGGAAGAATTCAATTATTTTCGTAAAATAATAAAAAACTTTAGAGAGATTCAATTATTTTCAAAAGTCTTAATAGAATTCTTCGCAAGAATCCAATTATTTTTAAAAATATCAGAATTTTAACAGAAATTCAAACATTTTAAAAAGTTTCGATAAATTTTTTTTTTTGGTAAAAATTCAATTATTTTTAAGACAATTTTAAAAAAATGTCTCGATAAAATTCAATTATTTTTAAAATTTTAATGAAATTCTTCGAAAGAATTCAATTATTATAATCTAAGATTTTAATGGAAATATATTTTTAAATCAATGTTTATGAGAAAATTCTACCAGAATTCAATTATTTAAATACAAAAATAAATAATTTATTGAATATTTAAATGTTTCTTGGAATTCAATTCCCATTCAAAATTTTATCAACAAATTTTTAAATAATTAAATTCTTTGGACGAATTTTAATAAAATTTTTAAGAATTTTTTCGAGGAATTCGATTAAAATTCTATTGAAAATAATTGAATTCCTAAAAAGAATTTTATTATTTACGAATATAATTGAATCCCCGTAAAAATTTTATTATTTATGTTAATAGTTGAATGAGTGCGAAGAAATTTATAAAAAAATTTGTTATTAATGAAATTCTTGTAGAATTTTTATTATTTTTTGAATAGGGTAAACGTACCAATTGTCGAGGATGGTTCCTGTTGTCGAGTAAACAAACTTTGAATTTTATTTAAACATTGGAGCACATTGTAAATGGAATAAAGTGATAAATATTAATTTTCTTATGCGTTATAAATGTGAAAAAAATATATTAATGTTATATCCACAAACAAATGAGACATTTTAGACAATATTTTTTGGTTATTACCATGGTAACATCGACAAATGGGACACCCTCGGCAATTGGTACACTTACCCTATAATTAAAAGTTTTTGTAGAATTTTATTAAATTTTTTTTTTAAATAATAAAATTCTTTTGGTAAATTTTATGAAAATAGTAGATATTGAACAATATTTAATTTTTGCGAAGAATATTATTACTTTTGAAAATAATTGAAATTTTGCAATGGATTTTATTAAAATTTTTGAAAATAATTGAATTTTATCGAAAAATTTTGCTATTTATTTATAAAGATAATTGAGATGTTTTGACCATTTTTTTTTAGGTTTTTTTAAAATAATTGAATTTTGAAGAAGAATTTTAATATTTCTAAAAATAATTGAAATTTTGACGAGAATTATTAAAAATTTTTGAACATAATTGAATTCGTGTGATAAATATTGTTAATTATGAGAATAATTGAAATTTTGTAATAAATTTTAATAAAATTTTTGAAAATAATTGAATTTTGTCAAAGAATTTTGCTATTTATTTATAAAGATAATTGAAATGTTGACAATATTTTTTAGATTTTTTGAAAATAATTGAATTTCTGAAAAGAATTGTAATATTTCTAGAGGGAATAATTTAAATTTTGACGAGAATTTAAAAAAAATTTTGAATATACTAGTATAGTGTTATAAAAAAATTTTTATATTTTTTTTATTTTAATTCGGTTTTTTGAGTCATTTTTTGAGTACCTATACAGGGTGTCTACTGAAAATATGACTTAAAATTCCAGGACATTTTCAGGACATTCCAGGACAGATTTCTTATTTTTCCAGGACATTTATATGTATAACAGGGTTGCCTCAAGTCAGGGAAATCAAGGAATTCAGGGAAAAATCAGGGAAATTAAAATTGGTCAGGGAGAAGTCAGAGATTTTTACTAAAAGTACTGGAAAAAATTTAATTTTTAGAATTTATAGGAAAATTCTCAATTTTGGCGTCTTTTTTGTTTGCCTTATAAATTATGAAATTGCCAAGAATTCTAATACAAACCACTCAATTTTTTCTATTTTTGACAATAATTTCTTTTTATACAACTTCGCATAAATTCAATTATGTTCAAATATTTTTTTAAAATTTTCGTCAAAATTTCAATTATCTTTATAAATAATAAAATTCTTCTCCAAAATTCAATTATTTTCGAAAAATTTAATAAAATTCTTGGCAAAATTTCAATTATTTTAAAAAATTTTTCTCATTTCAATTATTTTTTATATCTACTATTTTAATAAAATTTTCCAAAAGAATTCTATTATTTAAACAAAATTTTAATAAAAATTTAACAGGAATTCAATTACCTATGAATTTCTTTTATAAATTTTTTCGCATCAATTTAATTGTTTTAAATTTTTTATTGATGTTTCTCGAAAGAATTTAAATATATAAAGAAAATTGAAAAAAATAATCTAAAAAATTCAATTATTTCGAAAAATTTAAATAAAATTCTTTTAAGAAATTCAATTATTTAAGAAATTTTAATAAAATTCTTCCCAAGAATTCAATTATTTAAAAAAAATGTTTTTCAATTCTTTGTCAGATTTCAATTATTTTCAATTTCTTAGTGAAATTTCTGGATGGAATTTAATTATTTTTAAAAAGTTTTAATAAATTCTGAAAAATTCAATTATTTAAAAAAATTTGAATAAAATTATTCACAAGAAATTAATTATTTTTATAAATAATAATATTTTTCTCTGGAATTCAATTATTTTTACAAATAAAATTCTTCACAGGATTTCAATTCTTTAAAAATATTTTTAATAAAATTCGTTGCAAGAATTCAATTCTTTTCATAAATAACAAAACTTATCGCAGAATTTCAATTATTTTCATAAAATTTTATACAAAAATGATAGAAAATTGCATTTATTCTTACAATTTTTTTTTAAATTTGCCGAAAGAATTCAATTATTATTAAAAATTTTGATAAAATTCTTCATAAAAATTTAATTTTAAAAAATATGCAAATTACTTGAATAAATTATTTATTTTTATAGTTAAATAATTGAATTCTCGGGAAATTTTGAAGTTTCTAATAAAAATTGATTAAAAAATGAATTTCACTTAAAATTTTAAATTATAATTGAATATTAAAAGCATTTATCAGCGTGAATTTTTGGAAATAATTGAATTTTGAAAATGGTTAAAATTGAAATCTTTGAAAATTTGAATTTATAGTTACAACATTCTTATGAAATAAAATAATGATTTTATAACTTTGTCATCTTTAATAAGTTAGTGAATTTGAGAATATTAATTCTTATAGAAAAATAATAATGATTAAATATTTTTATTTAAAAAAAGAAGTTTTTAATGTTCTTCAGGGTCAGGGAAAAAGTGAAAATTTTGTCTGAATATCAGGGAAAAGTCAGGGAAAAACAAAATTAAAATTTTGTGGCAACTCTGTGCAATATTATTTCATATTACGATTAACATAATTTAAATTAACCTACTTGAACAAAAATATTTATTTTTTATTATAAAAAGAGTTAAAAATCAATATTGTAGATAGCAGTTTCTTTAATCAAATGATAAATTAAAATTATTTTTTGATGTATCAAAAAAATTATTTTTTTAAATTTGAGTTAAATTTTTAAATTATTGAATATTGAAAAATGAAAAGCAAAATGTGGAAAATTCAAGGACAAAAGTTCAAAATCCAGGACATTTAAAGACACATTTCGGCAAATTCAAATTCTCAAAAATTTCTGTGTCACATCTGTTGAAGTTTTGAACCGATTGGTGAAAACATGATAATTTCTTAGTTACGACTGTTTGGTGAAAATTTGAAAATTGGTTGGTTAGAACTGTTGAAGGTTGACACCTTCAACAGTTCTAACCAACCAATTTTCGAATTTCCACCAAATAGTGTAGCAAAATCCACTATAGTCAAAAAGTAGAAATTCTACGAAACTGATTCAAAAAAAAAAAACATCCGAAACCAATTTCAATTATTTACTTTTTCGCGATCGTGCTGGTTATCTTGGGTTGTCAAAAGTAAAGAGAAAAAAAAGCTTCGAGTTCATTTGAAACTCTCGTCGACATTGCTCTCTCGTCCGTGGCGTGTTTGACCCTTAAGCTCAGTTCACGGTTCGGGTCGGGGCCATTTCGCAGAGATAACGCATTCATTCACAAACCAAGAGCGCGATTCACGATTGGAGCGTTAGATTTCAAAACAGTTGCGTCCACCTCTCTCTCTCTCTCTCTCTTTCTCAATAAAATAATATTTATTAATACACAATTTTTTTATGCCAACGAAAATAAATTTTTCACACATTTTCCCATTATCTTTATTCTTTTTTTCGCCTCTTTTTCTCTTGCTCAAGATGAGCATTCTAATTCCAAAGATAACAAAATAGACTTTTATTACTTTACAACTTTTTATCGTGAAAGACGTTAATCTAATATAATATAAAAAGAAGAAAAAAAATAAGAAATGAGAGAGAGAGAGAGAGAGAGAAGAAAAGAATTTCTGAGAAATGAATTCCCGGAGGTTATATACAAAAGTTATTTTCTCTTTTCGAGAGCATCGACCTGTTTCCGCTCCCAATTTGCGTGTTGAAGAATGTATGTCATGCGTGCGAGGGGGTGTACGATGGACGTAAGCATGTATAGTGCGAATAAAAAAGATTCCAAAATTGGTGAGAAATCCAATGAGGGTGGATAAAGGAGTGCAATAATACAGGAACAATATGTCTCTCAGTGTGTGTGTGTGTGTGTGTGCGTGTATAAAGGGGGGACGAGGGAGAAATTTAGCAACAGAAAGAGAGAGAAAGGAAAAGGGCTGGGTCGATGCGTCCCAATGACGCAGACGCCCACGCATATTTACGCACACCACACCATCGTCGACCAAATGCCCTAAAATTACTACCTATAAACTTTCTGTCGACGGAACCAACTTCATGGAAATGAGACTAATGTTAAAATAAAAGTTAAATTTCCCCCCAAATTATTCCTTATGAAATAAATATATTGCTCGATAAAAGGAACCGTGATTTGATTTTATTTTATTCTTTAAATATTTTTCGATCATATCTAAGTTTCTTTATAGTCTTCAATATTGATTTCCCTAAAGTTTCCAACGTTCAAGTGAACGACGATATTTTTCTTACTTCTTTTAATTTTACATACTTTATTTATTTAAATTTCTCGAAATTAAAAATTATTTTTGAATCAAGTAAATATTCAATAAAGATATTCTTTTATTTCAGTTGAAATTGAAATTCTGTCAATAATTTTATTAAAAGATTTAAAAAATAATTGAATTTTGGAGGAAAATATTGTTTATAAAGATAATTGAAATTTTTGTTAATTTTTAAACATAATTGTATTTCTTAGAAGAATTTTATTAAAATTTTTGAAAATAATTTTATTCTTTAAAGAAATGTAATTAAAAATCTATTGAAAATAATACTGAAATTCAAATAAATAAATTGTATAGCAAAGGTTATTAAAATAATTATTGAAATTCAGCATTGAGTTTTATTATTTATGAAAATAATTGAATCCCTGTAAAAAAATGTTGTTATTTATAAAAATAATTGACTAAATATATGAAAATAATTTGTAAATAATTGAATTCCTGTGAAATTTTTTTCTGCTTGAAAAATTTTGAAATATTTAAGTGAAATTAGATTTCAAGAATAAACACAATAATAATAATAATAATAATAATAATAAAAAGTTATTTACTTTCTTCAAATTAACTTTTTATTACAATAATTTTTTATATAATAAATAAAAATTTAATCTTATCAAAAAAATTAATTGTAAAGTTTCTATAAATGTAAAATTTTAATTTTTAATTTTAATGCAATCAGTAATTTATGAAAATATTGTTGATAAAAAAAATCGTTGATTTGAACGATCAAAACTTGTGGATCATTAAATTAATATTAAAGAAAATTAAAAAAAGACTTTAATAATATTAAAAAATATTAGAGAATATTAAAAATTGTTAGACAAATTATTTAAAAATATTGAAGAATGCCAGAGGATAAAAAAAAATATTTAATAATATTACAAAATATGACACTGAGAAATATTTTTTTAATCCAAAAATAAGTAGCGAACCAAAAAAATATGTTTGTATTAAGCATATTTTATAATTGAATTAAGCATAATTATTAATTTTTATTGAATCACACTTATAATGTATTGAAAAAAAAGTATTGTTTAATTTAAAAATATTTTTTGGTTGACGGTATAACAAAGATTATGTTTTGTTAAATTTTGCAAACTTCGGCAGCACCAGACGGCGTTATCATCCCAGTGCCATGCCAGCGCTGGCTCTCAGCCTTGCCGCCAGTGCTGCCAGTGCTGGCGCAGTACTAGGCCAGTTGTAAATTTCCCATTGGGTAACCAACAAGATTTAAAATTTTAGTTTTTTTAACTAAAGAAATGCCCAAAATTATAAAATTCTTTATTTATATATTATAATTCACTTTAATTAATAATGAGACGTTTCTAAGTTCAAAAAAGTATTCTGATATAAATAATTCAGTAATATATTTTTTCTATTTTGAAATTAACTTTGGTTATGTGTCAAATTGCATTTGTTTGAATTTCTCGAAATAGTAAAAAATGGACTTATCCATTATTGGCCGCTTACTCCTCAAATGTTGTGTGTCTGATCGAAAAAGAATTGTTTCACTGTCAAAAATTTTTACTACTTAAAACTTAAAAGAAAATGAAATCTCACTCACCAATCGTGCCCAGTTTCATCAAAATTCCTCAAAAAAAAAAAAAAAAAAAAAAAAATGAAATATAGAAGTTTGTCGTAAACAAAAACTCACCTGAAACAGAAGAAAAAGAAAAATTTAGTTTTAGTGAAAGTTTTTTTAATAATATAAAAAAAATATATAGAATTTAACTTCCGCTAGCCTAAAAATTTATACTCTTCATATATATAAAGTAAAGTGGAATTTTCCTAACAATTAGTAATATTTAATTAGATATTTTTAAAATATTACTAATCGTTAGGAAAATTTTATTAATTGCCTTTTTATTTTCTACTCTCTAAACTTGAATTAGTAAAAATGTTTATTAATTTAAATTAGTGACTGAATTTTTTGATTTAGAATTAGTAAATTTTACTAGTTTCTAGTATAAGGTCCATGGTAAAAAGTATTTTTCTTAAATATAGGGCAAAGTGGGTCAATTTCTACACGGGGTAGGTATTATATTAAATTATTATAATTACTAAATTCACTAAATTTAACTCATATACACTTTTATCCAGTGTACGAAAATCGGCGCGAAATCACCGGTTAATTTACTCCACACGTTTGGTCAAAAAAGAAAAAAGGGGGAAAAAATGCAAAAACAGAGTCTGCAGGAGAATGTATAGAAGAGGGAGCAGCAATAAAAGAAAAAGAATGCAACGCCGTCGAATTTAATGTCGAGTGTTGTAAGAGAGAGAGAGAGAGAGTGAGAAAGAGGGGGAGGGTTGAAGGTGGCCAAGAGAACTCTGGACTAGGGGGTGGAGGCGGGGGAGATCTTAAGCAGGGGGCAGCAGGTGATGCGCCAGGTGTACTACGATGGCGCGTGCGCTGTGTTTTTCCTCCCCTTGTGCCTTCCTGTCACGTGCCCGTACACCCTCAACCCCCGCCCACCCCTCTCGATACGACTGCGTTTCATTATTCCTCTCTCTCTCTCTCTCCATCTCTCTCATATTCTCTCTTCTTCTCTCTCTTTGTCTTTCTATCTCACGTACTCTCCCATTTTTCTTCTCTATTCTCGCGTCCTTTCTAGAGATCATCCACCCCAAAAGGCATCGAACCGACAGATGCTTCGTGAATCGTGTTGGAACGTGTCTATATATTCAACAGCAGCAATGCTCTTCGTCCATCCGTCCGTCTGTCTGTCGGTCGATTATCTTGTTTTTATATGCACTTTCTGGGCCTATTTTTTGTTTTCACTTTTGGCCCACCATGAAGGCAATGCTACCATCTCGACTATCTTCTACTAAAACATTAGTAAAATATTACTAAAAATTAGTAATATTCTACTAATTGAAAAGGGGAAAAGTCTTCCATGAAAACTACTAAAAATTAGTAAAATTTTACTATTTCTTAGTAGAATTCTACACTGAGAGATGAAAAGCGCAGAATCCGTACTGTGACAAACACCGGCCGTGTAAAATGTCTGTCAGTGCCCGTTCTTAATTTTATTCAGTTGGTGTCATTCATAGTGGCACTGCTGCTGCGTTCAATAATTGGAGTACAGATGCTGAACTTTTCCAATTCTGAATCTGTGCTTTTCTTCTCTCAGTGTACTAATTCAGATTTAGAGAGAATAATCAGGGTTGCCACAAATATTTAATTTTATTTTTCCCTGATTTCCAGACAAAATTTTCACTTTTTCCCTGACCCGAAAAGAAAATTCTGATTCACTATAAAAATTATTAGATACTCAAAAAAAACATTATATTACATTTACTTACGAATTTCTTAAATTGTAAAATTATTCACAAACATCAATAACTAAATTTTTAAATAAGTATATTTAATTATTATTTTTCCATAGGAATTAAAATTCTTCAAAACATTCAAATTCAAACATGTTTAAAATTCAACAACTTATAAAAATTTTAATTTCCATAAAATTTTTCAAAAAAAAAAAATTAAATTATTTACAAAAATTATAATAAAATTCGTTGCAAGAATTCAATTGTTTTCATAAATAATAAAATTCTTCACACGCGGTTTCAATTATTTTTAATACAATTTTAAATAAATTTCACGAAAAAAAAAATTATCTTCAAAAATTTTTTGCAAGAATTAAATTAGGTATATCTCACAAAAAATGGAATTCTTCACTGAAATTCAAAAATTTTCAAAATTTACATTTTTAATACAAGTTTTCAAAACAAAATAATTATTTAAATAAAATGTAATAAAATTCCTTGCATAAATTCAATTATTTTTACAAGTAATAAAATTTTCCACATGAATTCAATTATTTAAAACAAAACCGCTGCCAAGTTGTACATTTTTATAATTTTGGTGTTCATTTCATGAACACTTTGCTTCCTCATAGAAATAATAATAATTGAAATAAAAGAATTACTTTTTATAAAAGGGTTAAAAATCATTAAATCTTGGTCTAAAAAATGTGTTTTTATATTTTCTATAAGATGGTAATAATAGTTTAATAATTACACATAAATTAATAAACAAGAATGTTGAAAAAATGATATTTTCCACAATTTTTGATTTTTCAAATACCAATAATTTCATAATTTCTACCCGAATCAGGTTCAAAAATAGGTCAATCGAAGCGTTTTTTAATGCCCTTCAAGTTGGTAATAATTTTTTGAAGTTACTTTTACACATTTTAAAAAATTTTTTATAAAAGTCTTATTTTTCAAAATTTTAGATTTTTAAAAGTTTAATATCTCCGGTTAATATGGAAGAAAAATGTTCAATTGGGGCTCAAAAGATGCGTCTGAAAAAACTCTACAAAACTAAATACAAAACAAAACTAAACTTCTACATTTTTTAACAAAATTTTAAAAAAAGTCTTATTTACCAAAATTTTTGATTTTTAAAAGTTTAATATCTCCGGTTAATATGGACGAAAAATGTCCAATTAGGGCTCAAAAGATGCGTGTGAAAAAACTCTACAAAACTTAAGAAAAAGATTTATAAGTGTCCTAACATTTTTTTAAGTTATACCAAAAAACGTTTTTTTACTAAATGAAAAATGCAAAAAAAAATAGTTAAACTTCATGTATCGGGCTGAAAATACTCTCATTTTATGTCCCCCGGGGAGACCTACAATTTAAAAGAAAATTAAGGCCTTTAGCTCTTTCTCGTTCTGAGATATTGAGGCAAATGTAATGTTAGTACACACACACATCGGGACAAATTTTTAAAATCCGTTTTTTGGACTTCGGAGGTCAAAATACGTCGAAATTTTTTTTTATTTATTTAGAACATTTACACGGGGAGTTCCTGTGCATATATAAAGTACTAAAGTATTAGGCATAATAAAAAAAAATTTATAAATATGTCAAAAAATGACAATCTAAAATTTTGCTAATAATACAAAGCTTCCTTTATGAGGAAGCAAAATTGATAAAATTCGTTGTAAGAATTCCATTATTTTTATAAATTATAAAATTTTTCTGAGAATTTCAATTATTTATAATACAATTTAAAGTAAATTCCTAGAAAAATGGAATTATTCTCTTAATTTTTTTGTAAGAATTTAATAACATTTCACGAATATAATTAAATTCTTCATTGAAATTCAAATATTTTCACAATCTGCTTTTTTAATAAAAGTTCTCAAAAGAATTCAATTATTTAAAAAAATGTAATAAAATTCGATGCAGGAATTCAATTATTTTCCTAAATAATAAGATTCTTTACATTATTTCAATTACTTAAAAAAAAATTTTTTTTAAATTCATTGCAAGAATTCAATTACTTTCATAAATTAATAAAATTCTTCACAGGATTTCAATTATTTTTAATACAATTTTAAGTAAATTCTTCGAAAAATGTCAGTATTTTCAAAAATTTTGTTAAAATTCTTCCAAAGAATTCAATTATGTATTTTTAAAAATTCATGCTATAATGCTTTTAATATTCAATTATTATCTAACATTCTAACTAATATTCATTTTAAAATCAATTTTTATTGAAAAATTCTACAAGAATTCAATTATTTAAATACAAAAATAAATAATTTATTGAATAAATGAATATTGTTCGAAACTAAATTAACATAAAGAATTTTATCAACAAATTTGATTTTTGTCGAGAAATTTTAATAAAATTTTCAAGAATAATAAAATTTTTCGAGAAATTCAACTGAAATTATATTAAAAATAATTGAAATTCTATGATGAATTTGATTATTTATGAAAATAATTGAATTTTTGTGAGAATTTTTTTTAATTTTCGAACATAATTGAACTTCTGCGAAGAATTTTATTACTTTTGAAAATAATTGAATTTCTACAATCATTTGTAACTTCTCCAAAATTCAATTTTTTCCAGTTACTTAAATAAAAATCCCTGACTTTTCCCTGAATTCCCTGATTTCCCTGACTTGTGGAAAACCTGATAATTGAATGTTTCTTAAAATTCAATTCCCATAAAGAATTTTATCAACAAATTTTTAAATAATTGAATTCTATCAACGAATTTTAATTAAAATTTTAAGAATAATTATATTTTTCGAGAAAATCGATTAAAATTGTATTAAAAGTAATTTTCTTGAAATTCTGCAATGAGTTTTATTATATGTGAAAATAATTGAATCCCTAAAAAGAATTTTATTACTTTTGAACAATATTTAATTTTTGCAAAAAATATTATTACTCTTGAAAATAATTGAATTTCTGCAATAATTTATACCTTTTTTAAAATTGAATTTTTTTTCGTGCTTTTAACTTTTTCTATAAAGCAATTATTTTTAATAATTTTTGGAAAATTCTTTAAGAATTTTTAAATTAATTTGTTTTCAATTAAATTTTAAAAAATTTCAATTATTCGTAAATTCTTCAATTAAATATTATATTAGAAAATAAAAACCTTAAATAATTTTAAAAAAACCGCAATTAAAGTTTCTCAAAAAAAATTAATTCCACAGAATTGTTAGTTAAAAATATGAAAAATTCAAATTTTCAAAGATTTTAATCTAAAGCCTTTTCAAAATTCAATTATTTCTAAAAATTTACGCTCTAATGCTTTTAAAATTCAATTATAATCTAAAATTTTAACTGAAATCCATTTTTAAATCAATGTTTATGAGAAAATTCTACTAGAATTCAATTATTTTAGTACAAAAAAAACAATTTATTGAATGTTTCTTAAAATTGAATTCTCAAAGAATTTAATCTATAAATTTTTAAATAATTAAATTTTTTTGACGAATTTTAATAAAATTTTTAAGAATTTTTTCGAGGAATTTGATAAAAATTGTATTAAAAATAATTGAAATTCTACAATGAGTTTTTTTATTTACGAAAATAATTGAATTCCTAAAAAGAATTTTATTATTTACAAAAATAATTGAATACCCGTAAAAATTTTATTATTTATCAAAATAATTGAATGATTGCGAAGAAATTTATAAAAAAATTTGTGAATAATGAAATTCCCGTGAAATTTTTATTATTTTTTGAAAATAATTAAAAGTTTGTGTAGAATTTTCTTAAATTTTTTTAAAAATAATTGAATTCTTTTGGCAAATTTTATGAAAACAGTAGATATTAAAAATCATTGAATTGAGGAAAATTTTTGCAAATAATTGAATTTCGGAGAAGAATTTAATTATTTCTCAAGATAATTGAAACTTTGACGAGAATTTTTAAAAATTTTTAAACATAACTGAATTTTTGCAAACATTTGTAGTTTCTTTAAAATTCTCCAAATTATATCGTACAATTTACGAACTTTTTGTCCTTTTTCTTTCAAATTACGGACCTTTTTTTAAAAAAAACCGACTTTTACGGACTTCAAGCAAAGTTACGGACTTTACGGATTTACGGACCTAGTTCGAGCCCTGCAATCATTATTATTAGATTAGGAATAAGATTTGCTATTCAATTGCAAAAGAAATCCAAATAGGAGTAAAATTTACTCCCGATAATACAATTTTCTCTAAAAAAAAAGAGTAAAAATAATAATCAATATAATTACATTGAAATAGTTTTTAATCACCGATTAATTAATTGTCATCACTACTATTTATTTACATTCGGTATTATTTATAATATATTAATTAACTCGTCTTTGTTATTGTAGAAAAAGTATTTTTTGCTTTTGCAGTTTGTTTTGAAAAATGAGAGGCGAGAGGATGAAAGTTGTACGTATGACGAATTTCAATATAGTGCCTCCTCGCACTATTTAGAGAATCCACGCGTCGTTATCTCTTTGAAGAGTGTTTTCTTGCGGCTAGACACAAGCTAAGCACAAAGATCCCTAGTATTTGATATATATATATAAATATTATTATGTCGGGACAAAACCGGACATGGAACACAATATACACAGTGTATAACGCCATTCTCTGCCGGATAAGCGTTTTGAGAACATGTGAATTCCCCGTAAATGCGTGTACTTGTTCATTATGATAACACGTTTCATATAAATATATGATATCAAAGAAGAAGATGAAGAAAAACAAAATCGAAAAACTGACATCATTATTTATTTCTACTTGACGAATTACCTAAAGAAGCTAATTTTTTGTAACTATATTTAATTAATTAAGGGACTGTGTGTAAACTACGTAAACATTTTTTTTTGTCAATTTTTATCAAACGTATCAAAAAAATACGAACAGTATCCACTACCAAACGTATAAATTATATCGTACCAAGAAGTAGTCTTCTTGTATCGTACAATTTACGAAACTTTTCGTCCTTTTTCAATCAAATTACGGACCTTTTTTTTTTTTAAAAAAACTGACTTTTATGGACTTGAAGCAAATTTACGGACCTTTACGGGATTTACGGTACCTAGACGGTACCAAAAGGGGCAAATTGGTACCAATGTTATCAAGTTGGTACTAAAAGAAACAAATTTGTACCAAGAAGAAATATATGAAAATGATCTAAATTTCTGCATCAATTTTATATTTTTGGTAACAAATTGCTACACTTTATGGTATAGTTCCCGCCAAAAAGTCGTCTTGAAGCAAAATTGACCCACTGTGAGGTTAACGTGACAGAAATAAATTTTGACCGAAAGTATTTTTTTTCCTGCAACTTGTATCGTTTCGATAAAAATCATGATGAGCCCATCCTTTCTCATTCGCATATTGTGTATTATACACCGTGGCGAACGTGTGCCTTCGCGTTGCAGCTGACGTTCTTCTTTCGCGGCACGTGGCCATCGGTGAAAGAGAGAGAGAGAGAGAGAGAGAGAGAGAGAGAGAGAGAGAGAAAAGAATACCTATACACACAGAAGCCGAAGATCAAGTAAGAAAAAAATGAATAGGAAGAAAAAAAAACCTCCCTCTCTCTCTCTCTTTCTCTCTGCAAAAAAGGAAACTAAAGACGTGAAATAGCCCCCGACCTGTGCCCCCGACCTTTTGGAGACACGCCACTACCTCTGAGGACCACTATTATTATTATTATTATTATTTTTTCCATAGCAGATGCTCGCTAATCGTCCCTTTTTTCGTCCCTCTCTCTCTCTCTCTCTCTATTTCCCTCCCCCAAAATATACACGGAGAGAAATTGCATTTAGTGAATTGGGATTAAGAAAATTTTGCTTCTGGCAAAGAGCGTCGTTGATGCCCATAGGGTTCCTAAATATCATCTATGTGACACAAGCATGCATCAATTGAATAAATATTCGCAAACATACCACAAAATTTATCCCATTTTGTTTACCGGGGGAAAAATATGAGATCATTTCGATAATCTTCTCAGTCACGCAAATGCTACACTTTGACAATGTTCGCTTTATGCTCGCCTATAAGTTTAACCCTAGCCTTTATATACGATCGTCTATAATCACGACGACCGAAGCTTGTTGTGCATATAGGTACATGAAAGCAGTACTAATTTAGGAAAGCGTTACGACTCGTGTAATTCGGAAACTTGCCGGATAAATATAATGTATCGCTGATTTTGTTTCCTTTTTCTCAACTTTTTATTTGCTATTCATTTTTGGTTTTTTATTATTTAATAATAGTAGTACTAGCAACAATTCGCGCGCTAAAACTGCCCCCTTTTTAAAATAAAATTAGCAATTTTAAAAATAACAGAATTTAAAAATTTTTAATTCAAATTTTTGTTGAAAACACTAAAAAAACTTCAATTTTGGAGAACAAATAATTGTTGCAAGAAATTCAATTATTTTCATAAAAAAAAAAAAATAAAATTCTTCTTATAAAATTCAACTATGTTCAAAATTTGAAAAAAATTCTCTTAAAAATCCCAATTATCTTTATAAATAACAAAATTTTTCCCCAAAGTTCAATTATTTTTAAAAATGTCAAATAAATTCTTGTCCTAATTTCAATTATTTTCAAAAAATATTCGAAATTCAATTATTTTCATAAATAATAAAACTCATTGAAGAATTTCAATTAATTTTAAAACTATATTTTAAATTAATAAAAATATCACAGAAATTTCGTTATTTACAAATTTTTTTTATAAATTTCTTCGCAATCATTCAATTATTTTTATGAATTATAAAATTTTTACGAAGATTCAATTATTTTCGTATAGGGTAAGTGTACTAATTCCTGCGGTATTTTGGTCAAGACGTCTTTTAACTATAAAATATAATTTTTATATTGATCAAATTGAACTTATGTCTTATTAAATTTGTAGTTTGTGTTATTAAGATATGTTTACAATAAATAACATCTCTAAAATATAATTTATTTTAATAAATTTAATGAATTAAAAATAATATTCAATGCGTTTAATTCTGCGCGTTTGAGTCAGTTGCTGCGCATCAGTTGCTGCGCGAATTTAATTCCTGTGGGTCAGTTTCTGCGCATAATTTCGTGTTTATGTGTATAATACCGCAAACTACTATGAAATCAAAATGGGACAATGATTTTAATCAACGTTTAATTGAATAGAATATAAATTTATTAAAAATAAATATATATCATATATTAACAAAAGTAACAAATAATTTCTGAATTATCACATTTTTGAAACATTTAGTTAAAACTTAATAACAGAATTCTTCCTTAATTAATTTATGTATTTATTAAATTTTCTTTAGTTTTTCCTCCATAATCTTCATTTTTTCTTTCATTTTCATAATTTTTTCTTGCTCTTTTTCAAAATAGATAGTCTATTGTAACCAGTCTTAGTTGATTTTCTGAGGGCGCAGAAATTAAATCAAGCCCAAATTCTGTGTTAATTACTACTCTTAAAAATAAAATATAATAACAGACAAAAATAAAGTAAAGTTTAATTTTTCTTTTAAAACAAGGTTTTCTTTATCTAAAATCATCATAATAATAACCACTTTAAGTCTAAAAACAATAATAAAGCCTTTTTTATGTAGGTATTTTTGCACCGCCAGCAAAGTTAGCAATGAAAATAAATAAAACCTTGAACACGTCAACTTTTAATTAAAATAAAATACATAAATATTATGTTTTGGTATATACTTCCTATATCTATTTTAAAACTTACATCGTTAAGTAATTTTTAAAAAAAATTTCAAAATTATTTGTGCCCTGAACAAATGTATTCACTTAAATTATTAAAATGCCGCAGAAACTGAAGCACCCGCAGCAATTGACGCACTTACCCTATACAATAAAATTCTTTTTAGGAATTCAATTATTTTTATAAATAATAAAATTCATTGCAGAATTTCAATTATTTTTAATACAATTTTTAATCGAATAACTGGAAAAAATTCTTAAAATGAATTAAGTTAATTAAAAATTTATAGATAAAATTCTTAATGAGAATTCAATTTTAAGAAACATGTAATTATTCAAAAAATTGTTGTTTTTGTACTAAAGTAATTGAATTCTAGTAGAATTTTCTCATAAACATTGATTTAAAAATGGATTTCAGTTAAAATTTAAAATTACAATTGAATTTTAAAAGCATTAGAGCGTAAATTTGTAGAAATAATTAAATTTTGAAAGGGTTTCAGATTAAAATCTTTGAAATTTTGAATTTTTCATATTTTTAATTAAGAATTCTGTGGAATTAATTTTGTTTTTGAGAAACTATAGGTGCAGATTTTATTTGAAATTATTTAAGGTTTTTATTTTCTTATATATATTTAATTGAAGAATTTACGAATAATTCAAATTTTGTAAAATTTAATTGTAAACAAATGAATTTGAAAATTCTTAAAGTACTTTTTCAAAGATTATTAAAAATAATTGATTTATAGAAAATGTTTAGTTAAAAACAGGAAAAAAAAATTCAATTTTAAAAAAATTACAAATTATTGCAGAAATTAAATTATTTTCAAGAGTAGGTAATAATTTTTTTTCGCAAAAATTAAATATTGTTCAAAAGTAATAAAATTCTTCTTAGGGATTCAATTATTTTCACAGAAAATAAAATTCTTCTTTAAAAATTAAACTATGTTCAAAATTTTGAAAAAAATTGTAGTAAAAATCCCAATTATTTTTATAAATAACATAATTCTTCTCCAAAGTTTAATTATTTTCAAAAATTTTAATAAAATTCTTGTCCTAATTTCAATTATTTTCAAAAAAAAAAATTTCTAATTTCAAGGATTTTCAATATCTACTATTTTAATAAAATTTATAAAAATAAAAACTTGATATAATTATAAAAAAAATTTCAATTAAAATTTTTCAAAAAAATTAAATGCCGAATTGTTAGTTAAAAGTAATGAATAATTTAAATTTTCAAAGATTTTAATTTTGAAACCTTTTCAAAATTCAATTATTTCTCATAATTCTTGCTATAATGATTTTAATATTCAATCATTATATAAAATTTAAAACTGACATGCATTTTCAAATAAATTTTTATTAGAAAATTCTATCAGAATTCAATTATTTAAATACAAAAATAAATAATTTATTGAATAATTGAATTTTTCTTAAAATTCAACTCCCATAAAAAATTTTATCGACAAATTTTTAAATAATTGAATTCTTTCGACGAATGTTAATAAAATTTTTAAGAATAATTACAATTTACGAGAAATTTGATAAAAATTTTATAAAAAAAATAATTTAAATTCTGCGATGAGTTTTATTATTTATAAAAATAATCAAATATTTGCGTAGAATTTCATTAAATTTTTTTTAAATAATTGAATTCTTTTGAAAAATTTAATTAAAATAGTAAATATTAAAAATCATTGAATTGAGGAAAATTTATAAAAATAAATTTTACCATGACTTTTATTAAAATGTTTCAAAACAATTGAATTTAAGAGAAGAATTTTATTATATTTATAAGGATAATTGAAATTTTGATAAATTTTTTTTAAAAATTTTGAACATAATTTAATTTCTGGGAAGAATTTTATTTACCTCTGAAAATAACAGAATTTCTGCAATCATTTGCAACTTTTTCAAAATTCAATTTTATTTGTTTTCAGAAGAATTTGAAATATTAAAATTTTTCAAAAATCTGAGTTCTTTATTTCTAATTAAATTCAGTCAAAATTAAAATTTTGAACTTCAATTCTCATAAAAAATTTTATTAACAAATTTTTAATAATATATATGAATTGTTTTGACGAATCTTAATAAAAGTTTTAAAAAATATTACACATTTTTTGAGGAATTCGGTTAAAAATTGAAATTCTGCAATGAGTTTTATTATTTATGAAAATAATTGAATTATTGGGAAGAAATTTTATAAAAAATTTGTAAGATAGAAATATTTTCTTTCAATGAAAGTAAAAAATTGATTTTGTTTGCTCTTTCTTTTTTATTTTTTAATCAAGTCATTGAAAACCGAGATGGGTCAAGTCAGTGACGTTTATCTTGTTTACGATTCGTTTCCTCCCTTATTAAATAGTTTGCATACATTTATGTACACATATGTATATATATATATATATATATAGTCAACTCAACTCTTGACATTGTAACGCCGGTTGTGCTCTCTCTCTCTCTCTCTCTCTCTGTATAAAATAATAATTTACAGTTTCTGTAACCACAAAGTTATCAGATTGTTGCACGCATTCACCGTCGCGCGCGATGCCTTGTGATATATCCAGTATTAATTTGAGGGTCTATTTTCAAATGCGCCGCTTTTAATGGCCGCAAAGGTCTAGCAGCTGTTTGCACTCAAAACCCATTATGAAACGAATATAATGTACTATTCCAGTGTCCAAATTGATAGTCTTCAAGAAGAAGGATTTTTTTTTCGATTTTGAGTCAGACTTTCTTTTTTGATATAACTCTCGATATATTTAACAATATGTTAATTTTCACTAAAATATGGTAGAGAAGAATGGTTTTTTCTTGAATTTATGAAAATTGAAAAACAATTCATTTATATTTTTACAAAATAAGCGTTTTCTAAATTTTAATTTTCCATTTTTTCTTACTAAACTTTTCCGAAAGTATCATTAGCAGGGCTCGAACCAGTGAATGTATTTAAAAATACGGACTTTACGGACCAATCATTTACAATTCAATTATTATTTACAAGAATTTTAAACTAAAATTCTTCTTTAAATCGATTATTTTTAATAATTTTCAAAAAAGGTCTTTAACAATTTTCAAATCCATTTGTTTACAATATTCAATTTTACGAAATTTCAATTATTCGTAAATTCTTCAATTAAATAAATATTAGAAAATAAAAACTGAAAAAAAATTCAATTACACTTTTACAAAAAAATTAACTTGAAAATTCAATTATTTCTAAAAATTCACGCTGTAATGCTTTCAATATTCAATTATAATCTAAAATTTTCACCGAAATTAATTTATAAATCAATTTTTATTAGAAAATTCTACTACTAGAATACAAAAGTAAATAATTTATTGAATAATTGAATGTTTCTTAAAATTCAATTCCCATAAAGAATCGTTATCAACAAATTTTCAAATAAGGGGCTGTCCATAAATTACGTAACACGTTTAGGGGGGAGGGGGGGTTCGAGAAAATGTTATCATATGTTACATTGGAGGGGGGGTCAATCATCATTGTTACGTAATATTTATAAGGAACTTAATCTCTTTATAATGGATAAATTTTTGAAAAGCTGTCCCTTGCCGCCACTTCAATATAAGTAAAAATCGAATCATTTCGCGAACCGATTCTTGGGAATAATATACAATTTTTATTGTTAAAAAATCAATGTTATATTTTTGGTTATTCAGTATGATTAATAAAATTATTCTTCTAAATGTTTTTTATATTTAACTTAATTTTGTATTGCTATTGTACGATATAAATACTAAAAATAACAGTAATAAACAAATTTGTTTCGAAAAACGTTAGTAAAAAAATATTTTTAAAAATTACGTAACATTGATAAGGAGGGGGGGGGGGTGTAAAACGATTTTGTTACAACTTGTTACATAGGGGGAGGGGGGGTTCAAAATTTCACTAAAAACGTGTTACGTAATTTATGGACGGTCCCTAATTGAATTATATCGACGAATTTTAATAAAATTTTTAAGAATAATTACATTTTTCGAAAAATTTGATTAAAAGTGTATTATAAATAATTGAAATTCTGCGATGAGTTTTATTATTTCTGAAAATAATTGAATTATTGAGAAGAATTTTATTACTTTTGAACAATATTTAATTTTTGCAAAAAATATTATTATTCTTAAAAATAATTGAAATTCTGCAATAATTTGTAACTTTTTTGAAATTGAATTTTTTTTTCTTGTTTTTAACTAAACATTTTCTATAAATCAATTATTTTTAATAATTTTTGAAAAAGTACCTAGTTTAAGAAATTTTAAATTAATTTGTTTACAATTAAATTTTACAAAATTTCAATTATTCGTAAATTTTTCAATTAAACATATATTAAAAAATAAAAACCTTAAACAATTTTAAAAAAAAATTCGCAATTAAAGTTTTTAAAAAAAAAATTAATTCCACAGAATTGTTATTTAAAAATATGAAAAATTCAAATTTTCAAATATTTTAATCTGAAACCTTTTCAAAATTTAATTATTTCTAAAAATTTACGCTCTAATGCTTTTAAAATTCAATTATAATCTAAAATTTTAACTGAAATCCATTTTTAAATCAATGTTCAAAAATAACAATTTATTGAATAATTGCATGTTTCCTAAAATTGAATTCTCATAAAGAATTTTATCTATAAATTTTTAAATAACTGAATTCTTTTGACGAATTTTAATAAAAATTTTAAGAATAATTACATTTTTCGAAGAATTCGATTAAAATTGTATTAAAAATAATTGAAATTCTGCAATGAGTTTTATTTTTTGCGAAAATATTTGAATTCCTAAAAAGAATTTTATTATTTACGAAAATAATTGAATCGACGTAAAAATTTTATTATTTATGAAAATAATTAAATGATTGCGAAGAAATTTATAAAAAAATTTGTAAATAATGAAATTCCTGTGAAATTTTTATTATTTTTTGAAAATAATTAAAAGTTTGTGTAGAATTTTCTTAAATTTTTTTTTAAATAATTGAATTTTTTTGGAAAATCTTATTTGAATTAAATTACGGACATTACGGACCTTTTTTTTTTAAAAAAACGGACTTTTACGGACTGAATTAGTAAAAAGTCAACTAATTTTAAATTCAACTACCAAATTAGAAAAAACTTTAAATTCTCTTTATTAAATTTTGCAGTCTTAAACTTTTTACTAAAGTTTTAATAGTTAAAAAAATTAAAAGTTTTAATTTTAATATAAACGGGCTTTTTATACTCGTTTATACATTTAAATAAATAAATAGAAAATTACTAACAATCAGTAGTAATTTTCCACTAAATCTGTTAATGAAAAAATCAGTTACAGATAAAAATAATTTTTTTAATACATATTTACATTTTGAAATTGTTGTCAAAATAAAAAAAAAATGGGTCAAGTGTTCAATATAGTGTAAATAGATTTAAAGCCCGACAGTGAATATTTTTTTTCCAGAGGAGTGGAAATGAAAATAATTGATGATTGATATTTTTTACATATATATTTGAAACGATTAGGAAATGGTAACATCAGTTTTCCATCTGCCAAAGAAAAAATTGACAAGTCATTATATTGAAAATCGAAAAGCATTATTGAAAATTTCGTGAAAGGTGCAAATTTTAGAAAAATTGTTTTCTTCATAACGAATAGTAGAGAAGGTCTTGTGCTTGAAAATGAACAAAACACAACATCTGTTTAAAAATGGTTTTTGTGGTAAAAATTAATGCATTTTTCAACATCGCGCGCCCAATTTCTTTTTTTTCTTCGACAAAACGTCGCCACAAAAACCATCTGCTTATTTAGAATTTCGATGAAGTGATTTCGAACTATTTTGACTATTTTCTACCTACCGCCGCGTCGATATTTTCCTCCCCCCACATTCGTTTTTATAAAATTTCAATTTTAAATGAATTTAATTAGAAATTTTAAAGAACTTTGGTTTTTAAATAATTCAATGGAAAAATAAATTAAAACTACGAAACAAATTTTTTTAAATTCTCATCAAAATTTCAATTATTTTTTTAAATAATAAAATTCTTCTCCGAAATTCAATTATTTTGAGGCATTTTAATAAAAATTCTTGGCAAAATTTCAATTATTTTCAAAAATTTCCTCAATTCAATAATTTTCAATACCAAACTATTTTAATAAAATTATCCAAAAGAATTCAATATTATTTTCAAAAAATTTTAATAAAATTTTACGCAAAATGATTTAAAAATAAATTTCAGTTAAAATTTTAGATAATAATTGAATATTAAAAGCACTATAGCGTGAATTTAGAAATAATTGAATTTTGAAAACATTTCAAATTAAAATTTGTTGGTTGTTTTTTTTTTTTTTTTGATGATTTTTGAACTTGTGCGACTAAAAAACAGTTTTTTAAATTATAATTTAAGTAACAAAAATAATTTGTACTTTTAATGCCGAAATCTATAGGCATGAATAATTTCAATACAAATCAAGTCGATCAAATTTCCATAATAAAAATTTCAATTTCAATTAAAAAAAAAATACGAAAATTAAAAAATACTAATAACAATAGTAATTGAAACAATAATTATAAAAGAACAAGAACCAATAAAATCGCCTTATTGCCCACCAATTGAAATGCAAACGTTACTTCTTTATATAAACGAATGGCATTAAATATGAAATTGAAAAATACTTTTACGACCCACTTTTAATGTATAAACACAAAAAGTACATTGAGTGCAAAAAGAAAAAAAAAAGAAAAAAAAGAAAGAAAGATCGAGTCGTCGAAATGTGTATATATAGATATAGAAAGGCTGAAGGAAAGAGAGAGTGTTGTGCGATTGAAAAGGATTCCAGCTGAAATCTAGAGGAAGGAAAAAAGGAGAGGGATGAGGGTGGATTGGAGGTGCCAGAGGGGAGAGAGAGGTGGATGCAGTAGTAGAAGGAAGGAAACACATGCCGACGAGGCTCGTGCCACGTGATCTAAGTGGTATCTCCTGGGTTGCAGCTGCTTTTTTTTAAGGGGGGCCCCACCCCATAACACTATATATATGTGTGTACGTTCTTCAGACCATCGTACAAAACGTGGCTTTGCAATATTCCTTCTTTAAAACGAGACATTCATCGGTTTCGCGTTCTTAGCATATAGGCTTAACACGTGAAAGAAGCCAAAACTAAAGGAACCATTTTATGAATCACGCAATTTTCCTTCACTTTATTCACTTGAAAAATAATCAATTTTGTCCCTTCTAATTCTAATCGAACTTGATTTACTCCTTTTCTTTTTTTCCACCACAAAAATTCTTCTTTTTTTTAATTTTAATATTTATTCTTTTAATATTTATTATTATTAATATTATTTATGTTCATCTCTTAGGAATAATAAATTCATTTTCTACTTTGGAAATTTTTTCGTAGAAATATTTCAAAGTTAATACTGAGAATTTTCGTCAGGGGAACAAGAATACAATAACTATAATTTAATATAGTAAATAATCTGAACTGTATGTAGAAATTCAATAGTAAATTTCATTGCGCAGGGAAAATAAATTTTATTGTGTTAGTAAAGTAAATTTTACTAATTTTTTGCAAAAAATTTATTTTTCGAAAATGCAGGGCTTGAAGCTCGAACCAGTGAAAGTATATTTAAGAATACGGACTTTACAGACCAATTACTGACAAAAAATTCATTTGTTTACAATTCAATAATTACAAAAATTCATAAATTCTTTAATTAAAAATATATATTAGAAAATAAAAACTTCAAATAATATAAAAAAAAAAATTCAATTAAAGTTTCTAAAAAAAATTAATTCCACAGAATTATTAGTCTAATGCTTTTAAAATTCAATTATAATCTAAAATTTGAATTGAAACCCGTGTGGAAAAATATTGTGGCAGTCTAGAGTCCAATGATTTCCCGATTAGCAATCATCAAGTCCGTCTAATTCTAGACGGTCCATCAAGTCCCGAATCAGTGACTTAACAGATGGGCTTATTAGAAAAAATCTAAGTCAAATATGTCCGTCTAATACGGTATTATTAAGACCGTCTAGATTTGGTCTAGGATGTTATATGCGCATGCGTCGATGTATGCCCAGCTGTTAAGTAACATGGCGCCTAATGGCGTCGCGTCGTTTGGCGTCGTTAGATCAGTCAGCGTATGGTGCATTTTCTTTGCGAATTTTAGTATTCGTTGTGGTTTCTGTTTTATGTGAATGTTGAATTTTATGTGCTATGTTGTTGCTGTTTTCTGTATCATTTAATTTTAAATGTGCACTGGAAAAAATAGATTTTGATGTGTTTCTATGTGTTTTGATTAGTCGGCTGAAGCTAGCAGTCGTACTCAGCATCAATGTTTAGGCGTCATCTACAAATATTCCTCTCCTTCAAATTTAGTAATACTTAATGATTTAAAAAACCATCGAGTATTGTTATTTGTGAATCAATATCCACTAAATAGCAAATTTAGTAAGTTTTTATTTATTAATTTCATTAATTAGTGGTTGACGCCTAAAGATTGGTGCTAAGTACGACTGCTAGTTTCATCCGGCTGTTTTGATTAGCAGTAAATTTTATTTTACAAAAAGACTACTATCTCCAATGCCAAAGATTGGGAGAGACACAAAGCCTTACGCTTAAAGAAAGTTGAAGTGAAAAATACAGAAAGTTAAAATATTTTTTTATACTTTTTATGTAAAAAAAAGTCATTAAAATTATTTCAAATATAATTAAGTCTTATCATTCTAAGAATAGTTGTCGTAACATATAAAGGGAAATTTGGAATAGACGTATATTAGAATTTACTAGCACTGCTGATCAGACCAGAAACGCTGGTCTATTCTAGACGATAGCGTGGAAGTTTCGTTTCAGTTCTGAACAGCCGCTCGACAAGACCGTCTGCCCTGGGTCTAGAAAGACGTTAGACAGTCTATTAAGCGCTTGGTCAGCGCCCTAAAATTTTTCCACACGGGAATCCATTTTTTAATCAATGTTTATGAGAAAATTCTACTAGAATTTAATTATTTAAATACAAAAATAACAATTTATTAAATAATTGCATGTTTCTTAAAATTGAATTCTCATAAATAAATTATTATTTATGAATTTATGAAAATAATTAAATACCTAAAAAGAATTTTATTATTTACGAAAATAATTGAATCGACGTAAAAATTTTATTATTTATGAAAATAATTAAATGATTGCGAAGAAATTTAGAAAAAAAATTTGTAAATAATGAAATTCCTGTGAAATTTTTATTATTTTTTGAAAATAATTAAAAGTTTGTGTAGAATTTTCATAAATTTTTTTCTCTAAATAATTGAATTCTTTTGGAAAATTTAATGAAAATAGTAGGTATTAAAAATCATTGAATTGCGAAAAGTTTTTAAAAATAATTAAAATTTACAAAAAATTCTATTACAATTTTTGAAAATAATTAAATGTCTGTGTGGCATTTTATTAAATTTCTTTGAAAATAATTGAATTCTTGAGAACGATTTTATTGGAATTTTTTAAAATAAATGAATTTCCAAGAAGAAATTTATTACTCTTAAAAATAATTGAATTCGTGAGATGTATACATTTTTTGAGCATTTCCTGTAAAATTTTATTAAAAATAATTCATATCCTGCGATGAATTTTATTATTTTTGAAAATAATTGAATTCTTCATAAGAATTTTATAAACATTGTTTTAAATAATTAATTTTTTCAAAATGTAATAAATATTATTAAAATTTTATTTTACATAATTAAATTTTTGCAGAAAACTTTATTTGTGAAAATAATTGAATTTTTCGATTAATTAATTTAAAATAGTTTTAAAATTAATTGAAATTTATCGATGAGTTTTATTATTTATGAAAATAATTGAATTCCGAATATTTTTTGAAAATAATTGAAATTAGGACAATAATTTTTTTGACATTTTTAAAAATAATTGAACTTTGGGGAAAAGTTTTTTATTTATAAAGATAATTGGGATTTTTACAAGAATTTTTTTTAAATTTTGAATACAGTAGAATTTTATAAGAAGAGTTTTATTTTGTTTTTTGAAAATAATTGAATTTCTTGCAACAATTATTTGTCGTTTCTCCAAAATTGAAGTTTTTTTAGTGTTTTCAACAAAAATTTGAATTAAAAAATTTTAAATTCTATTATTTTTAAAATTGCTAATTTTATTCTAAAAAGTTAGAATTGTTGCTAGTTATTATATAATATATAAATTATATAAATATTATTATTATAAATATATAAATAAATTAAAAAATACTATAATAGAGAATGTTTCAAATCAACTGATCTATAATAGTGCTTTTCAATAAAAAAAAATCTCCATAATTATAAATTCTCACCCAATCTGATTGTTCCATAATGTATATAAAAATTAACCACAATAATATACCTTTCAACCCCTATATCAATTTTCTATTCGCCATCAATTGCCAATAAATGTCAATTAAGTGCATGATTGACAGTATATAAACATATAGTCGCCATTTCTCTTTTTATCGGCACAAGTCATTACACGGACTTAACTAAGAGAGCCACATGGATATGTGGGGAGGGGGAGGAAGCAAGGGGATAAAAAAGGAAATTACTGCCCTGTCAAAGAATTATGGATCTAGTAATAAATAAAGAATAATTGGAACACATTTTTTTCCGCAAGAGTCAACAAACGATTTTCGACATGTGTGTATGTGCATATAAACACATATACATGTGTGTTGTAAATAAGAAACGTTCCATTATTGTAATGTTCACAACACCTTATAATTTCGATACCCCAATAATAGTGCGTGCATTTCTCTCTCTTTCTCTCTCTCTCTGTCTCTATATTTATGCGCATAAAAATTCGTTTCTTTTTTAAAAACAAAGCTTTTTTAAAAAAAATAACGTAATTTTATAAAAAATTTGATTTGAAAATTAAACTTCTAAATATCTCAAAACACGTTATATCCGCGATTTTAATAAAATTGATGTCAAAGTAAAGCATGTGACCGGTCCGACTTTCATGTATTCGTTAAAATTATTATAATTTCCGTGTCCTGTAATATTCGGACGGTAGTGGGGGTTTGGTGGGTTAAATCGCGGGTCGATGAAGAGTTCAATTAATTTATTAATTGACTATCGCAATTCGTCGACACCGGTTCAACAACGGCTACGCTCTCACGTGCCGGCCGAGGACACGGAAGGTAGTTTTTTGACGTCGGTGAAGTTTGCAACGTTTATGATCAACGATTGAAAGGAAAAAATTATTTTTTTTACCAAAATGAATAAAATTTTTTGTTTACAAATATTTCTTTTTGTAAATTATTATTCAAAAAACTAACCAAAATATTTTCTATAGAAAAATGAATTAAAATTTGTTTAAAAAAATAATATTCTTTTTAAATCGTTGATTAAAAACGTTGTAAACTTCACCAACGTGTTTTTTGTGTAAATTTAAATATTTCTCATTTATTAAATATAGTTTATCATTTTTTTTATATAAAATATTTTTGTGGTGTTTCATTATGTAAAGTGTGGCCGTTTGTGTCCGTTGGAGTTTTTTGGGAATAATAAGGATGGCCCTAACATACAGACTTTATCAAAATAACGAGTATTGGAAGTCGGAACCATCCACAAAGCCTGAGCCTCCGTTGTCATAATAATTGTGTGAGAATCATACAAATAACCCGTAAGTTAATCTTATAAAAATGTCTTTTCGGGTATATAACATTAGAAAATAATATTTGACTTGACAATATTATTTTTCAAAATATTCTGACGGATTTAAATATGAGAGCAAATTTAGTTGAGAGGCGAATTGCGAATTATTTCTTTTAATTGTATCGTTTGTTAATTTATGATTTTTGATTTTATTATTGTACTTGTATATTTCGTTTTACATATTGTTGTCTGAATGTGTGTATATTTTTTGAATTATTTCTAATTTCTATTTTCCATATTTTGTATAATTCCTGACGTCAGGCCTATTTTATTTAAACTGTTGACTGAAATATAATAATTATTTCTTTTTGTAAATTATTTGTGTGTTGATTATATTGTGTATTTTGTATTTTCACGCAATTCCGTTATTTTATTTATTTATTTGAAATCTTTTGTTTTATAATTTTTATTGTTTTTAAATTTTGTATTGTCGCGGTTTTTATTTATTTTCATGAAATAAGAAAATCGTTACAAGCATAAATATTCTATTTTTATTCCTGTAAAAATTATCTTGGACATTTTAGTGCAGGGAGAAAAATTTTCCAGGTTTTCCAGGTTTTTTAAACTATATTTATATGTTACAAAATTTAATAATTAGTCATTATAATTTTTCCATACGAATTAAGATTTTCAAATTCAAACCTTTCTGAAATTAAACAATTTATAAAAAAAATGTTATAAAACATGAAGAAATCGATCACTCCGAGTCTGCAATCAATATCTTCATGTTTTTAAATAACTTAATTAAAATTTTGTATTGTAAAATCAGGGCTCGGATCGTCTTTAAGACTTAAAAAAAAGTCGCTTTAGTCGCATAAATTTTCAACAAAAGTCACGAAAAGTCGCATAAAATTTCCAAAAAAGTCGGAAACAAGTCGCATGAAATTTTAGAAAAAACGACAAAAGGAAAACACGAAATTGACAAAATTGCAAAAAAAAACACACACATTTCTCGACAACAGATATATTAATATCGAACAATCCGGAATAAAACTTTTAAAAAATTAAATCAAATTCATAGCAAAATTTTAATGAGGTATTTTTAAAATTTTTTTAAAAAATTCTCTTTAAAATGTCAATTATTTTTATAAATAATAAAATTCTTCTCCGAAATTCAATTATTTAAAAAAAATTTTAATAAAATTATTCTCCGAAATTCAATTATTTAAAAAAAATTTTAATAAAATTCTTCACAAAAATTCAATTATATTAAATATTTTTTAAAATTTTTCGTCAAAACTTTATTTATAATAAAATTCATCATGGAAATTTAATTATTTTCAAAAGTTCTGATAAAATTCTTTGCAAAATTCAATTATTTTCAAAAGTAAAAAAATTCTTTGCAGGAATTCAATTATTTTCAAAATTTTTTTTTAAATTCTTCTCAAAATTTCAATTATCTTTATAAATGTCATAATTCTTCTGTAAAATTCAATTACTTTTAAACATTTTTGAAAAAATCTGTTCAAAATTTCAACTATCTTTATAAATAATAAAATTCTTCTCTGAAATTCAATTATTTGCAAAAATTTTAATAAAATTCTTGTCAAAATTTCAATTATCTTTATAAATAATTAAATTCATCCTAGAAGTTCAATTATTTTCAATTTTTTTTAAATTTCTCGTCAAAATTTTAATAATCTTCATAAATAATAAAATTCATACTGGAAATTTAATTATTTTCAATTTTTATTAAATTTAACTTTAAAATTTCAATTATCTTTATAAGTAATAAAAAAAAAGTAATTAAAAAAGTAATTTTTTTTTCAAAATTTCTTGTCAAAATTTCAATTATCTTTATAAATAATAAAATTCATTCTAGAAATTCAATTATTTTCAAAAGTAATAAAATTCTTCGCAGAAATTCAATTATTTTCAAAATTATCTTTAAATTTCTCGTCAAAATTATCATTATCTTCAGAAATAATAAAATTCATACTAAAAATTTAATTATTTTCAAAAGTTCTGATAAAATTCTTTGCAAAATTCAATTATTTTCAAAAGTAAGAAAATTCTTAACAGAAATTAAATTATTTTCAAAATTTTTTTTAAAGTCTTCTCAAAATTTCAATTATTTTTATAAATATCAAAATTCTTCTGCAAAATTTATTTACTTACTAATGTTTTATAAATTTATTCCCAATAATTTAATTATTTTAATAAAAAATAATTAAAAATTTTTTTCTTATAAAGTTTTATAATATAAAATAATGATTTTATCACTCGGTCATGTTTATATAATTATTATAAAACATGAAGACATTAATTGCTCCGAGTCAAAGACTCGGAGTGCTCAATTTCTTCATGTTTGATAACAATTTTTTATAAGTTGTTTAATTTCAAAAAGGTTTGAATTTGAATCTTTTGAAGAATTTGAAAGAAATTTGTAAATTAATGTAATCGGACATTTTTTACTCAAACTTTTTCCTTTAAATTTAAAAAATTTTTTAAATTTCAGTCGCATTTTTTCACAAAAAAGTCGAAAAAAGTCACATTTCCTTAGAAAAGTCGAAAAAAGTCGAAAAAGTAGCACAGTCCGAGCCCTGTAAAATAATTGAATTCTTGAGAAGAGTATTATTAAATTTTTTGAAAATAATTGAATTTTTTAAAGAATTTTGTTACAACTTTTGCAAATAATTGAATTCTTGGAATAATTTTATTAAAATTTTTAAGAAGAATTAATTTGTTTTGAAGATTTTTATTAAGAACTTTTAAAAATAATTAAATTATTTCAAAAAATTTAATTAAAATTCTATTGAAAATAATTACACTCTTGAGAAGATTTTTAACAACAAATTCTTAAATAATTGAATTCCTTTGACGAATTTAAATAAAAGTTTTAAGAATAATTGCATTTTTCGATGAACTCGATTAAAATTGTATTAAAAATAATTTAAATTCTTCGATGAATATTATTAGTTATAAAAATAATTGAATCTGTTTAAAAATTTTGATTATTTATGAAAATAATTATTGAATTATATTAAAATTGATTATATTTAAATCGAATTAATTTTGAAATATTTAAGAAAAATTAGATTTCAATAATAAGCACAATAACTTTAGAAAAAAATAATTTTCCAGGATTCTGATAAAAATTCCCTGACTTTTCTAGGTTTTTTTTAAGGTTTATAAAATTCCCTGACATTTCCAGGTTTTGACATGAATTTTATGAAAATCGAATTTAACGTGTTTTGAGATATTTCAGAAGAATTTGTATTATTAAAATTTGTGAAAAGTGTAAGAAAAGTTCCTTAAAATTTGTAATGAAATGAATTGAAAATAAATGTATATGTGAATAAGAGTTGTATGTAAATGTGCACAGAGTATGCGGATATGTTTATGTGCTATTGGTACGGGGGCAACGTATAGGGGCACGTCCAGCGTTAACTACCAGCATGCCTTTGCACCTGGAGACCTCGAGTCTCTCGGGCCATTCGCAAAGTGTTCGATAATAACTGCCTGACGATGAACACTGTTTACTGCTGTGCCACGAGACACACATCTTGCATCTTTTCCTACATTCGCCCCTTCTTCTTCCTCTCCTTCTTCTTTCAATTTCACAAAAAGAAAAAAAAAGAAGAAAACCACTTTACTCACAGGTAGTTGCGATCATTTTCTCCAAACACGCATGTAATTTCATCGGTTTAATACCGAGAGGGTTCTGATTTTCTTACACGAAAACCTACTGTCGAACACAAAAATCCCCCTGAGCATTACGAGAGAAAAGAGACGGAGAAAGATTTCTTCTTTCTTTTTATTAGAATTATATTATTTGCGATTACAATTTCAGGCATCATAGTTGGTCCCCTTTTTTCAATTTTGTCACCTTTTTCCCCTTTTTTGGTGATTTGTACCCTTTTCACCTTTTTCTAATCAATAATAAACAAGTCTTTCTATTTTTGAAATCTTTTTCAAAGTATAATCATAAATTTATAAAGAACTTAGATTTTTGCAACAATTTCCATAATTTAAATTAATTAATTTTTTTTTTATTTTTTAATATATATATATTTAATTAATAATTAAAAATAATTAATTTATATAGAAATTTTAGTTCAAAAAAACTAAAAAAATTTTAATTTTGGAGAAGTATCAAAAGATTGCAAAAATTCAATTATATTTTGAAAATTAAAAAAATTCTTCGCAGAAATTCAATTACATTCAAATATTTAAAGAAATTTTCGTCAAAATTTCAATTCTCTTTATCAATTATAAAATTCTTCGAAAATTTTAATTATTTAAAAAAATGTAATAAAATTCTTGTCAAAATTTCAATTATTTTCAAAATTTTTAAAAAATTTTCGTCAAAATTTCAATTCTCTTAATAAATTATAAAATTCTTCGAAATTTCAATTATTTTCAAATTTTCAAATAATGTAATAAAATTCATGTCAAAATTTCAATTACACTCAAATATATAAAGAAATTTTCGACAAAATTTCAAATTCTCTTTACTTAAATTATAAAATTCTTCGAAAAATTCAATTATTTTCAAAAAATGTAATAAAATTCTTGTCAAAATTTGAATTATTTTCAAAAATTCTTAAGAAATTTTCATCAAAATTTCAATTCTCTTGATAAATTATAAAGTTCTTCGAAAATTTTAATTATTTTCAAAAAATGTAATAAAATTTTCGTCAAAATTTCAATTCTCTTGATAAATTATAAAATTCTTTAAAAATTTCAATTATTTTCAAAATTTTTAAAAAATTTTCGTCAAAATTTCAATTCTCTTGATAAATTATAAAATTCTTCGAAATTTCAATTATTTGCAAATAATGTAATAAAATTCTTGTCAAAATTTCAATTATTTTCAAAATCTTTAAGAAATTTTCGTCAAAATTTCAATTCTCTTGATAAATTATAAAATTCTTCGAAAATTTCAATTATTTTCAAATAAAGTAATAAAATTTTTGTCAAAATGTCAATTATTGTCAAAAATTTTAAGAAATTTTCGTCAAAATATCAATTCTCTTGATATTTTATAAAATTTTTTGAAATTTTAATTATTTAAAAACAATTTTAATAAAATTATTGTCAAAATTTCAATTATTTTCAAAAATTTTGCTCAATTAAATGATTTTCAATAACTACTGATTTAATGAACGTTTCCAAAAGAATTCAATTATTTAAAAACAATTTTAATAAAAATCTACGCAAACATTTAAATATTTTAAAAAATAATAAAATTCTCTTTAGAAAAACAATTATTTTCATAAATAAAAATGATCGCTGTATTGAATTCTCGTAGAGTTTTCTAATAGAATAATCTAATTGAAAAATTTCCGAATAATAGAAATTTTTTAAAATTGAATTGTAAACAAATGAATTTGAAAATTCTCAAAGAACTTTTTTAATTTTTTATAGAAGCACATATAATTTTTCTTTTTCTTCAGTAATCCGACTGTTGAAAGGTTCTAGAATTTATGAAACAATTTTAATATAATTTAGTAATCCAATAAGTCAAAGGGTGCGAAATCTGCCCAAATAATCACCGTCTGAGAAGTTTAAAATTTAAAAAAAATAGAAAAAAGGTGAAAAGACACCGTGAGGCTGTTCTGTCTCATTTCTCCTATTTTCTTTCATATAGATTCACATATGCGAATCGTGTGCCAAAAACTGGTCACCTTCGCATCAGCGATTCTCAGATCTCATTTCGAGAACATTGTATAATATTCAATAATTTTACCCTCGTGAATTTTCAACACAAAAAAAAGTGTGGAGGGGAAAACCAAAGAAAAAGAAAAGAAATTTATTAAAAAATTGGAACGACCCAAAGAAACAAATATAGAAGAAGAATACAAAAATATATTCAAAATGAAAAAAGGGGAAAGGGAAAATTGAAAATTACGAAAATTCATAAAGAATGGGGCAAAAATTCATAAAGTTGAGAACTCCCTGACCGATATTTTGGCAACGCGGTGGCGACCAGCAAATAGTGCCACGGCTGAATGAACAAATTCGATCGTTGTCCGTTTGACGGCTATTGGGCAGAGATATATTCAGTTACCAGACCCAACACAAGCATCGCATCGTAACACGATAACTCGTCATCGTCGTCGTTTCCTCCCCGAATTCGCTCAAGTGACTGGCTACGAAATGGCCGATGGTATTAGTGCGTCTTTCTAGATTTAGACTGAGAAAAAACACAACTATTTTTTCTTCAACTATTTTTTCTCCAACTATTACTAATTCAACTATTTTTTGTCCAACTATTATTATTTTTAATTCAAATATTTTTTTTATCCAACTATTATTATTCCAACAATATTTTTATAGTACGACTATTACAGGGCTTGGATCAAAATGTTTGTATTTTGAGAAAAATATTTTTAATGAAAATTATTTTATTTGTAGTTGGGTCAGAATTCTTGACATTTTCATTAGAAATAAAAAGTTTTTTTTTAAATCGAAATTACATTACCAATTTCTTTATTTGTAATGAGACAAAAAAATAATTTATAATCGTAATAATTATTTTTTATCACAAGAAAATACTTAAATGAATAAAATAATCGGTTTGATTATTATCATTTATAAAAAAAAATTTTTTTTTATTTATTTTATTATTTAAAAAATTTTAATAAAATTGTACGCAAACATTTAATAATTTTCATAAATAATAATAATTTGACAGGAATTCAATTATAAATTTAAATATAATTTAATTACAAAAATTTTTTTAAGGAATTCAGTTATTTTTATAAAAAATAATTAAAAATTGTAGACAATAATAATTTAATTGAAATGATGAAAATAATCCAACTATTTTTAGTACGCAACTATTATTAATCCGAATTCATTCTCTTAAGTAAAAATATAAATCAATAATCACCATTAATAGTCTACCATTAATTATACAATGAAAATTTGAAAGTACGTTGATATAAATTTGTCAATAATTACAAACAAGTCAACTTAGAAAGTAGAATTATTATAAATAAGTAAAAAATTACTATTAATTCTAAAGTATTAAATAAATTAATTACTATTATTATTTTAAATATTAATATTAATAATATTACAATTAATTATTTTCTACTTTTAGTAATAAATGAAAATCAATAAATATAAATAAAATTGTTATTAAAAAGAAAATAATAAATAACATTGGAATAATAAATAATAACAATAATAGAATACTAAAGACTAACAATAGTAAAATAATGAAAAAATTAAATTTGAAAAAAATATCGTTTGCAAAAAATGGATCATTCTTTTTTTCAAAAAGAAACAATAGCAGCCTCGGGCATTTGGTAATTTTATCCGGGCATTGCTATCGTTTAAAGAAAAGTAATTGTTCGTATTAATACTAAATTATAAAAAAATACTATTCATAATAAATTATTAAAACTTCTATTGGTAATAAAGAATTAAAAATACTATTATTACTAAATTTTGAAAAATACTATTAATACTAAATTGTAAAAAATACTATTACTACTAAATTGTAAAAAATACTATTACTACTAAATTGTAAAAAATACTATTAATAATAAATTATCAATTAATAATATAAAATTAATAAATTATTAAAAGTAGTATTAATAAAATAAATAACTAAAAGGACCATTAAAAAATAAATTACTAAAATTACCATCAACATTTAAACTATACCAAAATCCAAAATAATTTATTTACTACAATTAATAATGAATTACCATTAATCTCCTTCTACATTTACAGTATAAAACAAAATTAAATATTATTTGATTTATTTGCATACATATACACAGTGATTGTGTGGAATAATAATAATAATATAATGTATGATGTACGTGAATGACGTGTTTTTCCGTGATAGGATTCCGCGACATTCCAATCGCGTTTCACGAGTTGAAAATGCATCATTGCTGCATTCCTGTAACGCCTTCTTGACGATTCATGGTACGTGACGCATCATTGAAACTATCCATAATTTCATGAACCGTTTTAAGCCTTCTCTTTTACAATAATTTACTTATGCATTCCTCGTATTTTAGAAGAAATAATATAAAAATAAAATAAAAGAATGCCAACCCATCTATCATCCTAACAATATAATCCGATCAACTTTTTTTCAACGAGTACTCAAATTTTTTGTTTTTCTGTACTCTTCTTGCAAATTTCTATTTAACTTTCCTCAACAAGTACTCAATTTTTTTTGTACTCTTCTATCAAATTTTCTATTCTCTGGATGATACGGCTTTTCTAAGGATATCAAATTGAGACAAAAAACGAATCAAAATTGTTGCTATGCAACAATTTTAATTCGTTTTTTGTCTCAATTTGATATCCTTGGAAAAACTGAATTAGAAACTATTGATAAAGTATCATAAATATTTTAAGTATCATTGGTTCTAATTAGCAGAGGTCTAAGTACCAATGGTCTATTAAAGCCTCTATGGTATAGTTGAAACTAATGGTAATTAAAACTAATGGTAAATAAAGCTCATGGTAGTAAAGGCTCATGATAGTTAAAACCTTAAAACTAATGATAAATTAAAGCCCATGGTAGTAAAAACCAATGGTAGTAAAGGCTCATGATAGTTAAAACTAATAGTAAATAAAATAAATGGTAGTTAAAGCCAATGGGAAATTAAAATTAAATTAAAGCCCATAGTAATAAGCAACAATGGTAATGTAAAATTAACATTAGTTAAAGTCAATGATATTTGAATCATCAATAAATAAAATAAATATGGTAGTTAACTTACCAACAGTAATAAAATCAATAATAAAATCAAAGCGATAGTAATTGAATCAATAGTATATAGTTAAATCGATATGATACTAGTTGCAACTAATTCCTACTACTGATTCATGAATCAGTAGTACTTGAACACAATAATAATTAAAGTTAACGCTAATAAAAATCAGTTGTACTTAGAACCATAATCCTCTCCTAAAACCAATTCCAACAACCATTATCACACGACAAAAAACAATAAAAAAGCGAATACATAGAAAAAGATAAAAAGGACACGGGACATAAAAGTAAAAATACGAGACAGAGGTTAAGTTGTGCATAAAAATTTGAAAGGCGTTGGACGGTCAAATGGCCGCATAGTCCTCAAGAGGAAGCACTTAGTCGACGTCGAGCTTTTAATGCACATCAAAAAGAACGACCATCTTTATATTATTTAACGTTTTGTCCCGTTTACCTAAGATACACCTGAAAAGATAACTCACATAAAAAATAAAAAAATAAAAACAGGGCAAATTTTTCAGCGGGAACGACAAACGACAAACTCTCTCTTTCTGCTAATTAAAATCTTAAAAGACAAATTTTTCTCTAGATCCCAAAACTTTACCCATTCCTATTCTCTATACTCCTTGACAAGATTTTTTGAGAGTATAAAATTTATAATAAACTGAATCAAATTGATGGAAAAAATTTAGAACAAATTTTTGGTTTGATCCATATTTTTGGTATCAATTCATTGCAGTTTGATACTTTTAAGCTTGCTTTTAAGTTAAGGGGTTATTCTGGTCTAGAGGCCTCAATTTTAGGCATTTTTCCGAATAGCGATAAAAAAAAGTATTCACTTTTTTTGCAAATTGTTTATTAAGATTTAAACAGGGTGTCTACTATATTTTCGTTCAACAAAATTCCCGGTTTTGTCCTAATTTTTCCCTGTTTTTTTTCTCATCAGATTTAAATTTATTTGATTTCGAACATAAATAAATCTACAAATGACTTTAAAAATTCTGATTAGAGTTTTTATGAATAATTAAATTCTTTTGACGAGTTTCTTTAAATTTTTTGAAAATAATATTTTTTGAATAATTTTAATTAAAATCTTAGAAAATAATTGAATTAAACAAAGAATTTTTTCAATCTTGTCTGTTCATAATTATAATTGAAAATTTGATTAATTCAATTTTATTAAAATTTATTGACACTAATTGAATTTCTGCAAAGAATTTTACTATTTTTATAAAAGTAATTGAATCCCTCCAAAGAATGTTATTATTTATGAAAATAGTTAAATGTTTGCGTAGAATTTTATTAAAATTTTTGAAAATAATTTTAAAAAAATAATATTCTAAAGAATTTAGTAAATCTGAAGAATTTTTCTATTTATGGAAATAATTGAATTTTTATTGAGAAGAATTTTTTTTACAGTTTCTAGAAATAATTGAATTCTTTCGAAGAGTTTTAAGAAAATTTTTAAGAAAAATTACATTTTTCGAGGAATTTGATAAAAATTGTTTTAAAAATAATTGAAATTCTGCAATGAGTTTTACTATTTATGAAAATAATTGAATATATTGAGAAGAAATTTTTAAAAATAAAATTATAATTATGGTGACAAACTTCACTTAATTATTTTTGAAAAATTTAAATAAAATTCTTTAAAAGAATTTAATAACTTTTAATGTAAAGAAATTTCAATTATTTCAAAAAATTTCAATTATTTGTTTACAAAAATTCAATTATTTTGAAGCAATAGAATTGAAAAATTTCAAAAAACTGATTTTTCAAAATTTTCAAAAAAACTTTGAGCAAATTTAATTTTATTAAAAAATTGTAAATGTGTATCTTTTTTTAAATTAACTAATAAAAATGTTAATTATTAATCTTCGCACAAAGAAACATGAATACATTACAATGTGACTCTTTATAAAATTCAATTATTTATTTATCAACTATTCAATTAAAATACTTTGAAAATTCGATTTGTTAAAAAGTTTTTAATGAAATTCTTTAACAAATTTAATTATTTTCAGTTGAATTTCACAAAATTTATATTAATTCGATAATTTTTTTTAAATTTATTTACATAATATATTTGAATCGGTGACTGATTTTTTACTATGAAATTAATTATTTTTAACTAATTCTTTAGAGAATTGTATAAATATCTATAAAAATTGAAATAAAAAGCGATTATTTAAAAAGAAATTAAAATAATAAAACTTTTTTTAATTTAGTAAAATAATTCCTGGTTTGGCATAAAATTGAGGCCTCTAGACCAGAATACCCCCTTAACAGTGTTTTATTCGATATTGAAAAAAAAAATTTCAAAAGAAAGTAAAATATGGAAATTTTGTTTTTTGATCATTTTTGGAAGGAGAAAGAGGAAGGGGAGGGGGGAGGAATTTCTGATCTCTTGGCATCTGGTGTGCGATTTCTAAAGCTCCGCTCAAAAGCTTTAGCGCAGCAATTTTCGGATAAGGATGTGTACGCAGATGTTAAACCTCAAAATAGATTTTTCGCCCCCCTCTCTCTATTTCTCTCTCTCTCTCTTTCAGGATTCAATGTTTTCACTTCCTGCGCAGAATATGTAGTGAAAAAATATTTTTTTTTCTCTTTTCAGAAGACAAGAATTTTTAATATGTATATTTTTATTATTTTCTTCTTTTCTTTGACAAAATATTCCTAAAAAATGATAATCAACATATTTTTGATTTTTAATTTAGTGAACTAATTTTTTTTTTAAAGGATGCTAATATTCCTGAAATATAATTTTAAAAAAACAAATTTTTAACTCAAAAGTTAAAATAATTTTCACTTAAAAAATTATTTCCTAAACATTTCTTAACATTTTGATTTTTTCTTTCAGTTCAGGAGTAAAAATCACATTTTTTCTGTAATTTTTCTTCTTTGAAAATAAATGAATTACAAATTAGAAATATTTTAACATTGTTTATTAAAATTTTTTTTTTTAAAATTGTAACGTAATGTATTCGCAGCAAAATAAATTACAAAAAAATATGAATTTTACGCCTGAGCTAAAAGCGAGGCTAAAAGAAAGAAAATATTTTCTAAAATCATTATTATTTTAATATTGTGATAAATATATCGTTTAAAAATTATTCAATGAATAAAATTTGTAACGCTTATAATTTCTCGATACAATATTAAAAATTAAAAACCCACAAATTCATAAATAAATAAAAAACCTAAAAATAAATAAATATAAGGAAAAAATTAATAAAAAATAAAAATTTAAATAATAAGTGAAAAGAATAATAAATATAAAAATAAATAGAAAGAAAAAAGAAAAGTAAATAAATAGAGAAAATAAATGCAATAAAAAAAACTAGTTCACTAAATTAAAAATCAGTGCACTTTTCATTAGATTCAAGTTACAGAAGCAACATCTATAAATACTCGAGAACAAAATGAAAATTGAGAAAGAAGTATAAAAATTTTTAAATCTCCGAAATTAATTTCAATCAAAATGTATCAAATTCACTTTGAAGGAGCTGTGGATTTGTTTTTTCCCCTCTCTTTCTCCTCTTTAATCTCGGAGGCAATTATTATACATATGCATGTAGTAATAAAGGTCAAAAATACATAGCGAGTTTTTTTTCTTTTTGTTTCAGTTTCTCTCTCTCTCTCTCTTATTCTCCTTTTTTTGTATAAATATGTACATGCAGATGAAATAAACGTGACACGAGACCGCCCTAAGGGAGTTGAACGACGAACCCTTGAACGGAGAATTAGTGCAGGCATCGTCGCCATTTCCGTGTGGGCGTGCGCGACAATTTTGCTCCCCCAATCCGACTACTCTACCACCGGGCCTAAATTCAAATCCACAAAACGGAAGTCGATTTCAATTCTAAACTAAAATTCACATTCGAAAATTATGCAGAATATCAATTATTTTCATTACACTTTTTTTTCTGAGTCGAGAAAATAAAATTATCAATACTGATTTTTTGTCAATTCTTATCATCAATTACTTTTCGAAATAAATTTTTTATTAACAGACTTTTACTAAACAGAATTGTCTAGAATTTTCGAACATTTTTTTTTTTGCATTCAGTCAATTCGGTTTGTAAAATTATTTATTCAATTGAAATGTTTACAATTCAATCAATTCAGTTTGTAAAATTATTTATTCAATTTAAATGTTTACAATTTATACAATAATTATAATTAAGTAAATTTTACTAATTCTTTTTGTTTTGAAATATTCTTTTCAAAAATGATAAAAATTTACTCAAGGAATTAGTGAAAATTGGCAAAAATTCCAGACTGTTTGTATTTTACTACAAAAGTATGGTAAAAGTTACTTTATTCCCTTTTAGCTGATTTTTGTAGACTTTTGTCAAAAAAAGACTGTTTGTTAGACTAAAAGGTTTATGTAATTTAAATTTTTCAAAATTAAATCTAATTAATTAATTAAATTAATTTTTCAACCTTGTCAAAATAAGAAGTAAAAAAAAATTGAGTTGTTAACTAACCAGGGTTGCCATGCTTTTGCTCTTTTCAAATTTCCTGACTTTTCCAGGTTTTCCAGGTTAAAAACCTAATTTTTCCAGGTTTTTAAAACGAAAATTATTCGAAAACATCAACAACTTCATTTTTAAATAAATATTTAATCAAATTCATTATTATTTTTAAAAAAAAAAATTAAAATTTCAAAAAATTTTAAATTCAAACCTTTTTAAAATTAAACAACTTATAAAAAATTTTTATAAAACATGAAGATATCGATTGCTTTGAGTCGAAGCCTAGGAGTGATCGATTTCTTCATGTTTTATAATATAATTAAAGATGACCAACTAATAAAAATCATTATTTTATATTACAAGAATATTTTTACTGTAACTATAGATTAAAATTATTTTCATCATTTTAATTCAATTATTATTTTCTAGAATTTTAAATTATTTTTTATGAAAATAATTGAATTCCTTAAAAAAAATTTTATTATATGTAATTATGAAAATAATGGAATTATTGCGAAGCAATTTTATAGAAACATTTGTAAATAATTGAATTCCCGTGAAATTATTATTATTTATGAAAATTATTAAATGTTTGCGTACGCTTTTATTAAAATTTTTTAAATAAAAAAATAATAAAAAAAAATTTTTAATAAATAATAATCAAACCGATTATACTATTCATTTAAGTATTTTGTTGTGATAAAAAATAATTATTACGATTATAAATTATTTTTTTGTCTCATTGCAAATAAAGAAATTGGTAATGTTTTGTAATGTTCGGCGCCTTTTAAAAATTTGAAAAAATCTCAACATACAATTAAAACTATACAAATCAAAATCCGTTGAGAAAATTTAGGAGCGACAATTATTTAAAAAAAAAAAAAAATTATATTGCCCGAAGATGCGATTATTCATTTCTAGAATTTTCAACTAAAATTCTTCAAGTCAATTTTTTAAAAATAATTTTTGGAAAAGTTCTTTGTGAATTTTCAAATTTTTTTGTTTACAATTCAATTTTACGAAATTTCAATTATTCGGAAATTCTTCAATGAAATATATTAGAAATTAAAAACTTTAAATAATTAAAAAAAAATTCCATTCAACTTATTGAGAAAAATTAATTCTATAGAATTAATAAAAAAAAAAAAAAAAAAAAAAAAAATCTAATTAATAGAATAATAGAATTTTAATAGAAAAATTTTAAATAGAAATTAATAGAATTAATTAATATTATCTAATTAATAGAAAACTCTACGAGAATTCAATTATTTAACTATAAAAATAAATATTTTGTTAAACAATTGAATGTTTCTTAAAATAGAATTTTCACAAAGAATATTATCAACAAATTTTTAAATAATTGAATTCACTTGACAAATTTTAATAAAATTTTTAAGAATAATTGCATTTTTCGAGAAATTTGATGAAAATTGTATTAAAAATAATTGAAATTCTGACAAGAATTTTATTAAAAGTTTTGAAAAAAATTTGATTCCTTAAAGGAAATTTAATTAAAAATGTATTGAAAATAATACTTAAATTCTAATAAATAAATTGTAGCAAAGGTTATTAAAATAATTAAATTTCTTTGACAAATTTTAATAGAATTTTTAAGAATAATAATTTTTTTCGAGGAATTCCGTTAAAATTGTATTAAAAATAATTGAAATTCAGCTTTGAGATTTATTTATTATGAAAATAATTGAATAACATATGAAAATAATTTGTAAATAATTGAATTCCTGTGAAATTTTTATTATTTATAAAAATAATGAAATGTTTGCGTAGAATTTTATTAAAATTTTTTTTTAACTAATTAAATTCTTTTAAGAATTTTTATTAAAGTAGTAAATATTGAAATTCATTGAATTAAGGAAAGTTTTTGAAAATAATTGAAATTTTGACAAGAATTTTATTAGAATTTTTGAAAATAATTGAATTTTTGAGAAGAATTTTACTACTTTTGAAAATAATTGGATTTCTGAAATTATTTGTAATTGCTTCAAAATTCAATTGTTTAAGTGTTTTTAACTAAAATTCTTTTATAAATCCATTATTTTTAATAATCAATTAAAAAAATATTCAAAAATTTAACTATATTGGAAGAATTTTAGTTTAAACATTTTGTTTTAAATCTAAGTTTTTCTATATTTCTAATTAAATTCATTTAAAATTAAAATTTTACATAATTTTAATTAAAAATTTTTTAAAAATCATCTACTAATGAAAATTGAAAACGCAATTCTTTTAAAATTGAATTAATTTTGAAATATTTAAGTGAAATTAGATTTCAAGAATAAACACAATAACTTCCCTGACTTATCCAGGTTTTCCAGAACCCTGCTAACTAAATAATTATGATTATTTATTATTTGAAAATTTTTTTAAATAAAATTCTTCGCAAAAATTCAATTATTATCAAAAGTTGCAACAAAATTTGACAAAAAATTTCACTTATTTTGACGTCACCTAAAAGTAAATTTAACTAAAAATTATGTTATTATGAACTATTTTATTAGTAAAATACTACTATTTGAATCAGTGACAAAATTCTTCAACAGATTTTCAAATATTTTCCAATAAAAATTTCACAATTTTTGCACTTTTTCCTCGTCTCAAGTTAAACATCTCGTATTATAAACAATATTTCAATAAAAGCCTTCGCCGTACAATTAATCGTTATCTTATCATAAGGAAAATTTTTAAGAATTTTTTCTATTCAATGAATGAGGATACCTAGATATAAAATGATCGCACAAGGTAAGACACATAGACATATATACATACCTATTCATATTATTATATTGTTTACAAAAGGATTCATCTCGACTGACGTTTATATACATACTAAATGATGACGTTTCCATACTTATTTCGATCAACGTCACATTCTATCCAAGACTTACGAAAGACTAATATATAATATATATACACAACCTCAATTTAAAATACCTTCTCTCTTCTTAATTATCAATATTATTATTAACAAAATAAAAATTGCTTATCAAATATCGAGAATTCATCTTTACATTCAAAGATTATATTTCAAAGATTAAAATGAAAATATTTCAAATATTTCTTCCATATATGTTCAAAACAAAAGGATGTTATCAATTATTGTTCTGAGATCTGTATTTGTACTGAGAGATTAAAAAAAACTGATTGGGTTTTTTTTTAAATAGGTCAAAATTTAAATTTGAAACCTTTTTCATCAACTTTGCTAACAGTATAAAAAGTAAAAAGTAAAAAGTAAAAAATATCGTTGCACCTGTTTTGTAGCTTGTCATCCTCCTTTTCGGAAAGATTAAATCATCCTTTTCGGTTGTAAAAGTAACTTTTATTATCATTATTATTACCATCGTCATTATTATTATCTCAACATCTATGCCAAAAAGACCAAAAATTGCTCTAATTAAAATACCGCTTGCTTTTCAAAGATTCAAAATCGGAGTATACAAATGAAGCAAAAACTGTCACTCACTTAATTTTGGAAATTAAATAATTTTTTCTCAAAACAGCATACAATTTTGAAAAATTAGATGCTGATAACTGCGAGTGCTAAAAAATATTTAACATTAAAATTTAATTTCCAAAATCAATAAGTAGGTGCTCCAGTTTCAGCTTCATGGACTACAATGATAATGAATGACACAAAACTGAGAATAATTCCATTCTATATTTTATTTTCCTGCCTTTTTACTAATTTTCATCAAAAATATTTACTTCTTTCTTATCCTGCTAATAAATTTAATTCCTGCAAAGAATTTTATTATTCATGAAAGAATTTAGATATTTATAAAAATAATTTAATTCTTGTGAAGAATTTTATTAAAATTTTTAAATAACTGATTTCTTTCGACTAATATGCAAATTCTAATTTAAATAATTGAATTCCTAAGAAATTTTTATTATTCATGAAAAGAATTGAATTCTTATGAAGATTTTTACAAAAAAGAAATTTTATGAAAATAGTATAAATATTGAAAATCATTGAATTGCGAAAAGTTTTTAAAAATAATTAACCTTCCGTTGGATCAAATTTTTCAATTTTACAAATAGATTTTATTATAAATTTTTAAAATAATTGAATTTCCAAAAAGAAATTTATTACTTTTAAAAATAATTGAATTCTTGTGATAAATATTGTCATTTTTCTGAAAATAATTAAATTTTTCAAAGAATTTTATTAAAATGTCCTAAAATAATTAAATTTTCCGGAATAATTTTGTTATTTATCTTTAATAATTGAATTCTTTCGAGGAATTATTTATGTATGTAATATTGAATATTCTTGGAAAGAATTTTATTAAAATCTAAAAGAATTGAATTATTTCAAAAACATTTAATTAAAATTGCATTTTAAATAATTGATTTCTTTCAAACAATTTTTTAAAAATATTTGAAAATAATTGAATTCCTGTGAAAAATTCTAAAATTTTTGTAAATAATTGAATTCTTCCAAAGAATTTAGAAAAAAAACATTTTTTTAAATAATTGATTTTTTCGAAGAATTGAAATGAAATTTTTACGAATTTTTTTCGAAATATAATAAATATTATAAAAATCTTTTTTTAAATAATTGAACTAGCAACAATTCGCGCGCTAAAGCTCGCGGTTAACTTCTTACTGCCTAAAAGAATTCAATTATTTAAACAAATTTTTAATAAAATTGTACGCAAACATTTAATTATTTTCATAAATAATAGAAATTTTACAGGAATTCAATTATTTTCAATATCTACTATTTTAATAAAATTTCCCAAAAGAATTTAATTATTAAAAAAAAAATTAATAAAATTCTACGCAAAAATCTTATATTTTCATAAATAATAAAAATTTCCCAGGAATTCAATTTTATTCACAATTTTGTATAAATTTCTTCGAAATAATTCAATTATTTTCATAAATAATAAAACTTATTATAGAGATTCAATTATTTATATAAAGTAAAAAAATTCACGGCAACATTTCAATTAACTTTATAAATAATAAAATTTTTCTGCGAAATTAAATTATTTTCAAAATATTTTAATAAAAACTTTCGTCAAAATTTAATAAATTATAAAAATTTTTCGAAATTCAATTTTATTATTTTCAATATCTACTATTTTAATAAAATTTCCCAAAAGAATTCAATTATTTAAAAAAAATTATATAAATTTCTACGTAAAAATCTAATATTTTCAATATAAATAATAAAAATTTTCCAGGAATTCAATTATTTACAAATTTTGTATAAATTCCTTCGCAATCTTTCAATTATTTTCATGAATAATAAACTTTTTACAGGAATTCAATTATTTTCATTAATAATAAATTTTTTTATGGAATTCAATTATTATTTTCATAAAAAATAATTTAAAATTCTAGAAAATAATAATTGAATTAAAATGATGAAAATAATTTTGATAAAGTTAGAGTAACAATATTCTTATAATATAAAATAATGATTTAATCACTCGTTCATTTTTATTTATTATAAAATATGAAGAAATCGATCACTCCGAGTCTTCGACTCGGAGCAATCGATATCTTCATGTTTTATAACAAATACTTTTATAAATTGTTTAATTTAAAAAAGTTTTGAATTTAAAATTTTTGAATGTCTTAATACCTGTGGAAAATCCTGTTCTAAAAATAAAATTAAAAATAGAAATTGTGCAAATATTTTTCTTCTTTTTCTAAAACAAAATAATAATTTTGTTAAAAAAATTGTGATTTATTAACAAAAATAATGCAAAATAAATAAATTTTCTATTTCTTAATCACAGTTGTTTAACAATTTTCTAATTTTGTTTACAAGTAAAGAACATAATTTGAATTTGACAAAACATAATATTTAACAAAATTTTAGTCTTTTAATGAAAAGAAGTGAAAAAAATTCTGATGATTTCTATTTGTTATTACAATTTTGAATTAATTATAAAATAAAAATAATTATAACAAAATAATATAATATACAATCTATCTAAAGTTAAAGAAAAAGTATAAACAAAAGACAACTTCAGAGTGTGTGGGACAGAAAAAGTGAATAAATGAAAGAATGAAAGAACATTCAAATTATTATATTTAATTCTTGTTTGAAAACTTTTATTTCTGGAAATAATTGAATTTTTCGGTTAATTAATTAAAAATAGTATTAAAAATAATTGAAATTCTTCGATGAGTTTTATTAGTTATGAAAATAATTGAATTCCTGCTTAGAATTTTATCAAAATTTTTTTTTAAAAATTGAATTTCCATGAAAAATGTCATTATTAGTGAAAATGCTATTCTGAATTAATCGGATCCCTATGTGAAAATTGTATTATTTATGAAAATAATTGAATTTTGGATGAATTTTATCATTTTTTTAAATAATTGAATTGTTTTGGTAAATTTTATGAAAATACTAGATATTAATCTTAATATTCGTTTTAAAGAATTTGATTATAATTTTTGAGAATAGTTTTTTGATTTCTAGTATTAGCGAATTTAAAGTAGTGGAAATTCTAAAAAAAATATAGAAATAGTAGCTTTTAGTGGCTGAAATTAAAAAAAAAGAATCCAAATAGTATAGCATAACGTAAAAAAAGTAATAAATAGTAGGTTTTAGTAGATGAGTGCGAAGCCTGAAAATGGGTCAAAACTGGTCCAATTTGGTACAAAGGACAACATAGAGATCACACAACATCATCAGCATGATCATCATCGAAACCATCATCGCAGGACTCATTCTGGAATCAAAGGTCCAAAAATACAAGAAACTTGTGTAAAAATGGATGAGAAGGTTACACCTGGCCTAAGGATAGTCGACGGCACGCGCTACTTTCTCTCTTTTTCTTCCACCGACTCCATCTTCTTCCTCTGCCCTCGGATATGTAGTTGCTTGTTCCGGAGTGGAAACCAACGAGGGCCCACACCTGCCCCTCACAAATACACTTTTAAAAATACACTAGAATTGTTGTACCGTATTTCTGTGTTCACGTATACATGTGTTCACGTCAGAAACACACACGAGGGTCGTAAATGCACGCGCGGATTACTACTCCCCGATGGTAATATCTGACAAACGGGAACGAGTGTGAGTCTCAAGATGAAGCGAGAAGGGAAATAAGATAATGACGATGATGACTACCAAAAGAAAGAGTAAGGGAGAGAGAGAGAAAGAAAGAAAAAAAAAGTGATAGCATAGAACGGGTGCTGCACAGCCGGCTATCGTATTCCAAGGTTTATTAACCTTACCCGAAAAAAAAATTATTTTCAATTCACTGAATGATCAGGTGATAAATACCTGCGACAACGGTAATAATTCTTTTTCATAATCAAAAGAAAGAGAAATTTCTAGAAATAGTCGTTTCTAAATGAAATAGTTCTTTCTTTTATCTTATTTCAAGATCTGGGAATAAATTATTAATTATGAAAATTAATTCAAAAATGTACAATTCTTATCACCTGGTGTGTGTGTGTGTGTGTCTGTTAAAGACTCGGTTAAAGGATCGAAGAATACTATTTTAGTTACTTCAAATTTCCAAGTCAGACTACAAATTGTGTGTCTTATATTTTAATCCCTATTTAGCAGCTGAAACAATTTTAGAATCCAAAAACTGTTCATAGGAAAGTGTTCTGACTTCAACAGATAAAAATTTGTAGCAAATTCTATCAAACTACTCTCTAAATTTGAAAAAGTTAAAAATTACTGATTTAGAAGCAAAAAGTCAGTCACTGATTCTCAGTAAAAACCATGATTTTTAACTGATTCAAATTAAGAGAATAATAAAAAATTGTACCAAATACATCAGATTCTATCAAAATTGATGCTAAATTGTAACAAATATACCTAAATCTGTCAAAATGGTATGCCAAATTGTATATAAAACTGGACCAAATATTTATACCAAATCCAATATATCAAAAATGATGCCAAATTGCAACAAATTGATGCTAATCTGTATCAAACATAACAAAAAGGCATTTAATTTAACAAAGATTTTTAAAAATTGATGTTAATTGTGTCGAATATACCAAAGTGTATCCATACCAAATTATATCAAATTAATTTCAGATTATTGTATTAATTATTTTTTGATTCATTCGAGGAAAATAGTTTCGAAGAATAGAGTTCGAAAAGAAAGAAGAGTTCAAAAAGAAGAAAGTTTTAAAGAAAAGAATTAAAAAGAAGAAGATAGTTTCCAAAAAAAGATGAAAACAAACAGAAGACAGTTTCACAAAAAAAGTAGATTAAAAGAAAAGTCCTTTCAAATAATGCATGCGTCTGCTTTTTTAGGGTGCATCCGAGATGCATCTAATTAACGTTGCATATTGCAGTGGAACAATATATATGAAAACAAAACACACCTTTTTATCGGGAAAAAGATTCTCGCTCTCCTGGACACATAAAAATCTCTTTTTTTTGACCTCTCTTTCTCTCAGACATGAAAGCAAAATTTTTCTCTGCACGCAAAAGTGTTGTACACATGAAGATGTAAATGCAAGATAAATTGCAGGTGCATCCTGCGATAATTTAAATTGCGCCTGTCAATTACTATATATTACTCATTTCAAAGTAGAATTCATATTTTCATAAAAAGATATACATAAAAGCAAATGTTTCTATTTACATCCAATGAGAGAAAATGAAGATTTTTCTATATTAAAAAAAAAAATTAAAATCTGTAAAAAGGAAAATTCGAAAAATTTCTTTCGATTGTTCAAAATATTTTATATATGTTGAAAAAACATTTCTATTTGGCCTTAAGAATGTGTCTACCATAAAATAGAAAAAAAAAATTTTTTTATAAAAGTTATTGCAAAATGAATTTTTTTTGCAACTTTTTAAACAAAATTTTATTTCTCCTAAATGAATGAACCCATTTACATAAACCAAGCAGGAATATAAAGGAGATAAAATATACTTTCGTTTAGAACACTAGAAATTTTTTAAAAAGTTTATTTTTTAATAATTATTTAATAAATTTTTTATAAACAATTTTTTTTTTAATGTTCTGTGCCTTTTAAAAATTTGAAAAAAATCTCATCTTACAATTAAAACATCATCATACATAAAATTAAAACTATAAGGAATCAAAATTCGTTGAGAAAATTTAGGAGCGACAATTATTTTAAGAGTTATAATGAAAATTGTATTGCGCGGAGATGCAATTTTGATGCTTTTCCGAATTTAAACATTATTTTCAATTGTGAAATGAACAAAACACTGTCGAATTAACATTTGCATTCAATTTATTATAACCATAAAAATGATCATAAACTAATTGTAGCGAATTTTCTCATTTTCTCAACGAATTTTGATTCCTATAGTTTTAATTCTATGTTGAGATTGTTTCAAATTTATAAAAGGCGCAGAACGTTAAAAAACGTAATTTTTCCAGGTTTTTAAAACTACATTTATATTTTACAAAATTTAATTTTTAATTTTACCAAACTCGTTGATTTCCAGACAAAACGACTTTTTTCCTGTTCTATTACATTTATTTACGAATTTCTTATTTAATTGTAAAATTTCTTAAAAACATCAATCACTTCGTTTTTAAATGAATATTTAATTATTATTATTTTTTTACAGAAATTAAAATTTTCGTTACATTTTCAGAAATTTCCCACTTCTCCAGACTCAGCTCTGTTATGTGCTCAAATTATGCTTACTGCGCACCTTTCAGGAACGTAAATATATACACCTCAAGTTTGGCCTAGAAGTATATGCACCCTTTTCCTTTGTCTTAAGAATACGGCCCTGAAAATTAGTGACGTAACATGACGTCACCTAACACTTCTGAATTTGGAGGTTATGCAAAAACATAACACTACTGAGGACATAACAGTTTGGAATCTAACAGTATGGGGACCCGACTGTAATTAAAACTTGATACTATCATTATTTTATATTATAAAAATATTGTTACTGTAATTTCTTCAAAATTATTTTCATTTCAATTCAATTCTTCATTTCTAGAATTTTAAACTAAACTTCTTTTTTAAAACAATTTTTTTTTAATAATTTTTGAAAAAGTTCTTCTTTGAGAATTCTTAAATCCATTTGTCTACAATTCAATTTTACCTAAACTTTCGATTATTCTGACATTCTTCAATTAAATAAATTAGAAATAAAAAAACTTTAAATAATTAAAAAGAAAAATTCCATTAAACTTTTTTGAGAAAAATTAATTCTAAATTTCCTTATAAATCTTGTCAAGAATTTAATTATTTTTATAGATAATAAAATTATTCGCAGGAATTCAATTATTCTAAAAAAATTTGAATGAAATTCTTCGTAAATATTCAATTATTTTCAATATTAATTTTTACGTAATTTTGATTATTCTGACATTCTTCAATTAAATATATACATTAGAAAATAAAAACTTGAAGAATTAAAGAAAAATTCAATTAAACTTTTTTAAAAAATAAATTCTACAGAATTGTTAATTAAAACTAAAAGTATGAAAAGTTAAAATTTTCTAAAAGATTTTAATTTCAAACATTTTTCAAAATTCAATTATTTCTAAAAATTTACGCAATATTGCTTTCAATATTCAATAATAATCTAAAATTTTAACTGAAATTCATTTCTAAATCAATATTTATTAGAAAAATCTACGAGAATTCAATTATTTAAATACAAAAATAAATATTTTATTAAATAATTGAATTCTCTTGACAAATTTTAATAAAATTCTTAAGAATAAGTTTATTCTTCGGAAATTTAATTAAAATTTAATTAAAAATAATTGAATTTCTCCAAAGAGAAAAGAGTTTTTGAAACTTTTGTTTTTTATAAAAGTTTTTGAAAATAATTGAAATTTTGCCAAGAATTTTATTAAAGTTTTTGAAAATATTTGAATTTCGAAGAAAAATTTGTAAAGATTATTGAAATTTTGATGAGAATTTTTGTAAATTTTTGAACACAATTAAATTTCTGGGAAAAATTATATTACTTTTAAAAATAATTGAATTCTTGAGACGAATTTTATTCAAATGTCTTTTTAAATAATTGAATTTCTTTGATGATGAGTTTTAATAAAATTTTTAAGAATAATTTCATTTTTCGAGGAATTTCATTAAAATTGTATTAAAAATAATTGAAAGTCTGAGATGAGTTTTATTATTTATGAAAATAATGAAATGTTTGCGTAGAATTAAAAATTTTTTTTTAAATAATTGAATTCTTTTGAAAATTTTTTATTAAAGTAGTAGATTTATTAAAAATCATTGAATTAACAAAAGTTTTTGAAAATAATTGGAATTTTGCCATGAATTTTATTAAAATGGTTGGAAATAAATGAATTTTTAAGAAGAATTTTACTAATTTGGAAAATAATTGAATTTATGCAATAATTTGTAATTGCTTTAAAATTCAATTTCTTTTAGTGTTCCTAATGCCAAATAGAAATGTTTTTTCAAAATTTCGATTTAAAAAAAAAATAGTTTTTATTTTTCGTGAAAATTTCACGAATTTTGACCCTTTAATTTAATTTCAGTTTTTGGAACGGAAGGGGAAATTTCTTTTTTCGAAACAAAATCTACGAACGTAGGTGGTTATAAGTGAACGAATGTGGTTAAGTAGCACGTACAAAATCCCAAAATATACTCAAGATCCTCTTTTCCGCTTCCTTTTCCAAAATTCAGTTTCCTTCCTCATTTACACCAGATGACTTTACCATTAATAACAGTCGTCTTATAAATATATTTTATTCATTAAACGTTAGGTGAAACTCTAAATTTAAATATTCATTCAGGGGTAATGACTTAAAGGGAATTTCAAAAATTCCAAATCGTTGATGAACAGTATAAAATAAAAAATTAGTTTCCCGTATTTTTGTTAAATTAAAAAATGTGGAAATAAATTTATATCCCTGAAGCGAGCTGAAGTCTTACTCCCTGAGTTAGAGTCAAAAATGATTATTTTATGTTTTTAGAGATGAAAATGTCAATAATTTCATTAATACACTAAGGAGTTAAAGAATTATTCGGTGTATTTTTACCTTAAAATCTTCTTTTTTGAAAAAAATTGTAACCAAAATTTTTCTGCCAGTAATACTACTTTTAACTAATTCAGAATTAGACACTAATTAAAATTTAGGAATTATAAACATTGATGGATAAAAATGAATGAATTGTCATACATGGTTGTAATCGTTAATTATTATAATCACCAGCCTCTCACCAATCGTCGCAATTGGCAATAATCCCTCTTCTCCTACGTCCTTATCCGAAAAGATCATTTTACTCATTATTTCTTACGTCACATCATTATATTTGTTGCTTGGGGAAAATTCAATTGAGACTGTAAATGGGTAAAAACCTGCGGAATTAGATGTAATTTAAGGGGGTCGAATATATGAAGATATTATGTGTAATTACACAATATGCACCTTTGTGCGCTGCATTGTATAATTAATGGGATAATCGGGACGAAAGCTGAGAGAAAGGTGGAGAATGACGGGGCGAATGGTTTTGCTAAAGAGAGAGAAAGAGAGACAGAGAGATTGTCTGCGTTTCTGTTATCCCAAACGAGAATCTCTAATTATCATCTGGTCGACGCCTTGAAAGAAATCGTAAGGGCGGGTTAGGGGCACGAGCCCTTGCTCCTAAAAAGCGCCATCTGCTCATCGTCCTCACTTTAATTTTCAAGTCATCGAACTTGACTGATAGCTGATACTGACTCTGAAAAAATAGAGTCTTCAGCAGTAAACATTGTTTGAACCTGTTTCAGGGTTTTTGGAAATTTTATTTTTTGAAACTATATTTTTTTAAAACACTATTTGTTTCAAATAATCTTTTTCCAATAATAAAATACAGTAACAGGGTTTCCATGAAAAATAAATGTTCTTTTCCCCTGATTTTCAGACTAAATTTTTACTTTTTCCCTAACCCTAAAAAATATTCTATTCTATTTACGAATTTCTCTAATTGTAAAATTATTCGAAAACATCAATATAACTTATCTTTTAAATAAATTATTATTTATTATTATTATTAATTATTATTTTTCCATAGGAATTACTATTTAAAAAAAAATTCAAATTTAAACTTTTTGAAATTCAATAACTTTTGAAAATATTATTATAAAACATGAAGATATCGAGCACTCCGAGTCGAAGACTCGGAGGGATCGATCTCTTCATGTTTCATAATAATTTAAATTTCTATAAAATTATCAAAAAAAAAATTAAATTATTTATAAAAATTTTAATAAAATTCGTTGCAAGAATTCAAATATTTTAAAAAATGTTATAAAATTCGTTATGAGAATATTTCATTATAATCATAAATAATAAAATTTTTCCTAGGATATAAATTATTTTTAATGCAATTTTAAATGAAATCCCCGAAAAATGTAATTATTTTCAAACATATTTTGCAAGAATTCAATTACATTTCACAAATAATGAAATTCTTAGCTGAAATTCAAATATTTTCAAAATCTATTTTAATAAAATTTCTCAAAGCAATTCAATTATTTACAAAAAATTTAATAAAATTTCTCAAAAGAATTCAATTATTTACAAAAAATTTAATAAAATTTGTTGCAAAAATTCAATTATTTTCATAAATAATAAAATTCTTTACAGGAATTCAATTATTTTCAAATATTTTTCAAAAATTGTTGTAAAGAAATCAATTATTTTAAATACAATAATTCTAATTAAATGTTTTTGAAATAATTCAATTCTTTTAGATTTTAATAAATAATAAAATTCTTCACAGGATTTCAATTATTGAAAAGAAATGTAATAAAATTCTTTACGAAAATTCAATTATTTTCATAAATAATAAAATTCTTCACAGGATTTTAATTATTCAAAAAAAAAAAAAAATGTAATAAAACTTCGTTGCAAGACTTCAATTATTTTCCTAAATAATAAAATTCTTCATAGGATTTCAATTATTTTTAATACAATTTTAAGTAAATTCTTCGAAAAATGTAATTAAATTTCAAAAATTTAATTCAAATTCTTCGAAAGAAATAAATGAACAATTATCAATTATTTTTCATAAGTTTTGCAAAAGTTCCTAGAGAAATTTTTATTATTCGGAAATTCTTCAATTAAATATGTATATTTAGAAAATAAAAACTTGAAATAATTTCAGATAAAAAATTCAAAATTGAACTTTTTCAAAAAACAAAATTACCTATTTCTAAAAATTCACCCTATAATGCTTTTAATATTGAATTATCACCTTAAATTTTGACTGAAATTAATTTTTAAAACAATTTTCATTAAAAAATTCTACGAGAATTCAATTATTTATATACAAAAATGAAAAAATTATTGGATAAATGAATGTTTTTTAAAATTTGATTCTCATAAAGAAGTTTATCAAAAAATTTTTAAATAATCAAATTTTTTCGACGAATTTTATGAAAATTTTTAAGAATAATTACATTTTTCGAGGAATTTGATTGAAATTTAATTCAAATTAATTGAAATTCTATGATGAGTTTTATTATTCATGGAAATACATGAATCTCTGTAAAAAATTTTAATATTTATGAAAAAATTGAATTATTGCGAAAAAATTTATAAAAAATTTGTAAACAGTTGAATTTCTGTAAAATTTTTATTAATTACGAAAATAATTGAATTTTAGAAAAGGATTTTTTGTCCTACCTGCACGGAAAGTATGTCATTTCGGGCACTTAAGGCGGGCGCAAAGTAACACATTAAGCCCGGGAGTGGGGGAAGCAGGCGGAAAAGTATTTTGCGCCCGCTTGTTAATTATTCGATTTTCTTCATTAAAATGCGACATTTTCGACTTTCTTCTTATGTTGACTATAGAACTGCAAACATTTTCAATTTGTTTTATTTTGTCTATAAAAATTTGCAATTTTTTTTAATTTTCTCTAAAAAAAATAATGAGACATTTGGTTTTGTTCCCATTTCGTTTATCAAAATTGTCAATTTTAAAAGTTCTTGTTTCAGTTTTGTTTAATTATTAATTACTGCGTTCTAAATAAATACTATGTTTCCAGAATACATTGTTTTTTATTTTTATTTTAAAACTTCCATCATTCGATATAATGTTTATATAGAGCTTAATTTTTAACTAATATGAGCGTTTAATCGTGCGTGCCCTCAATGCCATACTTTCCAAGCAGTTAGGACAAAAAATTATGTTCGCATCATGGGCGCAAAGGTGATTACGACTTCATTCATTTCATGAATGAATTTCCTTCATTTCGCTATCGTCGCAATCACCTATTTTGCGCCCTTGTTACGAAAATAACTATTATTATTTTTAAAGATAATTGAAATTGACTAGAATTTTAAAAAAAATTATAAACAAAAAAACCTGTGGCATAATCCTATGAATAAGATCAATTTTTTTATTTCGCGGTTTTTTTTTTTGACTAGTTATTTTATTTTTAAATCTGTCTAAATTGGGGTCATTATACACTACGAGACTATTCTATTTTTGATTTTTAAAGAATTGCCAAAAAGCAGGAGTCTGCTTTGATGAGAGTTTTATTTTGCGTCAAAGATAATTATTTCATTTCTCGTGTTACTTGCGCAAATAAATAAAAATTATTCAAGAACGAGAACTATTATTCAGTATTTTATACTATCTTAATATTTTAATTATTCAGTTCTTTACTATTTTAGTATTTCATTTGTTTAGTATTTTACCTGGTTAGTTCATTCATTTTAGTGAATTTTTATTAGAACATTTTTCGAGAATTCAATTATTTAAATAGAAAGATAAATAATTAAATAATTGAATATTTCTTAAAATTGAATTTTTATGAAGAATTTTATCAAAATTTTTAAATAATAATTGAATTCTTTCGGCGAATTTAAAAAGTATAATTTAAAGAATAAATGCAATTTTCTATCAGTTTATTTAAAATTGTATAAAAAATAATTTGAATTCTGCGATAAGTTTTTTTATTTATGAAAATAATTGAATTCTTGCAAAGGATTTTATTAAAAAATTGTTTAAACAATTGAATTCCGGTGAAAAATATTATTATTTATGAAAATAAGTAATTTCTTGTGAAGAATTTTATTCAAATTTTTTTAAATAATTGAATAACATAAAATTTAAAAAAATTTTTTTTGAAACTATTTAAATTCCATCTAGAAATTTCATTAAAAAATTGAAAATAATTGAAATCTAACGAAAAATTTTATTAAGTTTTTTTTTAAATAATTGAATTTCTGTGAAAAATTTTATTTTTGAAAAGAATTGAATTCTTGGGAAGAATTTTAATAAAAGTTCTTAAATAATTGAAGTGCTTCGAAGAATTTTATTTTTTACGATAATAATTGAATTGTATCAAAGATTTTTACAAACATTTTTGACAATAATTGTATTCCTAGAAAGAGTGTTATGTACTTTAAGAAAATAATTGTATTCTATGATCGCTTTTATTATAATTTTTCAAATTTGTAAAGCATTTTAACAAAATTTTTAAAATAATTAAATTCTCGAGAAAAATTGTATTATTTATGAGAAGAATTGTATTGAAAATAATTGAATTGTATAGGAAAATTTTATTAAAATTGCAATTTTATTAACTAAATCTTGTAAAGAATTTTGTCAAAATTTTTTTAAATAATAGAATTTTTAAAAGAATTTTATTTAAATTTTTCGAAATAATTAAAGTGGTGCGAAGAAATTTATAAAAAAAAATTGCTAAGTAATTAAATGCCTGTGAAATATTTATTAAAATTTGGTTTAAATAATTGAATTCTATTGGAAAATTTTATTAAAATAGTAAATATTAAAAATAATTGAAATGAGGAAAATTTTTTTGATAATAATTGAAATTTTGCTAAGAATTTTATTAAAATTTTTGAAAATTATTGAATTTATGAGAAAAAGGTTATTATTATTGTAAAAATAATTGAAATTTTGATGAGAATTTTTAAAAAATTTTTAACATAATTAAATTTAAGCGAAGAAGTTTATCACGTTTCAAAATAATTGAATTTCTGTAATTAGTTGTTCTTAAAATTTCTGTTTAAATTCATTAAAAATTGATATTTTCTAAAATTTCAAATTAAAACCGTTGAAGTTCATCTACTTATGAAGATTGTAAATGCAACTCTTGTGAAATCCAATTAATTTTGCAATTTTTAAGTAAACTTATTATAAATAAATAAATAAATAAATAAAATTATTCATTAAATAATAATTTCTAAGTAATAATTTTATGATAGTTGTTCAAGAATTAAGTTAATTAAAAAGAAATTATTGTCAGAAATAGAAAAAATTGAAGGTTTTGTATTAGAATTCTTGTCAATTTCATAGTTTATGAGACAAATAACAAAGACACCAAAAATTTTGAATTTCCTGATGAATTCTAAAAATTTAATATTTCTCAGTACTTTTAGTAAAAATCCCTGACTTTCCCCTGAATTCCCTGACCTGTGGCAACCCTGAAAATACTGAATCAGTTAAATACTAAAATAATAAAATATGGAAATAGTAAAATATGGAAATGGAAAAATACTAAAATAGTAAAATACGAAAAAAGTAAAATACTAAACCAGTTAAATATGAAAATAGTGAAGTGCGAAAATTGTAAAATACTAAAATAGCAAAATAGCAAAATCTCCAAAAAAAGGTGAAACAGGAAAAAAAGTGAAACTAAAAAAATGAAGTTGAACATAATTGACGAAATCTCGTCAAGTTTTGAAATAATTCCTCCACCTTGTATATAACCCACATAAATACACATGTTTAAGACCGCCGTTGAGAAGATTCTCTTTTATAGTTTTCGAGACAAGTATTGGAAGTCTGTGAAAATACATTGGCCGAGAGTTTATCTATATATTCGCGAACTCACTGCTAGAATGAGACACAAAAAAACAGCATTTCGGACACTAGTATATACACATAGGCGCAGCGAGAGAGCGAGAGAGGCGCAGACGAAACAAAATACCGCTAAATTTAATTCGGACCTTAGGTTATATACATATAACGTGTCTGCTACAAGTCTAGACTCGAAAGACTCTAGACGCGATCAAAACGAAGATGAGGCGATGAAAACGAACCGGCAAACCGCGAATACTCCTCCTCCTCCTCCTACTTCTCTCGTTATATATACGCACATGTACATAGTCTTTTCATTACCCACAAGCAGACAATTTCAATTGAACACTGCTGAAAGACATTTTCTACTGGAATTCGAATAAGAAGACCCAGAATCAAAAACTCAAAGAGAGCACCCGCAGACATTATAAAAAGAATGCGTCTCAACTTTGCGGAACTAAAACGTGTGTGTGCAAGTCTGCAGAAAGAAAAAAACAAGAAAAAAGAATGCAACAAAAAAAATTGTTTCCTTCTTCTCTAATTTTGAGTCTATCAGAATTTTTACTAGATTTCTTCTCTCGCTGAAACTTATATGTAAAGGGGATTTTTTTCAGTCAAAATTTACTAGAATGGAATTTTTCTCAATAAATATGTACAGTAAAAATTATTTTCTTATTTAACCTTTACAGTAAAAAAAATATATATTAAATTTTGTATAAAAGTATTTTACAATTTGGGGGAAAAGTGCAACAAACCGAAATTTTTACATAGAAAATACTAAAAAGTGAAAGAAATAATATATTAATAAAATTTAACTAAAATTCTTGATATTTGATATGATTATACTAAATTTCACATAAGTTTTTTTATAGTTTAGTATTTTTTCAAAGTTGCCACGCTTTTGCACTTTTCAAATTTCCTGACTTTTACAGGTTTTCCAGGTTAAAAAACGGAATTTTTCATTCATCATTATTATTTTTTCATATAGAAATTTTCGAAAAAAATTTTTTGCATTGAATCAATTCAGTTTGTAAAACTATTTATTTAATTTAAATTTTTACAATTTATACAATAATTACAATTAAGTGAATTTTACTAATTCTTATAGTTCTGAAATATTCTTTTCAAAAATGATAAAATTTACTCAAGGAATTAGAGAAAATTGGCAAAAAATTCCAAACAATTTGTATTTTACTACAAAATTATGGTAAAAGTTACTTTATTCCTTTTTAGCTGATTTTTGTAGATTTTTGTCTAAAAAAGACTGTTTTTTAGACTAAAAGGTTTATGTAATTTAAATTTTTCAAAATTAAATCTAATTAATTAATTAAATTAATTTTTCAATCTTGTCAAAATTCGAAGTTAAAAAAAATTGAGTTGTTAAATAACCAGGGTTGCCACGCTTTTGTTCTTTTCAAATTCATTAACTGCTCCAGGTTTAAAAACAGAATTTCTTCAGGTTTTTTAAACGAAAATTATTCGAAAACATCAATAACTTCATTTTTAAATAAATATTTAATCACTATTTTTTTTATATAAATTAAGATATTCAAAAATTTGAAATTCAATAGTATATAAGAATATTATTATAAAACATAAAAATATCGATCACGTCCTAGGAAAAATTTTATTGTTTATGATAATAATTGAAATCTCATAACGAATTTTATTACATTTTTCTAAATAATTGAATTCCTGCAACGAATTTTATTAAATGTTTTGTAAATAATTGAATTCTTTTGAGAAATTTTATTAGAATAGTAGATTTTGAATATATTTGAATTTCAGCTAAGAATTTCATTATTTGTGAAATGTAATTGAATTCTTGCAAAAAATTTTTGAAAATAAGTACATTTTTCAGGGATTTAATTCAAAATTGTATTAAAAATAATTTAAAACCTAAGAAAAATCTTATTATTTATGATTATAATGAAATATTCTCATAACGAATTTTATAACATTTTTTAAAATATTTGAATTCTTGCAACGAATTTTATTAAAATTTTTGTAAATAATTTAATTTTTTTTTAAATTTTATAGAAATTTAAATTCTTATAAAACATGAAGATAGCGATCACACGCTTTCTTCATGTTTTACAATAATTAAATTAAACTTGCTACTTTGTTACTGCAACTTCTTCAAAAATTATTTTCATCATTACAATTATTCATTTCTAGAATTTTCAACTAAAATTCTTTTTTAAGTCAATTTTTTAAAAATAATTTTCGAAAAAGTTTTTTGTGAATTTTCAAATTCTTTTGTTTACAATATAATTTTATGAAATTTCGATTATTCTGACATTCCTCAATTAAATATATTAGAAATTAAAAACTTTAAATAATTAAAAAAAAATTCCATTAAACTTTTTGAAAAAAATTAATTCTATAGAATTCTTAATTAAAAGTATGAAAAATTGAAATTTTTAAAGATTTTAATTTGAAACCTTTTCAAAATTCAATTATTTCAATAAAATCCACGCTATAGCACTTTCAATATTCAATTATAATCTAAAATTTTAACTGAAATTCATTATTTTTTAAATGAACATTTATTAGAAAATTCTACGAGAATTCAATTATTTAACTAGAAAAATAAATATTTTATTAAATAATTTAATTCTCTTGACAAATTTTAATAAAATTTTTAGGAATAATTGCATTTTTCGAGAAATTTGATGAAAATTGTATTAAAAATAATTGAAATTCTGCCAAGAATTTTATTATAATTTTTGAAAATAATTGAATTTCGAATAGGAATTTTATTTTTTATAAAGATAATTTAAATTTTGACGAGAATTTTTGTAAATTTTTTAACACAATTGGATTTTTGCGAAGAATTATAATACTTTTGGAAATAATTGAATTCTTGAGACGAATTTTATTCAAATTTCTTTTTAAATAATTGAATTCTTTTGTGAATTTTTATTGAAAGAGTAGACATTGAAAATAATTGAATTTTGTCAAATTTGTGAAATTAATTAAATTTCTCCGAAGAATTTTATGAAAACTATTTTGAAAAAAAATTTATTGTTACAAAGAATTTCATTATTTATGAAAATAATGCAATTTTTTCAAGAAATTTAATTAAAAATATATTGAAAATAATACTTAAATTGTAATAAATAAATTGTAGCAAAATTTTTTAAAGTAATTGAATTTCTTTGCTGAATTTTAATAAAATTCTTAAGTATAATTACATTTTTCGAGGAATTCCATTAAAATTGTATTAAAAATTAAAAATAATTGAAAGTCTGCGATGAGTTTTATTATGTATTTATGAGAATAATGGAATCCCTTTAAAAATGTTATTATTTATGAAAATTATTGAATAATAATTTATGAAAATAATTTGTAAATAATCATGGTTGCCACAAAATGATATATGTAAAATTCCAGGCTTTTTCCAGGTCAATACTTATGAAATTCTAGTCAAAAATTAAAAAAATTGCTGGCTTGAGAACATAGCTTTGGCTCTTGAAAGTTTTTTTAAATTTCCAAATACCATAATTAAACGGTAATTAGTAATATCAATAAGAAGAGGAAGAAATAAATTAATAAATGCTTCTCAAAAAAAAAAAACAATTATATTTTTCCAAAACAAAAACAAGCAAAACGATGGCTAAAAATTAGGAGGAAAAAAAAATGTCGAAATGAACATTAAAACGTAATATCCTCCCGCAAAATAGATTGCATTTTAGGGAAGATAAACATTTCTTTTCTTTTGGCAGAGTTTTGCTTTACAAGTAAATAATTACTTTACTTTGGACATTGGGATGTTTATCTAAATAGATGTAAAAGTATCTCATCAAACATCCCTAGGGAGTTGAGGATGACGTTGACCTCAAACGAAGCTACTGGCTGAAAGAGAGAGTTGGTGATGCTAACAGCAGGAAGGGAGGACGCGACGCCGCGCGCCGCGACGCTGACGCACAGCGTATATTTGGCCCTGCTTCTCTAATACTATTTCCCTCTTTCTTGCACGTTATGTCTTTCACCACATTTTCTCCCTCTCTCACTCTTTTTCTTTTCGCCTATCACACCAGAGCAAACAAATTTTCCGTCTATCTCCTTTCTAGAATTTCATTCCTTTGATCAATCAATATCGCGATTCTTCTTTATTTTTTCTTACTTTTGGTTTTCATTTTTCAAAATTTTCTTTCATTAGTAATGAGAGAACATTTTTCTTCCTTCTCATATTAACTTAGTTTCAATTGAAAATAACTTTTTCAACTGATAAGAAAATTTCTACTAACTTTTAGTCACTTTTTATTAAAAATTTAGTCAAAAAATTCTACTTCTGTATAAAGTGGCAAATTCAGGGCTCGAACCAGTGAAAGTGTTTAAAAACACGAACTTTACGGACCAAAAATGAAAAATTACAGACCATTTATAAACCAATTACTGACCAAAATATAACCAGGTCGAGTCAGATTAGAGAACATTTTACTTAAAACTAGAAATTCAATTTTTTATAATAATTAAAGATTACCGATTGATAAAATCATTTACAAAAATTCAATTATTATTTACAAGAATTTTTAAATAAAATTCTTCTTTAAATGGATTATTTTTAATAATTTTCGAAAAAGTTCTTTGACAATTTTCAAATCAATTTGTTTACAATATTCAATTTTACAAATTATTTCTGCAATCATTTGTAATTGCTCTAAAATTATCATTTTTGACTAAAAATTAACTGAAAAAAATTTTTGAATTACTTAATGAAATAGTAAATTTGACTACAAATTGTATAAAAGGAAATATCACTAATTTTTAATCTTTTTTTACTCAAAATGTAGTAATTAATATTGAACCAATAAATAAAATAGTAAATTTGACTAAAAACTGATAAACAAAATTCTACTGACTTTTAGTCACTTTTTATTGAAAATTTAGTAAAAAGTAAGCAATTTTTACTGAAAATTAGTAAATAATTCCTACCACCATCTAGGAAATTTTACTAAAATTTGGTAAAAAATTTCTACTACTAAATAAAGTAGTTAATTTTACTGAAAATTGATTTAAAAAATTGTTGACTAAAAAAAATATACTGATTTGAATTGGCATATAAAATAGTAAATTTTACTGCAAATTAGAAAAAGAAATTCTACTAATTTTTAATCACTTTTCACTCAAAATTTAGTAACAAATTTTAAACCACTAAATAAAATAGAAAATTTTACTGAAAATTAATTTAAAAAATCTAATTTTCAGTCACTTTTTATTCAAAATTGTAGTAAAAAAATTTGAACTACTAAATAAAATAGTACATTTTGCTGAAAAATGGTAAAAGATTTTCTCTACTAAATAAAAGTAATAAATTTTTACAGAAAATTGGTAAAACATTTTCTACTAGGTTTTCAGTAATTTTTGACTAAATATAGTAAAAAAAAAAAAATTTAATCAACTACTGAACAAAATAGTGAATTTTATTACAAATTGGTGAAGAAAAATTCTATCAATTATTAGTCACTTTACACTCAAAATTTAGTAACAAATTTTAAACCACTAAATAAAATAGAAAATTTTACTGAAAATTGTATCTAAATTTCTACTAATTTTTAGTAATTCTTCAGTAAAAATTAAAAAAAATTATAAACAAAATTTTCTGTACAATTTTGAAAATAATTAATTCATCTTTCTTTAATTTTCCTTTTATTAAAAAATTGATTTACGAATGAATTTTATTTCTCTGGCTTATAAAATAAGAAAATAAAATAGAGAAAAATACATCGATTGCGTCATTAGCCGACTAAAGTGTGTAATGAATAAAGTTTGTATTGTCCGCGACTAATTTGACAAATTATTTTCGTTTTGATGGAATTGTTCAAAGAGAAAGAAGGCTTTTTGTACAATTGTGCCCTAAACAAAAGAGGCGTCAGTCGAGGGCCGTACGAGAGCTTTAAGAATTTCGCGGAATTTCGTGAAAGGAGAGCAGGAGTGCACCGCGAGAGGGCCGCTCGAGACATCTTGTATCTTGAGGAGAGAGAAAGAAAGAGAGAGAGGGAGAGAGGGAGAGAAAAAGGGACCGGATGTCGTCTCTCCTTCGAAAATTTATGGGCCAGTTTTATTCGTCGCGACACTTCCGCTACAAAACTACTAGGAAAGGAAACGTATGCAAGACGATTCTTGTGTCATTTCGACGCTATTTTTTACATTTAACCAAATCACTTCTAATTTACACAAAGAAAAAAGAGTCAAAAGAAACAATCAATTTTACTGGGACTTTTCATTTCGAATCTTTTTAAATTTTAATGAATTCAAAAATTATATTCCAATTTATTCATAAATTAATTTTTATTTTCTTCCTTTATTATCTAATTTTATTTTCTAATTTTTATTGAAATATATTTTTATTTTCAATTTCAAAATTTTCTCGATTATTTAAAATTAATGTTAAATAAATTCTGTTTCTATAGTAAGATTTTTGTATTTTTTTAAAGTTAATGTATTATTATAAATTACAATATTATTATTTTTTAGAAATAATTATTTATATTTTATTGATATATAAATTTATATTTTATTAATTATATTTTTTATTGTCTTTTATATATTTACTTCTATATTAATATAATTATATATTTATTTTATATTTTATATAAAATCTAGAATTTTTTATTTTTTTAAATAAACATCTTCTTTAAATGAATCATTTTCAATAATTTTTGAAAAAGCTCTTTGAAAATTTCCAAATTTATTTGTTTACAAATTTAATTTCACGAAATTTCGAATATTCGCAAAGTCTTCAAATTAAATATATATTAGAAAATAAAAACTTCAAATAATTTTTTTAAAAAATGCATTTCAACTTTTTCAAAAAAATTAATGCCACAGAATTGTTAATTAAAAGTATGAAAAATTCAAATTTTCAAAAATTTTAATCTGAAACCTATTTAAAATTCAATTATTTCTAAAAATTTACGCTCTAATGCTTTTAAAATTCAATTATTATCTAAAATTTTAGCTAAAAATTAATTTTTAAATTAATTTTTATTAGAAAATTGGACGAGAATAATTGAATATTTCTTAAAATTGAATTTTTATAAAGTATTTTATCAAAAAATTTTTTAATAATTGAATTCTTTCGACGAATTTTAATGAAATTTTTAAAATTATTTGCATTTTTCGAGAAATTTATTTAAAATTGTATTAAAAATAATTGAAATTTTACGATGAGTTTTATTATTTATGAAAAAAATAATTGAATTCCTAAAAAGAATTTTATTATTTATATGAGAATAATTTGAATCTCTAAAAAGTTTATTATACATGAAAATAATTGAATTATTGTGAAGAAATTTATACAAAATTCGTGAATAATTAAATTCCAGGGAAATTTTTATCATTTATATTGAAAATATAAGATTTTTGCGTAGAATTTTCTTAAAATTTTTTTACAATAATTGAATTATTTTAAGAAATTTTATTAAAATAGTAAATATTGAAAATAATTGAATTTCGAAAAATTTTTATAATTATTTAAATTTTTACGAAAGTTTTCATTAAAATGATACATGAAAATAAATAAATAAATAAATAAATAAAAATAAAATATTTGGAAAATAATTTAATTGTTATCAAGAATTTAATTAAAAATTTTTAAAAATAATTGAATTTCGGATAAAAATTTTATTATTTATAAAGATAATTGAAATGTTGCCGTGAATTTTTTTAATTTTGGAACATAATTGAATCTCTTTGATAAATTTTATTATTTATGAAAATAAATTAAATTATTGGGAAGAAATTTATACAAAATTCGTGAATAATTGAATTCCAGGGAAATTTTTATTATTTATATTGAAAATATAAGATTTTTGCGTAGAATTTTATTTGAAATAGTTAAATTTTAATATTTGACAATTAATAATATTTGAAATTTAAATTTTTTTGAAATAATTGAATTCTTTTAAGAAATTTTATTAAAATAGTAGATATTGAAATTAATTGAATTTCGAAAATTTTTTATAATTAATTAAATTTTTACGAAAGTTTTCATTAAAATATTTGAAAAATAATTTAATTGTTATCAAGAATTTCATTGAAATTTTTGAAAATAATTTAATTTTGAAGAAAGATTTTATTATTTATAAAGATAATTAAAATCTTGCCGTAAATTTATTTTAATTTTGGAACACAATTGAATTTCTGTGAAGAATTTTATTAAACTTTTGATAATCAAAAGTATAATAAAATTCTTCACAGAAATTCAATTTTTGCGAAGAAGAATTTTAGTTCAAAAAAACTATTGAAAAAATGGAATTTTGGAAAAATTACAAATAATTGCAGTAATTCAATTATAATTGAATTACTGCAATTATTTGTAATTTTTCCAAAATTCAATTTTTTAAATAGTTTTTTTGAACTAAAATTCTTCTATTATTTTTAATAATTAATTGAATATATAATTATTAAAAAATTTAACTCATAACAGAAGAATTTTAATTATTTAAAATTTTTTAAAAATCTGTTCTTTAAATTTAATTTTCTAATTAAATTCATTCAAAATTGCAATTTTCAAAAATTTCAAATCGATATCTCTTGATGTTCAGCTATTTATGAAAATTGCAAACTTTTAATAAAAATCCCTGACCTTTCCCTGACAAATTCTATTTTTCCTGACTTTCCCCTGAATTTCCTGACCTGTGACAATGCTCAGGTCAAAAATTAAAAAAAAAAATTGCTATAAAAATTGCAGTGTAAATAATAAAAATATGAAAAATAATTTTTCTCTCTGCAATCTCTCGCTATTAAATAAAATGCTAGACTCTAAACGCACGAAGAAAGAGAGAGAGAGAGAGAAGACGTTTCCGGTGCTTGAAACATAGCTGGCTAGGAATGAAATTCCCGTTAGTTAAAGATCCGTGATTGGAGTCCGTTTTATATATATTGAAAGGAATGCACAAGTCACTCACCGGTTGAAGGTCGTCTGGGATCTTGAGTTCTGGAGCAATTGTTCGAAATGCATCAGCATCTGTCCACAGCCAGCGTTCTTAGGCTTATTTCTTAGACAGCCTCTATAGTGAGCGTATTGACCTCCTCCATCGTTCTCATCTCCTTCATAGTCCGCATCTTCTTTATCGAACTGACCTCCTGCTCCTCCATAGTACGGTCCGTCTTCTCCACCATCTTCCTCATCGAACTGACCTCCTTCGCCTCCAAAGTACGGACTGGCTGCTCCACCATAATTCTCGTCGTCCTCCTCCTCCTCGTCCTCCACTGCTGTAAACAACAAATATTTCATTATTTTTCTCTATTTTCTTTTTCACATTTCTTCATTTACTTATTTCAATTAATAAACGGGCGAAACGACAAGAAAGTGGCATTAAATTGGAAGAAATGGCAAAATGTTAATGGGGTATTATTAGAACTGAGTGTAAATGTAACAAAATATTTTTATGAAAATTATTTTATTTACAATCGTAATAATTACTTTTTACCACAACAAAATACTTCAATTAACTATAATAATCCTATAATTCATTCTTTCATTCTGTCCTCACCTGAAGTTAATCATGATTATGCTTTCATTTTTTTTAATTTATTTATATTATTTTCATTAAGGGCATGTGGAACCAGCCAACTTCAGTTGATAAATGTATTAATATTCCCATGATTTTCTTAACCCCTTCACTGTCACTGACCTCTATAGAGCCACAAAAATGTCGTGCCCTGTATGTCCATGGGCTCTATAGGGCCATCGGAAAAAAGACATGTTTAGGTTAACGAATCTGGCTAAAAATGCCTACTCGGTGGTTTTCAGTGTCGCTGAATACAAATCTGTGGTCGAAAATTCAAAATTCAAAATGGCTGCCCCAAAATAGTAAATAAAAAAATTTTAAAGTCAAGGAATTAGTTAACTTTAAAATTTTTTGGCTTGCCATTTTGAAGCCGACATTTTGAATTTTGATGTTTTGACTATGGATTTTGATTCAATGATCCAAAAAACATTCAATATGACAATGTCACGTTTTTTAAAAAAAAATTTTTTTTTTTGAACATTTATGGCACAAAAACTTTATTTTCAATGGACTGTGAAGGGGTTAAAAAATATAAAATAAACATTCATTTTTTTCCCTGACAATTTGTATTCGATTGTCTTTTCTTCTCGAAAATTGTCAAGAAAAAATGAAAGTTTTGAATAGAAAAATATAAATTTATTCATTTTTTTAAATGTTAATTTGTATTCGATTCTCTTTTTTTCTCAAAAAGTATCAAACTTTTTATTTAATGAAAAATAATATTTAAAAGCAAATTTTTGTATTAATTGAACTAAAGATCCATGAACAAATAAAATATTATTTTTCTTATACACTTTGTCAAGATTTATTTTATATTTTTTAAGAAAAAATGAAGTTGTCTTTTGTTTATACTTTTTTTTTTGTTAACTTTAGATAGATTGTATATTATATTATTTTGTTATAATTATTTTTATTTTATAATTAATTCAAAATTGTAATGATAAATAGAAATCATCAGAATTTTTTTCACTTCTTTTCATTAAAAGATTAAAATTTTGTTAAATATTATGTTTCGTCAAATTGAAATTATGCAGATTTTTGTTCTTTACTTCTAAGGAAAATTCGAAAATTGTTAAACAACTGTGATTGAGAAATAGAAAATTTATTTATTTTGCATTATTCTTGTTTATGAATCATAATTTTTTTAACAAAATTATTATTTTGTTTTAGAAAAAAAAGAAAAATATTTGCACAATTTCTATTTTTAATATTATTTTTGGAACAGGATTTTCCACAGGAATTAAGACATTCAAAAATTTTAAATTCAAACCTTTTTTAAATAAAACAATTTATAAAAGTATTTGTTATAAAACATGAAGATATCGATTGCTCCGAGTTGAAGACTCGGAGTGATCGATTTTTTCATGTTTTAAAATAATAAAAATGAACGAGAGATAAAATCATTATTTTATATTTTAAGAATATTGTTACTGTAACTTCATCAAAATTATTTTCATCATTTTAATTAAATTATTATTTTCTAGAATTTTAAATTATTTTTTATGTAAATAATAATTGAATTCCTTAAAAAAAAATTTTATTATTTATGAAAATAATTGAATTCCTGTAAAAAGTTTATTATTCATGAAAATAATTGAAAGATTGCGAAGAAATTTATACAAAATTTGTAAATAATTGAATTCCTGGGAAATTTTTATTATTTATATTGAAAATATTAGATTTTTACGTAGAAATTTATATAATTTTTTTTAAATAATTGAATTCTTTTGGGAAATTTTTTTTAAATAGTAGGTTGAAAATAATAAAATTGAATTTCTAAAAATTTTTATAATTTATTAAATTTTTACGAAAGTTTTTATTAAAATATTTTGAAAATAATTTAATTTCGGAGAAAAATTTTATTATTTATAAAGTTAATTGAAATGTTGCCGTGAATTTTTTTACTTTATATAAATAATTGAATCTCTAGAATAAGTTTTATTATTTATGAAAATAATTGAATTATTTCGAAGAAATTTATACAAAATTGTGAATAAAATTGAATTCCTGGGAATTTTTTATTATTTATGAAAATATAGAAGATTTTTGCGTAGAATTTTATTAATTTTTTTTTTTTAAATAATTGAATTGAAGAATTTTTTTGACATTTATGAAAATAAATGTCAAGAATAATTTTTTATTTCAACTATTAGTGGATTTAAAAGTAAAGTAAATTGTTATTCCCCCCCCCCCCTCCTAGAAGTAACTATTATTATTTACAAAGTAAAATCTAAATTGTCTGAAATTTCTACTTTGCAACTTTTACTATATTTTCAAAATTAATTTCGCTACGTTAACAGGACATCTTTGGAGATCAATCTTTTTTACTCCTTTCATTCTATTTTCTCCTCGTTTTCGCACAAAATCCCCCTTCTCCCCCCTCCTTTTCCTACCACTTCAACTCTCCTGGAAGCCATTCCTGTTTCAATGAAAAGAAGACCTCCGACGCTCCTTACGCACGTGAGATCAAATTATTACTCCCTTCCCGTATTACGCTTTACTCGAGCATATTATGTTCCTCTCTTCGTATGAGGTTTAATTTCTCGAAACTAGCAAAAGAAAAAAAAAAGTAAACTTTATACCAAAAAACGAGAATTGTCCCGAAAAAAGTTATAATAACAATTGACTCTGAATATAATATTAGAATTTTTCTTTTCCTATTCCATTATAAAATTTTTTTTACTCTAGAGAAAATTATAATAAAAAAAAAATTTCATAATAAATATTAAAATATTTCTCAGAGGAAAAAAAATTTTTTTTTGAAATAAAAAAAAATATGTTCTTTATTCACGAATTTTTTCCTAGAGAGAGAGAGAGGCAGAGGGAGAATAAATAAATGTCATGGGTGTTATTAAAATTACACAATTCGTGAATGGGAAACTATTGTTATGTGAAAACGTATACAAGAAATACGCGAGGATAATTTCTAGGAAAACAGAAAAAAAAAATTAGTGATATTGTTCATATTTCTAGGAATTATTCCAAGTTATATTGTCGGATATTTTCAAATATAACAATGCGGTTTCACTCTACAAGAATTATGTATAATTTTAACGAAAAAAAAAGAAAAGAACTTCCAGACTTTTATATATGCAGTCTTCTTCGTCAATAAATTTAAATTCTATGTTATTAAACTTTTGAATTCTTTTTATTTTGAACGTTAACTGTTCCATTATAATCGTTGCTAATGGTTACTGTTATTAATTTTAGCAGAAAAACTGACAATTTTTAGCAAAATTATTACTAATTATTTGAAAAATTACTAATTAATTGAAAAATTACTAATTATTTGAAAAATTACTAATTATTTGAACAACTGATGATAATTAGCGTAAACTAGAAATTTTTTAGCAGAATAACTACTAATTATTATTAAAAAGCTGCAAATCATTAGCATAAACAAGTAAATATTGTTATTAGAAAATAATAATAATAATTATCATGAAATAGAAATTATTAGTTGAAAAATTACTGATTAATAGCAAAAGAATTCCTAATTATTAGCAGATAAACTACTAATTATTACCATAAACTAATAATTATTCGCAGAAAGACTACTAATTAATTGTTATAAAAAGACTGCTAATTATTGGCATAAATTAGTAATAATAAACTAGCTAATAATTATTAGCAGAAAAACTACTATAATTATTACGAAAAGAACGACTAACTATACTTGAAAAATTACCAAGCAGTAGCTAATTTTTAGCAGAATAACTATAAACTATTATTAAAAAAATTGCTACTTATTATCATAAACTAATAATTATTATTAGTAGAAATTAATTAATTAATTTATTTTTAATTTATTTAAATTTATTTATTTATTTATTTAAAAAATCGTTGTTCCTAAGGCTAATCAGCCTACCGAGGAGCAAATATAGGTTACATTTTATCTTATCATTATAAATATAAACAGAATAATTATAATAATAAAGTATACAAAAGAAAGCAGAATGTTTTACAACGACGTAAATAAAATATAAATGGGAAAATTAAGAATATGAATATACTATATAAATTGTGTTAATATCAAATACAAAAACAATACCTCACCAGTATGTAACATCGAACAGTTGACTGTTTCCCTTAAAAAGAAAGTTAAAATAAAGCCTTTTAAACAGTATTTGATCAGATACATCTCTTATAGAAGTTGGAATTTTATTCCAAAGCCTAGCACCTCTAACTATAAATGACCTCTGCAATTTGCAAGTACGATAAGGAGGTATTATTAAAACATTATTTATTTATTATTTATTAAATTATTATTTATTAAATTAATTTAATTAAAATTTGTTTTCCTTTGAGAAATACAGGCCTCGGCCTCGCCTCGGATCGACTTTAAGACACAAAAAAAGTCGCTTTAGTCGATTAAAAATACAAAAAAGTCGAAAAAGTCGTTTAACTAATTCAGTGTTACAACAAAAATTATATCTTGTAACTGTAATTATTGTCCATGTTTTTTTAAAATTATTAAGTTATAATATTTTTAAATAATTATAATAAAGATACTCTTAAAATCAATATTTGAAAAATATTTTCGAATAATTTTTTAAAGATAATAGATAGTCTTTCAATTAAATATACATTTTAAAAATTTCCAAACAATTGCTCTTTGGTAAAATCTTTTAAAAATAATTGAAATTTGATAAAATCTTTTTAAAACAATTCAATTTTAGTTAAACCGTTTAAAAATAATTTAAATTTAACAAAAAAACCTTTTAAAAATAATTGAATGTTTGAAAAATATAAAATAAATAATCAAATTTTTGAAGAATTTTAATTATAAATACTTATAAACATGATTTTTCCGAAATTTGAATAAGAATCTAAAGAAGTAAATTTTAAAAAAAATTTAATTTACTTTGTTGGAAGATAAGTAAATCTTTAAAAATTATGATAAAACAATATTTTAAGAATTAGTTTCTTAAAAATATTCTATAATGTAATTTTTCGAAAATAATTCAATTTCTTAAAAGAATTTTTGTATAATTTAAAAAATAAACCAAGCAATTTTTTGAAGAATTTTAATTAAAAATTTTTACAATGATTGTTTTCTAAAAAATATTAAAAATAATTCTGGAAAATTCTAATGTTTGTATTATTTTTTGTACCTATTTAAATTTTCGGAATTCTATTTTTGAAAATATTGAAAATAAAATTGAAATTTAAAAATTTGTAATAAAAGAAATTCTAAGAATTACTTTTTTTTTTTTAATTTAAGATTAGTTTTTAGAAGCTAGTTTTCATTAATTTTGATTTTCATAAATTTACATTTGAAGATTTTTCATTAAATTTTTTTGAGAATTCAATTTATTATTTTCACAAAATTTGCAATTAAATTTCTTCAAAAGTTGATTTTCAAAAATTGTAATAATAATACTTGAAAAATCCTTAGAGAAAATCTGTAAAAATAAAAAATATTGTCAAAATTTTTGTAAAATGAATTTTTTTAAAAAAATGCTAACATGTTTTTTTTTTCTTTTTACCAAAATTTAATGAAAATTTTCCCATTGTAATTAAAATTAATGCGGACAATTTTTCCCCAATTCAGATTTTGATAGTTCATTAGTTGATTTTCCGAAGAATTTAATTAAGGACGAACTTAAAGTCGTTTGGCTAACCCTTGTTAAAATTATCTCTAACAAATTTAGACTTCCCTTTTTTTCTCTAATACTATTTACTCTTAGTCTATTCTTCACTGGAAGAATTTTCAGTGGAACAAGTCTACATTTGGTAAGACGTGTCTAGAATGGGACACTTGAAATTGTCCCTCCAGATTGGAATTCTACTGAATCAATAAAAATAAATTAATTAATATACACCCAGGAAAAAGGTTTATTTAAACTAAATATAGTTTTATTATAAAAAAAATCAAACCTATTTTTTTATACCCGACGAAAAAGAAAGAAAAAATTGCAGACGAAATAATTAGAAAATAAAGTCACTAAATAACTATTCGATTGTTTTAATTATACTAATGGTATAGTGTGTGTGTATGCATACAAGTACCACTCGAAAGTAGATGAAATAAATTTTAAAAAGCAATCGCATTAAATTTTTCGATCTCTATCAAAAATAAATTAAACACGCGGGACTTTGGCTGTTTATGACCTTCCATTTGATTTTTGCGGTTCTCGACCTCTTATCGAGGCACTCAATCGCATCATCGACTGTATTACTACCACTAAACCTCTGTCCAAAACAGACATCTACACTTGGATGTGTTTTCACCCTCCAAAAAAACGCATCTTCCATCCCCTCTATTCATTTTCGCAATCGTCTCTTTCTCTCTCTCTCTCTCTACAATTTATTTAAATTACATGTACTACAAAACCCATCAGAATCATGTCTCAAATTTAATAAAACGCTTATTAGATTATAGGTTTAGTTCAACGCTTCAAATCATTTCTAAATTCAAATCTGTAAATTTGAATTTTTTTACGAGTTTCTATAATTTTCCATTCAGTAGAAAAGTTCATATTCAGAGAGAAAATTTTTTTAAAATTTATTTTCTATATGTACTTGAAGATCAGAATTTTCAGTGTACGAAAAAGTCTGCAAAACAAATAATAAACTAAAAATAAAAGCACTGATAAAACTAATTTATTAATGAACTTTTAATTTAGTAATACAAAATAAAAGAAAAAAATAAATGAATTTTCGGAAAAGCCAACAACTTTCACATTTTTTCAAAAAACAGGCCAAAAAACTGTTTTTGTCAGAGTTCAAAATCAACAAATTTTATGAAGACCACGCTAAATCAGGGTTGTCACGCTTTTGCTCTTTTCAAATTCCCTGACTTTTCTAGGTTAAAAAACGGAATTTTTCCATGCTTTTAAAACGAAAATTATTCGAAAACATCAATAACTTCATTTTTAAATAAATATTTAATCATTATTATTTTTTCATATAAAAATTTAAAATTTTCAAAAATTTAAAATTCAATAACTTACAAGAATGTTATTATAAAACATGAAGATATTTTTTATGTTTTATAATAATCAAAACTTGCTACTTTGTTACGATTATTCATTTCTACAATTTTCAACTAAAATTCTTCTTTAGGTGAATTTTTTTAAAAATAATTTTTGAAAAAGTTCTTTGAGAATTTTCAAATTCTTTTGTTTACAATTTCATTTTATGAAATTTCGATTATTCAGACATTCCTCAATTAAATATATTAGAAATTAAAAACTTTATAAAATTAAAAAAAAATTCCATTAAATTTTTCGAAAAAAACTAATTCTAAAGAATTTTTAATTAAAAGTATAAAAAGTTGAAATTTTCAAAGACTTTAACTTGAAACCTTTTCAAAATTCAATTATTTCAATAAAATCCACGCTATAGCACTTTCAATGTTCAATTATAATCTAAAATTTTAACTGAAATTCATTATTTTTTAAATGAATATTTCTTAGAAAACTCTACGAGAATTCAATTATTTAACTACAAAAATAAATATTTTATTAAATAATTAAATGTTTCTGAAAATTGAATTTTCATACAGAATTTTATTAACAAAATTTTTTAATAATTTATATCCTCTTGACAAATTTTAATAAAATTTTTAAGAATAATTATTTCATTTTTTGAGAAATTTGATGAAAATTGTATTAAAAATAATTAAAATTCTGCCAAGTATTTTATTATAATTGTTGAAAATAATTGAATTTCGAAGAGGAATTTTATTTTTTATAAAGATAATTGAAATTTTGACGAGAATTTTTGTAAATTTTTTAACATAATTGGATTTTTGCGAAGAATTATAATACTTTTGGAAATGATTGAATTCTTGAGACGAATTTTATTAAAATTTCTTTTTAAATAATTGAATTATTTTGTGAATTTTTATTGAAACAGTAGACATTGAAAATAATTGAATTTTGCCAAATTTTTGAAATTAATTAAATTTCTACGAAGAATTTTATAAAAATTATTTTTAAAAAAATTTTATTGTTACAAAGAATTTCATTATTTATGAAAATAATGCAATTTTTTGAAGAAATTGAATTAAAAACGTATTGAAAATAATACTTAAATTGTAATAAATAAATTGTAGCAAAATTTTTTAAAGTAATTGAATTTCTTTGCTGAATTTTAATAAAATTCTTAAGTATAATTACATTTTTCGAGGAATTCCATTAAAATTGTATTAAAAATGAAAAATAATTGAAAGTCTGTGATGAGTTGCATTATGTATTTATGAAAATAATTGAATCCCTGTAGAAAATGTTATTATTTATGAAAATCGTTGAATAATAATTTATGAAAATAATTTGAAAATAATCATGGTTGCCACAAAATAATAAATGTAAAATTCCAGGCTTTTTCCAGGTTAATACTTATGAAATTCTAGTCAAAAATTAAAAAAATTGCTGGCTTGAGAACATAGCTTTGGCTCTTAAAAGTTTTTTTAAATTTCTAAATACCAGAAACTTAATAACAATTACGAGCCAAAAATGTTTTCTTCTGTAGAGATTTTTATATGGCGATGACACAAAAATTTTTTAATTTTAAATTAAAATTTTGTTAAAAATCTTTAAAAACAGGTGAAATTCCAAAAATTTTTTTAAATTCCATTCTATTTCCAGACTTTCCACAATCTTTTTTAAATTCCATACCTTTTCCAGGTTTTCCAGGCTCTGTGTCAACCATGTAAATTTCAAAAGAATTTAAAAAAGAATTATTCATTTAATGGTACAGAATAGGAAAAAAAATTGTTCGGTTCGTCAAAAACACCCACAATTTTCATGTTTTTTCAAAAAATTGTACAAAATTATCAAATACGCTATTTTTGGCAGACTTCAAAGCCAAAAAACTTGATGAACACCACGCTAAATTTTAAAATAATAAATTAACGAATTGCTTATTTAGTGATGCAGAATAGGATGAAAATAGTTTAAGGGGTTATGCCACCCTGAACGCATGTAAATAGGACGGTTTTTTAAGAATTTTTTTTCGACGAAAATATTTAAGATAAGACATTTTTATTTTTATTGTCTTTTAATACAAACACTAAAAAAAATTCTTAGCAAATTTGACTACTTTTTAACTACTTTCCTTAGTTCAGTAAGTTATTGGTGAAACTTAGCAAATCTGTTTCTATTTACCCCAACTGACCCTAGTTATTCTTATTTAATTCAAATTTTGAGATCAGTTACCTTTATTACTTATACCAAAATAGTTCTACACTGATCTGAATCATTTCACCCTTATTATATAAGTTATTCAACATAATAAAAAATTCATCACCGTTTTACCCCTCCTACAAAATTGTACATGACCTATTTAAATTCCCTCCTAGTTATGAAAATTTAATTCCACACCTATTAATACTCCAATACCTATTAATACTGAAAAGTCAACAGTATTTTTAAAAAAATTCAAGTGAGGTCATTCTGCTTTCAAGAATTTGGGACATCAAAGGGAGAAAGAAATGAAGGGGGTGAGGAGGGATTATATTGTGAAATTAACCAAAGATGTAGATGCAAAGAAAGAGGGAGGGAGAGAGAGAGAGAGAGAGGAAAAGGGGCTGATGGGTGGTGATAAAAGGAGATAGAAAAGGGATGAGGAGGGATGGGAATTGAGGGTGGAAAAGGGTGAGTAGGCTCGGGAGGAAAGTGGTGGCAGAAGTGAACGGGGAAAAGGGGGATGAGAGGGGCGTGGCGAAATGAATGATCGCAAGACGCGGGAGTATTGATCCCGGGGACTCTACTCTCTCACGCTCTCTCTCTCTCTCTATTTCCATCTCTCACTCTCTTTCTTCTTCTCTCTCCCTATTTCTCTCACTCTCTCTATTTCTTTCTCTCTTTTCTTCTCTCACTCTCTATTTCTCTCTTTCCTTCTTTCGCTCTCTCTATTTGCCTCTCTTCTTCTCTCTTACTGTCTCTATTTCACTCTCTTCCCCTATTTCTCTCTCTTTCCTTCTCTCACTCTCTCTATTTGTCTCCTTCCTTCTTGCACTCTCTCCTTCCTTCTCTCTCTCTCTCTCTTCCTCTCTCTCTTTTTTCTCTATTTCTCAAGAGAAAGGGGCAGAGAGAATTCCCTCTATTTCTCGAGAGAAAGTGTGAGAATTCTCCCTATTTCGAGAGAGAGGGAGAGAGAGAGAGGGGGGGGGGGAATTCTCTATTTCTCTAGAGAAAGGGAGAGAAAGAGAATTCTCTCTATTCCCCTAGAGAAAAGGAGAGAGAGAGAGAGAATTCGCTCTACTTCTCTGGAGAAAGGGAGAAAGGAAATCCTCTCTCTCTATCTCTCTTGAAAGCTTGCTCGGCACCCCTGTACCGGGCGGCGCGGTACGGCGGTTGGGTTCAGGGTCATGCATGTACCCCTTTCGTCTGGTGTCGATTCAAGGATGATTCCTTCCTTCCTTTTTCTCCCCTTTTGTTTTTTTTCCTCTTTCTTTTTAACCGGTCCGTTGCCCAGAATCGAAATCGATTTTAAGGAACCGTTCTCTCTCTCTCTCTCTCTCTCTCGAATTTTCTCTCATCGTCAAGTGTCTAATCTCTAGATTGATCTCAATTTTTGTTACTGTCTTCCCCCTCCCCTCACTTTTTATAGTCCATTAAAATAACGAAAGCAATATACATCGTCCAAGGACATTTTGATTTATAATAAATGTATTCTCTACGCAATTCGTTTTGTGCCCTTCTCTTTTATGATTTTTTTTTGTCATCAATATATTTTAGTAATGTAATTCATACACAATTGAGGGGCTGGATGCTATAATGTGTTACGCGCCATTCACTTAACATGGCGCGTAACACATTATAGCATCCAGCCCCTCAATTAATGAAATTATAAAATTTTAATTAACTGAAAACGTAATATGTTTTATAGTTTAGTAAATAAATTATTAATAAATAAATAATTATGACGAATTTAAATCGATCACTTTGAGTCAACTCTCTAAATTTTAATTAGTGAAAATATTTCATTTATTGAACTTACGACTGACTTTTTGCTTTATAATTAGTGAATTTTAATAATAAATTAGTAGAAATTAATGTTTATTTGTAAAGTTTAGTAAATTTTATCAGTAAATTAGTAGAAATTACTATTTATTATTAAGGTTTAGTAAATTACTAAAATTAAATTAAAATAATAAGATAAGATTTTAATAATAAATTTGTAGAAATGACTATTTATTAGTAAAATTTACTAAAATTCAATTTATTTATTTAGTAAATGACGGGACAAGCGCTTTCGTACAAAATTCTTCTAAAACTATACAAAACACTATACAAGAAAAAAGTTCGCAACAATTTCAAATTAAAGAAAAAGTTTCTAACTAATCATCTCATATACTAAATAAAAAAATTACAATTTTTAGTTTAATTTCAAAAATTGAAAGGAAAAGTAGTCTTAATAGATTTATTGATATTGGAATGGGGAAATATTTCTCATGTCTATACATTATATATATATATAAAAAAAGTAAATATTGAAACATAAGAGGACAATTTTACTTGAAGCAAAATCATATCAGATATATATACGCAAACGAGAGAACTCTCGAGGGATTTAATCGAATTAGGGATGCTTCTTGCGCAAGTGCTTCTCGAGTTATGCATAGGCATTCGACTACCAATGAGTAGCCAATGTGAAATACCAAAAGGGGTAGGGTTCAAATTGACGAACAAAAATTCAACTACACTTTCGTAAATTTCCGTTTCAATTAAAAAATATTTTCATTATCATCATTATCGTAACAATTCCACAAATAATAATAATAATTATTATTAAGTAGTAGAGTTTATCACTCGGTAAAAGATAATATTAAATGTCAAGAAATTTATTATTATTATAAAATATTTATTATTATTTGTAGAATTATTACGATAATGATGATAATAAAAATATTTTTAATAATAATAATAATAATAATAATAATAATAACAACAAAAATAGTACAATGAAAAAAAATTCATTTGATTAATAAAATTAATCAAAGTTTTTGTTTCAATTTTTCAATTCAAAATTGAAAATTTAAACTTAAATTCATACCTATTAATTAATTTACCGATTACATGTGTATCGTCAAATAAATATTTACTTGAATCAAATAATTTTCATTTAATTTAAATAAATTGTATTTGAATTATTTAAAAAAAAAATTCTTATAAAATTCAACTATGTTCAAAATTTGAAAAAAATTCTTGTAAAAATACGAATATTATCTTTATAAATAACAAAATTCTTCTTCAATGTTCAATTATTTTCATAAATGTCAAAAAAATTCTTGCCATAATTTCAATTATTTTCAAAAATAAAATGCATTTTTCTAATTTCAATGATTTTCAATATCTACTATTTTAATAAAATTTCCCAAAAAAAATTCAATTATTTAAAAAAAATTTTAATGAAATTATATGCAATCATTTAATTATTTTCATAAATAATAGAAATTTCACAGGAATTCAATTATTTTCATAAATACTAAAATTTTGTTAAGGGTTTCAATTATTATTTTCATAAAAAATAATTTAAAATTCTAGAAAATAATAATTGAATTAAAATGATGAAAATAATTTTGATGAAGTTACAGTAACAATATTCTTGTAATATAAAATAATAATTTTATCTCTCAGTCATCTTTAATTATTAGAAAACATGAAGAAATCGATCACTCCGAGTCTTCGACTCGGAGCAATCGATATCTTCATGTTTTTTAACAATATTTTTATAAGTCATTTAATTTAAAAAAGGTTTGAATTTGAAATTTTTGAATGTCTTAATTCCTATAGAAAATCCTGTTCCAAAAATAAGATTAAAAATAGGAATTGTGCAAATATTTGTTGTCTTTTTCTAAAACAAAATGATAATTTTGTTAAAAAAATTGTTATTCATAAAGAAAAATAATGCAAAATAAATAAATTTTCTATTTCTTAATCACAGTTGTTTAACAATTTTCTAATTTTGTTTACAAGTAAAGAACAAAAATAATTTCAATTTGACAAAACATAATATTTAATAAAATTTTAGTCTTTTAATGAAAAGAAGTGAAAAAAATTCTGATGATTTCGATTCGTAATTACAAATTTTGAATTAACTATAAAATAAAAATAATTATAACATAATAATATAATATACAATCTATCTAAAGTTAACAAAAAACAAAAGTATAAACAAAAGACAACTTCAGAGTGTGAGGGACAGAAAAAGTTAATGAATGAAAGAACTTTTAAATTATGATAGTTAATAATTTTAATAATAATCTCTAAATTAGAAATCAGTTCAAAAATGTCTAATTTTTAGTAAAATTTTTGACTGATTTCTCGCTTTGGAAATGTAGTAATTACATGACCTTAATTTACCACAACAACCTCCAAAATATTTAATAAAAAATAATGATAGTAACAAAATAAAAATAATATTTATCAGAATAATAATAAAAATACTATTACTATAATAATTAATAAAAATAACAAAGTAAAAAATTCATAACATGCAATTTACCAAAGAGACAACATTATAGAAATGCAAAATTTACCATATACTGTTTTACAATTTCCTCTTTTTAACTTTATAAAGTAGCAACAAAAAAAATTCACTTTCATCACTAAAAATTCTTCTGTGACTATCAAAAAAAACATTTCACAGTAGATATTTGAAGAAAAATAAAAATGTTTTCTTGCATCCAACAAGAGTTTTGTGTACTACTGCGCTTAAAGAAAAAGAAAAGAGAGAGAGAGAGAGAGGGAGAGAGAGAGAGAAAGCTTAGCAGACTGGAGTGATAGATAAGAAGAAATGGAAAAATGGGTGCGGGTGGCTGTCTTTTATAGGGTTGAAAGTTCTCAAGCAAAACTTGCCTGGTACTATATTGGCAAGCCTCGAGAAACCAAGGATTCAATATATAAATCCACCCTTCAACGACGATCGCCTCCATATATATATACATACATACATACATACAAATCGACCACGAGACGACGAAGAAAAAAAAAGAGAGAGAGAGAAAGGGTCGGGGGCAAGATGAAAAGTAAAGAAAAATAGGAGGAAATGGAGATCAATAATAAACTGTGTTATAGATTCGGCAAAACTTTCAAGACAAATTGCTTAAAATCATTCCGAGAAAATATATCACTGCATTTTATATGAACCACTTGAGATGTGGAAATGTGTATGTATATAGACAAATTTACTGCTACTCTCTAAATTTGAATTAGTCAAATTATAACTATTTAAATTAGTAGCCTGCTTTTTTACTGTTAAATTACTCATTTTATTATTATCTACTAAAAAATTAGTCACATTCTAACTACTAATTTAAATAGTAGCTCAATTCTACTAATTCAATCAACAACATTAATAGTTAATTGAATTAGTTAAAGCATATTTCTTAAACATAACACAACCTTAAATTTTGAAATTTTATTTCGGTAATAGTATATAGAAATGCATTTTCAGATATTTTTGTAATTTTAATTAAGAATTTGACTTTTAGTAACTTTTTTTTAATAAATGTTGTTCTGCATTTCACACGTATGGTTTAAAAGTTTAGAAGGAGTATACATTTGCCTTTACGCGACTTTTTTTTTGATAGTTTAAATGATAACGTTTCGCTTTTTTCATTCTATTATATTATTATTGTAACGCGAATGATTATTTCCCGCAAATCCTTTCCTAATGAGCTGTGCTTTATCTCTTCTAATAAAACTTGTATTAAAAAATTTGTTACAGATACTTTCTACTCGAGAACTGTCGAATTATCAATTCTACATTGCGCCAATTTGTAATTCACAACTTCCTTGACGAAGGTGAGCATTTTTTATATTATTAAATTTAGTTTTAATTTAAGTATTTATACATTTTAAATGTTTCTTGACATTATATTTCTATTCTTAAAAATAGATATTCCCCAACTTTCTAATGAAAATTATATTAAATTTGTTACAGATTATTTGTACGTTGTCCATTTTGAGAACTTTATTACTTGCTGTCGAATAATCAATTCTACATTGTGCCAATTTTGGAATTTACAACTTGTTTTGTCAAAGGTAAGAATCTTTTATATCATTATAATTATTTATGATTTAAATTTTTATTATTGTGTACATAATATCAGGTTGTATTTTTTGTGATATCAGTTTTTTGGAGCACCGTCACAATGAGCCGAACAAACAGAAAAAGACTCGATTCGGAACTGGAGGAATCAGTTAGATTAGAGTCAACTATCTACGGACCGTCAACCAGTAAACAATCGAATCTAAACATTGAAGCAAAACAGAATCTTAAAGAAGACTCTTCTTCTTCTTCTTCTTCAGTAATTAACAATGAAGATCAATTTCCATCGAAACTTCCAATACCGAAGAAGAAGAAGACGACAACTGAAGACATTGCAACTGAAGATTCTGAAACTCCAAAATTGCTTCAAGATAGAAAAACTGTCATTAAAATTGGACTCGAAAAATTTTGGAAGAATGAACAAGTTTTCCGAATAATCAACAGATACGCTGTTTGTAACAACTGTCATGTCACGTGGGAGAGAGACATTAATGCTGAACGCAATATACTTAATATTGCGTTAATCAAAGAAGGGATTATTAAAGAATCAAGCATTCCAAATCCTAAAAACTTTCGGGCTGTAAAGTCTGAAAGTGCGAACGGAAATTAATTTATTCCGGTTTGAAGTGCCGAAAGGCGTACTCTCTCCATTTGTATTGATCAAAATTAGTAACTTATCCATATTCAACATTATATTATTAATTTAATTAGTTAAAGTATTTTTCTTAAAGATAACATAAATTTAAATTTTGATATTATTTTAGAAATAATTTTAGCATTTTATAACGTGTATTATTACTTTTAGAAAAACTTTTTAATTTGTAAAAACCAATTCTATTGTATTGTCATATTTAGTTAGAAACTCACTAATTCATTCAGTAGGTTAAGTTACTAATTTATTTTAATGGCCTTTATATTACCAATTCAAATAGTTAACTTTGACTAATTCACAATAGAAGAATCGTTCCTATTTGGATTAGTCAAAATCTACTATGTGAATTAGTGAATATCTACCAATTCAAATTTAGAGAGTAGAGACCTACTTTCCGGAAATAATCAAAACCTATATATCGGATTGTTCCACTCTTTATACCGTTTATAACCTCCTTTTCATCATTTAAAAATAAGAAACCATTTATCCGATAATAAAACCTATATAAATAATTGCAATATATCAAATAAATCAAGGAACCTTTCTCTCAATGTTAAATATAAAGTTAAATAAAAATCATAAGTCAAATAAATATAAAGTCAAATATAAAATACACTAAAAAAGAAATGTATTTGATTCAAATAACAGATTACTTGTCTATTATCAAATAAATATATTTACTTGAATCAAATAATTTTTATTTCAAATTTCTCTCAAAGTTAAATATAAAGTACTTTTAAAAATTAACTATAATAATAAATAAAGGAAAAAATTTTATTATTTTATTGTTCTGTTACATTTATTTAAAAATTTCTTAAATTGTAAAATTATTCGAAAACATCAATTACTTCATTTTTAAATAAATATTTAATTATTATTATTTTCCCATAGGAATTAAGTTTTTCAAAAATTTCAAATTCAAACCTTTTTGAAATTAAACAACTTATAAGAATATTTATTATAAAACATAAAGAAATTGATTACTCCGAGTCGAAGACTCGGAATGATCGATTTCTTCATGTTTTATAACAATCAAAGATGATTTTTATTTTTGAGTCTATTTAAATGATATTCATTTTTAAATTTACATTTAAAGATTTTTCATTAACATTTTTAATAAATTCAATTATTTTCAAAATTTTCAATTAAAATTCTTAAAAAGTTGATTTTCAAAAAAAATTAATTATTTTCAATTAAATTCTACAAAATTTTAATTATTCAAAAAGATTTTTATTATAGGATATATTTAAAAATAAATATTAATCAATAGTAATTATCTTATATATGTAATAACGCAAAAGTTTCACACCCTTTGAAAATAAACTTTTCTATTTTAAAACTCATAGCTGGTTTTTTTCCCTAACTGGTTAATATTTAATTTAAATTTAAACAACGTAAACATTATTCAAATATTAAATTCAAGTGACATTAAACATAATTAACAGAAATAGAAGAAAAAATTTTCCTAAAAGTCATAACTACCAATAATTATCAAATTCCATTTACATTTTTTAATAATAATAATTATATATATGTAACAGCCAACAAAAGTGACTTCCGGCTCTTATCGGTCAGAGATAAATTTAACTATAAAATTCACAACAATCAGAAAAGGTTGGACGATAAGCAATGTCATCAAACGATAATAAAAAATAAATCACGTCAACTTTGTACTTAACTTCAGAGATGTGTTCACATTCTTTTTGAAAAATGTAAAACAAAATGTTGACAATAAAAAATTTTGAAATTGTGAAAAAGAAAACAGTTTCTTCTAAAACAATTATAAATAAAATAAAAATAACAATAACAGAAGAAAAATTGTAAAAATAATTTTTTTTTAAATTAAAAAAAAAATTGAAGAAAAATCTTAAAGTTTTGGAATAATTATTTATTATTACTATTTTTATTATTATTTTTATAATTATTATTAACAGTTCAGTTTAATAGTTTAGTTTAATGGTTTAATAATAAATAATAGTTTCTTGATAATTAATAATACGAGTCAAAATTGTTTCAAATTTTTACGAAGAGCTTTCATAAAAAAACTATATCGAACTGCCTTTAAAAATTAATTTAAGAAAAAAAAAGAATGTGCAGAAATTGATCTTACCCACGGAAGTGTGTCTGATACGTAATCCCACATCTTATCCTTGGATTATCCAAAAAAGTGCAAAATATAGTTGTAGTAATAAATTCACAAAATTATCACTCGAAAGAATCCAAATTAAATAAGTTCAAAAATTGACGTGCGAAAATGTCAATGATATATTTGAAGAAATATTACGAAAAATTATTCTCGGGTAAAATGTAAATCCAAAAATTAATAAAAAAAAAGAGATTTTTTCTTCCTTTTTCCAAGTTTCTTCCTTTACCATTCCTTGTGCATTAATAATGAAACAACTTATAGCTTCTCGGAGTTTTTCATGCCGATATCTGCAATGTACATTCTCGCCATGATGCAAGCACGCGTGGGTCAGGTAGATCCCCACGTTTTTTGACACTCCTTAAGCGAAAATTCAAGTGTTCACTTCCGGTTTCCTGTTTCACATCAATTTTTAATCTCTATTCGAAAATTCAAGTAGTTTTTTCTTCTTCTGCTTAAACTCCAATGAGAGATTTGTAATTGTTACAAAGAAACGTCCAAGACATTTAGGTTTCGATTTTACTTTGTTTTTGGCACTTCTCCAAAAGTCTAGTCGCCTGTTCACTTTACCGTCAAACTTTCAGATCGAAACGACATTTTTTTTCTCTGCTTCTTGAGAGTCAATTTCAATTAGTCGAAATTTGTTAGTCATCGGTATGTCTTTTAGCTCTTTAATTTGTAGCTTCAATGTTCAAAAATTTTTTGATAGGGAAATATTTCCAAACTTGACAATTCGATTTTGTTCTTCTTTAGAAAAGAATGCGAGGATTCTCTTTCAAAAATAAACTATTTTGAAGAAGAGGTTTTGCAGAAAGTTCACTTGAAAATTTCATGTTCCGAAATTCACTGAAGAATAATTCACTGCTTTAGCAGAGGAGCGAACATGTGCGCTTCATAGTATATCGGAGAAAAACACAAACACTTTTGGTACCAAAAAATCAGTAAGTGAATTGTTATTTTTGTACTTCTCTTTCAGCATTAAATATTTCCAAAACTCTTCTCATCCGAAAATCCGAAGTCACTCCTCCAACCGAAAGTTCTCCCAAATCAAAATTTACTTCCGCATTGAAGAAAATGTTTGACGAACCACTTCTTCTTCCAAAAGGGATATTTAACACTTTAGACATCTTTGCAAAAATCCAAATCAAAAGCAGCACCAAAATTGACATCATTGCAGAAATCCGAATCAAAAATAGCACCAAAAAGTTATCTATGGTTGTTCAAAGATGGTTTCTCCCACACGCAACACTATTATCTCAAAAGTCCCGCACGAAAAACTACTTTCTGTTTCAAGGAACAATTCTCGTTTACAGCATACTTTCCTTTACCAAAGCATCATTGTTCCTAAGAATTTTGTTAAAAGTTCCACTAAACGTTTCCCTAACAATTTCACTAAACGTTTCCCCAAGAGTTTCACTAAAAGTTCGACTTGAAGTACAACCAGAAGTACCACTAAAAGTTCGACTTGAAGCACAACCAAAAGTTCCACTAAATTCTTCACTAAAAGTGCAACAAAAAGTACAACCAAAAGTTTCCCAAACCGTCACCAAAAATTCTTTCAAAAACTAAACCACCCATCAATTTCCACAACACAACTAGTGCAGCACAATCCACAAATTTTTTCAAAAATGTCCATACGAAAAATTCCGTTCAACCCGGATCATTGAAAAAACATCGACGAGACAATTTTGAGATAAATTTACCCGCAAATTTACGCGTGGGTTGCACAAGAGCGAATTCGGAGACGGCCATGCTTGCCGGAAAGTGGCGGCTAGTCCAGGGAAGGCATGGCTCCAGAAACGGAAAGGTGTCCGGTACCATGCTCGGGAGGTGAAAAGCCGCTTGTCGAGCGGATTTCACGTTCATGTGCACACACACACACACTCTCTCTCTTTCTCACAAGCACATGGTGTGTGTACAAAATCCCCGAGCAAATACACAGACATTGTGGGCGACGACGATCATGTTCCTAAAGAGAGAGAGAGAGATGATGATGATGGTTGCTTGTTAGGGCTCTCCTCTCGCGAGACTACGCCTACCTCCGATACAAAACGGGGCCGACGACGATAAAGTCGAATGATACCAATCGAACTACTTGACACCGGTGGGCACACACTCGCGCATTCACGAGAAAGAAACAAGAATTTACCAGAGATTAATACAAGAATTCGCCATAAATTCTTCGAGATTAATTTCTAAGTAAATAATTTGTAAGTAAATAATTTGTAAATAAGTAAATCGAGTAGATTGTCGTTCGAGAAAAGGAGAGAGAGAGAGAAAGAGGGACAAACAGGAGCACATCGCGAATCTTGCGAACGGACTCTGCCCTCACGGCTAGGGAACGGACACGCCGGGCAACCGGTGCGACGCTACACCGACGGCATGATCTCGAAGCGCCCTCTCGCGAAAACCTCCCCCCCCCGGGTGGGCGAGGGCGCCACCGTGCGGCAGCGACGCCGACGCCCGCGATCGATAGTGTATCTCGTCGACGACGTTGAGGACGTTGTCGTCGTAGTCTCGCGGAGTGGTCCTCGAAAGCAGCGTACGCATCGCGCGTATAATGTGTACTAGCGGGAGAAATAAGACGTAGAGACAAAAATGGGTTGGGCAACGTCAATTTTTACCCTAACCTATATTACTTTACCCAGCAATTTTCTTCTCTCTCTCTCTCTTTACCAAAATCAAAATACACTCAATAAAAGTCTTGAAAGAAATTTAAAAAAAAGATTCCATCACTCAGAGAGGAAAAAAATCATCATCACGGTCACTGCGCGCGCCGTATCGTCATTCATTGATTGCGTTTTGCGAATCTACGTCGTATATCTCACGGCGTGACGGACGTGGGTGCGCGCGCGTACCACCACCGCCGCCGCCGTACAAAATGCAACCACACCAAGTGGAGATGACAGGATATGGAGAGAACGTCATGAGATAAATATATTGAGAGAGAAGGCGAAAGAGAGAGAATGAGAGGGCAGATTAATACTCTGTCCACTAAAAGGATGCTCTTTCTTTGCTACTTAAGATTTGATTTAGATGCGAGATTACATACTCTGTAATATACGATATGATTCAGGACATGATTTGATTCGGCAGAGTCGCGAGGATAGTTCATATTGAATTTGAGGAGGAGCAAGAAGGTCACTGGGGTGTATCGCCCATCTAAATTAAAATAAGTGCCCAGCTCCTTTTTCGAAAAAAAAAAAAATATTTATTATATATTCAACCATTTTTCCACTATCCCTAAATAATAAAAAAAAAATTGTTTTTTCGATGACAATAATAAAAAAAAAATAATTTCAATTATAGTAATTTTCAATACACTGAAAAGAAAATTTATTTGATTCAAATAAACGATTACTTGTCCACTATCAAACAAATATTTATTTTTATCAAATAATTTTTATTTCGATCAATTTAAATGGTTTAATTCATATTTTCTGCAAGTACTGAAATTATTGATTCAAATATACAATTTATTTAATTTAAATAAAAATTATTGAATCGAATAAATTAACTATAATAATTTGGATTTTTATTCACTTTTTCTGTCCCTCACACTCTAAAGTTGTCTTTTGTTTTTTCTTAACTTTAGATAGAGTGTATATTTTATTATTGTTTTAATTATTTCTATATTATAATTAATTCAAAATTGTAATGCCAAATAGAAATCATCAGAATTTTTTTTTCACTTCTTTTCATTAAAAGACTAAAATTTTGTTAAATTGAATGTTTTGTCAAATTGAAATTATGCAAATTTTTTGGTTCTTTACTTTTAAACAAAATTAAAAAATTGTTAAACAACTTTGATTAAGAAATAGAACATTTATTTATTTTGCATTATTTTTCTTTATGAATCACAATTTTTTTAACAAAATTATTATTTTGTTTTAGAAAAAGAATAAAAATATTTGCACAATTTCTATTATTAATCTTATTTTTGGAACAGGATATAATAATTAAAGATGAACGAGTGATTAAATCATTATTTTACATTATAAGAATCCCAGGCGGAAAAGTCGGACGAATGTCGGAATTTACAACCGGCTGGGATCCGCGCCCGTACAGACCGCAAGTACCGACGGTCTGTACCGATTCGGATCTGAAAAAGCAACCGGCGCGGTACAGATTATGCTCCGACTGTCGGAACCGTCTTCCCACTATTGTCAGTACTGGCTCGGTACTGGATTTCTTCCGCCGGCGAATCTTATTCTTCTGCGGCGTCGGAAGAATGACGGATATGTTTAGTCTGTACTGGCTCGGTGCTGGGCCGGATCCGACTGCGGATGTCGTCATTTATTGTCACATTATAAATCACATTATAAATTTATTTTCAATAAATGTGTCATAACTAAATAATTATTACAATAATTAATTGCATTATTTTAGAAAATAATGATTAATTAATAAATGAATTTAATCAAAATATTAAGTAATTATTTATTAAGAGTTTTTTCAAAATTAAGCAATTAAAAAAATTTGTTGTGCACTTATAGTTTATAATTATTATAAATAAATTTATACTATTAATATAAATTTATTATTATTGAGATATTATTAATTAATATTATTGAGAATTAATAATAAATTATTAATATTAATAAATATTAATATTCATGTTAATAATTTATTATTAATTCTCAATAATATTAATGTTAATTAATAATATCTCAATAATAATAAATTTATTATTATTGTGATATTAATTAAAATTATTAATATTATTATGTTCAATATTATTATATTGAGATACAATTGAGGCCTTGGATCCAATAACTCGCCCGACGCTCGAAGGCACGCGCTAATACCAGTCGGGTAGCAGTGAGTGGCCCAGAGGCGCTCACTGCTCACTGACTGGCAGTTGCGCGTTCCTCCGAGCGTCGGGCGAGTTATTGGATCCAAGGCCTCAATTATTTAATATATTAAATAATAATAAAAATATAGCTGTAGCATTGACGCGTAGTTATTCGACAAGTTTTATTTCAGCTTGTGACACTTGAGAGTATTTAAGATTTGAGAGTCCCATGCGAGCGTAGCATAGTGGTTAGCGTGCGAGATTTCGGTGCGTAAATATTCGGTTAGGCGTAGGTTCGTACCTCCAAGCGTTAGGATTTTTCAAATGTGTATGTAATAACAAATTACGTTTAAGTGTATAAAAAAATAAAAAAAATGTGTAAAGTGAACTGTCAATGAATTGTTATCAGTATTTATCTTTTGCAATTAATTATTATTTTTTTTATTGATATTTGTTGAAATTATCATTTGGATCCGATCCGGTTGTCAGTCGGTAGAATGCCAGCGCTCGGCTGGCTATTAAATGAAAAATCCACGGTCGGTAGAGTGCCAGGTCCCAGCCGGTTGAATTATACACGGAACGGCTTCTCCCGGCCGGTCAGCGGGCGGTAGAATGCCAGTTCCGAGCCGGTTGCCAGCGCGCTCCTGGCCTAGTCACTATTCGGTAGAATGCCCGTTCACATTCGGTTGGCAGGCGGTTCCGAGCCAGTACAGTTACACCGGCGTCAGTACGGGCTAGGATCCGCGCCGGTTGGAAATTTACGCCTGGGATATTGTTACTGTAACTTCATCAAAATTATTTTCATCATTTTATTTCAATTATTATTTTCTAGAATTTTAAATTATTTTTTATGAAAATAATTGAATTCCTGTAAAAAGTTTATTATTCATGAAAATAATTGAAATATTGCGAAGAAATTTATACAAAATTTGTAAATAATTGAATTCCTGGGAAATTTTTATTATTTATATTGAAAATATAAATATCTTTGGTCTGCGGAGATATGTATTAAATAAATAAATAAATAAATAAATAAATAAAATATTAGATTTTTACGTAGGAATTTATATTTTTTTTCTAAATAATTGAATTCTTTTGGGAAATTTTATTAAAATAGTAAATATTAAAAATAATTGAATATCGAAAAATTTTTATAATTAATTAAATTTTTACGAAAGTTTTTATTAAAATATTTTGAAAATAATTTAATTTCGAAGAGGAATTTTATAAAGTTAATTGAAATGTTCCCGTGATTTTTTTTAATTTATATATAAATAATCGAATCTCTTTAATACATTTTATTATTTATGAAAATAATTAAATTACAGTGAAATTTTTATTATTTATAAAAATAATTAAATGTTTGCATAAAATTTTTAAAAAAATTTTTTTAAATATTTGAATTCTTTTTGGAAAATTTTATTAATAATAGATATTTGAAAATCATTGAAATTAGAAAAATGCATTTTATTTGTGAAAATAATTGAAATTAGGGCAAGAATTTTTTTTACATTTATGAAAATAATTGAAGATTGGGGAAGAATTTTGTTATTTATAAAGATAATTGGGATTTTTAAGAGAATTTTTTTTTCAAATTTTGAACATAATTGAATTTTATTTATTTATTTTTTTGAAAATAATTGAATTTCTGCAATTATTTGTAATTTCTCCAGAATTGAATTTTTTTAGTGTTTTCGACCAAAAATTTAAATTAGAAAATTATTGCTGGTTTTTATTTAATAATAGAAAAGTAATTGTTTATTTGAATCAAATAAAATTTCTTTCTGTGTAACATAAACAACAAACAAAGATAATAATAACAACAATAATAATAGTAATAATACTAATAATAAAAATAGTAATAATAATAATAACTATGTGCAAGGGAATTTTCTCTAATTTTTACTCTAAAATTTACTTCAAAACTATCATAAAATTTATTCAGGAAATAGTAAGGTTTACTACACGAAATTTTCATTTTCTGTAAAGGAAAGTATACCAAGTCGAAAGTAAGTTTTCTTAATTTTGTTTTTCAAAATTTTACTCTGAAACTAATTAAATTTGTTTCTCCGGAAATAGGGGAATTTACACCGAAATTGGTTAAAATTTATCAGAAATTATATGTATTTTTGCAAAATATTTTTACTATTTAAGAAGTAAATTTTGCTTCAGTAAAACTTATTAAAGTAAAAATTTAAAATTTACTTTTTTCATTGTAAAAGTTTTCTAATTTTTCTAATTCTTTTTACTAAAATTTACTTCGAAAATAGTGAAATTTAAACTAAAATTGAGTAAAAATTGACCGAAATTCCAGTTAATTTTACTATAAAAGTTGTAAAAAATTATACTTTATTTGCTTTTTCAGTATAAAACTAATTTCTACTATAGAATTATGTTAAAAATTTCGTAAGTTTTGTAGAATCTTTGCTAATTTTTACATTTAGAAATAGAGTAAAAAATAATTAAAACAAATAAATAATAAGTGAAAATATAATAAAATCAACAATTTTAATTAGAAAAAATAAAATAGAATTTACTTTTTTAAATTTTCAACTGAAACATTTATATTTAAATTTAAAGAGTAACAGAAGTAATTTTTTTCACTTAAATAGAAAATGATAACTTTTAAATAATTACTTTTTATCTACCAATTTTCTATACATTACAAAGATAATTTTTATACACATACTTATCAGTTGTACGAGTACTTTATCACTTAAATATTTCCATCTAAAAATATTTTATCACTTAAATAAAATATTTTCATACTTATAAAATTAGAATTTTCACCAATGAAAAAAAATCTATTTCTCCACTTGTAAACACTAGTAATCGGTTATTTGAATAAAATCGTTATTTGTTCAATGTAATAATGCTAATGTTAATATCATTAATGACATTAATGTCAATTTTAATGTTAATGTTATTATCAATTTTAATGTCAATGTTAATGTAAATTTAAATGACAAATGTAAATGTAAATTTTAATGACAAATGTTAATAATAACATTAATGATAACACCAATAATATTGTTAACCATCAGAAAACATTTAAAAATTTCTCTCTCTCTCTCTCTCTCTCTCCCTCTCTCTCGATTTTAAACAATTTGTCAAAAAAAAAGAGAAGAAACAATTATCGAAGAAACCAGAAAAAAATAACATATTACTCAAAAGCGATAATATTCTCGATAAAATAGTATTCCCAAAGTAGAAACGGAAAGTTTTTGTCAGCCACTGAAGATTAGAAAAGAACTCTACTCCAGGATATGAATGACATTCATCAAAAGAAGAAAAAAAGAGAAGAAAAAAAATGCGTATATAGAATTAAAAATAGAGATGACGATATACAAAATTAATTAAACCCTCGATAATCTTAATTCATTTTTTGATAAGACAAACGGACATATAATTTCCATACGTATCATTTATTAGAAAAAAAAAAGAAATTCGACACATATATTCAAATAAAACGAACACATTTATAAATGTGTAAAAATATATAAATTATGAATAGAATACTATTAAAAATTTTCTGTTCACTCTTTCACAAATCTTTTCTCTCTTCAATTACATTGTACTTGTTATCTATCATTCACTGTATATTGTAAAATCCGTATGTATATTCTGATCAATTTGTTTATACACATACTAGACTTTTTGCAGAAGCAGAACAAAATGTTACTGTACGCCCAAGAAAGATAAAGTGTTGTAAAATAAATTTTACCAGCTGATAATGTTGAGCGGTTTTTTTCTCTTTTTTTTTGATATCTTTATCTCGAGTTGAACAAAACACAGAACAAAATGTATATGTGATAGGTCAAAGATTTTGATAAACTCAAAAAAAAAAAAAAAAATGTCTCTGTAGCCAAGTTGATTTTAATTTCACTTTATAGAAAAAATTTGACGAACTGTCTCTTTTCTGTTTACTAATAAATCTTTAAAATTCGATCAATTTGAATAATTAACTTTGCTTCTAACTTAGTTCTAACTTTTTTGTCAACTTTTACTGTTTTTGGAGTAAATTTTGACTTTTGTCAACTTAGGTTTTACTGTGAAAGTATGGTAAAAGTTACTGTATTCTTTTTTTCCATGTATATGAGTTTCTAATAAAAGGTTTTGCCAGCAAATTTCGATAAATAAATAAATAAATAAATATTATTAACACAATTGCAATATAATTGTAATACAATTGAAAGACAATTGTTATATAATTGTACTAAAATTCTAATATAATTCTAATGATAAATGAAGAGAAAACAAATTCAAAAAGAAGGGAAATAAAATGCCCTGGAGGAAAAGGAATTTTTTTCATTGAATGTTATCTGGGAATGGTTCTAAATTGCCCTCCATATGTGTCATTAAGCAACAGTATGGTGACAAAGAATGTCTCCATATATGGTAAGGTTGGTCATGTTCTTGAGCTGAATCACGACAAGCGCCCAGAGGACCTTTGATGATCCGTGAATCATGCTCAAAGACTTCCAAGTGAACTTCAGTCTCGCCAAATGCAAATTATTGCAATTGAAATGAGTTCTATTGGTCGAGAGGTTTTTCTTTCACTTACATGCAGACAATTTAATGAACAAATTCTAAAGTACTGTTATAATAATCCATTCTGCACATTTTTACATTTTTACTAATTTCTCAATTTTTACTATAATTCAGAGTGTGCTTTTATTTTATATCACTTATTTTATTTATTAGTATATTTTACTCATAAATAGTAATTTCTTAGTTATTAGTAGAATTTTCTAATTCCAAATCAAAAAGTAAGTCACGAATTCAAAACTCGGTTTAACCAAAAATATTTTATTAAAATAATCCAAATGAGTGTTCGATAAACAAAAAAAATAAATTCCATTCTTGGTTGAAAATCATATACTATTTTTTTATTGAAATCTAGTGAAATCTCTAAATGTAGAACAAAGTGTGAGAGATAATTTCTCTACAGAAATATACTTGTCCAATTAATTTATCTATAATAAATGCTTCTTCCTCTTTGCTAGAAAATTTAGTGAGGAATTTTGTTCGTCATTGTGTAATGTGTGAGATAAGTCAGAGGAAAAAGGTCAAATTGCTCTATGCATTCGGTGTATTACAGACATATGTATATAGTATAAAAGAATGACTGAGACTTTTATATGCCACACAAGAGTAAGGTGCCCACGCAACTTAGTCATTCATTGATTAAATTGTGGAGTGTATAGTACACGCTAGTCTTACGTTGGCTGCACGTAAAATAGCGTGGCGCGTGAGTATACATTTATACGTCACGATTAGCGATCAACGAATATAATGCCATGTTAAATATCCTGCCGTACATAATGTACTCATTGTCCAAAAAAAACCCTTTCAAAATTCTACTAAAAAAAAACTAACCCCCCCCCTCAAAAAAAAAGAAAAATACTTATAAAATAATTTCTTTGAAAAGAAAACTATATGAAAATAATTCTGAAAGTAATTCTAAAAGAGACTAAAAATAATTCTCTGCAACTAATTCTGGAATTTCCACTTTGACTTTGAATTTCATTTTCGCTTTCACTTTCCGAGTCAGAGTCAAAGAAAAAATGAAATTCAACTTCAAAGTGAAAGTCAGAGTGAAAATGAAAGTCAAAGAAAAATTGCAAAATCGCAACCGTTGGAACAAATTCTGATACATATTCTAAAACAAATTCTCAAAAAGAATTACTGACAAAAATATAACCATTCCGAGTCAAATAAGAGAACATTTTACTTAAAAGTAGAAATTCAATTTTTCATAACTATAAAACATGAAGATGACCAAGTGATAAAATCATTTATACAATTCAATTATTATTTACAAGAATTTATAACTAAAACTCATCTTTAAATCGATTATTTTTAATAATTTTCAAAAAAGTTCTTTGACAATTTTCAAATCCATTTCTTTACAATATGCAATTTTACGACATTTCAATTATTCGTAAATTCTCCAATTAAATAAACATTAGAAAATAAAAACTTAAAATAATATACAAAAAAAAAATTCAAAAATTAAACTTTTTAAAAAAAATTAATTTCAAAATTCAATTATTTTTAAAAATAAAAAATAAATAAATAAAAAAATATAAATAAATAAATAAATAATAATAAATAAATATTTTTTTTCATTTTTAAAATTTTTAATATTGCTTTTAATATTCAATTATCATCTCAAATTTTAACTGAAATTAATTTTCAAATAAATTTTTATTAGAAAATTCTACTAGAATTCAATTATTTTAATACAAAAATAAATAATTGAATGTTTCTTAAAATTCAATTCCCATAAAGAATTTTATCAACAAATTTTTAAATAATTGACTTCTATCAACGAATTTTAATAAAATTTTTAAGAATCATTATATTTTCCGAGAAAATCGATTAAAATTAAAAATAATAGAAATTCAGCAATGAGTTTTATGATTTGTGAAAATATATGAATCCCTAAGAAGAATTTTATTACTTTTGAACAATATATTTAATTTTTGCGAAGAATATTATTACTGTTGAAAATAATTGAATTTTTACATAAATTTGTAACTTTTACAAAATTGACTTTTTTTTTGTATTTTCAACTAAACATCTTCTATAAATCCATTATTTTTAATAATTTTTTAAAAAGTTATTTAAGAATTTTCAAATTTATTTGTTTATAATTCCATTTTACGAAATTTCAATTATTCAGAAATTCTGTAATTGAATACGTATTAAAAAATAAACACTTCAAATAATTTCAGAAAAAAATTCAATTAGAATTTTTCAAAATAATTAAGTCGACAGAATTGTTGGTTCTAAGTATTAAAAATTAAGATTTTCAAAGAATTTAATTTAAAACCTTTTTAAAATTCAATTATTTCTTATAATTCATGCTATAATGCTTTTAATATTCAAATATTATTAAAATATTTGAATAATTTGAATAATAAATATTCAAATCTAAAATTTTAGCTGAAATTCATTTTTAAATCAATTTTTATTAGAAAATTCTACTAGAATTCAATAATTTAAACACAAAAATTACAATTTATTGAATAATTGCATGTTTCTTAAAATTGAATTCTCATTAAGAATTTTATCTATAAATTTTTAAATAACTGAATTTCTTTGATGAATTTTAATAAAATTTTTGAGAATTTTTTCGAGGAATTCGATTAAAAATAATTGAAATTCTGCATTGAGTTTTATTATTTACGAAAATAATTGAATTCCTAAAAAGAATTTTATTATTTAAGAAAATAATTGAATCCCCGTAAAAATTTTATTATTTATGAAAATAATTGAATGGTTGCGAAGAAATTTATAAAACAAATTTGTAAATAATGAAATTCCTGCGAAATTTTTATTATTTTTTGAAAATAATTAAAAGTTTGTGTAGAATTTTCTAAAAATTTTTTTTAAATAAGAATTCTCTTTTGGAAAATTTAATGAAAATAGTAGATATTAAAAATCAGTCAATTGAGTAAAATTTTTGAAAATAATTGAATTTTGGAGAAGAATTTAATTATTGCTTAAAGTAATTGAAATTTTGATAAGAATTTTAAATAATTTTTGAACATAATTGAATTTCTACAATGAATTTTATTACTTTTGAAAATAATTGAATTTCTGCAATCATTTGTAATTTCCCTAAAATTATTTCGGACCAAACCGTAAAGTGAGTCAACCTGCAATTTTTAACTCTATTTTTAAATCGATGAAAAAAATATTAATTCTTGATATTTTAAAAATTTCTTTTGGATTCTTAAAAGTGATTAAAAAAGCAACTCAGAAAAAAATGTTAACTTAAATTATCTATAAAAAATATTTCATTTGTTGGCACATGAAAAAGTCACAATTTTAATTTTGTAATTTTTCCACAAGTCAATTTCAGAATTTGTTTAACAGGAACATTTTTATTGCTTCTTCTTGCTCCAAAAGATCATAAAAAGTAATAACTAATCATTCGACAACAATTTCAATCGCGTTTTTAATTATGGCACTTCTAGAATAAAAAATAACGCAAGTGGGACAACCTGGAAGCATTTCCCCTACTAAATAAAAAAAACCAAAAAATAAAATTTTTGAGATTGACATCATCAGTAAATAATAAGCATTATGGAGGTCAGTGGCGTGTGAGAGTTAATTCGTGTACATGAATGTGATGAACAGATAAGTACTCGAGTTTTGAATGAAACGAAATGAAATAGTCCAAGGGGTTGGTTAAAGGACAATTATAAAACACGCATTAGGGGTTGCACTATGAGGAGAACAATAATGTGGAGGGTTATTGAGTTAATTTTTTCACTCTTTACAAAATTGCAGAAATGGATTTTCGTAAATTTATCAAAAAAACCCTATTTGCGACATTGCAAAATAAATAAATAAATAAAATACGCAAAAACCAAAAAATTGGAGCATTAGCATGAGAGTCGTGAAGACATTTTTTTTCCATCACTTTTCCTATATCGATCTGTTCTATAATAAAACATACTACAAAAGAAACATCGAGGGAGATTTGTTTAAACTCAAAGAAAATCTCATTTAATCGAAAGCTTTTGAGAAAAAAATTGCATGCATATTGTTATAAGTTAATTAATTTGGAAAGAGAAAAAAATGGATATTTGATTTGTAGAATAAGCGGAGTATAGGTAGACAAATATTTCGAGTAATGGAAAAAATGGAAATAAATGAGAAAATGAGAGTAAGCAACAAAATCAAAATAAGAAAAGGGGAATAAAGAAATGGAAATGGAAAAAAGGAGAACAAAAAAGGAAATAAGGAAATAGGGTAAGTGCAGGTTTACAATTTAATTATTATTTACAAGAATTTTAAACTGAAAAAAGGAGAATGAAAATGAAAAAAGAGGAGAAAATAAAGAAAAGGAGAATAGAAATAAGAAAAATACGAAAAGGAAAATAAGGAAGTGAAAATTAAAAAAATGTCAAATTGCAGCGAATGTTCATGACGAAGGAAAACTATATTGTTAGAAGTTGGTTCGCCTAATTAAGAGAACGGTGGTAAGATTATTAAGCGCCTGGTTTTAAAATAGCGAGCGACCCACTGCCCAGGAATGTAAGGGCAGACCGCTTTTATTGTCGTCCGGGCCCTAAGATTAACTCCGACTGATCCCGCGGTCTCCACCAGCAGATCAACATACGAGAGAATATCCAACCCTATTATATATAAATATTTCTCTCAATATACACAAAAAAATTGCACTTCTATTTTTAAAACTAATTAGATTTTGTGTCTAACTTGAATATTTTTTCTTCAAATCGTAAATTTTTTCTTGCGTGCAACAACAAATTTAGGGGTTGTCTACAAAAATTTTAACCTAATCCATAAAAAATTGAACCTTCTAGAAAAATTTAAAAACACATCTACGAAAAACTGAACCTTCTAGAAAAATTTTAATCAAACCTAGAAAAAATTGAATCAAATCTGCAAAAAATTGAACTGTCTAGAAAAATATGAACCAAATCTTCAAAAAATTGAACCGTCTAGAAAAATTTGAACCAAATCTGCAAAAAATTGAACAGTCCAACGATCCACAAGTTTTGAACGTTCAAATGAACGAAATACTTTTTATTAAAAATATTTTCATAAATTACTGATTGCAATACAGATTAAAAGCATAAGTTTTATATTTAGAATCTTTATAATTAATTTTATTCATAGTGACATAAAATATTATAATAAAAATTTAATATTGTAGAAGAAGAAAATAAATTTCGTTCATTTGAACGTTCAGAACTTTAGGATCATACCGTCCAGGAAAATTTGAACCAAATATCGATAGAAAATTGAACCGTTTAGAAAAATTTGAATCAAATCTACGAAAAAATTAACCGTCCAGGAAAATTTGAACCAAATCTGCAAAAATTTGAACCAAATCTACGAAAATTTGAACCAAATCTGCAAAAAATTGAACCGTTTAGAAAAATTTGAACCAATTTTACAAAAAATTAAACCATCTAGAAAAATTTGAACCAAATCTACAAAAAATTAAATAATTTTTGGAAAAATTTGAACCAAATGTGCAAAAAAAAAATTGAACCGTATGTACAAAAATTTAAAGAGTATTTACCAAATTTTGAATCAAATCTACAAAAATTTGAAATATATCTATAAATATTTGAACCGAGTCTAAAAACTTGAAACCAAAACCGTATCTTCATTCCTTTTACATAAAAAGCGGGAGCAAAAGAATTCTCTGTCGGTAAAATTACTTATTACTACTTATTCTTTACGCAAAATATTTTCCAAAATCTCGCCAAAATGAACCGTAAATAGAAATTGAAGTACAAATCGTCCTGCAAACAACAATTAAGTACCGTATCTACAATTTCGTTTGTTCTTTGCACGAAAAATGTTCTACAATCCAGTAAAAAAAATCCGTAATTATACAAGTCGAGCTAGAAAAATTAAATTCTAAAATTATTCGCAAACATAAATAACTAAATTTTTAAATAAGTATTTAATTATTATTTTTCCATAGGAATTAAAATTCTTCAAAACATTCAAATTCAAACATGTTTAAAATTCAACAACTTATAAAAATTTTAATTTCCATAATATTTTTCAAAAAAAAAATTTAATTATTTACAAAAATTATAATAAAATTCGTTGCAAGAATTCAATTATTTTCATAAATAATAAAATTCTTCACATGGTTTCAATTATTTTTAATACAATTTTAAATAAATTTCTCGAAAAATAAAATTATCTTCAAAAATTTTTTGCAAGAATTAAATTAGGTACATTTTACAAATAATTAAATTCTTCGCTGAAATTCAAAAATTTTCAAAATTTAAATTTTTAATACAAGTTTTCAAAAGAATATAATTATTTAAATAAAATGTAATAAAATTCGTTGCATAAATTCAATTATTTTTACAAGTAATAAAATTTTCCACATGAATTCAATTATTTAAAAAAAAATTGATAAAATTCGTTGTAAGAATTCCATTATTTTCATAAATTATAAAATTTTTCTGAGGATTTCAATTATTTATAATACAATTTAAAGTAAATTCCTTGAAAAATGGAATTATTCTCTTAAATTTTTTGTAAGAATTTAATTACATTTCACGAATATAATGAAATTCTTCGTTGAAATTCCAATATTTTCACAATCTACTTTTTTAATAAAAGTTCTCAAAAGAATTCAATTATTTAAAAAAATGTAATAAAATTCGATGCAGGAATTCAATTATTTTCATAAATAATAAGATTCTTTACATTATTTCAATTATTTAAAAAAAAATTTGAAAAAATTCATTGCAAGAATTCAATTACTTTTATAAATTAATAAAATTCTTCACAGGATTTCAATTATTTTTAATATAATTTTAAGTAAATTTTTCGAAAAATGTCACTATTTTCAAAAATTTTGTTAAAATTCTTCGAAAGAATTCAATTATGTATTTTTAAAAATTCATGCTATAATGCTTTTAATATTCAATTATTATCTAAAATTTTAACTAATATTAATTTTTAAATCAATTTTTATTGGAAAATTCTACAAGAATTCAATTATTTAAATACAAAAATAAATAATTTATTGAATAAATGAATATTGTTCGAAACTAAATTAACATAAAGAATTTTATCAACAAATTTGATTTTTGTCGAGAAATTTTAATAAAATTTTCAAGAATAATAAAATTTTTCGAGGAATTCAATTGAAATTGTATTAAAAATAATTGAAATTCTATGATGAATTTGATTATTTATGAAAATAATTGAATTTTTGTAAAAAATGTTATTATTTATGAAAATAATTGAATTATTGCGAATTTTGCTTAGAATTTTATCAAAATTTTTTTGTTTTAAATAATTGAATTTTTTTGTAAAATTTAATAAAATAGTAGATATTGAAAATCATTGAATTGAGAAAATTTTGTTGAAAATAATTGAAATTCTGCAAAGAATTTTATTAAAATTTTTGAAAATAATTGAAATTTGGAGAAGAATTTTATTGTTTTTAAAGATAATTGAATTTTTTTTAATTTTCGAACATTATTGAATTTTTGCGAAGAATTTTATTACTTTTGAAAATAATTGAATTTTCTGCAATCATTTGTAACTTCTCCAAAATTCAATTTTTTCCAGTTACTTAAATAAAAATCTCTGACTTTTCCCTGACCAATTTTACTTTCCCTGACTTTTCCCTGTCTGTGGCAACCCTGCTATAGGTCTGCTATCTACAAAATAGTTTATTTTCCAACAAAACAAAACGTCATTTCAAAATCCCGACAAATAACTGTAACTGCAAATCGAGCTACTTTAGCACGATTATTTTTTATGGCGGGCTTTTGATCGATTTCCCAGAAAGCTACAAGAATTTTTGAACTCCCATCCATCGTATATTGACTTGAAATTAGCGTAGTGAATGATTCTCTTGCAAATTCACGGAAAGACGCAGAAAATGCGTTTTGAGATGGGGCGGCGATCTCCGGGATGAGAGCAAGAAGAGGGTTTAGGGAAAAAGAGTATAAAAACTACCGAGTGAAGAAGTGAGGCCGAAAGAGGGAGCCAAGGAAGTATCAACGTTAAAAGCGAGGGTCAGGATTAAATATAACCGTGGGCTCGGGCTATTTATAAAGATTAACTTGTTGGCCCGATAACGAAGTAGGCGAGACAGAGAAATCTCTCTCCTTCTCACTCTTTCTCTCTCTCTCGAAAGAGAGAAAACGGGAGAAAAAAGGATGGACGATACACAGAGGGAAAGAGAAGAAATGCTAGGAGTGAGAAAAAGAGAAATAGAAGGCAAATAGAAGTGAGAAAGAGAAAGAGAGAAACGGGGAAAGAACCCAAAGGGGGCTGTAGTGGGGTGGAGGGGAGGCGGGGGCAACGACCACGTCACATTGTCGCGCAGCAATTGCACGCGGGAACCGGGCCGAGTCCGAGGCAAAATTCCTTCTACTTATTTCTCATCTTCTTTTTTCTCTTCCAGCCTCTTCTGACTCGCCTTCTTCGTCTACTTCTTCCACATCTTTCTATCTTGCTCACTCGCGCCCGGTCGTTGAATAGTTCGTTTACAGTTTACATGCTTGGCGACTCGCGCCAGTCGAGTCGAAGGTTCTGAGAACTTGCTCCCTGCTTGTACACACGTATATTCAGCGAGAAGTTTGATTGCTATTACTAACGACTATCTAGTTAGTTAGATCAATGTTCGTCGATGAGGATGTCACTGAGATCATCTTCTCTCCTACTCAAAACCCACTTTTTTTTTTTTTTTTTTTTTCTTTAAATTCTATTTCAATTATTTTTAAATGTCAAAATTTACTTTATTTCAAAATTATTCAAACTTTTAAAATTACTAAATAATTCGCAGAACTCTCTAAATACGATTTAGTAAAAATTGAGTTGCTAATTCACCTTAGTAAGAATTTTTTTTCTAATTTTTAGTCATTTTTAATTAAATTAATAATAGTAAAAATAATAATAATAAGTATATACTGAAAAATAAATTTAATTGAATTTAATCAAATTTTTTTCACCTACATCAGGGTTGCCACAAAAATTTAATTTCAGGGTGGCCACAAGTTTCAGTTTATCAATTTCCCTGACAATTTACTGACATTAAAATTACTTTCCCTGACAAAATTCATTTTACAGGAAAATATGATTGTTTACGGAAAATGAGTAAAATTGATGAATTTTAATAATTTTTAAAAATTACAATTATAACCTTTCCTGAATCCAATTATGCACCCCAATTGAATTATTTTCTATAATTTTCAACTAAACTTCATCTCTGAATCAATTTATTAATTTAAATAATTTTCCAAAAGTTCTTCTAGAATTCAATTATTTACATAAAAAACTCAATTTTTTATAATAACTGTAATTATATTCCATAGTTTTTTCTTAACTTATTAACGTATAATATTTTCAAAAAATTATAAAGAAATTCTTACAATTAATTTTTTAGAAAATGTAAAACAATTTTTGAAAGATTATTTTCAATTCTAAAATATTTCCAAATAATTAAAATTTGGTCAAATCTTTTAAAAATAATTGAATTTTTGAAAAATATAAATAAAAATGATCAAATTTTTTGAAGAATTTTAATTATAAACAGGATCATGATTTCTCAAAAATTTTACCAAGTCCAGAAAGTAAATTTTCATAAATTTCTATTTACATAGTTCGAAGATAATTGAATCTTAAAAAATTATTATAAAACCATTCTAATAATTAGTTTTTAAAAATATTTTAATGTAATTTTTTGAAAACAATTTTCATTTTCAAATTTACGTTTAAAGATTTTTCATTAAAATTTTTGATAATTCAATTATTTTCAAAATTTGCAATTAAAATAAATTCTTCAAAAGTTGATTTTCAAAATTGTAACAAAATACTTCAAATAAATTAATTATTTTCAATTAAATTTTACATAATTCCAACTATTCAAAAAGATTTTTATTACGAATATACATTTGAAAAATTTAATTTCAAAAAAAATATCCAAAAACAATTTTTGAAAGATTTGTTTATAGTTATTTTTCGCATTATAAAAAATCAAAATAAGTTGTACTTTTTTACTAAAAATTGTAGTATTTTGTTGCAATGTTTGGAAGAAAAGTCGAAAAAGTTGCAATTTTTGAAAATAAGTCGAAAAAAGTCTTAATTTTCTTAATTTCCCTGACAAAAAATTTTTTTCTGACATTTTCCTGACTTTACTGACATGTGGCCACCCTGAATTTTCTTTTTCCTTGACTTTTCCCTGATATTCAATTATAATTTAAAATTCTAAGTGAAATTAAATATTAAATATTAAATCTTTTTTAAATAATTTAATTTCTGTGAAAATATTTATTTTTGAAAAGAATCAAGATAAGTCCAGAGAAATGACACTCCGAAAATAATTGAAATCTAACGAAAAATTGTATTAAATTTTTTTTTTAAATAATTGAATTTCTGTGAAAATGTTTATTTTTGAAAAGAATATTAAATTCTTGGGAAGAATTTTATTAAAATTTCTTAAATAATTAAATTATTTAGAACAATTTTATTTTTAACGAACATAATAGAATTGTTTCGAACATTTTTGACAATAATTGTATGCCTAGGAAGAATGTTATGTACTTTACAAAAAAAATTGTATTCTATGATCGAATTTATTATAATTTTTCAAATTTATAAAGCATTTTAACAAAATTTTTTAAAATAATTGAATTTTGGAAAAAAATTATATTGTTTATGAAAATATTAATTTCTTGGGAAGAATTTTATTCAAATTTTTTAAATAATTAAATTCCCGTAAAAAATGTATTATTTGTGAAAATAATTGAATTTTTAAGAAGAATTGTATTGAAAATAATTGAATTGTATAGGAAAATTTTATTAAAATTGCAATTGTATTAACTAAATCTTGTAAAGAATTTTATCAAAATTTTTTTAAATAATAGAATTTTTAAAAGAATTTTATTAAAATTTTTGGAAATAATTGAATTTTTCAGAACTATTTTTTTTCAATTCTTCGAATATATTTGAATTCTTTCGAGAAACTTCATTAAAAAATTAAAAATAATTGAATTGGTGCAAAGAAGTTTATAAAAAATTGGTAAGTAATTGAATTCCTGCGAAATTTTTATTAAAATTTTTAATTTAATTCTTTTGGGAAATTTAATAAAAATAATTGAAAGTGTGTTATTAAAAAAAAGAAATTTTAGTTAAATTTTTAATAGAACGAAACGAAAAATTCTTTTCTAATTCAATCATAAAATTTCGATTTTGAACATTTTTATCATATAAATGGCAATTAATTCTTAATCCGGGTCAAAATGACCCACTGTGTCAACGATAAAGATTAAATTCCACGATTACTCGAAAAATCCATTTCCTCAAAATTACCCCACACCTATATTAAAAAAAAACAGCAAAAAAAAAAAAAAAGAAATACACAAGAAAAAAAAGTAAACAAGCACAAAAAATACACAAAAAGAAAAATATTGCAAAAAGCAAGAATGCGATTCACGGAATGTAGAAAAACATGAAAAGAAAAAGAAGAAGAAGCAAATAATAAGAGAATTTCAAACTCGCCCATTTACAGCTAGTTTTCCATCGTATTTACAAGACGAGAACTACATTAGTCCCTCACTTAATCGTCCCTGATTTGAATAATACTTGAGAGGAAAAAGAAGAAAAAAAAACCGGTCAAATATGTATAAAATCAAAATAACAACAATATTTCACTGGCGGGGGAAGAAAAATAATAAAAAGAGAGAGGAGATATATATATGAATACGGAAGACAAAGACCTAGGGACATCGACTGGTAATCGTCATTGCGGTTAACACGCATATGCGATCCTGATGCGGTTCCACAGTCCGAATGGAAAATAAAGAAAAAAAAGTGTATTAAGAGACGTGAGAAAAGAATGCGAAAGGGAGATAGAGAAAACAGGAACATAACCGGTCGGGGCAACGTTATGCAGCAATTATCACGCGCTCGTGGAAGTGTCATGATAACGTGTACTTTCATGGCGACGCGACGGTCCTCAACTATTCAGAAAACGAGAGGATATAAGAAAAGCAAAACAACAAATTTTATTTTTATACATGTACATATATAATTTCAATTTTTTCTTATTGTTTACATCACTTTTTTTTTATTAAAAACCTCCTTTATTTAGTAACATCATTTTATTTAAAACAATTCTTCAATTTTAACCCTCCTTTAATTTGAACTACCATTAATTTTTAACCCTCGTTTAATTTAAACTCTTTTTTTTATTCAAATTCTTTTTTTATTTAAACCCTTTTTATTAAACCCTGTTTTCTATTTGAACACTCCTTTAATTTAAACTCTCTTTTTTATTTAAACCCTTTTTTATTAAACACTCTTTTCTATTTAAATCCTTTGTTTATTTAAACCCTCCCTTAATTTAAACTCTCTTTTTTATTTAAACCCTTTTTTATTAAACACTCTTTTCTATTTAAATCCTTTGTTTATTTAAACCCTCCTTTAATTTAAACTCTCTGTTTTATTTGAACCCTTTTTTATGTTAAAAATCCTCTTTTCTATTTTTAACCCTTTTTTATATAAAAATAAGCGGTTTTTTTTCAAAAAGGTCCCAAATTTTCAATTTTTTTTTTTTTTTGTTTCAGACTTCGCACTCAATAATTAATTTTAAAAAAGTAGCTTTCAAACTAAAAAATAGTTGTAAAAAGTAGCTATCGAAAAATCAAATTAAAAAATTTATTACTTTCAAAAATAATTTAATTCTTGTGATGAATATAGCTTTATTTATGAATTTTATTAAAATAACTCAAAATAATTGAATTTTCGGGAATAATTTTGTTATTCATCGACATAATTGAATTCTTGGGAAGAATTTTATTAAAATCTAAAAGAATAGTTAAATTATTTCAAAATAATTTAATTTAAATTGTATTTAAAATAATTGAAATCCTGCAATAAATTTGATTATTTATGAAAATAATTGAATTGTTGCAAAGAATTTTATCAAAATTTTCAAAAATAATTGAATTGCTGAGAAGAATTTTATAAAAAAATTTTTAAAAATTGATTTCTTTCGACTTATTTTAAGCAAATTCTAATTTAAATAATTAAATTCCTGAGAAATTTTTATTATTCATGAAAAGAATTATTGAATTCTTACGGAAAATTTTTACAACAAGTTTTTTAAATAATTGAATTCTGTTTGGAAATTTTATGAAAATAGTAGATATTGAAAATCATTGAATTGCGAAAAGTTTTCAAAAAAATTAAATCTCACAAAGAATTCTATTAAAATTTTTGAGAATAATTGAATGTCTGTGTGGCATTTTATTAAATTTTTTGAAAATAATTGAATTTCTAAACAGCATTTTATTATTTTATGAAAATAATTGAATTCTTGCGAATGATTTTATTGGAATTTTTTTAAATAATTGGATTTCCAAGAAGGAATTTATTACTTTTAAAAATAATTGAATTCTTGTGATGAATATTGTTATTTATAAAAATAATTGAATTTTGCAAAGAATTTTATTCAAAATGCCTTAAAATAATTGAATTTTCGGGAGTAATTTTGATATTTATCGACATAATTGAATTCTTGGGAAGAATTTTATTAAAATCTAAAAGAATAATTGAATTATTGCAAAATAATTTAATTAAAATTGTATTTAAAATAATTGAAATCCTAGAATGAATTTTATTGTTTATGAAAATAATTAAATAGTTGAGAAGAATTTGATCAAAATTTTCAAAAATAATTGAATTTCTGAGAAGAATTTTATTATTTATGAAAATAATTGAATTATTACGAAAAATTTTATTAAAATATTTGAAAATAATTTAATTTCGGTGAAAAAATTTGTTATTTTTGAAAATAATTGAATTCGTCATAAGAATTTTATAAACATTGTTTTAAATAATTAATTCTTTCGAAATATAATAAACATTATGAAAATTTCATTTTAAATAATTGAATTCTTGTGGAAAATTTAATTTTTGAAAATAATTGGATTTTTCAATTAATTAACTTCAAATGGTATTAAAAATAATTGAAATTCTTCTATGAGTTTTATTATTTATTAAAATAATTGAATTCTTGCTTAGAATTCAATCAAAAATTTTTTTTTTAAATTGAATTTACATGAAAAATGTTATTATTATTAAAAAAAATAATTTAGATAGATTACATTATATACTTCAATGTGTGCTTTACTTAAATTCAATAAACTTTACCATTTTTGTGGAAAAAATTCTTGAAAAAACATGCGTTTACACGAATTCTCCCCTTAAACCTTTTTTTTCTATTTAAACCCTCCTTTAATTTAAAAACCTTTATTTAAATTTTCTTTTAATTTAAACCCTCCTATAAGTTTAACTCTCTTTTTTATTTCTTTTCTTACGAACAATTAAAAATTGTTAGTTAATAATAACTAATCTTTAATAATAACAGTAATAACTAATTTTTAACTTTCAGTTTAAAAATAATAATTATTTCCAAGTCAAAAATAAAAAATAGTTTATTATTTTTAAACTAAAACTTAGAAGTTAGGTACATGAAAATAATAATTATTTTTAACGTAAAAGTTAATTAACAATAATTATTTTTATCATAAAATTAAAAGTTAATTAAAAATAATTAATTACTTTCAAATCATTTATAGTTGATTACTTTTAACCCAAAAATTAGTTTAAAATAACGAATTATTTTTATAATCCAAAAGTTAACAATTATTTAAAAATAAAAAATTATTCGTAACGTGAAATTTTACAATTATTCCCCCCCCCCCCCCTTTTCAAATTATTGTACAACTCTCGCCCCCTCATTAATTTACTACGAACGTGTTGCGGTCTTTCCTACTTTGATTCTTTTACTCTCGCATCATTCAGTGTCATCTTTGGAGATTTGTCTCCCTCCCTCTGTTTTCTTTCATTTTTTGTTTTGTTTTGTTAGAATTATAACAAACACGTGTCCAGTCACCCCTCGCGGCATCGTTCATTATCATTATCACACACTCACGATGATTGCACTTTGTCCTTTGGAATGTGTTCACGTCATGAACGGTTGTTTTTAATTTTTGCACGAGAAAGAAAGAAACGCATACCGAAAGCTATACGCACAAATCAATTATTAAATTTATAATTTTAAAAAACATTTTTTTTTTACTTGTAAAATTATTTTAGAACTATAACTATCGGCGAATATTACGAAACGAGGAAAGATAATTTTTCTATTTTCCTGATCATTGAGAATTTATAATTTAATTAAAAAAAAAACAAAACTTTAATAGGATCATAAATAATAATTAATAATAATTAAATAATTATATAGTAATAAATTCATTTAATTATTTAATTTATTAATGTTATTAATTATCACTATCTTAACAAAATTCTTTTACAGTGAAACTTGTAGGAATGCAACTCGATTATTTAAATTTTATTACAGTAAATAATTCAATTAATTCAATTTATTTTTATATTAATACAATTTTAAGTATTATTATTACCTATTAAATTAAATTTTAATTAATTATTCAATTAATATTAAATTATCTTATTACAATTTCTAATTAATATTTTATACATAAATTCACAATCATATTTTGTATATTAATTTCCAATTATTCACAATCTTCAAACAATAATTAAAAAGCGTATCATTCCAAAAAATTTCGTTCTTTTTTTTGGTTTTAAATTTAACATTTTTGAATGAACCGATCCCAATCTTTGGTGGGATTAATACAGATTTAGCGAGAGGAAAAAAAATGTGTCCCAGTGCCCTTGTAAAAGCATGAGGGTAGAAAATTGACTTGATTTTCCACGATATCTTTTTTTTCCTTTTTCGTTATCATGTCTATATTGTTTTTATCGACGCTTGGAGTTGAATAGTATCAAAAGAGAGAGAAAGAGAGAGAAGTCTCTCCTATATTGCACGAAGGGTAGCGAAGGTCGAGGGCAAAGCGTTTTCATTTCCGCTCTAATGAGAACGATACAATGAACGCAATTCAAGCCCAATGAAATCTCAACGAAGAATGTTTTTCAAGAGTAGACTTTCGGAAGTCTTTGATCAATTTTATAAATAATTTCCTGCTTTACAATCGCGAGCGGAAGTGACTTTTCACTTATAATATATATGCATATGAATATAGAACTATAATAAGTCAAATTTAATTCTAAATAGTGAAATATTTTAAGTTTTTTTCCTCTAAGTACTTTTTTTAAATAGAAATTAAAATTTTCAAAAATTTGAAATTCAATAACATATATAAGAATATTATTATAAAACATGAAGACATCGACCACTCCAAGTCTTCGACTCGGAGTTATCGCTTTCTTCATGTTTTACAATAATCAAAACTTGCTATCTTGTTACTGTAACTTCTTCAAAAATTATTTTCATCATTACGATTATTCATTTCTAGAATTTTCATCTAAAATTCTTCTTTAGGTCAATTCTTTATCAATTAAAGATGTTTTGAAAATAATTGAAATCCTGCAAAGAATTTTACTATTTATAAAAATAATTGAATTCTTGCGAAGAATTTTACTATTTATAAAAATAATTGAATTGCTTCGAAGGATTTATTACGATTTTAGAAAATAATTGAATTTATTCTAAATACATTAAAAATTTTTTTAAAAAATGAATTTTTCCGAGGAATTCAATTTCAATTATTTTCAAAATTTGCAATTAAAATTCTTCAAAAGTTGATTTTCAAAAATCAAAATAAAAAAAAATTGAACTCTAAAAAGAAAAATGCACCTCTAAACAGTAAAATTTAATCCTTAACAGCATGTGACTGTTACAGAAATCAATGTTAATTTTTTCGACCACTTTTCTCTTAAAATATTAAATAAATTAAGCTAGTTTTTTGTGAATAACTCTAAAATATAATAAAGAAGAGCAGTGATGTGCAAAAGTTTTAATAATTCTAAAATAAATTATAAAAAATACTTTGAAATCGGAAAAGACGAGAAATTGATTAAAAGTGATTTTGAGAACTGATAATTTTAAAGTTATATTTTAATAAATAATTTTAAAAATATTAAAACTTTTTCACATCACTGCCCTTTTTTATGATATTTTAGAGTTATTCACAAAAAACTAGCTTAATTTATTTAATATTTTAAGAGAAAAGTGGTCGAAAAAATTAACATTGATTTCTGTAACAGTCACATGCTGTTAACAGTGGAATTTAATTAACGCTAAAGCACTCATTAGCGAAACTTAACGCTGAATAGTTAAATATAACGCTAAAGATTAAAATTTACCTCTAAAGAGCAAAATTAAACTCCAATGAGAAAAATTTATCGCTAAGCAGCAAAATTGAACCCCAAAGAGTAAATTTTTAACGCTAAAGAGAGAAATTTACCTTTTAACAGCAAAATTTAACGGTAAAGAGAAAAATTTACTTCTAAACAGTAAAATTGAATCCAAAGAGTGGAATTTAACGCTAAAGAGAGAAATTCACTTCTAAAGAAGTAAATATACTAAAGAAAATTTGTTCGAGGCCATTAAAGAAAAAATGATGACTATTCTTTAAGTGATTTGAAAAGTATTAAGGAAAAAAAGAGGAGAGAAAGAGGTGATCTCAAGCTTGTTTCTCTTTACTCGTTAGTCACGGTCTCGCCTTCATGAATGAATTCATTCCCAGCTACGAAGAATAGTAGTATCTACCGCTATTACAACTTCTACTACTAATACCATCACCACTTATACTGTCATCACTGTCACTACAATCACCGATTCTTATATACATACGTGTTCATATAAATGACGAATCATGACTTTAACATTTTTTTTAAGGACCCTTTCTCAAACAATTGATCTTTGTTCTCTTACGAGTTTAATTTTATTGTTTATCACCAAAACATTTCTCTAATATACAAAGGCAAAAATGCCGACTTTTAAATTGAAACAATGTCAACTTCCTTTATTTCATTTTTTGACTCTAGTTACTCACAATGGTTTTTTAAACAAGAGAAAGAGAGAGAGACATTTTTTTAATTTATGACCAAGACAAAAATAATTAAAAGTACTTTCAAAAATTTATTTTATTATTTTTCACTCTTTCTTATATTTTCAGTCAAATTTTACTTAGCTTCAGCAATAATAAGATCACCTATTTATTTTTGAAAGCGTGTATACGCTAATTAATAAATTTCGTTGTTTATTTATAGTAGCAAATTAAACCAAAAAATTTACTAAACTGAATTAAATTTTTACTAAACTGAACCGAATGTTTAAGGAGGATGGTGACACCTACATAACCTCAAAAGTAAAATATTCTTGAAATTGTTTGTACAACAAATAAAAATATAATTAAAATTAATTTGATCATACTTTGAATGATTTAGTTATAAAATGTTAAGAAAACATTTATATTGAGTTAAAATATTTTAACAAATAATAATTTTTTAACATTCAATATTTTTTCTTTCAGCTTTAGAGAAAAACTACAATTTTTATCCAAATTTAACGAACAATAGCTTATTTTACTCGTTGAAACATTATCTTTAATCGTAATCTTTTTAATGTTGTTGAAAATACGTTGTTAAAAAATTGTTTAAAAAATAATATTTAAATTGTTTATATTTTTTAAACACAATATTTTCAACAATATTAAAAAGATTACGATTATAGATAATGTTTCAACGAGTAAAATGAGCTATTGTTCGTTAAATTTGGATAAAAATTGTAGTTTTTCTCTAAAGCTGAAAAAAAAATATTGAATGTTAAAAAATTATTATTTGTTAAAATATTTTAACTCAATATAAATGTTTTCTTAACATTTTATAACTAAATCATTCAAAGTATGATCAAATTAATTTTAATTATATTTTTATTTGTTGTACAAACAATTTCGAGAATTTTTTACTTTTGAGGTTATGTAGGTGTCACCATCCTCCTTAATAAACTCAAATAAATGGTCAGTAAACTCAACTATAATCGTTTGCTAAACTCTACCAACTATTTAATAAATTCAATTAAATATTTATTCAAATCAAATAAATATTTATTTCTGTTAAAAAAACTCAATTCTGAATAACCTAAAGTTTGGTAAACATTGTGTTTAAATTAAATTCTTTATTGAAAAAAATTGCTACTCGATTCAAGTATAATCGATAACTTGTCTATTATACCAACTCTTTATTATTTGTATTAAATATTCATTTGTAAAAAATAGTTTTTATTGAAATCAAGTAAATGGTATTTGCTTCAGATACTGAAATAATTGGTCCAAATACAATTTATTTGATTTATTAAATAAAAAATATTTGATTCAAGTAAATATTTATTTGATAATAGACAAGTAATCGTGAAAAAATTCTTTTAATTTATTATTATTTTTTTGCATAAACCTAATTTTAGGTTATTTAAAATAAAATTTACTTAAACTGAAAAAATATTTATTACAGTTCAATAAATATTTGGTTGAATTTAATAAATTTTGCGTTCCATAAAGGATCGAAATTTGATCATCGGAAACAAATTTTTACTTGAACCAAACAAATGTTTGGTTAAACAGAAAGAAAAATTTATTCGATTCAAATAACCGATTTATTGTCTGTTATCAAGTAAATTTTTTGCGACAGTAGCAATCCATTTATTTGGTTGATTCGACCAAAGTTTATTTGTTTCAACCCAAAATTTAGCTATTTCAACTAAAATTTCGTTGCTTCAATCAAAATTTATTTCTTTCAACCAGAATTTCGTTGCTCCAATCAAAATATTGTTGCTTCATCCAAAATTTAGTTGTTCCACCCAAAAATTTCGTTGCTTCAACCAAAGCAATTAAAATTTAATTAAAATTCTTAAGTTCTTCAATTAAAATTTAATTGTTTCAACCAAAACGTTATTGCTTCAATCAAAATTTAGTTGTTTTAACAAGAATTTCGTTGTTTCAGCCAAAATTTAATAGTTTCAATCAATTTTTTTCCAAAACTATACACTGAAAAAAAATTTATGTAATTCAACCAAACAAATACTTGATTATTAGGTATCAATTAAATATTTACTTGAATTAAATAATTTTTATTAAAGTCAATTAAATGGTATTTCTTTCAAATACTAAAATTAATGGTTCAAATACAATTTAATTGACTAAAACAAAAATTATATTTGATTCAAGTAAATATTTATTCGATAGCAGACAAGTATAAACGATTATTTGAATTAAATTTTCTTTTCAGTGCATTTATTGTTCTAAAACATAATTATTTCCCAGTGTACACTAATTAAAATTAGCCCCAAATTCTCATTGACATTTCACCTATAAATATATTTATAGAGAACCAAATAGAAAAAAAAAACCTACTACACCGAAAGAATCTTTTTTTTTCCATCGAAACGCACTTCTTTTAAATTCCAAACAAAATTCTTTTCTAAAATAAAAAAGAGAAAGAATAGAATACAAAATTCCCCGACCATATACTTTCTATTATAAACCATCCATCAACAATATTAATGAAATATTATCATCGGCTCAATAACAAAACAGGACCAAAAATAAAAAAAAAAAAAAATTAAGAGAGAGACTAGAGAAAGATCGCTTATGAAGACTACTCATGGGTCGAAGTACGAATTTCGGGTCAAATAAGATGGCTGATTCTTCAATCTTCTCTTTTCTCATTCTCTCTCCCTCTGTCTCTCTTTCCTTCTTTCTCAGTCAGTCGAAATTCCATCTGACGTGAATTCGTGTCACACACTCGAAACGAGGCCATCTTAAGGCTACTAATTCACCTAGTAGACTTACAAATTGTTGTCGATACGAGTGAATGAGAAAATTTGCTCTCAGTGAGATGAGGTAAAGACAAGAGATTTTGATGATGATGATGATGATGATGATGATGATTTGGAGTGGTGGGGGACCAACGTTTATCATTCATATCGCAGGCCTACTTTGGGCCCTGAAGCGAAGCCTTCGCCTCTTAGGAGGTCTGTTTCGTCCCTAACAAGAGATGGAATGAGAGAGGGACGAAGTCGAGGGGGGAGGCGTAAAGAGAAAGACAGAGTGAGAGAGAGAGAGGGGGGAGGGAGGAAGAGAGACTGAGTGAGCACCGTCTAGCAGTCAAAAGGAAAGAGAGGAGAGTGTCCGCCCGGAGGTCTGGCGGTGGGTCGAGGGGGTGTCAGAGGGACAAGGGGGTAGACGATGGCATTCGAGGAATGCCATGTAATAATGTTCATGAGAACCACTCGATAGGAGGCGCCACCACCCGGTACACCGCAACAATACTTCCTTAATATGTTAAAACCATAAAAAAAAAACCCTTAAAATATTCTCTTTTCAAAAAAGAAAAGGAAACTATATACTTCAAAATATTCCGTTAAAAATAGATAAAATTTATTTACTACTTTCAGTAAACTTTACTTCAAAACATTTCCATATAATTCTTTTGGCAATAAATATTTCAAATTATCAAATTAATTAATTACAGGGCTTGAAGCAGTAAAAGTATTTAAAAATACGGACTTTACTTTTTCAAAAATGAAAAATAATTATAATTTTTCATTTTTGGTCCGTAAAGTCCGTATTTTTAAATACGAGAAAACGATTTATTTAATTCAAACATATTTTGTTTAGATCAAACTTAAAATATCTTTGCTATATAGTCAAACATATTTAAGTTTAATTCAAACATATTTTTTGGTTCATTTAAAGAAATAATATATTTAATTCAAATATCAGTTATGGTTGATTTTAAATTATTTTTAATCAACTTTTAAGTTTGAATCAAACATAAAATTTTTAAACATATTTTTTGTTTAAATCAAAACAGAAAATATGTTTGAATAAAACATAATTATTCAAACAAATAATATTTTAGAATCAAAGCAGCAGATATTTTCTACATATTGGGATTAAGTTTACAAACTAATATCAATTAAACAAAATCACTTAAAATTATTTTTCCATTTGAATTAAGTATAATGCTTTCTCCGCAGTGTACCGACCAATTACTGACAAAAGTATAACCAGTCCGAGTCAAATAAGAGAACATTTTACTTAAAACTTTTTTTTTTATTTTACTTAAATTTTTCATAACTATAAAACATTATTTTCAAGAATTTTTGACTAAAATTCTTCTTTAAATGGATTATTTTTAATAATTTTCGAAAAAGTTATTTGACAATTTTCAAATTCATTTCTTTACAATATGTAATTTTACGAAATTTCAATTATTCGTAAATTTTCCAATTAAATAAATATTAGAAAATAAAAACTTAAAATAATATACTAAAAAAATTCAAAAAATAAAACTTTTTCAAAAAAATTAATTTCAAAATTCAACTATTTTTAAAAACTCACGCTATATTGCTTTTAATATTCAATTATTATCTAAAATTTTAACTGAAATTTATTTTTATGAAATGAAAATCAATTTTTATTAGAAAATTTTAATAGAATTTAATTATTTAAATACAAAAATAAATAATTTATTGAATAATTGAATATTTCTGAAAATTCAATTCCCATAAAGAATTTTATCAACAAATTTTTAAATAATTGAATTCTATCAACGAATTTTAATAAAACTTTTAAGAATAATTACATTCTTCGAGAAATTTGATTAAAATTGTATTAAAAATAATTGAAATTCTGTAATGAGTTTTATTATTTGTGAAAATAATTAAACGCCTAAGAAGAATTTTATTATTTTTGAACAATATTTAATTTTTCCGAAGAATATTTATTACTGTTGAAAATAATTGAATTTTTGCAATAATTTGTAACTTTTACAAAATTGAATTTTTTTTTCGTGTTTTTAACTAAACATCTTCTATAAATCCATTATTTTTAATAATTTTTAAAAAAGTTCATTAAGAATTTTCAAATTCATTTGTTTACAATTCAATTTTACAAAATTTCAATTATTCGTAAATTAGTCAATATTAAATATATATTAGAAAATAAAAACTTTAAATAATTTCAAAAAAAAATCGTCAAAAAAAGTTTTAAAAAAAAAAATAATTCCACAGAATTGTTAGTTAAAAATATGAAAAATTCAAATTTTCAAAGATTTTAATATGAAACCTTTTAAAATTCAATTATTTCTAAAAATTCACGCTCTAACATTTTTAAATCAATGTTTAAGAGAAAATTCTACTAGAATTCAATTATTTAAATACAAAAATAACAATTTATTGAATATTTGCATGTTTCTTAAAACTGAAATTTTCATAAAGAATTTTATCTATAAATTTTTAAATAACTGAATTCCTTTGACGAATTTTAATAAAATTTTTAAGAATTATTTTTGAGGAATTCGATTAAAATTATATTAAAAATAATTGAAATTCTGCAATGAGTTTTATTATTTATGAAAATAATTGAATTCCTAAAAAGAATTTTATTATTTTCGAAAATAAATGAATCCCCGTAAAAATTTTATTATTTATGAAAATAATTGAATAATTGCGAAGAAATTTATAAAAAAAATTCGAAAATATTCAAATTCCAATGAAATTTTTATTATTTTTTGAAAATAATTAAAAGTTTGTGCAGAATTTTATTAAATAATTGAATTCTTTTGAAAAATTTTATGAAAATAGTAGATATTGAAAATCATTGAATTGAGGAAAATTTTTGAAAATAACTGAATTTCGGAGAAGAATTAAATTATTTCTAAAGATAATTGAAATTTTGATGAGAATTTAAAAAATTTTTGGACATAATTGAATTTCTGCAAAGAATTTTATTCTTCAATTTTAATTTTATTATCCAAATTATTTCGTACAATTTACGAAGTTTTCATCCTTCTTGAATCAAATTACGAACTTTACGGACCTTTTTTCAAAAAAACGGACTATTACGGAATTTTACGGGATAACTTTTTTCTTATTAATTTAACATTTTTTCTGACTACCAAAAATTTTCCTAATTACCAAATTTCCCTGTTTTTCAATTATTTTCAACTTACAGACAGGAATTCAAATACTATATACAGAAAAATATAAAAAAAAATAAAATTTAACTTTTTGATCATCAAAAATGCCCAAAAATACAAAATATTATCAAAAATTTTTTCTCTAATACAGATTTAGAAGAACGTTTACTTTCCGATCGTCGTTACGGAAAAACATGTGAAAAAAATCACTGCTCGACATTCCCTCTCTCTCCATCTCTTTCAATTGTAACTGTGCAACTTTTTACATATTATTCGTTGCAACGTGTCTTCTCGAATGTGAATTTAATGAGAAGAATAAATCATTTTAATGTAACGCGAAAGATCGTTGTATCAGGTATGGATGTATGTGAGTATATGTGCAAAAGGGCGAAGGGGTGTGTGGGGGGGAGAAGCAAGAGAAAGAAATAAAAAGAGAGGAGAGGGGGGGGGGTCAAAAAGGGGGATAGAGAACCAGATGAAGAACCGAGATGAGAGACTAAAAAAGAGAGAGAGAGAGAAGGAGGGATGAAAAAAAAACCGGTATTTTTGCGTTGAGCTTCGAGGGGTGCATTTCGTTGCGATTATAAAAGGCAGCCAACCCCCGGTGGTGTGTCTAGACGACGTGGCCTCCGATCAAAAACAGACCACCGAACTGAAAAGGCTGAAAGGGCAAGGAACTCCTCACAATGCCAAGAAATTAAAGTTTCTTCGTACCTACCTAGTCGCTCATTCTTTCTCTCTCTCTCGCAATTGGTTTTTTTTCGCATTTCTCTGTGTCTCTCTTTTTCGATCGTACCGAATCCGTGTTACACGAGCAGGAGCAAAAATGATGGAGAGGGGAGTTAAAAAAAATTAAAAAGAAAAAAAAAGAAGAGAAATACATAGTAGTAGAGTAAAATAAAAATCAACGAGAGACGCGATCGCGGTGTTGTGGTGGTGGTGGTGGTCCCGGACGAAAGTCTCTGGAACGGACATAAAAGAGGAAACAAGAGGGGGTTGAAAGGGCTTTATTCTCTTGCTGGGATTCTGGGTCCCCGCGATGGGGTTGCACTTACATTGTACCAGATAACCCACTTTCCGTTATTTTCACAAAAAAAAAATAAAAAAAAAACAGTCACTATTTAATCCAACTAGGAGAGAAGAATACACTCGGGGCAATGTTTTATTCGAATCAAGTAAAATTTATTTCAGTTAAGTAATTGTACATTTTTCTCAAGGCAAATGTATTTATTTGATTCACATAAAAAAATTTATATGCTTAAAAATAATTTATTTGCTTCAAAAGGAAAATTTGTTTGTTTCAAAAGAAAAATTTATTTAGTACAAAATAGATTATTTGCTCCAAAGAAAAATTAATTTGCTTCAAAAAAAGTGTTTGATTAGAAAAACAAGTTATTGATTCAAACGAAAAATTTATTTGCTTCAAGAAAAATGTATTTGGTTCAAAAGAAAAATTTATATACTTCAAAAAATATATTTGCTTTAAAGGAAAGTTTGTTTACTTCAAAAAAAAAAAAATTTACTTGCTCGAAAAAAAAATTATTTGCTTCAAAAGAAAAATTTGTTTCCTTCAAAAACATGTATTTGCTTTAAAAAATATATTTAAAAAATATAAAAATATAAAAATATAAAAAAAACATAAAAATAAATAAATAATAATAATAATAATAATTAAATATAAAAATATATTTTCGTTAAAGAAAAGTTTGTTTACTCCAAAAGAAAAATTTATTTGTTGAAAAAATGTATTTCCTTTAAAAAAAATGTATTTGCTTCAAGAAAAAATTGTTTACTTCAAAAAATGTATTTGCTTCAAGAAAAAATTGTTTACTTCAAAAAATTTTTTTTGCTTTAAAGAAAAGTTTGTTTACTTCAACAAATTTATTTACTAAAAAAATTAATTTATTTGCTTAAAAAAAAATTTGTGAACTTCAAAAGAAAAATTTGTTTACTTCAAGAAAATGTATTTGCTTTAAAGATATGTTTTTTTGCTGCAAAAAAATTTACTTTCTTCTGAAAAAATTTATTTTTCTTTAAAAGAAGAGTTTATTTACTTCAAAAATTTTTTTTTTGCTTCAAAGAAAATATTGTTTACTTCAACAAATTTATTTACTAAAAAAAATTAATTTATTTGCTCAAAAAAAAAAAATTTGTTAACTTCAAAAGAAAAATTTGTTTACTTCAAGAAAATATATTTCAAGAAAAATTTATTTGCTCCAAAAAAAAACAAGATTTATTTGTTCAAAAAAATGTATTTGCTTGAAAAGAAAAATGTATCTACGTCAAAAAAATAAATATTTGCTTTAAAGAAAAGTTTGTTTACTCCAAACAAATTTACTTTCTTCAAAAATAAAAATTTGTTTACTTCAAAAAATGTATTTGCTTCAAGAAAAAATGTTTACTTCAAAAAAATTTATTTCCTTTAAAGGAAAGTTTGTTTACTTCAAAAAAAAATATTTGCTCCGAAAGAAAAATTTATCTTCTGCAAAGAAAAATTATTCGCTTTAAAGAAAAGTTTGTCAGAAATTCGTAAACATCAGGTACAATTTAAAAATTGAAAAACGAAATATAATGCAGTATTTTCTGCAAATAGAATAAAAAGGAAAAACATAATTTACCTATATCAATGGCTAGAGTAAATTACAACTTTGTTTTCTTTTTTTTTGCTCCCAGGTTTGCGATAAACCGGAAAGACAAGCTATAAATTTCGATTATTTCTCCGCAACTAACAGGAAATGATTTGTGACTATAAGAAATGCGAGATTAATTGAACTGGAAATATGATATCAATGCCTAATTGAACTTATTATTATTTTGGTCCAAGAAGATACATTCGTAATAAAAAATACCAATTGTAAAATATTTTCCATAACAAATAAATTCATTCAAACTAAAATCAATAATTCCAAAAAAAAATTGATAGAAATCGATAGAATTCGATAGAAATTCATTGATAAATTCATAAAAGAATTATTAATTTACATTTAATTCAAAAAATCCATTTCTATAACCACATTCTCATTTGATATATACACAATTTCGAGATGCAGAATTGAAATATCCCCCGATAGATTGGGTCTGAGTATATATACACACAAGTGGAATTGATAAAGACCTCTGGAATGTTAGATAATTCCATCTAGGACTATATAGCAAAGCAACAGCTGTGAATTCAATGAGGAATCTCACTTGTACACCAGAACCAGAGTCCAATGCTCTTTTTAGAATTTCCTACACACCGATATGATGTTCATGATTTCAAAAATTATTTACATTTTTAAAAAATTCTTCATACTTAAATAAATATTCCTGTATTTTTTCTTTTAAACAATGCATGTTTTTTTTCATTCAAATTTATGACTCGAAACATTTTCACAAAAAAAAAAAAAAGAAATTCTATAGAAAATTCCACTCCAAAAACATTTATTTGATTCAAATAAACGATAACTTGTCTATTATTAAAAAATGTTTCAGATTCAAATCCAGGGTGGTCACAAGTTTCAGTTTATCAATTTCCCTGACATTTCCCTGACAATTTACTGACATTAAAATTATTTTTCCTAACAAAAGTCTTTTTACAGGAAAATTTGAAAGTTTACGAAAAATAAATAATTAATTTCATTTTTCCCTGATTTCCAGACAAAATTTTCACTTTTTCCCTGACCCTAAAGAATATTCTGATTCACTCTAAAAATTATTAGATACTCAAAAAAATAAATCTCCGCGATACATTTATTTAATTTAATTATAAAATTATTCAAAAACATCAATAAATTCTTTTTTAAATAAATATTTAATCATTAATATTTTTCCGTAGGAATTAAAATTCTTCAAAACATTCAAATTCAAACCTTTTTTAAATTCAACAATTTAAATTACCATAAAATTTTTCAAAAAAAAGTTAATTATTTACAAAAATCCTTCGCAAGAATTCAATTATTTTTACAAGTAGTAAAATTTCTCAAAAAATTAAATTATTTAAAAAAAAATGTAATTTGTTAAAATTGAATTCTCATAAAGAATTTTATCAACAAATTTTTAAATAATTGAATTCTTTTGACAAATTTTAATAAAATTTTCAGGAATAATTGCATTTTTCAAGGAATTCGATTAAAATTGTATCAAAAATAATTAAAATCCTGCGATGAGTTTTATTATTTATGAAAATAATTCAAATTTCTCCAAGAATTTTATTATTTATAAAGATACTTGAAATTTTGACAAGAATTTTTTTTTAACTTTTGAACATTATTGAATTTCTGCGAAGAATTTTATTACTTTTGAAAATAATTGAGTTCTTGCAACGAATTTTATTCAAGTTTATAAAAATAATATTGAATTCTTGAAAAGAACTTTGTTAAACTTTTTTTAAATAATTGAATTCTTGCGATGAATTTTATAAAAATCTTTTTAAATAATTAATATTTTTCTTAAAATTGTATGAAATTTTGTCTTTTAAATAATTGAATTTCTGTGAAAATTATTTCGAAGAAATTCATTAAAATTTTGTAAATAATTGAATTTCTGTGAAATTTTGCCAAGAATTATATTAAAATTTTTCAAAATAATTGAATTTCGAAGAAGAATTTTATTATTTATAAAGATAATTGAAATTTTGACAAAAATTTTTTTTTTAATTTTTGAACATAATTGAAATTTGGCGAAGAAGTTTATAACTTTTGAAAATAATTAAATTTCTGGAATTATTTGTAAACCTTTCCAAATTCAATTTTTTGAGTACTTTTAACTAAAATTCTTCTATCAATTTAGTATTTATGAAAATTGTAAAAATTATTTATTAAATAATTTATAAGTAATTAGTAATAATTTTATGATAGTTCTTGAAAAATTAAGTTATTTGAAAAGAAATTAAGTTATAGAAAAAATTGAAGGTTTTATATTAAAATTCGTGGTAATTTTATAGTTTACGAGGAAAACAAAAAAAAAATCAAAATTTGGAGTTTTCTCATGAATTATAAAAATTCAATTTTTTCCAGTACTTTTACTAATAATCCCTGACATTTCCCTGATTCCCCGGATCAATTTTACTTTTCCTGACTTTTGCCTGGCTTCCCTGACCTGTGGCAACCCAGTTCATCTCTGCATTAATTATTTTAAATAATCTTCCAAAAGTTCTTTTAGAATTCAATTATTTAAATAAAAAAATTTCTATTCTTTATAATAATTGTAACTGTCCATGTTTTTTTCTTAAGTTATTAAGGTATAAAATCTTTTAAAAAGTAATTGAATTTTTTAAAAATATAAATAAAAATAATCAAATTTTTGAAGAATTTTAATTATAAATATGACTACGATTTCTCCGAAATTTTAAAAAATCAAAAAAAGAAAATTTTTATCAATTTTTTTATTTACTTTGTTCGAAAATAATTGAATCTTAAAAATTATGATAAAAGAATTCTAAGAATTAGTTTTTAAAAATATTTTAATGTAATTTTTCGAAAATAATTGCATTTCTTAAAAGAATTTTTGTATAATTTTAAAAAAAAACTAATTAATTTTTTAATGAATTTTAATTAAAAATTTTGAACATGATTTTTTTTCTCCAAAATGTTGAAAATAATTCTAAAATGTAATTATTTTTTGAATGTATTTGAATTTTCAGAAATTTATAATTGAAAATACTGAAAAAATATTGAATTTAAAAAAATTAGAAGCTAATTTTCATTTTTAAGTTTATATTTAAAGTTTTTCATTAAAATCTTTGATAATTCAATTATTTTCAAAATTTTGAATTAAAACTCTTAAAAATTTGTTTTTTAAAAATTGTAACGAGAAATACTTGAAAAAAAGTAATTATTTGCAATTTAATTTTACCAAATTTCAATTATTCAAAAAGATTTTTATTATTTAGATATATTTGAAAAATGTAATTATCTTCACTGAAAAAAAAGTTTCTGGTAATTTCAACCAGAACTTTTTTTTCAGTGTTCAAAAATGGTTTAAAAAATTATTATATAGTTATTTTTCGCACTTTAAAAATCTAAATAATTTGCATTTCATACCAAAAAATTTGGTATTTTTTTGCAATATTTGGTAAAAAAAAAAAGTCGAAATTTTTGAAAATAAATTGAAAAAAGTCTCAATTTCTTAATATCCCTGACTTTACGGACATGTGGCCACCCTGAAATCAAATTTTATTTTGTTCAAAGAAACTTCCTTCGGTATTTAAATAAAACACCGAAAAATAATTATTACCAAAAATTTTCCATTTCCATCCCCCCGAAAGCATTGAAAATCATCATCACAGGCCTCGGATCGACTTTTGTAGTTGAAAAAAGTCGAAAAAGTCGATTGTAATCTTGAAAAAAGTCGAAAAAGTCGATTGAAATCTTAAAAAAAGTCGAAAAAGTCGATTTTAATATTTTTAATATTTCCAATTCAAATATCAAAACAATGTACACTACGAGGGTTTATTATTGCAATTGAATAACAAAATTTTGACATAAAAAGTTATCTAATATTTTATATAAATTATTATGATAATAATATTAGAATAACAGTAATTAAAAAATGAATAATACTTTTCTTATTTAAGATACTATTTTTCAACAAATATTAATAATGGGTCAGAATTTTTCAAACAGATCACCTAAAACTAAAAAATTTTCTTTTTGAAGCAAAATATTTTTTCTACTCTTAATATGGTTAAGAAGTTAATAATTATCATTGTTATTGACAATTATTATGAATAATAATCAAGTTTCTCTGATATTTGTTAACATTTTAGGCATTTTTTAAACAAAAAATGTTTATATCATATGTACATTCTTTTAAAAACTTTAAAAACTTATTAGCACAAACAATTACATTTGTTTTGAACAAATTATTTACTTTTTAAACAAATAAATGAATTATTTCTGCAAAAATATAATTTTTTTTCTTATTTTAACGAGTTTAAAGTCAGGTAAAGCTCTACTCATGGAGAAAAATAGTTAGCTATATTTCAGCTAATTTTTAGCTACCTTAGCTATAACCTTAATTGTTATTATATGGATAGCAATTATTGTTAGCTAATGCAGCTAATAATTAGCTAAAATAGCTAACTTTTTTGCTAAAACAGCTAATTATTAATAATAGCTAAAAATTCGCTATCCATATAATAGCAATCTCATTTTTCTCCGTGCTTGATTATTGATAACTACATTATTGTTCATATGATTGTTACAACAATGGTAATTATTAAATTCAAAATAATTTTTTACCAAAATCGACATAGATTACTTAAATAAACATAAATTTGGCTGCAAAAAAATTTTAATAAAAAGAACTAAAGTTATCTATTTGTTAATTAAGATTGTTTGCAACAATTTAAATAAATTGTATTATAAATTATTATTTGTCTGGTGGTCATGCTAGACTAATTTAAATTGATTTCATGAAAAATAAATAAATAAACATGATTTTTTCTAAAAAAATATTGCAAATTGTTAACTTTGAGTAAAAAAAATTATAAACAATTTAAAATTCAAAAATTGGTTTAGAGGGATCTTTTAGAAATTGTATCCCCTTTAATTTACATTTTATAAACAAATAATATACAAAATTATAAAAAATAAAAAAACAAAATATGTATATTTTCGAATAGTGCAATTCAAGACGAAACAAACCCATATTTTAAAATTTAAATCCGTTAATTGAAACTCCAGAAAAAAATTTGTTAATTTAGCAGTATTAAACAATTCAATTGTTAAGAACTTTTACAAAAAAATTTTTTGGCTTAATATTTTCAGGGATTCTTCTTAACCATATAAGAGTAAAAAAGAATATTTTCGTTTAAAAAAAAAATTTTTTAGTTTTAGGTGATCCGTTTGAGAAATTCTGACACAAATATTTTTTTTAAGATAAGAAAAAAAGTTGAAAAAGTTGCATATTTTTAGAAAAAGTCGAAAAAGTCGCATTTTTTTTAGAAAAAGTCGAAAAAGTCGCATTTTTTTAGAAAAAGTCGAAAAAAGTCGCATTTTTCAAGATATCCGAGGCCTGTCATCAGCAAAAATAACAAAAAAAAAAAAGGGAAAAAAATGAGCAAACATTATTTCCAGTCGAGATATAGAAAAGAGGTAAATTGTCGAGAGGAACTGTGTTAAAGCAAAGGCAACGGAGTATATAAAGTATCGTGTAAATTGTTGAAGGGGTGATTTCCTTGGAAGCGTTGATGCGAATCGAAGGCACAGTGTCTTGTGCTTGGGTTTATGCACCCCGAGCAAGTCCAAAAAAAAGGAGAGAATGAAGAAAAAACGAGTGTTTAGCTGCTTCTGCCTCCTATATACCACTGCAATGTATGTTAACTATATAAAAGCCAGAAGGGAAAGCCACGACAGATGGCACCAGCAAGTGGAGAATAGGCAACGACGAGCAAGATCACTAACCCCGATAGGCGAAAGACCCCGAACAGTTTAATTCCCTCTGGCCTTGACAGATGTCGCCACGAAATGGACTCGCAATTTCTGCGTCATTCCCAACATTTATATATCTATATATTATCATTATTATCAAGTTCATTAATTAATATAATATATATATTAAATTCTCTCTAAATTTCAATTAGTAAAAATAACTAATTTGATAGTAAAAAATCAGTCACTCATTCAAATAGTAATATTTTACTAATTAAATGTTTAATAATAACTAATTTTAAGTTAAATTTACTTTTAGGTTACGTTAAAATAACTCAAATTTTTGGTAACTAATTCAATTAGTGAAATTTGACTATTTTTGTAGTTATTTATTTACTACACCCTGAGAAAAATATTATTTAAACCAAATATATTTTATTTCAGCTAAATAAACGTATATTTGTCTCACACTGAAAACAAAATTTATTTGATTCAAATAACCGATTAATTGACTATTATCAATTAAATATTTAATTGAATCAAATAATATTTATTGGAGTCAATTAAATGGTTCAATTCATATTTGCTTCAAATACTGAAATTGTTGGTTCAAATACCATTTAATTGACTCCAATAAATATTATTTGATTCAAGTAAATATTTAATTGGTAATAAATAGTCAAGTAATCGGTTATTTGAATCAATTAAATTTTTTTTTCAGTGCAGAACCAACTAGACTTTTTATTTCTTTTAAATAAAAATTTTATTCGACATAAATAAAACATATATTTGAGCCAAATAAAATTTTATTTAAACCAAATAAAATTTATTTGAAACAAATAAAAAGTCTAGTTGGTTCTGAGACAAATATACCATTTCTCTGGGTGTAATAATTAGTAATTTTCTACTAATAAAATGTTATTTTTTACAAATTGCTGATGATGCAAAAAGTCAGACACGATTTTATTAATAATTAGTTACTTTTAAGTAATTCAGATTTAGAGAGTTATTTTATTATATTATAATAATAGTAATAAAAATAATATCAATGTATATTATCAGGGTTGCCACAAAAATTTAAATAATTTATTAAATAATTGAATATTTCTTTAAAATTGAATTTTTATGAAGAAAAATTTTTATCAAAATTAAAAAAAAAAATTTTAAGAATAAATGCAATTTTCTATCATTTTATTTAAAATTGCATAAAAAATAATTGAAATTCTGCGATAAGTTTTGTTATTTATGAAAATAAGAATTTTAATAAAATTTCTTAAATAATTAAATTATTTAGAAGAATTTTATTTTTTACGAAAATAATAGAATTGTTTCGAACATTTTTACAAACATTTTTGACAATAATTGTATGCCTAGGAATAGTGTTATATTTTAAGAAAATAATTGTATTTTATGATCAATTTTATTATAATTTTTTTAATTTATGAAGCATTTTATCAAATTTTTTTTAAATAATTGAATTCTGGAAAAGAATTATATTATTTATGAAAATAAAATTAATTTCTTGGGAAGAATTTTATTCTAATTTTTTTAAATAATTAAATTCTCGTAAAAAAATGTAGGTATTATTTGTGAAAATAATTTAATTTTCAAGAAGAATTGTATTCAAAATAATTGAATTGTATAGGAAAATTTTATTAAAATTGCAATTTTATTAAATAAATCTTGTAAAGAATTTTGTCAAATTTTTTTTAAATACATAATAGAATTTTTAAAAGAATTTTATTTAAATTTTTGTAAATAATTGAATTTGTGAACTATTTTTTTTCAATTCTCCGAATAATATATATTTGAATTCTTTCGAGAAACTTCATTAAAAGATTAAAAATAATTGAATTGGTGCGAAGAAATTTATTAAAAACTGGTAAGTAATTGAATTTCTGTGAAATTTTAATAAAATTTTTATTGAATTCTTTTGGAAAATTTAATAAAAATAATTGAAAGGAGGGGAATTTTTTTAAATAATTCAATTGAAATTTTTTGAAAATAATTTGAATTTTGGAGAAGAATTTTATTATTTATAAAGATAATCGAAATTTTGAGGAGAATTTTTAAAAATTTTTGAACATAATTGAATTTATGCGAAGAAGTTTATAACTTTTGAAAATTATTGAATTTCTGTAATTAGTTGTTCTTAAAATTTTTATTTAAATTCATTAAAAATTAATATTTTCTAAAATTTCAAATTGAAACCTTTAAAGTTCATCTATTTATCAAGATTGTACACGCAACTCTTTTGAAATTAATTAAATTTGAAATTTTTAATTAATTTCTAAGTAATAATTTTATGATAGTTCTTCAAGAATTAAGTTATTTAAAAAGAAATTATTGTCAGAAATAGAAAAAATTGAAGGTTTTTTATTAGAATTCGTGGTAATTGCATATTTTATGCGAGGCAAACGAAAAAGACACCATAATTCAGAATTTTCTTATGAATTCTAAAAATTCAATTTTTTCCAGTACTTTTAATAAAAATCCCTGACTTTTCCCTAACCTGTGCCAACCCTGATTATTTATAAAAAAAATACAACAAAAAATTTCACCACTGAAAAAAACACGAACTTTTTCTTCAACCAATTTGTTATAATAAAATAAAAAACTCCCAATAAATTTTGTCAAAAATTTAAAGAAAAACATTGATAACTGACTATAAAAGAGGGCAAAATAAATAGAGGAAGGAATTTCTAAGAAAAAAAAGAATTTAATGAAGAATTTACTACTCGTCCCTTTTTTCGGTAAATACATATAAACTTGTGTTAATAAAACGATGATTCAGCCACAAATGACAATCATGATCAGAAAGACAGAGAGAGAACGAGAGAGGGCTAAATCAGAGCTGGAAATTTTTTATTACAAGTTCAATGATACGATGAATATTTTAAAGTAAAAACTAGATATGTTAATTAGATATTTATTCTTGTCAATGAATTTTTAAGTGAAAAAAATTGAAAGTAAATAAAAATTATTTACTTATAATAGATAAAAAAAAATTGTATTATGTTTAAAAACTGATTTATATATTTGAAGTTTTTCAAAGACAAAATAATAATAACAATAATAATAATAATGAAATTAATAATAATAATATTAAAAATAATATAGTAATAATAATAATAAAAATATCAATAATATTTTTTACTAATTATTATTATTTTATAATATATTAATATTTATACGAGATGAATTATTATTATTATATTATTATAATTATAAATTTAATTTAATTATATTATTATCAATTATTTATATTAATTCAATTTATGTGATAATTACCAAATTGTGAGTGTAATTAAAGCCAATAAAAATTTCTTAAATTTCTCTTTATCATCTACAAATTATTTCTTAGAAAAAGTTATAATTCTTTATAACTTCATTGTTTATTAATTTTAAAATATCTATATTTGAATTGAAATATCTCTATTAACAAATTATAATAAAAAATTGTTGTTAATAATTTCTTTCATTTAGAAGATAAAACTGTAATTATTAGGGTTTATTAATTAAAAAAAGGTGAGATAAACAAAATTGCTGTTAAACATTAATTAATGTTATAATTATTATATTAATTATATTTTATTAATAAAATTACTAACTATTCAAATAGTGTTAATAACATTATTATAATATTATTATTATTTATTAAAATAAATATTTACTCGACATAAATATTTACTTGCAAATAGTCAAATAATCAAAATTATTTGGAGCAAATAAATAAAGTAAATAAATAAAATCCCAACAGGAATTTTTTCTAATTTAAAAATTATTAATTCCACTAAATAAAAAAAATTTTAATTTAATTCTGAAATTAACTAATAAAATTAATTTCAAAACGAAATAATTTTTTTTCATTTAGAAACAATTATGGAGTATAAAATTGTCAAAAATTAAAACATATAAATAGTAAAATATTTTGGCAAACAATAAGAATTTAAATATAATATTAAAATATAAATATTAACAAATAAAATACACAATTTTTTTTAGTCAATTTTGAAACAACAGGAAATTCTTCGTTCTCGATTTCAAACTTTTGTGAAACGTTTCAGTTGACTTAACCTCAAAACAGACATTGTTGACATTCTTTGTCTTGATGAAAGTCAATAATATTATATTTCACCAAGTTTCTCAAATGTCCATTAAGGGTCTTAAATATTATTTTCGACATTATTCTTATTTGCAATAACGTATTTCTTTGTCTAAAATACTTTCAATTTTTGCAAAAAATGAAACAAATTATTTTTCTTCATTATTCCTTTCCTATAATTACTAATCGTACCAAAAAATAATGTTAATTAGTATCGAAAAAATTAGTAACGTTTACAAGTACGAATAAAAGTTTCTTTTGTCACACAATATAAGACAAAGAAAAATTCATTATTCGTCTCCGGGTTAACCTAACTTTTTTCCATCATTCATCATGTATTAAATTTGACATTGAATATAAATTAGCAAAACGAGAAATCAAATATTCCCAAAATAATAATAATAATAAATTGGTAAACAAACTTACAGAAATGATAAAACTCGGGCATAATTGAAAATACACACGCAAACTTATAAAAACGAATCTTTTTACAGACTATAGATAAAAAGTTTTTTTAGCACAGCCGACAATAAAATTTCATCTTATCCAGAGTAATATGGACTCACAAAGTAAATCATATTTCGTCTGACAGATCTACGCAACGCGTGTTGACTTCCCCTGCCAATTTTTTTTTCATTCTTTTTTTTTTTGTCTTTTTTCTCGTTATATCCCACTCTTTCTGAATAATATTCTCTCGAGGTAAACAAGAAGGAAACCCCCGGTAGGTGGCGCTTTCAATGTCGCAGTATAATTGAATTTTCAGCAAAAGCATGCTTTTGGAGAAAAATAAATTCTAAAAATTTACAATTGAAAAAAAAAAACTTACCGATATTGAAAATAATTCACTGATGACACCAACGGAGGGCAAATAATGATCAATTAATCCACAAGAACAAACTTTAAACAATGTCCGATATTGGCATTGACATTTACAACACTATAATAACGATGCAAGATTATCGACCCGACTTTTTCGTTTCGTTCATTTTTTTTTGGCCAACACACGCGGTCCCACCTAACCTCGAAACAAGAAAGTAAACGAATTTTACGCAATAATACAGTGAGTTGAGAGATATTACGTTGGAAATAACACCGATTGGCATGCTTCGAGAAACTTGGGATCTGTGCACCGCGCGGACCGACTTCCTGCATCTCAAAATTGACAATAATACAGGTGAATTAATTGAATGCTTACCATCCATTGAGTCTTCAAGGTCCTCATTCTGGAGATAGGAAATATCTGAAACCCACAAACACCACGGGTTAGCGGAAAAATCCCTCGTGTTTTTGGGCAACCTCGTCCCATCCACAGGCACTCACTCACCCGCCATCTTGTAACAAACTGACGCGCACTCTTGCGGCGGCGAAGCCAAGTTTCTTACAAGATATCGAGAGTTATCGCACTGCGATTCGATATATCGATTATATTCAAATTTGAATTTTTACCATTTTCTTCTTTCTCCTGTTTATTTCAATTTAAAAACAATTTTAATAATTGTTATTAACTAGAACAGTAGAAATTAAATAGTCTATTATAACTGCATTTTCATTTCAGTAAATAAATATATCCGAAAAATTAAGAATTGCAATAATTATCAATAATATTAATAAATTACTCATTCTAAAGAGAATTCACAAAGAGAAAAGAAAAGTTTAATGATAAAAAATAAGAAAAAAGGAAATAATATTAGTAATTTTATAATAATTGATCAAATAAATAACAGTAAATTGTAAAATAAATACATAATTATTAAAAAAATAATTATTTATTTATTTTCTACTTTTATTAATTATTAATTAAATAAAATAAAATTATTTCAATAAATAATTATTAAAAAGGGGAAGTTAATAATAATAATAATTATTATTAACTAAAACAGTAGAAATTAAATTTTTATAAATCCTCTATTATAACTGCATTTTCATTTCAGTAAATAAATATGACCGAAAAATTAATAATTGCAATAATTATCAATAATATTACTAAATTATTCATTGCAAAGAAAATTTAAAAAAAGAAAAGAAAATTCCAATGATACAAAATATAAGAAAAATGGAAATAATATATTAGAAATTATAATAATTAATAAAATTTAATAGTAAATAAAAAAATAAATACATAATTATTAAATGAATATTTATTTATTTCGTACTTTTTAAAATTTTTAATTAAATAATTAAAAATTAATTCAATGAATAATTATTAAGAAGAGGAAATTAATGATAATTATTATTATTGAATTCAAACAGTAATAATTATTATTAATAATCAATTAAAATAACAATAATAATAATAATAATAATAATAATAATAATAATAATAATAATAATAATAATAATAATAATAATAATAATAATAATCAATTAAAACAACAATAATAAAATATTTAATTAATACACAATTATTATATTAAACATTAAATAATAATTAGTAAATTGCATCTATTTTGCGGGTAGAATAAAAGAGAAAATTCAAAAACTAAATTATAATAAATTCGAAAATAAATTAAAATATTAGAAGCAATAATTATTTTTTAACAAATTCTTTCAAATAAACCACAAGTTGTTAAAGAAATGTAAATAAAAATAAATATAGCTATTTAAATAAATAAACACATATTACATTAAAATATTTATTTACATAAAGTTCAATTGATAATTAATTAATAAATTAATTGTAATTGATTTTGATTGATCCTAATTAATATTTAATTTAACAAAGCGAAGAAAACCGAAAATGGAAAATGAATAAAAAGTTAAATTAATAATTAATTATTAAAGATTACTCTGAAAAAAACGATTACAGGATAAAAAATCCAATCCAAAAAGTTCAGACCGAAAAATCCAAGAAAAAAAGTCCAAAGTTAAAAAAATCCAAAATAAATAAAAAAGGTCGAAAATAAATAATGAAACATGTGAAAAAGGCACGTTTTTACTTTTTATGCAATAAAATCGAAATTTAAAATGTTAATGTGAAAATCGCAGGATTTTAATTATTTACATAAATAATAAAATTCTTGACAAAAATAATTCAATTATTTTCATAAATAAAAAAATTTCTAGAAAAATTTTTAATTATTCTATAAAATTTCTAAAACAACTATTCCAAGAAATACAATTTTATTTTCAACAATTTTGGTAAAATTTTGAACAAAAATTCAGTTACTTTTTTTAATATAATTCCAATTAATTTACTCCATTAACTTAATTATTTTCAGAAATTAAAAATTTTAAGTTTAGAAATACTTTTGATTCACAGTCATCGAAATGAGGAACTCAAAACAAGAACAATTTCATTGTTCTGGATTCTTTGGATTTTTAATTTCTTTCGACTTTTTGACCAGGACAAAAAATCCAAAAAATAAGTCCAAAATGAAACTATTTTTTTCCTTTTTTGGATTTCATTCACTTTAGATTTTTTGTTTCTTGTCCGGTTACCGAAAAAAACATTTTTGCAAATATTTTAATTAGAATAAATTTTATAACCTTCTTTGTCTTAAATAATTTTTATTTATTATCTAAAAAATCAATGCTTTCAAAATCTTTTTAGTTAATAAACAAAAGTATAAAAATAAAATAAAAATGTAAAAAAATAAATGTTTAATATTAATTTTAAACAAATATTAAAATAATATCGTCTAAATTCGAACAGTTACAGTAGTAATAATAATAATTAATAATAATAATATTGAAAATAATAATAATAATTATAATAATAATAATGAGTTAATTAATAATTAGTTAATTGAAATAATTAATTAAGAAAATGAATAATATTTTCTAATTTTGGAAATAATTTATTTTCAATTAAAATTATAATAATAATTAAGATTGCAGTTCTAATTATTATTAATTATTATTTTTTATTGAAATAAACAAATAATAACAAAAGATTGAAATCATATCTGACAAATTAATTGCTCCAGTAATATAACAATTGTTCTAATAATTGTGTCTCTATTTTATATTGTTTCCAATTAGAAGTGAGTACAGCTCATCATCGAACCTGGCATAATATTAAACATTCAATCGATCATCAATACTGTGATAATTCCTTAAGATCACGTATTCAATTAGGAAAAGAGAAACTATTTTGTCTCTTTTGTTTTCCATTATAATATTAATATAAATATTTTTCTTTATAAATTTTCATCTATTTTCAATATTTACTAATTTTAATTAATTTAATTAAATAAATTACTTATAATTTGCAGATTGAAAATCAAAAAAATAAATAAAAATAAAATTGAGAAAAAACTGAAGAATAATAAAATAGAAAGAAATAACAAAGGAAAGTAAAGCAGAAAAAATAATAATAAATTAAAATACTTCTGTATTTTTTCAACTGAAATTGAGAAAATATTACAACAAAAAAATAATTATTTATATATCAAATCTGTAATATTAAATATTAAAAATTAAAAAAAGAATAAATAAAGAATGCAATAAATGAAAAAAAGATTTTATATTTGTTTTTTATACAAATCTCCTCGATTCTCGTTATTTAAATAATAGAATTGTTATTAATAAAATTATCATACACAATTGATTAAATATGCAAAATTTCTTTGTAAATCGCAGAGAAATTCTTTTTAATAAATGTGAAATGTCTTAAACGAATGAAGTGCACGTTCGCGATATCAAAGTGTAATTGTGCAGGTTATCAATAACTGACAGATTGTTTCGCACTCATTTAGACTTGTATAAGTGTATATGTGATGTTCTCTTGAACAGTCATTTGAAACTGCCTATGGCAAAGTGTACGTTCTTCAAAACCTTTCTTCAACAAACTGTGTTTTATTTTCCTTCTTTTTTCATTTATTTCAAAAAAAAATTATAATATTTAATGAATAAAAAACATCGAAAATTCCCATAGTGCTAAATTACATCCTGAACGGTAAATATTATAAAGAAAAAAAATTACTTATCATTTTCTCCAGAAAATAAATTCTCATTTTTCAATAAAATACTTTTGAAAAAAATAAATAAAACTTAGAAAAATAATTCTAATTAATTAATTTGATAATTTCCATATTTATTGTTAAATTTTAAATAATGCGATTCATATTTTATTTATTTACTTTTAAAAAATATAATAATGTAAATTTTTTATCAATTAATTTCAAATTTATTTTAAAACTATTTCTTTTTTTTTTAAAAAAAGAGAAATAGATGAAAAAATTTGTAAAACAATTTTATTTATATGTATGTAATTTAGAGTGCCACTTTTATTTTGCAATTTATTCACGACATTTCAAAAATTCATTTCAAGTGGAGAAAGAGAAAGAAAGAGAGATTAAAAATAAACAAATATTTAAATTATTAAAACAGCTAAATTTCAGATTTCCGGATGTCTAAAAATGACGTGGGAGAATCTGCATGTGCTACCACTCAGCCTCTTTATTTTGATCCCTGTCACTTTTATTATCACGTAGGTCATTAAAATGTTTAAAAATTTGACAAATTCCGCGAAAATAAAATTTAATTGTCAAATCATTTTTTAAGACAAGTTATTATTATTATTTTTACTATTATTAGTATTTATTATTGAAATAAATTATTAAATAATAATAATAGGTAAATAAATCAATTAATTAACATTTAATATAAACAGGGTTGCCACAAATATTTAATTTTATTATTCCCTGACTTTTCCCTGATTTCCAGACAAAATTCTCACTTTCTCCCTGACCCTAAAAAATATTCTGATTCACTCTAAAAATTATTAAAAACTCAAAAAAATGTTCTATTACATTTATTTACAAATTTAGTTAATTGTAAAATTATTCAAAAACATAAATAATTTCTTTTTTAAATAAATATTTAATCATTATTATTTTTCCGTAGGAATTAAAATTTTTCAATACATTCAAATTCGAACCTTTTTGCAATTAAACAATAATTTTTTTGTTATAAATTAAATTACCATGAAATTTTTCAAAAAAAATTTTATTATTCACAAAAATCCTAATAAAATCCTTCGCAAGAATTCAATTAATTTTAAAAAGTAGTAAATTTTCTCAAAAAAATTCAATTATTTGAAAAAAATGTAATAAAATTCGTTGCAATAATAAATCGATTATTCGGTAATTCATTTCTAAATCAATTTTTTTATTAGAAATTTCTAGAAGAATTCAATTATTTAAATTAAAAAATAAATAATTTATTGAATAATGGAATGTTTGTTAAAATTGACTTCTCATAAAGAATTTTATCAACAAATTTTTAAATAATTCAATTATTTTGACAAATTTTAATTAAATTTTTAAGAATAATTACATTTATCGAGGAATTTGATTAAAATATTGTATCAAAAATTAATTAAAATCCTGCGATAAGTTTTATTATTTATGAAAATAATTAAAACTTTTCCCAAAAATTTTATTAAAATTTTTCTAAAATAATTGAATTTCAGTGAAGAATTTTATTATTTATAAAAATAATTGAATTCTTGAAAAGAACTTTGTTAAATTTTTTTTAAATAATTGAATTCAAGCGACGAATTTTATAAAAATCTTTTTAAATAATTGATATTTTTCGAAAAATGTTATGAAATTTTGTATATATTAAATAATTAAATTCATGTGAAAATTTTATTATTTATCAAAATAATTGAATTATTTTAAAGAAATTTATTAAAAATTTTATAAATTCTTGAATTCCTGTGAAATTTTAACAAGAATTTTATTCAAGTTTTTAAAAATAATTGAATTTTGAAGAAAAATTTTAATAATTAAAACAATAATTGAAATTTTGACGAGAATTTATAAAAAATTTTTTTTTAATAATTGAATATTAAAGAATTTTATTATTTATAAAGATAATCGAAATTTTGACAAGAATTTTTAAAAAATTTTTGAACATAATTGAATTTTTGCGGAGAATTTTATTCCTTTTGAAAATAATTTAATTCTTCCAACGAATTTTATTCAAGTTTATAAAAATAACTGAATTTCGGTGAAGAATTTTATTCTTTATAAAAATAATTGAATTCTTGAAAAGAACTTTGATAAATTTTTTTTAAATAATTGAATTCATGCGACGAATTTTATAAGAATCTTTTTAAATAATTGATATTTTTCGAAAAATTTTATGAAATTTTCTTTATTAAATAATTGAACTCATGTGAAAATTTTATTATTTATGAAAATAATTGATTTATTTCGAAGAAATTAATTAAAAATCTTGTAAATTATTGAATTCCTGTGAAATTTTGCCAAGAATTTTATTAGAGTTTTTAAAAATAATTGAATTTCGTTGAAGAATTGTATTATTTATAAAGATAATTTAAATTTTGACGAGAATTTTTAAAAAAATTTTGAACTTAATTGAATTTTGGAGAAGAATTTTATTATTTTTAAAAATATAATTGAAATGACCAGAATTTTTAAAAATTTTTGAATATAATTGAATTTCTGCGAAAAATTTTATTATTTTTGAAAATAATAAATTGAATTTCTGGAATTATTTGTAACTTTTCCAAAATTCAATTTTTTTTAGTATTTTTAACTAAAATTCTTTTAGCAATCTAGTATTTATGAAAATTATAAAAATGATTCATTAAATAATTTATAGACGTCAAAATTTTATGATAGTTCTTGTAAAATTAAGTTATTTAAAAAGAAATTATTGTCTGAAATAGAAAAAATTCAAGGTTTTGTATTAAAATTCGTGGTAATTTCATAGTTTACGAGGCAAACAAAAAAAATCATTAAAATTTAGAGTTTTTTCATGAATTTTTAAAATTCAATTTTTTCCAGTACTTTTACTAAAAATCCCTGACTTCACTGTAAAAAAAGAGCGTCTTTGTTTAAGACGTTTACGTGGTCACATTTAAGACGTTTATAAGCGTCTTATTTGCCTTCTAAAATGCATGTATTTGGAGGTTATGTTTTTCATTTAAGACGCTCAAATAAGACGCTTATTTACATAATAAGACGTTTATAAACGTCTAAGCGTCTTATTTTTAGACGCCATTTTTTGCAGTGTTTTCCCTAATTCCCCTGACCAATTTTACTTTCCCTGATTTTCCCTGAATTTCCTGACTTCCCTGACCTGTGGCAACCCTGATTATTATTAAAATCATTCAATAAAATAAAATCGTTTTTTGAGTTAAAGAAAAGAATTTCCGCTTTTTTGAAATTGATTTCCAATAATTAGATTAATATGCTTATTAATTGTGATAGAGATAATTTTTGGTTTTTTTTATGGAATTATTTTTCGATTTTTCTTTAACGAGACGTTCAGAAGAAAAAAATGCTTTTGTGTATATAAACTTATCACTCAACTATTGTATGTTTAATAAAGTGTCATATTTCAGATACACTATATCAGTTCAGTGGGATCACGTAGTACCTGGCTTCCCTTACATATCGGAGACAGGAACATTATCTCCTGAATCCTGCATTTTTGCACAATTTCTTAATATTGCTGCTCTTTTACGTAAGTTTCATGAAAAAACAAAAAAATAAAAATTGGAAAATAATTATGATTACACAATTTATAATGGATGTAGAAAAAAAAATGACAAGTGAATGTTTGAATATGAAAAATATTTTTTTTTAATAAATAGATAAAATGGGGGAAATAAATAAATAGAAACAAAAATAAATAAATGAAAAATTCCATGGAATTTTCGTGGAGTTTCCATGGAAATTGTGCAAGTTTTTTATTTTAAAAATATTTTAATATTTCCGGGGTTGTTATAGGTCAGGGAAATCAGGGAAAAGTCAGAAATTTTTATAAAAATACTAGAAAAAATTGAATTTAGAAAAAGTTACAAAATGATTGCAGAAATTCAATTTACTTTCAAAAGTAATAAAATTCTTCGCAGAAATTCAATTCTGTTCAAAAATTTTTACAAATGCAACGTTAAAATTTCAATTATCTTTAAAAATAATAAAATTCTTTTCCAAAATTCAATTATTTTCAAAAATTTTATTAAAATTCTTGGACAAAATTTCAATTATTTTTAAAAATTTTCCTCAATTCAATCATTTTCAATAGTATCATCTATTCTAATAAAATTTTCCAAAAGATTTCAATTATTTAAAAACAAGTATTGATAAAATTTAAAGCAAACATTAAATTATTTTCAAAATTTTGTTTTACAAGAATTCAATTACATTTCACAAATAATGAAATTCTTCGCTAAAATTTAAATATTTTTTCAAAATCTACTATTTTAATAAAATTTCTCAAAAGAATTCAATTATTTAAAAAAAAATGTAATAAAATTCTTAACAAGATTTCAATTATTTAAAAAAAATGTAATAAAAATTCGTTGCAAGAATTCAATTATTCTTCTAAATAATAAAATTCTTCACAGGATTTCAATTATTTTTAATACCATTTTAAGTAAATTTTTTGAAAAATGTAATTATTTTCAAAAATATTATTCAAATTCTTCAAAAAAATTTAATTATCAATATTATTTTTAATACTTTTTGCAAAAGTTCTTTGAGAATTTTCAAATCCACTTGATTACAATTCAATTTTACAAAATTTGATTATTCGGAAATATTTTTTAATTAAATATTTCGAAAATAAAAACTTGAAATAATTTAAAAAAAAATGCTATTAAACTTTTTAAAAAAAAATAATTCTATAGATATATTTTCAATGATTTTAATTTAAAACCTTTTCAAAATTCAATTATTTTTGAAAATTCATGTTATAATGTTTTTAATATTCAATTATTATCAAAAATTATTATGTATATAACGGGAAATTTATATTTAAATTAATTTTAATTAGAAAATTCTACAAGAATTCAATTATTTAAAAATTTTTAATTTAAATACAAAAATGAAAAAATTCTTGAATAAATGAATGTTTCTTAAAATTGAATTCTCATAAAGAATTTTATAGACAAATTTTTAAATAATTCAATTTTTTCGACGAATTTTAATAAAATTTTCAAGAATAATTGTATTTTTCAAAGAATTTACTTAAAATTGTATTTAAAATAATTGAAATCCTGTGAAGAATTATATTATTTAGGAGAATAATTAAATTCTTGTAAATAATTTTTATTAAATTTTTTTTTCACATAACTGAAATCCTATGAGGAATTTTATTATTTATGAAAATAGTTGAATTCTTGCAACGAATTTTTATTAAATTTTTGTTAAATAATTGAAGTCCTGTAAAGAATTTTGTTCTTTATGAAAATAATTGAATTTTTGCAACGCATTTTATTACATTTTTTTTAAAATAATTGAATTCATTTAAGAAATTTGATTAAAATAGTAGATTTGAATTTCAGCGAATAATTTCATTATATTCGTGAAATGTAATTAAATTCTTACAAAAAAAAATTCCATTTTTCGAGGAATTTATTTAAAATTTTATTAAAAATAATTCAAATCCTATGAAAAATTTTATTATTTATAAAAATAATTGAATTCTTAGAGCGAATTTTATTACATTTTTTTTAAATAATTAAATTTATGTGAAAAATTTTATTATACTTGTTAAAATAATTGAATTCTTGGGAAGGATTTTATTTAAACTTTTGTAAATAATTTAATTTTTTTTTTATTTTATGTACACGTAGAGAGAATATATATATTAAATTTTGTAAAAATATTTTCAAATTGGGGAAAAAGTGCGACAAAGCGAAATTTTGATATAAAAATTACTAAACTTTAAAAAAACTTATGTGAAATTTATTAAAGTTATATTAGAATTTAATTAATATTCTTGATATTTGATATAATTATACTAAATTTCACATATAAGTTTTTTTAAAGTTTAGTAATTTTTATATCAAAATTTCGCTTTGTCGCACTTTTTCCCCAATTTGAAAATATTTTTACAAAATTTAATATATATTCTCTCTCCGTGTAAATTTAAATTATTATAAGTTGTTGAATTTCATAAAGATTTGAATTTGAAATTTTTTGAAAATCTTAATTCCTACGGAAAAATAAAAATGATTAAATATTTATTTAAAAAAAATTTATTGCTTTTTTGGTATAATTGTACAATTAAAAGAGTTTGTAATTAAATGTAATAGAGCGGTTTTTTGAGTATCTAATCATTTTTAGAGTAAATCGCAGAATATTCTTTAGGGTCAGGGAAAAATTAATAAATTAACAAAAATAACTTAACAAAATATTTAATATTTAAGTATAAAATTTTGATTTTGCAAAAAAAAGAAAATAAAAATTTTATTTTTGCAAAAAACATAAAAGTTTTCTTTTGACAGTTGGTTGCTGTGTGTATATCAGACATCGACAAGTTGAACAATGGCGCAAGGAAAGAGGGCAACAATTAATTACTCAAAAATTAACCGGATTAACGGCAATGTGCGGAATTTTGTCATGTTTTGGACTTGATATTTTAGCCAATTTTCAAGAAGCGCGAGTCGTTGGTGCCCATATGGTTGGCGCAATTACCTGCTTCACAGCTGGAACTGCATATTTTTGTTTACAGGTAACAAAAAATTTCACATCCCATAATAATAAAAAATTGCTGATAATAAAATTTGATTTTAATATTTTATTATCAAAATTATCAGTTTATGAAAAATTATTAATTATTTATTATTTTTCCAAGTTTCTTGAAATTAATAATTGTTAATTATTATAGTAATTAATTTTTTTTAAGATAATCACTCACTGAAATAATTTTCAATTAATTATTTATTATTTTTCCAAATTTCTTCAGACTAATGTTATTAAGTCCTACATTAGTTTATTTATAATAAGTTATTTATAATAAGTTTATTTGTAATAAACAATAATAATAACATTATTTTTATTAACTGTTACATTTATAACAGTTAAATAATTATTTTAATTATAATAATTATTGAACTGCGTTTATAAAATTAATTATTCAATATTAGGTAAACTAATTAATTAATAAGCTAGATAATAATGGGAGAAAGTAGACTGTAATTTAAATTTATTAATTTATTAATAAATTAAAAATTTAAGTTCAAATTAAATTTGAACTAAATTAGTCATTAGTTGATAAAAATTATATAAACAAAAAAAAATGAAATTAACATTTTTTTCAGACTTATCTCAGTTATAAAATGATTTTTGCTGTTAATGGTTGGACAATTACTTACGTTCGGGCATGTCTCTCGACTCTTACTATAATTTTAACAGTCGCTACGATTGTCCCTGGCTACTTTTCCACATTAGAGTTTAAAGGTAATTATTTTTAATTAATAATTAAATTAAAATTTCATGAAAACCCAAAAATAAAGTTTCAATTAAAATAAAACATTCTTTCTATGAGAATTTTTTTGTAAAAATTTTCTAATATTTTTTTGTATCAATTTCAATTATTTTTATAATAATTGTAAAAAATGAGAATTCTAAAAATTATAATTCTTCAAAATTAACATTATAAAAAATCAAAATTACTGAATATTATAATTCTTCAAAATTAGAGTTATAAAAAATTACAATTATAAAAAGATTAGAATTACAAAAAATTAGAATTTTCCAAAATTAAAATTATAAAAAATTACGATTATAAGAAATTAGAATTACTAAAAATTATAATTCTTTAATATTAAAATTATTAAAAAAAACTGTAATTATAAAAGATTAGAATTATAAAAAATTAGAATTTTTCAAAATTAAAATTATAAAAAATTAGAATTTTTCAAAATTAAAATTATAAAAAATTAAAACTACTAAAAGTTATAATTCTTCAAAATTAAAATTATAAAAAATTACGATTATAAAAAATTAGAATTACTAAAAATTATAATTCTTTAATATTAAAATTATAAAAAAAACTGCAATTTTATAAAAGATTAATTATAAAAAATTAGAATTACAAAAAATTACGATTGAAAAATTGCAATTACAAAAAAGTTATAATCATAAAAAATTAGATTTATTAATAATTTGAATATTATCATTTTTGAAAAATAAATTAAATACCTTCAAATGGTTTGAAACTAAAACAAATATTCCAACTAAATTTGAAATCAAAATGTAGAAGAAAAACATTTTTACTTCTATGATTTTTTTTTCTCTCAAAATAAATTGAAGTTAATAAAAATAATATATTTTTTTAAAACAAACTAATCGATTGCAGTGTAAAAAGATAAAAGTCCAAAAAAATACAACCAAAAGTACAAATAAAAAAAAATGAATAAAACAATTTAAATCGAGAAGGTTTAATAAATTTCACAAATTTTTGTGGAACTTGGTCAGTTTTTTTTTGGTTTTTTTTAATAAACATTTAATATATAACATCGTGAAATATATACATAAAATGTTTGTTTTCTATATATCGTAAAAAAGTCCGAAGTTGACTAATTACGATTAAAACATTATAGAAGAGTACATAATTTTTGTTTTTTTTTTGTTTCAAATACACGGCATTGATTTTTTATGTCGAGAAAAAGAATCTACATAGGCCGCCCAATGAAAAAAAAAATCAATTTCAAAATTTTTATAATATATAATATATTTTTCGCTATAATTATATATATAGTAATAAAAAGATATCATTATAGAGTTTTACAGAAGCAGGCGGGAATCATACAGAGAAAAATATAGATTTATATTATTTACTTTTGTCTTTTTTCTGATGTGCGATTAATAAAATTTACTCTTATTTATTTATTTATTTTACGCATAAAGCCTATTATTACTATATATATTTTTTTAAACATACATTTGCGCAGTAGATTTCAACTACTCAGAAGAGATTTTTCTTATTTTCTTTTAGATTTTTTTTTCAATTAAATATAGAGGTATAATAAATTATAATTTATTATTTTAATGAATTATAATTTTTCTGAAATTATTAATTATCGATAATAATTTTCCTGAAATTATTATTTTCCTAATTATTATTTAATTATTATTATTATTTAATAATTTTTCTGCAATTATTATTTAACAAAATTAATTTTCCCGAAATTATTATTTATCAACAGTAATAATTTTTATCATAATATATAATTACATAAAATTTATATAATTGTAAATAAACAATCAAAAGTGAGTAATTTTACTCAAATTTTTTTCAACAATTTTCAAATAATCAAAGAGAAGAATTTTTCACCGCCGAAACAATTTGTTTTTGTAAAAAAAAAAAGAAAAATCCTATGTAATTATATTACTCATTATATTTAATTGCAAAAATTTGAAAATATACATATACATACGTTTTGCAGAAAAATATACAGTTATAATTTGAATATATTTTAAAATATACATACACACACACAATATTATATTGATCCCAGAAAAAATCGTTAAAACATACGGAAAAAATTGATCCCCAGAAAGAATTTTTTTTTTATATAAACATTTGAAAAATTATATTATATAAATTTGATTGTAGATAAAATTTGTTAATGATTAAGTTTGTCAATAATATAAATTTGTTAATAATAAAGTTTCTTAATGATAAAAATTTGTTAACAATAATAATTGTTAATAATAAAGTTTCTTGATGACAAAAACTGGTTAAGAATAAAGTTTCTTAATGATTAAAATTCATTAATAATATAGAATTTACTGTTATTAATAAGAAAAATTTGTTATTAACAAAACTCTTAATAATGGAAATTTGATAATAATAAAATTTGTTAATATTAAAAATTTGTTAATAATAAAAATTTCTTTATAATAAAATTTGTTAATAATAAAAATTTGTTAACAATAAAAATTTGTCAATAATAAAATTTGTTAATAATAAAAATTTGTTAACAATAAAAATTTGTCAATAATAAAATTTGTTAATAAAAATTTGTTCATAATGTCAGTATATTAAAAAATTGTCATATATAATTTATATATATTTAAGTCTATTGTTTCAGTTAGAGTTATTTGAAGAGAAAAAAAATGGAGAGAAAAAAATATATGAATTATATTATTAATTTTTTTTGTACTTATCACAGGGAAAGATTACAAAAAATGGCAACCAACAGATGGTGGTTGGGAATGGCACGTTGCTAGTGTTATTTCAGAATGGATACTTGTGCTAATTTACTGTGCCTTTTTACTAACATTTGTTCCTGAGTTTCGACAAATTAATTTTGAGGCTCCAGTTGTCTCCGTAAGTTATTTATAATACAGCTTTGAGATCTTTAGTTAAATATACAATTAATTCTACTTAAAAAAATAAAATAAAAAACAATAAAATAAAATTTTCCAGAATATTCATTAATAATAGTTTTTTTTTTTCTTCTAAAATTTCTATAGCTCACCTACTTGGACACAAGAGAGTCGGATTTACCAAAAGAGAAATTTAAGAAGACGTCTTTAGAAGTGTAAATTATTTTCATCGAGATTTTCTACTTTTTTTTTTCATTTTTTGCTTTTTATTTTCATTTGCAATTTTTCGACTATTATTTTTACTTTCAGTTTCATTTACAATACATATTTGTTATTTTCATTTTTTGTAATATTGAAAAAGAAAGGAAAAATTTCTTTCCAAACTAATTAAATTTAAAAATGAAGACTATGTAAGAAAAATTATTTTTGGTTTTTTTCACACACACATACACAGCAATTACGTATCGTCGACAATTTTTATTTGTTTTCATGTATTACACACGAATTTTTCATCTTACAGTGACCTACATTTGGAAGTTTTCGCCAAGTTTTTTTTCTCAATTTATATTTTTATATTCGTCATCAAATGACGATGTAGCTACTCTTCGTGTAATTAATTGCACAAAAAAAAAATTATTACTGATCTTCTTGTTCATTAATTGGAAAATTAAAAATAAATTTGCCATTAATTTGAAAATTGTAATTAATTTGTTTATTTGAAAATTGAAATAAATTAAAGAAAAGAAAATGATACATTTTAATTATGTAGAAAATTTTGCCCTTTTAACTAAATAATTAAAAAATAATTGTAATTATTTAAGTGCCAATTTTTATTCGAAATTATATTATTTCAATTATAAATAAGATACTTTTATTCAAATTTAAATTTAATTTAATTTTAAAAAATAATTTTATTATTTTTCTTGTCTTTTTTTTTTATTTTCTTGCGAAAACAATTACAATAAATGAAACAATAAAGAAAACGGAAAAAAAATTGCTTCGAATAAAATATTTTAATACCAACGAAAGTTTATTATTTTTTTTTAATTAAAAACAAAAATTGTCCGCGGCTTTTTTCCAGAAATAATTATAAATATTTCCACTTTATCATTGCTATTCGAATTGAAAGTCAATGTTGACAAACTAATATTATTTCAAAAAACAAAAAAAATAATTCCAAAAGAAAAAAAAATGGAAATAGATATTTAATTCTTTTATGAACTGTTTTTTTTTTACTGCGGTACAATTGTTTCCACCAATATGAAATTTTTGCAGCGTTTGACCACCCAACGGGAAGTTGCCAATGTTAACGATTGGTTCAATAATGGGCCATGCTTGGTACCCAATGGTTTTTTCTTGGCAAAACAATTGGCAACCATCATTGGACCACCAATGGTTTAAACTTGGGATGATCACGCTACTGCCAATGATCGGTAGCCAAGCATCGGGTCAATATTAGTTGCCAAGGAATTGCCAAGAAAACAAAATCGATTTTCAAAAGCTTGATTTTTTTATTGGCAGCCAACAAAAAACCAAGGTTTTGAAAATTTATTTTTTTTAATTATTAATTAAAATTTATTTTTCAAAAATTTATATTTAAAAAAAATATATTTTTCAAAAATTTATTATAAAAAAATATATTTTTTTAAATTAATAGAACATATTAATTTAATTTGTCACCTCTGGTAAAACAAAGATGAAAGACTGATAAATTCCCTCACTTTATATCTTACAGTGGAGGGATAACTGTGAATGTCTTTGCGAGAGAGGAGCAGGTACTTATATAGAGCCAGTGAGAAAGGTCACAAGCGAGAACAAATCACTAGCATGCACTCTGGCGGCGCTTGTCGGAAGTGGCGCAACGTTGGTTGCCAAGCGCTGCGTCGATAATGTCAGGATATGCATGCGCGCCAGAAAACAGTTCCGACAAGCGCCGCCAGAGTGCATGCTAGTGATTTCTTCTCGCTTGTGACCTGTTTCACTGGCTCTATATAAGTACCTGCTCCTCTCTCGCAAAGACATTCACAGTTATCCCTCCACTGTAAGATATAAAGTGAGGGAATTTATCAGTCTTTCATCTTTGTTTTACCAGAGGTGACAAATTAAATTAATATGTTCTATTAATTTAAAAAAATATATTTTTTTAAAATAAATTTTTGAAAAATATATTTTTTTTAAATATAAATTTTTGAAAAATAAATTTTAATTAATAATTAAAAAAAATAAATTTTCAAAACCTTGGTTTTTTGTTGGCTGCCAATAAAAAATCAAGCTTTTGAAAATCGATTTTGTTTCCTTGGCAATTCCTTGGCAACTAATATTGGCCCGATGCTTGGCTACCGATCATTGGCAGTAGCGTGATCATCCCAAGTTTAAACCATTGGTGGTCCAATGATGGTTGCCATTAATGTTCCAATAATGGAACGGAGTTCGCCAAGCATGGCCCATTATTGAACCAATCGTTTACTTCCCATTGGGCATAAACCATCTGGAAATGAATCGTTTGACGAATAAAAAGTATATCACGCTTCTACTGTTTTCAATGAATATTCAATAGTCTGAAAATATTATTGAGCACAAAATACTATTTTTTTCGCATTTCGTTTTCGATTTCAAAATTTCTCCTTTTATCTTTATATAGAAAAAATAAATGAAAACGATTATTTTTTTTTCTAAGGAAAATAAAAATATTTATACAATGACGTCAGTAAGAAAATAAAAAGAAAAAAAAATAGTCCAAGTTTCGAACAAAAATTACAAAGTCACTAAAAAATATTTGTAAATAACAAACGTTATTTAGTCAGTCGGAATTTTTTTCACCAATACGAATGAATATAATAAGCAAAATAATAAAATTTCGATTTTACTCAGAAATGAATTAATTAAAATATAAGTGGACTTTTTATTCGAATTAGTTTCTCCCTAATGGATGAATAAATTTAGAATAATTTAAAAAAAAGAAAGTAATGAAAAAATAAAATAAGGAAAATAATAAACCAAATAATATTAAAAAATAGTCGAAGTAATTAATTACACCTTTAAAAATTAGTCAAAAAGAGAAAATTTACTTTTAACGGTGAAACATAAATATTTTCATTTTTTTTTTTTACTAAAATTTCTAAGAGTTTATTTATAATATTCACACTCATACACGCACACATGGCGTCTTCAAGAAAGTTTATCTGTATAGAAGGGGCAGTGTCTGTAATTATCAGCTCATTATGATACACATTTTTGTTTTTTTATGAAATATTCGTTTCAATTGTAATATAATTGAATATTTACTCAATTTTTGAGAAATTATTTGAATCATACAATTTTAATGGTTCTACAATAATAATTATAATATTTAATGTAGATGTCTATAGAAATATTTCGACGCAAGAAAAAACTGTGTGTTATTATTATTATTATTAATATTATTTTTGTTTCTTTTAACTATTGGGGGCCATATACAATTGTTTATATAAAATCGTCTAAATAGTTTTTATTATAAATACTGTTTCATTCTAAATTGTCTCTAATTTTTCGTATTATATATTTTTTATTTATATATATTTCATGCTCGTGCTGTTTTGACAATAGTTTTGAAAAAATAATGTATACTTACAAAAAAAAAAAAAAAATTTTAAATTCGATTAATTTATTATTTATTAAGAAAAAGTGTAACGAAAAAGTAGGCTCACTATAACACACAAAAAACTACAGAAATTTACTTTTTAAAATAATTTTTTTCTATGGTTGTAATTGAAAATTAATTTATTAATTCCAAAATTTTGTTATTAATTTATTTATTTCTTCAATTAATATTTAATAACTAGTTTATTTATAAATCAATGAATTGCCCATTGAATAATTAATTTATTGAACCAATAAACTGTCAATTAACTTATTTATAAAATCAATAAATAATATTGTCAAATAAAAAAAAATTCTCAACTAGGAACGTATTTTTAAATAAATAAATAATGTAATAAATTAATAAATTGTCAATCAATTAATTAATTTTTCAAGTCAATAAATCTTCTGTCAAGTAATAAATTCATTGATTAAATGAATTTAATTAATGAATTTAATTAAATTTAATTAATTAATCAATTGATTAAATTAATAATAAATAATTAATTTACTCGAAGAAATTCCTAATAAATTTTGTTCTACGCAATAATTAACGGGAGTTTAGTGAGCCTCTTAAAAAATAAAACAAAAAAAAAAAATATTATCGCGTCTATAAAATAATAAACAAAATATAAAAGATTGTTATAATTTTCACATGAAAAAATGGTACTATCATCTCAGTTAAAGATAAATATTTGTCCTTCGTGTATATATTTTTCATGACCTTCTTATAAACTCCTAACGAATCGATAATCATGATTCATGTGTGTCTCTCTCTCTCTCTCTCTTCATCCTTGTTTAATTTTACAGAATTTTTTTTTTCCTTTTTCAAATATAACAGAAGAGTCTTTTTTTCATTATTATTATTACATATATTATTTTTATTAGAACATCGCGTTACAATGTATTTGTTCTCAATAGCGATCAATTTAATGCCGAGGGCATATTTCTTTTAATAATTTTGCAAATGTCAAGTTCTCGACTCTTAATAAATCAAATACTCTCGCAGGAATGATTTTTTTATACAATTTTTCCCTCTCCCTCCTCTCTCTCGCAACCAATGACAATTTATTGGTCAAATGTTCAGGTGAATGCGGGTACTTTATTTAAATGTTATTTTTTTTCTTTTACACGTTTGTCAATTTAATTGCAAAAGTTTTTTTTCTTTTTTTTCATTTTAAACTGACCCGCAGAATGAAGAAGACTATTAATTTTCTTAATAATAAAAAAAAAAAAAAAAAATGCGAATGAAATTAGAAATTTGTTCTCTCGAAAGAATTTAATAAGGAAAATTTCTAATTTCTTTACATTTCTATGAGAAAGTTGAAAATTAGAATGTTGAAAATAATAAAGAAAATTAATTTTTTCTTTTTATTGCTGGCGCAACTTTTTTTTGTCAACAATTAATAATAAACTTTGAAATCTTTGAATGGAATTTTTTTTACGAAAATGACATTTGATTATACCCTGAAAATTACTTTAAAATATCTTTACATTAAATTTTCCATAAATATAGAAACAATTTATTATTTTATTTTAAATTAATTTGTTTTTAAACAATTATATTATTTATTTTTATTTATTTAGAATAATAATTAGAATACAAATATAATAAATTAGTATTATTTATTATAGAAAATTACTAATTTTAGAAAATTAAAATTAAAAATTAAGAATTAAAAATTAAAAATTAAAAATTAAAAATTAAAAATTAAAAATTAAAAATTAAAAATTAAAAATCAAAATTAAAAAAATTAAATTATTAAATGAATAATAAATTAAAGATAATTTTCAACAAAATTAGTTTTTTTGTCTATAAAAATAAATTTTTTTCTTTCAATTTAACAAAAGTTTAGCAACTCATTAAATATAATGAATCAATGAAATATAAATTGATTTTGCGTCATTGTATATTTTAACATTTAAAATTCACTCGGAAAAGCTTTTATTATAGCTTTTACTGACATTTCGCTGACAAAGAAAGGAAAAAAAATGAATACGGATAAAGAGAAAATGTAATCAAATCAAACTTAGCATAAAAAAACCGTTTTTTCAATAAAGCATAGACTATATATATATACACAGAAACACCCTAATTTTTTTTTCATTTATTATTCATAAAGATTTCCGTTTAGGACCCAATTTCCTTCTTTCCACTTTTTTTCACCTCATTTTTTTTCATTTTCACAATTTTTTCTTTTCCATTATTTGAAGTTTTAATATAGTTTCAACTTTCAATGAATTATTCAATTATTAATTCAATTTAATATTTTCAACATTCATTTGACCACTTTTTTTTTTTAATTATTTTATTTATTATCATAAAATTGAAATTAAAAATAAATTATAATTATTTATTCAACTGTACCCTCATTTTAGGATCGAGAAAAATAATGAAATTTTTTTTAAATATTTGCAAAATAATAATTAAAGTAAATAACAAATTATCATTGATCGCGTAAAGCTACAAAAATAAATTTTTACATAGAGTTCTCTCTATTGTTTTTTTTTCTATAATTATTATTATAATTTTTCCTTTCACTATTTATTTAATATAATAATACCATTTGATGAGAGTTTTTTTAATATTATTATTATTATTATTATTATTTTTCGTGCGCTTTTCTGAAACTAATATTATAGTGAACACAACCAATTGTGATCAGCTGATTAACAATTAAGTGCAAATTACTAACATATTTCCATTATAATTAACTATATAATTGTTAACTATATCATTGTTATTTTAATATATATTTGAGTAGTAATCACAATTCAATTGTCTCAAGTATTTTTTTTTATTTCTTTTGAATAAATTGGAAGCCATAAGAATATTGTTCACTAAACAGAAATACTATAACTGTTAGACACTTTTATACTCATTTTTTACTTATTGATTTTTTGTGGAAATTATGATAAAATTTTTTTTTTTGTAATTTCAAGTGAACTAATAATAATACAAATATCGATCATTTTTTTAATAAGAATTTTTTTCGAGTCACTCTATTAAAAATATTATTTTATCTAATAATCAATCTTTTCTACGTTCCTGCGTTTTCTCAGAAATAAATTGAATATAGGAATAATAAATAAACTTCTTTTGAAGTTTCACTTGCTTATAAATGAAAAAAAAATATATATATATAGAAATGAAAATAAATTAAAATTGAAATTGAATACCTAATAATAAATATTAAATAAATATTTTGTTAATTAAATATAATAAAAAATTAAATTAAATAAAAATAAATTAAATTAAAAATAAATTAAATTAAATTAAATTAAATTAAATCAAATCAAATATTATGTTAATTAAATGTTATATTAATCAAATATCCTATTAATTAAACCTTCCAATAATGAAAAATTCTATAAATTAATTATTAACAACAAATTAAATTAAAAAAAAAAATCGCACTTTTCGAAAGTAATAAAATTTATACGATCGGTGAAATGGATTTTGTCGAAAGCTTAGCGAAATAATAATGTTGGTTAATTTACAATATTATTATAATAAGTCTATCGTTCCTAGAGTCTAACATTTAAATCTATCTTCAATGTGGTCATCATTACAGTGCGATTATTCTTTCTTGTCACAAAAATTCCTTATTTTTACCAAAATTTAATGTGGATTTATAGTTTGATTTGTCACGTTTTGAAAATTATTTTTCATCTTCTTTTTCTTCTTTCTTCTCTTTTTGAAAAAAAATCCCCCTTTCACGGTTGACTATTTTCTTAATTAAAGAAAACAAATCCCTTTTTCCTTTTTTTTATTAGTCACATTTCTCTTGTACATTTCATTAAACATTTTCTTCATTAATAACTTCTTCCATTCCATTTCTTCTTCAAATTTTTTTCCATTAAGAATTTTTTTCATTATCCATTTTATTCATTAATGAATTTTGTTATTAACCATTTTTTGTCTTATTATTGTTTTTTAAAAATTTTTTAAATTATTTCTGCAATAATTTTTTAAATTACTCTTTTAATAGTTTTTTTATTATTTTTTTAATTATTGCCTTTTATTTACCACTTTTCCTGATTAATATTTTTTTCATTATCTATTTTGTTCACTAACGGATTTTTTCATTAACCATTTTTCCATTAGTCACTGACTTTTATTAACTATTTTTTTCATTAATAATTCCTTTCCTAAATCATTTTTCTCATTAATAGTTTTAACTAATTATTCTTCTTATTAATTTTTTCTTCATTAACTATATTTTCAGTGAGTATTTTTCATTAACAATTTTTCATTAACCATTTGTTTCTTCATTATTCACTCCAACTATCGAGGAAAATTTTTTTTCTTCACTAACTTTTCATCTGATTTATGAATAAACTTGTCTCTTGATAATTAATTTCCTTCATTAGAAAAACTTTTTCCATCTTCATTAATTATTCCTTTTTGTTTGATTAAAAAGAATTTGTTTCTCCTCTTCGATTAAAATAACTTTCTTGTTCTTCCTTGTCGAGTTCATTAATAATTAATAAGAAAAAATTTTTCATTTTCACTGATAATCAATAATTATAACTGACAATAGAAAATTCTTTTGGTTAATGACAATAAAATTGAATAGATTAATAAAATTAAAAATATCATGTAAATAATAGTCAGTAAAAATAATAATTATTATTTATATTATTTAACATAATTGTCTCAGATAATAGTCACAAACACTCGTAGAACAAGAAGAAATTTTACCGAAACGAATAATAATTAATTTTTTAAAATAAATTTTTCTAATAAGATAAATAATTTTGTTTTGTTCTATTTTATTTTCTTTCACTCTAAACTTATATTTTCTCCTAAAACTCCTTGTATTTTTTCTCACCTCTCTAAACTCATTTAAATCAATATATTTTACCCGTGTTTCAGAAACAATTCCATGATAACTTTTTTTTTCTTTTCTATCTTTATTCTTTATTTTCATTTACTGCAATGTCACTTGTAACAATTTTCACTCTGTCTTTTAATAGCACAACAATTTCACCTGTCCACTTGTAACAAATTTTCATTCATTTCAATTTGCACGACAAAAATTCCACGCCAGTGATTGTATCAATATTATCTACGTAATTCGGAACAATTCCATTTTTTTGTGTATGTATTTTTTTTTTTTTTTTTAATTTTACCCGTGTTATTTTCAATCAATTCATCCAGTGCTGTTTGTGTGTGTCTTCAATTCCTGAAAATTCTCCTGCTTGAAATCATCATCAGTCAAGTGGTCTCTTGGCAGAAAAACACAGAATTCGAATTCTTTTCAATTCCAGATGTTCAGTTTTGCTTCGGGAATATTTTTTTTAATTCTTAAATTCAAGTTGTGAATAGTTTGGTAGTTTTACAATTTCGTTTTTAAATTTCGCTTCAAGAATTTTTCAACTCCCGATATTTCAGTAGTTTGCTGGTTAAAAACTAAATTTCTAGTTATTACTATCATCGGGAATTTTTCAATTCTTATATTTAAGTGGTTTTCTAGTTTACTTAGTTTTACTAAGTTTGATTTCAGAAATTTTTTAATTCTGAAATTCAAGTAGTTTGGTAGTTCACTTGGTTTTTAATTTTATTTCGGGAATTTTTCACATCTGACATTCAAGTAGTTTGGTAGTTTACTTAGTTTTACCAAGTAAATAGTTTGGTCCAAGTATTTTTCAATTCTAAAATTCAAGTAGTTTGGTAGTTCACTTAGTTTTCAATTTTGTTTCGGAAATTTTTCAATTCAAATTCAAATAATCAAGTAGTTTACTCGGTTTTATCAAGTAAAGAATTTTATTTCAGGAATTTTTCAATTCTGAAATTTAAAGAGTTTAGTAGTTTCCTCTAGTTTTAAAATTTTAATTTAAAATTTTGTTCTAGGATTTTTTTGTAATTCTTAATATTCAAGAAGTTTTGTAGTTTATTTAGTTTTACAACTCTGGTTCATGAATTTTTCAATTCTTGATATTCAAGTAGTTTGGTAGTTTATTTAGTTTCAAATTTTTGTTAAACATTTTATTTCAAATTATTATTCAATTTTAATTTCTATTTCAGTAGTTTTGCAGTTTTACACACAGTATTAAAATTTCGATTCAAATTTTTTTCCAAGCAGATTTTTGTAATTAAAATTAAAAATTTTCTTTTTCAATTAATTTTTAAATCTTCTTTTTCATTAATTAAAGTTCTCTTTTTCAATTTATTTAATTTTTCACTCTTCTTGAATTATTCGAAACTGTTTTCTTGAATTTATTTAGTTTCTCTTTTTCAAGTTCTTCAATTTTCTCTTTTTGAATTCCTTTAATTTTTCTTCTTGAATATTTTTAATTTCTCTTCTTGAATTTTTTTTTAATTTTCTCTATTTGAATTTATTCTATTTTTCTCCTTGAGAATTACTTGAATTTATTTAATTTCTTCTCTTGAATTAATCGAAACTCTTTTCTTGAATTTATTTAGTTTCTCTTCTTGAAGTTCTTCAATTTTCTCATTTTGAATTCCTTCAATTTTTCCTCTTGAATATTTTTAATTTCTCTTTTTAAATTTTTTTCATTTTCTCTATTTGAATTTATTCTATTTTTTTCCTTGAGAATTATTTAAATTTATTTAATTTCTCTTCTTGAATTAATTGAAACTGTCTTCTTGAATTTATTTAGTTTCTCTTCTTGAAGTTTTTTAATTTTCTCTTTTTGAATTCATTCAATTTTTCCTCTTGAATATTTTTAATTTCTCTTCTTGAATTTTTTTTTAATTTTTTCTATTTGAATTTATTTTATTTTTCTCCTTGAGAATTACTTGAATTCATTTAATTTCTTCTCTTGAATTAATCGAAACTGTCTTCTTAAATTTATTAAGTTTCTCTTCTTGAATTTCTTGAATTTTCTCCTTATCAATTCATTTAATTTTTAATCTAGAATTTATTTAGTTTCTCTCATTGAAGTAATTGAATTTTTCTTGATTAAATGTATTTTCTATTCTTGAATTAATTGAATTTATTTAATTTTTCTTCTTGAATATATATTTAATTTCTCTTCTTGAATTATTTGAATTTTTCTCTTCTTCAATTAATGGAATGTATTTAATTTTCCTTCTGGAATTTATTTAATTTCTCTTCTTGAATTTCTTGAATTTGTTTTCAATTCCTTTAATTTTTTTTCTTGAACAATTTTTAATTTCTCTTCTTGAATTAATTTAGTTTCCCTTTCTGAATTAATTTAATTTTTCTTCTTGAATTTATTTAATATCTCTTCTTGAATTTATTTAATTTCTCTTCTTGAATTTATTTAATTTCTCTTCTTGAATTTATTTAATTTCTCTTCCTCAAAATTCAATGATGATGATGATTATGAAAGTGTAGAACAAAAATGAAAATAATCGTTGATTTTACTAAAACAAACTCGGTTTGTCTTTTCTTTTTTTTGTCTTGTTCTTTTTTCTTTTATTTACTAGTTTTGTCTCTTTTCCTTTATTTCCATTTTTTCTTCTTCTTTACCTTCATTTTTTATTTTTATTGTTTCCATTTCTTCTTTTTTTCTTCATTTCCAATTCTTATTTTCCTTTATTTTTATGTTTTTGAATTAAAATTAAAACCTTTTCTTTTCCTCTATTTCCTCTAGTTATTTTCATTTCCCTTCGCCCTTTGCTCCCCCTTCTTCGTCTCCGGCTCTTAATCTCGAACAAAGGCAAACTCGTTGTAATGATTCCAGCGATTTTCCTCTAAATCAACTCCGGGCTTTAACTGTTCAGCACTGCCACCGGCAGTACCCGAGCCACAACTCGCCACCAATTTAAAACCCTGCTCCTGAAGCATATCGAAAGCCTGTTCAATATAGCTGTGCTTGAGGAAAAACCGACTCGTATAACGATCCGAAACACCGTGATCCGGATCACGACTCTCATTCAACGTTTCACCGAAAACATCGCGACATAATTGCACACGTCCACAAACGAGGATCCTCGATATTTTCCGGAATTTCACATCTGCCAAACCATCCCTACCAAATGCGAAACTACCACGATAACCAATGGTAATATAACCACGTTTTGATGATACCAAACTTGTCGCTGTTGCTGCTGCTGCTGTTGTTGTTGTTGTTGCTGCAACAACTGTTGATCCCGAATCATCATGCTCGTTAATAGCCTTCTTCAGTCTCTCGAGACCATAAAAATCCGCCTCCTGCAAAAGTCTATCACGCTCTCGAAAACCCTCGGGCAATACAAGTGCCTGATTCCTCAGGAAATCCAATACATAACGAAATAGAACACCGTCACGATCGAGGAAATATTTCCCCTTCGCGTCCTTTTTTAATTTCAATTTCTCCGTGAATATTGCCGCTAGATTCGAATCAATTTCACTTGTCAATGTTGACAATGTCGTTGTGTAAAAAACACCACCAACGTTTAATTCCACGATACTTGGAATTGCATCCGCGTGCTCTTCATCTGCCATTTTTATCTCTTTTTTTCTCCCACACTTGTTTGCTTTTCGTAATTTGAAAACTTCTTTTTCTTCTTCTTCTTCTTCTTCTTTTTGGTATTTATTTATTTTTTTTTCTTTTCAGTGATTGCGACTTGAAGAGAAGGGGATATGAGGTGTGTGGGGAGGTGTGATAAAAATGAAGAAGATAACTCGTCGCGATCCGGATTTGGACTAGTTTCGGTTGGTGTCCTAGAGGGAGAGGATGAGACGAGAAAAAAGAGGGAGAGCATCAGGAATGGGAATATAGAGAGACATGAAACATGAGCGCAGCGGGTCGCGCAGCTATAGAGGTATTTGATGCAACGCGCGCAACAACTCGACCTCGGATTCGATCCTCTTTCACTTAGGACTTTTCCCCAATTTTTTTTTTTTTTTTTTCTATTTTTCATTCTCTGTTTTCTCGTCTCTTTTCCATACTATTTTTTTTTCCTACTTTTTTTCTCTCTTCATTTTTTCTTCTTTATTCTCAACTTTTACTTAGGTTTTTTTTTCTTTTACTCGCTAGGTATTTTTTCTTATGTTTTCTTCTCTTTTTCTCTCGTTTTTCTTCTGTTTTTCATTTTTTTTAATTTTGTTTATACTTTTTTCCCCCTGTTTTCTGCACTTTTCTCCTGCTTTCTCCATTTTTTCTATATTTTTCGTTTTATTTTCTTCTCCTTTTTTCTTAATCTTCCGTATCACAGTTCTTCTAAGGATATCAAATTGAGACAAAAAAACGAATCAAAATGTTGCTTCGCAACACTTTTGATACGTATTTTGTCTCAATTTGATATTCTTAGAAGAATTGTGTATGTTTTCTTCTATTTTTCTTCTGTTTTTTCATTTTTTCGCTGCTTTCTCCATTTCTTCTATATTTTTCATTCTATTTTCTCCTTTTACTTCTCTTTTGTTCCTCTTGTTTTCTAATTTTCTAAGTTTTTGAAATATTTCCTCCCTTCTACATTTTTTCTATATTTTTCCTTCTATTTTCTTCTTCTATTTCCCTTTTTCCTTTTTATCAGTAAAGTCAGGGAAATGTCAGGAAAAAAATTTATGTCAGGGAAATTAAGAAAATTGAGGATTTTTTCGACTTATTTTAAAAAATTGCGACTTTTTCGACTTTTCTTCCAAACATTTCAAGTATTTATTTACAATTTTTAAAAATCAATTTTTGAAGAATTTTAATTGCAAATTTTGAAAATAATTGAAATATTAGCTTCTAATTGTTAAAAATTCAATATTTTCAGTATTTTCAATTACATATTTCCAAAAATTCAAATACATATATATAAAAATAATAACATTTTAGAATTATTTTTAACATTTTGGAGAATACAATCAAGCTCAAAATTTTTTTAATTAAAATTTAAAGAAAAATTAATTAGTTTTTAAATTATAGGGTAGAGTGGGGTAAAAAAGCCATGGTGTAAAAAAGCCATTTGAGTTTTATTTAAAAACTATTAAGCCGATTTATCAGCTGTTTAGAATATAAATACTATTAGGTAATACGCAACTTTTGAATCCAATTTGAATGTTGTACCTAGATTAATATTGTTTTTATTGTAATTTTAATTTTTTGTTGCTTTTTTGAAAACATTTTGGTGAACTTTTCAAACATATTACAACCTGATTAAGTGAACGAATAATAAAAGTAAATGTTTGAACATAAGGAGAAAAGTATACCGAAAACGTATACAATGTTAATTTTTGGAAATTGAACTGAATTAACAATTTATTTTTGCTTTTTTTAATAACTGGTCTTGGGTGTAAAAAAGCCAGGGCAAAAAATCCATTGAATATTTTGTGAAATTCACTTGTTTTCTATTTAAACTAACCTTCTTATTTTACAAAATTTCTCGTGTTTATTTAATAAAATAAATTAAACACGACGAAAAAGTAGTTCAAAGTGCATTTAAAAAATAAACAATGAATAAACGGTTGCAACGAAATATGTTATCTGTGGTGAAAGTTAAAGAGAACTTCTAAAAAAGGTACGAAAAATTGGCAGTGCAAATCGAAAACAGGTAAACTTAATATAATTTTCAATTTTGCTTGCTAAAAACTCTTTCATAATTATTAAAATATTTTTCAAATAAGACTATTTATCATATAAATAAAGGAAAACTATAAAAATACCTAAATTGATAACATGTTTTGCTAAAATCGTAGGGTGGCTTTTTCACCCCACCAGGTGGTGCAAAAAAGCCACTTGCAGTGCTTTCGTAAAACTCTTATAACTTAGTCCTTTCATGAGATAAAAATTATTTTCGTCAAGAATTTTCAAGCTTAATAACTAAACTTTCAATAGCAATTGGAAATTTGAGAAAAAAATTTTAAATACAGATTTTACAGCATCAAAAATAAAAATGTGGCTTTTTTACCCCACTCTACCCTACCAAATTTTTTTTAAGAAATTCAATTATTTTCGAAAAATTACATTAAAATATTTTTAAAAACTAATTATTAGAATTGTTTTATAATAATTTTTTAAGATTTAATTATCGTCGAACAATGTGAATAAAAGTTTATGAAAATTTATTTAAAAAAAAAAAAAAAAAAAATTATTTAAATTAATTGATTCAGAGATGAAGTTTAGTTGAAAATTGTAAAAAATAATTGAATTTAGGAAGGGTTATAATTGTAATTTTTAGAAATTATTCAAATTCATAAATTTTACCCATTTTCCGTATAAACATTCATATTTTCCTGTAAAAAGAATTTTGTCAGGGAAAGTAATTTTAATGTCAGTAAATTTTCAGGGAAATGTCAGGAAAATTGATAAACTAAAACTTGTGGCCACCCTGAAAATATATAAAAATTTTAAATAATAATATATAATATATAATATACATTATAATAATCGTAAGTTTCCTTTCCGTTAGCAAATTATCTGCATTCATTTGTTTGTTTTGAAAATTAATTTTTGTGGGTTAAGTATTGGCATTTTTTATATTTTTAAATGTCAAATTTTTCAATGTTCATGTTATTATTGTTCAGTGCTGCCAGATTGGAAGAAATATATAGTAAAAACTTGAAGATTGTTTGAAAATTTTGTGAAGGCTGTGTATATATCAAGTAATAATGAAAATATTTATAAACATTTAAATAATATAAATAAACCATTTTTTAAAGATAAATTATCATTTTTGTTCTTTTGTTTTTATGATTATAATAATAAATGTAATAATTATTAATTACTAAAGTATTTGTTACTGTTCCATTTATTATTTTGCATTTAAAAAAATTTTATATTTTCAAATATAAACATTAATTTTTTAATTTCAGATTAACTATATAATTAATTATTCTTGTTTATTATTTTCAAAAATGTTAATAACAGTTTTCGAAAGAATTAAATAATTTTAAAAAAATTTTTAATAAAACATTCTTTGGAAAGAATTGAATTATTTAAAAAAATTTTTTATAAAAATCAAATGACTAATTAAAATTTCCAAATTTTTCAATAAAAACTTTGCAAGAATTTAATCATTTTCAGTGCATTAATTTTTAAAATTAAAAACATTGAAAACTTTTACTTTCAAATTGCGAACAGATTCAAACACAGCAAAATTAATTTATTTCTTTATAATTCTTTGTGAAATTTAATTTCATTTATCATATTCTAGAAAAAATTACAACCAAAATCTGAAGAAAGTTTTTTGACTAATTTAAGGGCATTTGAACCTTGATGACGTTTCAGTTTGTGCAAAGCATGTGTGACGTCATCAAGTTTCAAATGCCCTTAAAGATTTCTGAAGATAAATAAGAAAAGTCTGAAGATTTGTCGTTTTAATCATCTGGCAGAACTGTTATTGTGTTTGATCCAATTTTTAGCTTTATACAACTACTATCATTCACTCTAAAGGTAAATACTTTTCTATAATTTAATGTTAACATTATTTCAATATATTGAAAAAAGTTATTTGATATAATTTACATTCAATTGAATTTTATTTTTATAAATTTCTTAATTACAGAATATTTAGTTTTTTAACTTTTTAATAATTTTTTAACTTACAAAACTCTACATAATGTAATTGTTAAAAATATAATATTTATTTTTCATAATTTAAAATTATTAATTATTAATTACTTTCATAATAATTTAAAATAATTACTATATATTATTAAAGACTACAACATAAATTTAAATTATCAAAGTATATTTTATAAAATAGTAATAAATTTAATACAAGTTTTATTTTTATATTTTTTATTACATAAAAATATTGTCTAATATCATGTTTATTTTATAAACTTTTAACGTGTCTTAATTTTCATGTTTTTAATAAATACGTGATTTATAGAATATTCAACAAATCAATGAAAATATATTGTCAATTTTTTCAATTAAAAATATATTACATCAAATATCTATTCCCAATATTAAAATAATGTTGTCATTAAATTTGGACACATACCTGCCGAGTAAATAATCTCTTATTATATTAAGTTGAAGAACGACCGACCGACCGACCGACCGACCGACCCTAGCCGTATATATATGTATATCTTTTAAAAATAATATTAACACAAATGTATACATATTCACAATGTCACGCATGCGCAGTAGTGTTCTGTCAATGTTACGCATGCGTAGTAGTGTTCTGTCAATGTTACGCATGCGCAGTAGTGTTCTGTCAATGTTACGCATGCGCAGTAGTGTTCTGACAATATTACACATGCGCAGTAGTGTTCTATTAGTGCCACGCATGCGCAGTAGTGTTCTGTCAATATTACACATGCGCAGTAGTGTTCTGTCAATGTTACGCATGCGCAGTAGTGTTCTATTAGTGCCACGCATGCGCAGTAGTGTTCTGTCAATATTACACATGCGCAGTAGTGTTCTGTCAATGTTACGCATGCGCAGTAGTGTTCTATCACTGTTACGCATGCGCAGTAGTGTTCTGTCAATATTACACATGCGCAGTAGTGTTCTATCACTGTTACGCATGCGCAGTAGTGTTCTGTCAATATTACACATGCGCAGTAGTGTTCTAACAATATTACACATGCGCAGTAGTGTTCTATTAGTGCCACGCATGCGCAGTAGTGTTCTGTCAATATTACACATGCGCAGTAGTGTTCTGTCAATATTAGGCATGCGCAGTAGTGTTCTGTCAATATTACGCATGCGCAGTAGTGTTCTGTCAATATTACGCATGCGCAGTAGTGTTCTTTAAATATCAGGCATGCGCAGTAGTGTTCTATGAATATCAGGCATGCGCAGTAGTGTTCTATCAATGTCAGGCATGCGCACTATTGTTCTATGAATGTCAGGCATGCGCAGTAGTGTTCTATCAATGTGAGGAATGCGCAGTAGTGTTCTATGAATATCAGGCATGCGCAGTAGTGTTCTATGAATATCAAGCATGCGCGCATAACACCCACACATGTATACTCACACATATACACTAATCACATGTACATGTATACTCACACATGTTCATAAATTACATACACATGTATACTGCTCATATGCAGATATAAACTCCTACATATACACAAATCACATATATGTATAGATTTAATAAACGATTGATAATATAAATTGTTGAATTTTTTAAGGTTCGTTGATGCACGTAGTGTCTGTTGAAATTTTTTTAAATATACGTAAATACCTCACTCGCTAATGCTGCGCTGTCTGTGTTGTAATGGAACTTATTTATTTACTTGTGTATTTACTTATTTATTTCAGGGTTGCCACAAGACATCGATTTTAAAATTCCATGACTTTTCCAGGTTTTCCAGACCATTTCTTAAAAAATTCCAAACCAGAAATAAATTGTTTTGGTATGTTTTTAGCTAATAATAATAATAATTGTTATTAAATAATAATTAATAACATTTTATGAAACTGAAGTTACCTACGTTTATTCAATGACAATTTTTTCTTTGCTAATTATTTATTTTAATGTTAGAAGCCTTTTAAAAAATTTTAAAAGATCGAAGTCGGGGAAATTATTAATTTTGATTTTTTACACAGATTTTCGAAAAATCCATATATTATTTAAACAAAATTATTATTTCCTCACCTCATAAGCAATTTTTTCTTTTACAAATTATTTATTTTAATGTGACAAGTCATTTAAAAAAATTGTAAGAGGATCTAAGGAAGGCAAGGAAATTAGTGATTTTTAATTATTTTTTCGTAGATTTTCCAAATATCCCGAAATTTTAACTAAATTATTATTTCCTTGCTTCAGAAGCAATTTTTTTCGATTGCAATTTTTTAAAGGGCTTCTTACATTAAAAAACAATTAGCAAAAGAAAAAATTTTCATTGCATAAAAGTTGGTAGCTTCAGTTTCATAACATTTTGGGGTTTCTAAAATGTATTAATTTAAAAATTATTTAAAGGAAGATAGAGACCAAAAGAAACTAAAATTTAGAAATGCCATATTGATTTCAATTGTAAGCACTAAATTTAAAATCAAAAAGTTGTATGTGAAAAAAAATTCCATGACAATTCCGGGTTTCCCAGGTTTTCCAGGTCCGTGGCAACCCTGTATTTGTTTGGCAGACATCAACAATAATTTTTTAAATGGATAATCAGTGAAAAATGACTTATATTTCTGTAAGTTAGTGTTTCACTTCGATCCGCGAATTTCATTTTTTCGAGCGATTATTTGGTTATCGTCTTTGGTTTTCAAACGATCATCTTGTTTATTCTTTTGTTAATTGTCAAATCGTATCGTCTAATTTTCTAATTGTCATCGACCGAACTTCTCGACTGCTTCTCGACTTTCCCATAACTGACAACTAAAAATAATACAATAATAACCTATTTTTTGAAAAAAATCGATATCCAAAAACATTTAAATTCTTTTTTATTAATTCTATTAAAAACTAAAATTAAATTCATTTTAGTGAATTAAAATTATTATATCAAGTTAAAAATTAATTCAAGGTGTCTAGTGAATTATTATTTTTAAATTCCCGGACCAAAAATAAATATTCCCGGATTGATTTTTTAAAACAGCAATTACTATAAAATTTAAATATTAATACTTTTAATAAAGAAATTTTTAAGAAAATCAATTTTAAAAAGTCAATAGACATCTTTATTTAGAGAAATATATATAATATTACTTGTTATATATTACTTAATAAATCTATAACATTGTAATAGTTGGATCTAAATTTAAAATTAACCTACTTTTTTATTTTTCTATTAGTTGGGCTTTTTTGCGGAGTATTATTATTATTTTTAATTGTGTATTTAAATAATAAACATTAAAAATAATTATTTTTAATTTTTATTATTAAAAGAAAAAGTTGTCTGTTCATTGAACAAGACCTACATGTCTTATAGTATTTTGGCCCCCTGAATACGAATATGAAGTCAGAATTGCTCCATCACCCTCTGTTTTCTTTTAAATCGAAAAAACTACCCTTAAGTCTAAAATTCAAGAATTAAAGTAAAAAAAAATAAAAACACGGCTTTCTTCGGAGTAGAAGAATATATTTATGCGTTTTCTTCTTTCAACAACTCAAATAATGTCAAAATTGCTCCACCACTCCTACTTTTTTTTAAATCGAAGAAAGTACCCTTAAATCTAAAATTCAAGAACTAAAGTGAAAAAAAATGAAATAACCGGTTTTCTTCGGAGTAGAAGAATATATTTATGCGTTTTCTTCTTTCAACAACAAATAATGATAAATTAACTCTGATTCTGCTTTTTAGTTATGAGAACAAAAATAAAGGAACGTATGCTTTTGTCTAAAACTAATTGTTTTTATTGTTGTTAGTATACTCTGGGTTCATACTTAAAGGGGTAGTTTTTTCAATATAAATCAATAAGAGGGTGATGAAGCAATGCTGATGCTTTTTTAAAAAGTACATAAATATATTCTTCTACTTTGGAAAAAACCTGTTATATCATTTTTTACTATAATTCTTGAATTTTAGATTTAAGGGCAGGGGGTGATGGAGCAATTTCGTCATTATTTCTAAATTGTTGAAAGAAAAAAACGCATAAATATATTTTTCGACTTCGCAAAAAAACTGGTTATTTCATTCTTTGACTTTAGTTCTTGAATTTTAGATTTAAGGGTAGTTTCTCCCATTTAAAAGAAACAGGGGTGGTGGAGCAATTTTGACATTATTTCTGAGAGGTTAAAGGAAGAAAACGCATAAATATATTCTTCTACTCCTAAGAAAACCGGTTATTTCATATTTTTTTACTTTAGTTCTTGAATTTTAGATTTAAGGGTAGTTTCTCCCATTTAAAAAAACAGGGGTGGTGGAGCAATTTTGACAATATTTCTGAGTGGTTGAAGGAAGAAAACGCATAAATATATTCTTCTACTTCGCAAAAAAGTGGTTATTTCATTCTTTGACTTTAGTTCTTGAATTTTAGATTTAAGGGTAGTTTCTCCTATTTAAAAAAACAGGGGTGGTGGAGCAATTTTGACATTATTTCTGAGAGGTTAAAGGAAGAAAACGCATAAATATATTCTTCTACTCTTAAGAAAACCGGTTATTTCATATTTTTTTACTTTAGTTCTTGAATTTTAGATTTAAGGGTAGTTTCTCCCATTTAAAAAAACAGGGGTGGTGGAGCAATTTTGACAATATTTCTGAGTGGTTGAAGGAAGAAAACGCATAAATATATTCTTCTACTTCGCAAAAAAGTGGTTATTTCATTCTTTGACTTTAGTTCTTGAATTTTAGATTTAAGGGTAGTTTCTCCTATTTAAAAAAACAGGGGTGGTGGAGCAATTTTGACATTATTTGAGTTGTTGAAAGAAGAAAACGCACAAATATATTCTTCTACTCCGAAGAAAGCCGTGTTTTTATTTTTTTTTACTTTAATTCTTGAATTTTAGACTTAAGGGTAGTTTTTTCGATTTAAAAAAAACAGAGGGTGCTGGAGCAATTCTGACTTCATATTCGTATTCAGGGGGCCAAAATACTATAAGACATGTAGGTCTTGTTCAATGAACAGACAACTTTTTTTTTGTGTGCCTGTGATTGTAATCATGCCTAAATTAAAAAAATTTAACATTTTTAGGTATAAAATAATTTTTTAATAAACATTAATAAAAATTTAGTTTTCTAAACATTATTCAAAAGTAGACGAAAGAACAAAGTTTTGTCCTCTTGATGTAATTTTTCTAAATTCAATAGATTAAGTTATAGATAATTAAAAATAAGTATACTTAGATTTCTTTGAATAATTTTTTAACACAATTAAATTTTTCAAATATGTCTACAATAGAAACCTTTTTGAATAGTTGAAATTGTGCAAAATTTAATTGAAAATAATTAATTTATTTCAAGTATTTTGTTACAATTTTTTGAAGAATTTTAATTGCAAATTTTGAAAATAATTGAATTACCAAAAATTTAAAAAAAATTTTTAAAGGTAAATTAGGATATAAGAATTATTTTAAGAAATTCAATTATTTTCGAAAAATAACATTATAATATTTTTAAAAACTAATATTATTAGAATTTTTTTATAGTAATTTTTTAAGATTTAATTATCTTCGAATAATGTAAATAAACATTTATGAAAATTTACTTCAATAAGACGAGCGAACATGACAGCTTGGTTATCAAAACAAAAAGAAAATCGTTTTTTGTTCGTTTCTCGGATCGTGTTGCTCGAATGAAACACTACTGTAAGTGTAATTTTCAACTGACTTTTAGTAAAATTATTTGTTTGATAGAAATTTACAATATTAATAAATAAATCACAATAAAATAATAATCAGTGAAGAATGACTGATATTTTAGTACTTTTCAACTGATTTTCAGTAAAATTCCACTGATTATGAATCCAAAGTCACTTTTTAAAAATACAAAATGGCGAATCCAGGATAGCGGACGAAAATGAAAGGTTTAGTAAGAGAATACGTAAAAATAACATTTCGTATAATGTACAATGACATTTTTTGTAAATGTCACTTCATAATTTTTGTCTTATTACACAATGATTTTAAATAAAATAATTTATATTTTTATAAATATTAATAATTTTTTACATTTTCTAACCACTATAAGGTTTTAATTTTGTAAATGTTCAAATTCTGGTTTAGAAAGAAAAATTTATATTATTATACAACTATATTGTCTAGACTTGCAAAAACCCAAAGTCTAGACTTTGTTGTAACAATATTGTTACAATATATATTGTAACAATATTGGTGACGGTGACATGCGTAAGAATAGTGCAGTAAAAATTTCAAAAAAACACCCTGATCATTACCTACAGAAAATCCTATTAGTAAGAAAAGAATGGACGTATCTTCGCCCTTTTCTTACTAATTATTCAGAGAATCAGGCTAACATTCAAAATCTAACCTTCTAAGTTTAGTTATTTCAAAAAAATTATTTTATTGATGCAAATAAATATTTATTTTAATTAAAAACTATGCATTATTTAATCAAGTAATTTTTATAATTGATTTAAAGCAATATTTATTAAATTAAATTATTCTATTTAATTGACTTAAGTAATTTGTATTTGGTTCAAATAACTATTTAATAGATACCATAAATTAAAATATTTATGTCCAGTAAATATTTACTTAGTTCAAATAAAAAAAAAAAAATAAGTAAAAACTAATAAGTTTAAATACAACCGAACGAGCGTTAGCGAGTGAGGTATATGTTGCTAGTAATTATTAAGTTAAAAATTCAATTAAACAACCAACGTATAGAATTAAAATTTAGGGGCTATCATTATAATATTATATTATATCTTGTAATTAAATAATTAATGCAACTTATAGTTAGTATTTATATTATAGATATTTTGTTTTCCAAAGAAATTATAATTAAAAGTTGTTTAACTTTATCATTTTTCAATTAATTTAATTTTTTGCAGTTATAGTAGTTTCAAAAGATACCTACGGAATTTTTTGTTTAAAAAGCTAAATGAATAATTATTTTTTTAATTTTTGGAATAATTAAAATTTTCGTAATCAAAATTATTTTGAAAATAAAAGTATAAAATATGTAACAATTTTTGCGAGATTCAATTTTCTTCGTACAACATGAAAGTTTAACAGCAGTAATAGTATTTTAACAAAATTTATAGGATTCACTAAAAATTCGTTTCTAATACGTTAAATATGACATTAAAATTTAGAAATTCAAAATAGAACTTCCATTTGTCTGACTTTCTTCTAATTTATCGGATTCAGTGATTTCTGGGGTGAATTTGATAAAGTTCTAAAATGATTAATTTCTATGTTGAATTCGTTATTTTGAATTTAGAAAATCTGATGTTAATTTAATTTTTTTTTTGTTATCCACGACAAAAAATATTTACCTGGATAAACTACAGATTTCACTTTATTAGCGAAATTTTTCAGTGCTTCAATTATAATACTTTCGCTATTCTAGAGAAACATATCGCTGTTTGAAGTAAACCTTTTTTTAGTGTGCAATAATTATTATTTCTTTCAAAACTATATTTAAATTAAAATGGCTTTATATTGTTTAAAATAAGCAATGTAAAAGATAAAATTTGCTCAAAAAATAATTTTTCACCTCCTGCTGATTACCGGCTGTGGCTATTTTTTTTATTAATTGTGAATTAAATTAATTTTTATGACCCAGATACTAATTGGAATTGTTCTAGCCATAGTTCAGGTCCAGTAATGTATAAATTCTATTTAAATTGAGACCATTAAGTGAAAGTATTTAAATTTAAAAAATAATTTAGAAGTTCGAAGTTGTTGAATTTCTTTTGTAAACTTTAAAGTTTCAAAATAATATAAAATGAAAATTTAATTCTCTATAATTGTTAACTTTTTCTACCTTTAATTATTTCAATCTTTTTGTTAGGTAATAATAATTATTTCTTTAAACATTTTTACATTCTCATCAAAAATGAGAAAGTCTTGGATTTGTGCGATTTTGAGAAATTTCTAATTTTGATAAATCTTCACGTTTCATGACCCCCTGATTCCAAAAAAATGGTTTTTAGCGAAGTGTCTGTCTGTCGATCTGTCTGTCTGTCTGTCTGTCTGTCTGTCTGTCTGTCTGTCTGTTGGTCTGTAGAAAATTTTGTCTCGACGATAACTCGAATAAATTTTAATGAATCGACTTGCAATTTGGGGTGCTTTCTAAGTCCATTAAAATGAAGCCTGAGTTCGTTGGACAGCTCATTTCGTCAAAAAACGACAAAAATATAAAACTTTCAAATTTTCAAAATTTCGTATTTTTTCGAATTTTCAAAAAAATATTTTTTTCCAATTTTTTCCTTAAAATTTGTACAAAAACAAACAACTTTTTTTTTTTTTTTTTTTTAAGTTTTTGGGCCAGGTATATTTTTTAAGTTTTTGGGCCAGGTTTAGCCAAACGGTTTATCTAGAACTAAAAAATTTTATTTTCAAATAAAATTATTTTTTTTTTACTCTCAACATTATTTAGAAGTATTGCTTTACATATTGCTCAGAAAAAAATAATTCAAAAATTTGTTAGTCAGGGAAAATCAAAAATTAGTTAGGGAAAAATCAGGGAAAAGTCAGGGAATTTTCAAAATAAAATATTGCGGTCACAATGAACATGGTCCGGCGATTACGTCTGTCTGTCTGGCCATAGACAAAAACTTTGTTTTTGTTACCTACGATACTGACGACATTGTAGAAAAAAATGTAAGAGTACAGTACCGTCCGAAATTGTCAGTCCACCCATTTTCAAAGGAATGACAAAAATTTTTTAACATAAAATTCATGAAAAGTAAAATTTTTTTTGGTTTATATTTTGAAAGACGATAAAATTTTGAAAAGAATAAGACCTTACAGAAGTCATTTGGCCAAAATTTGTAGAAGATATTCTTAAAAATCGTCATTTTCAATGTTTTACAAAAATTTGAATAACTTCTAAAATAATGAACGCTTTTTAATAATCTTAGGCTTATTTTAAAGACCATTTTCTACAGAATAAGAATTACTTATAGGCATTAACCTGTAATTTTTTTCTTGGAATAAGCATGACGTCAAAGTTGGACAAAAAAATTCAAAAAATTTGAAATAATATTATTAAAAGAAAAATAATTTTTGAAATTCAAACATATATTTTTATTAAATTTTCTTGAAAAATCTACACCATATCATGTTTTATATATGTTCTAGAATAGTTTTTAGTACAAAAAATTGATTTCAAATTTTTCCTAATTTTTTTGTCTAATTTTGACGTCATGCTTATTCCAAGTTAAAAATGACAGGTTAATGCCTATAAGTAATTCTTTTTCCGTAGAAAAAGACCTTTAAAATAAGCCTAAGATTATTAAAAAGCGTTCATTATTTTAGAAGTTATTTAAATTTTTGTAAAACATTGAAAATGACGATTTTTAGGAATATCTTCTACAAATTTTGGCCAAATGACTTCTGTAAGGTCTTATTCTTTTCAAAATTTTATCGTCTTTCAAAATATAAACCAAAAAAAATTTTAGTTTACATGAATTTTATGTTAAAAAATTTTTGTCATTCCTTTAAAAATGGGTGGACTGACAATTGCGGACGGTACTGTAATATAGGAACGTTCGTTTTTTTAAAGAAAGCTAAGATACCAGAGTATCTTTTCTAGGAGATAAACACTGAATTAAAACAAAAATGTCTGAGTAAATCAACAAAGAGTGAAAATTTAGTCATTACGCTCCGGTCTACACTACACAAAAAACTTGATACTAATACTTTAAAAATATTTTAGCTGCTTCTGCAAATCATGTTTTTACTAAGAGAGTTAGTATAATTAAAAATAACTTAACAATTTCAATCATCAAGACCAAAAATATACATTTAAATTAACTTAATATCGCAATCATCAGCAAACAAAAACATGTGATGAGAATGTAATCCTTAAAGTCGTAGTAACTTTAAGAAAAAAAACTGTTTTATGAAACATATAATAGGAAACGAGAACACAAATAATGCACAACAATCGCCGACCACTGCGAGCGAAGCGAGCCATTTGCGCGCGAAGCGCGCAACAATACACGGAGCGCGAAGCGCGACGATCAATATTCGCGCGCCCCGAGGCGCGCTGAAACTTGCGAGCGAAGCGAGCCCCCGCGCGAAGCGCGGATGAGAATGTGTCCGCGCTTGCGCGGACAGATTTTTTTAAATAAAATGGAGTTTAAATTGTTTAAAATAAGCAGTTCGATACAACATTCCCGCGCGCTTGCGCGCGGATAATTTGGCTAGTACATTATAATAATCGTAAGTTTCCCTTTCCGTTAGCAAATTATCTACATTCATTTGTTTGTTTTGAAAATTAATTTTTGTGGGTTACTGTAATTTTTTATTTTTTTTTCAAATGTCAAACTTTTCAACAGTTAGGTTTATAAAATTTAGGAGCGCATGATTTCACCCAAATTATAATATTTATAATTGTCATATAAGTATCGGAATTTTAAATTTAGTAATATTGTAATGTTAACATTATTACAATATTGAGAATAATAGTTAATAATTTTTTTTTTTAAAATATTTTTTCCAATTTTAAAATTAATATATTAAAAATCATTGAATTCTTGCAAAGAATTTTATCAACAAATTTGAGAATATTTGAATTTCTCCCGAAGAATTTTATTATTTGTGAAAATAATTGAATTCTTGACAAGAATTTTATAAAAATTTTTAATAATCTTAATTAAATTCTTTTGAAAAATTTCTTTCAATTTTTTTTTAAATAATAGAGTTTCTTTAATAATTTTAATTAAAATTTTTGAAAATAATAGAATTTTATGAAAAATTTCTTTCAAGTTTTCAAAAAAATCGTGTTTGTTAATAATTGAAATTAAACATTTAATTACATAACGAATTTTATTAAAATTTTAGAAAATAATTGAATTCTGTTGAATTATTTTATAACCAATTAAGAAAAAATTGAATTCTTTCATAAAAATTTTTTGAAAATAATTCAATTTTCGGAGAGGAATTTATTATTTATAAATATAATTAAATTGATTCAAAGGATTTATTAAAATTTTAGAAAATAATTGAATTTTCTTGAAAAATATTATTAAAAATTAAGAGGAAATTGAATTTTTGCAAAGAATTTTACTATTTATAAATATAATTGAATTTTCTCGAAGAATTTATTAAAATTTTTTATAAACACAAGAAAAAATTAAATACTTTCATGACATTTTTTTTTTTAAAGTAATTGAATTTTTGTAACAAATTTTAAAAAATTGAATTCTTTCATGAAATTTTTTTGATAATAATTGAATTTTTGCAAAATATGTTAATGTTTTTAAAAGTAATTGAATCCTTACGATGAATGTTATTATTTATGAAAATAATTGAATACTTGCAAAGAATTTTATTAAAATTTTTGAAATTAATCAACAAGAATAATTAATTAATAATTTTGAATTTTTTTAAGTTTGAATTTGAAATTATTCAAAAATTCATATTTGAAAATAAAAAATGTTGTAATTTTGATAATGAAAAAATGAAAAAAATGAAAAAATGAAATTTTATATACTTTAAACTTTTAAAATAAATATAAATTGAAAATTTAATTCCAATTAGATTCTCAGTTATGTATAATAATAATTATTTCTTTAAAAATTTCTTAAATTAAAATGACTTGAATTTGTTTAAAATAACCAGTGGAATACAACATTCCCGCGCGAATAATTTGTCTAGTAAAAAAATAATTTAACAATAAATAAATAAACATTGATGAATAATTATCTCACCAAAAATTAATAATTAAAATAGAAGACTTAAATGTTAATGGAACTTAATATTGATAAAATAAAATAACAATAAAATTAATTGAAAAGATTAAAATAAAAATAACAAAAAATAAAAAAAGAATTTTAAAAAATTAAAAATTAATAATAAAAGAATTAGTGGAAAATTGAAAATTAATATGAAATTAATAATTAATAATAAAGGAATTAGTAAAAAAATCAAAATTAAAAATTAATATTTTCTATTTTTTTCATTTTTTCTCACCTATTTAAAAATTTTTTTTTCTCTTCACTTTTTTTTCTTTATTCTGAACTTTTCCTCTTGTTTTTTTCTTTTCTTTCTCTATTTTTCTCCAGTTAAAAAAATATTTATTACTTAAAAATACAGTTGCAATTAGATAAAAATAAGTTAAAATTAGTTATTATATTATTTTATTATTTATTATAAATTATTATTATATTTATTTATTATAAATTAAAAAAAGGAAAATAAAGAAAATTAACGACAAAACATAGTTAATTTTTTCTCCATTTTTTCTTCTGCTTTTTCTACTTTTTTCTCTCCTTTCTTTTTCCTTTTTTTCTCCACTTTTCCATTTTTCTCTATTTTTCGTTCTGGTTTTTTATTTTTTCTCCACATTTCTTACTTTTTTTTCTTCATTTTCCCTCGAATTTTCTTCTTTCTTCCCTTTACTTATTTATTTGCTCCTCCTTTTACATTTTTCTTCCTATTTTTTTCGTCTTTCTATTTTCTCTTCTTTTCTTTCTTTTTTTCTTTTCTTTTTTTTTATTTTTTTATCTTCTTTTCTTCTTCATTTTTTCCTCTAGTCTTATTCTCCTTTTCTTCTGTGTTTTCTTCTGTTTTCTCCTTTTTTTGTTTCTTTTCTAATTTTTTTGTTCCTGTATTTCTAATCCTTATTATTTTTTCTACAATCTTCTATTCTTCCCCATTTTTTATTCCTTTCCCTTCCTTTTTCTAAATTTCCTCTCCTATTTCCTTAGAAATTAAGTTAAAATTAAAGTAAAAAAAAGTAAATTTAAAGATAAAAGTAAAAGCAAAAGTAAAAGTACAAGTAAAAAAAAATATATTAATTGAAAAAATTTAATTACAATTAATATAACAAAATATTTACTATTTAAAAATTTACTTACAGTTATAGTAAAAAACTGAGTTAAAATTAGTTACTAAATATCATTTTATTACTATCTCTTCATTTATAATAATAATATAATAACAAACTAAAAAGACAAAATTAATTTTAAAAAAATTAGTTAAAAGTATTTATCATTCGCTCCGTTTTCTATCAATTTTTTATTTTTTTCTCTCTTCTCGGAGGGGAATGTTGTGGGGAGGAAAAGGCGAAATATGTCAAACGGTTGGTTTCATAAATTTTTTGATTGATGTTGACTGTGCTAATGGAAGGGTGTTATATGTAGGAGAAAAATCAAGTGCAGATTGAATCAGAGTGATTTCTATTTGAAAAAAGTGTGCCTGAGTGTATGTATGTGTGTGTGTGTGTGTGTTTGGCTATTTAATTTTTTTCGAGGAATATATATTAAAGGGCCAAGGTTAAGAATTGAAAGTGGGGGATTAAGAAATTTTTTTTCTTCTTTTTTTTTTGCACAATTATAATTAGAGGCCTTTTAGGAGATTATATTGTATGTGTGAGTGTGAGGGAAAAAAGGGGTCAAGAACTAATCTTTTAAAGCAGCGCGCCACTTTAGGAATGTATATAAAATTTTTGGCACTTTACTATAGATGTATATTTGGTGCGAAATAATTTTTTCTCTCTTTCATTTAGTACGAGAGGAATATTAAAATAAAAAAGAAGTGAAAGACGAAAAAAGGAAAGAAAAAAAAGAGATATAGAAGAAAATACAAATAGTAAAAGAAGAAAAGACAAACATAGTAAAAGAAGAAAATACAAATAGTAAAAGAAAAAAAAAGATAGAAAAAGAAAAAAAAAAAGAAAAATAGTAAAAAAAGGGAGAAAAAGAGACATGAGTCAAAAAATACATAAATCATTTAATAATGAATTATTCAATGGGGAAAAATGCAAACCGTGGAAACTAATCTCGAATATTAATGGTTGTCGTATATTTATGGTGAAACGAGGAGGGAAATTTTTTAGAAAATTTTTCCAATCATTAATCGAAGATAAAGATAACGATTATAAAGACTATATAGATAGAAAAAGAAGAAATTTTTTAAAAGACTTAGAATTTTTTTTTTTATTAAAAAGTATATGTTTTAATATGAATACTTACTAAATATTAGCGAACACTAATTTTTTTATTAATTTCTACTCTTGTGAAAATGAATAAGTGAACGTTAGTTTAAGTAAGAAAATATTTAAAGTGGTAAAAGTCCGTAATAGTCAGACATAAAATTCGGCGTTAGTAGTATAAGTAGTAAAAGCCAATTCCAGTCAGACGGAATTTTTTATTCGCAGACACAATTCTGGTATTATAGTAGTAAAAGACAGTTGCAGTCAGACAAGATTTTTACTCATGTAATTTTGTGAGTGGTAAAAGTAAAGTATAGTCAGACAAAGCTTTCGATTTGGTACGAACAGTAAGTAGTAGAAGTAAATTTTAGGGGGCGCATGATTATTCCTCAAATTTCAATTTCCTAATGTTCAAAACATCGAAATTCTTATCATCGAAACATCATTTCGCATAATTTTCAGTTTTCGAAATTTCATTCAACATAATTTTTAATTTATCGATTTATTCTTTATCCTATTATTTAAATAGTCGAATTGTTTTTTAATATAATTTTTAATATGTCGAAAATTTTTTTGACATACATTTTGTTTTTCCGAATGACTATTTGTCATAATTATTAATCCTCCGAATTGCCATTTAACATAACCTTCAAATCTTCGAAATGTCATATTTAAGAAATTTCATTTATCGAAATTTTATTTGTCATAATGTTCATTACTCGAATTATCAAGTGACATAAAACGCATTTACTCGAATTCTCATGTGACATAACCTTCAAATCTTCGAAATGTCATATTTAAGAAATTTCATTTATCGAAATTTTATTTGTCATAATTTTCGTTTATTCGAATAACCATTTAACATAAAATAATTTGAATGTTCTTTTATTTATTCAAAACAATTTTAATTGAATTCCTCGGATGAATTCAAATATTTTTAAATATTTCCATAAATTTAAATTATTTCCTAAAATTGTAATAAATTCTTCGAAACAATTCAACTATTTTTATAAATACAAAAATTCTTTGCAGGAATTAAATTATTTTTAATCGAATATTTAAATAAAATTACACGAAAGAATATAATTATTTTCAAAAATTTCCATAAAATACAATTTCAGCAAGAATTTAAAATTCTCTAAAAATAATTCAATTATTCTCTAAATATTTTTAAAAAATTCTATATAAAAATTAAATTACTTTCAATGCAAATTTTTAAATATATCCGTCAAAAAAAATTAAAAGAATTCAATTATTTTCACAAAATAATAAAATTATTGTGATGAATTCAATTATTTTGAATATACATGAAATTCTTTAAATAAATTCCATTATTTTCGAAACAACTTTAATTGAATTACTCGAACAAATTTCATTATTTTTAATTATTTCTTAAAATTTTAATAAATTTGTCGAAACATTTCAATTATTTTTATAAATAGTAAAATTCTTCGCAATAACTCAATCATTTTTATAAATATAGTAAAATCCTTTGCAGAAATTCAATTCTTTTTTAAAAAATTTTAATAGAATTCCTCGAAAGAATTGATTTATTTTCTAAAATTTTAATAAATTCTTCGGAGCAATTCAATTATTTTTGTAAATAGTAAAATTCTTCGCAAGAATTCAATTATTTTCAATACAATTTTAATAAAATTCTTCTTCATAAAATTCAATTGCTTTTAAAATTTTCAATTTAAAATTTAAAATTATTAAAGAAACTCCATTAGTTAAAGAAAAAGTCAAAGAAATTCTTCAAAAGAATTTAATTAGAATTTTTAAAAATTTTAATAAAATTTTCGCGAGAATTCAGTTATTTTCCTAAATAATAAAATTCTTTGAAGGAATTCTATTATTATCAAATTTTTTGATAAAATTCTTTGCAACAATTCGATGATTTTCAATATATTAATTTTAAAATTGAAAATATTTGAAAAGAAAAATTATAAAAAAGTTAAGAAACAAAAACGCAAACAACAACTAACTTCAAACTGCAAACAGATTACCGAAACATGTTCTTTATCATTATTAATAATTGCAAATTTTTAATAAATTTATTATTTTATCAACTAATTTTCAATTGATTTCGGATTTAGTATTATATTAAAATTAATTAATTATAAATAAATTTTGGAGTAATTTATTATTAATTATTCATAATCATATTAATTAATTATAAATCAATTTAATTTTGAATCAAATAATCAATTATTACTTTAATTGAATTTCCTGAAAAAATTTTGTTATTTTCAAATATTTCTATAAAATTCTTTACAACAATTTAATTATTTCTTAAAATTTTAATAAATTCTTCGAAACATTTTAATTTTTTTTATAAATAGTAAAATTCTTCGCAATAATTCAATTATTATTATGAAGGAATTTAATTATTTTCAAAACAATTTTAATTGAATTTCTCGGATGAATTCAAATATTTTTAAATGTTTTCATAAATTTCAATTATGTCCTAAAATTATAATAAATTCTTCGAAACAATTCAAATATTTTTATAAATAGTAAAATTCTTCGCAAGAATTCAATTATTTTCAATTCACTTTTAAGAAAATTCTTCTTAGTCGTAAAATCCAATTACTTTCAAAATTTTCAATTAAAATTATTAAAGAAACTCCATTAGTTTAAAATTTTAAATAAAGATAAATAATATATTATTATATTATTTTAAAATTTAAACAAACTTTTTAATATTATACATTACAGTAGTAAAAATCCTTTATAGCCAGACACTTTAAATTCTACTTTTAATTTCAATTTTCAAATTCTACTTCAAATTTTCCGACAATTTCTAAATTTTTTTAAAAATTTCCAGTCATCATTTGCTATATATGAAAACTTAACGAAAATTTGATTATTATTTTTCCTTCAATGAAATGTTCAATTAAACAAAAAAAAGAAAGAAAAAAGAAGAAGCCTTCTCAATCAACTGTCACTAAAAGAGTGAACCGTTTGATAAACATAATTTCCTAGCGAGTCGCTTCAATCGGTAAAAAAACTTCTTATCCGCTCAGGTGAACGTTCAATGCAGTTATCGTGTAAAGGCGCTGCCAGCAAATGCCACCAATAAAAATAGAAAACGAAATCTAAAAAAAACTCAAACAAGAAAAATAAAAATTAAATTAAATAATAAAATAACGTTTATACTAACACTGTTAGTAAATTACTAAAATGGGTTAAATTACTAAACATCGCTAAATTGCCAAAATATGCTAAATTACTAAAGTAGTATTCCAACGTTAGTAAATTATTACTAAAAGGCGTAAAATTACTCAAATACGGTAAATTACTAAAATACGTTAAATTACTAAAAGACATTAAATAATTGAAATAAAGTAAATTATTAAAATATTTTAGTAATTTACTATATTTCAGTTAAAATAAATTTAAAATTAATAAATTAATTTTTTAATTAAATTTAAAATAAATTTCATCAATAAAAGTAATGTATTACTTTTATTGCTAAAATTGACGAATACTTTTAATCGAATTGAAAAAAATTCCCAAAGAAATACTCAATCGTTTCTCAAATAAGTAAATTTATATAAAGAAAAATAAAAAAAAAAGAAGAAAAAAAGAAATTAAAAAACGAAATGTTTATAAATTATTACAAAAATATTGGTTGTTAACGATAAAGAGTATAAATTACAAAAATGACAGCAATATCCTGTAACCCATTCCGGGGTCACCTTCCACACTCTCACGCAATTATATAAATAATAAATCGTAATTTACATTTCCTCAAAAATTATTCCGACTCTAAATAATTAAAAACTTATTTTCATCTTTTTTTATTTAATTTCTTATAAAAATAAAGAAAAAAAATAATTTTTTTTGAATCAACGATCGGTAAAACGGAACTACCCCACTCCCTTAAAATCCATCGCGTCACTGTACCACGCAGCTTTCCACCATTTTACCAGGAGAAGTGAGAGAAACCAGAAAGAGTAAGAGAGAGAGAGAGTGGCTTTCCACCATTATACACTAGGAGAAGTGAGAGAAGGAGAAAGAGAGAGAGAGAGAGAAAGAGAGTGGGGAGAGGGGAAAGTCTATAGGCTATCTTATAATACGCGAAGGAAAGATATGGGCTTTTTGGTTCTTGGTTTTTACAAGAGAAAGGAGAGGGAAGACGAGGGCCACGAGTAATTGCACATTCTATATCCTCCTGACTTCACGTCGATTTGTGTCTGACTGAACTTGCTTCTTGCCAATTACTATACAGTCAGTGAAGAAGAAAAAAAAAAAATTTATATTTCCCTTTCGAAAAACGAAAAAAAAAATCAGTTCGCGCTCCTTCCTCTTTTGTCGGCAATTTTTTTTCTTCCCTAAAATCTCTCTCTCTCTCAAAAAAAAAAAAAAAAACAGTGACAAAAGAAAAAAATTTTTCTACTTTTCCGGCTCCTCCCGGTTTGTGTGTGTGTGTACCTTCCGTACATCCCCCATGCGTTCGTGACAGCTGTCATCATCTCTACGCGTGCAATGATGCGCGACTTCGATTGATTCAGTGTCTGTGCTCCGGTGCGCGCACCTCTTTCACCAAATTTCGTTTTCTCAGTTTCTTTTTGTTTTTCCAATTTTTTTTTCCTCTTTCTTTTTTGGAAAATTCGTCTTTTTAATATACATGGACCGGGCAAAGTTTAGTGTGCTAATAAAATTTTCCGAAGAAATAACTAATTTTAGGGGGGAAGAAGAAAAATCTTGATTGGAAGAAAAAAAAGAAGAAAAGTGTGACAATTGTTTAAAATAATTAATTAAAAATAAAAGGAATTGTGTAATTCAAGTTATTTCACAGTGGCTACCTGGCACAAGGTGAGTCTCACTGCGGGTGCTCTGCACTTGACTTTGAATCTTTCAATGAAAATAGTTCAAATTCTCCAACCGAGAAATTTCTCTTATTATAATAACTGTATTTTATTATAATTAGAAAAAGAAAATATATAGACTTTTTGTCAAAATTTCTCGTTTTTCGTTAAAAAGTATTTTTTTTCGTTTGGTGAAAATTTTTACGTTTTAAGTGAAATTTTTATTCATTTATTTAACGGACGAATGTAAAATAACTTTTATTTCCTTTCATTATTTATTTTACTTTCATTATTTTCCTAAAATAAATATTTACACTACACAAATATTTATAATTATTTCTTTCAATCTGTCACAGGTTTCAAAGAAACCCTTTTGTTATTATATTAAATAATAAATATTTTTATAACTGTAAATAAATATTAAGAGTAAATAACCACTTTTTAGTTTCTTTAATTATTTACAAACTTAAAATATATGAACATTTACATATTTAATAAATATTTTGAGTAAATAAGTAATTTTTTTTTTTTTTTAAATTTTTTACAGTAAATAAATATTTAAGATAAATAAATACTTACAGTAAATAAACATTTACAGTTTATAAATATTTTAAATAAATAAAATTACTTATAGTAAATAAAAATTTACGGTAAATATTAAGAAATATTAATATTTAGAATAAATAAATACTTATACAGTAAATAAGCTTTTACAACAAATAAAAATTTACAAATAATTAACAAAAAAATATTGAAGGTAAATACATAATTATAGTAAATAAATACTTACAGTAAATAAACACTTACAATAAACAAATATTTACAATAAATTAACATTTACGATTTAATAAATATTTCGAGTAAATAACTTACCTACAGTAAATAAATATTTAGAGTAAAACTTTTAGTAATAAAAAAAAATAGAAAAAAACTAAAACTTTAGTAATAAAAAATTCTAAACAAAGTATAAAAATAGTTTACCAATAAAATAAGAGTTTTGAATTTTTATGTTAATAATGGCCAATTTGTACGTTAAACATAGATAGGTATGTGTAAAATTCGATAAATAAATTATGCATTATGCAAATTTGTTTATCAAACGTTATTTGATTAATCATTTTAATACTGTACAAAATTATATGCGCGTGATAACTAATTAATTGTAAAAGATTATCAGTTAATCTCGTTAATAAGACGCAATTAACAAATTACTGTTTAATGCCATTTATTATTTATTGTCCGGAAGCAAATTATTATTTATCGTCATATCCGATTATTCTTTCAAAACGTTTAAAATTATAGTACAAAAATTGTAAAAAATTGTAATTTAGTACAAGGTTTATTAATCCTAGTATTTTTTTTTCTACTGATTTAGAAATTGTTTAATATAAGTAATATTAACTGACTTGTGTAAAAATTATTATGACAAAAGATAATAATAAAAATAATAATAAAAATAATAATAAAAATAATAATAACAATAAAAATAATAATAATAAAACTAATAAAATAATAGTAATAATAATATAATAATAGTGATATAATAACAGCAAGAACAATATGTTCCTATTAACTAATGTAACAATTTTTCTGTTTCTGCAATAAAAATTTATGAATGACATTTTTTTAAGAGCAGGTGTTACATAAAAGTAACACAAATTTCAATCTTACATTTTGCAATTATTTTAATAGCACATGTTTCAGTAAAAAATTTTTAATTCGTTTACATTTACATTTTTACCACTTAAATATTTATTTATTTATTTATTTAAAAGACATTTAAAGTATTTACTTATTTAAAAGGCATTTAAAAGAATTTATTTATTTAAAAAAACATTCAAAAGTATTTATTTATTTAAAAAATATTCGAAAATATTTATTTATTTATATTTATTAATTATTTATATTATAATTATTTTAATTAGATAATTATGAGAATTAAAATTTTAAATTTTAATAAATTATACTTATTAATTACTACACGAATTTACTCATTTATTTAAGAACAAAAATTATTTTTACTTCAATCAAGTAATATTTTATTTTAGCTTCTCTACTATTAATTTTTAATAAAATAATATTTTGCAAAAAGAAAAGAAAATTTTGTTAAAAATAATTATTCGACAGTCATATATATTTATGAAATAAAAAAAAAATAAAAAAATATTTACAGTTAATAATTAAGTAGTAAGTAATAAAAATAAATAATAATGATAATAAGTAATGATTATAATAATAAATGAATACAATAAAAAATAAACGAATGATTATAATAAAAAATAAATAAATTTAATAAAAAATAAATGAATAGCAATAAATAATATATAATTAACAAATAATAATAACGCACAGAATAATAATTCACTACTGATTCATTCACTAAGAATCGATATATTAAAAATTTATTAAAAATATTTAGTCAAAATTAAATTAAATGAAAATTTTAATTAAATGCTAATTAAATTAAAATTTAATTAAAATTTTAATTTTAAATTAATAAGATTTGATTTTGAATAAAATTTATTTTTTACTTTTATTGAATAAAATTTAGCCGCATGTTAAATAATTAGTAGTTTCTATTAGTTGAATCAGTTAAAAAAAACTCTCCTATTTATTAATAAATAAACTCCTTATTTTAAAAAATGTATGAAAAATAAATAAAATACAAATATTATTCACTTGTAATTTTTTTTGTATAAAATGCGAACGGGAAGTCTAAAATTTCTACAGTTTAAATATGTCGTAACACTTAGATTTCACTTGACACTACTTTAGTCATGTATCTCGATTTCTTTCAGTATCGAACTTCAATATGCGTCTTTAATTTTAAATAAAAAAGTTTCTAAAGCTTAAAAACTTTCAATCAATTACTTTCACAGTATTTTCATACGTTTAATACTGTATAATTATTTATATTTATAAATTCGTTAAAACATCCTGTATAGTAAAATTTATATTTATTAATATAATTAAAATTATATAATTGAAATTATAATAATAAATAAATTATTATAATAAATAAATAAATTGTAATTTAAATTATAACAATAAATTATGATATAACAAATAACAACATTAAATTATAAAAAAATTAATTATAATAATAAGTTGTAATAATAAATAATAATAATTTAAAAATATAATTAAAAATACTAAATAATATAAATTAGATAAAAAAAATTAATTCTTTACAAATTATTATACACACCAATTCAACAAATAGTGAAAATAATAATAATTGAAAAAAATAATTCGAACTGTGAAGTACCTACTGTATAATATTTCATAAAGTTATAATATCAAAGGTTAAAGAGAAAAGTTAATATAATTAGTATCACATAAGAATTTTTTATTTTTGCCAAAGAAAAAAAAACCAACTGAATAAACTTTATTGCGTCATAAAACATTTTAGTAAATGTAGCAGGTGACGATAATGTATATACCACCTAATCTTTTATAAGTTTACCTCGTTAACAAGAAAAAAAAACTGGCTTCTAAGCTTCGATAGTATGAAAAAAAAAGAATTTTAAATAAACACTTTATACATAGCACAGGCAAGTGTGATTACTAAACAATTTAACAAGTGATGAAACATTGTTTTAAAAATTTATCACGCGAAATAATTTAATTTATTAATACTCACTGTCAATTATTAATCATACTAATTATTATAAATTTTTATTAATTTTTATTACTTTTCGTTAATAAATTAAAATCTCAGTTTTCTTTTAAGAACGCGTCAAAAAGAATAGAAATTTAATGATTAAATAATTGCAATAATAATAATTATTATAAATATATTATTAGTTAACTAATTAGTTTTAACTAATTAATCAGTTAGTTTTAGTTTTTTAATTAGTTAGTCAATTAATTAATCCTACAAATGATTCAATAATAATATTTAATTCAATATTAATTTTAATCCTATGAATAATTTAATAAGAATATTTAATTAATTTTTCAATGTAAGAAGAATTAAATTTTCAAGAATATTTATCAACTAAAAAAATATTTTTTTATATATTTATATATATATATACGTTTATACGAATAAATAAATAAATAAAAATAAATAATAATATTAAAATTATTATTATTATTATTATTATAAAGTAATTTTACAAATAATTCAACAATAATATTTAATTTAATATCAATTTAATTACTTAAATTAAACAAATATTAATAATAACTTACGTTTCAATCCTGTTTCTATCGACTTTCTTAATAATTGAAAATCTGGATAGAATCTGTAACAAAAAAAAAAAGAAATTTACAATTTGTTACTTATAATAAAAATAAAACTAAAAATAATAACAAAGAAATAGTTAATATTAATAAATAAATTAATTTATTATTAATTATTATAATGAAATATAAATAAATAATTATCATCACTTGATTTGACGTAAAGCAAACTTTTAAAGGTTATGTTTACACGTCTACCCTAAATAAAAGATACTTTTTTAATTTTGTAAAATAAAAAAAAAAATTTTTATTGAATATTTTAAATGTAACAAAAGGCTTGAATATAAATAGTTTGTATTAGGAGTTAACCCACTTTATGAATTTTCACTTTAAACATAACAAACATAACCTATAAATTTTTGCTTCTTAGGTCAATATTAAATTATTGTTTTAAACAATATATTTATTAAATAAATGAATAACAATATAAATGCAATCCTTCCTCTATATATAAGGAAGCAATAAAAATATATTTAATAATATAACACATTCTATAATAATTTGTTACTTTAATAAAATTTAATATTAATTAAATATTATTAAATTATTATAAATTTTTTAAATTAATCAAATTAATTACATTAAAACATAATTAATTCTCTTAACGACAGTTTATTTTCATTTTAAATTGGGACAAAGTGGACTTATAAATTTTTGCAAAATAATTCCCCAAAAGTCAATACTAATAAAAATTGTGACCCATTTTTCTCTTTTTTTTCAGAAAATAATCATCGTGGGAAATAGAGGAAATTAACGTGAAAAAATGTATGATCAAAAGGATGAGGAAAAGGCATCCTTTGGTGTCGACATCCTCAACCCCTTTGTACATCGTTTGGAGCTTGACACGACCTACGACAAACTCAAGGTTAGCGAGCAAATTTTTTTTTTTTTTTTTTGCTTTTTTAAAATTAGTTTGACTCTAGTTATAACAATTAATGAACCAAATCTCTCTCTCTCTCTCTCTCTCTCTCTTGGTTTTATTTAAATACATAAAAATAAATAATCGATATTAAATTATAGACTGTTGAAATTATTAGAAAGTGTAGTACGATTTTAAATGACATTCCTTTGCCAGATGAAAATAGTATTCAAGAGTGTCGTATGTTAATAAATTTTTAAACGAAAATCAATGCAAAAATTTCTACATACAGGCAAATTGGCATCTAATTAAAAAAAAAGTTATTCTTTAGTCTCTGCTTTCGGAAAATATTTCTAAATATAGTAATTTTGTTCTCATTTTCTTTTCTTTCTTTCATTCTCTCTTTCTTTCTTTCTTTTTTTCTAGTATCTTTCTTGTTGAATTTTTTTAGTTCTTTTTCTAATTTTCCTTCTAGTGAAGAATTCAATTTCATTAAATAAATTAATAACGTAATTAATTAATTAATTAATAGATACCTAAGAGATGCACTTATTTGATTAGTAATAGAAGAAGAAATTTATACTTTTTTTAAAATTTAATTAACCAAATTAATCTATTTAATTATTTCACAGAAAAAGTGGAAAAAACCAACTGCTACAAATTTCCCTATATTAACAAAATTTTTAGTTGCTTCAGTTAAGACTTTTGCTATTCTAGAGAAACTTATTGCTGTTTCCGGTGAAATTTTTTTTCCTTAAATTAATTTAATTAATTTAATTAATTAAAAATGTATATAATTAATTGGATTAATTTTATTATTTGTGACGCGATCTGAAGAAAGGGACCTTAGAAGCAAATCACTTTAAGGTTGGGTTAGAGTTACTTTTTTCTTGTTTGAAAGTTTCTTTTTATTTATTTCGAATTAAAATCAGTGTTTATTAAATATTTTAGTTGTAATGAAGACTTAAACATCAATGATTTATATTGACAGTTGATCCCTTTTTTGTATTTTCATTTAAAAAATTGAAAACATAACCTATAATTTTTTGCTTCTAAGGTCCCTTTCTTCAGATCGCGTCACATTTATTTCTTTTAATTATAATTTTATAATATTATAATTATTTTATTTAATTGAATTCCCTTTGATTGAAATTTAATGCCCTTTAATTTAAATTCAAATTTAATTTAATTAACCAAATTCATTTATTTCATTAATAATCTATTTCATTATTAATCTATTAAAGACTTACTGCAATCTATTTCATATTCTTTCACAGTAAAATGTGAAAAAATTTTCACTTTTTATGAATCAAAAGAATGTAAATTAAATTCTAAAAAAAAATTGACTCAAATATTAATAATAAATAATTTTACTTCAATTTTTCAATTAATAATTTTTTTTTACTATGCGTGCTAAAATAATTATTTTTCTTTAAAAACAGAAACAATATAAATCCAAAGATTATTATAAATATTTATCCAATCTTTTATTTACTGAGACAAATTTACATGAATGACAATAATCGACTCAAAAAGAAAAAAAATATGTACATCCATTAAAAGATTATTCCACAGAAATTCCAGAGTTGATTTTTTTTTAAAAAAGCTTCAGGGCACTTACGCTTTATTGAATTTCGAAGACCCACAATCTTATTATTTCAATTCAAAGTAAATCTCTTAACAATTTTTCTGTCCTTGACAGATTACGAAACAAGTGAAGGAGAATGGTCTATTTTTCTTTTTAGAGTAAATTAAATAAAAATTTTACGAAGACAGAGAGAAAGAGAGAGAGAGAGAGAGATAGAAAATAACAATAATCGTGAAACAATTATTTAAATTAAATCATCATAATATTCAATTTCACAAAAAGGAGTAAAATTGTAATTCGTCTAGTCTAGGTAATCGGCATTTTTTTCTATCCTTAAACTGATATTTCCAAATTGTTAGTAGAGTTAATTTTTGGAGCAACAATACAAAAATTTGATCTTGCAATTATTTTAATGATAAGAGTTTTTTTTATTAAATGTAAAATTTTAGACACTGAAAAAAATCATTTGGTTTAAATAAAGTTTTTATTGACTCAAATAAATTACATTTTTTTTTAAAATAAAACATTTTGTTTTGTGTTTTTCATTATCGAAAGAAATATTTACTTCAATTAAATAATTTTTTTTTTTAAATCATAGACATTGCTTTTGAATAAATAATTTCAGTAATTGTATCAAACACCATTTAATTGATTAAAAAAAATTATTTGATACAAATAAATATTTATTATATACAGATAAACATTTATTTGATAAAAATAAATTTTTACTTGATACAATTAATTATTATTTATTTGATAATAGACAAGAAATCGTTTATTTGAATCAAATACATTTTTCTTCAGTGTATAAAATTTAATTATTTTTACAGAATTCAAAAGCAAATTATTTTCAAAATTAAAAATCAAGAATCATTGAATATAATTTTAAAAAACGATTTTTCATTTCGAATAAAAAGTATGGCAAATAATAATAAAATAATAATATGTAATAATAATTAAAAAATATATCGGGTACTTGATTTATAAATAAATAAATATAACAAGCTATTTTTATCGTGCATCGAAAAAACCATCAAACTTGTTCCATTTTCGTCGCAAAAACTTGAAAAACAAAACAAATTTTTTTTTTTTTACATAATTCCCTGTTCATTACAGTAAGTTAATAAATTTTAAATGATAACAAATGTTGCAAAAAAACAGAAAAAATTACGAATAATAATATAGCATTACACGCATCTATATTTGCCTGAATTCCAAAAGAAATTCATGAAATTCTTTACAAGTAAACACATAAAATTATGAAAAGTATAAACATAAATTTTTCAGAGAAAGGTATAAATATATATATCTATACTTTGAGGCTTTCACAAATGAATTCGTACACCTATATATATATACATACACATATATTAATTATATAAATGTATAAACTAAAATGTATAATAAAAGTGTTACGACTGTGTTTGTGTGTTTGGTGGGGGGAAATGTGAGTCTCGACAGTAACCTCGATCTTCAGAGAGGGCTATGTTAGTAAGGCAACGTATATACGGATATTTGCGAGACAAACGTGTGTCCTATACAAGAAATGTGTGTATTAGTGAATCGATGCCACAGATGAGAAAATAACGGAACGACTGTACGGTACTTGGGTACACGGCTAGATCTCCTTTCAGCCCAGATATCTCAAAAAAGAGAAGAGAGAACAAGAAAAAAGAATGAGGAGAGGAGAGGAGAGGAGAGGAGAAAAAATCTATATTCGAAGCAAATCTTTAGCGGGTCAATGAATGGAAATCACTATACACTGTATAGTACAATTATTACTATACTGGTATATCATTACTTTATACACAGTATGAAATACTCTCTAAATCCGAATTTTAGTAACAAACAAAAAAATTGATAGTAAAATTTCAGTTCACATTTACTTTAGGATCTAATAAACAATAACTAATTATTGGTGCACTACCGGTCAAAATTGAGAGACCACCCATTTTTCAGATGATTGAAAAACATTTTAAAACACAAAATGTATACGGAAACTAAAATTTTTTTCTTTTTATTTTTTGAAAGATGATAAAATTTTTATCACCTATCATATTTTTTTACAAGATCTTTTAGAAGTCATTTAGCAAATATTTTATTTACATATTTTTAAAAAATCGTGTCATTTTCAATGTTTTACAAAAATTTGAATAAAATAATTAACGCTTTTTAATGATCCTAGGCTTATTTTAAAGGTAATTTGCTACACTATAAAAATTACTTATAGGCATTAACGTGTAATTTTTTTCTTAGAATATGCAGGCCGTCAAACTTGGACCAAAAGAATTTGAAAAATTTGAAACAATTTTTCTGTACTAAAAACTATTCTAGAAAATATAAAACATCATATAGTGTATAGATGTTTCAAGAAAATTTAATAAAAAGAATACGTTTGAATTTTAAAAATTATTTTTCTGTTAATAAGATTGTTTCAAATTTTTTGAATTTTTTTTAATCCAAGTAATTCTTATAGTGTAGCAAATGACCTTTAAAATAAGTCTAAGATCATTAAAAAGTTTTCATTATTTTAGAAGTTATTCAAATTTTTGTAAAACATTGAAAATGACGATTTTTTTAAAATATCTAAATAAAATATTGGCCAAATGACTTCTGAAATATCTTGTTCTTTTCAAAATTTTATCATCTTTCGAAAAATGAACATAAAAAAATTTTAGCTTCAATAAATTTTATGTTTTAAAACATTTTTCATTCGCCTGAAAATAGATGGTCTCTCAATTTAGACCAGTAGTGTAGCAAATAAAAAATTAATTACAAGTAGAAAATAATTCATCTTTAGTATAAAATATGACCAATTTTTAAAAGAAAATAACTAATTATTGGTAGAAACTAACTAATTAATTTTTAGTAGAAAATTACTAATTATTGGTGGAAAATAACTAATTATTGGTAGAAACTAATTAATTAATTAATTAATAATAGAAAATTACTAATTATTAATAAATATAAAAATGACTAATTGATAGTAAAATATTGACTGACTGTTTGCTGCAGCAATTATTAAACATAATAACTATGTATTAATAGAAAATAAATAAATTAATTAACTATTAGGGGAGAGTCTCCAGTTGTGAGACACCTCCAGTTGTGAGACAGTCAATTTTTTTTAACATGTAATATTAAAAAGCCGATTGGTTTATATAAAAACATTTCATTTTATATGAGCCAACTTTTTCGTGTACGCCGAAGCGGATATATAAACTGTTTTTGTTAAATACCAACACTGTGTGTGATAATCGACTAAAAAGCGTTTTTTCAATAAATGCAAAGTACTTTTTTCCAAGTTAATTAATTGGAAAAGGTAAATGTAATGCATTTTCTTTTAGTGTTTTCCTTATATTTTGTGATGCAATATTGCATTGTTCCAATCTACGGTTGAAAATAATTTAATTTTCCTTTTTCAAAATAGCGCCAATTTCTGGGTGTGAGACACAGCATATCACCAGTTGTGAGACGGTGTCAACACCCATCTGGGCAGCATAAAAAATACTACTTTGCAGGCATACTATTTAAATGTTGTTTTCATTTTTTTTCTAGTATTTTTGGGCATGTCAAGTGGAAAAAAGTCAATTAATTCAGAAGAAATCAATTATAATGCTCTTGTTGAAGCTATTTAATTATGTTTATTTGATAGTCATATTTGGGCGAATAAATATTATTATTTAGTATATAATAATATATATTATTAATATATTTAATTATTCATACTAAACATAACGTTTTATGTCAAACTTATTAAATTTTAGCAATTTTTAATGAGTGTCTCACAACTGGAGACATTTTTTTTTTTTGAAAAAAGCGATGTGCTCGGAAAATGTATCGTAAAATTTTTTGAGTTCATCGAAACACTACACTTTCTTTTAATAAAAGTTGCGTATTTCTGTTACCTTTCGAACGGTGTATTTTATTTACAATTTCGTTTACCCGTTTACAATTTACGGGTCAAAAATAAAACCCGTCTCACAACTGGAGACTCTCCCCTAACTATAATAATTTGAATGTTCTTTCATTCATTCACTTTTTCTGTCCCTCACACTCTGAAGTTGTCTTTTGTTTATACTTTTGTTTTTTGTTAACTTTAGATAAATTGTATATTATGTCATTATTATTTTTATTTTATAATTAATTAAAAATTGCAATAACAAATAGAAATCATCAGAATTTTTTTCACTTCTAAACGACAAAAATTTTGTTAAATATTATGTTTTGTCATATTGAAATCATGCAGATTTTTGTTCTTTATTACTTGTAAACAAAATTAGAAAATTGTTAAACAACTGTGATTGAGAAATAGAAAATTTATTTATTTTGCATTATTTTTCTTTATGAATCACAATTTTTTTTAACAAAATTATTATTTTGTTTTAGAAAAAGAAGAAAAATATTTGCACAATTTCTATTTTTAATTTTATTTTTGGAACAGGATTTTCTACAGGTATTAAGACATTCAAAAATTTCAAATTCAAACCTTTTTTAAATTAAACAACTTATAAAAGTATTTGTTAGAAAACATGAAGATATCGATTGCTCCGAGTCGAAGACTCGGAGTGATCGATTTCTTCATGTTTTATAATAAATTAAAGATGACCGAGAGATAAAATCATTATTTTACATTATAAGAATATTGTAACTGTAACTTCATCAAAATTATTTTCATCATTTTAATTCAATTATTATTTTCTAGAATTTTAAATTATTAAATAATTAAATGTTTGCATACAATTTTTAAAAAACTTTTATAAATAATAGAATTCTTTTTGGGAAACTTTATTTAAATAGTATCTATTGAAAATCATTGAAATTAGAAAAATGCATTTTATTTTTGAAAATAATTGAAATTAAGACAAGAATTTTTTTGACATTTTTGAAAATAATTGAACTTTGGAGAAGAATTTTGTTATTTATAAAAAATAATTGGGATTTTTACGAGAATTTTTTTTAAATTTCGAATATAGTTTAATTTTATAAGAAGAATTTTATTTTTTTGTTGAAAATAATTAAATTTCTGCAATTATTTGTAATTTTTTCAAAATTAAATTTTTTGAGTGTTTTCAACAAAAATTTAAATTAGAGAATTTTTAAATTCTATTATTTTTAAAATTTGCTAATTTTTTTTTTTAAAAAAAGGTAGTAAGAAGTTAGCCGCGCGAATTGTTACTAGTAATTAATTATTGTTAGAGTATAAACTAGTTATAAGCACAAAATAATTAATTAACTAACATTACAAAAATAATTTATTATCCGAAAATAATGAATTATTTTTTTACTAATACTACTATTTAATAGCAGAAAATAACGAAATAATTAATAGTAGAACATATTTAATTTTCTACCAATAATTGGTTATTTCATTATTAGAAGGAATTTATTATTATAGTAGAAAATAATTAGTTTTCTATAAATAATTAGTTATTTTAATATTAGTTATTATTATTGGTAGAAACTAATTAATTACTAGGAGAAAACAATTAATTATTAGTTAAACATAATTACAGTCTTTGCACTCGATAATTAATTTTAAAAAAGTAGCAAAAAGTAGCATTCAAACTAAAAAAAAAGTAGTAAAAAAGTAGCTATCGAAAAATTAAACTTGACGACCAAAAAAAGTCATTTTATTCACTTCACAAAACTGACAAAAATTCCATTCTATATTTTATTTTTCTGACTTTTTCCAAATTTTCATCAAAAATATTGACTTCTTTCATATCCTAATGCTAATAAATTGAATTCCTACAACGAATTTTATTATTCATCAAAGAATTTAAATATTTAAAAAAATAATTTAATTCTTGAGAGGAATTTTATAAAAAATTTTAATTAATTGATTTTATTTTGACTAATTTTTATGCAAATTCTAATTAAAATAATTGGATTCCTGAGAATTTTTTATTATTTACGAAAAGTTTTTAATTCTTACAAAGATTTTTACAATAAATTTTTTAAATAATTGAATTCTGTTTGGAAATTTTATGAAAATAGTAGATATTGAAAATCACTGAATTGCGAAAAGTTTTTAAAAATAATTAAATTTTACAAAGAATTCTACTGAAATTTTTGAAAATAATTGAATGTCTATGTGGCATTTTAATAAATTTTTTTGAAAATAATTGAATTCATAAAAAGCATTTTATTATTTATGAAAATAATTGAATTCTTGCGAACGATTTTATTAGAATTTTTTAAAATAATTGATTTTCCAAGAAAAAATTCAGTTACTTTTAAAAATAATTGAATTCTTGTGATGAATATTGTTATTTATGAAAACAATTGAATTTTGCAAAGAATTTTATTAAAATGACTCAAAATAATTGAATTTTCGGGAATAATTTTGTTATTTATCTTTAATAATTAAATTCTTTTGAAGAATTATTTATGCGTAAATAATTGAATTCTTGGGAATAATTTTATTAAAATCTAAAAGAATAATTGAATTATTTCAAAAAAAAAAAATTTAATTAAAATTGTATTTAAAATAATTGATTTCTATCGAACAATTTTATTAAAATATTTCAAAACGAAATCAGTATAGAAAAAATTGCATTCATTTAAAAGATATTTAAATAAAAATCTAAATCAGAAACAAAAGTTATTGAATTTTTCCTGCTATAATTTATATATTTCTTAATTAGTATTGAAATATAATTTTTAGTCAGTTAATATAGTGCGGATATAATTAATTGACTACCGGATTGGAGGAATTTTACAGTGAGAAACGTTCCCTTTGCGCTTTCTCTGCTAAAGACATTGTTTCATCGTGAGTGTAAAATTTCGCTTACTACATGAGAATCAGTGAAAGGCGCAACAATGAACTGTTCCAACAGTCCCGGTGGACATTATTGTCCATTGAGAAGATCAATATCTTCTCACTCGAGCGAGATTTCCATATTGGAAATTTTCTAATCTGGCACATTTTGACAATGACGAAATTATTTTTTCTTTTCTTCAAAATTAAAAGTATTTTAGTTATTATTTAGAGTTATAATAATTTTTTGCCATTTTTTTTTAATGCAGATTAACAGTATTTCAGTTATTCTTTAAATTTGCAAATATTTCTTTTCATTTTTATAATTGTAAATAATTTTTGTATTGTTTATGGTATTTTTATTTGTGTTTATAGATGTAAATATTTTTAAATCTATACACAAAAATGACAAAAAATTATTTGTAAATCTAAAATAAAACGAAAATATTTTTTAATCTGTAAAAAATGACAATAATAATTATTTGTGACTCTAGAAAGAGACTAAAATAATTTTGGGCTGCAAAATAATGTCAAAAATTGTTTGTAAATAAAACTAAAATATTGTTGGTTTACAAAAAAGAGGATTTTAAAATTTTTTTATAATTCGGTATTATTTACCAAAATCAAAAATGCTTCTATTAGAAATATTTTTGATTTGGGCAAATAATAATACCTAATAAGAAATGTAACTCTAAATAGTGACAATAATTATTTTTTATTGCAAATAATAAACTATTTGTGTCTACAAAAATGTAAAGACAAAAAAAAAATATTTATAGCCACGAATTTTGAAATTTATTAAAATATAATTATTTTTTTTTTAAAAAATGTTTCAGACGGCGTTTCTCACAGTGGCCTTACTGCCATTTAGGCTAGCAGCAATAACAGCCTTAGTAATAATGGCCTGGTTACTGGCTTGCTTAGGATTACACGGTCTCTCCGAAGATGATCTTCGAAGAGCTCCACTACAAGGCTGGAGACGGTAAGTGCCTTATTCAATTGTTTCCTTTTCTTAAATTCCCATAAACCCCTAGATATAAAAAATCTAAACAGAAATTACTAACTAAAAATCTAAAAAATACTATGCATCAAAAAGATTTATATCTATAAAATGATGATACATGATAAACATGTGTTATACAGAATTACAGATGGTAATTTTTAGATTTTACCTTCACAGAGAATTTTTCAAACAAAACCAATAATTTAACTTAGTAACATAGTTACTAAATTCAATTGTGCTCAAAAATTTTTAAAAATTCTCGTCAAAATTTCAATTCTCTTTATAAATAATAAAATTCTTCTCTGATATTGAATTATTTTATAAAATTTTAGTCAAATTCTTGTCAAAATTTAAATTATTTTCAAAAGTTTTCTAAAATTCAATGATTTTCAATATACACTATTTCAATAAAATTTTCCAAAAGAATTCCATTATTAAAAAAAATTTTGATAAAATTCTACGCAAACATTAAATTATTTTCATAAATAATAAAATTTTTTACAGGAATTCAATTATTTACAAATTTTTTTTATAAATTTCTTCGCAATAATTCAATTATTTACATAAATATAATAACATTTTTACAGGGATTCAATTATTTTTATAAAAAATATAATTCTTTTAGGAATTCAATTATTTTCATAAATAATAAAACTCATTGCAGCATTTCCATTATTTTTAATGCAATTTTAATCGAATTCCTCGAAAAATGTAATTATTCCTAAAAATTTTATTAAAATTCGTCCAAAGAATTTAATGATTTAAAAAATTGGTTCATAACATTTTTTATGAGAATTTAATTTCAAGAAACATGAAATTAATAAATTATTTATTTTTGTATTTAAATAATTGAATTTTGGTAGAATTTACTAATTAAAAATGGTTTTGAAAAATGAATTTCAGTTAAAATTTTAGATTATAATTAAATATTAAAAGCATTATAACGTGGATTTTTATAGAAATAATTAAATTTTGAAAAAGTTTCTAATTAAAATCATTGAAATTCTTAATTTTTCATATTTTTGACAAACAATTCTGTAGAATTAATTCTTTTTAAAAGTTTAATAGGATTTTTATTGAAATTATTTCAAGTTCTTATTGTTCATTATATATTTAATTGCAGAATTTGCGAATAATTGAAATTTTGTAAAATTGAATTGGAAACAAATGAATTTGAAAATTGCTAAAGAACTTTTTCGAAAATTATTAAAAATAATTGATATAAAGTAAAATTGTAGTTAAAAATTTTTGAAAATAATAATTGAATTAAAATAATGAAAATAATTTTGAAAAAGTATAATATTCTTATAATATAAACTAATTATTTTATTACTTGGTCATCTTTAATTATTATAAAATATGAAGAAATCAATCACTCCGAGTCGAAGACTCGGAGTTATCGATATCTTCATGTTTTATAGTTATAAAAAAATTTAATGAACTAAAATTTCATTCATTGTAAAAAATAACACCAAAATTGATTATTTTAATCTTTTTTGGTGTTAATTTAATCTGCAACACTTTTTAATATCTCACGATTTACTGTGAAACTTATTTTAATATTTTTATTATATAAAGCATGATTCTTTTACGCGGAAAAAGCGAATAAAGTAACTTTTACTATACTTTTATTTTTTACCTAGTAAAATTTACTCTAAAAATAGTAAAATTTACTCTGGAAATAGTAAAAATTAACGGAAATGCGCTGAAGTTCCAGAAATCTTAGGTTTTACTTTGTTAATATAGTAAGAGTTACTTTACATATTTTTTTTCCTATGTTCATAAGTGTATAATTAATTTGGGCTTAATTTTGCACGATAATTAAGTATAATTACAAATTATGTAAATTTTCCAAAAGCGTTTCTTTAGTGTTGTATTTTTAGTCTATTTCCATTATTATTGCTTTATTTGTCGACTTCTTTCTTAACCTTCGCGCTACCAAAGATTTTTGTATACGCGGACTACCGGCTGGCCACACGGTGTGGCCAAACGCTATTTTACTTTAATGTTCCCAAAACAATTAAAATTCATCAAAGCTTTTGTATATAGTTATGTGTTAAGGGCATCCGGGAAATAATACTGGTTTCGTGATAGACGTCTCATTTGAAAAGAAAAGAATATTTTGAGTCGGGATTTTTTGGTAAATATAGAGAAATGCTCTGGGACCAGCGGTCCTCTCGGAATTTAGAGAAATTTTGATAAATAATTATTGAAAAAAATTGTTTAAATGTACGGAAAAAAGGGGTTTTGAACGGTTCAGTATAGACGTCTCATTTTGAGAGGATAAAATATTTCGGGTTCATATTTGGAGGGGTGATAGAGGAAGACTCTCCGAGGAGCGGCCCTCTCCGTTTTTGCAATAATTTTGCGAGGAAATTATTTTATTAACGATTGAAAGTGGAGTAATTTGAGGTTAATACATTTCCCTCAGTTCAACTCGCGGCCACTTCCGAGAATTGGCGCCACCTCCTTGACCACTGACACATCCCAATAGGAAATTTACAACTGGCGTAGTACTGCGCCAGCACTGGCAGCACTGGCGGCAAGGCTGAGAGCCAGCACTGGCATGGCACTGGGATGATAACGCCGTCTGGCGCTGCCGAAGTACTGTCTGTCAGTGCTGCCAGACAGCGCTGGCGCAGCACTGGACCAGTGCTGGCTGAGAATATTGCTGCAATAAATGCCGTATTGTTATTGATTAGTCGTAAATTCATAATTATAAATAATTTAACAACAAAATGGTAAATAATATTAATAAATAGTTATTATTCATAAAATATTTCTCTTCTTAAAGAAATTGTATTAAAGATGGTGACTAACAATGGATATAGTAAATGAAGTAGAAAAAAATTGTTTATAACATTTAAAAATTAAATAATAAACAATTACAGTAAGTGTGCATTAGATTTTCATATTTTAGTACCTAACGATTGGAATCTAGAAATATCGCAAACCTATGAAAATAAACAAAATTGCTGACGAGGGGAATCGAACCTACGACCTACGGACTAACAGACTAACGCTCTAACCACTATGCTAACGACACATGTGTACAGTGAAGTATTAACATCTCAGTATCATTCAGACATACAATTATTGAGTCAAAGATGAGAAAAAAATAGGGATACGTTAGAAATAATAAATTGAAGTAAAATAAGTTAAACTAAATTTTTAATAATTAAATTATTTTATTTATTGCATTTAACATTTTACGTAATTCTTAAATTGCGTGGTAATTTTTTAATAATTTTTTATTCATAGTAAGAAGTATAATAGTATTTTAATAGGAACCAAATTATTATTGAGATTAAAGTTTAAATTTTGTTTATAATTTTAATTTGTTTAAATAATTTATTATTTACAAAATTAGACAATTGTGTTAAATTGTTATTATTAAATTTAATAAGAATAAAAATGAACAACCAAAAAGTAAAATATTAATTTTTTTCAATAAATTTATATTTATAAACATTCATAAACTTTTTTTATAATTTTTTTCAAGTTTATGCCAAAAAAGCAATGTTGGCAAAGAGCGTCGTGAACAATTTTTCTATACTCAGCCAGCACTTGCCGCCGTGGCTTGTCCAAGCTCTGGCGAAACAAAAATTCTGTACTGCGCCAGCACTGATTGTCGAGGCTCGGCTAGACTACGCCGAACAATCGTCTGAGTACTAAGCCAGTGGTGAACATCGGCACTACACTGGCATTTCCCATTGGGATAGATCCACTTGTCTGTGTGCTCGCCGCCATATTGTCTCCCACTTTCGCCCAAAATCCAACTTTTGTAATTTCGTTTTTCAATATTTATTTCAAAAATTACTTGTAAATTTCGAGAATATTATTTATCATCATGAATTCCCCTACCCAACGGGAAGTTGCCAATGTTAACGATTGGTTCAATAATGGGCCATGCTTGGTACCCAATGGTTTTTTCTTGGCAAAACAATTGGCAACCATCATTGGACCACCAATGGTTTAAACTTGGGATGATCACGCTACTGCCAATGATCGGTAGCCAAGCATCGGGCCAATATTAGTTGCCAAGGAATTGCCAAGGAAACAAAATCGATTTTTAAAAGCTTGATTTTTTATTGGCAGCCAACAAAAAACCAAGGTTTTGAAAATTGATTTTTTTAAATTATTAATTAAAATATATTTTTCAAAAATTTATTTAAAAAAAAAAATATTTTTCAAAAATATATATTTTTTTTTAAATTGATAGAACATATTAATTTAATTTTTCACCTCTGGTAAAACAAAGATGAAAGACTGATAAATTCCCTCACTTTATATCTTACAGTGGAGGGATAACTGTGAATGTCTTTGCGAGAGAGGAGCAGGTACTTATATAGAGCCAGTGAAGCAGGTCACAAGCGAGAAGAAATCACTAGCATGCACTCTGGCGGCGCTTGTCGGAACTGTTTTCTGGCGCGCATGCATATCCTGACGTTATCGACACAGCGCTTGGCAACCAACGTTGCGCCACTTCCGACAAGCGCCGCCAGAGTGCATGCTAGTGATTTCTTCTCGCTTGTGACCTGTTTCACTGGCTCTATATAAGTACCTGCTCCTCTCTCGCAAAGACATTCACAGTTATCCCTCCACTGTAAGATATAAAGTGAGGGAATTTATCAGTCTTTCATCTTTGTTTTACCAGAGGTGACAAATTAAATTAATATGTTCTATCAATTAAAAAAAAAATATATATTTTTGAAAAATATTTTTTTTTTTAAAATAAATTTTTGAAAAATATATTTTAATTAATAATTTTAAAAAATCAATTTTCAAAACCTTGGTTTTTTGTTGGCTGCCAATAAAAAATCAAGCTTTTAAAAATCGATTTTGTTTCCTTGGCAATTCCTTGGCAACTAATATTGGCCCGATGCTTGGCTACCGATCATTGGCAGTAGCGTGATCATCCCAAGTTTAAACCATTGGTGGTCCAATGATGGTTGCCATTAATGTTCCAATAATGGAACGGAGTTCGCCAAGCATGGCCCATTATTGAACCAATCGTTTACTTCCCATTGGGTAATTATCATGATAAATCAGAACTAAATATCTCTAATTATTTAGGAGTGAGACGACACGCGGGAAAACACTTTTTGGGCTCGATTTTTCCCGGATGCCCTTAATACGAATTAACTGAAAAATTTTGTCCAGTGAGTTAAAATGGCGATTCGATTGATTACAAGAGTCGAGCAGATATACAACATTATGTATACTTGGCCACACCGTGTGGCCAGCCGGTAGCGCGAAGGTTAATTTCCAGTCGCACTCTTACTTTTTCTATTTGCTTTAATAATTCACGTAAAATACTCGCAGCACATTAGTGAATTTTACTGCTTGCTTATTATATTAACCACAATATTTTGTACTGTAAATAATAAAATGCAAATATAGAACCAAAAATACGTATAATAATAAAATATAGGTACAATTAATTTCAAACACATTAGCAATAAAAAATAGTCGATTCTGATGATAAATATGTATAAACAATAAAATAGATAATATTATTGGTATCAAAAATAAAAAAAAAAAAATAATATTAATTTCTTCGTAAAAATTCAATTATTATTTTCCTTAAAATTTCAACTTTCAAAAATTTTAATAGATTTTAATAATTTAATATTATAATATTAAATGAAATATGAATATTATTATTAAACTATAGGGGAGAGTGGGGCAAAATGGGGTAGGCGGGTCAAATGGGGTACCTCTGTTTTTCCATGATAAGTACTTTTAATTTTTTTATCCTCGACATATATCATTCATGTTGATAAGAAACTGTTATTAATTATGAAGACACTCGAAAGAAAATTTTATTTTGAAAGTTATACAACTTTTAAGTTTTAAGCAAAAAAAATATGAATTTTTTTCAAAATTAAAGTGCTCTCCAAACTTTTTGGGATAATGCATTTAATTTGGCATAAGTGTGGGATCTTTTTCAGTACTTATTCTAGAGTAATTTTCAATAGAATGGATTGTTTAATTGTTTACAATAACTTGTGAACATTGCATTTTGTTTTAATATGCAGTGTGGGGCAGAATGGGGTACCTAAGTGTGGGGTATGCCGGAAGCTACGCCGTTTCATAAAAACTATTTAAAAACATTATATTATGCATATTTAAAGGTTTCCTGCAGAAGAATCGACATTTTTGTTTTGAGATATTTATACTATCGATGTTTAATAATCGATATATCGATATTTTGCAATATCCATGTTTTTTTGTTAAATTCTAATAAATATTACTTGTTTTTTCATAGTAATAAAGAATCCTACTTTTTGTTCATATTTATAATCTCATACAACAAGAATTTAATGAATTTTGAAAAAATATTCAATGTTTTGTATAGTTATTTGATGCCACCCCATTTTGCCCCACGGGTGGGGCAAAATGAGATTTTAGCACTTTCCCAGAAAATACAATATAAGTTCTTTCAAAAAATTTTTTCTCCGCTATTATCATAATTTCCTCAAAGCTAAGTGTACTAAGAAGAATTATGAAGTATAGCTGAATCGATTTATTCGTTTGGTTCTCTGTAAACAGCCAATTTCAAAAAGGTACCCCATTTTGCCCCACTCTCCCCTAATATTATTTTGAAGTGTAAAAACCCATTTCTTTTAAACTTTCAATAATAGCAGGCCTCGGATATTATGATTTTTTCGACTTTTTTCGACTATTTTCAAATAATGTGACTTTTATCGACTTATATTAAAAAATTGCGACTTCTTCGACTTTTCTTCCAAATTTTGCGACAGAATACCATATAGTTTTAGTATAAAATGCTGCAACTTTTTTCGATTTTTACTATTTTTACTATTTAAAATTCAGAATTTGAAATTTTTTAAACTTTATTTCCTGGTGAAAAAAGAAATAAGAAGTATTTAAATATTTTATTTAGCAAAATTATACATGTTTTGATTAATTGAATTTAGAAATCAGTGAAGAATCAGGGAAATAGAAAATAAAATATTTGTGACAACACTAAATTAAATAATCGACTTTTTCGACTTTTTTTCCATTTTTAATCGACTAAAGCGACTTTTTTTGTTCGTTAAAGTCGATCCGAGGCCTGTAATAGATAAAAGATGTTTGAAATTATTTATTTATTAAACTAATTTGTGATAAAATATTAATATTAATAATACTTAGTGATAATAATATTCAATATTAATAAAATATTTATTTAAACATAATACATAATTATATAAGTAGAAGAAAATGTAATAAATACAAAATACAAAATAATACCTAATTAGTGATACAAGCAGATACATATCTACTTTTTACACTATATATATTGAAAATATATCGTAGAATTTCATTATCAATGTTACAAGACGACCTCGACATGCACACCAGAATGATAAAAGTCTTAAAACGTGTATAGTGAGGTGTCTTTAGGCACAATAATTTTATTCCATACAAAAAGTAGCGTACAACGTTTAGAGACTCGTGAATAATTTAGAGTTAAATCAATCTTTTCAATGCTGACCAAACACCTTGATATTCATTTTTTATTAATTTATTCAACTTTTAATTGCCATTTATTTTGTTACTTTTCAACTTTTCAGTCAATATCAACAATATAACCCGGAACTTTTCTTTTTAATAAAATATATTTCCTCTTTTTTAATTATTTGTTAATTTCGATATTTAAATTATATCTCGAATATAAATATACATAAATCTAATTTTTTTTGAAAAAAAAAAATATTTTTTCAATAACAATTTTTTCTAATAGGTGAAAAAAAGTCAAATGTCTTAATATTATTAGATTAATATCAAAATAACGTAGTGTATAAACCACTTTGCTTAAATGAACTTCTAATTCCGTCACACAAAATTGATATAATTATAATTTTATTGAAAGCATTTTTATCGAAACAAACCCTAATATTCTTAAATTATTTAATTAGAAATTATTATTATAAATTGTCTGTTATTCTTTTTATTTTGTAATACCGTTGATACTAAATAAATAAAAAATTTTTTATAATAAAATAATAATATCATTGCAAAAAGAAGTCTCTTAAAAGTAACTTTGTAGTCACTTTTAAGATACTTAATTTTTGCAGTGATAATTCTCAACTATGATAATAATCATAATTTATTTATTTCAATGTTTAATAATAATGATTGTAATAATAATAAATCGGTTCAATAAATAAATATTAAAAATATTGATAATTTTAATGGTAGTAAAAATAAAAAATTAATAATAATAATTTTTTTTTTTTTTTTTTTTTTTTTTTTTTTTTTAATTTTAGGTCTTGCGAGAAAAAAAATACAGACATATTACAAACTCGAATTACAATAAGTCCACATAATAATAATACATAATAATAATAACAAAATAATAATATAATAAAAATATGAAGTCACTACACTAAGTCCTAAATATTCAATATTGATCGAAATTGAAAAAAAAAATTATTTCCCTATAAAAACCGAGTCATATTAAGGCACTTCTAATAGTTGCAGAAATAAAATTGTTGTTGTTGACTATAAATATTTATCTATATATAATTATACAACTGTGTGGTATTATTTTTAAATACTAAATTGGATTGCATCCAAACATACGTATTTAAAAAACAAAAATATAAAAAAGCACTCGAAAAAATAAAACTAAAAAAAGAAAAAATTTTAATTAAAAACAAAAAGAAGAAATATTGCGAATGAAAAAATAATGAAAATTTCTCATTTTAATTTTTCGCTGTAAATTAAAAATTCACTTATTCGAATTTGTTCCTTTTTTTTCTTTAGTAGAATATAGAAAAGGGATTAAAAAAAATTTCTGTAAATTCTGCATGAATAGTCGAAAATTATAAATGTTGTATTTTTTTTTACACGTCAGCATTCAATAATAGTCGGCAACGCAATACTTTGTTTTGTTCAGTCGTTTGCTTAACTTTGTAATGTCTCCAATATTTTTAGAGCACGCTTATAGTTTTTCTATTGTTATAGATTGTTATTTTCTATTTATCATTTAATTATAAAAGTATATTTTTTATATTTCACTTAAAATTTTTTTTATATTATTGTATTATTGTTATAAAATCACTGGTAATAATACTATACTGAGAAAAACTTTTTTTTTTAAATCCAAAAATAAGTAGCCAACCAAAAAAATAAATATATTTGAATTGAACATATTTTACAATATTATTGAATTAAACGTAATTTTTATTAAATCAAACTGACACTGGATAAAAATTTATTTGATTATTATCAATTAAATATTTACTTGAATCAAATAAAATTATTTGATTCAAGTAAATAATTATTTGAGTCAATTAAATATTAAATTAAAAAATTTAATTTAAATTAAATAGTATTTGCTCTATATTTGCTCCAAATATTTAAATTGATGGTTCAAATACCATTTAATTGATTTAAATACAAAATTATTTGATTCAAGTAATTCTTTATTTGATGATAGTCAAGTAATCGATTATTTGAGTCAAAGAATTTTTTTTCAGTGTATTATGTGTTAAATCAAAATTATTATGTTGGAAAATAATTTTTAATTTAATGTATAACAAAAACTATTATGTTTGATTCAAATATATTGTTTTCTCAGTGTAGATAAATAAATAATTAAATATAGAATATATACTGTTTTATAATATTATACTTATAACCAATAATAATAATAATAATAATAATAATAATAATAATAATAATAATAATAATAATAATAATTTAACATAATATATAAAAATAGCTATTACTATAATTAAAATTATTATTATTATAATAATTATTATAGTTATGGTATTATAGTAATATAGTATTTTAGTATTGTAGTTAAAATAATATTTATAATAGTAACATTTTTGAATTTTTTTTATAAAATTTGTATAAAAACAAAATTTTATTATTCATTTAATCGAAAATTTTTCAAAATTCAGTAAGACCTCGATAAATGAAAAAATTTAAAAGAATTCAATTCTCTTCGTTGAAGGTGTCTCAGACTATAGAGGTCTGACTGTAATCAACTTTTTCTATCATTAATCAAATAAAATTAATTTGATTAATTAATTTACTGTGATAAATTAGTTTAATTGAATTACCTTATTTAAATGAACTAATTTACTTTATTAATAATTAATTAATTATAATTTACTTAAATCAAAAATTTAATAAATTAGTATAATTGAATTAACTAATGGAATTAATTATCCGATAATTAATGAAATTAAATGAAATAAGTAATTTAATTCAATGAATGATAAAATATTTTTTTCACAAAAAATTACCATATTTTAGAAATTTTTTCGAAGAGAGAGAATATAATAGACAAACTATTATTGGAAATGAATGAATAATGAAAAAGAGTAGTTTAAAAAAAATTTTGCGTGTTAATTAATGAAAATAATGCAGAGACATGCGGGTGCTGGTGTGCTGGGTGATGAGAGCACTTTTTGTCTGCGGTGGATTTCATCATTTAAAAGTGAAAGGTGAAAAGGCGCCAATGAAGGATGCCCCAATATTGGCCCTAGCACCCCATTCTTCTTTCTTTGATGCACTTCCGGTTGTTTATCTCGGTGGACCGAGTATTGTCGCCAAGGCAGAAACATCAACAATTCCCTTTTTCGGAAGTACGTTTTCTCTTCACTGTTTTTTTTTTCTTTTTTTTTTGCTTAATAATAATACATCATATTCTCCTATTTTTTAAAAATTTTATTTATTTAAGAATAAAATAGTTCTTAGAACTGCACACAGTAAAAAATTTTATATTTTAATTCAAATGACTTTTTAGTTAAAGTAAAAGTATATTTGTCTTGGAGACAATTTGATTATTTATTTGGTTTTAAATAATAATTTTATTTTACATAAATAAAATTTTTATTTAAACCAAATGAAAATTATTTTACATAAATAATAAAATTTTTATTTGAACCAAATAACATTTTTTTGAATCAAAGAAAAAGTCTAGTTGGCTCTGAGTCAAACATATTTTTTTTGTGTAATTAGCTCGTAAAAGATGAATTAATTTGTTAAAAGAAGAATTTTTCTTAAATTAAAAAAACTAATTATCGATAAGGATAAAGATCAAAATTAAAAATCTTTAAAATTTTAAGGCTAAAAAAATAGAAATACTTTTTTTTAAATTCAAAAGATACAAATTTTTTAAATTTATGAAAAAGTTGAAAAAAAACATTACACGAATGATGTATTACTATAAAGTAAATTTTTCATTTTTTTTATCTAAAAAGCACAGAACCAAATATTCCTATAGAAAAAAATTGGATTCTATAAAAATTTTTATTCTTTCTTATTTTTTTTTCGCAAATAAAAATTAAAAATAGAAATTTTTAAATTGAAAAAAACGTATTTTCAACACTTTGAAGCTATTCTATTGCTTTTTACTTTTTTTTTGCACTTATATGAAAATGAAAGCAAATTAACTATCCATTCAGGCACACTATACTGTATTTTCTCGACATGCTTCTTATATACGTGCTCTCAAACAATTTGCAAAAAACAATAAGCATGAAGGAAATTTGTGATTGGGAATATGACTAAAAAAAAAACTTAACAAAATTGAACTCGACTGAAACTAATTATTATATTTAAGACCAATTTGTAAGAATTGCTTCTCAATATGCGTATATTGTACACAAAATAACACTGGTGAAAATCTAAATGGTATACAATTTTTTTCCTATTTTTATGGTTTAAGGAATATTTCTATGAATTTTTATTGCCTATGAATTTTACTATTCAGAAAAGGTAAATAAGAAAAATTATTTTTATAATTCTATTGTATATATATATATGGTGGATGTGACTTCTTACTTCTAATGATAGACTTTATATGCTCCAAGTTAATATTTATATGAATTGGAAAACAATAAAAATTAACAATATTTAGTTATTAGTAAAAAAGATTAACAATTTTTTTATTAATAAGAAGAAATTTTAAAACAATATTTTTCTTATTGATAATAAAAAATTAACAATATTTTTCTTATTGATAATAAAAAATTAACAGTATTTTTTTATTGATAAGAACAAATTAACAATATTTTTTTATTAATAAGAAAAAATTAACAATATTTTTCTTATTGATAATAAAACATTAACAGTATTTTTTGATTGATAAGAACAAATTAACAATATTTTTTTATCAATAAGAAAAAATTGACAATATTTTTCTTATTAATAACAAAAAATTAACAGTATTTTTTATTAATAAGAAAAAATTATGTTAATTGTTAATATTATTTTACTACTGGGAACATAATAATAAATGGTGTCGGTGAATATTGTATCACTTATTTTCTCAAAAATTAATTATATTTAATTATTTTATTTCGTTCTCTTTTAATTGTAAAATATTCTGACTATGTAAAGTATATTTTTTTCGACTAATTTTCAAAAATAATAATGAATGCACCAGAACTGGATTTTATTAAACTTCAGATTTATATTAGCAGAAAAATCGAAATAGGTATTTTTTATTTATAATTTACAACACTGTAATTTATAATTATAATTATAATTATAAATCATAAATTATTATTACAAATTATATTACAATATATTTGTAATTCGAAATTTATAATTATAATTATTTAATTATAATTATTTATGATTATAATTCAAATTCAAAAATTGGTAATTCCTGATTAAAAAAGTTTTCCGCAAAGAAATTAATTATCAATTTATCTATATTCTTCTATTTTTGTTTGAAAAAACAGAAACTTCCTTTATTACGAGAATTGAAGTCGTTTGTTTTATTTGAATGCAGAAAAATTATGATTACTTATCAAAGAAAAGAAAAAAAAATACTTATCTACTTGTTGGAGTTACGGTATGAATTATAATTTTAATTATTAGAATTACAATAACCGACAATGTTGTTTATGTTAATTAATCACTTATTTTTATAAGTTATGTTTTTTTTCTTATCTAATTTTCTTTTTAATATTTGTTTATATATTTTTTTATTTTTTATTTATTTTTTATTTTTTATTTTATACTTGACTCAGCTGTACTCAATTTTAGTTTTAATTACTCAAATCCCGTCTTCTAATTAACTTCCAAAACTGTATTAATTTTCACTGTAATTATACAAATACAGTAAAAAAATTATTTTTTGAAATAATAAATTGACTAATTTTTTTTTTAATTTGCTAATGAATTATTAAATTGACTGCATTAGAATATAATTGACTACTGTTCCCCACGGTCATTAAATATCATAACGGGATTTGGATAGAAGTAAGTGAACTTACTTGAATATTAAAAAGTTAATTAAAGAAAAATTATTTCATTTTCTTCATTGGTAATAAAAATTATTCATTTTTAGGACATATAGTGAATTATTAATAACGAAATATAATAAAATCCAGTTCTGGTGTTCAAATCAAATATTTATTTTTCTCTCTAAAAATTGAAAAATAATCTCTAATTTTTTATTTTTTTATTATCCACTTTTTTGTCAATTTTATTTTTTTATTTTCCAATTTTTCTATTAGTTTTTTTTTATTTCCTCATTTTTCCATTTATTTTTTTTTTTTTTGCTTCCTCATGGAAGCATTGTTTTTTTTATTATTTTTTGTTTTTAATTTATTATTTAATTATTGAAATTTACGTGAAAAAATTGAAGTTATATTTTGAATTTGATTTAAAACCTCATATAGCAAAGTAGTACCATGGTTATGTTTTCTGGGCCGACTGACATATCAAGCAGGGGGAATGAAAATTGTGGTGCGTGGAAAACAAGCATCAAGAGCTGAAGCGCCAATCTTAGTGGTCGCACCACATTCCACGTTTATAGACGGTGGTATCGTCTATGTTACTGGATTTCCTTCCATCATCGTTAGACGAGAATCAGGATTGAATCCTTTCATCGGAAGTATGATTTTTTCCAAACTCTTTTTTTTCTCTTTCTCTCATGTCTCTAGACGATTTTTTTACCCCTTCAAAAAAAACCCAACATGTAATCAAATTTTTTTTTCTTCTTTAAATCAATCCTTACCACAATGTCTTTTGCAATATATATGTGTGTGGTTAACAATCCAGACTTCTTCTGCTTTTTTTTTATTTATTGAATTTTTAATTTATTTTGTTGTACAATCTTCTATTTCATTTATTTTTATTTATCGAATTTTTAATTTATTTGTTGTACAATCGTCTTTGCAATTAAACTTTCTATTTATTATCTGTTTTTTCTTTAAAAAATTTTTTTTTTATTATTTTATTTGTTTACTATTTTATTTTAATATTTTTTTATTTGCAAATAATAGTCAAACAATAAATAATTTATTATTTTATTTAAAAATTTTTTTATTTGCAAAATAACAGTCTAATAATAAAATAAATTTTTGATTTTTTACTATTTACTCATTATTTTACTTTTATATTTTTTTATTTGCAAATAACAGTCAAATAACAATGTTTTACTTATTATTTTTTTTGTTTTCGAAATAATAGCCCAATAATAAATCAATTATTTATTTACTTTTTTTTACTTTACCATTTATTGATTATTTTATTTTATTATTATATTCTTTATTATTTTATTTTATTTGATTTCAGTCGGAAGATATTTTTTTTATAAGAGGATCTGTATGGAAAGTAAATTCTCTCCTATATTGAATGAGTTATTTTTTCCCTATTTGAAAACATTTCTTCTTATTTTTTTGCACAAAAAGAATTTTATTAACAATTGAAAATACGATTTTTTCAATTTTCAATTTTTAATAAAAAATAAAAGACTTCTTTTTATCAATATATGATTGAAAAGAGTTTTTCCTCGAATTTACGATATCGATATAAACGATAAAAAATATTTTACTTTTCTTCATAATAAATATTAATATAAGTAATTTCATTCCTAATAATTTATAATAAAAATAAAATAAACATAATAAAAATAATAATATTAAATATTAAAAATATTGGTTTTCAATTTTTATTTTATTATTATTAATATTTTTATTATTATTTTACAGGCAAAAAATAATTTTCCATTTCAGAATAAAAATAATGACAATAATAATAATAATAATAAAAATAGTAAAAATGAATATTTAAAAACCCGAATGATTACAAAAAAATTATCAAGTTCACAATTGTAAAATGACAACAATTTTTTTTCGAAGTTAAAAAAAAGAAAATAAAAATACACTGCGCATGCTCAAAGCAGGTAATACACTTTAACTAGGGCAGGCAACTCATTTACAGCAAGGCACACCGACCCAGTGTTACAAAAAAAAAAAAAAAATGAGCGACTCCCTTCCAAAAAATTAAACTTTACAATAATTTATTATTATACAAAATAAATAAATGACAAAACATTTGCAGTAAACATTTGTCATTTATATAGCATTTAATGTACTTAACGATAAACATATTTAAATGTCCTATATTTCAACGTCCTTCCTTCTAACATTTTTTTCTCTCTCTCTCTCTCTCTCTTTTTTTTTTATTATACACAATGAAAATAATATTTAAATTCAAGGTAACTTTTTCCATATGAAAGTAACAAAGCTTTTTTTTATATAAACAATAAATATATATTGAGTGTATAAAAACTTTGTGATTAAAAATACGTCCTAATTTTTAGTAAAATGAACATTAAATATGATTTATGATTTGAAAAAAAAAAATAATGAAGAAGAAGAAGAAGACAAGAGTAGTCACATTCACCATATATGTACACGAAATCAAGTATATGGAAAACTTGTTAGGGGGGGAAAATTACACAAAAAAGAGTATATTAAAATTCATTTAAAAAAATCTCTTTTTGAAATTCCAACAGAATTTTTATTTTTTATTAAATTTCAAAGGAAAAAAATGTTTTGTCCAAAAAATAATATCCAAAAGAGAATAATTAAAATTCATTAAAAAAATCTCTTTTTGAAATTCCAGCAGATTTTTTCAATTTGAAATTCAACGGTTAAAAAAATTGTTGAGGGAAAAATATTATCAAAAAAAAAAAAAAGAGTAATTAAACTTCAATTGATCACAGACGGAAAAAATGTTACAATAGTAACGAATTTATTGCAATATTTACCTTTCAATTGTTGTCAATATTTAGATAATTATTATAATTTTACGATTTTATTAATTTTAATTTTTTTTTTATTATTTGAATTATTTAAATAATTGAAAGGGAAAGTTTTACTAAAAGTAATATATCTAATGAATAATTACAGAACTCATCAATTATACGCAACCCGTTTATGTTTGGCGAGATGATCCAAATTCAAGGCAAAATACAATTAAAGAAATTATCGATAGAGCAACGTCGAAAGAAGATTGGCCTCAGGTAAAATTGTTTTTTATCTAAATAAATAACTAAATAAATATCAGTACCAAATTGTCAATAGATAATAGAAAATAAATTTTTTTAATGAAAATGAAAATAATAAAAAAAATAATATCAAAATTGATAAAAGTTGCAAATTTATTTGCGGAAAATAATTTTTATCTTAGTGCATTAAATTAATTGAATTAAATTAAAAAATTGAAAAATTAATTGAATTAAATTAAATTTAATTAATTATTAAAAATAGTGGATTTACAGACGAGTTTTACTCAAAAATACTAAAAAAAATTGAATTTTGAAAAAATTATATAACTGATTGCATAAATTCAATTATTTTCAAAAGTAATCAAATTCTTTTCCAAAATTCAATTATATTTAAAAAATTTTTAATAAAATTCTTGTCAAAATTCAATTTTTTAAAAAATTTTAATACATTTTTTGGCCAAATTTCAATTATTATAAAAAATTTTTCTCAATTTCATATAAATTCTATTATATTTACAATTTTTTTTATAAATTTCTTCACAGTAATTTAATTATTTTCAATAAATAATAAATTTTTTTACAGGGATTGAATTATTTTCATAAATAATAAAATTCTTTTTAAGAATTCAATTATTTTCATAAAAATAAAAGTCATTGCAGAATTTCAATTATTTTTAATACAATTTTTATTCGAATTCGTCGAAAAATGTAATTGTTCTTAACAATTGTATTAAAAATCGTTTTAAAAAAATCAATTATTTAAAAATGTTTTAATAAAATTCTTTATGAGAATTCAATTTTAAGAAATATTTAATTATTCAATAAATTATTTATTTTTCCATTTAAATAATTGAAATTCTCGTAGAATTTTCTAATAAAAATTGATTTAACAATTAATTTCAGTTAAAATTTTGAATTTGAATATTTAGTATTCAAATTTTTCAAGTATTGAAATAATATTTGAATATTTATTATTCAAATTTTTCAAGTATTGAAATAATATCTGAATATTAAAAGCATTATAGCATGAAGTTTAAGAAATAATTGAATTTTGAAAAGGTAAATTAAATTCATTGAAAATCTTAATTTTTCATACTTATAACTAACAATTTTGTAAAATTAATTATTTTGAAAAAGTTTAATTGAATTTTTTTCTGAAATTATTTGAAGTGTTTATTTTTCAATAAGTATTGAATTGAAGAATTTCTGAATAATTGAAATTTCGTAAAATTGAATAATGTAAACAAATGGATTTGAAAATTCTCAAAGAACTTTTTCAAAAATTATTAAAGATAATTCATTTAAAGAAGAATTTTATATTTCAAAATTCTAGAAAATAATAATTGAATTAAAATTTCTTGTCCTAATTTCAATTATTTTCAAAAATAAAATGCATTTTTCTAATTCCAATGATTTTCAATATGTAATATTTTAATAAAATTTCTCAAAAAGAATTCAATTATTTAAAAAGAATTTTAATAAAATTGTATGCAAACATATAATTATTTTCATAGATAATAAAAATTTCACGCAGGAATTCAATTATTATTTTCATAAAAAATAATTTAAAATTCTAGAAAATAATAATTGAAAAAAAAATAAAAATAATTTTGATGAAGACAGTAACAATATTCTTGTAATATAATATAATGATTTAATTACTCGTTAATTTTTATTATTATAAAACATGAAGATATTGATTGCTCCGAGTCGAAGACTCGGAGTGATCGATATCTTTATGTTTTATAATAAATATTCTTATAAGTTGTTAAATTTCAAAAAGGTTTGAATTTGAATGTTTTGAAAATCTTAATTCCTGTGGAAAAATAAAATGATTGAATATTTATTTAGAAAAGAAGTTTTATTGATGTTTTCGAATAATTTTACAATCGTTTTCAACAAATAGAAATTTTGTAAATATTTTTTCCAAAATAAATTAAAAATTTCTTAAACAAAATTTGATTTATAACATTTTTTTTACTTAAAACTTGTACTTTGTTTATGAATTGTAATTGAAAAGCAGGAAATGTGCAAAATATTTTCTACTTTCTAATTTTAATTTTCCAACAATTTTTTAATTTTTTTTTAGGAAAAAGGAAAACATAACTGCATAATTTCGATTTGTCGAACAATTAAGTTTTTCATATTAAAAAAAAAATAATAATAATAATAATAATAACAATAATAATAATAATATTAATAATAATAATCATAATTAATAATTAATTAATAATTAATAATACCCAGAGAAATGTATTATTTGAACCAAATTATAATTAATTATTTAAAATTATATTTAGTAAAAATAATTTTGAACCAACTATAATTTATTAATATTCATTTATATTTTTGATATATTTATTAATTGAGTTAATTAATTCTTCTTGACAAATTGTTCTAGGTAATGATATTTCCCGAAGGCACTTGCACCAATCGCTCTTGCTTGATTACATTTAAGTCTGGCGCATTTTACCCCGGTGTGCCTGTTCAACCAGTCTGCATACGCTATCCCAATAAATTAGACACAGTCACATGGACATGGGAAGGTCCTGGAGCGTAAGTATTTCATTTCTCACTTTTCTAATTCTCAGACAAAAACTAAAAAATTCAAACATATTTTTTTGGTTGACTACATATTTTTGAATTAAAAAAAATTTGTTTTAGTAATTTAAATAAACATTTCATGTTAAATTTATTTTATTTAACTTTTTACTATTATTATTTTAATTTTATTCCAGTAAATATTGTTTCAAATAATTACTATAAAGTAAAATTAAACTGAAAAAAATATTCATTCATTTCAACGTTCGAATTTTTCAGAAAATTTAAAGTAAACGGAATTTTAATTTTATGAGTGAAAAAATTCTAATGAGAAAAAAGAATAAGAAAAATTTTGTTTTATAATTAAATTTATTTTTTAATCATATAATTATATATAATATAATTATGAATATGGAAACAATTTTTGTTTTTAGATTGAAATTATTGTGGTTGACCCTCACTCAGTTGAACAGCAGTTGTGAGATTGAATTTTTACCTGTTTATAAACCAAGTGAAGCTGAAAAGACAGATCCTAAACTCTACGCAAACAATGTTCGTCGGTTTATGGCCGAGTAAGTCTCATATTCTTTTTAAAATTATAAAATTTTATCTATAAAATTATTTGGTAAAATTTCTATTTATTCTTTTTATTCAAATTTTTTTTTCCTTTTATTTCTCTTTACAAAATGTCGTAACAATAAAAATAAGAATTTATTTTTAATTTATTTAAACTTTTTAAACTATTTATTAAATGCAATATGATCAAGAATAGGTATAGTAATTTATTTTAAGCAATAACATTAGTAAAATTAAATAGTAATAATAAATTTGATTAATAAATAATGAAAAATAAAAGAGGAATGAAATTTTTTGCTTAGTTTGACATCGTCTACGTGTTTGCGCAAATAATTATCAGCTTGCACGCATTGCAGCAAAACGTTCCTTATAAACCTATATATATCTATGTGTACATATGACTTTCGATAATTAACTCTATACCTAAAATTTCAATTCGAAATTCTCCATGACAAATATGCAACTCACAATAAAAATTTGAAAATTACTTATAATTTTAGAAATTATGCAAATTTATTTTTAATGCTATCATCAAATAGTATTTTCGAAATAATTATTTTTTAATTTTTTTTAATTATTATTAATTGACTTTCTTCACTTTATTCAAGTATTTTCATACTTCATTGATTTTATTAATTTTTTTTTACTTTAGTAATTGAATTTCTTTTGCTTTTTTTAGTTTATTAATTAATTTATTAATTATTAATTGCAATTAATAAATTAAAGAAGCAAAAGAAATCCAATTTCTAAATTTTTTATTTAGATAAATTTATCAATTGATATTTTTTGCTTTTCAATTTTAAATTGATTCTATTTTTATTTTTCACTTTATTAACTAAATTTTCTATCAAAATTAATAAATGAATTTCTTCTGCTTTTTCATTTTATTAATTGACTTATTTCTTACTTTTTTACTTTAATTGAATTTTTTACTCTACGAATAGAATTTTTTTTACTTTTCATATATTATTAATTGAAATGAAACAATTGAATAGTTACTTAAGAAGTTACAGTAAATATTAATTAATTAATAAAAACTTTACTTTCTTTCTCTTACAATTAATATATTAATAAATAAATTAATTAATTCAATAAAAATTATAAAATTCATTCTCAATTTCGAATTTATGTTTTTGATATTTTAATAAATAGCAAAATTTTTAAGTAAAAATTAGTTTGTATAATATATTAAAGCTATTTTTTTTAATTATCATTTTCAAAAGCTGTCAAATTCTAAAAAAGTGGATAAAAAGTATTGACTATGTAAATAATATCTAAATATAATTTAAAATTGAAAAAAAGGGAAAAAATTATTCAAAATCTACATTAAGTTACCATCAGAGATAACTTGATCAGTTACTAGCAAAAGGTACACATTCTGTACGATCTAAAGTCTCGTCCGTCAGATGGTACCACCTGTACAATATTCATACATTTCGAAATTTTTAACAAAAAAATTTTTATTTATTAATTATTTTATTTATTTTCTATTTACAAAAATAGATTTTATTTTTTACATTTAGAGAAAAAAGATGTATTTGACTACTCAGAGTGTACAAGATTATTTATTTTTTCCAAATAAATTGTATTTGGTTCAAATAAATTTTATTTTTCACAAACACAATTTTTATTTGAACTAAATAAAATTTATTTAAACCAATTAAAAATTATGGACAGTTTTTATTTTCACCAAATGAAAATTATTGGCAATTGTTATTTTGAACAAAATACAAATAAATGATACTAATTTTATTTGAACCAAATGAAAATTGCAGTCCTTCGAAAAAATTCAATTATTTTTATAAATAGTAAAATTCTTCACAAGAATTAAATTATTTTTAATCAAATTTCAATAAAATTACATGAAAGAATTTAATTATTTTTAAAAATTTCCATAAAATTCAATTTCTACAAGAATTTCAAAATTCTCTAAAAATAATTTAATTATTCTCAAAAGATTTTAAAAAAATTCTATATAAAAATTAAATTACTTTCAATGCAATTTTTAAACATATATTCGTCAAAAAAATTGAAAGAATTCAATTATTTTCAAAAAATAATAAAATTATTGTGATGAATTCAATTATTTTGAATATAAATAATAATTCTAATAAAATTCTTTAAAGAAATTCCATTATTTTCGAAACAACTTTAATTGAATTTCTTGAAAAAATTTCATTATTTTCAAATATTTCTATAAATTTCTTTATAATAATTTAATTATATTTTTAAATTTTAATAAATTCTTCGAAACATTTAAATTATTTTTATAAATAGTAAAATTCTTCGCAATAATTCAATTATTTTTATAAATAGTAAAATCCTTTGAAGTAATTTAATTATTTTCAAAACAAGTTTAATTGAATTCCTCGGATGAATTCAAATATTTTTAAATATTTCTATAAATTTCAATTATGTCCTAAAATTTTAATAAATTCTTCAAAACAATTCAACTATTTTTATAAATAGTAAAATTCTTCCCAAGAATTCAATTATTATTTTCAATTCACTTCTAATAAAATTCTTCGTCATAAAATTCAATTTCAAAATTTTCAATTAAAATTATTAAAGAAACTCCATTAGTTTAAAAAAAAAATTCAAAGAAATTCTTCAAAAGAATGTAAGTGGGATTTTTAAAAATTTCAATAAAATTCTTTGCGAGAATTACATGGGTTTAATTGAAACAAATTTTTTGGTTCATTTAAAGAAATAATATATTTAATTCAAATATAAGTTATGGTTGATTTTAAATTATTTATACTCTATACTTTTAAGTTAGAATCAAACATAAAATTTTTATATATATGTATAATTTTTGTTTAAATTAAAATTAGTTTTATTTAAAAAAATATTTGGTATTTTTAATTAAAAAACTAATACCAGAATGTAAAAATTAATTTTTAACTAATTTTTTCCAAATCATAATTTAATCATTCAATATTATTTCCCAGTGTAATTAAATAATTTCCATAATTTTCAGAGCACTACAAATTCCTGTGTCAGACTACACATACGACGATTGTAGAATAATAACAAAAGCTCATCAACTTCACATTCCTTATGCCTCAAGTCTCGTTGAGGCACAAAAACTACGCTACAAACTAGGGTAAATAAAATATTTATTATGCAAAAAACAAAAAAATTTAATCACTCTCTAAATTTTTTTTTTCTTTTTTTTTTAGTTTAATAAAAGCAAAAACCGAGGAGGAATTGGTACAGAACAAAACTGAGAGGTTTTCAACCGAAGTCGATCTAAACGAATTCGCCAGATTACTTAGACTCGATGATAAGGATCTGACGACTCAACAACTTTTCAAAATCAATGACAGGGTAAGTGATGGAAAATTTAATTGTCCCTCGACTACTAATTTTTTTTTTTTTTTTTTTTTTTGGAAAATTAAAAACAAGGTGAAATTAGAAATAGACTACGGCGCACTATTAATAGAGGAGATTGCGCCGCGAATTCATTCGCATCGATTTTACAAAAGACTTCATCATCTCAAAAATGTTCGCTCTGCAGAGCATGATTGAGTATATAGAGTCATTTTTATCATTTTGAGATCTAAGAATAAATATAATTATAAATAATTAAAAATTTATTAATAATTACTTAATATTAATATAATACTACATCCGAAATCGATTGAAAATTAGTTGATAAAATAATAAATTTATTCAAAATTTACAATTATTAATTATTATTAATATATCTAATAAATAATAAAGAACATGTTTCGATAATCTGTTCGCAGTTTGAAGTTAGTTGTTGTTTGCGTTTTTGTTTCTTAACTTTTTTATAATTTTTTTTTTTCAAATATTTTCAATTTTAAAATTAATGTATTAAAAATCATCGAATTATTGTTGCAAAGAATTTTATAAAAAAATTTACTAATAATAGAATTCCTTCAAAGGAATTTTATTACTTAGAAAAATAACTGAATTCTCGCGAAGAATTTTACTATTTATAAAAATAATTAAAATGTTTCGACAAATTTATTAAAATTTTAAGAAATAATTAAAAATAATGAAATTTTTTCGAGAAATTCAATTAAAGTTGTTTCGAAAATAATTGAATTCTTTCAATTTTTTTCACGAATATATTTAAAAATTGCATTGAAAGTAATTTAATTTTTATATAAAATTTTGAAAATAATTCAATTATTTTTAGAGAATTTTGAAATTCTTGTAGAAATTGAATTTTATGGAAATTTTTAAAACTATTTAAATTCTTTCGTGTAATTTTATTTAAACTGGATTAAAAATCATTATTTTCCTGCAAAGAATTTTAGTATTTATAAAAATAGTTGAATTGTTTCGAAGAATTTATTAAAATTGTAGGAAATAATTGAAATTTATGGAAATATTTAAAAATATTTGAATTTATCCGGGGAATTCAATTAAAATTGTTTGGAAATAATATTGAATTCCTGCAAAGAATGTTACTATTTATAAAATTAAATGAATTCTTGCGAAGAATTTTACTATTTATAAAAATAATTAAATTTTTTCGAAGGTTTTATTATAGAAAAAATGGAATTTTTTCGAAATGTGTTAAATTTTTTTTTAAATTGAATTCTTCCGAGGAATTCAATTAAAATTGTTTTAAAAATAATTGAATTTTTATAAAGATTTTACTATTTAAAAAAATAATTAAAAATAATTAAATATTAAAATTAATCCTTTAAAAGGATTTATTAAAAGTTTAGAAAATAATTGAATTCTTTCGTGAAATTTTATTAAAATTTTTGAAAATATGAACAGTAATAATTAATTTTGTACTTAAAAATTGAATTTTTTAAATTTTGATTATGAAACTATTAACATTTGCTAGTTTTTATTATAATGGATAGTATCAAAGTCAATTTTTAATTATTATAACAATTAGTTAATTAAAATTTAATTTGTAATTAACATAAATATAATAAATAATAAATAATAAAACATAAATATAAATATAATTAAAAATAATTAAAAGTTAATATAATAAAAAAAAGTTAATAATATAAAATTGGTTTACAATAAATTAATAATTAATTAACATAATAATAATATTTAATTCGTAAACCGTTTTACAATCAAAAGTAATTAAAAATTGTTTGAAAATTATTTTACAATTAACATAATTATAAATTTTTTTTCGCAAAAATAACAATTATTATCAAATTTTCAGCATGGAACGGGGAAAATAGATTTTGAAGAGTACATCTTCACTGTAGTAGCAGTTGCAACAGCAAATTCAGAACAAGACTTACTTAATTTTGCTTTCGAGGTAAAGTTTTTAAATTTATTTTTGACAAAAATTTAACTTTTAAAAGAAAAAAAAAATTACAAATTCTTTAAAAAGAAAATAAAAAATTTCTGCTTAAAATAATATTTTCAAAAATTAAAAATTTAATTTTCAGCTATGTAGTCCTAGTGGAATGAAATATTTAAATATACTCGAACTTGAAAAAGCTCTCAAGCTCTCATTGCATATTTCATTGGAAGATTCAGAAAGGATTTTCCTTCAAGCTAAAAGAGAAGAAAACGCCGATCGAGTTAGTTTAGGTAATTAATTTCTATAAATTATAATTATTAATTTTATAAATAATAGGTCATTTATTTATAAATTATATTTTTTATGTTACTTATTACTACAAGAGAGGAGTTAATTAATTAATTAATCATTCAATTTTTAACGGACTAGAGGGAGTTATGAATAAATGAATAATTTATTAATTATTAATTTATTTAATTTAATTACAATTGAATTTAATTTCAATTTTATATTTTTAATTTTTTATAAATCGATTTTTAAATTAATAAATTTAATTTAATTTTAATTTTTAATAAAAAAAATAAATTTAATTTCAGATGACGTTTTAGTGGTTTTAAGTTCACGCACCGAATTCTCGCACATGTTCGTCAGCAATACCGACTTAAAAAGGAAAAAGTCCATTTGAGAGTGCCTGTGTTCAAAATCACAAAGTCCTCCACTAACTCGGAAGCATCAAGATTCCGACACTCTACTTGTGAATAAAACTTGCTCCAGTCCCGTGTAAAACAAAAAAAAAATTATTATTTATCAATTCATGAAAAATATTACGAGAAATAAAAAAAAAATTTTTTTCGGTTTTCTTCGAAATCTAGTGATGCATCATCACTAGCAAGTGAACTAATAGACAAAATGAAAGAATAAAATATAAGCGAAAGATTAATTTTAGTCAATAAATATATGGCACCGACCTAATTAATAAATAATAGAAATAGTAAAAAAAACCTATGCAAAAAATAAAAAAGTAATATTGATAAATAATAATATTAATAATATTGATATATTATTAATTAGCCAATTAATGATAATATTAATTTTAATTATAAAAAAATAATTACTATTAATATTAATAATAGTGGTGATAATATCGATCTTTCTCAGCGAATTATTAATTAATAATATTAATATTTATTAATGTTAATACATCAATTAATATTATAATAATATTAATAAATAGACAAATTCGCTTTACAGAGACATTTCCCTTGACGGGATAATAATAATAATAATTATAATAATAATATAGCTTATATATTGGTTGTTATGCATAATTTATTTTTGTTAAAAAATACTTTTTAGAGTCATGTAAATAATAGACGCTAAGTATAGAAAACGTCATTGTTGGGTATGTGCAGTAAAGTTGTCAATTTTTCCGATCTATATATATATTATAGTAATTTGTATTTTATGATATATACATATAAGTAATATATTATATAATCGTGGTATTATATATTATATATTATATTATATGCGTATAAAATATGTTGAACGCTTGAAAAGAAACAACTATTCATATAACTGTGTACAAATATATTTCTTTGTATAGAAATTATTTAGAAAAACAAATTTCACTGTAAGAAAAAAAACAATATAGAGCAATTGTTATTTACGCAGAAAAAAAAGTTTCATCATAAAATTAAATTTCACAATTCTTCCATTAATTACTATACACGGAGAGAAGAGCAAAAAGTTATAAACAAAAATAAAATATACAAAAAGCAGGAATTTAAATTAAATTAAAAATTTTATATCCTGAAATAATAGTAAAAATTGTAAAATTTGTAATTTCCGCAATTTTCAACATTTCAATTTTCCAGTTTTTATTTTCTACTTTCAATTTTCAATCTTCAAGTTTCAATTTAAAATTTTCGACTTTCAATTTTTTTATTTTCAAACTTCAATATTATCAATTTTTAATTTTCTATTTTAAATTAAAATTCGTCTTCTTTATACCGCGAAAATTCAAAAGTTTTATTTATTTCAAGTTATTAAAAAAAAAAAAAATCTGAAAGTATACAATAATGCTTAAAATAAAAAAAATTTCAGTATTTTTTGAAAACTCCAAACAAAAATTTGAAACTAAAAAACTTTTCTTGTTTCAAAAGAAAAAAAATGTGTGAAATATTTATTGAAATGAAATATTTCTTTAAATAAAATATTTCATTAAGTAAAATATTTATTTGGACTTTATTTGGAAAAATATATTTGAACAAAATTCCAGACATAACTTCCAAAATAAAAAATCTCTTCCATTAAATATCGCTAATCAATCATTAATACGCTAAATATGAAAGTATTAGTCAATATATCGCACGTTATAAAACAAGAAAAGAATGGGAAAAAAATCAAAATAAGAAAAATTTGTTATTTATCTTAAAAAAAATATTTATGATTGTTAGATTATATATTAATGTTACAAAGAATTAAGCGGACATATTCTTAAAAAAATAAAAAATTGGTCCATTATCAATAAAAAGAAAGATGTAAAAATTCATCTATTATTTAATTTTTAATGTATTTAATTATTTCATATTTTTTTTGCACATTTTTGCCTACTATTTTTTGGTACATTATATATACTTTTATAGATAAATCATTTTGTTTAAAAATTATTGAAAATATTAATATTACGTTAAATAAAATATTAATAATTGAAAATTAATAACTAATAATAATTGTTAATTATTCTGAACAAAAATCTTTACTCTATGTTAATACTATTAATTGTTATTATTAATAATTTTTTTTCTAACATTTATTATTAATAACTATTTATTTACTAAAAAACATTTATTTATTAGGTAATAAATATTTATTAAAATCAATTAATAATTAATATCTAACAATTTCATAATTAATGAATTTCAAGGCTCGAATAACCAGGGAAAATATTTAAAAATCTTTGACAATTTTCAAATCCATTTCTTTACAATATTCAATTTTACGAAATTTCAATTATTCATAAATTCTTCAATTCAATAAATATTAGAAAATAAAAATTTATAATAATTTCAACAAAAAATTCAATTAGGTATTTTTAAAAATTCACACTATACTGCTTTTAATATTCAATTATTATCTAAAATTTTCACTGAAATTCATTTTTAAATTAATTTTTGTTAAAAAATTCTACGAGAATTCAATTATTTAAAATTGTAAATACAAAAATAAAATAATTTATTGAATAATTGAATGTTTCTTAAAATTCAATTCCCATAAAGAATCGTTATCAACAAATTTTCAAATAATTGAATTCTATCAACGAATTTTAATAAAATTTTTAAGAATAATTACATTTTTCGAGAAATTCGATTAAAATTATATTAAAATTAATTGAAATTCTGCAATGAGTTTTATTATTTGTGAAAATAATTGAATCCCCAAGAATAATTTTATTACATTTGAATAATATTTAATTTTTGCAAAAAATATTATTACTCTTGAAAATAATTGAATTTCTGCAATAATTTGTAACTTTTTTAAAATTGAATTTTTTTTGCGTGTTAAACTAAACATCTTCTATAAATCCATTATTTTTAATAATTTTTGAAAAAGTTCTTTAAGAATTTTCAAATGCATTTGTTTACAATTAAATTTTACGAAATTTCAATTATTCGTAAATTCTTTAATTAAATATATATTAGAAAATGAAAACTATAAATAATTTAAAAAATAATCCGCAATTAAATTTTCTCAAAAAAAATTAATTCCACAGAATTGTTAGTTGGAAGTATGAAAAATTGAAATTTTCAAAGATTTTAATCTGAAACCTTTTCAAAATTAAATTATTTCTAAAAATTTACGCTCTAATGCTTTTAATATTTAATTATAATCTAAAATTTTAACTGAAATTCATTTTTAAATAAATTTTTATTAGAAAATTCTACTAGAATTCAATTATTTAAATACAAAAAAAAATTTACTGAATAATTGCATGTTTCTTAAAATTGAATTCTCATAAAGAATTGTAACAATAAATTTTTAAATAATTGAATTCTTTTGGCGAGTTTTAATAAAATTTTTAAAAGTAATTACATTTTTTCGAGGAATTCGATTAAAATTGTATTAAAAATAATTGAAATTCTACAATGAGTTTTATTATTTATCAAAATAATTGAATTCCTAATAAGAATTTTGTTATTTACCAAAATAATTGAAACCCTGTAAAATTTTTTTTGATTGGGGTACAGTTTTTCTAAAACGAATTTTCTATTGTTTTATTTTCTAAAAAATTTTTTTCTATTAAAGGTGAATTTCTAAAAAACTTTTTTCTATTGAAAGTGATTTTTAAATTTTTTTTTCTTTTAATAAAGGCTTGAATAAAGGTCACTTTCTAACAATTTCTTTTTCTAATGAAGGTAATTTTCAAAAAAAAAATTTCTAACAATATTCAATTTTTGAAATAACGAATGATTAAAAAACAATTTATGAAAATTTTTTAATTCTATAAAAAAGTACTTGAGATTTCTTAAAAAAATTATAATAAAATATAGAAATTATGCAAATTTTTAAATAATCTAGTTAAAAATCGTAATTAACAAATATAAATTATAGGGATTTTTTTTCTATAAAGATATTTAAAATTTTTTAAAAAAATGTTTTATAAATAAATTAATTTTGGAAATTTTGATATAAAAATGATGCAAATTATTATTTTTTTCCAAAGAAGAACAGAATTTTGTTAACAAATTGTGATAAGAAATATAGTAATTTTATAAGAATTTTTCTACTTTTTCAAAAAGAAACTTATAATCTTGTTAACAAAATTGTGATTGAGAAACAGAAAATATACAAAATAATTTCCATTTCTTAATCTTAATTTTTTTTAACAATTTTCTAACTTTTATCAAAATTATATGGAATTTTACAAAAATTTTAGGAAAATAAATATTAGAAATCATAACTTTTTAGAAAAATTTTTTTTAGAAATCAAAACTTGTTAGGAAAACCTTTTTTAGAAAACAGATTTCATTAGAAAATATGCTTTTTTTTAGAAAAAAAGGATTAGAAAATATTTTTTAGAAAAAGTGACCACCTACTAGTTTTTTTATTTATGAAAATAATTGAATGATTGGAAAGAAATTTATAAAAAAAATTTGTAAATAATGAAATTCCTGTGAAAGTTGTATTATTTTTTTGAAAATAATTAAAGGTTTGTGTAGAATTTTATTAAATTTTTTTTTTATAAATAATTGAATTCTTTTGGAAAATTTTCGAAAATAATTGAAATTTTGCCAAGAATTTTATTAAAATTTTGTGAAAATAATTGAATTTCGGAGAAGAATATAATTATTTCTAAAAATAATTGAAATTGTGACGAGAATTTAAAAAAATTTTTGAACATAATTGAATTTTTGCGAAGATTTTTATTATTTTTGAAAATAATTGAATTCCTACAATCATTTGAAATTTCTCTAAAATTATCCAAATTATATCGTACAATTTACGGACTTTGCGGACCTTTTTTTTAAAAAAACGGACTTTTACGGACTTCAAGCAAAGTTACCGACTTTTACGGGATTTACGGACCTAGTTCGAGCTCTGGAATTTTTAATTTCTTTTTTATTATGTTAAAAAAAATTTACAAAAAAAATAATTAATTATTTTTTTTCACAATAATAATAATTTACAATTTTATCAGAATAATAAAAAAAATATTCCTGGTTATTTTTCCGAATTTTATCATAATAAATTCTTCTAAATAAATAAATAAATAATACTAAATGTTGTCATTATAATGAAATATAAATTTGCAATAATAATAAAAATAAAAATAATAATAATAATAATAATAGAAATACTATATTAATAATAATAATTTTGTGATCTATAATTCTAAAATTCGCAATTTCGTAAATTTTTAGTATCGATAAAATAATCGAACTTTAAGAATAACAAAAAAGAACCAAATTATTTTAAATGATAATTGTTTATTATATATATATATATTTTTTTTTTTCTTTTATAAAGATGAAGGATGATGGATCACAGGAATGGTTTGCATTATCAATAAGGAAGCAGTCAAAATAAATCGCGATACAGTTCAATTATTGCGTGTATTGACTGCAAAAAAAAACTAAGTACACTCAATGCGGAATCAAATTCCAAGATATTTTAGTAATTGTAATTTTTGTTTTTTTTTCCTTAATAACACTAGAACGTGAATGATGTTTTCTACGTCATATAATTTCGTATAATTTTTCTCTCGCACACGCACACACATTCATTACTTTCGCATATATACCTAGATAACATCAAAATAAATCTATCTTTTTTTAATAGCAAGATTCATCAATTGAAAACTATTTACATATATATTAAAGAGTGTCTAAAGAATGTAAGAATACAGGAGCTTCTTTTTTTTCTCTTTGTTTATTTCAACCACTCTCTTTTTGTTATATATATTTTTTTATTTTTTTGGAAGAAATTCTTTTGTGCTCTTCTTGCATTTTTTTTTTTTTTGTTTCTTCAATTCTCTCGTCCGCTCCTCGTAATTTACATTTTATAATTTACATTATAGTAAAATTCGATATTGCGCGAATTTTTATTTTCATTTGCACTACGTTAATAAATAGGTACAGATTTTTAATAAAATTGGATGATAATATTTATGATGATAAATTGATAAATTTTCTCCGATTATTTTCGAGATTATGATAAAACGGAAATTTTTACAATTTCTTTTTTCTTCAATTATATGTTCAATTTTCAAGTAGTTCTTTAAAAATTTCTTTCATGAATATTTTAACAAACAAATTTCGACACTTGTTACAAGTTCGATGTATGGCTTAAATAGAAAATGCGTGAAAATTGTTTTCACAAATATTTTCTTTGTCGTCACTTGAAAAAAAATTTTATTCTCCATTTTAAGAAGTTGTCTCAATTTTTATTTAATGTTTTCGTTTTTTTTATTTGAACAATAATTTATAATTTTTTAAATGTAAACAATATTTTATAATTTTCTAAATTTAAACAATATTTTATAAGTTTTTTAAATTTAAACAATATTTTATAATTTTTTATAATTAAAAACAATATATATTTTATTAATAATTTATTTTTATTTGAAATAAAAAAATTTTTTCGTAAGAAAAAGTATTTAAAAGATGAGATGAGACACATTTATTCTTAAATGGAATATAATTTTTTTTTCCAGCGCTTTTAGTAGCTCAATAATTTATCTTACTATAGGAATTTGTAAACAAAAAAATGCTATATAATAATAGAGAGAAAAGCGATAAAAAAAAGCTTTATAGAAAAAATTTGTTTTTAGTTTTGCTTTCTTCAAATTTGTACAATAAAATATAATTATTTTATGTGGAATTCTATTGTATTTATCATATATTTATATAAATGTCGATGAGTTTTCGGTTTTTTTTTTATAAAATATTATATTATAATATTAATATAATATTATATTATTAAAATATTATTTTAATATTAGTATAATATTATACTTTGTAGAACATTAACAAAATATTTTAAATTAACGCTATTATTGGCAAAATAAACTTTCAAAAGTGAACAGAACATTTTTCTTTGGTAGCACAAAACATGAACTAATTATTTCTTAAATTGAGTAATATAATTATAAATTTGCGTATTAAATTCACATAACAAAAGTAGAAAAGAAATTTTTCTTTTCCTATAGAAAATTTATTCTGCATACGTAAAATTATCTTTTTCTTTTTACTAAAACAAACTTTCTATATATATTTTAGTTGAAAATAAAATTTTTTGTTTCTTTAATTTTAAATTCTATATTTTAATAAAAATTTGAAATTAAAAAAAACAACAAAAAAAAATATAAAAAATAGCAAAAATCGGAGCAAAGCAATTTTCAAATGCAGAAAATTTTTCCGGCAATTTTAATTTCAACATAAATCGCTCAATTTACGTGTGTGATATATATATTTTACATAAATTACAGCATTAAAAATTAACAGCATGACTGAAACTTACGTAAAAGTTTTCGTGTCGCTCACAAGTAATATAACACGCGAAACCAAATGAGATAAAAAGACAGAAGATAGAAAAAAAAATGCTTTTTACGTCTAAAACCTTTTTGCAAATCTATACAGCTTATTAATAAATTGAAAACGAATTCAAATAATTAACGAAAATTAATTTAAATAATTAACGAAAATTAATTCAAATAATTGACGAAAATTAATTTAAATAATATGTCTGGAAATTAATTCAAATAATTACCGAAATTCAATTCAAATAATTAACTAAAATTAATTTCATTTACATTTACTAAATAATTTACAAAAACAAAAATGCATTTTCATCTCATTTGTTTTCAATTCAACAGAAACTTTATATAAATTTACACTTTCTTATTCAATAATAGCATTTTTAATTTATAATCTTATTTGTTTATTTAGTGATTTTAGATAATAATTATAAAGAAGAGGATGATTTAAAAATTTTCTTTAATGATTTTTAATGATTTTTTTAGATTTAGACCCATAAGATTCTGTTACTATTTATTATAATTATTAGATCAAGTGCTTAGTTGATATAATCATCAAACAATAACGAGTGATTCTTTACATTTGATAAGTATAGAAAAGAAAAATTATTCCTTGTTTTGTTTCATAGTTCGAATAACAATATTAATACATATTCAGTCGCTGTAACTCGAATGATAATTTTCAGAAACACAAAAAATAGAAGGAAATTATATCAGTTGATAATTTTCACAGTCATGTGTTGCGAATTTGTTCTTTTTTTATTTTTTTATTATTATTTTTACATTTTTATTTTCTCCATCTCTTATTATTATTTTTCTTAGTTTATTAATTTTTCTGATAGTGATTTTGTCTTGTTTCAGTTTTGGTAATTTTTCTTTCTCCTTTCTTTCTTTTCTTCTTTTATCTCCATTCGATTTTTTTCATTTTTTCTTGTTCTGGTTTTATTTTATTTTTCCGATTCATTTTTTTTTTTTGGGATTTATTAATTTTTCTGTTTTTATTTTGTTCCAGTTTTATTAATTTTTCTGTTTTGTCTTGTTCCTGTTTTATTCACTTTTCTCTTCCATCTCGCACCATTTTCGGAAAATATTCAAAAATAATCAACGAATAATTAAAATAATCTATGAATACTTGAAAAATACTCAAAATAATGGAAGAATACTTAATAATAGTCGAAATAATCGAAGAATAATAAATTGAAGATAATCAAAGAATACTTGTAGATAATTAAAGAATAATCGAAAATGGTATTCGGACAAGAAGTCCAAAACAAAAAGTCCAATCCAAAAAATCCAAAGTAAATGAAATCCAAAAAATTAAAATAACAAATAGTTTCACTTTGGATTTATTTTTTTGGAGTTTTTGTCCTGGTCAAAAAGTAACTTTCCTTTTTTTAAAAACATTTTATAGAATAATCGAAATTATTCTAGAAATTTTTTTATTTACGAAAATAATTGAAATTCTGTGAAGAAATTTTTTATTTTTGAAAATAATTGAATTTTTGTAAAGAATTTTTTTTTATTGTAGTAAAAATTTTATAGCATAATTGAAATTCTTCTAGAAATTTTTTTATGTTTCAAAACAATTGAATTTTTTGTAAAGAATTTTATCAAAAATGTTGAAAATAATTCCGATTTTATAGCGAAAAGTAAAAATGTGGCTTTTTTACAAGTTTCATTATTTATTTTGGACGATTTTATTTATTTTTGATTTTTTGACTTTGGACATTTTTATTTTAGATTTTTTGTACTTTGGGCTTTTTTTCTTGGACTTTCGGGTCTGGATTTATTAATTTGGATTTTTTGTCCTGTAATCTTCGAAAATAATCGAAGAACTCTCGAAGATAATTTAATATTTAAATAATCAAAAAGTGCGTAAAGCTAAAGAATATTAAAGAATACCTGAAGGTAAGCAAGAAATACTTAAAGAATAAAGAACAACTGGTGCAGAACTAGTTGCAAAATCACCCAAAAGTTAAACAAAAATCGTAACACATGTCTGTTGATTATAATTTCATAAAAAATTTTTCCTCGCTAGATATCGAATTTGCAAAACGATTACTATCAGATATAACTTCTTATATATCGTTTAAATAAGATAAGACGTTATTTAGATGTCCTTTATTTGAAACAACAATATAACTTTAATGTTAACACCACCGTCTATTGTTTCTTGTTCTATACATCAAAGTTGACATCGTGTCTTTAATAATAATTCACAGTTTTTCTAAGGATTTGAAATTGTTGCTGAGCATCATTTTGACACTCTTTTCCTAAGGATCTCAAATTGAGAAAAAAGCGTAGGAAAATTGTTGTCTCGATGTGATAATATATCCTTAGAAAAACTGTGAACTGAACAACTTTGCCATTACTTGAAAATCGCGCGCAAAACATTATTTTTTGTACAAATTCGGATTTACCAAGGTCGCCACATGCCTTCCTCATCCTTGACAGTCTGTTGACTAACAGGCGGTAATAAATCCATTCGTCCAGTCTCACTACTCGCATGACTAGAAGGTCTGACCTCATTAATAATTGTATTATCGATAATTGCCGATCGCATTTGATGTTGATGATGTTGTCCAGCATTATCGACATTATTAATACGGGGAATTTTCGCCAATTTCTTGCCCGATGTGGTGAAGTCGAGTGGTTGCTCCGGTTGCTCCAGCTTTGATGTTTTCTTGTTGTGCTTCGCACCGTCCGTCGACCAGTCTTGAAGATCGTCGTGTGGCCTTTTGTTCAACTTGTCAGTTGTCTTGAGGAGTGACATGTTTGTCGCGGCCCAAATTGCAGTCGGTGGATTCGGTCCAATGCTGATGCCGTTCGCCGCAGCGGCTGCTGCCAATTGAACGTAGTGACTAGGCAGGAGGAACACGACTTGACCGTCGGGTAGCCTCGATGGTATTACTTGAACCACGGACAGCATGTTGGCATTGTCCTGCGATGTTGAGGCTTGATCGGCTGAAATTTCGCTTTGCTGATGTGGATCGAGACTCGTTGGATTCACCTGACTGAAGGCGGATGTTGGCCTACTGCTGTTGTTGTTCTCGTCGCCGGCCGTTGTACTGCTGTCGGGTCTGTCGGCCTCAATTTCCGGAATTTCCGTTTTCATTACTGCTGGCTTTAGTGCCGTACTGCAATGGGGTGTGTGATGATCCAAAGGACCGGGACTCGTTACGCCTGTTATTCGATCTGTCACACTTCCGGGACTGCTGCCAAGACCACTGTCGGGCCTTGAACCCAAATCCAAATCCAATTCCGAAACGCAACTGTCCAAGTGACGCTGTAGCCTTTGCTTCACTGCCGGATCCATTGGCGTTGTATTTCCGGTTATGATGTCGGGTGCTTCCAAATAACGACTCACCTGCGAAAAAAAACAGTTTCGATACTTGAAACAAGTGGAAAATGTAAAATTAATGTCAAATTAAAACTAATGCAAAATCTAAACAAGTGGAAAATTAAAACTAATGTAAAAAAGTTCCAATAAAAGTTAATGTAAGTGTAAAATCTAAATAAGTGTTAATAGTCAATCTAAACAGAAATTTACACTCAATTTTACGAAAGACAAAAATTTCTTTAATCTCTTGTTGGTATTCCAAAACATTCAACAACAAAAAATACTTTTGCGTAAAATTAGAATTTTCTAAAAGTTACTTTTACAAATATAGTTCAAAAAAAAAAAAAAATAATAATTCTGTTGAGTAAGACTCAAGGAAGGTCAAAAGAAAGACTTCATAAGTTAACGAGACGGTGGAAACACGTGCAAAAAGTTAAAGCCTAAGGCACTAAGCAAAAAAGGAAACATAGAGGTGCTCTTTTATTCTTCTTGAAAAAAAACAAGTCAAGTGCAAAGTTGTGGTACAAATTTAGAAGGAAAAAAAAGATAAAAATTCCCTACTTCTAAGGTGTACAAAAAAAAAACATAAATATATAAAAACCAAAAATTCACCTGGACTAAAAGTTAAAATTAAAATTAAACTGAGATACCAAAAATTAAAACAAAAAGAAACCAAAAAAATTAATTTTCTTTACGAAAAACAAAAAATACAAATTAAAAAAAAAATAAAAACTTAAGGAAACAAAAAGAAATAGAAAACTAAAAAATAAAAACTAAAGAAAACAAAGAACTAAAGGAAACAGAAAACTAGAAAAACAAAAAACTAAAAGAAACAGAAAACTAAAGACTAAAGGGAACCGAAAATCCAAAGGAAACTAAAAAATAAGACTAAAGAAACAAAAAACTAAAAGAAACAGAAAACTAAAGACTAAAGGGAACAGAAAATCCAAAAAAAACTAAAAAATAAGACTAAAAAAACTAAAGGAAACAGAAAACCAAAAAATAAAGAAAAGAAAAAACTAAAAACTAAAAAAAAAATAAGAAAAGAAAACACATAACTGAAGAAAACTAAAATGAAAAAACAATAAAAAAAATGGAAATAGAAAACTAAAATAGAATAAAAATAGAAAAAAATAAAATAAAAAATAAAGACTAAACAAAAAATAAAAAAAATTAATACCAAAGAAGAAAAACTAAAGAATAATAAAAACTGAAGGAAACTGAAAACTAAAGACCAAAAGAAACTAAAAAATAAAACTAATAAAAAAGAACACAAAGCGAAAGGAACCAGGAAACTAAAAGTAATTCAAAAACAAAAACACTAAGAAGAAACTGAATTACAAAAACTAAAGAAAACTAAAAACTAAAAGAAACTAAACAAAAAACTTAAGAAAACAAAAACTCAAAGAAATAAAAAACTAAAAAATAAAAACTAACGAAAATAAATAACTAAAGGAAAAAAAAATTAAGAAAACTAAAAACTAATAAATACTAAAAATTAAAAAAATTAAAATTAACAAAAAAAACTGAAGAAAAGTAAAAACTAAAGGAACCGTTATAATTAAAGAAAACTAAAAAAACTAAAAGAAACTAAAATATAAAAACTAAAAAACAACAAAACTAAATGAAAACAGAAATCCAAAAATTAAAAAAAACGAAAAAATAAACGCTAAGAAAAAAAAGAAACTAAAAAAAGAAGAAAATCAAAAGCTAAAAAGAACTAAAAACTATAAGAAATTAAAAATTAAATACTAAAATCTAAAGGAAACAAAAAAACTGAATGAACTACAAATTATAACAACAGAAAATAAATAAAAACTGAAAGAAACTAAAAAAAATAAATAAATGAAAAGTAGAAACTAAAGAAAACTAAAAGAAACAAAAAACTAATAAAAATAACTAAAAGAACTAAAATCTAAACAAAAGTATTTTTCAATAAAAAAGGCCTAAATACAAAAATTCAGTCCATTTTTATAACATAATAATTAAAAAACGATTTTAAACAAAAAACCGCAAATATGAATAAAAAACAATAAAAAACAAAAACTAAGCAAAACTCTACTTATTAGGTAAAATATCCATCTCTCAGAATACCCACAAGAAATAATTATAAAATTGTAAAATAAAAAAATAGGATCTAAAATAATTTCTAAAATTGGTAAAATTTGGTAAGGATTTGAAAAATTTGTAAGAATGGTAAAAATTTGTAGAAATGGTAAAAAATTACAAAATAAAAAAATTTGTAAAAATGGTAAAAATTTGTAGAAATGGTGAAAATTATAGAACAAAAAAAAATTAGTAAAAATGTTAAAAAATTTATAGAAATGTTAAAAATTTGTAAAAATGCTTGTAAACAAAATTTGTCTTCTCACCTCACGTGAACAATCCTGATATCCAGCCTTATACCTGGATAATCCAGGCTGGGCCAGAGAGCGTTGCCTCTGTAAATGTCGAACTGTTAATTCGAGAATATCAGCTTTTTCCAATTTGCTGTGTTTTGTATTTTCTAGGCGAGCACTATCCAGAATGAGGGCCTTTAGCGCCGCCAAAGACTGGTTGATTCTCGCTCGTCGTCGCTTTTCCATTAGTGGTTTATTTGCCTTCAAATAGAGAAAAAAAGAGAGTGAAAATAAAACATAAACTTAAATGTTTCACTGACATTTCCCTCTTAGATCTAAATATTCCTTGAAAAACAAGTCTCGAAGCCAAAATCAAGACAGAAAGTGGAGAAAAAAATAAAAAAAAATAAGAAAAATATATAAATCCAATTAAAACTTTTTTTCGCATTTCATTCAACAAGTTCATCGAACTTCACTTTTTTCAAAATATAATAAAATTTCTATTTTCTTCATTTTTTTATTTATTATTTCATTATTTTTAATATTTATTTTTATTTTCATTATTTTATTTTTTTTATTTATCTTTTTTCTTTTTATTTAAATATGAACAGGACATTTTATATTATAATAATAAATATATAAAAATGAGTCGATTATGAGTATAATTATATGTATTATGTTTCGGAAGAAAGAAAAAAACATTCCATTCGTGAAGAATTTCATTTGAAAAGTTCGCTAATGGAGCAGGTTGGAAAATTATTCCAGGAAACGAGCAATCCATTTAAATAAAATTCAAATAGATTCCAGAAGTTTCGAACATCAAGATTAGTTACTTGTCTATGCCTCACTCCATTCAGACACGTGTACCGACAATATAAATTTGTCCAGCGTTTGCCGGGGGAGTGGAGGGAGGGAAGAAATTTGTTTTCAAAAGCGCGTGTACACACAGAGAGAATGAGTATATATATATACATACTTGGAATCAGAAATATTTTACACTTTTTAAAATGTCGAATTTTTTTATTTAATAACAATTATTTCAATATTTTAATTTTTCAAATATTAAAATTTTTAAATATTTTATTATATATGATTTTTTCTATAACAAATTTCGTTTGACTGATCAAAATTATGCAAATTTTTTTCCTTTTTATTTATAAAAAATAGAAAATTGTTAAAAAATTGTGATTAAGAAGTAGGAAATAAATACCCATTTTATGCATAATTTTTATATATATTTCTTAATAACAATATTGTTCACAAACTCATTCTTTTATTTTGGGGGAAAAAAACATTACATATTCCCGTTTCTTAATATTTTTGTAGAAAATTTTCCATTTTCATAAGGAAATAATTTACATAATTTCTATTTCTTAATTAAAATTGTTTTACTTTTAATAAAATTCAAAGTTTTTCAAAAATAAAGTAAAAAAATGTTTATAAATTCTATTTGTCAATTAATTATTAACTATAATAATTTGAATGTTCTTTCGTTCATTCACTTTTTCTGTCTCTCACACTCTGAAGTTGTCATCTATTTATATTTTTTTTTGTTAACTTTAGATATATTGTAATAAAATTATTTTTATTTTATAATTAATTCAATTAATTCAAAATTGTAATGACAAATAGAAATCATCAGATTTTTTTTCACTTCCTTTCATTAAATGATTAAAATTTTGTTAAATATTATGTTTTGTCATATTGAAATCATGCAGATTTTTGTTCTTTATTACTTGTAAACAAAATTAGAAAATTGTTAAACAACTGTGATTGAGAAATAGAAAATTTATTTATTTTGCATTATTTTTCTTTATGAATCACAATTTTTTTTAACAAAATTATTATTAATTTTCTTTTAGAAAAAGAAGAAAAATATTTGCACAATTTCTATTTTTAATCTTATTTTTGGAACAGGATTTTCCACAGGAATTAAGACATTCAAAAATTTTAAATTCAAAACTTTTTTAAATTAAACAACTTATAAAAGTATTGTTATAAAACATGAAGATACCGATTGCTCCGAGTCTTCGACTCGGAGTGATCGATTTCTTCATGTTTTCTAATAATTAAAGATGACCGCGAGAGATAAAATCATTATTTTACATTATAAGAATATTGTTACTGTAACTTCATCAAAATTATTTTCATCATTTTATTTCAATTATTATTTTTTAGAATTTTAAATTATTTTTTATGAAAATAATTGAAATCCTTAAAAAAATTTTATTATTTATAAAAATAATTGCATTCCTGTGAAATTTTTATTATTTCTGAAAATAATTAAATGTTTGCATACAATTTTATTAAAATTTTTTTTAAATAATTGAATTCTTTTTGGGAAATTTTATTAAAATAGTAGATATTGAAAATCATTGAAATTAGAAAAATTTTTGAAATTAATTGAAATTAGGACAAGAATTTTTTTGCCATTTATGAAAATAATTTAACTTTGGAGAAGAATTTTGTTATTTATAAAGATAATTAGGATTTTTACGAATTTTTTTTTTCTAATTTTGAACATAGTTGAATTTTATAAGAAGAATTTTATTCTTTTTTCGAAAATAATTGAATTTCTGCAATTACTTGTAATTTCTTCAAAATTTGATTTCTTTTAGTGTTTTCAACAAAAATTTAAATTAGAAAATTTTTAGATTCTATTATTTTTAAAATTGCTAATTTTATTTTAAAAAAAGGTATTTAAACAAATTTTAGTTGAAAATGAATTTGATAATGAAATTGAAAATTTTTAAATTTTTAGAAAATAAAGATAAATATTACTCAAAAAAGTGTTCTGTTACATTTATTTACGAATTTCTTTAATTGCAAAATTATTCAAAAACATCAATAACTTTTTTTTTAAATAAATAATTAATTATTATTATTTTTAAATAGGAATTATAAAATTTTAACTAAAATTAATTTTTAAATCAATTTTCATTCGAAAATTCTACGAAAATTCAATTATTTAAATAGAAAAGTAAATTATTAATTGAATATTGAATGTTTCTTAAACTTTAATTCTTATAAATAATTGTATTACATAAGTTTTAAATAATTGAATTCTTTTGACGAATTTTAATAAAATCTTTAAGAATAGTTACATTTTTCAAGGATGAATTCGATTAAAATTGTATTAAAAATAATTGAAATTCTGCATTGAGTTCAATTATTTACGAAAATAATTGAATTTCTAAAAAGAATTTTATTATTTACGAAAGTAATTGAATCCCCGTAAAAATTTTATTATTCATGAAAATAATAATTGAATGAATGCGAAGAAATTTATAAAAAAAATTTGTAAATAATTGAGGCCTTGGATCCAATAACTCGCCCGACGCTCGGAGGAACGCGCAACTGCCAGTCAGTGAGCAGTGAGCGCCTCTGGGCCACTCACTGCTACCCGACTGGTATTAGCGCGTGCCTTCGAGCGGCGGGCGAGTTATTGGATCCAAGGCCTCAATTGAATTGCTGTGAAATTTTTATTACTTTATGAATATAATTAAATGTTTGCGTACAATTTTATTACAATTTTTTTTAAATAATTGATTTCTCTTAACTAGTTTTATTAAAATAGTAGAGGTATTGAAAATTTTTGAAAATAATTAAAATTTTTACAAGAATAACTGTATTAAAATTTTTGAAAATAATTTAATTTTGTGATAAGAATTTAATTACTTTTGAAAGTATAATTGAATTTCTGCAATTATTTATAACTTCTTCAAAATTCAATTTTTTTTTAGTGTTTTTAACTAAAATTCTTTTATAAATCCATTATTTTTAATAATTGATTAAATATATATTGACAAATTTAACTAATTTTAGAAAATTTTGAATTATTAAAATTTTTCAAATTATTGTCAGAAATTGAAAAAATGGAAGGTTTTGCACCTATTATAATTAATTTCATAGTTTATGTATTTTTTTTTTTTTTATTACTCTTTCCCTGCACAAGCCGCAGGGTGGGACGCATGAATATTCCCCACATTGAACTTGCAACAATTTTTGTGTATCGAAATAAAAAACTTAAAATATCTACTTATTAGAACTGCAATAATTCGAGTTTTCTTTTAAACAAATTTTTGTCACAAGAAATTAGTATTTGAAGAAATATTTATTAACTGCTTTTTTCATTTGACTGTATTTTAATTTATAAAAATATCCATGTAGGGAAATATGAAAAAATAGAACATTTAGTTTTTCATAGTTTTTTATAGTATGTATTTTAAAAAATAAAAATTTTGCTTAAATGAAATTTTAAGTACATAAAAGTTTATTTAAAAGGATTATAACCTAAAAAATTTGTCAATTATCAGAATTTTTATATCGTAGTATTTCTATACTATCGAATTTTTATGTAACCTAAAATATATGTAATTGAGTTATAATCTCACAGAATTTATATTTAACATAATTTTGATGTACAACTATTTACATTTAGTTGAAATTATATTTAAAATAATTTTTATTCAATCAAATTTTTATTTAACCATATTTGTAGTTAACCGAATTTTCGTATGAGTGAATTTCCAAAGTACCAAAATTTATAAAACATATAGAATTTTCAAAAGGTCGAATTTCTAAAGCATTAAACTTTTAGAATGTCGAATTTTCATTTGTCCTAACTTTTTTTGCCACAAGAGTTTCCTCTCTATAATTCTTATTGATATGGTTGATTTAACCCGTTGACTGTCGCTGACGCATATATGCGCAAAACAAAACTGGCCAAAAGTGTTTCATGACGCATATATATGCGCAACTTAAAAAAAGTGATTAAAAACTTCTTAAATGTTCCTGAAACCGGTTACTCGGGGGTTTTGAGGGTCGCTGATTACGAATCTAACATTAGTTTTCCAAAATTCAAAATGGCGGATCCAATATGGCGGACAACGAAATAAAAAATTGATCACATTGGCTTGAAACTGAATACTCGGGGGTTATTAGGGTCGCTGATTACGAATCTGTCATTATTTTTCTAGGGTATTTATCGAAATTCGATTTCACCAAAAATTATCATACTGATGTCATATTAACCAGTTTCAAACAAATTCAATAAATTTTAAAAAATTTTCCGCCATATTGAACCAGATATTTTGAATTTTGAAAAACTGATTTCAGATTCGTAATCAGCGACCCTAAAAACCCCCGAATATTCAGTTTCAAGCTATTATAAATAATTTTTTATTTTGTCGTCTGCCATATTGGATCCGCCATTTTGAATTTTAGAAAACTAATGTTAGATTCGTAATCAGCGACCCTTAAAACCCCCGAGTAACAAGTTTCAAGCAAATTCGACGAATTTTGAAAAAATTTCCGCCATCTTGGATCCGCCATTTTGAATTTCTAAAAACTGATGTCAGATTCGTGATCAGCGACCCCAGAAACCTTAGGGTACCAAGTTTCATAAAAATCCATTAAAATTTTTTTCAACACACTTTTGGCCCAAACAGTGGAAATCTCGTTGCAAGCCAAGGGGTTAAATTGTGTGGGAAATTTGAAATCATATGTTAAATCAAATTTCGCGCATATGCAGGTATTTTTTCATGATTTATAATAAAAAAAATTATTTTTTTGCAAGATTCTTCTTGTATAGCAATGCATTTATTTGGTTGATTCAACCAAAATTTTGTTGTTTGAAATAAACTTTTTTCTGACTGAATATTATTCAATTTTATAGTCCAAAACATAAAATAAATGCCCCACCTTCTTTTTTCCGTAAAAATTCACGTGAAACACACCTTTGAGATTAAAATGATAATGATGATGATGATTTTCGATTCAAAGAGGGGTTCAGGCAACATGTAACCTTGGTCACGCTTCCACAGTTTGCGAAGGGGTGATTATGTAGGATCTCCCCTATTATAAATAGTCGTGGATAAAGGGATGGTACGCGTGTGCATCTTGGGAGGGATTGAATGGTTTCCCTCGTGGACAGGTTACATAATTGTGTTTTGATTTTCTAAAGATCCTATCGTTTCAGTATATATATATATATATATATATATATATATATATATATATATATATATATATATATATATATAAAACTTTTCCGCCGCAAAACCTTCGATATATCGTGTCTACCTATATATGCAGAGCGTCAGAGAGGACCCATCTGTGTAGTGGAATTACATTCAATCGAGGGTCACACACACTATATGAAAATTGTCTTGTAACAAAATTGAACAATAGTTTCAAATTGATTACAACAAACCAATTCTCCTCAAGACTGTTGTACATTTAAGAAGACATTTATATTATCTTGGTGTTTTATATTATTGATGAAAGCTGACATAAAAATGCATTGCATTCTTTACTTTCTTTTACTCGATATTTTTCAATGAGGTAATGGTAAAAAGAAATTTTGCCCTTTTGCGCAAATTAATACAAATCCAAAAAATTATTTGGTACCTATACGCCTGAATTATATTTTATTTCCTTTAATTCAAAGTTATTATAATTATTCAAAATTATTCAAAAATTTATTTATTACTTCTTTTTATTATTATTTTTAATTATATTTAATATTTTTTTACTGTTTTTATTTATTTCAATTTCATCAATCGTCATTATCAACATCATCATTCGATCATTTGAATTATTAAAAATGTTTACTAATTTGAATTAGTGGCTTACTTTTTGCTAATGAATTAGTAAATTTTACTAATAAATTAGTAGAAACTACTATTTATTAGTAAAATAAAAAAATTTTAATTTTATTAATTTAGTTGAAACTACTATATAGTAAAATAAAAAAAATGCAATTTTAATAATAAATTAGTAGAAACTACTATTTATTAGTAACATTTTCTAATTAAAAAGCAAGTCAGTTACTAATTCAAAATTTACTAATAAATTATATTAACAATAAATAATAACTAATAAATAATTTTTTACTAAATTCTACTAATAAATGAGTAGAAATGACTGTATTTATTTAGTAAAATTTACTAATTCAAAAGCAAAAAGTCAGTCACTAATTCAAATTAGTAAACATTTTTACCAATTCAAATATTTAGAGAGCGGGTGGAGCATAAAAAATTAAAATTTTAATACAAGAAAATAAGTTCAACTAATTTAAAATTAGTTCAATAAAATTACAAAAAAATATTTAGAAAAACTTATGAAAAGAAAAAATATTTTCGATTCCATAATCTGATTGGAAAAACTATATTCCGCAATACTCAGTTTTGAAAGAATTAAAAAGTTATTTTTAAAAAAATAAGGTATTCCTTGGATAGCTTGATTCAAGGTGTGACCAAAACAAGTTATGATTATTTTACGACTTTTTCTTTAACTCTCAACTTTATACTAAAGGTTATACATATAATTCAGAAATATGTACTTGAAGTTTCTGACTAATATTTTAAAGATTGGTAAAAAGATAAAAAAAATTTCTAAATAAACAATGTTGTATTTAAATCTTTCTAAAAAAATTTTTATTAATAGAAAATTTTATTCCATATTCTGTTTTATTTCATTTATAATTTTATTTAGGAAATTATATTTTATACTATTTTCTTCTATTTTATTTTACTAATAAAACTTTTTCAAACATATTTACTCTCTAAATCTGAATTAGTAGTTTTATACTAATTAAAGAGTGCGAATTTATTTACCAATTAAATATTAAGGAATTTACTAAGGTAATAAAACCCAACTAATTTAGCAGTAGAAAAAATACTAATTTAATAGTAAAAAAATTACGAATTTAATAACAAATAAGTAGAATTAATTAATTAATTAACATTAAAAAATTATTAAATTAATTTTTTAGTAGAAAAACTAATGGCTAAAATCAACTGATTCGCTAAATGAATTAGTAACACTGTTTTGATTACTTTTAATAAAATTTATTTATTTTTATTTATTTATATCGATAACTCCAAGTTTTCGAGTCGGAGTGATCGATTTCTTCATGTTTCATAATAATTATAGATGACCGAGTAATAAAATCATTATCAATATTCAATTATTATTCACAAGAATTTTTAACTAAAATTCTTCTTTAAATCGATTATTTTTAATAATTTTCGAAAAAGTTCTTTGAAAATTTTCAAATCCATTTGTTTACAATATTCAATTTAACGAAATTTTAATTATTCGTAAACTCTTCAATTCAATATGTATTAGAAAATAACAACTTTAAATAATTTCAAAAAAAAAAAAAAAAATCCGCAATTAAAGTTTCTTAAAAAAAATTAATTCCACATAATTATTAGTTAAAAATGGAAAAAATTCATATTTTCAAAGATTTTAATCCAAAACATTTTCAAAATTCAATTATTTCTAAAAAATTTCACTCTAATAATTAAGGAAGATTTCGACTATATCAGCAATTAGTGACATCTATTAGACGTCAATTGAACTCTTTGGTTTAGAGTCAGGTGTTATTCTTAAGATAATTATTCCGATATGGTTGTCGGTAAATAATTATATTTTTGAATTTAATTTTTGATCTGAAAAAATAAGCTGCGTGAACGACTGCACTGTGCATCTGTGAGGACTCGAACCCCAGTTAATAGCTGCCTTTCGCGGGACTAACGCCTACCAATGCACCATGCCAACACAGCCTGGACGTTCACGTTTCTTATAATCTCAGATCAAGCCCATACACTAGTCGAAGAGCTGTATAGTTAATGTAGGAAATTATTTGCTGATTAAGAATTTTAATTAAGGAAGATTTCGACTATATCAGCAATTACAGATGCACAGTGCAGTCGTTCACGCAGCTTATTTTTTCAGATCAAAAATTAAATTCAAAAATATAATTATTTACCGACAACCATATCGGAATAATTATCTTAAGAATAACACCTGACTCTAAACCAAAGAGTTCAATTGACGTCTAATAGATGTCACTAATTGCTGATATAGTCGAAATCTTCCTTAATTAAAATTCTTAATCAGCAAATAATTTCCTACATTAATTTCACTCTAATACATTTAAAATTTAATTATGATCTAAAATTTTAACTGAAATCCATTTTTAAATCAATGTTTATGAGATAATTCTACTAGAATTCGATTATTTAATATTACAAAAATAACAATTTATTGAATAATTGCAAGTTTCTTAAAATTGAATTTTCATAAAGAATTTTATCTGAAAATATTTAAATAACTAAATTCTTTTGATGAATTTTAATAAAATTTTTAAGAATTTTTTCGAGGAATTCGATTAAAATTGTATTAAAAATATTTAAAATTCTGCATTGAGTTTAATTATCTATGAAAATAATTGAATTCCTAATTCCTAAAAAGAATTTTATTATTTACCAAAATAATTGAATTCCCGTAAAAATTTTATTATTTATGAAAATACACGGAAAGAAAAAGTCCGTCAATCATTAATAGACTAGTATATTACTTTGAGACGGGACACAAAATCATTCAATGGATAACATACTTTGAGTCACAATCAGTGACGAGTTGCTTGCTAAAATTTAGAAAACTGTCATCAATATATAAAACTCGTTCACTAAAATTTAGAAAACTGTCTATTAAATTTTCTATGACTATCAAAAGCATTCAAAAAATTCAACTTCTTTCAGAATTATCCCTAATTTTAGACACTATTTGGTACAGAATGAACACATTTTTTTCGTTGCACAGTTCCGATATTTTATTTACACTCTTAGACGCTTTAGACCAACACATTTTCGCACTTATAATAACTACACGTAGAAACGCACACTTATAACACTTTAAGTTTAGAAGCGAACTGTTCTTATATACCAAATAACAAAATTTTTCACAACTTGTGAGAAATGATTTTGCACTAATAACTACTTTTTAATTAGCGAGAAATATAAAAGAAAATATATTTTCATCGAGGTCAATTTCTAGACGCAATTCAACTGCAAATTGTTGGTTAAGTTAAATATTCACATTACACATAATAGTATATAGGGATATGTATAGCAGACAGCAAAAACACATGGACTATAGAGAAACCGGAAGAAATGCGCATCGGTACACTGCGCAACAATGCGCTAGTGAAGAGCGCCGATTTAGAATACGAGTCAACTAACGTTTCACAAACTTTCACTAATGATTCGTAAACATTCAAACAGCCATTGATAACAATTCAGCATTAAATCTAAAACAATTGGTCACATACTGGCATTCTAATCAATCCATGACTCGTTTTCAATCGTTAAGTAAAGTTAAGTAACCATCAACGGAAAAAGTGTCCCGTCTCAAAGTAATATACTAATCCATTAATGGTTGACGGACTTTTTCTTTCCGTGTAATAATTGAATGATTTTTGAAAATAATTAAAAGTTTGTGTAGAATTTTATTAAATTTTTTTTTAAATAATTGAATTCTTTGGAAAATTTAATGAAAATAGTAGATATTGAAAATCATTGAATTGAGGAAAATTTTTGAAAATAATTGAAATTAGGACAAGAATTTTTTTGACATTTATGAAAATAATTGAACTTTGGAGAAGAATTTTGTTATTTATAAAGATAAATGTAAATTTTTTACAAATTTTGAACATACTTGAATTTTATAAGAAGAATTTTATTTTTTTTTATGAAAATAATTGAATTTCTGCAATTATTTGTAATTTCTCCAAAATTTGATTTTTTTTAGTGTTTTCAACAAAAATTTAAATTAGAAAATTTTTAAATTCTATTATTTTTAAAATTGCTAATTTTATTTTAAAAAAGGTATTCAAACAAATAATTGAAAATGAAATTGAAAAATTTTAAATTTTTAGAAAATAAAGAAAAAAAATTTTACTCAAAAAAGTGTTCTGTTACATTTATTTAGAATTCTTTTAATTGCAAAATTATTCAAAAACATCAATAACTTCTTTTTAAATAAATATTTAATTATTATTATTTTTCCATAGGAATTAAGATTTTCAAAAATTCCAAATTCAAACTTTTTTTTAAATTAAACAACTTATAAAAGTATTGTTATAAAACATATATTATTATTATTATTATTATTATTATTATTATTTTTTATAATAAGTAGAGATGATCGAGAGATAAAATAATTAGTTTATATTATAAGAATATTGTTACTGTAACTTCTTCAAACTTATTTTCACATTCAATTATTAGATAAAATTTTAACTAAAATTCATTTTTAAATCAATTTTTATTCAAAAATTCTACGAAAATTCAATTATTTAAATACAAAAGTAAATTATTTATTGAATATTGAATGTTTCTTAAACTTTAATTCTTATAAATAATTTTATTACCGAAGTTTTAAATAATTGAATTCTTTTGACGAATTTTAATAAAATCTTTAAGAATAGTTACATTTTTCAAGGAATTCGATTAAAATTGTATTAAAAATAATTGAAATTTTGCTATGAGTTTTATTATTAAGAGAGCTCTGAATTTGTAAAAGTATTTACCAATTTGAATTAGTGACTGACTTTTTGCTTTTCAATTAGTAAACTTTACTAAAAAAATTAGTAGAAATTACTAGTTATTAGTAAAATTTACTAATTCTAAAGAAAAAGGCAGTCACTAATCTAAATTAGTAAAAATTTTTACTAATTCAAGTTTAGAGAGCACTAACTCAAATAGTAAAATTTCTACAGATCATTTAGTTAAAAATAACTGATTGACAGTTAAAAATAACTCATTGTCAATTAAAAATAATAATTGATGTTTCAGTAGATTTTTTTAAACTGATTCAATTAGTCAAATTTAAACAATTTTTCAGTTATTTTTTTTTACTGAAAACCAGTCACTTTTTGACTGACAATCAGTTATTTTTGACTGATTGCAGAAGCAAAAAGGCAGTCACTAATATTGTCACTTAAAACTGTGATTTTAACTGATTCAAATTTGCAAAGTATAATAAAAAACGTTGCTGCAATAAAATTTTTGCTTCTTTTGATTTGAAGCTTTGTTTTTTTGTGGAAAAAAGTGAAGTTCCCTTAAAGAAAATTAAACCTTCATGGAATATTTTACCATCCAACTTGAAAAAAATACAAACGATGAGACTATTTTTCAAGAAGAATTTATAGTGAGAGATAGATATAGAAATATTTTCAACAGAAAAATAGAAACACAGTGGAACCTCGATTATCTGCATTAATTCAGGCAGAATCTAGTTCGGATAATTGAAATTGCAGTTATTTTCGTATTATTTCGTATCATTTTGTATTATTGAATGGCATTTGTCTTCTTTTTGGTATTTTCATTAAAAGTCAATGGTTAGTCAATAAAAAATCTTTATTTTTAGGAGATTTTTCGTCACATGAAACACAAATTTAAAATTTTTAGTTTTTACATCTGTAAAAACTGAAAATTTGTGTTTCACATGACGAAGAAATTGGGATAATCGAGGTTCCACTGTATATTTGTTTCGATAATATTATGATAAGAGTTGCATATATTGTTATGCTACAAATTTTGATAAGAGTATTGTTTTGAGCATATTGTTTTGATATGAGTTGTATATACTTTTTCGATGTAAAGTATATATTGTACACACTTAGAAATAAGACCACGATTTTAGACCACGATTTTAGACCACTTCTTGTTACACAATACAAATAATACACTATCAGCTTAAACTAGGGAATAAACTAGGGAGAGAAGTAGCTTAATGAGTAGGAAGTATTTATGGTGTAATGAAAGAAAGGTACCGCCACTGCCACCGTTTCTTTCTCACACCAACACATCCAAGGTTATATCATTCATTTTAAGCAGAGCGACGCGGCGCTTTTGCGTGTTCCACAGTTTAGGGAGGAGATGAGGGAGAGTAAGGAGAATGTGAAAACATAGTCTCTCTCTCTCTCTCTCTCTCTCTCTCTCTCTCTCTCTCTCTCTCTCTCTCTCTCTCTCTCTCTCTCTCTCTCTCTCTCTCTCTCCTCTCTCTCTCTCTCTCTCTCTCTCTCTCTCTCTCTCTCTCTCTCTCTCTCTCTCTCTCTCTCTCTCTCTCTCTCTCTCTCTCTCTCTCTCTCTCTCTCTCTCTCTCTCTCTAAGTGCACCAAACTACAATCTCAAAGGTCTGTTACTCAACAAAACTTATGTCAAGGATGAAAATGAGAGTCGTCTTATTCGAGAGAGTCACGTATCTTCAACGCAGTTTAGAGACATTTCAAGAGGATACAAATTAGCTGTTGAAACATGTACCACAAAGTTCGTAATTCAATGCCTTTTTTTTCCTCAAATTTCACTATATAACACGACAGAAAAAATAAGCTTCCATAGGTCATTATTTTAATGTTATTTCAAATATCGCAATGCTAATTGTATGGCACTTATTCTACAAATATGGAATATATATGTATATTATAACTGGGTGATTCTTCTGAAAGTCCCAATTTTTATGTCTCGATTAATTTTACAATATCTACTCTCTAACAATTATTATCAATTTCCATAGTAAACATTGAGCACTTACTTATATCATTAAAAAAAAATTAAACAATTTTATTCATCTGCATTTATGCAGAAATAATTTCATCTCCGAAGCCTTTTTAGCATGTCTCCAATAGGACATTTATTTACATTAATTTAGTTTTAAAAAACTAAATTTTTACAGTTTTTTTCGAACTCTTAGAAATTTTTTAAAAATAGTGTCAGAAAGTACAATGTTTTTTCTATGATTATATGCATTTAAAAATTTTTTAAACCTCAGTTTTATTTTTGATAAAAATGTTTAAACTTTGTCTTCAGTTTTATAGGTTAAAATTACTTCACGATGATTACTGATATATTTTTGTACATTAAAAATATCCTAAGCAAAATTTTAATGCACATTAAAATAAATCTGAGAATCTGATGTTTAATTTGCCCAGAAATTATTTGTGAAAAGGAGGCAAGTTATTGCTTTTATAAATAATCGAACTTTACATTTTGGTTCGAATAAAAATTCAATTTCATCTCCGAAGCCTTGCTTTTTGTTAAAGAATTGAATATACAAGTAAATTTAACGGAATATTTCGATGATAATAAAAAGTTACATTATGAATCACTCTCTAAATCTTAGTGTAGAATTCTACTAATAAATAGTAAAATTTCACTAATTGTCCGTAATTTTCATGCATGACTTCTCCCCCTTTTTGATTAGTAAATTTGACTAATTTTTAGTAAAATTCTACTAACAGCTAGTAAAATTCTACTATTTCTTAGTTAATTTTTAGTAATTTAAATTCAAGCAGTACATTTCTGCAAAAATTAATAAAATAATTTTATTTATTTTTCCATAATACCAAATTTGTTAAAAATAAGAGCATTGTTTCTTATTCCAGCACAATTTTCAATAAACCATCGTGTAAAAATGTCCCTATTGTATCATTTGTTAAATTGTATTGTACAATTCAGTATATACCTATACACGTAAATTTTACCATACTTTTACGTAATCTCTCTTTTTCAATCCTAACAAAATGCAACCAAAATATCAATAAAAATACTCAAAATTCAGTAGCATAACAAATACAATTTCTCATTTTCCAAAATTTCAATAAACGTTCAAATGAAAAAAAAAGTTATTTACTTCTTTTTCAAATTCTAATTTCATTGTAGAATTATTAAAAAAAAGTAATTTATAAGGCTGAAGTCCGCAACGTTTTTAAAAACGAAACAATACTTATTTTATTTGCAATTTTAAAAATAATAGAATTTAAAAATTTTCTAATTTAAATTTTTGTTGAAAACACTAAAAACTCAAATTTTAGAGAAATTACAAATAATTGCAAAAATTAAATTATTTTCAAAGAAAAATAAAATTCTTTTTATAAAATTCGACTATGTTTAAAAGATGAAAAAAATTCTCATAAAAATCCCAATTATCTTTATAAATAACAAAATTCTTCTCTAAAGTTCAATTATTTACATAAATGTCAAAAAAAAATTCTTGTCATAATTTCGGGGGCCCCCTGATTTCAATTATTTTCAAAAAATTTTCTAATTTCAATTATTTTTAATATCTATTATTTTAATAAAATTTTCAAAAAAGAATTCAATTATTTAAAAAGAAACTTTAATAAAATTGTAACAAACATATAATTATTTTCATAAATAATCAAAATTTCACAAGAATTAAATTTAAAAAAGAAGTTATTGATGTTTTTGAATAATTTTGCAATTAAAGAAATTCGTAAATAAATGTAACAAAACACTTTTTTGAGTAAAATTTTTTTCTTTATTTTCTAAAAATTAAAAAATTTTCAATTTCATTTTCAATTAAAATTTTATTTCAATACCTTTTTTTAAAATAAAATTAACAATTTTAAAAATAATAGAATTTAAAAATTTTTGTTGAAAACACTAAAAAAAATCAAATTTTGAAGAAATTACAAATAATTGCAAAAATTCAATTATTTTCAAAGAAAAATAAAATTCTTCTTATAAAATTCAATTATGTTCAAAATTTGAAAAAAAATTCTCTTAAAAATCCCAATTATCTTCATAAATAACAAAATTCTTCTCCAAAGTTCAATTATTTTCATAAATGTCAAAAAAATTCTTGTCCTAATTTCAATTATTTTCAAAAATAAAATGCAGGTTTCTAATTTCAATGATTTTCAATATCTAATATTTTAATAAAATTTCTCAAAAAGAATTTAATTATTTAAAAAAATTTTTAATACAATTGTATGGAAACATTTAATTATTTTCATAAATAATACAGGAATTCAATTATTATTTTTATAAAAAATAATTTAAAATTCTAGAAAATAATAATATTGAAATAAAATGATAAAAATAATTTTGATGAAGTTACAGTAATAATATTCTTGTAATATAAAATAATGATTTAATTACTCGGAGCAATCGATATCTTCATGTTTTATAACAAATACTTTTATAATTTGTTTAATTTAAAAAAGGTTTGATTTTGAAATTTTTGAATGTCTTAATTCCTGTGAAAAATCCTATTCCAAAAATAAGATTAAAAATAGAAATTGTGCAAATATTTTTCTTCTTTTTCTAAAACAAAATAATAATTTTGTTAAAAAAATTGTGATTCATAAAGAAAAATAATGCAAAATAAATAAATTTTCTATTTCTCAATCACAGTTGTTTAACAATTTTCTAATTTTGTTTACAAGTAAAGAACAAAAATCTGCATAAAATTTCAATTTGATGATCCCCAAGTTTTGAACGTTCAAATGAACGCAATATTTTTTATTGAAGATATTTTTATAAATTATTAATCACAAAAAATTTAAAAACTGAAATATTTACGGTTAGAAACTCAGTTATTAATTTTTTGGATAGTAACGCAAAATAATTGCAATAAAAATTTAATTTGTAGATGAAATAAATAAATTTCGTTCATTTAAACGTTCAGAACTTTAGGATCTTTCAATTTGACATAAAACATAATATTTAAAAAAATTTTAGTCTTTTAATGAAAAGTAGTGAAAAAAATTCTGATGATTTCTATTTGTCATTGCAATTTTGAATTAAGTATAAAATAAAAATAATCATAACATAATATACAATCCATCTAAACTAAAGTTAACAAAAAACAAAAGTATAAACAAAAGACAACTTCAGAGTGTAAGGGACAGAAAAAGTGAATGAACGAAAATTCAAATTTTTTTAGTAATTCTTGTTATTTTTTAGCAATTGTCTTTGAAGTAACAATTATTTTTTTGAAAAATTTGTACATATTAAAATTAGAAATGAATTTAAATTGAAAAAAAAATTCTTTTTTGAATTTTCGTTTTTAAAAACGTTGTGGACTTCAGCCTCAATAATTTATAAACATTAAAATTATGTTTAATGTACATTTTTAATTTTTGAAAATCATTTTGCAATAAAATGTCCAAAATATTTCATTAGAAAATAAGAAAAAGACGTTTTTATAAGAGAAAATTAATTTCTTATTGCAATCAGTAATTTTTGGATTTCTCTAAACTTAAATTAAACTTGCTTCATCTGAACGTTGTAAAAATTTGAAAAATTTGTTTTTTTTTGGTTTAAAATTATTTTTAAAAAAGAGGTACTCACTCTTCTTCCGTCAGAATGTTTGGGACTAGGGCTTGGACTTGGCGTTGGACTGGGTCCAGGAACAGTGACTTCTTGATGCTGTTGTTGTTGTTGTTGTTGAAGATGCTGCCTCTGGCTGTTGCTAGTAGATTTCTTCTCCTGGTGCCTCAGCGAGTGGAGACGCGCAGTCATCTTAACAGGACCTCTCGGCCCTTTTTAAGGTCGTTCTCTTCACCCGTCGAATTTCAAATACTGAGACACTTATCATTGCGTAAATGCGCCCTTCAAATTTTTCAGTCTCACTTTTCTGCTTCTTCTTCTTCTTTCTCTACTCCTTTTTTCTTTCTTTTCTGCTTCTTCTTTTTCTACTCTTTTTCTTTCTTCTTTTTCTACTACTGTTTTTTTTTCTTCTTTTTCTTCCTCTTCTACTTCATTTTTTACTCCTTTCTCTTCTGTCACTTCTTTCTCCTCAGTAAATCACTAAATTTCAACTCAAGACTTTAAAATTCCGCCTTAAAAAACTCTACAAAATGTTAATTTACAGTTTATCAAAAAAAAATTCACCGATACACTCCGAATGAAGAAAACTCTTTTTCCTTCACTTTTTTTCAACCTTTTTTCAATCTTTTTTCCAAAAGTTTTTGAAAAAATTCTTTTTCCCGAAAAAAGAATAAATTCTTTTCACTCTTTATTGAAGTGGGGGAAAAAATAAAAAAAATTTTGCCAAAAATTTATTCTCCCGATGAAAAGAAAGTTTACAAAAGTTTCAACCCCTCTCCATCAAGTTGTAGTGAGCGCCGCCACATGGTTTGAAATCGCTCGACCACTTGTCAGTGTCGCACTCGCACTGTTCACCGTGGGAACGCGGGAAGAACGTTTCTAGCAAAACACACGTGACACACACGTAAAATCCAAAGTCGTCGGAATTGTATTTATATATATGATGTCCTTCAAAACAAACGATATCCAAGTCCAGTCAACACGTGTCCTAACAACTTGTTACTCGCGTGATTCACACACTCTTATACACCATAGATATATATGTGTGTAAATAAAAAAAAAACTTTTCCTAATTCCACTTTTCGAAAGAAGAAAAAAATTTCCTCTCTCTCTCTCTTCTTTTTTATTCACACCAGTTTTTTCAAAAAACTTTTTTCTAAATCTTTTGTTTTGAAACCGAGGTTAAAAACAGGCAAAACACGAAAATCCATAAAAACGATGATTGAGAAGAAAATAGTTTGTTTTGGTAAATACTGTTTTTTTTTGTTGTATTTTTTGCAAAAGTGCGAAATGCACGAATGATGTTCACACGAAGAGCGACGTCGACGGACTGTGTGAGGGTGCGATTGGCTCTTCAGTGTGCCGGCTGACGTGTGGGAGAGGGTGGCAAAACGAGGGGGCGACCAGAGGTGGCAGCAAGCGAGAGAGTGAGTGACTGAGAGAGAGAGAGAGAGAGAGGAGGGCGGCGATCACGCGCGATGGTTTTGAGCATGGTTGGGAGTCCCCTGGGGGGACTAGTCGGCTCACTCGCTCGCTCACGTGCGCCCTTGCCTACGGGCATCCAAACAGTGGCGTAAGCATTAGTGTCGGTAAACTTTAAAACTCTTTCCGACTTTGCGCTTGTTGGCGTAATGGGGTCAATGTGTCAAATCTTTAACTATTTAAATAATTTTCATTTCTCAAGAAAATAAAAAAAATATTTTTTTTATTCAACCCAACAAATTTTTTATTTAAATCAACTCTCTAAATTATAAGTAAAAAAAAAATTATTAAACTATTTCATCAATATAACCTTCAGTTTTAAATTTGACACTAATTTTTACACAATTAACTAAATTGTTTATTAGTAAACATAATTTATACAATTGTTTGTAATACAATTTTTTACTCTCTAAATTTTAAATAGGTAAAATTGTTTACTAATTTTGACATAGTGACTGACTTTTAGCTTTTTATTTACACGGAAAAAAATATAAAGTAACTTTTACTACTTTTATAGTAAAAAATGTCTGGTAATTTTTACTATTTTTGGAGTAAATTTTGTTTTGTTCGAAGTAAATTTTATTAGTTTTTACAAATATTTACTTCGAATGTAGCAAAATTTACTCCAAAAGTAGTAAAAATTACTACACGGAAAAAATTAATTTAGTACATTTTACGAAACTAATTTTGGAATAGCGGATACGGAGAGGAGTTTAGTATAAGATAAAACAGAATCAATAGTAATATATGATGACTGCGTTTCTCGAAAACTCAAAAAAAATTCTATGGAATTCACAAATGATCGGTTGGACGTTCTAATTCAAGAGTTTTGTAAAATGTTTAGCCTGAAGCGCATGCGCCACGGAAAAAAATATTCACGGAGAAAAAAACGAATAAAGCAGAAAAAAGAATTTCTTAATGTACCAATGAGCTCTCAAGACCATTTTTTCTCGTCTTCTATAGGAGATAGATGATTGGTTCGACACATGTGACTGCACTCTACAACGCAATGGTTCGCTTGGATTGGCTTATTTTATTCTGACACTAACTTAACGGAAATACGCATACATATAAACGAATTCTGACGCAACGCACATACAATATAACTCGCACTTGTAGATGAAAGAATTGAGTTTCTTTATATACTAACTGAGGAGATTAAAACTGCACTTGTGAGAAATGTCAATATACTGAATATTAATTTAAAAAAAAATCATTTTTTTAAAAGTTATACAAAATATTTTATGGTTTTTAAAATAACATTTTTTGATTATAATTAGTTATAAAATCTCTATAAAATTTTTCAATTTTTAGAAAATAATTTTATTCTTAATTTTAAATTATAAATAAATTGACAAAAAATTTTCAAAATTAAATTCAAACTCAAAAAATGTTTATATTAAATTGTCTAAAATTTGAAGTAATAACAGTTAAAACTTGAGAAATTAATATATATATTGTCATCGGTAAATATTATGATAAACTATAAAATTTATTGGAATGTAAATTAAAAGAAATTAATAATAATTAAAAGTTTGGATTACAAAAGCACATAAAAAATGTTACGAATTTGGAACAATGAAATGTGAAATACGTAAAAGAAAACAATTATCCAAATGTTACCGGCAGGTAAAGCAGTTCTCTTTTTCCTTCCACATATTATCTCTATATACAGCAGACAAGTTAATACCGACGCGACGAGACAAGCTTCAACATATCTATTTATAACGCGACTTTTGGTACACCCCGTATAGAATTTTACGAAACTTTGTGTTCGAGAATTCACGATAGACAGCGAAGTGGAAACTCAAACCACGCGTTTTTAGATTGCACGAAACATTTTTACCATTTTCTGATAAAATGTTCACCAGAAAATACGAAACATTTCTACATTCAAGCTTGTTTTATAAATTACAACATTGGTTGCAGTTTCTCGACAATTGTTCTGCTTAAAGTAGTGAAAGTTTCTGGGTTTTTGAAAAACTTCGTCAAGGAATCTTAAATATCCGCTAGTGCGAAATTAGTTTCGTAAAATCTGCTGAACTTATTTTTTCCGTGTAGAAATGCTTTACCGCAAATTTTGTACTATAAAAGTAGTAAAAGTTACTTTATATTTTTCTCCGTGTAGTAAAATTAACTATAACAATCTTTTTTCATGATTCATAATAAAATAATATTAGAAATTAGAAAATTAAAAAAAAATTATGATTAACAAATGAAAAATGTATACCCATTTTGTTTATTATATGCTTTTTTCTATAACAAATTTGACTGATCTAAATTATTATGCAAAATATTCTCCTTTATATTTTTAAAAAATACTAGAAAATTGCTAATTGTTAACAGCATGTGACTGTTACAGAAATCAATGTTAATTTTTTCGACCACTTTTCTCTTAAAATATTGAATAAATTAAGCTAGTTTTTTGTGAATAACTCTTAAATATCATAAAGAAGGGCAGTGATATGAAAAAGTTTTAATATTTTTAAAATTATTTACTAAAAAATAACTTTAAAATTATCAGTTCTCAAAATCACTTTTAATCAATTTCTCGTCTTTTCCGATTTCAAAGTATTTTTTTATAATTTATTTTAGAATTATTAAAAATTTTGCACATCACTGCTCTTCTTTATTATATTTTAGAGTTATTCACAAAAAACTAGCTTAATTTATTTAATATTTTAAGAGAAAAGTGGTCGAAAAAATTAACATTGATTTCTGTAACAGTCACATGCTGTTAAAAAATTTTGATTAAGAAGTATAGGAAATATAACCATTTTATGCATAATTTTTATTTCTCAATAACGATATTGTTTACAAACTCATTTTTTTCATTTGGGAAGAAAAACATTAGATATTTCCGTTTCTTAATATTTTTGTAGAAAATTCTCAATTTTTATAAGGAAATAATTTGCATCAATTCTATTTCTTAATTTCAATTGTTTTAATAAAATTCATAGTATTTTTTTAAAATCAAAGGAAAATATTGTTTATAAATTATATTTGTCAATTAGAAAATTTTTAAATTTTTAGAAAAGAAAAGAATTGAATTCCTTAAAAAAATTTTATTATTTATAAAAATAATTAAATTCCTGTGAAATTTTTATTATTTATGAAAATAATTAAATCTTTGCATACAATTTTATTAAATTCTTTTTGAAATAATTGAATTTTTTTTTTGAAATTTTATTAAAATTGCAGATATTGAAAATCATTGAAATTAGAAAAATGCATTTTATTTTTGAAAATAATTGAAATTAGGACAAGAATTTTTTTAACATTTATGTAAATAATTGAACTTTGGAGAAGAATTTTGTTATTTATAAAGATAATTGGAATTTTTACAAGAATTTCTTTCAAATTTTGAATTTTTATTATCTAAAATTTAAACTAAAATTCATTTTCAAATCAATTTTTAATAGAAAATTCTACGAGAATTTAATTATTTAAATACAAAAGTAAATTATTTATTGAATAATTGAATATTTCTTAAAATTTAATTCTTACAAAGAATTTTATTAACAAATTTTTTTAATAATTGAATTCTTTTGACGAATTGTAATAAAATTTTTTAGAATAGTTACATTTTTCAAGGAATTTGATTCAAATTGTAATAAAAATAATTGAAATTCTACAACGCTTTAATACTTTTAATATTCAATTTTTATTATTTGAAATTTTAAATAAAAATTTATTTTAAAATCAAGTTTTACTAGAAATTTCTACGAGAATTCAATTATTTAAACACAAAAATAAATAATTTATTGAACAATTGTATGTTTCTTAAAATTAAGAATTTTATTATTTATGAAAATAATGAAATTTTAGTAAAATTATTTATTTATTTATTTAATGATTATTATTATTATTTATGAAAAAAATTAAATGTTTGCGTACAATTTTATTAAAATTGTTTTTAAATAATCGAATTTTTTGGGTATTTTTATTAAAATAGTAGATATTAAAAATCATTGAAATGAGGAAAATTTTTGAAAATAATTGAATTTTAAAGAAGAATTTCTTAATTTATAAAGATAATGATTGGTATTTTGTCGAGATATTTTTGTAAATTTTGAACATAATTGGATTTTGTGATAAGAATTTTATTACTTTTGAATAAAGAGTATCAAATTGTTACTAATTATTAAATTTTTGTAGTTTAATATTTTAATCTAATATATAAATATTGGAGCGCATGATTATTCCCCAAATGTCAATTTTGCGAAATGTCATTTTTGCGAACTGCACTTTTGCGAAATGTCATTTTTGCGAAATGTCATTTTTGCGAAAAGTCATTTTTACGAAAAGTCACTTTTACGAATTGTCATTTTTGCGAAAAGCCATTCTTGCGAAATGTCATTTTTGCGAAAAGCCGTTTTTGCGAAATGTCATTTTTACGAAAAGTCATATCAGCAAAAAGTCAATTTTGCGAAATGTCATTTTTACGAATTGTCATTTTTGCGAAAAGTCATTTTTACGAAAAGTCATTTTTGCGAAAAGCAAATTTTGCGAAATGTCATTTTTACGAATTGTCATTTTTGCGAAATGTCACTTTTACGAATCGCCATTTTTACGAATTGTCACTTTTGCGAATCGACATTCTTACGAAATGTCATTTTTACGAATTGTAATTTTTGCGAAATATCATTTTTGCGAAAAGTCATTTTTGCGAAATGTCATTTTTACGAAAAGTTATTTATGCGAAAAGTCATTTTTGCGAAATGGCATTTTTACGAATTGTCATTGTTGCGAAAAGCCGTTTTTGCGAAATGTCATTTTTGCGAAAAGCCATTTTTACGAAAAGTCATTTTAGCGAAAAGTCAATTTTGCGAAATGTCATTTTTACGAATTGTCATTTTTGCGAAAAGTCATTTTTACGAAATGTCATTTTTGCGAAAAGTCAATTTTGCGAAATGTCATTTTTACGAATTGTCACTTTTGCGAAATGTCATTTTTGCGAAAAATACAATAGTAAACTAGTAGTATATATAGATTCACTATTGTATTTTTCGCAAAAATGACAATTCGTAAAAATGACATTTGGCAAAATTGACTTGTCGCAAAAATAACTTTTCGTAAAAATGACATTTCGCAAAAATTACTTTTCGCAAAAATGATATTTCGAAAAAATTACAATTCGTAAAAATGACATTTCGTAAAAATGTCGATTCGCAAAAGTGACAATTCGTAAAAATGGCGATTCGCAAAAGTGACATTTCGCAAAAATGACAATTCGTAAAAATGACATTTCGCAAAATTTGCTTTTCGCTGATATGACTTTTCGTAAAAATGACATTTCGCAAAAATGACATTTCGCAAAAACGGCTTTTCGCAAAAATGACATTTCGCAAGAATGGCTTTTCGCAAAAATGACAATTCGTAAAAATGACTTTTCGTAAAAATGACTTTTTGCAAAAATGACATTTCGCAAGAATGGCTTTTCGCAAAAATGACAATTCGTAAAAATGACTTTTCGTAAAAATGACTTTTCGCAAAAATGACATTTCGCAAAAATGACATTTCGGAAAAATGACTTTTCGCAAAAGTGCAGTTCGCAAAAATGACATTTCGCAAAAATGACATTTGGGGAATAATCATGCGCCCCTAAATATTCATATATTTTTTTAATGCTATTTTCACATAAATTTGTAAATATTTATAATTATATTCACTGAATGCTATTAGAAGAATGTTATAATTTTTATGAGTAGAAAAAACAATTTCGTGAGAGAAATTTTATTGTTAACTTGGTAAAGTTATCCCAGAAAGAAGTCGCATACTTTTTAAATCATAAAAAAATACTTTATCTAGGTAAAACTTGTTTATAAACAGTTGCCGTGGATATAAAGACAACGCACTACTGTTTAAGTAGAAAAAGTTGTTTACGTTAAGGCAACATTATATTTAAGTAGATAAAATTATTTAGTCAGACAGCATGTTCAATAAGCAATAACAGATCAAAACGCCATTATCTGCGTATAGTTAAACACGTTTATGTCAAATGTTATTGTTAATGTTAATGTTAATATTAATGCTAATATTACTGTTATGATCAATGTTAACAATAATTATAAATAAATAGAATTTTATAAAATCAGTAGATTAAATATCATTATTGTTAATCTGTTGACATTAATAGTTATATTAACTTTAACATTAATATTAATGTTAATATTATTGTCTCTGTTAATAGTTATATTAATTGTTAATAAATAACATAAAAAATAAAATATTAATATTATTATTATTTTTGCTAATAATAATGGCAATATTATTGCTAATATTCATGTTAATATTAATTTTAATATTGACGTTATAATATTCATACTAATATTGACGTTAATATTTATTTTGATATTAAAATAAATATTAATTGAGTAATTGATTAATTAAGATTAGTGTTAACACAAATATTAATATTAAAGTTAATGTTATTCTTAATGTTAACAATAATTAAAATTAATACAAATATTATTATTAACATTAACGTTAATGTTCATTTCAATAATTAAGATTATTGTTAACACTAAAATTAATATTAACGTTAATTTAATCTTAATGTCAACGTTATTGTTATTCCGAATGTCAACATTAAAATTACCCTCCTAATGTCAAAGTTAGCCCTTCCCGAAAAAAAGATTCTTTCAACTCTTAAAACCACACCTCGTCATAAAGTGAAATTTGCACTCAATAAACAATAAACGCAAAAATCTTCCCTTCATCCAGATATGGATTAATTATTGCGGCTTTTCGATATATATACAGCGCCGATTTCGTCCTTTTTCTTTCTGTTTTGCAAATCTATTATACAAATGAATGTCTTTTGATCAGTAAGAATGACGTCATTTGTCATACATTTGTGTAACACAAAAGGGACACCAATGGGTCATGAAAAATCAGGACATATATAAGGACGCTCCTTTGATGTTCCAGTAATGAATTACGATGTTTTGCTCTCTAGGTACCTCTTTGTTACGGCCAAATTGGTTAATACTGCACGTGCCATGGGGTGGATTAGAATCTCATCGAGTTGACATAGCGGGAAAAGAGTCGACGAGCCTCACTCCCTTGCAGATATTTGCAAAACAGCAATTTTTCTTTTAAATTTAACTTAATGGCAAACACTTCTCTTATACCCTTTCACCTTCCCTCTGCATCTTGCGATTACAAAAAAGAAATTCAACAAAAAAGTTCATTTTATAAACAACAAACTCTAAATCTGAATCAGTGGAATTTCACTGAGAATCAGTAAAAACCACTGATTGTCAGTGAAATTTTCACTGATTCAGATTTAGAGTGCAATGTATCAATATCAAATACTGGTGAAATATTTCCCAATTAATTATAGAATTCATTTCTAATCCTGTCGATATTTTCTTTAAATTAATAACATTTAATTACTCTCCCAAATACTGGAGAAATTTTTCCTATTAAAAAAAATTAATACCAAATAATGTCGAAGTTTATCAGAATTAATGAGAATTAATTTCAAATTCTGTTCAAGTTTTTCCAAATTAAAAAGAGTTAAGTACAAATACTGTCAAAATTATTCCCAATTGACACACGGAGAAAATTTATTTCTGAAATTTTACTGAATTTAGTTCGATAAAACTGGGATGAACTGTCAAAACAGTAATTTTTCAAGAATTTGACTGTAAAAGAAATTGCATTGAAAAATAATGTAAAAAGCATAAACCTTACGATACATGTATTAGGGCTTCACTTACAGTTCGGTAAAACGTAAGCTAAGTGCTCGCTACATTCATATATATGTATATTTATTGAATAGTTCGTTAAAACGTAAGATAAAGTGTTCGGTAAAATGGAACCAGTTGCAATTTACTGAAAGTTCGGTAAAACTTGAAGAACAAAAATAAAAATTATGTTAATTTAGTAGATCTGTATATTAATACTGCCGTAAATCTCAATTTACCTACTTCAATCACTACCTAAACCCCCTACAATTGTTTACGAACAAATGCTAATTGATTTTATTACTAATTATAACAAATTACTAATTAATTGAACTGTCCTTATATATTTATCTCAATTTTATTTCACCGCTTGTGAGAAAGATTCAAATTAATAAACTATACAAAATTAAAAATTGTCTATATTAATTAATAATTAAGAGGCAGCAGGCATTCTAAAAATGGAGGAAGAGGTCAGCAAGATGCTGAAGTCCTGCGAAGTCCAGAAGAATGTCAATAGGACAATCAAGGATGGACTCAAAAGCTTAACATCGCTCATACAGGAGGTAAAGGAGAAGCACGCAGCAGCGGACAGAAAAGAAGAGAAGTTCTACCAGGGACTAACTTGGTCAGAAGAAGCACGAAAGGACCAAAGAATGAGACGTGACCGTTTTAATACAGTAATGCTTAAAAACGTTGTCTTAGAGTCTCAGAAGCGGAAGAGAAGTGATCCTGAGCTTACGAAGGACTCAAAAAAGAAAAAGGAGGAGGGACCTCCTAAAAGGTCCAAAGGCAAGGAGACCAAAAGAGCACCAAAGCCAAATCCAGATAAGAAGGGAAGAGCCACAGTGGTCGTCAAAGTGGCTGAAGGAACTACCTTCGCCGAAGTGCTGGCGAAAGTTCGAAAAGAGACTGACCTGGAGGCCAGCCAGACAAGGGTTGTGGGAGCTTTACTCACTAAAAAGGAGACCTTCTCATTAAGATTGGAGGGTCTTCAAACAAAAAGTTGTTCACCGAAGAGGTGACAAAGGTAATCGGCGATTTAGGTAAGGTGTGAATGGCAGACCAGCAGACTGTGCTTGAGATCCGCGACATGGACACCCTTACCGAACAGGAGGATGACAAGGAGGGCCTAGACAAACTATCTACGGTGCCAGCAGGAAGCAGGAAGGTGGCGGTCCTCAGACCAAATAAGCGAGGTATCAAGCTCGCAGTCGTAGTCACCACCCAAGAGGACGCTAACCAGGCTGGAGAAGATAGGGCACATTAAGATCGGTTTTGTGTCCTGCAGAATAAGTAGGAGAGTTATGTTCACAGGTGCCTTGACTACGGCCATGTAGGTCGAGACTGCCAAGCAGTAGATAGGTCGGCTGCGTACTTCAAGTGTGGAGAAGCCGGCCGTAAGGTAGCAGATTGTAAGAAGAGCCCATGCTGATTTTTATGCAAAGCGAAGTTCGGCGAAAAGGAAAACATCCAACACGTCGCTGGATCAGGGAGATTCAGAGTCTTCAAAACTGCCCTAGAGGAAGCCAAGAAGACTTTGTCACGGGCAAGAAGGAAGTAAGGCCAGAACAAGAGCGGTTCGGAAGAGTTGCGTCAGCGACTAAATGGGACCATTCATCTGCGAAGTCTGAAGCCACTAGGTAGTTCCGTAGGTGGATAAAAGTTTCGGTAAAAAAGGGTTTTTAACATGGTATGGTGGATGTGAGTCCTTGATGTCTAAAATCAGAAGGCAATCGACAGACTCCTGTATGATTCAATTTGTAACAAATTGTTTCTCTATAAAAGATTTTAATGTTTTCATAACCTTTCCAATTGAATTTATTCGGTTGTAAAGTTTATGTTAACTAACCTGCAGAATGCTAAAAAAACCCCAATACTGTTTAAATTCATTAGAATTAACAAACATTAACTCCAAATACTGTCGAAATTTTTCCGACAAAACAAGAAGTAACTCAAATACTGTCGATGTTTCTCAACTTAACAATAATTACTTCAAAATACTGTTATTTTTTTCTTATAACAAGAACTAACTCAAATACTATCGAACTTTTTCCGAAATAAAAAGTGTTAACCCCAAATACTGTCGAATTTTTAGAGAATCAGCACGGACTAATCCCACGTACTGACGAAATTGTTCCGAATGATCAAAACAGAATAACAAATACTGTCGAAAGTTCCTCCAAATAACACAAATTTATTTTCGAACCACTGTCGAAATTTGCCCCAATTAACATAGAATTAATTCGCAAATATCGCGAATTTCATCTCTGATGAAAAAGAAAAGAATAACAAAAAAAACTGAATGAACGGAATTTAAAAGTACGCCAATGGATCCGTCTATGTCTCGCCGCGAAAAAGCGACGAGCCACGAAGGCGGCAGTCCGTGCATGACCGTGTGGTCGTATATATACGCGAGTGTTGAGTTGTATATGTATGAGAGCGCGTGATAGTGAAGCCGAGCAGCTCTCGCTGTCGCAACGACGACAACGACAACGACAACGACGAGGGTGGGCGAGAAAAGGCAAGAGTGAGTTGGGTGAAGACCGTGCCGCTTGGGTCGCAGAGGCGATGAGCCTTCAGGGCGGCGTCCGTCGGTGGCAGAGAGCGGAGGCGCGGGGTGGGGAGGGAATTCGTGGCTAAGTGAGGCAAAGGGAGTGTCGAGGGAACTCGAGCCAAGCGGCGCGGAAGGCCGAAGCCGTCGAGTGAGATCGGTTAGGGACGAGATGAGGAGTGAGAGGAGGGGGAGAAAAAGGTCTTTTCAACGGCACGCGCGCCGCGAAGAGCGCGCGAGACACGAGATCTTCACTCGGTATGCGTAAAAGATTCATGTATACCATCTTCATATATCTATATACACATATATATATATATGTATGTTGCTTGCCAGAAAACTCGCGGTCGTGCGTGCTTTTCAGTACATACACACGCGGGGGTACGGAAGAGTGCACTAACGAAAGAGAGAAAGAGCCAAAAAAAAAAACGATTCTTCTTCTTTCCACTTGGCTACATATCTTTCAAGACGTACATGAAACTTCAACGTGCAAAGTTCATCCGTAAAATAAAAAAAAGAACTATACAATTCCTGTTTCTTCTTTTTTTTACTATAATTTTGTACTATGAACTTTCTAAAACATATAGAATGTGCTCGTCAATTCACAAAACTTATCAAGCAGAATGTTCCATCAAATTTTATAGAAGACGCTCAGGAAATTAATCATGTGTACCTAATGCGAATAACTACTTTTACCTGTCGCTAATTATCTCTCTCTCTTCATGTGACATTTCACAATATTACAATATGAAAGATGAAAAATTGCAAGACAAACAAAATACATGGTACATTTTGCGTCAGTATTGCCTTGTAATATTGAAACAATATTGCTGCATTGTTTTTTCTACCTTGTGGCGAGTGTACCTGGCAATATTGAATAGAAATATTATAGTTATATTAAAGCAATATTACCTTGCAATACTTATGGAAGTTTTTCAAGCAAAATTTTTTTTGTAAATATTATAATGTAAAACACACATTAAATTAATTTTTATAAAATCTTAAATTTAATATTCATTGTTACATTTTATGTTTTTTTAGTATTTCTATTTCTGACATTTAAATATTTTGTTTCTTTTTAAAAAAGTCTTAATGAAGAATAAATAACCCGCTAACTTTTTTACGTATTAATTTATTAATTACTGCGCATGCATGATAGGACACTACTGCGCATGTGTGATATTAATAGAATACTACTGCGCATGTATAACATTGATAGAATACTACTGCGCATGCGTAGCATTGACAGAACACTACTGCGCATGTCTGGCATTAATAGAAAACTACTTAATAAGGGAAGAACGAACGAAACGAAGGAAGCAACTTAATATAATAAGATATAATATAATAATGTTAATATTTAAGCATTAAAATCTGGCAATATTGCTTGAAAATATTATCTCAATATTTAAGCAATATTGCTAGAGACTATTATTTAAATATTTAAGCAATAATACCTGACAATATTAAAGTAATATTGCCTTGAAATATGGTAATATTAAAGCAATATTACCTGGCAATATTTGCTTGAAAATATGTCAATATTTAAGAAACATGACCTACAAATATTAATGCAATATTGTCTAGAAATATTAGGCATAATATTAAAGCAATATTGCCTAAAAATATTTTGGTAATATTAAAGCAATCTTGTTTAGAAAGTAGGTATTAAATAATATTGCTTATGAAATATTATGGCAATATTTAAGCAATACTGCTTGGAAATATTACGAGAATATTGCCTTAGTATTTATCTTTCAATTAGCAACGTTTACAACCTGATTTAGTATCCTTAATAATAAATTAGTAGTTTTATACTACTAATTAGTAGTTTTTGACTAATTGCTCAAAATTATGGAAAAAACTTTAGAATTCGTCAAAAATGGTAAAAAAAAAATTTAGAAGTAGTTGAAAACTACTTACTTTTAGTCAAGAAATACTATTTTTTAGTCAAAAACTACTCATTTTTAGTTAAAAACTTCTAATTGTTAGTAGAAGACTATACTAATTGATTTGTTAAGTCCACTATTTCAATTGGCAATGTTTACTAACTGCTTTAGTACCCTTAACAAATAAATTAGTAGTTTTCAACTACTAATTCGTCATTTTTGACTAATTAATTAAAAATTGTTGAAAAAAATTTAGAATTAGTCAAAAAATTATGGAAAAAACATTAGAATTAATCAAAAACTATGTAAAAAACATTTGAATTATAGTCTAAAACAATGAAAAAAAAATTTTAGTATCAATCAAAAGGCTTACTGTTTTAAAAATCCAAAAGTGACTAATTCGGATTTAGAGATCAATAATTAAAAACACAATTTTAACATTTGAACTAAAGGTAATTAGTTATTTTATAGCTAAAATTTAGCTTGATGCAAAACATATCTATTTTACAGTCTATTTGAAAAAAAACATTTGCTAAAATTTCGTGAATAAAAAAAAGAAATATTTTATACTGTTAATGATCTCGTGTTACTGGCAGGTTGAAAAAAAAGTAATGTGTTAAGTTCCCCCTTGTCAGCCGTATATCTAAATGCAGCGTGGCTAATTAGAAGAGCACAATATAGCTATGGTCTTTACGTGCTTTCGATGTTGTATATGTTCAATCCGTACTTTTCAAATGACTCTTATTAGTGGAATTTTTTTATTTCCATAAATAATAACAATAAAATCAAATATGGAAATAAAGAAAATATTATTATTATTATTAAATTAACTTTAGTAAACATTGCAAAAACAAAGTCTCAAACCAACACACAATAAAACCAAACTATTTCGAAAGTAGTCTATTTTTAAGCTAAAGCCAAATTAAGTAAATAGGTCTTAAAATCATACACTCTCAAGGATAAAATTCAGTCAAAAATGATTCTAATTTATACGGTTCTACTCAAAAATGAACTGAAGGTAAGATTTACTTTTACAGTGAACTTGAAGATTATAGTTATTTTTCACTAACAATTTTCTACAAAAAAATACTAAGAACGTACTATCAAAATTACTGAAAAACTACAAAGAAAAATTTGTAAATTATAATTATTTATATTTTTATACTAAAAATAATTATATATTTATAGTAATTATAATAATTATATCATAATTATAATATTCAAAATAATGTCATCTCTGGGTACAAAAATTGAAATATCATTATTTTAATCAAGTAAATATTTTTTTTTATAGTTAATTCAAAATGAAAGACGTTTAAGTATCTTGATGAACGGAAGGTGGTTAATGTGATCACATCAATACCTATATATGAAACAAAATAAATTGCCCTCATCAACAGCTATCTTTCATTCGATCTGGAAAGTTCACCCTCACGCGGCTCGTTCACAAAACTAGTATAGTCTACCCACTTATCATCCATTTCGATCAATGCAGCAATTGCTGCAAGCTCTGACAGTCAACTATACATATATATAATATACTTTCTCAAATGACAACTTTTTTTCACGATATTATTAAATATTTATTACACATTTTATTTTTTCAAAAAAATATCATTGTATACGAAAAACTTAATATTTTATTTTTACTATCCTATTAGGGAGCGTTCATACAAATGATGTCACGTTTTTGTGGACAGGGGGGGGGGGTCTACTAAACGTGACACAATGTATTTTTACATGTGAAATTGCATAAAATTGAGTGCCATCATTTGTGTACGCTCCCTTACTATTTTACTATTTATTTTTACTAACTAATTCAAAAGCAAAAAGTCAGTTACTAATTCAAATTAGTAAAAATGTTTACAAATTCAAATGTAGAGAGTAGAATTGATAGAAATCGGTAGAAATTACTATTTATTAGTAAAATTTTCTAATTCAAAAGCAAACAGTCAGTCACTAATTCAAATTAGTAAATATTTTTAATAATTCAGATTTAGAGAGTAATTATTCTATTGTTTAATATCTATAAGGATTAAAGTTAATGTGAAATTCAGTTTTACAGAAAAGGGATTAATTTGCCCTCAACAATTTGGAGTGATATATATATAATATGAGGACATAAGTTAAGTTGTACGAGCTTGCGTTTCATGTATAGTCGAATGTTTTCTTGCGCAAATGATAAAAAAAATACATAATAAATATATTCTGCGATAAAGAGCAAACAACTGTACGAGCTCACGTGTAGATTATATGCAACGCCCTTTTTTTTAATAAACATTTATATTTCTTTTTTCTTTTAATACAGCGAGATACACACAAACTTATCCTAAAATCTACAATAACATGGTTGCCACACAGCCTGGAAAAGGTATGGAATTTAGAAAAGGGTATGAAAAACCTGAAAATAGAATGGAATTTAAAAAAATTTCTAGAATTTCGCCTGTTTTTAAAGATTTTTAACAGAATTTTAATTTAAAACTTTGAAAAAATTTTGTGTTAACGCCATATAAAAATCTCTATGGAAGAAAAAATTTTTGGCTCGTAATTATTATTTAGTTTCTGGTATTTGGAAATTTAAAAAAACTTATAAAAGCCAAAGCTATGTTATTAGGCCAGCAATTTCTTTAATTTTTGACTAGAATTTCATAAGTATTGACCTGGAAAAAGCCTGGAATTTTACATTTATTATTTTGTGGCAACCATTATTATTTACAAATTATTCTCATAAATTATTAATAATAATAATAATAATAATAATAATATAATAATAATAATAATAATAATAATAATAATAATAATAATAATAATAATAATAATAATAATAATAATAATAATAATATTATTATTAGAGATGTGCAAAAAGCTCGAAAAGTCGAGCCGAGCCGAGCCGAAATTTTTTCGGGCCGAGCCGAGCCGAGCCCGAGCCGGCTCGATGTATCGAGTACTCGAAATTTTCGAGTACTCGAGTGACTTCGAGTACTCGAAAAATTCGAGTACTCGGGTAAATTCGAGTACTCGATTAAATTCGAGCACTCGAGTGAATTCGAGTACTCGAATTTTTCGAGTACTCGAATGGATTCGAGCTTTTGACTTACTAAAAAAACTATTAATAAGTAAAAAATTTCGAATTTTTTTGAATTACTGAATCAATATTTCTATTTGCTAAATATAATAAATGCGAAAATTCTATGAATTTTCTCTAGAACTCGAATTTACTCAGAGCTCGAAAAAATTCGAGTACTCGAATTCCCTCGAGTGCTCGAAAAATTCGAGTACTCGAATTAACTCGAGTACTCGAAACTATTCGAGCTTTTTACACAGCTCGGCTCGGCTCGAACTCGGCTCGAGCTCGAACTGATTAGGCTCGGCTCGGCTCGGCCCGAAAAATGAAAAGCTCGAAAAAGCTCGCTCGAGCCTCGAGCCTCGAGCTTTTTGCACAACTCTAATTATTATTATTAATTATTTCAATGATTTTCATAAAAAATAACATTTTTTACAGGCATTTAATTATTCTCATAAATACATAACAAAACTCATCGCAGACTTTCAATTATTTTTAATTTTTAATACAATTTTAATGGAATTCCTCGAAAAATGTAATTATGCTTAAAAATTTTATTAAAATTCAGCAAAGAAATTTAATTATTTTAAAAGCTTTTGCTACAATTTATTTATTACAATTTAAATATTATTTTTAAAACATTTTTAATTAAATTTCTTCATAATATTGAATTATTTTCATAAATAATGAAATTCTTTGTAACAATAAAATTTTTTTAAAAATAATTTTTATAAAATTCTTCGTTGAAATTTAATTAATTTCAAAAATTTGGCAAAATTCAATTATTTTCAATGTCTACTATTTCAATAAAATTTCACAAAACAATTCAATTATTTAAAAAGAAGTTTTAATAAAATTCGTCTCAAGAATCCACTTATTTTCAAAAGTATTATAATTCTTCGCAGAAATCCAATTATGATAAAAAATTTACAAAAATTCTCGTCAAAATTTCAATTATCTTTAAAAAAAATAAAATTCCTCTTCGAAATTCAATTATTTTCAAAAATTATAATAAAATTCTTGACAAAATTTCAATTATTTACAATTTTTATCAAAGTTCTCGAAAAATGAAATTATTCTTAAAAATTTTATTAAAATCTGTCAAGAAAATTAAATAATTTAAAAATTTTGTTGATGAAATTCTTTATAAAAATTCAATTTTAAGAAACATTTAATTATTTAATAACATATTTATTTTTGTACTTAAATAATTGAATTCTCGTAGAATTTTCTAATAAATATTGATTTAAAAATGAATTTCAGTTAAAATTTTTAGATTATAATTGAATATTAAAAGCATTATAGCGTCGATTTTTTTAAATAATTGAATTTTCAAAAGTTTTTGAACTAAAATCTTTGAAAATTTGAACTTTTCATACTTTTAATTAAGAATTTTGTAGAATTAACTTTTTTCAAAAAGTTTATTGGAATTTTTTTTAATTATTTAATTTTTAAAAATTTAAATTATTAATTTATTAATTAAATTATTTAAATTTAATCAAATTAAATTGTAAACAAAAGAATTTGAAAATTCTCACAGAACTTTTTCAAAAATTATTTTAAAAAAATTGATCTAAAGAAGAATTTTAGTTGAAAATTCTAGAAATTAATAATAATCGTAATGATGAATAGTATATCTATATATATTATAAAATCAGACCTTTGTCTGTACATTGCTCAAAACATTAAATTTCACACATAATTATTCGTCTTGAGTATCAAGGATTTCAAATATACCAATAAAAAATTTCGTGTATGTATGTATGTATGTATGTATGGATGTATGTATGGATGTATGAATGTGTGTATGTATGTCACAGAATCTTTGTCGCGCATCACTTAAAAACGGCTGAACCGTTTGCAACCAAATTTGGCAGAATGTTAGACCTTGGGCCAAGGAAGGTTTATAAATTTACAGATTTGAAAAATATTAATTAGAACGGAAGATATTCAATTTTTTCAAAAAATTCAAAAATTAAAAATTTTCAAATTTTACATTTTTTTAAAAAATGCTTTCAAACTTTCTATAATTGAGTATAACATGTTATTTAGTCACATTTTAGAATAGTTTTGCCAAAAATACTGTTCTATAACTAACATGTAAGTATAAAAATAATTTCAAAAAATTCAAAAAATCGCAAATTTCCAAATTTTACATTTTTTAATGAATTGCTTTTAAACTATCTATTATGTTTATTTCAATATTCAGAGCTTGTGGATAATAAATTTATAAAGTATAAAAAGTTTTCTTGATAATTTTTTTTCTCATTTTATATTGCGATAACAATTACTCGTTAAATTGTCATTGAACTCGAAATTTTCTTATTTACCGACAGAGAATTTTTTTACTCCCGCTGTAATAGAGGTTGGGTATGAAAATCAACCAAAGCACAAATGTTTGACTTTCTGCTGCGAAATCGCAGAGGGAAGTACCTACGTATACTTTCGACCGAGGTATGAAGAAAAATAATTTTTGAAGAAGTTACAGTAACAAAATAGCAAGTTTTGATTATTGTAAAACATGAAGATAGCGACCACTCCGAGTCAAAGACTCGGAGTGATCGCTATCTTCATGTTTTATAATAATATTCTTAAATAAGTTATTGAATTTCAAATTTTCAAAAATTTTAATTTCTATATGAAAAAATAATAATGATTAAATATTGATTTAAAAATGAAGTTATTGATATTTTTGAATAATTTTCGTATTACAAACCTGGAAAACCTGGAAAAGTCAGGGAATTTGGAAAGAGAAAAAGCGTGGCAACTGTGAATAAAAATGAAAATAAAATTAGAAATAAAACAAAAATTTTCTAAAACAGACTTTAAGTCCAACCGCAGTTAACCAAAATATTCACACCTCGAGAATAAAGAAATAAACTTCAAATTCAAGAAAAATATTTCTCCAGGTGAAATAACAACTTTCAAGTAAATTTTTTTGTCGCATTTTTGTTGCCATGCAACAATTTTAATAAAAGTTAATAATTTAGTTAAAAGTATTAAAATTGTTGCATGGCAACAATTTTAATACTCTTTTTTGTCTCAATTTGATAGACTCAGAAAACCTGTGTATAAAATATTCGGCTAAACAAAAGCACTCTAGAAAAAAATGGAAAAGGAGTAATTATTTTATCAGCAAGAATAAAAAATGTTATACAAATACATTTTAGAAAAACGGAAATAGAAATGTCTGGATCATAGTCCCTTTGAAATTCTTTTTGCCTATGTGTGTGTGTGTGTGTGTGTGTGTGGATGAAAAAGAAAGGGGAATTTCGAGTTTTATATTTTATTTTGAAAAACTCTTACAGGTGACTAATCCGAAATGCAGATACGTCTTTCAATATTTACTCCGTTGCAATGTCATTCAACAGAGTATGACTTCTCAGATCCTTTGGTATGTGAAATACTGCCGAGTTTCAGAGTAACTTTCTGACCCGATTCCAGGAGCTCATAATAGAACATACCTTTTATATTCAACCAGATATAGAGGAGGATCTTCTTCATGTTGATGTTTCGCTGGCTTGTCGTTGCCATTGCACGACTCTAAAGGATGTACATGTACTGTTGCACATGTCGCTTGTCGATTTCTCATATTTATTCACAACCCATATATATAGGAATATTATTAAAAAAAAATTCTAAACAAAGAAAAAATAATTTATCTGAAAATCTCCCAAGGTTCGAAAATTCGCCATGGCGAACTTTTTTTTTGGTCTTTTTAGTCAAATTTTCAGATAAATTCTTTTTCTTTCGGAATGTCTGATAAATTTTGTTTTTTAAGAATTTCTTTCTTATTTTGAGCTAAAAAAATCTAGTCAACAATTTATAAACGCAGGGAAAAATTTTATTTCAACAAAATATTATTTATTTAAGTTGAATAAAAGTCTGAGAATCTACTAAATTATTTATTTGAATCACATAAACTTTATTTGAACCAAATAAAACTTATTTGTACCAATCGAAAATTATTTGAACTAGACAAAATTTATTTGAACCAAGTAAAGTTTATTTGAACGAAAAAATTTGTTTTGAACCAAAAAGTATTTTCACTGATTAAAAAGTGTTTTTTTTTTTGTTGAAAAAAGACAAAATTTTTTGAAAATTAAAAAATATGAATTCCTTATCGGATAAATACTGCAGAAAAATTTCCCGTCCTACGCTATTGCGATTCCAGTTCCTATACAGTACTTATGCAGTGAGGTACTGAGTCTGCCAAAACTTTCCTTTTTCTACTTATTTCTCGGTAAGACAGTAAACGTGTTTAGAATAAATACCCGAGAAAGAACACGATTACTATGCAGCTCACTTCACGGACTCGAAAAAAAAACTGCAAGAACTTTTAATACAAAAAAAAAGAAAAAAGTAACAGTAGTGTTTCCATAAAAAAAATAAACCAACATTTGTAGAAATTTACGTGCTAAAAAAATCATATATTCTATGGAAAAGAATAGTTTTGTCCAGTCGACCAAACCTCTCGTTTTATCCATTACAAATACAATGCTAAAAAATTTCTGTGTTTTAACTTGAAATTCACAAAAACACAAGAATTTCTGAGTTTAAACACAGAAATTCCAAAAATCAAAATTTTCTCCATTATAACAATAAGAAAACAATTTTGCCTAACTGCGACAATTGTAACAAAGTTTGACTAATTTAATCCATTTTTTATTATTGATGAGAATATTAGGATTTGAATCTTACTTTCAGTCCACTTTTAACTAAAACCTTTTTGATTAGACCCATTTTTAGACCGAATTTTAGCCATAAGAGTACGATTTTAAGTCCTAAAATAAATTTAATATAATTTTGAGCTAAAATTTCCTTTCAATAATTTTTTCATTAGAACCATTATAAGACTAAATTTTATCCAGAAGAGTATGATTTTAAGTCCTGAAATAAATTTAATTTAGTTTTAAGTTCAAATTTTCTACCTTTTAATAAGTTTTACTTAAAAACTAATTTTTAGACTGGTTCATAGCCATAAGAGTATAATTTTAAACCTTAAAATAAAAATTTACTTTTAAGCTCAAAAATTGGCTAACCTTTCAATAATTTTGGTCATAAAACGGGAATTTGGTTTTCGCCTTTGCTTTTTTTCAGCGAGTTAAAGTAAAATTTCAACTCCCAGGAGAATTCCATAAGAGTCCCACCCATTTTGAAGGTTGAAACAAAAGCAAAAGAAATCAAAATTTACCAAAAATTGATAGCAACAAACTAAAATAACAAAATTAATAAAAAACAATGCTATACACGGAAAGAAAGTTGTTAACAAATTTTATAAAAGTATTTTACAAGTGTAGGACAAAATCCGACAAAGGTAAATTTTGATATCAGAAATACTAAACTTTAAAAAAACTTATATGAAATTTAGTAAAGTTATATTAAAATTTGTAAAAAGTTTTCGATACTTGATATAACTTTACTAAATATTATATAATTTTTTTTTAATGTTTAGTACTTCTGATCATGGTTGCCACGCTTTTGCTCTTTTCAAATTTCCTGACTTTTCCTGGTTTTCCAGGTTAAAAAACAAAATTTTTCCAAGTTTTTAATACGAAAATTATTCGAAAATATCACTAACTTCATTTTTAAATAAATATTTAATTATTATTATTTTTTCATTTAGAAATTAAAATTTTTAAAAATTTGAAATTCAATAACTTATAAGAATATTATTATAAAACATGAATATATCGATCACTCCGAGTCTTCGACTCGGACTGATCGCTTTCTTCATGTTTTATAATAATTGAAACTTGCTACTTTGTTACTGTAACTTCTTCAAAAATTATTTTCATCATTACGATTATTCATTTCTAGAATTTTCAACTAAAATTCTTCTTTAGGTCAATTTTTTAAAATAATTTTTGAAAAAGTTCTTTGTAAATATTCAAATTCTTTTTTTTACAATTTTTAATTTTATTACATTTCGATTATTCTGACATTCCTTAATTAAATGTATTAGAAATTAAAAACTTTAAATAATTAAAGAAAAATTCCATTAAACTTTTTGAAAAAAATTAATTCTACATATAATTCTTAATTAAAAGTATGAAAAGTTCAAATTTTCAAAGATTTTAATTTGAAACCTTTTGAAAATTCAATTATTTCTAAAAATCCACGCTATAATGCTTTCAATATTCAATTATAATCTAAAGTTTTAACTGAAATTCATTTTTAAAATAATATTTATTAGAAAATTCTACGAGAATTCAATTATTTAACTACAAAAATAAGTATTTTATTAAATAATTAAATGTTTCTTAAAATAATTTAATTCTCTTGACAAATTTTAATAAAATTTTTAAAAATAATTTCATTTTTCGAGAAATTATAATTTTTGAAATTATAAAAAACTTTTGAAAATAATTGCATTTCGGAGAGAAATTTTATTTTTTATAATAAGATAATTGAAATTTTGACGAGAATTTTCGTAAATTTTTTATCATAATTGGATTTCTGCGAAGAATTATAATACTTTTAAAAATAATTGTATTCTTGAGACGAATTTTTTTAAAATTTCTTTTTAAATAATTGAATTCTTTTGTGAAATTTAATTGAAATAGTACCTAGACATTGAAAATAATTGAATGTTGACAAATTTTTTTAATTATTTTAATTTCTATGAAGAATTCAATTATTACGATTCAATTCAATTACACGGAGAAACTTTTAATACCACTAATTCTTAAAACTGGTGAGACATTTTAGTATGTTAGGTTAGATTCAAGGGAAAAACGACATAGGTTATAGAAATTGCTATTGAGAATATCAAAAACACTCATTCAGTATATATTTTACAGTTCTTCATAAGGAAACTAACGAAAATTAGTATGTTGTTTTAGAAAGAAAATAATAATTTTTGCAAAGTTGGGAAAGCCATGAATTAAAAAGAAACACAACAAATTAATTGTCTATAGATACTCATAGAGACGATAGTGATACTTGGATCTGATGGTAGATGGCATTAGTGTATGTCACTGTAACTGTAGGTAAATATATTTAACACGACGTAAGAACCTAACCTATATTATTAACGCACACACGCACACGCAAGTAAAGACACGACGATTGGTCACGGAAACCGAAAGATCGCATGATTCGTTAGAAGTACACAGCTGAATCGTCCTTATATATTAAACGAGTGGAAAAATATGTGCCTTCGAGAGAGAGCATTTTTTAAAATAACTTACTAATCAAATTATGTAAATAAGTAAAAGTCGTGAAAAAAATTATGTTATATTGAGGAACAGTTCTTGAATTTAATTTGACATGAGGAGACATTCACGTTTATTAATAAAAGGATTTTTTCTTTCATAAACGTGTGAATTTCAACTTCGAAAACATTAGGGTTAGTTCGCGACGTCAGGTGATGGACTCGGTGATGCTCGGGCGAAATCGGTTAAGTCCGCCCGCAGTCCTTCCAAAATTGGTATGTTACGTTAGAATGTCTGTTATATATTCTATCTATATGTGGAAAAAAGGTTAGAATTACCGTATTATTTCACAAACAAAAACTAGCATTTTATTCTTTTCTAAAGAAAAATAAGACTATTTCTAATGCAGATAGTAATTTTTGTACACCGAAGGTTGCTTAATATATAACGAACTTATCATATTTTCGTATTAATGTTGAAATTATTAGCACAACGCACGAAAAATCCTCACATTCTAACGTACTTTTAGAATAAAGATAACCAAATATATTCAATATTAGAAGAAAAAGTTTCTCCGTGTATAATCTAAAATTTTAACTAAAATCCATTTTTAAATCAATATTTATTAGAAAATTCTATAACGAGAATTCAATTATTTAACTACAAAAATAAATATTTTATTAAATAATTAAATGTTTCTTAAAATAATATTTTCACACAGAATTTTATCAACAAAATTTTTAAATAATTTAATTCTCTTGACAAATTTTAAAAAAATTTTTAAAAATAATTTAATTTTTCGAGAACTTTGATAAAAATTGTAAATAATTGAAATTTTGTCAAGAATTTTATTATAATTTTTGAAAATAATTGAATTCCGGAGAAGAATTTTAATTTTTTATAAAGATAATTGAAATTTTGACGAGAATTTTTGCAAATTTTTTATCATAATTGGATTTCTGCGAAAAATTTTAATACTTTTGAAAATAAGTGTATTCTTGAGACGAATTTTATTAAAATTTCTTTTTTAATAATTGAATTATTTTGTGAAATTTTATTGAAATAGTAGACATTGAAAATAATTGAATTTTGACAAATTTTTGAAATTAATTAAATTTCTTCGAAGAATTTTATGAAAATTATTTTAAAATAAATTTTAATGTCTCAAAGAATTTCATTATTTATGAAAATAATTCAATTTTTTGAAGAAATTTAATTAAAAATGTATTGAAAATAATAGTTAAATTGTAATAAATAAATTGTAGTGAAAGTTTTTAAAATAATTGAATTTCTTTGCTGAATTTTACTAAAATTTTTAAGAATAAATTACATTTTTCGAGGAATTCCATTAAAATTGTATTAAAAATAAAAAAGAATTAAAAGTCTGCGATGAGTTTTATTATGTATTTATGAGAATAATGGAAACCCTTTAAAAATGTTATTATTTATGAAAATCTTTTAATAATAATTTATGAAAATAATTTGTAAATAATAATGGTTGCCACAAAATAATAAATGTAAAATTCCAGGCTTTTTCCAGGTCAATACTTATGAAATTCTAGTCAAAAATTAAAAAAATTGCTGGCCTAATAACATAGCTTTGGCTCTTATAAGTTTTTCTAAATTTCCAAGTACCTGAAACTTAATATTAATTACCAAAAAATTTTTTCTTTCGTAGAGATTTTTATATGGGGATAACACAAAAATTTTTCAATTTTAAATTAAAATTTTGTTAAAAATCTTTAAAATTTAATTTCAAAAATTTTTTAAAACTCCATTCTATTTCCAGGTTTTTTATACCCTTTTCTAAACTCCATACCTTTTCCAGGTTTTCCAAAATTTCCAGGCTCTGTGGCAACCATGCTGATATCAAAATTTAAATTTGTCGGATTTTGTCCTACACTTGTAAAATACTTTTATAAAATTTGATAATAACTTTCTTTCCGTGTAGAAATATAATAGAAAAAAGAAAGAAATATAATCAAAAACCAGTAACAATTGAATATAACAAGAACAACAATTTACAGCAGGAAACTTCAACGACAGATCAGAATTGAAAAAAAATCTACAATTATAATTTCAAAAAATTAATGACACTTATTGAGAGAGAGAGAGAGAGAGAGAAGAAAAAAGGGAAAAAGAGAAAAAAACTAGCGTGTAAACAACTAAAATATACGACTTTGCGGAAAATCCATGAAGATCGACCTTTCACGGAGTTTTATCAATAAATATATAATATGTACGCGGCGCACATCAACAATCATCTTGCAACACGCCAGGATCATTATTCACACGTCATGGTCGCAATCGACGAACAGTTGGTTAATCGTTGGATACAACATAGACAGCTATTATATACGTATACGTATGTGTATATAGTATATCTAGTTGCGGTGAATCGTCAACTTGTGTATATAGTTAAGTTGAGGACCGAGGGGAGAAAATCCTGGCGAGAGAGAAGGAACGAAAATTATGTGAATACATAGTATATAATACAGACGCGCATCTCTCTCTTTCTCTCTTACTCTCAAAACAGACAACGAGAGAATCTCTCTCGCTCACTCTCAAAAACAGAGAAGGAGTGAATCTTTATCTCTCTCTTTTTTACTATCAAAGACAGAAAAGGAGAGGAAAAGAGAAAGACGGAGTGAAAATAGAGGAGAGAAAATAGAGAAAGAGAGAAGGTGAAGAAGAGAGAAAGAGAGATAGGAACAGAGAATGTAGTATGAGGCTATTTTGTCTCACGCGTCTTTACCGCGAGAGCCATTCCAAGTTTATAAGAGTCAAGAGAGGAGAATATAACCATAGATATACATATACGAACACAAATACACACAAAAAAAAGATCTGTAAGTGTGATAAAACGAAACAGATGAACGAAGCTGCTTTAACCGAAAACAAAAAAATAACTACTAGGAAGAAAGGTAATGAAGGACGAGAGCAAAAATAAAGGTGAATTTTTCCACAAAGAGCAATCAGGATGAAAATTATTCCAAATCATGTTTCTGTTTGTTCTTGTTTTGTGTCTAAAAATCAATAAGTAATTTTTTCAAAACGTATTACACTCTCTAAATCTGAATTAGAGAATTTCACTGATTTCCAACGATAAGTATATACACACCACTAATTTCAAAACGCTAACACTGTTTCAAATGGCAACAAATTGATACCAAAAATGTGAATCAAATAAAAAGATTCTAATTTTTAGATCAATTTTTGATCCAAAAAGTAAAGAAACTTTAGTTAGTGCAAGTTTCACTTTAAAAAAAAACTGTAATTTATCAGTGAAATTTCATTCATTCACCAGCATATTTATACGCTAACTGAAATCAGTGGCATATAGTTATCGCTATTTCAGGTTTAGAGAGTAAATATGTAAACCATATGCCACACAAAGTGGACCAAAAAAAACTTGTTCTACTTTTGTAAATAAACATATAGTCCGAATTACTTTATACTCAAACCGCGAGACTAACAAAAAAATCTATTTTTCATTAAGAACCCCATACACACACACACAACCGACAATCATTTCATTTAATTATTTTTTTCACACTCTACTCTTTTTTCTACTCTCCGATATCATGCGGAGAAAAATATGTTTACATCTATATAGACATCCTCACATGCTCGCACAATAGAACAGAACGTGATCTGTGTTCATCAGAGAAGATAACTCACAGTATCACACAAAGCTCTGTAATGTAAACATCGTGTGGTTATATATATATATACATATAAAGAAAAGAAACCCATTCTCCAGTAGTGGAAGAAGAGAAAAAAATTCATCAAAATACAGTATTATTATTAATAATAATACTGTAACAATATTATTATAGTATTCTCTAAATCTGAGTTAGTAAAAAATCCTAATACCCACAAGTATATATAGTGAAATTTTACTGATTGTTGGTCATTTTTATGGACGATTTTTCTCGATTCTGATAATAAATGACTATAAATAGTAAAATATAGTAAATTTTTACTCATTTTTTAAAATTTTTTGTAGTATTTTACTAATTATTAGTTATTTGATTTGCTGAATGTATTACTATCTAAACTTGAATTTGTAAAAATGTTTACTAATTTGAATTAGTGACTGACTTTTTGCTTTTGAATTAGTAAATTTTACTAATATTATTAGTAAAATTTACTAATTCAAAAGCAAAAAGTCAGTCACTAATTTAAATTAATAAACATTTTTACTAATTCAAATTTAGAGAGTATAGTTAAATTGCTTTAACGCACTTTTCATAAAACAGATCTACTATTTGTTAAGTACTAATTCTAAAAAAGTAGACTAACAAGTATTATTATGCTGTTAAGTATTATTACTAACAAGTATTATTACTAACAAGTATTATTACCAACAAGTATTATATAATACTTGTTGGCAATATTGCCAACAAATAATAATTTCACTGATTGTTAGTAAAATTATCACTAAAAATCGTTTAGTGTCTTGTAAAAAATAAAACATATTCTCAGACCATTTTTGACTAAAACAGGGATAACAGTGACTTTTTCATGTATACATGAAACCTAATGTACATATGATTACCTAATTTTACGTAAAATTAAGAAGAAGGAGGTTTTAATTTTCAAAAAGGGGATTCAGTTTAAAAAAAAGTGGTTCTTTCGAATTTAGTAAAAAATAATATTTCGTTTAATAAATGGATCAGAATTTTTTAATTATCCCCTTGATAATTATATTTTACTTATAATAATATATAATTATATATATTTACTTACAAAATATACTAAACAGGAAATATGTTGACTCACCTGAAAAAAAGAAAAAAGTATGTTAGAATTATTATTTAAAAAAAAAAATGAAAATAAGTAATTTCTATTAATTAATTCTACTATAAAATTACTTTTAAAAAAAATTACCTAAATTTTACTATTTCCGAAGTGAATTTTAGTAAAAACTAGTAAAACTGACTTCAGTTATTAAAATTTTCTCTAAAAATAGTAAAATTTACTATTATGAAAATTGCAATTTCCAAAATAAAACTATTTTACTAAATATTTCCAAAGAGAATTATTTTATACAAAAATTAGAAAAATTTATATTTAATAACAAGTTTTAAAGAGTTTTAAAAAAACAAATATTATACAAAAATAAACAGTGGAAACAGTAAAATTTGCTAAAAAAAAAAAAAATTTCTAAAACATGAAGATATCGATTACTCCGAGTCGAAGACTCGGAGTGATTGATTTCTTCATGTTTTCTAATAATTAAAGATAACCGAGAGATAAAATCATTATTTTATACTATAAGAATATTGTCACTGTAACTTCTTTAAAATTATTTTCATCATTTTAATTCAATTATTATTTTCTAGAATTTTAAATTATTTTTTATGAAAATAATTGAATTCCTGTGAAATTTTTATTATTTATGAAAGTAATTGAATTCCAGTGAAAATTTTATTATTTATAAAAGTAATTAGTTTGCATACAAGTTTGCATACAAGTTTGCATACAATTTTATTACAATTCTTTAAAAATAATTGAATTCTTTTTGGGAAATTTTATTCAAATAGTAGATATTGAAAATCATTGAAATTAGGACAAGAATTTTTTTTTTTTGACATTTATGAAAATAATTGAACTTTGGAGAAGAATTTTGTTATTTATAAAGATAATTAAGATTTTTAAAAGAATTTTTTTCAAATTTTAAACATAGTTGGATTTTATAAGAATTTTATTTTTTTTGAAAATAATTGAATTTTTGCAATTATTTGTAATTTCTCCAAAATTTAATTTTTTTAGTGTTTTCAATAAAAATTTAAATAAGAAAACTTTCAAATTCCATTATATTTAAAATTGCTAATTTTATTTAAAAACGACAGTAAGAAGTTAGCCAGTTAGAATTGTTTAATATTAATAACAGTACACTGAGAAAACTGGATAGTCAAACTTAGAGGGTTAGGTTTCGAGTGTTAAGCCTGATTCTCTGAATAGTTAACTTTTCCTTCCGAGTGAGTCAAATTAATCATCGGAGTGTCTATTTATCCCTCCGAGATTGTTACGAAAAACTTAACCTCAAATATAGTCTGTTTGTCCCTCCAGATAGTTAGTTAAATACTCCAGTTTTCTCCGTGTAGTTACACTGAAAAAAAAATTTATTTGATTGAAATAACCGATTAATTGACTATTATCAATTGAATATTTAATTGAATCAAATAATATTTATTGGAGTCAATTAAATGGTTCAATTCATATTTGCTTCAAATACTGAAATTGTTGGTTCAAATACCATTTAATTGACTCCAATAAATATTATTTGATTCAAGTAAATATTTAATTGATTCAAGTAAATATTTAATTGATAATAGTCAATTAATCGGTTATTTGATTCAATTAAATTTTTTTTTCAGTGTACAACTACTATTAAATACTACTAGAAGTTAATAACAAAAAATGTCTTAGTCAATTATTTCGAGCGTAAAAAATAGTAGTGCCTACAGTTATTAAATAGTGAAAATACTACTGGAGAGTAATAAAGAGAAAAATTTGTTCTTCCAGTGAAACTTTTTTTTGCACTATGGACTATATAGTGAAATTACAGCAGCGTGTCAAGTGTGCGACTGCGCGAAGAAAGCTGACATGAACAAGGGAAACAGGCATACAGGCGAAACTGGCAAGGCCGCTTAAACCGGCAAGGCAACGAAGTTGTGCGATAGTCTAGTAGGCTATACAGTGTGAATATATATAGAGAGTGAAAGAGGGAGAGAGAGAGAGAGAGAGAGAGTGAGTGAGATATACGTGTGTGGTCGTGCAGTAATATGCGTGTAGCATGCCACTTAAGCGTATCGGCTTGATCCGCCGTTGGATGGTGTGGGTAGCGCACCACTCAGCAGCATTGATGCCGCGCCGCTGGTAGTGGCGGCACGGCGTCAGTGGCGAGACATCACCCGCTACAAGAAGAGAAGAGATACGGCTCATTAACGCCGGTGCTCTTCGTGCTCTCACTTACGCTCCCCACACCACTTCCACCCTTCTATCCATCTCTCTCCCCCCGTCTCCCTCTCTCATTCTCCCAGCAGCGCACACTTCAACACCAGCCCCTTCCGATGACTAACCTTCGATGATTGACCTCGTCCAAGCCCTTGCAATATTCTCCTCTACGCTGCCAATCCAACACGTATGTGGGTAATCATCGGCGCTTGTACACGCAAATACGGAGCTAACGTCACCAAATCATTGACGTTCGACAGCACTGACAATTGATGAGTTCCAGCCATTGCTGTTTCAACCCTACACACACACACATATATATATAATAGACTTTATGAAAGGCATTCTCGTCCAAGAAGATGTTCTCTCACGCCCCAGAAAAGTTATATACATTCGACTATACACAAGGACAAAAATTTTCCTTCAATCAAATATTCTAGTTTGTTCTATCAACCATTTTTATGGTTACTCCAAGTAATATTTATTTAATTTAAATAAAGTCTAAATCTGCTCTCTAAATCTGAATCAGCCATATTCCATAGATAAGTATGCCACTATTCCAATTAGCGCATATACACTGTTTGAAATTAGTGGCATACTTATCGCTGAAAATCAGTGAAACGCTGATTCAGATTTAGAGAGTGAATTAGTAGTTTTCTACTAATGAATTAGTGCGGATTCGTTTACTTATTTAAATTAGAAACATTTTTTACTAATTTTCAGTAGTTTTCTACTAATTGTTAGTAGTAAACTACTAATTATTAGTAAAAAAAACTACACTGAAAGAAAAAAATAGTAGATTTGACTACTGTTTAACTACTCTGCGTGATTCAATAGGTCCTCACCTGAATTTAATTAGATGTACTGACTATCATGAAAGAAGTTAAGACAACTAAGAATGTAGTTGGTTGAATGTGATTTAGTAGTTCAGTTGACTAACTTTAAAGTAATTATAACAACTAAGATTTTGGTAGTAGATTTTATTATTTAAAGTAATTCGATAGGCTTTAACCCCTTTGCAGTCAAGACCAAAATCTCATAAGTGGGCTCAAAATGTCGACAACTTTTTAGAAAACTAAAATTTGCGCAAACGAGTATACTATTGTATTTGAAGTCGCTGATTACGAATCCGATATCAGATTTTGAAAATTCAAAATGGCGGATCCAATATGGCGAACTTGAAAATTAAAAATCGACTGAATTCACTTGAAACTTGTTACTCAGGGGTTTTCGGGGTCGCTGATTACGAAACCGATTTCAGATTTTAAATATTTAAAATGGCGGATCCAATATAGAGGACGAAATTTTCTAAAATTCATCGGATTTACTTAAAACTTTTTACTCGGGGGTTTTCGGGGTCGCTGATTACGAATCCGATTTCAGATTTTGAAAATGCATAATAGCGGATCCAATATGGCGAATGAAATTTTCTAAAATTTATCGGATTCATTTGAAACTCGTTACTAGAGGGTTTTCGCTGATTACGAAAATATACAGTCGGATCTTACACTCCTTTATTTACAGTAGGATCTTTTAATAGTGCAGTCGTCGGGAATATTGTGCACTGTTCGAAGCAAGCAAAAACTAAAATATTCAGGTCCGTGTCAAGAAAATTAAGGGTCCCCCACTACTAAATACCGGGCACCACTAAATTATACTAAATAATAATCAAATGAGCGACGGCACTGTATTTGACGTCACAGATTCCCTTTCCCTTTGCCCCCCGAAACCCCTTGTCTATTCAACTCACTAATGACTGCACTGTTCAGAACTGCACTATTGAAAGATCCTACTGTATTTTGTTTTTTTATATTTTTTCTGTTTGTTCTTATATTGGATCCGCCATTTTCAAAACCGATATTACATTTTTAATCTACGACATCAATAAATCCCAAGTAACAACTTTTAAGTAACTCTGATAAATTTTTTAAAATGGCGCCAGCCATATTCGAAACGCCACATTGTATTATAGAAAGTTTAAAAGCATTTTTTAAAAAAATGTAAAATTTGAAAATTTTTAATTTTTGAATTTTTCGAAAAAATTAAATATCTCTTGTTCTAATTAATATTTTTCAAATCTATAAATTTATAAACCTTCCTTGCCCCAAGGACAAAGATTCTGTGACATACCGACACACATACATACATACATACATACATACATACACGAAATTTTTTATTGGTATATTTGGAATCCTTGATGCCTAAAACGAATAATTATGTGCGAAATTTAAAGTTCTGAGCAATGTACAGACAAAAGTCTGATTTTATATATATAGATTCTGATATTTTTATTTGTAAACCCACTATTTTGAATACTATTAAATGTAAAAAAATTTTAGATACTGTATTATTTTCAATACTAACACGCTCTAAAATGGTAAGCAGTTTGAATTTTTACAAAATTTTATTTGAATATTTTCACGAAGGTTTCCGAACAGTTCCGTCCACAACCGAAGACCGCAGTTAATATTAGGCGAACACTCAGCAAACAACCGAGCGTCATCATCGTCTTAAAAGTATTTTGTTAAAAACGTTTCAAAAGTTATTAGTGATTAAACAATTGAATTGTGTAATAATATTATAATAAATCATGTATATATTTATATACATATGTATTATATACGTATACACGTGCCTAGTAACGCATTTTGTATACCCCTACCCTATATATGCTATATATATATATGTAGCGTCACCTGATCTTCTTTTTTAGTATAAAGCTTTAGAAAAGATTCAAAAAACTTTGAGACTTATTACCAAAAGTGACGTTGACTATGTCTTTTCATAATCTTTATTAGAATTCTTCTAACTATACCTTGATTATCCCTAAATTCTTACGTTTTATTAGAAATATCGAAATACTATAAAGTAATTTTTCTAACTAAAAGTCTCTCCGTGTATAGAATTGACAGTGCCATGCTATAAAATTGACAGTACCGTGCAGTAAAATTGTAGTCATAGTTATTTAAATTAAAGATGTTAGGTATTGTCTTGTTGAAATGATTTTTCAATATGAAAACATATTTCTACTGTTTAATAGCATTTGCATTTCATATAAAAATATGTCTTGAACTTAAAAAAAAATTTATTTAACAATGATAAAAATAAAGATTAAAGAAGATTTATAAAATAAGGTAATTAGGTTATTAATAGAGGTGTGCAAAAAGCTCGAATAGCATGGTCGAGCTCGAGCCGGGCTCGATACTCGAGCCAGGCTCGAGTTTTAGTTACTCAAAAATATTTGAGTGCTCGAAAAATTCAAGTGCTCAAAATTATTTTAGGTTTAATACTGCACGTGTCGGATAGAATTTGGTTCAAGTTCGGATTGATTCTGCTCAGCTCTGCTAGAAAAACGAAAAGCTTGAAATACTCGATCGAGCTTTTTGCACAACTCTAGTTATTAAACATTTTTTTCACTGAATATTTGCTATGTCTACTTAAAAAATTAATTTTTTCTCTCACAAGCGGTGATAATTTCATCAGTTTTGTATATAAGGAAGTTCAAATCAACATCATTTAAATGTATTATGATTATATGAATGCATGTGTAATGTTAAATAGTGTGTTAAGTTTATATTGTGATAAATTATGAGTTTAGGTCAAGTTGTGATTTTCTATCTCAAATTGTGTATGTTGTGTGTAAAACTTCGAAAAAGTGTATCTTGAAATAAGATTCAGATGTATAAGAGAGCAAAGATATGTTTATTTCTTAAAACATTTTTTTTATAAAAGCAACAGTTTTGATCATTGAAACTATAGCATCATGGTATAAATTCTTGTTCATGTATTTTATAGAATCGATAGCATGCGCTATTGATTCAAAATAAGGTAGAAATCAAATCATTAGAACATGCTATTAAATTTATAACAGATTTAATTATATCTAAGAAATGCATTTCTTGATATTATATAGTATTTTTCGTTAATACTATAAATTCTGTAATAATATTATATAAAATTTATTTAAATCTATAGTGCAATAATTAATAGCACAGGTTATTGAACCAACAGTATTTGTATTCGAACGATATTGAATATGCCGTTTATTGCGACAAACAAATATGTCATTGATTCAATAGCATTTTTTTCTCATACTACATTACGATAGTCAACTCTACAACTCACATGTTGTTTCCAATTTAACCGTATAATTTCTTTAATTTAACTATTTCATGTTAACAACATTAAAGTACAGTCAGGTTTCGCTAAGTGTTGTCACTGGGAATTTTTTGGGACCGTCTGTCTCAGTAAGTGTCATTGGCCTAAGCCACGCCCCTTTAATAAAAGTGGTCATTTCATTGGTTTATGTTGCAAACCGGTTCGGGGAAGTCCATTTTTAGCATTGGAGAGGGTAAAAAAATGTGGGGAAAGTGACACTTGTCGGGTCTCGAACGACGACACTTTGTGAGTCATGACACTTACTGAAAACAACACTTGGCCAGACCTGACTTTAGTAAAATTTACTATCTAAAAAAGTGTTACATTACTTCAAAAAGTAGTCCCTTTTACTACTTTCTATTTATTACCATAGAATTGTTTTTACTATTACTTATGAATTATTGAGTAAACTATTATCTTAGTTAAAAAATTTTATCAAAATCCGTCAAAACGTGTAAAAAAAAATTTGTTTACAAGAATCAGTGACATACATACACACACACATACATCCGGACATTTGTTCCTCTTGACGAAATATATAATTATATATATATATATATATACTACAATTTAAAATTTGTAAAAATAATTGATTCACACAATATAAGGCTTCCTTTCAGAGGAAGCAAAAGTAAGTAACTAATTCAAATTAGAAAACATATTTAGTAATTCAAATTTCCTACTTATTTATTAGCAAAATTTACTAATTCAAAAGCAAAAAACCAGTCCCTAAATCAAATTAGTAAACATTTTTACTAATTCAAATTTAGAAAATTGTTATATAATTACAATTGTAATCCTCTTTTGAAAGTCAAATTTAAATAATTTAAAAAATATTGAAATAATACAGAAAACAATTTCTTCTACTATACATGAAGTTTTCTACTAAAGTTTTCATTGAAAAAACATAATTGTCATAAAAATTTTAAAGATTCTATTCAGTAGTTTCTAAGAAGAAGAAGCGAAAAAGTTCAACAATTGAGCACCTGGATCGTAGAAGGGCACGTAGATTTTTCTCAGCCGAAATCGAAGTCCCCTAGACAGTTAAAATTCAATTTCTGAATTTTAATATTTTAAATGCACATCCTTATAGAAAATTTCATTGCGCATCTTTTTTTCTTATGAAATTTTTTTGTATCTATAACCGTTTTCGAAATATTTGAGAAAAATTGATTTTTTGAAAACTGCAAATTTAATGACATTTTTCACTTCAACACGCGATAATTCAGATGATTTTAAATCTTTTAAATATTTTTCAATGTACCAAAAAAGAAAATACGTCTAAAGATATTCTACGAATGATAAAGAAGGAAAAAAATTATTTTCTTTATAAACAAAATTGTTATTAATTTTTTTCTTTATTAATGTAAAAAACATAAAATACAATCTTCTCAGCTCTCGTTTAACGGGCGAATTTTAAGTAACAAAGAACTTTCAGTGAGAAAGTTGTTCATTATGGACCAAAGAAGTTTTCTGGAAAATCACAGGGTTAATAATTAATTAGTGTTGAAATGGTGAATGTTTAAAGTTGACACCGTCCGAATGTGTAGCACGCGTCACTCGCCACAGGTGCTTGGGAGGCTTGGGAGTGTCGTTTCATAGGTTATGGCCATCGCGCGTGCCACACGTTCGGACGGTATCAACTTTAAACATTCACCATTTCAACACTAATTAATTATTAACCCTGTGATTTTCCAGAAAACTTCTTTGGTCCATAATGAACAACTTTCTCACTGAAAGTTCTTTGTTACTTAAAATTCGCCCGTTAAACGAGAGCCGTGAAGATTGTATTTTATGTTTTTTACATATGAAACTGAAGTTACCAACGTTTGTTCGACGAAAAATATAATACGTAATAATTTCCATTTCCCCGCCTCAGATCCAATTTTTTTTCCACTTTTATTATAAATACTAATGTTAGAAGCCATTAGAAATTATTTTCAAGTGGAACCAGGTCGGGGATGGCAACGATTTTGACATTTTTTTTGTTACCGATTTTTCGAAAATTCAGAAATTTCGAAACAATGTCTATTTCTCTGCCTCAGATCCTATTTTTTTCCACATTTATTAAAAATACTAATGTCAGGAATCATAAGAAATTATTTTCAACTGGAACCAGGTCGGGGAGGGCAATGATTTTGACTTTTTGTCACGGATTTTTCGAAAATTCAGAAATTTTGAAACAATTTCTATTTCCCCGCCTCAGATCCAATTTTTTTTCCACATTTATTATAGATACTAATATTAGAAGACATTAGAAATTATTTTTAAGTGGAACCAGGTCGGGGAGGGCAACGATTTTGACATTTTTTTTGTTACCGATTTTTCGAAAATTCAGAAATTTCGAAACAATGTCTATTTCCCCGTGTTACATCCCGAGCAGAAGGCGAGTTTGATAGGTTAGGTTAAATAATTTTGGAGGAATGGTAGGCTGATTATGGTCAAGTTGGTAAAGCTTGACCTTTATTTTTAAGTAGGATCGTTTGTACTTGTCAAAACTACGGGTTTTGAGCTACAACAACAATAAATATTCCCTTTTAACAATGTTTATTAAATATTCAAATAATGTTTACAAAATTATACAATTGTTACTTACTTTTAATTACAGGTTTATTCGTAGATTTAAATTGAAGCGCTGGTCGATATTAGTTTGGTTTTCAGAACGTTGTTTCAATTGAATGAAACTGAGAAAGTTTGTTATGTTACACTTATGTAACTTTCACAACTTTAGTGTTTTTGCAATTGTTTCAAAGAATTAATACCGTTTCTAAGTGTTACTAATCGTTACTTGCACCTAATTATGGAAAGAAAACTCGTTTCTAAGTGTAAGAAAAGCAACTTGCACGATAATCGAGTACAACGCACACTGAATTGCCGATTAAAGAAAGAATTGGTAGTTAACTATAATTAATGAAACTTCATATGCAAAATACGACAGTAAATACATTTAAATTATTGATTCTAAGTGTTAACTTGCTTTTCTTGCACCTTTAATGGAAAGAAACTTGTTTCTAAGTGAAAAACAAATGTAACTTGCACGATAACCGAGTACAACGCACACTGAATTGCCGATTAAAGAAAGAATACAATAATTTTTAGTATAACTGAAGGGTCGCTCTACAATGGTTACAGGTCTATAAAACCGCACTGGAACTTTTGACAATTTGTGTTAAAAAGCTTTGCCTTATATACTATAAAATTATTAAAAAGTGGGAGAGTTTGTAGACAATTATGGGGGTAAAAGGTGTCAATTCTTTAGAATAATACTTATTCATTATAATTCTATTTATAATTGAGAAAAGAAGAAAGAATGCGATTTCGACAAATGATCTAAATATCTACCTCAATTATGGAAAAAGTGAAGCTAGAGTTACAAGAAGTGATTCACAGAACTCGGGTTGCGTAATGAGGTCATAGCGGCTGAGTGCGAGCTTGCGTGAGTCACTCCTTGACTCAACGCATTGTTTCTTATTTTTGTCAATTTCTATCTCTGGTTTTGTTTTTTAATCATTATTCTAATATGTAGGACGAAGTATAGAATTTCAGTTATAACTTCTATCTCAATTTCGGAATATTAAATGCTTTTATCGTGTTTATTATATGTTATAAAAATAGTTACATCGCAGTTACATAAACAGTTTCTTAAAAATGTACCTGGGATGTAACAGTCCTCCCTCCTTACTTTTTTCATCGTCTCGATGAAATTCTATTCTTATCGTTTAAATACCCATGTCGCGACTATAAAATTCTGAAATTGAGACTGTCTTTTATCACCTAAATTATAATTTTCATACAGTGTTTGCAGTGACATCAATATCCTTCCGCTCTTATTACATTCGGCGGCGCCTAGATAAGAATGTGAAGTGATAATTTTACGTGTTTGTTGTGTAATGATATGTGTTGTTTGTGATTCTTTATCATCTTCTTAAGGTAGGTATGGATTTCGTTTTTCTCAGGGTGGTCGTTGACTCTTTGTTTCTCGTAGTGGTGATTAAAATTGTCAACCTCAGCATTTTGCATCCCTATAAAGGATGATAGTACTTGGGACGTCTTCAGTATTTGGCTTCTTGAGATAGAACGTACATACGCGCAATTAAAAAGTAAGCAGTGTGACTTCTTAGCAGTGTTACTTATTTTTCTTTGACATGTGTTTATAAGTTGTTAATTTTAATAATTTCCTCTATTTCGGTTTTTTGTGTCTGGTGAAGGAAATTGTAGAATGGAATTAATGAAATTCCTCCAATCACTCTAAACTTTGGCATTCGTTGGCAGCATCAATACATTATTCGATGCAGGAGATCGACTGTTATGAGGCCATGGAGCGTCCTGGCCGTCCATGGAGAGGAGAATTCCATGGGTTTAAGGTCTATTTAGCACAACCTGGTTCTTCAGAAACTTCGGTCAATGATCAACCGTTGGATTTGTCCGTGAAGTCGACAGTTTGCGATCCGAAATTCCAAGCCAAAGGTGTATCTAAAGGACATTAGGTCCTTGCTGGAAAAATCGCCATTGATTCAGCCCAAATTTAACATTTCCTTCCAGGATGAAGCAGGTCCTTCCTGATATCTCATTCCAGGGAGAGTTGAATCCTTCCTGGTACGTGAAACCAACCGATGCAGAGGTCATTTTGGAGGAAAATCCTCTCAGGATGGATCCTACACCATGTACTTCATTCCAGAGAGAGTTGAACACTTCCTGGTACGTGAAACCGAAAGATGTGGAAATTATTTTAGAAGAAAATCCTCCCATGGTGGATCCATTTAAAGTTAAATTGTGTGCATGTGGAACGTGATTTACATAAAATTGTAGTGTGAATGTGTGTGTTTTTAAATAAATAAAAATTTTTTTTTTTTTATAAATGTTACATTCTCAATTTATGGAGTTAATTTATTTCATTTTGTCAACCACTTTTGCAAATTCAAATATAAGAGTTTTTCTCCTTAATTCTTTTTTTACATTTTAACAATTTATTAAATTTTGCTTATTTGATTCGTAGAATTTATTCAATAATTAACTTTATTTCTCTAAATTCTTTTTATTTATTTCATTTAAAATTGTTAACTTTTGTGATTTAGTTTCTAAATATTTCTATTGTGTTGAAAGTATGAGGTAAAAACGATAAAACATACATAACTTTTACAGGGTTGCTGCGCTTTCGCTGATTTGTAATTTTTTTGACAGTTTTTTTTTTTAAAACTACACTTATTATTTACCACATTAAATCTATTACATATATTTAGAAATTTCGGTAATTGTGAAATTAATCAAAAACATCTATTATTATTTTTTTTTTATAGGAATTAAAACTTTCAAACATTTCACATTAAAACATTTTAAAATTCAATAACGTAAAAGAATATTATTATAAAACATTAATATTTTATATTATAATTATTCGAAAATTCTTCAAAAAATAGAAACTTCAAATATTTCAAAAGAAATCTATTAAACTTTTAAAACAACAATTTCACACAATTGTTTGCTAAAAGTACGAATATTCCGATTTATAAATATTTCAATTTTTAAATTTTATGAAAATTCAATTATTTAAATATAAAAATAAATAATTTATTGAATAATTGCATGTTTCTTAAAACTGAATTTTCATTAAGAATTTTATTAACAAAATTTTTTTTTTTTATAATTAAATTCTTTGCACGAAAGCAAATAAGAATTTTTAAGAATAATTATATTTTTCGAAGAAATTGTATTAAAATCGTATTTAAAAGTACTTGAAATTCTGCGATGAGTTTTAATTATATTAATTGGAAAATAATTGAATTACTAAAAATAATTTCATTATTCATAAAAATAATTGAATGCTTGCGTACAAAATACTTAAAATCCTTTATAATGATTGAATTCTATTGAAAATTCTATTAAGTCAGCAGATATAAAAATATATAAACATTATTTATTTATTATATTTTAATTATAGAAAGTGAATTTATCATTCGGCAGTAAAATATTAAAGTTTTTTTTTTTTAAAGGTTCTGTTTTTTTTTGTTCTTCAATAATTTTGAAATTATTAATTAATTTCGAAAATATTTTTCAGATTAGGCAGGTTTCTGCATTAGGACAGCTGTGATGTCAATACAAATGAAACCCACGAGCTTATAGATTTATTTAAGATATTTAATTTATTTGTTAAAATTGATAGCTTCTTTCACTTTTAATTATTAATTTATGTTTCAAAATCTAAGTTCATTAAAATTCTAATAAAAATTTCAGCATAATTGCATTAAAGCATTGTTATAGCTTAAATAGTATGGTTAGTTGCTATTTACTAATATTAAGGAAGCAATTTTTAGTTAATTAATTGTTTAAGCATATTATTTGTTTAAAAGTTATAACGTAATGTTTTCAGGACCTTAATTTTTGTCAAATAAAATTGTTTGTATAAACACAATATAAACAATTTTATTTAAAAGTTATATAATTTTTAGTAATTTATTTATATATTATTGTTAATTTAGCAGTTTTTAAATAATTTAATTGTTAATTATTAATCAAAGCATATTGTTTATTCATATATATGTGTATCATTATTAATGTATGAAATGCTATTTTACAATATTATTTATTTAATATAAATAATATAATCGGTATAATTTTATTATTAATATTGTTTATCAAATTGCAATGTAATTAATTGATTAGTATTAATTGTTAAGGCGTTAATTAGAGATTTATTGCCAGTATGGTTAATATTATATAGCTTTGTGTTTGTCTTTCATACTTCAAGAGCTATATTTAATTTTAAATTTGAATTGTTTGCCGCTCTTTCATGATGGAAGTCATTAAAGGTTGTTTTCGGTCTTAAAATTGTTGAAATTTTTGCAGATTTTTGAGAATTTCCTCCCTCCTTAGATTTTACATTGTTCTCCGTGTGTAGAAATATTTGGTTTCATTGAGTTTTTCTTCTGTTAATTTTGTGTTCTTTGTATTAGATTTAAATTTCTTTTCCTTCTAATTGCAATTAAGGAGTAGCATAGATATAGTTTTCTTGCTGTGATAATAATTATTATTAATAAGAATAATTGAACGGAAACTATGAAATCATCTTTGATTGTTTATGCATATTATGATTTTTTTTTGTTTATCAATAAATAAAATTAGTTTTAAAGTTTAGTTTTTTTTTATAATGATTTTTTTTTATTGATTAATGACATTTTTACTCATAAAATTATTTAGTTGTTTAATTTTTGTTTTCATCATCTAGCTGATTAATATGGAATTTATTTAATTATTTATTTAATTCTTAGATTTATTTTCGTGTAACGTCTGATTAGTCAGATGTTTATAAATCACAAGTTATTAATTTTTGGTTACTAATTATTAAATAAAAGAGGAAATAAATAAGGCAACTACTAATTCCTCTAGGTTCCTTTTTTTTTGTTCCTCGAGTACTCCTTTTGGGTATGGTATGTTGTCTATATTTCCTTTTGCAGATGGAAAGAACGGTACCATTTTTCCTTGGCGTAGTGGAGAAAAATTATGGATTTTGTCATCTAAAATTTAAAACTATGTTATTATCATTATTTATGGGCAATTTTTTTTTTTTTTTTTTTTTTTTTTTTTTTTTTTTTTTTTTTTTTTTTTTTTTACATGTCTTTGGAACCTTTGTCCTTTTCATTTGGTGCCCTAAGTCAATCACTATTCTCCACTTTTTCTCACCAGTTTTATAATTCATTTTTGGAATCATAAGCAGTGGTGAGTTGTATGGTGAACATGATGGACCTACAGCTCCTTTTGACTTCATTTTGTCAATGACTTTATCTATTTCTTCTTTTTGGGATGAAAAGAATCTTTGTTTTAAATGTTTTATCAATTGGTCAATTGTTCCAAAGATTTTACCGTGAATATTACCTCTAGCAGCACCTTTTAATTTAGTAAGAATAGATTGAAAATATTGATCGTCGTATTGCTTTGGAATAGTAAATTCAGCATTAAAAATATCTTCAATAAAGTCATTTACTGGCATATTATGCCCATTATAAAAAGGAATATTCATTATACCCTGTTGTAACGCAAAACATTCAGCCATAGAATTTACCATAGTATCATGAAGGGATCTATTAATGGAGGTTGTGAAGGTTGATCCACTTGGTCCTGTGGTTTCATCATTATTATCGTCTACATAATCTTTTTGGTGTTTTCTACGAGGCATTTTGATGTTAGTTTAAATTATTTCGTTAATAATATCAAATGAAAAAGGAAGCCCTAGAACTCCAATAATATCTGAATTGTCGTCACAAATTATCGTTTGAAATTCTATTACTGTATAATTAATACAAACTTTTGTCTCTCCGTGCGTTCGTAAAGTACCGTCTCTCAAAAAGTATTTTATTATACGATCTATTCCTAAAAATGGATTAAGTCTGTCTTCTTTAATGATATTAATAGGTAACGAGGGATCTAATATGAATAGGCCTTCGTTATTTGTAAAGAATGAAGAATTTAATGATAATAGTGGATATAATTCGCTATACTTTAGTAAGAACTGAAAATATGAATTCATTAATTAAATTTTACCGGGAGTATTATTCTCGTATAGGTGTGAGATTTGCTTTATATATATATTTTTGTTTTTTGATATTCTTGAGATTTATTCAAATTAAAATATTTGATGAATTATTGAATTTAATATTTTGATTTATGTACCAAATTCTTAGCCACAAAATTATTGAAAATGTTACAATAAAAAGTGTTGTGAATAATATTATACAATACATGTAATATGTAGTCGATTAGAATGTAAATTTACTAGGATCTGTATTAAGGAAGGGAGATCCTAATATACCTGTTAACTCAGGTTGATTTTGATTAACAAAAGTTTTAAATTTTATTGCTTTATTAGCAATTACTATTTTTGTTGTTCCGGATGTAACGAATGACCCGAAATTTATTGTGTATTTTTCAATTCTCTTGATTTCAGTATCTTGAGTGAGTTTGTTTTCATTTATTAAATTAATATCCAAAGCAGGATTGATTAAAAAGAGTCCTCTATTCTCTATTAAATTTTTAGAAGATATGTGAATTTTCGGATAAATCTCTAAATTGAATGAAATGTTATTAATATGCTCACTCATGAGAAATTTCTATGAGTATTAGAAGAATCTTCTAAATAAATTATTTCTGAAGAAATTAGCTACGCGACGTCTTAATCGTCTCTGAATTGATAATTCACGTCTCCAGATTTCTCTTTCGTAAATGACTGCTATTCTTTCAAAATATCTAGTTTCAAAAATTTGATCCAGAAATGGTGCTCCTAATATACCGATAATTTCTGTATCACTATGAGAATAAGCGTCAACTTCAAATCTCAAAGAAAAATCACTAAATTCTATTATTGTATTTCCAATAGTATGAATCGCACCTTGTCGAGATATAGTTGAACTATTACGTTCTATGTATACGAATGATGCTATTGCTGATTGTTGAATTAAATTTATTGATAAGGTGTGATCTATTAAAAAGTTACCTCTATGTAAATTGAAATAACCCGAAATCAATTCAACGTAAGGGTAATTATGTTGATTATAACTTAGATTTGAAAAATAACTACTCATTTAAATTTTTTTTTTTTATTTATATTTTTATTAAAATTTGGTTGGCTGTGTGCAAGATTAATTGTCTTAGCAAAATTACAATATTTTTGTTACAATTCTTTATTTTTATTTAAAATTTGCTCCGTATTAGTTAATAATTTTTCGAAAAATTTTTTGAAAATTCTTGAATTGAATTAAATTCTCGTACTTCTAATAAATTATCAGTATATTCTACTTGTTTTTGTTGAAAGCGTTTCTGATTTCTTTTTCCTCCTCTATTCCTTGGTTTATCGTTATTATTTTGCATGATCTCAAACTGCAAATAAAGACATTTTGTCTTTGATTATAAGAAAATTTAAATTATTGTTAAAGTAGTATGTTTGATTATGGATTTTTATTAAGGAAAAAGCCTTTACTTCTTTAAAGTTAAAATTCGCCGATCGGCGTAAAAATAACTCTAAAGTAAGCCTCAAACTTAACAAAATTTAGAAAAGCTCTTTATTTTAACAAATTCGCCGATCAGCGTAAAATGATAAAATCAAGAACTTGTGTTTTAATAAAGCTAGTTGCCCTAATAACAAATTCGCCGATCAGCGTAAAATGCCATTAGTAAAATCGAAATTCGCCAAAAGGCGTAAGAACGATTTTATACAACTTGTTCTTTTATTACTTAAAGTGATTGTTGTATAATGTGTTGTGTAATTAATAATTTACTTGAAAAGAATGTTGTTAGAGCGTCAGTTAAATTGTTCTTTATTCTAAGTGTTGTAAGTGTTTAACTTGCACCTTGTAGAAGGAAAGAATAGTGTTTCGTATAACTCCGATCCGCGAGCAGAAACTAACAATTCTAAGTGTTAAAACTGACAACTTGCACAATAACCGAGTACAACGCGCACTGAATTGCCGGTTAAAGAAAGAATAATTTGAATTATTAATTAACTCTCCTAAGATTTTGATAAGTTATTTTAATTTTGAATTTAATATTTTGTAATGGAAAATATTATAATTGTCTAACAAAAGTGACGAATCCCACCGCTGCCACCAAATCAGCTGTTACATCCCGAGCAGAAGGCGAGTTTGATAGGTTAGGTTAAATAATTTTGGAGGAATGGTAGGCTGATTATGGTCAAGTTGGTAAAGCTTGACCTTTATTTTTAAGTAGGATCGTTTGTACTTGTCAAAACTACGGGTTTTGAGCTACAACAACAATAAATATTCCCTTTTAACAATGTTTATTAAATATTCAAATAATGTTTACAAAATTATACAATTGTTACTTACTTTTAATTACAGGTTTATTCGTAGATTTAAATTGAAGCGCTGGTCGATATTAGTTTGGTTTTCAGAACGTTGTTTCAATTGAATGAAACTGAGAAAGTTTGTTATGTTACACTTATGTAACTTTCACAACTTTAGTGTTTTTGCAATTGTTTCAAAGAATTAATACCGTTTCTAAGTGTTACTAATCGTTACTTGCACCTAATTATGGAAAGAAAACTCGTTTCTAAGTGTAAGAAAAGCAACTTGCACGATAATCGAGTACAACGCACACTGAATTGCCGATTAAAGAAAGAATTGGTAGTTAACTATAATTAATGAAACTTCATATGCAAAATACGACAGTAAATACATTTAAATTATTGATTCTAAGTGTTAACTTGCTTTTCTTGCACCTTTAATGGAAAGAAACTTGTTTCTAAGTGAAAAACAAATGTAACTTGCACGATAACCGAGTACAACGCACACTGAATTGCCGATTAAAGAAAGAATACAATAATTTTTAGTATAACTGAAGGGTCGCTCTACAATGGTTACAGGTCTATAAAACCGCACTGGAACTTTTGACAATTTGTGTTAAAAAGCTTTGCCTTATATACTATAAAATTATTAAAAAGTGGGAGAGTTTGTAGACAATTATGGGGGTAAAAGGTGTCAATTCTTTAGAATAATACTTATTCATTATAATTCTATTTATAATTGAGAAAAGAAGAAAGAATGCGATTTCGACAAATGATCTAAATATCTACCTCAATTATGGAAAAAGTGAAGCTAGAGTTACAAGAAGTGATTCACAGAACTCGGGTTGCGTAATGAGGTCATAGCGGCTGAGTGCGAGCTTGCGTGAGTCACTCCTTGACTCAACGCATTGTTTCTTATTTTTGTCAATTTCTATCTCTGGTTTTGTTTTTTAATCATTATTCTAATATGTAGGACGAAGTATAGAATTTCAGTTATAACTTCTATCTCAATTTCGGAATATTAAATGCTTTTATCGTGTTTATTATATGTTATAAAAATAGTTACATCGCAGTTACATAAACAGTTTCTTAAAATGTACCTGGGATGTAACACCCCGCCTCAGATCCAATTTTTTTTCTACATTTATTAAACATACTAGTGTCAGGAATCATAAGAAATTATTTTCAACTGGAACCAGGTCGGGGAGGGTAATAATTTTGATTTTTTGTCGCGGATTTTTTAAAAAATCCGAAAAATCCGTGCCAAAAAATCAAAATCGTTGCCTTCACCGACCTGGTTCCACTTGAAAATAATTTCTAATGGCTTCTAATATTAGTATCTATAATAAATGTGGAAAAAAAATGTGGATCTGAGGCGGGGAAATTGTTACGTTTTATAATTTTCGACGAACAAACGTTGGTAACTTCAGTTTCATTTTTACATTAATAAAGAAAAAAATTAACAACAATTTTGTTTATAAAGAAAATAATTTTTTTCCTTTTTTATCATTCGTAGAATATCTTTAGACGTATTTTCTTTTTTGGTACATTGAAAAATATTTAAAATCATCTGAATTATCGCGAGCTGAAGTGAAAAATGTCATTACACGCATAAAAAGGGTTTGCTGTGGCAGCGAACATTTTGCTGCCACAGCAAACCTTGTTCGTTGAAATAGGGACAGCGAACAAGTTCGCTGTGAGATCAAACAAGTTGGCTATGACAGCAAACTCGACTAAATTTTTACTAATGTTTGCTGTCACAGCTAACATGTTCGCTGCCACTGCAAACTTCTTAGCTGTGGTAGCTAATTTTCAAAGATTTCACAGCAAACATCTGTTTACTGCTGCAGCTAATTTCTTTTTTTCCGTGTAAATTTGCAGTTTTCAAAAAATCAATTTTTCTCAAATATTTCGAAAACGGTAATAGATACAAAAAAATTTCATAAGAAAAAAATATGCGCAATGAAATTTTCTATAAAGATGTATATTTAAAATGTCTAAATTCAGAAGTTAAATTTTGAGTGTCCAGGGGATTTCGATTTCGGCCGAGAAAAATTTACGTGCCCTTCTACGATCTAGGTGCTCAATTGTCGATAATGTAGAAATCTGCCTTGACAGTCTAAAATAAAAAAAAACAAAATTTATTTCTTATAAGTAACACAACCCAAGTGTAAAACTAGGATCGAGTTCTACCTTCGACCATTTTTTAGAGAGTCAAAAAATATTTTATACGTTGTTTTTTATTTTGACAGACATGGTATTTTAGGGGTTGAAAATAAAAAAAACCCTCAAATGTGTATGTAAAATTTTAGTTTAGAACATTTTTTTAAATTCAGCGGATTCGCTTGAAACTCGTTATTCGAGGGTTTTTAGGGTCTCTGATTACAAATATGGTGTCCGAATTACAAAATTAAAAATGGCGGATCTAATATAAAATATAAATACCCCCAAGTAAAGTGTTTCAAGCGAATCAAATAAATTTTTTTAAAAATCATCCTCCATATTGGATCCACCATTTTGAATTTTGTAAATTGGACACCATATTTGTAATCAGAGACCCCAAAAACCCCCGACTAATGAGTTTCATGGCCAGGATCGTCGAATTTCGGCCAAAAATACAATTTTTCAACTTTCAAATATGCACAAAAGAATTTATCCACAGTATTTAATAGTAAATAAGAAATTTATTGCATAAAGGATTTGTTAGATAATAAAAAATTGTGTCTTCTAGAACTATTTAAAGTTTAACATTTAAGATAAAATAATTAAATGTTTTTGATTGAAATACTTAATATATCTAGAAATAAATTAAATATTTTTGTATAAGTATACTTATGAGAAAAAATAAGTATACTTATTTTTTCTCATCAACAGATATATTGAAGTAAAAAAACCTATAGTAACTTTAAAAAAATAAAATTTATTAAAATGTAGCTCCATTGAAGTTAACAAATAGTGGATTTTTCAATAGAGTGCCGACTTTCAGTTAGTCGAGCTCCTCCGAGCAGCATAATATTTGGAAAAGCAAGTTATAGAACGATTACTCAGCATGTCTACTTTGACGCAAATATGTGCCATTTTGCGCCTTTTCATATTTTTTCAATATAACAACAATATTGCAATAAACATAAATATATGCAATAAATATATAAAGACAATTTTCAAAATTAATCAATTATGATGAACAGTGGTATTTAACGGTTTTCTGTGTCGCTGATTACGAATCTGATGTCAGATTTCAAAAATTCAAAATGGCGGATCCAATATGGCGGACATAAAAATTTTAAAATCAATAAATTTGTATTGAACATAGGTATCTATGGGTTTTTTGGGTCGCTGATTTAGTATCTGATGTCAGATTTCAAAAAATCAAAATGGCGGTTATAAAAAATTTTTAATTAATCAATTTCAATGAAGCATAGGTATGTAGAGGTTTTTCGGGTTGCTGATTACGAATCTGTTGTCAGATTTTAAAAATGTAAAAATGAGCACTGTGTTTCTGAAATCAGATTTAGATATGAAATGGAGTGTTTACCTGATCCATGGAAATAAAAGCAGATTCTCCAATAGAACTACATGCGCACCTGATATACCCACGCGATAAACTATATGTAAACCTATAAGTAAACATCAGGTGTAAAAAAACCAAAAAAACTAAAAAATTTTAAAAATCTAAAAAAAATACAAAATGGGATCTTTACTTGTAACCTCCTCGTGGTAGATCCTGGAAACTACAGTACGTTTTATTTTTGCAGGCTAATAACAGGAAATTTTTTTTTATTTTCTGAATTTTATACACGCAGAGAAATCTGTTGCAAATAATGCATAGAGTAGAGGTTATGAATATAGCATAAGCACTTACTAGCGAAAAGTATAAGAGGTCCGCCTGAATATCAGTCGACTAGTTTTGTTATCACCAAACTTAAAAACTCCCAAGCAACAAATTGTAGGCGAATCTCATCCAATCTAAAATCTACTTGAATTCTTACATTAGATTCGTAATCAGCGACCTAAAATATCCCTAGATACAACGTTTCACAAAAATTGATTAATTTTAAAAATTGTATGTCCGCTATTTTGGATCCCCCATTTTAAATTTTTGAAATCTGACATCAGATTCGTAATCAGCGACCCAAAAAACCCATAGATATCTATGTTTAATTCAAATTTATTGATTTTAAAATTTTTACGTCCGCCATATTGGATCCGCCATTTTGAACTTTTGAAATCTTACTTCAGATTCGTACACTGAAAAAAAAATTTAATTGATTCAAATATCCATTTAATTGACTATTATCAATTAAATATTTATTTGAATCAAATAATATTTATTGGAGTCAATTAAATGGTATTTGAACCAATAATTTCAGTATTTGAATCAAATACCATTTAATTGACTCCATACATTATGCCAAAAGTTCCATTATTTCCGGTCATTGCAACCATTTTTTGGTAATTTTTACAAATGTGGGTCTCTCCGTGTACGCTTTAAGGCACTTTGTTTGCTCCTTAAATAACCGAATAATACAAAAATCTCGAAATTATTTCTTCTACTTCACCAGAGAATTGAAGGAAAAATAATATATATAGATGTCTGTAATTTCGAAATAAAACTCAAAAATACCACCAATTGTTCAATAAAAACTGTTGATAAACTTGCAATAATTAAAAGATCTAAAATTTATTTTTCGCCATCTATATCAATTTTTCGACAAATCAATTTCAGAATTAGTTCAACAAAAGGGCATTTTTATTGATTCTTTTTGCTCCAAAAGAGTATAAAAAGTAATAACTAATCATTTGACAACAATATTAGTCGCGTTTTTAATTATGACACTTCTAGAATAAAAAATAACTGACTGACTTTTACTATCAAAGTATTTATTTGTTATACTAATTCAAATTTAGAGAGCAAATTAAAAAGAAAATCGTTGTACCACTCTTTAGATTTCAAATAATATACAAAACATACTAAAATTCCAAAAATACAACAAAACCTATACTATGGTAACGCAAACTTTCGAAAAGACCTCCACTCCAAAAATTAAGAACGCTGTCATGTCAAAAGTACCAAAAAGAATAAATTCCTAAATACTCTCAAAAATTCCCACACAAATATACATATATATAGATCACGTTCCAACAAACTCGCCGCAAGTTTTCTTTTACTTTCAACGAGAATGCTTTCCGGAATTTTGTGCGAGAGTATCTCGTGAGAGACGTGGTTGAAATGAAAGTGACTATCGTTTCGGTTTGGAAAACCGCGAGAGAGAATCGAGAATAGGAAATGTCGAAACGGTTTTTCCGTGGTCGATTGGAAAAAGGAAGAGGGGAAAAAAAGAAACAAGAAGGAATAGGGCAGTAGAGAGTGTAAAAGAGAGTCTCTCTCTCTCTCCTTTACTCTTTTCCACTTTTTTTCTCCAAGTAAGAGAGAGAAGAGGAAAATAGAGTAAGAGAGAGCTTTCTCTCTCTCTCTCTCTTTCTTACTCTCTTTCACTCTTCTTCTCTAAGTAAGAGAGAGAAACAGAGTAAGAGCTCTCTCTCTCTCTCTCTTTTCTCTAAGTAAGAGAAAGAAATAGAGGAGAAAAGAGAGTAAGAGAGAAAGGAAAAAAAAGAGAAAGAGTAAAAAGAGAGAAAGAGAGGATTCGTCCGAGTAAAGCTTTGATGCGGGCAGCGTACCGTGCACAGTTGGGAGTTGGGGGTGTCAGGAAATGTGCGATGCCGTGACATTCCCCGACCTAACGGACCCTCCTCTGCCCCCAGACCCCTTGTATTTCCAAACCCCCCACGTTTCCCCTCGCCACCAAATCTAGCAGCCTTCTCCGATAGCCCACGCCCGCACACTACGCCATCCAGAACTCCAACCCACGAACTCACGAGCTCGGGTTCGAGCTTGCCGTTAATCCGTTTATCGCATTACCGCCACTGCCGTTCCAGCGACCCCCGACCATCAACTTCGTCTCTCACCCCCTCACCGCGAATTCAACCCGGTTACCTCATCGTCTACTAACACGCAGGTGGTTCACGAACACGTTCATGAAAGCGAAACACCATATACTGAAAAAAAAATCTGCCTCCCTGCCTGCCTGCCTACGCTTCATCGGTGTGGCTACAATTTTGTCACGCACTTCACTCCCAACTTTCATATCAATACCACAATTCTGTGTATACACGCTATACTCATGCACTTACACACACACACACACACAACCATCATTCGAGTATTTTTCATTTCACTAATTCAACACATTTTTATTCCACTTTAAAGAATAGAATTCTTTTCCAATGATTTTTCTCGTTTTCACAAAATTTTATAGATTTCGATCAGAAATTATATATGATAACTATAACGCGCAGTACTAATGATAATCCACTGGGGAAAAACAATTCTTTAAACGTAAATTAGTAAAAAGTTGTTTGCTAACTATATTTGATAAAAATTACTGTATCAAATCTTAGAATTTTCCACTAAACCTTTAAGAAAACAAAAAATAAAAACAAAACAAACAAGAAGGAACAATTAGATGGTAGGAACAATTAAATGAAGTAAATTTTTTCAAAGAATATATAAATAAGTCTATTAGTCTAATATTCTATTCAAAGAATAGACACTCACACTGAATGAAAAAACTAGTAGATTTGACTATACTTTTTAACTACTCTGCGTGATTCAATAGATCCTCACCTGAATTTAATTAGTTGTACTGACTATCATAAAAGTAGTTAAGACAACTGAGAATGTAGTTGGTTGAATGTGATTTAGTAGTTCATTTGACTAACTTTAAAGTAATTATAACAACTAAGATTTTGGTAGTACACTGTAAAAAAAGGGAGTTAAATTTTAACTCCCCAGGGGATTTAATAAAAGTCGCACCCGTTGGGGAGTTGGATAAAGAGAGTTAAAACTTTACACCCAAATGCTAACTCCCAAAGGAATAAAGAACTCGCGCAGGTGTTGATAAAGGGAGTTAGTAAATTAACTCTTTTTTGGAGTTGATATTTAACTCGAAAAATTTCACTCCCGAGTCTGTTAACTCTCTAAATATTTTACAGTGTAGATTTTACTATTTAAAGTTATTCGATAGGCTTTAAGAACATTTTTGTTGTAGAATTAACTATTATTTTGTCATGAAAACTACTACATTAAGTAGTAGATTTTACTACCTAAAGTAATTCGATAAGCTTCAACAACATTTTTGTTGTAGAGTAAACTATTAAAAGTATACACACTAAAAAAGAAGTCTTACTTTCAGCCTATTTTCGAGGCTGAATTAAGGTGGAAAACGGAGTCAGACTTTTTTTCTCGTGTACACTGAAAAAAATTTGGTCGAAATCTTCAACTACTATTACCTAGTTGAGTGGAAAGTTGTTAAATTAATTACTTTTTTAGTTTTGCTAACAATTTTTGTGTAGTTGATTTTACTACTTTTGATGTAGTTAAAGAATAATAGTTCAGATAACTGAAAAAAGTAGTTAAATTACAAGAACAACTACAAAATCTGATTACACCAACTACATTCTTAGTAGTTCTTTTTACTACTTTTCTGTAGTCAATATAACTTTTTAAATTCAGTTGAGGACCTATTGAATCACGCAGAGTAGTTAAAAAGTAGTCAAACCTACTATACATTTTTTCAGTGTAGTTAATGATCTGTTTTATAAAGTAAAAATTAACTACTTAAAAGTAGTAAAATGGAATTATTTATTATTATTTATTAATTGGTGGATTCCACGTCAGTTCAACACACTTATTTTCATGACTTGTTGTGATTTGGCCGTACTTTTGTAAATTTATTACTTTTATAGTGATAAACAACTCCACCAAATATTTTTTCAAAATTTTGAAAATTACCAAAAATATGGCATTTTCAAAATTTTTGTCTTTTTTTTGAAAGTGCTATAACTTTAGTTCTAATTAACCGATTTTGGATTTTAAAAAAAGGATTCCTTTGGTTTTAAGTATATTTTAAGTTAAAATTAATGTAAAAAAAAAAAAATTTTTTTTTGAAATTTTGAAAAATTAAAAATCCGTTTTTGAAAAAACATAATTTTTAATTTTTTTCAAAATTTTACTAAATGTTAGGGCAAATGTGCTTTACATGTCCTGTAAATTTCATCTTGGGATCTCAAAGGGATTCGGAGTAAAAAAATAAAACGTAACCACAAATTACGAACATATGGGGCAAAATTCCTCAACTGCCCAGGTAAAAAAATGAATTTTCTCTAAACTTTGCTAAAATGTTACTATTATTAGTAGAAGTGTAAATATTCATTTTTTTTTTAATTTGATAAAATATTTTTTGAGTTATGGCGTTTCAAAATTTTGATTTTTTTTTAAATATCTTTTTTTCGATTTAATATATTGATAAGTAAAATTAATCACTCCGCCGCTGGTTGTCCACTCCCGAACATCATTGATGTCTTAGATGTGCTAGAAGAAGCGGGTCCACTGCCAAACATCATTGATTTCTTTGATGTGCTGGGAGAAGTGGTCCCGCTGCCAGACACGACTGGCATCATGGACATGTTCGGTAGATCTTGCCGTGGTGGCGGGGCTTTTCACTAAAGGGCAACCAAACAGCAAGAAAGAATGGATTCACAAAATTGAAAGAAAGTACCCCATGTGAGCAGGCCGGGAACCGTAAATCTCACCATCGGTCCCAAGACTGATGCTCAAGTGCGCGCGGATTGTGGGGGCGCACAATTTCTTGCAGTGCCACGGGTGATCGTGGAAAGATTTGATCCACAGAACATCGTGGAAGGAGAAAGAATAAGAAAGGGAAGCGCGTCGAGCCTTCTGAGTGTGTCAAGCTGCAGTAGCGGAAAGACCGTGCATAGCGCTATCCACTCAGAAGTAGACAACGAGGCGATAGAAGAGACTCGCGAGATATGCTCGCGGCTTAGAAAGGAGGAGGCGACTTGCCTCGACAAAATGAAGTTGAAGGTCGCAAAGATGATAAAATCTTGCGACATTCAGAAGAACGTCAACAGGACGGTAAAAGATGGACTCAGAGCCATCGAAGTCCTGTTGAAAGAGGCAAAAGTAAAGCATGTCGCAGCCGATGAGTCGGACTTCGATTTAGCATGCGTTCTCAGCGGTGCGGAGTGTAACTGCAAGGACCGTAAGGAAAAGAGAGAGCGTTCCTATAAGCGTAATCTCAAAAGCGTCCTAAGAGATGCTCAAAAACGGAAGCGAGAGGGTGACAGTCCAGGGGAGACTCGAACCTCAACCGATAAGAGGAAAAAGGAGGAAGCTCCTCCAATGGAAACGGAAGTACCAGATCCAAAGATTCCTCAAATGGAAAGAATGGGGTCAAAAAGATCCGCAGTTCTAATCCGAGTCGGTCAAGGATTAACGTATGCTGACGTTCTGAGTAAACTTCGCAAAGAGGTCAACCCGGACGACTGCCATACGAGAATAGTAGCAGCAAAAGCTACAAAGAAGGGAGGCCTTCTAATTAAGATCAGAGGAGGCTCCGACAAGGGCGCTTTCACCGCTGAGGTCACCAAAGCGGTTGGAAGCATGGGTAAGGTGCAGTCATTGGATCGAAGAGTTACACTCAAGATCCGTGATTCGGATTGCCTTACCCAAGAAGCCGAGGTGCAACAAGTGTTGTCGGAAGCGATAGGAAAGCCAGGATGCAGGAAAGTGACGGTCTTAGGACCCAACCGCCGAGGGATGAAGCTCGCGGTTGTAGTCACCAACCCGGAAGGGGCGAACAGGCTGGAGAAATTGGGACATGTAAAAATTGGTTTTATGTGTTGGCCAATTAAAAAAATTGGAAGAGAAGCAGGCGCAAAACGCCTACATCTAGGGTTTCGTTGCATTTAAAAAGAAAATCCTGTTTTCGTTATCATAAACCATTGTGGTTAAGACTGACTGACTGATTTGGGATCTATAGTGCCCCAAATTTGGGATCTATAATGCCCCAAATTTGGGATCTATAGTGCCCCAAATTACGACGGACAGACGGACGGACGCCAAAGTGAAACTATAAGGCTTTCGGCCATGGGCCACGAAACCCTAAAAAGAGTAATGGTCGTCCGGTGTCATCGATGCTTGGGATACGGTCATATTGGAGCGAAATGCCAGAAGGTGGACAGATCGGCTGCGTGCTTTAAGTGCGGTGAAGCCGGTCACAGGTTCTCCAACTGTAAGAAGAGCCCAAGTTGCTTTTTGTGCAAGGAAAAGTTTGGCAATAAGGTGTGAACCACCCATATTGCAGGCAGCGGAGGATGCGGAGTCTTCAGGACAGCCCTTGAGGAGGCGAAGAAGACTCTCGCAAGAACTAAAAGCAAATAAGAAGTATTAAAAGAAGCAAGTCGAGAACTTCGTAACCTCGGTTATGTCGAGGAAGGATCTCGACGGCCGCCAAAAAGCGTGATTTAAACAGCTTTTAATTTGTTTGTTGGTTTTTATTAATTTATTTTGTGATTTATTTGTCCTTATACATTTTTTTTAATTTTTTTTTTATCTTTTGACTTTTTACACTTCTTAAAAAATTTGTTTTTTTATTATTGTTGTGCTGTGAATTCCGCTTGGACTTTGTAATAGTTTTAATCATTTTTTTAACTACGGACGCAGGAGAACCGCAGAGAAAGGGAGAAGGCCGCATCAGCGACAGAGTTGGAGCGCCACCCTCGAAGGCTAAAGTCTTACGACAGTTCCGAGGTAGGGTAAAGGGCTCCAGAAGAAGGGTTACGGGTTTTAGTTGGTCGGGCTGGTAGTAGGTCGCCAGTTTATTAAATTTATTATAACATTTATTTATTTATCTTTTTTTTAATATTTCCTTTTGTTTCATTGTACCAACCCCACATAACCTTGGCGTGCGGAATCCAAGGTATCTGTAGGCAGATTTCCCAAAAGTCCCTAGGCAAAAAAAAAGTAAAATTAATCAAATTTAAAGTATGAATAGTGATTTTTAAAGGGGTTTTCACGGGCTATAAGCTGGTGACCTTTTTTCTATGCGCCATGTAAAAATCAGAGTGGGACCATGAGACTTCAAAAAGTTCCGTGATCCCACTCTGATTCTTACATGGTTCATATGAAAAAAGGTAAGCTTTCGATTAAGATAGGTTACAAAAAATGAAAAACACGATTTTTGAGATACAGTAGAACTTGGTTAATACGATTCTGTAGGGACCGCACTAAGAATGCGTCTTATGCGGGAAAACGTATTAGGTGGGATATAAAATGTATGTCTTTAATTGCAGGGACCACCATAAATAAGCGTCTTAAGCGGGAAATCGTATTAAACGGGATCGTATTAACTGGGTTCTACTATATATTGAAATTAAGAATTTGACCTTGAATTTCAAAGTCAAATTGACAAAAAACAACTTTTTTTCAACACCAGCTTATAGCCCGTGAAAACCCCTTTAAAAATCACTATTCATACTTTAAATTTGATTAATTTTACTTATCAATATATTAAATCAAAAAAAAGATATTTTCAAAAAAAAATCAAAATTTTGAAACTCCATAACTTAAAAAATATTTTATCAAATTAAAAAAAATGAATATTTACACTTCTACTAATAATAGTAACATTTTAGCAAAGTTTAGAGAAAATTCATTTTTTTACCTGGGCAGTTGAGGAATTTTGCCCCATATGTTCGTAATTTGTGGTTACGTTTTATTTTTTTACTCCGAATCCCTTTGAGATCCCAAGATGAAATTTACAGGACATGTAAAGCACATTTGCCCTAACATTTAGTAAAATTTTGAAAAAAATCAAAGATGATGTTTTTTCAAAAACGGATTTTTAATTTTTCAAAATTTAAAAAAAAAATTTTTTTAAACTTTTTTTTATATTAATTTTAACTTAAAATATACTTAAAACCAAAGAAATCCTTTTTTTAAAATCCAAAATCGGTTAATTAGAACCAAAGTTATAGCACTTTCAAAAAAAAAAGAAAAAATTTTGAAAATGCCATATTTTTGGTAATTTTCAAAATTTTGAAAAAATATTTGGTGGAGTTGTTTATCACTATAAAAGTAATAAATTTACAAAAGTACGGCCAAATCCTAACAAGTCATGAAAATAAGTGTGTTGAACTGACGTGGAATCCACCAATTATAATTATTATTATTGAAATTTATTTTTTCACAACTACTTTTTTAGTAAACATGTTTACTAATTTGAATTACACCCAGATAAAAATGTTACTTAAACCAAATATAATTTATTTGAGTTCAATAAAAGTATATGTGTACACGGAGAAAATTTCTTTCGTAATGATTACAATAGTCTATATTACAGCTCGGATATGTGACCACTTTTTGTAATGATTATGAAAACTATGTAATTTATTAAGAATTTAGTAGGAGCGATTACTATAGTTACTTTAATGAATCCAAACACTGTATTAATCGTGTTGAAATTTATTTTTTGGAATCATTAATAGTTTAGATGTACAGGTTCAGAAAGGGTACTGTAGGCATTCACGCAGAGACTTGTTATAATTACAATAGTCTACGTTAGAAAGAAATCTTGGATTCTGTTCACATTTGCAGCGGTCTGAGGGAATCAGTGATACAGACTGTAGTAGCCTTTACAACAGGACTATTGTAAAATAAGGTGACCGCGGCTGCCTTGCCTTCTTTATTTTACTATAGTTCTTCGTAAAGACTACTATTGCTATATTTCTGATTACAAATGACTGTTGTAAAGTAAAAAAGAGAATTTTCAACTAAAATAATTTTTTTTTGTGATTTATGACTTGCGTAAAAAACGTAAGTTACCTAATTAGTGCAATTTACAATAATTCGTCCATTACGTAACTTAAGTTATTTACGTAAGTGCAACTTACGTTATTTACGTAACTTATATTTTTACGTAGCATACATTATTTACGCAACTTATATTTTACGTAACTTGCGTAAGTTATGTAACTTACGTAAGTTGTGTAAATTATATAACAATTTATACAGGCAAGAAATCTTTTACCTTCGGTGCGTGTGTTAGAAAAAAAAATTTTCACTATGGAAATGTAATAAAAAATAGACCTTACAATGTTAAAGACTAACAATGAACAATAATTGTATTAATTATTGAGAACGAAGTGATTTTTTTACATTTAAAGGGTATAAGTCTTTCTCGCAAGCGGTGAACTTTCATAGCAGTTAGTATATAAGGAAGTTTAAGTCATGTATAAATATGTGTAAATAGCGATCATTATTATGTTATGCGTTTAGTTTTTAAGTTAGATTTATGTACTTAGGGTTTAGTGAAATTGTCTAGTTTAATAATATAATTAATCTTGAAGTGGGTAGTCTTGGAAGAGTGAAATTAATGTGCAGTACATGATTAGAAGTCATGAATTACAAAAAAATTTTATTTTAGTTGAACATTTTCTTTTTTAACTTTACAACAGTCATTTGTAATCAGAAATATAGCAATAGTAGTCTTTACGAAGAACTATAGTAAAATAAGAAGGCAAGGCAGCCGCGGCGCGGTCACCTTATTTTACAATAGTTCTGCTGCAAATGTGGATTTGACGCTATGAACTCAACTTAAGATGGAGATATCAATACTGTGAATAGTACTTAACATTCAATTTATGTTAACGAACTTTGGTTTAGTTTCATGAATTCAACATGGAATCAGTATTGTACGTCCTTTTTCGAAGTACATATATAGTTTTGTTTGATTTCAAAAAGATTTAATTAAATTTATTCTGAAATGTGAGGAGTACATTCATAGGGTAAAGTCGGTCACGGGAACTCGGGGTAAAGCCGGACACTTAGTATATTTTAACAAAAATAAAATTTATAACTTGTTAAATCAAAAATTGTAACCACATTTCTCTTTCTCTTAATAAAATATAACATTATTTAAATCCATGGTTGTAATTTATGAAACCTATATATTTATTATTTATTAAACCAATATTTAATGTTTACAGAACTCATAATTTATCAACAATAAATCATACTTAAGTCGGGAATAAGACGAATTTTAATATTTAAAAAATAAAACTGTTCCGTTTTGGAAAAATCAAGTGACCGAATTTTCCCTGAAAAATTGTGATTTTGAAACTTGGTATATATATATATATGAATTAAAAATTATCTATAAGTATCTAAAACTAAAAATGATAAATCAAAAATTCTTTTTTATTTTGGTAGTAAAAATGATAAGCTTTCAAATATAAATTAACTTGGATTTAGAGAATAATTTTCTAGATTTTTACCTATGTGACCAAAAATGATGTTACATTTTATATTTAAAAATAGAAAAGTAAGAATGTAAAGTCCAAAAGAGCATTTCAAATGATTTTCCATGACAGTCGTACTTTCTGGAAAACATGAATTTTTCAGTCTAGGAGAATATTATTTATTGTTAATGTTCTAAACGAAGACCACATGTACGGAAACAGAGACTTGTATATCAAAGTAAATTAGTTTGTTAGGGAATGATTGTACATACAAAAGACAAAAAAAATACTGAAATTAAAAATAACTTATTCTAATATCTATTTTAGACTATACCTTAAAACAATATTTTTCAAAATATATTCGAAGAAAAAAATGTTTGTTTAGAAATAATATTTTTTTATCTCATGACGTAACACAAAGTAGATTGTTGTAATGTACATTGTTTTATGGTACGCATATGCATGCTCTACATGCGTTACGTTTCATGTCCCCAAAAACCATGAATTCTCACAATCAGTTAAAACTTTCCGCATAAAAAAGAAATTCAAACGAATATATTTCTAATTTAAAAGTTATTTTATAATAACTTTTAAATATTATCATACATACAAACGAAAGAAGTAGAATTTTATTTCGTTTATCGTTAAAAACAAAAACATCTATAAATTAAACATACATTTAAATTATTCAAAACAATTAACAATTATAAATTATAATAAACTTTATTTAATAAAAGAAACTTTTTTTAAGGGACAATTATTGCCACACCTTTTCGGAAATAAACCCTTTTTTAAAAAAAGTGTCCTTGTTGAATAATTAATAAATTATTAAAATTAATAATTTGGATGCCATTAAATTTGAAGAACATTTTCTTTTTTCAAGGGAAAGTCATACTTTATATTTCATATAACCGTATTGCTGTACCACACGTTTTCGAAAATAAGACCTTTTTTAAAAAACGTGCCCTAATTGAATTAATGAAATTGATAATTACTTAATTAAATTAATAATTTCAATTTGACAAAACATAATATTTAACAAAATTTTAGTCTTTTAATAAAAAGAAGTGAAAAAAATTCTGATGATTTCTATTTGTCATTACAATTTTGAATTATTTATAAAATAAAAATAATTATACCTATACTTTATAATAATCGTAAGTTTCCTTTCCGTTAGAAAATTCTTTGCATTCATTTGTTTGTTTTGAAAATTAATTTTTGTGGGTTATTGTCATTTTTTTCATTTAAAAAAAAAACAAAAAAAATTTCTTTCCAATAATTTTATGCAACTTCTAATTTAAATAATTGAATTGATGAAAATTTTTATTATTCATGAAAAGAATTTTTAATTCTTACGAAAATTTTTACAAACCATTTTTTAAATAATTGAATTCTGTTTGGAAATTTTATAAAAATATTAGATATTGAAAATCATTGAATTGCGAAAAGTTTTTAAAGATAATTTAATTTTTACAAAGAATTCTATTAAAAAATTTGGCAATAATTGAATGTCTGTGGGAAATTTTATTAAATATTTTTAAAAATAATTGAATTATTGCAAACGATTTATTAGAATTTTTTAAAATAATGGAATTTACAAAAAGAAATTTATTACATACTTTTAAAAATAATTTAATTATTATGATGAATATTGTTATTCATGAAAATAATTGAATTTTGAAAAGAATTTTATTAAAATACCTCAAAATAATTGAATTTTCGGAAGTAATTTTCTTATTTATCGACATAATTGAATTCTTAGAAAAAATTTAATTAAAATTGTATTTAAAACAATTAATTTCTTTCGAACAATTTTATTAAATTTTTGAAAATAATTATTCAATTCTTCCAAAAAATATAAAAAAAACATTTTTTTAAATAATTGATTTTTTCGAGGAATTGAAATTAAGTTTTTAAGAATAATTACATTTTTTGAGCAATTCCTGTAAAATTGTATTAAAAATAATTGATATCCTGCCATGAATTTTATTATTTATGAAAATAATTGAATAATTGCTAGGAATATTATTATATTTCTCAAAAATAATTGAACTACAGAGAAGAATTTTATTATTTTTGAAAATAATTGAATTATTGCGGAAAAGTTTATTAAAATGTTTAAAAAGAATTCAATTTCTGTGAAAAATTTTATTATTTTTAAAAGTAATTGAATTCTTCATAAGAATTTTATGAACATTGTTTTAAATAATTAATTTTTTCGAAATATAATAAATATTATGAAAATTTTATTAGTTTAAAATTTAAATAATTGAATTCTTGTGGAAAACTTTATTTGTGAAAATAACTGAATTTTTCGATTATTAATTTAAAATATTAATAAAAATATTTGAAATTCTTCGATGAGTTTTATTATTTATGAAAATAATTAAATTCATGCTTAGAATTTAATCAAAATTTTTTTAAAAAATTGAATTTTCATAAAAAAAATTTATTTTTAGTGAAAGTAATTGAATTATTGTGAAAAATAAATTGCATAAAATTTTGTTAAAACCGCTGGCAAGTTGTATATTTTTTTTATAATTTTGATGCTCATTTCATGAACACTTTACTTCCTCATAGAGATAAAAATAATAGAAATATATGAATAACTTTTTATAAATATGGTAAGAGTGATTGAATTTTGGGTCAATAAATGTATTTTTAAATACCCTATAAGATAGTTACAATAATTTAATAGTTAAACAAAAATTTTCAAACAAAAATGTTGAGAGAATGTCATTTTTCACAATTTTTAGTTTTTAAAATACCAATAATTTCGAAATTTATTATCGAAGTAGGTTCAAAAATAGGTCAATCGAACCGTTTTTTGAAGCTCTACAAGTCAGTAACGATAATTTTAAGATTACTTCTACATTTTTCAACAGAATTTTCAAAAAAGTCTTATTTTCCAAAATTTTGAATTTTTAAAAGTTTAATATCTCCTGTTAATATGGACGAAAAATGTTCAATTAGGGCTCAAAAGTTGCGTCTAAAAAAACTCTACAAAATTATGTAAAAACATTTATAGGTGTCCTAACATTTTTTTAAAGTTATGGGCAAAAAACGTTTTTTTGCAAAATTAAAAATCAAAAAAAAATTTAGTTAAACTTTATTAATATATCAGAAATTACTCTCACTTTATGTCCGCAGGTGAGATTTACAATTTAAAAAAAAATTCAACCCAAAAGCTCTTCATGATTTCGAGATATTTATGAAAATGTGATGTTTACACACACACATACACACACACATACGGAATGACATTTTTTAAAAATGTCATTTTTGAAATCCTGAGGTCAAATAACATAAAGATATGTCAAAAAATCGAACTCGAAAAATGTTGGTATTACAATACTTCCTCTATGAGGAAGTAATAATTGATTATTTCGAAATTTTTTTGAAAATTAGCGAATTAAAAGTAGTGGAAATTCTCTCAAAAAAATATTATTTATATTCTTTGTTCAGAAAGTTGAATATATAATAATTTTTTTACCTTCTGTATTCTTCAGATAATTAAAATTTTCGTAATGAAGATTATTTTTAATTTAGGTATCAAATACCAATTGTTGCGAAATTCAATTTTCCTCGTACAAGAAAGTTGAATTATTTTCAATTTTGAAAATCTGATGTCAAATTTGAAATTAGTATTAAAATTTGTTAAAGTTTTTTTATATACTTTAAAGTTTAAAAATATAATATAATTTGAAAATTTAATTCTAATTAGTTTTTCAGTTATGTGTCATAATAAGTATTTCTTTAAAAATTACTTAAATTAAAATGACTTGAAATTGTTTACAATAAACAAGTGCAATACAACATTCCCGCGCGGATAATTTGGCTAGTAACATAATAATAAAATATATACAATCTATCTAAAGTTAACAAAAAACAAAAGACAACTTCACAGTGTGAGGGACAGAAAAAGTGAATGAATGAAAGAACATTCAAATTATTATAGTTAATTTACATGAAATTAAAAAATTGAATTTACATTTAATATGTTTTAAACAAATAGTGCCAATAAACTGTTAATTAATCACGCTGAAGAGAAAATTTCCATTCCGAGATGAATGAGTCTGGTCGTGGTATATACAGACGTTAAGCATCAAAATTTAAAAAAAAAAACCTCGAAGTGAAAGAGACGAGAAAAAAGTTTCCTCTACACCCCCTTGAGAGAGATTTCGTTGAAACTACACACAACAATATATAGGCAGGAGTGTACAAATACATGGAAAATGTCCTGGATATTTATCAAAGTCACACGCGCGCGCGGGCATACATACGTATATATTCGTACATATATTCGGAAAATGCGCAAATTCAACCCAAAGTAAAATAGGGAAAACTTATTGTTCCCGTTTGAGCGTAATGCACAAAAAAGACTAGAAACGATCGATCGTTCTCGTTTTACCCTTCGCCTCTCCCCTACGACTCTACTTCTCTCTCTCTCTCTCTCTCTCTCTCATTCTCTTTCTCTTTCTCTCTATATACATATAGCCCTTGATATTCCCTCGGGAACGAACCTGTTCCCCGGGATTTCCTTCGTCCAGTTCGATAACTCGGTGAGCTTAAGTGGCCGATTTATGCGTCGTCACGTATTCGTGTGCTTTCGTTTCGTTCGCCTTGACTCGTGGATGGGGTGGTAAACGACCAAACCCTACTTCACAACGTGTGGACGTTTTTCTTTTTCTCTCTATTTTTTCTCTTTTTTTTTTCCTTTTTTTGTTTTCTGTTGCAGAAAAAAAAAGGAGAACGAGAGAAAGAGGGAAACTGGAAAAGGATGCTTTCAAGCAGTTGGACTTGATAACAAGGGGGAGGCAAAAAAAAGAAAGGGTGTGTGTGCACACAAGAGAGGGTGGAGAAGAGAGAGAGAGAGAAAAAAGAAGAACTCTAACTGTTGCACAACCTGTCAAACTTTACAATCCTAAAAATACGAGATGGTCCATTTGAAAAGTAAACGTCAAGTACAGATTTAATACACACAGCGAACAAAAAAAAATTCAAATGATTAAAAGCCGAGATGAGTAACATGTCGAACATTACCATACTTTATACTTATGGTAGATTTATTTATCCCTATTAAAATATGGAAAAAAAAACATTTTACTGCCCATAAATTTTAACTTTCAAACCGAATGTTCCGCTCTCTCAATATTGTAATAAAACAATATAATAAATTTAATGAATACTTTAAAAATTTTATTTATTTATTTTTACGTTATTATAATATTCTAGTCACAAAACCTAAATTATAATGAAATATTCTACTATAACAAATAGTAAAATTTCACTAATTGTTGGTAATTTTCATGGAGAGGAATTTTCCTTTCTTGATCAGTAAAATTTTACTAATTTTTACTCTCTCCATCTGAATTAGTAGACTTCTAGTAACAACTCTCTAAGTTAGTAGAAATTACTATTTATTAATAAATTTTACTAATAGATTAGTAGAAATTACTTATTAGTAAATTTTACTATATTTTATTTAATTTTTATTAGTAAAGTTTACTAATTCAAAAGCTAAAAGTCAGTCACTAATTCAAATTAAAAGAGAAAGATATTAAAATTTCACTAATTGTTTAGTAATTTTCTTTGGCGTCTTTTTTTATTAGTAAAATTTTACTAATATTTTCTCTCTAAATCTGAATTAGTAAACATCTAGTAACAAATCTCTAAATTTGGATTAGTAAAAATATTTACTAATTTAAATTGCTTTGACTTTTTGCTTTTGAATTAGTAAATTTTATTAATAAATTAGTAGAAAATACTATTTATTAGTAAAATTTACTTATTAATTAGTAGAAACTACTATTTAATAGTAAATTTTACTAATAAATTGATAGAAATTACTATTAATTAGTAAATTTTACTAATAAATTAATAGAAATTACTATTTATTAATAAAGTTTACTAATTTAACAGCTAAAAGTTAGTCACTAATTCAAGTTAGTAGGGGAGTGTGTCTAGCAGGGTTGCCACGCTTTTGCTCTTTTCAAATTCCCTGTCTTTTCCAGATTAAAAGACGGAATTTTTACAGGTTTTTAATACGAAAATTATTCGAAAATATCAATGACTTCATTTTTAAATAAATATTTAATCATTTTTATTTTTTCATATACACGGAAAGAAAAAGTCCGTCAATCATTAATAGACTAGTATATTACTTTGAGACGGGACACAAAATCATTCAATGGATAACATACTTTGAGTCACAATCAGTGACGACTTGCTTGCTAAAATTTAGAAAACTGTCATCAATATATAAAACTCGTTCACTAAAATTTAGAAAACTGTCTATTAAATTTTCTATGACTATCAAAAGCATTCAAAAAATTCAACTTCTTTCAGAATTATCCCTAATTTTAGACACTATTTGGTACAGAATGAACACATTTTTTTCGTTGCACAGTTCCGATATTTTATTTACACTCTTAGACGCTTTAGACCAACACATTTTCGCACTTATAATAACTACACGTAGAAACGCACACTTATAACACTTTAAGTTTAGAAGCGAACTGTTCTTATATACCAAATAACAAAATTTTTCACAACTTGTGAGAAATGATTTTGCACTAATAACTACTTTTTAATTAGCGAGAAATATAAAAGAAAATATATTTTCATCGAGGTCAATTTCTAGACGCAATTCAACTGCAAATTGTTAGTTAAGTTAAATATTCACATTACACATAATAGTATATAGGGATATGTATAGCAGACAGCAAAAACACATGGACTATAGAGAAACCGGAAGAAATGCGCATCGGTACACTGCGCAACAATGCGCTAGTGAAGAGCGCCGATTTAGAATACGAGTCAACTAACGTTTCACAAACTTTCACTAATGATTCGTAAACATTCAAACAGCCATTGATAACAATTCAGCATTAAATCTAAAACAATTGGTCACATACTGGCATTCTAATCAATCCATGACTCGTTTTCAATCGTTAAGTAAAGTTAAGTAACCATCAACGGAAAAAGTGTCCCGTCTCAAAGTAATATACTAATCCATTAATGGTTGACGGACTTTTTCTTTCCGTGTAGAAATTAAAATTTTCAAAAATTTCAAATTCAATAACTTATAAGAATATTATTATAAAACATGAAGATATCGACCACTCCAAGTCTTCGACTCGGACTGATCGCTTTCTTCATGTTTTATAATAATTTAAACTTGCTACTTTGTTACTGTAACTTCTTCAAAAATTATTTTTATCATTACGATTATTCATTTCTAGAATTTTCAACTAAAATTCTTCTTCAGGTCAATTTTTTAAAATAATTTTTGAAAAAGTTCTTTGTAAATATTCAAATTCTTTTTTTTACAATTTTTAATTTTATTACATTTCGATTATTCTGACATTCCTTAATTAAATGTATTAGAAATTAAAAACTTTAAATAATTTTTAAAAAATTCCATTAAATTTTTTGAAAAAACTTAATTCTACATAATTTTTAATTAAAAGTATATAAAGTTCAAATTATCAAAGATTTTAATTTGAAACTTATTGAAAATTCAATTATTTCAAAAAATCAACGCTATAATGCTTTCAATAATGAATTATAATCTAAAATTTTAACTGAAATTCATTATTTTTTAAATGAATATTTCTTAGAAAATTCTACGAGAATTCAATTATTTAACTACAAAAATAAATATTTTATTAAATAATTAAATGTTTCTGAAAATTGAATTTTCATACAGAATTTTATTAACAAAATTTTTAATAATTTAATTCTCTTGACAAATTTTAATAAAATTTTTAAGAATAATTTTATTTTTTGAGAAATTTGATGAAAATTGTATTAAAAATAATTGAAATTCTGCCAAGAATTTTATTATAATTTTTGAAAATAATTGAATTTCGAAGAGGAATTTTATTTTTTATAAAGATAATTGAAATTTTGACGAGAATTTTTGTAAATTTTTTAACATAATTGGATTTTTGCGAAGAATTATAATACTTTTAAAAATAATTGAATTTCTGAGACGAATTTTATTAAAATTTCTTTTCAAATAATTGAAACATTAAAAATAATTGAATTTTGACAAATTTTTGAAATTTATTGAATTTCTTCAAAGAATTTTATGAAAATTATTTTGAAGAAATTTAATTTAAAATGTATTGAAAATAATACTTAAATTGTAATAAATAAATTGTAGCAAAAGTTTTTAAAATAATTGAATTTCTTTGCTGAATTTTAATAAAATTTTTAAGAATAATTACATTTTTCGAGGAATTCCATTAAAATTGTATTAAAAATTAAAAATAATTAAAAGTCTGTGATGAGTTGTATTATGTATTTGTGGCATTCCACCTCAAGTGATCCGGCACCAAATTTGAAATGTTTGGGATCAGGTTAAAAGTTTGCACAAACAATAGTCCTATTAGATACAATTAAAAATACCAAAAATTATTAATTTATTTAAACAATTGTAAAATCTAGAGCGGGTCAAAGTTTAAATTTTTTGTCTTACATGCAATATTTGAAAAATTTGTAGTTTCTTTAAAACAAAACGAAAAAATGTTTGTAAATATGGGTTTTTTTAGCTGTTTTTATGCACTTTCTAGTGGTGTAAACAATTAAAAAAAAAATTTTTTTTTGACCTTGAAAAAATTAATTAAAAAATAAAATTTCATTTTTTTATCAAATGGACAATTTTTATTTTTTTTTAATATTTTTTTTCATAAAGCTGAGGTTTTTTCCTAAAAAAAATGTATAGGTCAAAACGTGGGACAAGAACTTTTAACTGGTGAAATTAAGCATTTACTTTTGCAGTGCACCGCCCATGCATGTTGTTGGACTGTGTATGGTTAGTTCTCTCCGCGTCCGCTAGGTATCGACTTTGAAAACCTCTCACTAATGAGATATGACAGCACATGTATAAGTATAGAGGACTGGTGCCTTGAAAAATATTGATTTTATCGTATTTTTGTCGGTAAGTTCGTTTTCTTATTATAAGTTATCTTGTGTCTTGAAAAATATTGATTTTATCGTATTTTTGTCGGTAAGTTCGTTTTCTTATTATAAGTTATCTTGTGTCTTGAAAAATATTGATTTTATCGTATTTTTGTCGGTAAGTTCGTTTTCTTATTATAAGTTATCTTGTATCTTCTTATTCTTTTAAAGAAATTCCTGCAGTTTTTTTTCAATCTGTTCTTTTCAGAACTCTTTTGAATCGTTTCAGTTTTTCAAAGGACTTCGCACTCTTTGTACAGAAATTTGCTTTCGGTCAAATCTTTTGCAACTCAATAGTTTTATAGTTCAAGACCTCCTGAACAAAAAATGTTAATGCCAAAATTAAAAAAAATGTACAGTTTTTGAGCTAGAGTAGCTCAAAGTTACAAAATAATATTAATTAAAGAAACTTTTTTCTGATGTTCCTTTTTTTAAAAATTACTCGAATTAAATAAAAAAAAGTTGCTCGGGGGTTTTTTTAGGTCCTTGATAACAAAATCAGAAGTCAGAATTTCAGAATTCTAAATAGCGAATTCAATATGGCTAAAATTCCAAATGGCGAATTCAATATAGCAAACAAGTTCTTGAAAAATAAAACGAATTAACTCCAAAAACATTGCTTGTGGGTTTTTGGGATCCCTGATGACGATTCTGAAGTTAGAATTTCAGAATTCCAAATAGCGAATTCATTATGGGAAAAATTCCAAAAGGCACATTCAATACAGCAAACAATTCTTAAAAAATAACACGAATTAACTCCAAAAATATTGCTTGTGGGTTTTTGGGATCCCTGATGACGATTCTGAAGTTAGAATTTCAGAATTCCAAATAGCGAATTCACTATGGGAAAAATTCGAAAAGGCACATTCAATACAGCAAACAAGTTCTTGAAAAATAACACGAATTAACTCTAAAAATATTGCTTGGGGGTCTTTGAGGTCCGTTATGACGATTCTGAAGTTAGAATTTCAGAATTCCGAATGGCGAATGCAATACGGCAAACAAGTTCTTGAACAAAATCACGAATTCACACAAAATCTGTTACTCGGGTGTTTTTGGGTTCCCTGATGACGTTCTGTAGTTAGAATTCCAGAATTCCAAATAGCGAATTCACTATGGAAAAAATTCCAAAAGGCACATTCAATACAGCAAACAATTCTTGAAAAATTACTCGAATTAAATAAAAAAAAGTTGCTCGGGGGTTTTTTTAGGTCCTTTATAACAAAATCAGAAGTCAGAATTTCAGAATTCTAAATAGCGAATTCAATATGGCTAAAATTCCAAATGGCGAATTCAATATAGCAAACAAGTTCTTGAAAAATAAAACGAATTAACTCCAAAAACATTGCTTGTGGGTTTTTGGGATCCCTGATGACGATTCTGAAGTTAGAATTTCAGAATTCCAAATAGCGAATTCACTATGGGAAAAATTCGAAAAGGCACATTCAATACAGCAAACAAGTTCTTGAAAAATAACACGAATTAACTCTAAAAATATTGCTTGGGGGTCTTTGAGGTCCGTTATGACGATTCTGTAGTTAGAATTTCAGAATTCCGAATAGCGAATCCAATATGGCTAAAATTCCAAATTGCGAATTGAATATAGCAAACAAGTTCTTGAAAAATAACACGAATTAACTCTAAAAATATTGCTTGTGGGTCTTTGAGGTCCGTTATGACGATTCTGAAGTTAAAATTCCAGAATTCCAAATAACGAATTCAATACAGCAAACAAGTTCTTGAAAAAATCTTGAATTCACACAAAATCTGTTACTGGTGGGTTTTTTAGGTCCCTGATGACGATTCTGAAGTTAGAATTTCAGAATTCTGAATGGCGAATGCAATACGGCAAACAAGTTCTTGAACAAAATCACGAATTCACACAAAATGTGTTACTCGGGTGTTTTTGGGTTCCCTGATGACGTTCTGTAGTTAGAATTCCAGAATTCCAAATAGCGAATTCACTATGGGAAAAATTCCAAAAGACACATTCAATACAGCAAACAGTTCTTGAAAAATAACACGAATTAACACGAGATCAGTTACTCGGGGGGTTCTTGTGGTCCCTGATGCCGATTCTGAAGTTAGAATTTCAAAATTCCGAATTCAATACGGCATACAAGTTCTTGAAAAATATCTCAAATTCACACGAAACATAGGAAGGAAAAGGAAAATGGATAGTTTTTGACATTTAATGGTTGCAAGTGAAAAATCCATAGTTTATGTTTAACAATCAAAAACCATAAACCTTTTTTTATTAATATCACTTATATATATAAATGAAAATAACTTTACATTTGTAATATTACTCTTTAAACCTTGTTTACTGATCTCTCTTTACTCAAATAATAATCATTATACTGAACGTCGACTCATAAACTATTAACATGTTTTAAACTCATTAAGATTCAAAGATTTTTTAATTCAAATAGATAATAAGTTAAAGCCTTTAAACTTTACGCCTACTTTATTGAAGTAAAAAGAAATATTTACAAATATAAACAGTTCTTTGAAGATAAATATAACTTTTAAAGCCTATATGCTTTGAGCCAACTATATTGCTGATCCTCCGACAGAAATAAGAGTTAAATAAGAACAGGATATTAGTTTTTTGTCAAATGAAAGCGCAATCTTTTCTTAATACAAAAATTCGCATTAGCATTTTTCAATCTTTTAGTGTAGACAACATTTACGAAAAATTCATTTATATAGAAATTAATATTCATAAAAAAGCTGCCCTGAAATAAATAAAAAACCCAAAAATAACACTTGATAATGTTCCCCTAAGATTAAATGAAAAGTATGTTACGATTCTTAATGTCAGCTTTTTTCTATTTACACTTTCTTTTACACAATTATTTCTGCAATGTTGTCTTCAGCATCGTTGTTATTCATCACAGGTCTGTTTGCAGCATCTTCAATAATATTTAAAAGACGATTGTCCGGATAATGAACATTAGCCTGATGTCTTCCAAATCCGAGGAACCAAACTATACTGGCAACATGAGCACATGAACCTAGTGTTCGTGCTCCTGATTGACAGGTGCAATAGTAGCCATAAATCGAGTCGTCATGATCATTTCCTTCTTCTCTTCCATCATTGTAGGAAATGAATATTTGGTGTCTCCTTGCATTGCGAAAGCGAGAGTAGAGTCTAATTCTTAAGAAACCTGGTTCATTAAAGTGCTCATCCAATTGAAACTCCTCCTCATTTTCCCTTTGCAATTTATCCTCAATGTAAGACGGGGCTAATTTAATTTGGTATATCCCCACTGTCAAATCTTTTAAATCGTCTTCGGTCAAGATTGGAAAGTCTAAAACATCTAAATGATTTAAACGTCTCCACTGACCATTTCTTAACCAAAGATTATCTACCTCCACTCTAGCTTGAACAAGATTTGGAACTTGTGATCTTTCCAACATTCTACGTGCCAGTTCTTCGTTTGCACCTTCCATAGTGATAAGAGGTCGATATCTATTTAGTATCGCACCAGCGATATTATAAAAGCCAGCAAGATTCTTCGAGTGCGTTATACTAATCGTTTTATTAAAAAATGCGAAAACTGTTTTAAGATGGCCATTTCTTGCTTCAACAAGCCATCTGTTTTTTGTCACAATACGCGAATCGTTACTTTCTTCTGTCGATAGCTGACTTCTTCCAGTCAGAAGAAGAGAAGGCATTCTATGCTGAATACCTAAGCGATTTAAAAGGGCTGTTACGTCGCGATAACCTCTATCTACTATAAGAATATCATTATTTTCCAACCAGTTTCTTATAGAACTAGCGTCTTTTTCAAATTCATTGGTTAAGATTTGTGCGTCATTATTTCTGGCGTCAGCAAAATATGGGCCAAGAATAGACAAAATATATCCATCTGTACCAACAAGTAAAGTTGGTTTCAACAAATGTCTATTCTTGTGTATACTATAAGATTGTCGGAGAACTCTAAAATTAGAACTCTTTTCAATAAAAGCGTAGGTACCGTCAACGATAATAATTGTTTTTTTTTCATCTGGTTGAGGGTTGTAGAGAACGTTAGCGAAGTCCGTAACATGTTGATCAATGAAATCTTGTCGCCTTATAGATTCAAATCCAATATTTTCATTTACAAATCTCTGCATCAATGATTCTCGCACCTTTTTTATCACCAAACTTACATTCTGTCTACTTGAATAGTCAAAAATAATTTTTATAAATCTATCACTTAAGCCATTTCTTAATTTGCACAAGAAATCCAACAAATCTTTTTTACTAATATTTCTTAGCGTGCCATACATTTCGACAGGGTCACAATAGTTATAGAGGTCTTGAAACTGAGCTTTTGTTATCGGTGAAACACAATCAAATTCTTCATTAGTAAAGTCACTTTCATCAACAAACCTTTTTTTTCGTTTGCAGCATCTCTTAACTGTTCTAAAAATAATTGTAATATTGGACCTCTTATAACATAGGGTCTGTTTATAGATCGAAAGTTAGCTAACATATCTTCAGGAAATAAACCATTTTCATCTAAATGATTTTCGCATATCCTTGTATTTTCAGGTATATAAATGTTTCTTTTTATAAAAACATTCACTCTGCACTCTGAAGATAAAACATGTATATTATTTGCTACGTTACAAATGACACAAGTGTGACTTGATCTTTGCGATAGGACGTTTAAACGTAAACATGCAGGATCTTCTTCAATTCTTTGAATATCGATTAAAATTAAACGATTGCAATTAAGACACAGCCTTGAATTTTCATCTAATAAAAGCGCAGGATGCCCAAGCCCAATACGACGCTCTATAGCCATTTCACGTTTCACAATATTTTCATCGCCAATCATTAAAGATAATTGTTGTATACCAAAAGGTCTATTGCAACAATAGCATATTTGTCTAACTCTAAAAGCCATTGTATTTTATTTACATTTTTAAATATTAATAATGAACTAATGTTTAATGATTTATATTCTAAAAGAATAAGTTCACTAGTAGCACAGATATTTTCATCAATAAATACTCACAGATATTTTCTTCAATAAATGCTCACAGATTTCACAGTCACATAACAAGGTAAAGTTGAGAGTAGTAGCAGACAGCTGTAATAACTCTCCCACTTATGATGGAGGGGTAAAGCGTCGATTCTTTCAATGGATCTTCATTTTGATTGGATGACAAAAATTGTCCAACACAAAACCATGGACGCAAGAATACATAGACGAAGTATTATCTATCCTGCCGCGCGTGCGCTGAGGTTCGTTTCAGAATAAGACAGTTCAACTTGTGACGTATGGTCACGTGATTTTTACAATATGGCGGATGTCCAGACCAATTCAATGGGACGAAATCAGTTTTTCAACCATAGCTTTTTAAATATTTATTATTTAACCATAGTGTAAAGACAAATTATTCTTTATTTAACAAAAGCTATTTTTTAAAGCAATAAAATCGAAAATCAATTTTTATTGTTTTAAAAAATAGCTTTCGATAAATAAAGAACAATTTGTCATTACACTATTGTTAAAAAATAAATATTTAAAAAGCTATGGTTGAAAAACTGATTTCGTCCCATTTAATTGGTCCAGCCATCCGCCATATTGCAAAAATCACGTGACAATACGTCACAAGTTGAACTGCCTTATGGAGTCGACGCAGAAGCGTCCCTATTTGGTTAGCATTGCGACGCGTCGCGTTTCGCCTCATTCTGGAACCAGCTTTGTAGACGTAAGTAGGAAAGTAATAATGTATTGCGACCATAGTGGACGGTAAACATTATTCAGTGATGTGATTGGTTATATATACACATATGTATTATCACCTGTAGATTAAAGAAAAATACAGCAAACGCAATTGAAGTTTCTGGATAAGAACTAGAAAAGGAAAGAATTCGAATTTTAAAAAAAATTCCAAAAAATGACTCTTCGGTACAGCGTCAAAGGCGCATAAATTCTTCCCAAAAGAGATTTGATAGAATAGACATTCGACAAAACAGCATTCTACCGAATGAACATTTGATCAAAAATACATTAAAATGTCCATTCTATTCAATTAAATGTATTTTCGATCCAATGTCAATTCGATCAAACAAATGTCCATTTGATCAAATGTCTATTCGGTAGAATGTCTTTTCGATAAAATGTCCATATAAATAAATGTTAATTCGATCAAATATCTATTCGGTCGAATATCTATTTGATAAAATGTCCATTCGATCAAATATCCATTCGGTCGAATATCTATTCGATCAAATGTCTATTCGGTCGAATATCTATTCGATCAAATGTCTATTCAATCGAATGTCTATTCGATCAAATGTCTATTCAATCGAATGTCTATTCGATCAAATATCTATTCGGTCAAATGTCTATTCAATCGAATGTCTATTCGGTCAAATGTCTATTCTGTCGAATATCTATTTGGTCGAATATCTATTCGATCAAATGTCTATTCAATCGAATGTATTTCATCAAACATCGATTTGATCAAATGTCCATTTGATCAAATGTCTATTCGGTCGAATATCTATTCGATCGAATGTCTATTCGGTCGAATGTCTTTTCGATCAAATGTGCATTAAAGTAAATGTTAATTTTGTTAAATATCTATTCGGTCAAGTGTCTATTCGATCAAATGTCCGTTCAATCAAATGTTTTTGAGAAGAATTCATGCTCTTCCTGTACTCTCTCTACTTTTATAAAAATGTGGTGGTTTGTAATTCGCTACATATACGTTTTTTTACCAGTAGATTCTAGGAAAATATATCTAACGCGATTTAGAAAAGAACTCTAATGTTTTCCAAAAAATCCAGAAAAAATGACCCTATTTTTCTCCTTTAACTTCTACCTTTTTAAACTTCGTGATCTGTATTTTGGTACACATACGAATTTTCTCGATAAAAATAAAAAATAGCATTATCTCTATATTAATATAACAATAGTGCTTTAAGATACTAGTAGGTGAGAGCTAGTCCGAAGTAATGACATCCAAAAGTCACTGTTTTACCTCTCTCCTTTTCAGATACTTTATCCTCCTCACCCACGTTTGTAAGAACGTTTTATCTATATATGTTTACGTACAAATAAAATTCAAACTACATGGGAATAACACTTTACACATTTAAGTAAATACACGTTGAAGCAACTGTCAAATAAGAGGATACTCATACTATCTCATGTATACACTGTACATACATGCAGAGGCATTTGACATATATTAAGTAACTACTTAGTTGGAACTAATATTTTTTAGATTTACCAGATTACCCAATTGGTACCGTTAAATGATCAACTGTAGTACTGCGAAGCTGTTATACATTTTTTCGAATTCGTAAAAATGATACTGGCAAAAGTGATTTTCGAAGAAATGGTAATTCGATAAAGTGACAATTCGTAAAAATGACACTTCCAAATAATGGCAATTCGTAGAAGTGTCGCTTCGTACAATTTAATTCGTTTGAACAGTTCGTTTAAGTTACATTTTGCAAAAGTGACAAATAATAATGAATCTTTAGTACTTTGCGTCTGCTCTAAAATATAAAAAGTACTATTAGTATCCACAGAATCGAATCACGACATCATTAGGCGCAACATTTCGTTTGGGGCTTTGCTTAGTAGACGGATTTAAGTAAGCTGCGTATATACCAACGTTATAAAATAAAATAAATACAAGTCCTAAACAGCTGATTGTCAGCGCACGCGTATTAATGTGCGCGGAACACTCAAATTCGTTACTGAGAAAAACCCCAAAGGAAAAGAAACGCCTACTATTGGCCTATTGGTTACACCACTACTCCGTGTGTAAAAAAGCTAAGTTTTACATCCTGGCTCTATTCTTCTTGAGAGAGACTAAGATTGAAGAAGATTAAGAGAAACTAAAACAGATCAAGAGCGTCCAATATAAAATGTGAAGAAACTAAGAGACATGAAGAGAGTAAAAGAAAGATTGAGAGCGACTAAGAGAGTCTAAGAAAGACTAAGAAAGTCTAATACAGATTAAGAGAGACAAAGTGAGATTATAAGAGAGTAAGAAAGAATGAAAGTGACTAAGAGACTTAGAGAGATAGAAAGAGACTAAGATGGAAAAAAATAAAAGGAATGAGACTAAGAGATTGTTTTGGAATCTAAGTATCTTTCTGTTCCGTACACACTAACCTATCTCTGATAGTCGCTTTAGAAACTACTAATATACTAGATAATATTACAATATTTTTATGAAAAAAATTAAATTATTAATAAAAATATCCATTTTAATGCAAAAACTTACAAAAAATCCACTTCACAACAAAATATTAACCTCGTAATAATAATAATAATAATAATAATAATAATAATAAAATATAGAGTTTCTGAAGCAACTGTGAGAGATACGTAGCTTTTTCACGAAACCTGAAAGATACATACACGGAGAGAAAGAAAAGTAAGCGGCTCTACCTGTCGGTAGAGCGGTTGCGTTAAATGCGAAACAGCCGTTCAACTTGAGGTTAAGCACGCTGCTTACTCTCGAGGGGAGAACGGTTCTCATTTTTGGGGAAAGCGGGTACACTTTTTGGAAAGTAAGCGGCTCTATTTGTGTGGAGAAGAGAACCGATACTCCTCTTTCAACTTTTTTTTCTCTCCGTGTAGTTTCTAAAACAATCTTCTAACTTAAGTGATTTCATAAACAACGTTGAAGATAGGTAACCAAAATATTTTTTAAACATACGTTCATTTAACTTGAAGTGAACGAAGTGTCTCAAAAGACGTTTTGTCTCTATATTTGAAACACTTTAGATGTCTTGTGTTTACATATTTGAAGCAGATATGTTTCTTTGCTTCATAAGTCTTCAGTTGTGTCACTTAAAGTGTTTCAGGTTGGTTTTGTGACGTAGTGTTGATTGCGCGTTACAAGAGGAATGTAATTAAGCGGAACTGCTACGTGCATATGTGGAGATACTTTAAGTGACAATTAAGGGCTAGTTTTATCAACTCGGATTAAAAGTTAATCAATGATTAAAGACAGTGTAAATGTTAATGATTTAAGCAGAGTCTACAATGAGAGAAGGTGCACATCGATGTTCATAGCTATAGATATAGCACAGCATGTTTTAGTATACCTATAGCTATGAACAGCGATGCGCATTTGCTCTCATTGTAGAATCTGCTTCATCAGTTAAGGATTTAATCAATGATTAACCTTTAATGTTAGTGAAACCAGTCCTAAGAATTAGATTAAGAGAGATTCAGATAGCCTAAGAGAGACTAATAATAATAAGAGACTAATAAAGAACAATAATTAGGAAGGCTAAAAGATATGAGAAGAGATCCTATATGCCACTTAAAGCTCAGGAGTTGTTTGAAGGTAAAGAATCGTCTTAGACTTAAGATTAAACTAAGACATTTTAATACTAGAAGGCATTTTAGTACTCGAAGCATACCTAAATATGAAGACATGTTTGAGAGCAAATGTAAGGTCATAGGCTTTTATCTTCAAACGAGCATTGAGCAGGTTTTACTTCTTAGATCAATCTTAAGTCTTGGAAGAGCTTTCAGGTTCAAATAACTCTTGAGCCTTAAACGAATATTTAGTTTTTGAAGTGACTTTAGCCTCATCTCTTAGTTCAGTTTTAGCTTTAAACAAGTCTGGGACCTTAATCAAGTCTTAAGTCATTAGAAGGTTTCTTGCTTTAATCAAATCTTGAGCCTAAAGTGAGTCTTAAAACTCTTAAGTGCAGCTTCAGCTTTAAGCAAGCCGTATGTCTTAGTTCAGTCTTGAGTCCTAGACGAGTTTTTAGCTTCAAACAAGTCTTAAGCGAGCCTTATGCCTTATTTCAGTCTTAACTTAAGACTTAGACGTGTTGTAAGCTTCAAAAAAATTAGAAGACAGCTTTGGGATTGCCTTGAAATAATCAACATTTTTTTTAACCCAAGCTGTCCCGGTTAATATACGTTTTAAGTCACTTATGCCTTCCTGTTATTTTTCAAGAACTTGTTTGCTGTATTCAATTCAGAATTCTGGAATTCTAACTTCAGAATCGTCATCAGGGACCCCAAAAACCCCTGAGTAACAGATTTTGTGTGAATTCGAGATTTTGTTTAAGAACTTGTTCGATGTATTGAATTCGCCATTTAGAATTCTGAAATTCTAACTTCAGAATCGTCATCAGGGATCCCAAAAACCCACAAGCAATATTTTTGGAGTTAATTCGTGTTATTTTTTAAGAATTGTTTGCTGTATTGAATGTGCCTTTTGGAATTTTTCCCATAATGAATTCGCTATTTGGAATTCTGAAATTCTAACTTCAGAATCGTCATCAGGGATCCCAAAAACCCACAAGCAATGTTTTTGGAGTTAATTCGTTTTATTTTTCAAGAACTTGTTTGCTATATTGAATTCGCCATTTGGAATTTTAGCCATATTGAATTCGCTATTTAGAATTCTGAAATTCTGACTTCTGATTTTGTTATAAAGGACCTAAAAAAAACCCCGAGCAACTTTTTTTTATTTAATTCGAGTAATTTTTCAAGAATTGTTTGCTGTATTGAATGTGCCTTTTGGAATTTTTTCCATAGTGAATTCGCTATTTGGAATTCTGGAATTCTAACTACAGAACGTCATCAGGGAACCCAAAAACACCCGAGTAACAGATTTTGTGTGAATTCGTGATTTTGTTCAAGAACTTGTTTGCCGTATTGCATTCGCCATTCGGAATTCTGAAATTCTAACTTCAGAATCGTCATAACGGACCTCAAAGACCCCCAAGCAATATTTTTAGAGTTAATTCGTGTTATTTTTCAAGAACTTGTTTGCTGTATTGAATGTGCCTTTTGGAATTTTTCCCATAGTGAATTCGCTTTTTGGAATTCTGAAATTCTAACTTCAGAATCGTCATCAGGGATCCCAAAAACCCACAAGCAATATTTTTGGAGTTAATTCGTGTTATTTTTTAAGAATTGTTTGCTGTATTGAATGTGCCTTTTGGAATTTTTCCCATAATGAATTCGCTATTTGGAATTCTGAAATTCTAACTTCAGAATCGTCATCAGGGATCCCAAAAACCCACAAGCAATGTTTTTGGAGTTAATTCGTTTTATTTTTCAAGAACTTGTTTGCTATATTGAATTCGCCATTTGGAATTTTAGCCATATTGAATTCGCTATTTAGAATTCTGAAATTCTGACTTCTGATTTTGTTATCAAGGACCTAAAAAAACCCCCGAGCAACTTTTTTTTATTTAATTCGAGTAATTTTTAAAAAAAGGAACATCAGAAAAAAGTTTCTTCAATTAATATTATTTTGTAACTTTGAGCTACTCTAGCTCAAAAACTGTACATTTTTTTGAATTTTGGCATTAACATTTTTTGTTCAGGAGGTCTTGAACTATAAAACTATTGAGTTGCAAAAGATTTGACCGAAAGCAAATTTCTGTACAAAGAGTGCGGGGTCCTTTTTTCGAAGCTATTTTCTGCATTTTTAAGTGTAGCTAATAGTATCGATAGAATGGAAAAAATTGAATCAGTCGTATTTAGGGACAGATGTCTTAATCCACTAAACAAAGAATCTCACAAAGTGAATGTTAATATACGTCCTATTTCTGAAAATTTGCGCTCAAATTTTCCGACAATACCTGCAGGTTCTAAAATTTGTGATTCATGTAGAAAAGGGCTTAGTAAAATTAAAGAATTACCAAGTATAATAACAAAAGATGATTCTTTACGCGTTAGTTCTGATATTTCAGAACAGGGAGAAATTTTTTTAAATGAAGATTTCAAATCAGATTCAGAAGATTCAATTTCGACAGAATCTAAATGTTCTGATAAATATCATATGGCTGGAGTTGAAGTTCTGAATCAGATTAAAGAAAAATTTAAATCCTCAAAAAATAAATCTGAACAATTTCAACTTCTCACACTTACTCCACAATCTTGGACTCGCAATGAATTAATGACCCAGTTTGAAATATCTGATAGACAAGCTAGAAATGTAAAAAATATCGTTAAAGAGCACGGAATTTTATCTTTGCCAAACCCGAAGAGAGGAAAATCTTTAAATCTTGAAACAGAAATTCTTGTGAGTAATTTTTATGAATCAGATGCTGTTAGTCGATTGATGCCTGGTATAAAAGACTATGTATCTGTTAAAATAGATAATAAGAAATGTCATGTGCAAAAGAGATTAATTCTATGCAATCTGAATGAATTGTATTCTCTACACGGAAAAAAATTTCATGACGCGAACGAGCAATATTGGGAATATAATTAAAATGAAGAACAACATAACCCACGTTTGGAATTAAGCTTAACTACATTAGCCGAAAGTTTAGCCAATTCAGTGATAGTGAGCTTTGGTTGAGTGCAATTCGTCAGCCATATTGGAACTATATGGAAACCTGCTGCTCCTACGGCTCCTACCCAGAAATTTTTTTGACAGCACAAATATCAGTTTTGTGTTTTTTTAGTTTTAAAACAGTATTAATTTCAATAATTTACTTTCATATGGTTATAATTTGAAACATACAATTAAAAAAAATTAAAAATCATTTTAGGGTTAGGTTGTCTTTCAAGTAAAATTCAATATCGCGATTCTAGCGATAATGCCAATATCGCTCGCTCGTTTTTGACGAAATGTTTAGCTGTTATGGCGAAAAATTTCTCCATTTCGGTTGTACTTTTTTTTCCGTGTATTTAAGACCGAATACCCAGACATTAAAATAGGTTTATCAAAATTCGCGGCTCTTAGACCAAAACACTGTGTTTTAGCAGGTAGTAGTGGAACCCACACTGTCTGTGTTTACCACGAAAACTTTAAATTAATGTTGAAAGGAATAAAAATGCAGTATTTGACTAATGATCCTAATCTAATTCTAAATGATTTTCGCGACTGTTTACAGTTAACAATGTGTTCTAATGCGACAAACTCGTGCCATTTTGGTACTTGCGCAAATTGTCCTGGTACAGAAAAAATAAAAGATAATCTCATTCAATCTTTAGAGGAAGACAATATTGAGGAACTCAAATTTGATTCTTGGGTACAAACTGACAGATGCAATTTGAAGACTGTATGTATGAATGCAGAAGATTTTGCTAATGAACTTTGTGACGAATTACTAAAATTGAAACCTCATGACTTTCTCAGTCAACAGCAGGCATTGTTCTTTAAAAATTTGCAAATGAATTTAAAAAGGAATGAATTTCTTATAACATTTGATTTTGCTGAGAACTACAAGTTTGTACTTCAAAATGCCGCGCAAGGATTCCACTGGAACAATGATCAGGCTACAGTTTTCACAGTTGTGATATATTTCCTGAGTGATAAGGGACTAGAACATAAAAGCATGGCAATTATATCAGATAATTTAAATCATGACACCGCTGCAGTATATGAAGTATCAGCTGAATGGCATTTTCATCCCACTGCTCACGGCAAGGGACCTTGTGACGGTATTGGTGCGAATGTTAAAAGAGAAGCGGCAAAATATAGCCTGCAATGTACCAATGAAAATCGTATACTAGATGCTCAAGCACTATTTCAGTGGGCAAAAGAATACTCGAAAAAAACTGAAATTTGTTTTAGTAGCAAACAAGAGAGCGAAGCAACTGCTAGTTGGCTAAAAAAAAGATTTGATAATGCAATAACAATCAAAGGTACATTGCAATATCATGCATTTATACCTACTGATGACGACGACTTCAGTTAAAAAAGTTTTCTGCTTCTACGGAATACGATTTCTTCCCAAAAAATAAGAAAAGGGAATTATGTAATAAGGCGAAACCAAAGAGACAAATGAAGAAACAAAAAACTCTATGAATTGCAATAAAATAATAATTTCTTGATATAAATAAATGTGGAAACGCATTTTTGGCATTTAATAAAAATTAATACCAATTACTTTATTAATAAAATTCATTAAATAAATAATAAATTAATAAAATAAAACTATGTCTTTGAACAAAATCTCTTTTTTAACTTCTAAAAATTTCCTTTAATGACCCGAGATGATGCTAGAAAGCATCAAAAAATTTACTTCAACAATAAAAATTACTAATTAACTTTTTATAAAAACTTCACAATATTTTAATTTTATAAGCTTGTACATTCAGGATTTCAAGTTTTTTATCTATTCACTTACAACGTAACTTAATTTAAAAATTAAAATTTTTTCAAAATTTAACTAACGTAATGCAGGCATTAAAAAATGACAGTCTCAACCCTGTAAAATGCAGAGAGCGTTCAAAAATACATCATCGACAAAATTTCAAAGAATTATGTAATATACTACGACATAATACGGTCCAACAACATGCATGGGCGGTGCACTGCAAAAGTAAATGCTTAATTTCACCAGTTAAAAGTTCTTGTCCCACGTTTTGACCTATACATTTTTTTTTAGGAAAAAACTTCAGCTTTATGAAAAAAAATATTAAAAAAAAATAAAAAATGTCCATTTGATAAAAAAATGAAATTTTATTTTTTAATTAATTTTTTCAAGGTCAAAAAAAAAATTTTTTAATTGTTTACACCACTAGAAAGTGCATAAAAACAGCTACAAAACCCATATTTACAAACATTTTTTCGTTTTGTTTTAAAGAAACTACAAATTTTTCAAATATTGCATGTAAGACAAAAAATTTAAACTTTGACCCGCTCTAGATTTTACAATTGTTTAAATAAATTAATAATTTTTGGTATTTTTAATTGTATCTAATAGGACTATTGTTTGTGCAAACTTTTAACCTGATCCCAAACATTTCAAATTTGGTGCCGGATCACTTGAGGTGGAATGCCACATTTATGAAAATAATTAAATCCCTGTAAAAAAATGTTATTATTTATAAAAATCATTGAATAATAATTTTAAATTGAAATTTGTTAGAAATCTTTAAAAACAGGGGAAATTCCAGAAATTTTTTTAAATTCCATTCTATTTGCAGGTTTTCTATACGTTAAAATTTTCAAAACCTTATATTTTTTTAATTACACAGTTTTATAAAATGTGCTTTTCGTTTTTTTGTAGCTTAATTATCTGTCTTTATGTTGTAATAGTGTATTTTAAAATTACGTGCAATGCTTTTCGTTTTTTTGTAGCTTAATTATCTGTCTTTATGTTGTAATAGTGTATTTTAAAATTACGTGCAATACTTTTGTGTAATTTTAACTTTTTTGTTGAAAAAGAGAGTGAGGAGGAAAGTAACACGTATTGTTATACTTTCCTCCTCGTTTCAATATTGTGGTTTATGTTTGTTAAAAATAATAAATTATATAAGTAAATTGACTTTTGTTTTGACATACATAATAATACATTGTTTTGACATACATAATCTAAAAATGGTTTATTGAATCAGGCAAAATTTTTATTTTGTGTTCATATTTCGTTTTCTTTTATGTTTGTCATAATTGTTAATTTTTGCTTTTTTAAACTTTAGATAAAGTTATTTTCATATTTTAAAAGTTTAATATTTTATTTTTTTTAATGTCAAAAATATGAAACATGAAAAATTTGTCAACTTTTCTTAAGGGGTAACACACCACTTTATATAGAGGCAGAAAAAGATACCTATATCTTTGATGATTTCTTTTGAGAAAATGAAAAATGGAATACGATTTCTTTTTAGAGGGTTCATTAAATACTTATTGAAGTATGGGAAAAAACTTTTTGTTTACATTATATATAACAAAATGGCGGCTGAAATTGCAAATTATTATTTTTTAAGCAATGTAATTTTATTTTAGATTACGTGAACGATATGAGCGATATTAGCAACAAAGTAAATTTTCTTCAAAGCACACTGAGAAAACTGGAGTATTGGACTAAACATCTGGAGGGAAAAATCGTTGATATTTGAGAGTTAGCTATTGGATAACAATCTAAATGTTCAAATTCACCATTGACAGATATTCGTGCCATTTCTCTAACAGAGGGACAAATTAACCATCTTGAGAAATCCCTTCCTTATCCGGCGCGAAATGAATAAATATGGCAACCTAACCCCTAAATTAAATACATAAAATGTCAGAAAAATAATTTCGCGCGCATCAGATCGTACACATTTTCTGCGCAACTTTTAACCCTCAGATATAATGGGAGAGAATATACAAGTAGATTTCCATTATCAATTCAAAATTTATTTTAGAAGGACTATTTAACTCTCTTCATAAGCAAAGGAAACATACACTTTTTGAACCTCTGAATTTGACTCTCTAGTTTTCTCAGTGCAGAAAAACTTTAATAGTTTTAACTATTAATTTTGCTCAACTCAAAAATCTTTTTCTTGAGTATGAAATAAAGTAGTTTCAATAGAAAAAATCATATAATTTCAAAAAAATTAATTTGAAAAATTGAAGTTCAAAAAGTAGCACTTTCGGAGAAATCTCCCATTTATAATATATTTATAAATATAAATGTCTGTAATATATTATTTAACACAATTTTGCAGGTAGCTTACTCAAAATTAACAAAGAAAAAAAAGGAACAATCTTAAAGTAGAAGAGAAAAAAGTGTATACTTTTTTTTGGAAAGTTGTTTCATTCCACAGAATCCTATTTAGACAAATACAAGTTTTTCTTTCCTTCATTTTCTTTTTGGGAGAAAATATGAGAGTTACTTTGAAGAAAAATATTCTTATTCAGAGGCAAAAACCACTTAAGTGTGGACCAGGGAGAGAAATAGAGCTGCGGGAAATGCCAGTGGGGATTCCCGAGTTAATGCGTAAGTGGTAATGTCCTGACTCGCACGTGGCAAGATTGTCGCGTTGGCTGATTGGTACGGCAGTTACTACTTGCAATCAATGTTACGGTGTGTGCGTGTGTGTGTTGCGAATTCAGTGACGAATATTAACATATTTTATTATATCGAATTAATAGCATCTGCCTTTTATGCACAGATTATTTTTTTTTTACATTGTATATTATAAAATTGAATTATTATTATTATTATTATCATTATTATTACTTTTTTATTAGTATTGCTATTAATGTTACTATTTTTATTATTTACATTATTATTACTATTTTCTTTATTGTTATTATTATTATTATTACACAAAAAATTAATTTTGTTTTTCCCTGACTTTTCCCTGATTTACAGACGAAATTTTGACTTTTTCCCTGCCCCTAAAGAATATTCTGATTCGCCCTAAAAATTATTAGATATCAAGAAAATGTAATAACTTCGAAAAATAAATTTAAAACTATGAAAAAATGGATGACAATTGTTTCGTTGAAAAATTCTGGGAAAATTCAAAATCAATAACTTCATTTTCAAATAAATATTTAATCACTATTATTTTCTTATATATAAGAATTAAAATTCTTCAAAACATTCAAATTGAAAATATGAAATTCAACAACTTATAATAATTTAAATTTCCATAACATTTTTCAGAAAAAATTAAATTATTTATAAACGTTTTAATAAAATTCTTCGCAAGAATTCAATTATTTTTACAAATAATAAAATTTTTCACATGAATTCAATTATTTCAAAAAATGTGATAAAATTCGTTGTAAGAATTCAATTATTTTTATAAAGAATAAAATTTTTCATAGGATTTCAAATTATTTTTAATACAATTATTTTAAATAAAGTCCTCGAAAAATGTAATTATTTTCAAATATTTTTTGCAAAAATTCATAAATAATGAAATTCATCTCTAAAATTCAATAATATTTTCAAAATCTACTATTTTAATCAAATTTCTCAAAAGAATTCAATTATTAAAAAAAAAATGTAATAAAATCCGTTGCAAGAATTCAATTATTTTCATAAATAATAAAATTCTTAACAAGATTTCAATTACTTAAAAAAAATATAATAAAAATTCGTTGCAAGAATTCAATTATTTTCATAAATAATAAAATTTTTCACAGAATTTCAATTATTAAAAAAAATGTAATAAAAATTCATTTTCAAGATAATTCAATTATTCGTCTAAATAATAAAATTCCTCACAGGATTTCAATTATTTTTAAAGCAATTTTAAGTAAATTCTTCGAAAAATGTAATTATTTTCAAAAATTGTATTAAAATTCTTTCCAATAATTCAATTATCAATTATTTTTTAATAATTCTTGTAAAAGTTCCTTGAGAATTTTCAAATCCATTTGTTTACAATTTAATTTTACGAAATTTCGATCATTCGGAAATTCTTCAATTAAATATTTAAAAAATAAAAACTTGAAATAATTTTAAAAAAAATTCAATTACACTTTTTCAAAAACATTAAATAATATCTAAAATTTGAACTGAAATTCATTTTTAAATTAATTTTTATTATAGGAAATTCTACGAGAATTTAATTATTTAAATACAAAAATAAATAATTTATTGAATAAATGAATTTTTCTCAAAATTGAATTCTTATAAAGAATTTTATGAACAAATTTTTAAATAATTGAATTATTTCGACGAATTTTAATGAAATTTTCATTTCGACAAATTTTTCGAGAAATTCGATTAAAATTTTATTAAAAATAGTAGTTGAAATTAAGCGATGAGTTTTATTATTCATGAAAATAATTGAATCTCTGTAAAAAAAATTTATTATTTATAAAAACAATTGAATGATTGCAAAGAAATTATTTTAAAAATTTGAAAATAATTGAATTATTGCGAAAAAATTATTTTAAAAATTTGAAAATAATTGAATTCCTGTAAAATTTTTATTATTTATGAAAATAATTGAATTGTTGCGAAGAAATTTATAAAAAATTCGTAAATCATTGAATTCTTTTGGAAATTTTTATTAAAAATAGTAGACATTGAAAATAATTGAATTGAAGAAATTTTTTGAAAATAATTAAAATTTTACCTAAAATTTAAAAAAAAAAATTTATTACACAGAAAGACTTTGTGTTTCAAAATTTAACATGATCATGTCAAACAGGGGACAACGATGTTTTTATGTTATTTAATCGTATTAACGTATCAACTATTAATATGGTTTATACTAAAGATTGACACGGACCATAATTTTTTGTATTACATATTAAAGTTTGAAATGAATTCTATTAATTTTTGAAACAAAAAGTTTTTCAGTGTATTTTTAACGATAATTTAAATTTTGATTAGAATTTTTTAAAAATTTTTGAACATAATTGAATTTCTGCAATCATTTGTAACTTCTCCAAAATTAAATTTTTTCCAGTACTTTAATAAAAATCCCTGACTTTTCTCATGATCCACAAGTTTTGAACGTTCAAATGAACGAAACACTTTTTATTAAAAATGTTTTTATAATTTATTGTTTGCAATAAAAATTAAAAACTTAAATTTTACGAATATAGGACAAAAAGTCCAATCCAAAATATCCACACCAAAACATCCAAGAAAAAAAATCCAAAGTACAAAAAATCCAAAGAGAAAATGTCCAAAGTAAAAAAATCCAAATGAAATAAAAAAAATAAATCAAACCAATTTTGAGGATGAGAAGACTCTTAAATTTATTCCGTTTGTATTCACATTTACATGTGAATATGGTGACCAAGTAATTTGATATATTCTAATTCTTTCTCCTCCTGTGAGTACTCTTCGTAAGTTTTTACTATATTCAAAATTTGTTCGTCTAGACGTCTTTGCTTTCCAGGCGGCAAATTTTTTACTCCTTTTCCCAAGTTTAGGTCTCTTAACATGTACTCCACATCGGCTTGTTCCTTTTGTAAGTCTTTGAGAAAGTGATACAGGCTTGGATGACTTCGTCCGACTAAAATTTGAAATCTATTATGCCACCCTTCCGAGGCATTGTTGGTACGAGCAGTTCCCTGAAGTACTGAGTGATAGTGGTTCCAAACAGACGGATGATAACGCACCTTTACGGCCTTTCTTCTTCCGACAGCCCGAATGCCACGAATGTAATTTACTTCAAAGTAATTTGCAACTGGGGCGAAATCTTCGGGAATTTCGTTGTAAAACATGTCAAATATATTGACAACCTCTTCTGGAGGCACAAAAGCTAATGCGCACATACTTTGTGCAGCTTCTCAGATGCTCAAATCGTTCACATCACGATATCGTTGCTGAAGACCCTCTGCTTGAATTTTGCGGTAAATATTTTGACTGAGATGAAATAAGCACAATTTTATAATTTCCGAGTTAAAATGAGTTTTTATTGCGTTTATTATGCCTAGTTCAAAATCGGTCATAATAGTTGTAGGATGTTTCACATTAATACCACTACTCTCAGCGTAGGACGATACGACTTCCAAAACTTTTGCGTATGCTTCTTCTTTCTTGCTTTCTAGGAGGCAGTAAACAAAAGGAAAAGCAATTTTTCGTTCTATGCCCTTTTTAACTTGCAGAACAGATCCCATTATTGTAAAGAGCTGGAAGAAAATGGAAGGAACCGTTTGAAACGTACCATCCAGGTACCATATATCCGATTTAAAAAGGTTTTTCAAATTTTCACGCGTTGCAAATACTAAAATTCTCCCACAGCTCAAATTGTATTCCTGATCGCTATATGAATTGTATATTAGAAAATTTTCACCGACCAAATTTTTTGTAAATATATCAGGCAAATCTTCCAGATCTTCGATATTTATAGGGTTAGAAGGCAATAAACGCAAGCGTTCTCGTTGAATCGTTTTACGAATATTAGGCATCTCGGGCAACTGTGCTTGTACGGATTCTATCACATTTTGCGCTTCTCGCATTACTGCAGACGGTGGACGTTCAGGATGAGTCTGTGCTGCTCGCTGCACGTAAAATTTTTTTTTTAATAAAAAAATATTCCATCCATTCTAATATTTCTTTTCATATTAACATTTTTTTTAATTACCTTTATTTTAGACATTATACGTAAAGCTTCAACCTATTCAGGGTTAGGTCCATGACCGGTATGAGACTCAGCTGAACCACCTTTTCTGATCATAACATTTCGTCCTCCACTAACAGTAGTCAAACGTGCTGCACAAGTTTTATTATTTTTGCACTTCCAATATTTTATATCACCTCTAACATAAGATCCAACGTAAAGGAACCCTTCAAAATGTCCATAGGTGTTTCGACCTTTCACAATAATTTCTAATTCTTGTAAAGCCATTGTGCTTTAAACACGTTGCAAAATTCAAAAATTTTTACAATTCAAAATGAATAAATAATGATTAAAATGACTTTGAACTTTATAATTTTGAAAATTTTGAATAAATGTGAACGAGAAAGAGAAATTGACAGAAGATTAAAGAAAAGACAACCGCATAAATAAAAATGACAATTTCACATTGCTTATATTTTTTTGGAATTTTTTCAATTTTGGACTTTTTACTTTTACTTTGGACATTTTGACCAAGACATAAAATCCAATCTAAAAAATCCAACATAAACAATTTTCAAAATTTTTTTTTGGATTTCATTGACTGTGGACTTTTTGGTTTGGACTTTTTGTCCAGGTACCAAATTTTACACTTAGAAACTTTATAATTCACTTACACTCGATTCTCGTTATAACGACGATCTCGGGACTTCAAAATCTCGATATTACGACGGAAGGAGGAATCCTACTTCACGTTATATTCAAACACATGAATTTATCTGTGATTAACAGAACAAAACGTCAAATACGTGTAAAAAATTTCGTAAAGTATATTTATTTATATTAAAAGTTTCTGCATTATGGAATCAGTTTAAAGAAAAAGTAAGAATTTTTAATAATAATCACATCACTAGATTCTTTAGGTTAAATAAAGTTAAGGGTTGATTAACTTAGTCGTTTTTTTTTGAGTTAACCAAAATTTTGGTTAAATTAAATTCTTAAATTCGTTCGTGTTTTTTTTGTCGTTGTATCGAGAGTTTTAATGTTCGTTGTAACGAGAGACCGTTGTAACGAGATTCGTTATAACAAGATTCGAGTGTATTTTATATCGATAAAAAATTATTGTAACAAATATTTAAATTAAAGAAGAAAATAAATAAATTTCGTTCATTTGAACGTTCAAAACTTTAGGATCATGATTTCCCTAACCTGTGGCAACCCTGTAATATTATTACAATGTCAAAAATTTACTTTACACTGCAAAAAAAAAGTAAAATTATATAACTCTAAATTTTACTCCTTTTGCCTAAAAAGGTGCGAAATTTTTGGAAACCCGTTTGGAGTTAAAATTGAACTCCCTTTTTTACCGTGCACTTTGAAAAGTTGCAACTTTTTCTAAAATATAAAATTTCATGCCCATATTCAGAAAGAAAAATTTCAAAGAAAAAATAAAAAATATAATTTCTTTTTGCAGAAAAAATAAAAACTTGTATTTTTTTTTTTTTTGAAATTGGAACAAGGATATATCTTTACTTTCAAGTGCACTTGGTGGAGGACTGTCACAAAGGAATATGAATCGAGAAATAAAACTAGATTGCAGCGGTACTTCTGGCACGTGTAGAGACGTGTTTTTACGTTCGTGCCGGAACGACCGCGACTGTGAACCGCAATCGCGCTTCCTTCCTTTCCGAGATATATATTGACGTAAAATAATAAACGCATAGAATTATTCTCCACTTCTCATTCTCCTCTCTTCACACGACACCCGGAGATTTCAAAGATTAAAAATTTTAACAACAAACACTATATAAATATAGATATAGATAAACAAATTTTTCTAAAAAAGAATTTCTACCCCTTTCTCTCTGACTTATCATACAGCACAGCATTTTTTACCAGAAAAAAGACTTTTTAAAGATTATAATGTTTTTCAATTTTGTTACATAAAAAAAATTTATAAAAAAAATAATTTCTTTTCAAGAAAAACATTTTTATTGAAAAAAAGAAACTTTTCACTTTCCTTAGCTATTTTGGTTCTTTTATCTTTTTTTGTTTTTTCTATTTTTCAGCCGAAATTTCGGCGCATTTTACAAACACAAAATTTACTCTAAAAATAGTAAACTATTTCCAGAGTGAATTTGGCAACGTTCGAAGTTTTATTTGCTACAATTTTTACTAAAATTTACTTATTTGAAACTATAATAGAAATTTACTAAAAAGCGCAAAAGAACCAAAACTTCAAATTTTACTATTTTTGAAAGTATACTATAGTAAAAATTAATCTACTAGTTTGTTCTCTCTGAAAAAATTGCGGACAGAAAAAAATTTCCAAAAGTAAAAAACATTATTTAACTCTCTAAATTTTAATTAGTAAAAAATTTTTACTAATTTGAATGAGTGAATGACTTTTTGCTTTTGAATTAGTAAATTTCACTAATAAATATATATTTCGACTTATTTATTAGTAAAATCTTAATTTTGCTTTTGAATTAGTTAATTTTACTAATAAATAATAATTTCTACTAATTGTACTAATAAATAGTAATTTCTACTAATGTATTAGTACAATTAGTAGGAATTACTATTTATTAGTACAATTAGTAGAAATTTCTATTTATTAGTAAAATTTACTAATTCAAAAGTAAAGTCAGCCACTAATTCAAATTAGTAAACATTTTTACTAATATAAATTTAGAGAGAAGTAAATTTTACTAATTTGGTCGAAATATCTACATATTAGTGAAATTTACAAATTCAAAAGCAAAAAGTCAGTCACTATTTCAAATTAGTAAACATTTTCACTAATACAAAATTCGAGTTTCGAGAGCAAAAGAAAGAGATTCAAAAATTTCTAAGAGGGAGCAAAGAAATTTTTCGAGACCAACCAAAACTGCTCTCAATCAAAAAAATATTCCTAGTCCCCAAAAATAAAATTCCTCCCATAAAAAAAAAATTCTTAAAATTCCTCCTAAAAATTTAAAAAATATTTTTTTTCCTCTTAATCTAATTCGATCCTGCAATTGTAAAATGGTCATTTTAAGACCACTTTATTTTACGACAATATAATAAAAGTAACGATTAACCACGACATAGTAAAAAAAAAACAGGAGAAAAGGAAAAAAAATTACACAAAACTTTTTTTTCCCCATATCCTGTACAATGCGTATGGTTCTTTTTTTTACTACAATACTTATAGCTTCCACATCCGAAGGACATAAAGATTTACTCTAGCCGCTCGCCAGTTTTCGAGTTTCCGCAACACGAAACGGATGATTAAGCACCACTGACGCGAGTACCAGTGCACACTGCGTTGGTTGGTTTTGAACGTGGCGTCGCGTTGGATTCCGACAAGGTACTAACTATATATCCATGTTGCATTTTCCCGTGTGAAAAATTAGTAATTTATTGTTGAAACAAAGAAGTTTTGCCTTTAATCACATTTGGACATTTTTTCCTTGACATGTGTACATATTTAGATTGAGAATAATTAACAAGACACTCTCTAAATTTTAATTAGTCATTTTTCAAGGATGAAATAGAACAAGATTTGTTTGTTAAATTAATTAATAAGCTTTTTCACTAATTTTATGTCAAAAACTATTAATTCGACTACTAACTTTTACTAAACGATTTAGTAGCCTCAACAAATGAATTCTACTAACAATTAGTAGTTTTTATTGAGAACTCGTTAAAAAGTTTACTATTCTATTTAGTAAACTCTTTGAATCTGAATTAGTAGAAAGTTACTAACTCTAAAAATTTGAATCACTTACTAAAAACTAAAAGATTTTTATCTTTACTAATTTGAATGAGTTAATTAGGGGAGTGTGTCCAGATGTGACCCCTACTAAGTAATTAATTACTAATTTGACTTTTTGCTTTTAAATTAGTAAATTTTACTAATAAATAGTAATTTCTACTAATTTATTAGTAAACTTTACTAATTCAAAAGTAAAAAGTCAAATTAGTAATTTGACTTAATAAACATTTTTCAAATTCAAATTTAGGGAGAATAAAGTGATGAAAAGTCGTGCAACAAATGATTTAGTAATAATTTTACTATTTATAGAATTTTACTATTTACAGAATTTTACTAATAATGAGTAGAACTGTTTTATTAACAGTCAATAAAACTGTTTCACTAGTTCATTTAGTTAATAAAAAGACTAGAAATTTAAATGAGATTCTACTAAAAAATTAGTAAAATTTTACTAATGAAAAAGGAGAAAAGTCGTCTATGAAAATTACTATAACAATTAGTGAAATGTTTACTATTTCTTAAGAGAATTCTTGTTATTCAGAGTTAGAAAGAAATAATCGGCCCTAATATTTTCAAAAGAGACTAATATAGATTTAAAGAGTAAAATGTTTTTATTTCCCGCAGCTAATAAAATTCTCTATACTCTCTAAATTTGAATTATCAAATAAATGCCCCCAAATTAAAGTTAATAAAAAATTCTCCTAATTTTTAGTAATTTTTCACTAAGATTTAAGTAAACATTTGCAAACTACTGAATTTAAATATTTACATAAATATTTAAATAATTAGTAATCATTTTCTCTAATTCTTTAGTAAAATTTAATTCTTGTATTTAATAGTTTTAATTTTTTCTTTCTTTTTTATTAGTTGTAGTGGAAAATTAGTAAGAATTATTAGTAAAAAATTTACTAATTAAAATTGAAGAACGATTTTTCACGAACTCAGAATTAGAGAGTATACCACTTACGTGAAAAATCGAATAAAAGTAGTAAAACTAAATTTACTACTTTTATATAGTAAAACCTAATCTGTCAGGAAATTCTGCATATTTTTTGCAAATTTTATTATTTTTCGAGTAAAAATTGCTATACGATAATAATACATGTTTATAAAAATTAAAAAAAATTAAATTGTAGTTCAAGAATAGTAAAATTTACACCTAAAATTATAAAAATGTCCGAAGTAAATTTAACTATACTAATACAGTTTTTCTACAGATATCAAATTGAGACAAAAAACGAATCATTTTTTATGATTCAATTTGATATCTGCTGAGACACTGTAAAAATTTACTTATTTTAAACTATACGTAGAAATTGACTAAAAAGCGCAGAAGTTCGAAAACTTCAAATTTTACTATTGAAATTAGCAAAAATAACTGGGTGATTCTTCTGAAAGTGACATTTTTGATGTCTCGATTAATTTTACAAAATCTACTCTCTAATAATTATTATCAATTTCCGTAGTAAACATTGAGCACTTACTTATATCATTAAAAAAAAATTAAACAATTTTATTCATCTGCATTTATGCAGAAATAATTTCATCTCCGAAGCCTTTTTAGCATGTCTCCAATAGGACTTCTATAAGAAAACTAAATTTTTACAGATTTTTTTCGAACTCTTAGAAATTTTTTAAAAATAGTGTCAGAAAGTACAATGTTTTTTCTATGATTATATGCATTTAAAAATTTTTTAGATCTCAGTTTTATTTTTGATAAAAATGTTTAAACTTTGTCTTCAGTTTTATAGGTTAAAATTACTTCACGATGATTGCTGATATATTTTTATACATTAAAAATATCCTAAGCAAAATTTTAATGCACATTAAAATAAATTTGAGAATCTGATGATTAGATACTCAAAAAAAATATTCTACTACATTTACTTACGAATTTCTTAAATTGTAAAATTATTCGCAAACATAAATAACTAAATTTTTAAATAAGTATTTAATTATTATTTTTCCATAGGAATTAAAATTCTTCAAAACATTCAAATTCAAACATTTTTAAAATTAAACAACTTATAAGAATATTATTATAAATATTATTTATAAAAATTTTAATTTACATTAAATTTTTCAAAAAAAAAATTAAATTATTTACAAAAATTATAATAAAATTCGTTGCAAGAATTCACTTATTTTCATAAATAATAAAATTCGTCACATGGTTTTAATTATTTTTAATACAATTTTAAATAAATTTCTCGAAAAATAAAATTATCTTCAAAAATTTTTTGCAAGAATTAAATTAGGTACATTTTACATATAATGAAATTCTTCGCTGAAATTCAAAACTTTTAAAAATTTACATTTTTAATACAAGTTTTCAAAAGAATATAATTATTTAAATGAAATGTAATAAAATTCGTTGCTTAAATTCAATTATTTTTAGGTACAAATAATAAAATTTTTCACATGAATTCAATTATTTAAACAAAAATTGATCAAATTCGTTGTAAGAATTCTATTATTTTCATAAATTATAAAATTTTTCTGAGGATTTCAATTATTTATAATACAATTTAAAGTAAATTCCTAGAAAAATGGAATTATTCTCTTAATTTTTTTTTGTAATAATTACATTTCACGAATATAATGAAATTCTTCGTTGAAATTCAAATATTTTCAAAATCTACTATTTTAATAAAAGTTCTCGAAAGAATTCAATTATTTAAAAAAAATGTAATAAAATTCGATGCAGGAATTCAATTATTTTCATTAATAATAAAATTCTTTACATTATTTTAATTATTTAAAAAAAAATTTGAAAAAATTCATTGCAAGAATTCAATTACTTTAATAAATTAATCAAATTCTTTACAGGATTTCAATTATTTTTAATACAATTTTAAGTAAATTCTTCGAAAAATGTCACTATATTTTCAAAAATTTTGTTAAAATTCTTCGAAAGAACTCAATTATCTATTTTTAAAAATTCATGCTATAATGCTTTTAATATTCAATTATTATCTAAAATTTTAACTAATATTCATTTTCAAATCAATTTTTATTGAAAAATTCCACAAGAATTCAATTATTTAAATACAAAAATAAATAATTTACTGAATAAATGAATGTTTTTCGAAACTAAATTGTCATAAAGAATTTTATCAACAAATTTGAATTTTTTCGAGAAATTTTAATAAAATTTTCAAGAATAATAATTAAATTTTTCGAGGAATTCAATTAAAATTGTATTAAAAATAATTGAAATTCTATGATGAATTTTATTATTCATGAAAATAATTGAATTTTTGTAAAAAATGTTATTATTTATGAAAATAATTGAATTATTGCGAAGTTTGCATAGAATTTTATCAAAATTTTTTTTTTTAAATAATTGAATTCTTTTGAAAAATTTTATTAAAACTGTAGATATTGAAAATCATTGAATTGAGAAAAATTTTTTGAAAATAATTGAAAATTTGCAAAGAATTTTATTAAAATTTTTGAAAATAATTGAAATTTGGAGAAGAATTTTATTATTTTTAAAGATAATTGAATTTTTATGAGAATTTTTTTTAATTTTTGAACATAATTGAATTTCTGCGAAAAATTTTATTGCTTTTGAAAATAATTGAATTTTTGCAATTATTTGTAACTTCTCCAAAATTCAATTTTTTCCAGTTATTTAAATAAAAATCCCTGACTTTTCCCTGACCTGTGGCAACCCTGATATATTTGGTAGACAATTTTTCCAAATTATTTGTCTTTTTTCTAATTCAGATTTAGAGAATTAAATAGGTATTATAATCATAACCAGAAATGCGGTTAAGAAATTTGTTCTCATCATCAAAATTCCCAGTTAATTGTCGATTCCTCCATTAAACTCGAATTCTTTTCATCTTTGAATATTTTATTATTTGTTTTAGAGGAAAAAACTACAGCCTTGCATCATTTCCCAGTATTTAATGATTATCCGAAAACTATTTGTTCCTTAAATATTTGTCGTCAGATATTCCCTGAAATCTTCTTATAGATCAAGAAACGTAAAAATAGTTCTTTTAGGATATAGAAAGAAACCTTTTGTACACAATATTTAGCATATTTTGTATATTTTTTATTCCTTCTCTTTTTCTAAAAAAAAAAGACTACGTGCAGTTTTTTTGATGGGAGGGGGAAAAGTAAAACGAGAAGAAGAAGAAGAAGTGGAAGAAGAAAGATGCTGGGAATCGTACGGTCGAATTTGCCGGTGGAGCAAGTTTTAGCGAGTGAGGCGAGTTCAAGAGGGCTTTAACAAGTGAGCTCCTGTCGACCAAAGCCTAGGTGGTAGAAATTTAGTCCGTCTACCATTGAGAATAAAAGCGGCTTTCGTTCCCTCCCAATGTCAGAAAATATCACCGAGCAATCTGGCAAAATCGAGGAGTATGAGTCGACGTGAATATCGTATCTCTGCTGATGATAGCATCACAGACAGAAGGGATCTTTCCTCGATGAAATGTTCGTATTGCCGATATTTCTGTAGGACAATAAATTTCATGGCTGTGGATGGCGAAGAGCCGTAAGGGGTGTGGGGAACGGGCGGTGTGGTTGTAGTTGGAGAGAGAGTGTGAGTGAACGGACGAACGGAGGGCTGCTGCTTGCATTAATCATCTCCGTAGCCGCTTCTCTCTCTCTTGCCTCTCTAGAGCTGCTATTGCTGCTACTACCGCCTCTGCTACTGCTACTGCCACTACTAATACTACTACTCCTACCACCACAACTTGCTTGCTTGCCTGCCTGCTTGCTTGCTTGCTTGCTATATCTGTAGATATAGACATAGACCTCCGTTTTGCAGAGCGACTCGAACGAGCAGGAATACGCTTCAGGATGCAAGGCAAAATAAACAGTTTGCCGCATCTTATGCTCTGCGAACGAAGGTGGAAAAAAGTTTTCTTTCTCCTTTTTTTTCATCAATTCTATCATGTATCTGTTTTTTCAGTTCGTATTACTACTATGATTATGATTATGATTATTATTTAATGGCATATTTGCTAATCACGCTTTCCATATCGTTAAAGCACTAAGGGGCTTTTAAAAAATAATTGAAAACTGTGGGAAAACGATAGGAATTTCCTTCCTTAAAAACAACATCCGTTTTATCTTCAGTGTTGTAGTCTAGAAACTTACTTTGATTAGATTTGAAAAAGAAGATTAAAAATTGATACTTGTTATCTCAAAACAATACTCTTTAAAAATGCGTGAATTAGTGAAAAGTCCTTCCCTAATTTAAATGCGTAAAAATGTCTTCTAATACTTAATAATTTTTGCACTACAACTTTAGTAAAATATTAAAAGCTGAATAGCTTGAATATTTGAATAACGAAAATTCAAATACATAGTAAAATTACTATCGATAATCAGTAGAGCAAAAATTTCCACTAATAATAAAAATTAAGACTAATAGTAAAAAGTAAGACTAATATAAAAAGTAATACTAACAGTAGAATAAGTTCTATAAGTAACAAATTAGTAGAATTTTAGTAAAAAATATTCTACTAGGTACTTCTTAAGTAGATAGACAGGGAGCGTTCTGGACCAAGATTCCTGCACCGACATGTTACCGACATTTTTAGCCCAGACTCAAACCACTTAGCCAAGACTCAATCCATTGGGGGGGGGGGGGATATTCTGACTGTTATGCTGAGCCGGATATGACGTCATACTTCCTAGAATTTTTGGAGTGGGGGGATATTGAGATCATGATGCAAATGTGATTCTTGGAATTTATCTAATTTCTTGGAATTATAAAACAATCCTAGAATTTTCCATAGGGGTTGATGACTCAGAATTTTGCAATTTTTTATTGGAATTTACCGTTTTTGTTTTTTTACAGGGTGCATTCTTTAACGATGACACATAATTTCTTTGTTTCTCGCAAAATGGGGTTGATGACTCATTATCATTGGTATTTCCTGTTTTTGTTTTTTACAGGGTGCATTCTTTAACGATGACACATAATTTCTTTGTTTCTCGCAAAATGGGGTTGATGACTCATTATCATTGGTATTTCCTGTTTTTGTTTTTTGCAGGGTGCATTCTTTAACGATGACACATAATTTCTTTGTTTCTCACAAAATGGGGTTGATGACTCATTATCATTGGAATTTCCTGTTTTTGTTTTTTACATGGTGCATTCTTTATCGATGACATAATTTCTTTGTTTCTCGCAAAATAGGGGTTGATGACTCAGAGTTTTGGAATTTTTTATTGATGACTCATTATCATTGGTATTTCCTGTTTTTGTTTTTTACCACAATTCTAAGAAAACCATAATTAACTTGAAATAAAATTAGTCATAATTTGTGTATATAAAGAAGGCAATTTTTCTTAACAAAATCATTCCTGCAGTTTAAGTTGTTCAATCAACATATCAGAAAAACATCGTGAAATTCAAGTGCGCTTAAAAAATCTCGTTTTAAAAAAATCGCTATAGTTAAAAGTTCAATTTTAGTCTGATCGGAGTTAATCATTGTAGTGAAAAAAATTGACAGTTTCAATACAAGTGATAAAAATGAATTTGGATAAATTAAATGCAGCAATTAAAGTTATGGAAACTGATAAAACCTCTAACTATTGTAAAGATTTTGTGAAAATTATGAACAATGCTTTTAAAACATTAAGTAAAAAAACTACAACAGAGGAATTAAATTTTTGGATAAATAATAGTGTAAAAAACATTAGATTACTGAATAAATTGTTAAGAAATAGATCTGTGTCATGTGGAGAGAAAAAAAAGATTTTGTCAACTATTGGACTATTGAAAGCAAATAGCAGAAAGTTTAAGAAACTAAGAAGAACAGGAACTGGTTTATTTAAAAAGGATGAGAGATGGATCAGGTGGGAAGAATTAGAGAATGCTTTCGAGAATAGAATTAGAACAGGTGTTGTTATTAATTTAAAACATAAAAATATGGACAGTTTTCTCAGTGATGCAAAGAAAATGATTATTTCTCGATTAAAAAATGCATTTAAAAAGGTGGGAAACATGAAAGTTAATGTTGTTCTTGCGGCAAATTATACTGTTTTAGAAGAAGGTGAGGAAATTGATGATATTAAATATTTCAATACTAGAAATTCAAAAATTTTAGAATCAACAAACTTTGATGAATGGTTTGATCATAAAATTCGTGAAAAACTTCTAGTTAAGATTGATGATTTTCAACAAAAAAAGTCAGGTTGGTCTTTAAATGAAATTATAAATTTAAGTGTTAATATAAATAAATATGTGCCTCTTGCGGCTGGATACTCAACTTTTATAAGAATGCCAAAATTTATAATTGATAAAAAAGCTGTTATTAATGTTATAAATAATGACAAATTCTGTTTTTTATGGTCAATAATTGCACAACGTTATCCAGCTAATAGTCACGTTGATCGTACAAGTTCATATCCCCACTTTAAAGATACTGATTTAAAGTTTGATGATTTTGAATTCCCCATTTCTCTCAGCGATATTCCAAAATTTGAAAAATTAAACAATTTAAATATTAATGTGTACGGAATTGATAAAAGCAGTAATAAAAAGAATGAAATTATTCCACTTTATTTAAGTAAAAACAAATCAAATGAACGTACTTATCACTTATTAATGATTGAAAATACAGAACTTGATTTAGACGATGATGATGATAATAATAATTTTCAAAATAACAAAGTTTATCATTTTGCATTAATCAATAATTTATCTCGTTTAGTAAAATCTCAAATAACAAAAGATCATAATCGAACCATACTTTGTGATAGATGTTTATGCCATTTTAAATATGAAAAATCATTTAATAATCATAAAATTGATTGTGATAAAATAAACATGTGTCGAGTAATTTTGCCTAATGAAGAGGATAAAATTTTAAAATTTAAAAATTACAGAAATAAAGAAAGTGTTCCCTTTGTCGTGTATGCTGACACTGAAAGTCTCTTAGAACCTATAGCAAGTACACACACAAACACATCAACATACCAAAAACATATCCCGACAAGTTTTGCTTTCTATGTACATTGCAATTTTAATGAATCTCTTTCAGAATTTAAATCATATCGAGGTCCAGATTGTGTTGATTGGTTCATGGCTGAATTAGAACAATTGGCTGAAAAAGCAAATACTTATTTTACAAATATTATTCCAATGGAAAATTTAACTATTTTACAACAAATTCAATTTGACACAGCAACAATTTGTCATATTTGTGAAAAACCTTTTGAAAATGATGACATTAAACACCGCGATCATTGTCATTTCACGGGAAAATATCGTGGTCCAGCACATCAAGGTTGCAATGTAAATTATAAAGATTCGCATGTTGTTCCCATAATTTTTCACAACTTGTCAGGATATGATGCACATTTCATTATTAAAGCTTTAGCAACGTCTTTTGAGGGTGAAATGAAACTGTTACCAATAAACAAAGAAAAGTACATTTCATTTTCAAAATATGTGAAGGGTACCAAAGTAGTATTAAGATTTCTTGATTCATTTAGATTTATGCCCAGCAGTTTAGACAAATTATCCTCCTATCTTGAAAATGATGAGAAAAAAATTACTAAAAAGTATTGTAAAAATATGAACGAGTTTAATTTATTGACAAGAAAAGGAATATTTCCTTACGAATATGTTAGTAGCTGGGAAAAATTAGAAGAAGGTCAATTGCCAGTAAAAGACTCTTTCTACTCTAAATTAAATGACGCTCATATTTCAGACGAAGACTATGAACATGCTTGTAACGTATGGAAAACGTTTAATTTAAAAACAATAGGAGAATACTCTGACTTGTATTTACAGACTGACGTTCTACTACTTGCCGACATTTTTGAAAATTTTAGAAAAACATGCTTTACAACTTATAACTTGGACGCGTTACATTACTATACTGCCCCAGGACTGGCATTTGACGCTATGCTCAAGTACACAGACGTAAAGCTTGATTTGTTGACAGATGTAGAAATGTTGCTTTTTATTGAAAAGGGAATAAAAGGTGGAGTTTCACAATGCTCAAACAGATACGCGAAAGCTAATAATAGATTTATGGAAAAAGATTTTAATCCCCTAATACCAGAATCTTACATTATGTATTTCGATATAAATAATCAGTATGGTGCTTCTATGAGCGAAAGCTTGCCTTATACAGATTTTGAATGGTTTGAAAATTATAGCAATGACTTTTTCTTGAATATTCCAGATGATTCAGAAGAAGGATACATTCTTGAAGTAGATTTAGATTATCCAACTCAACTTCATGATTCACATAAAGACTTGCCGTTATGCCCTGAACATTTCATACCTCCTCTCCCAAAATGTACAATTCCCAAATTAATTCCAAATTTATTACCAAAGAAGAACTATACAATTCACTATAGAAATTTAAAGCTATATTTATCTTTGGGAATGAAATTAACTAAAATACATAGAGTTTTAAAATTTAAGCAAAAGCAGTGGTTAAAACCCTACATTGATTTAAATACCGAGCTTAGAAAAAAATCGAGTAATGAATTTGAGAAGAATTTTTACAAGCTAATGAACAATTCCGTATTTGGCAAGACAATGGAAAATGTTAGAAAACACAAAGATGTTAGATTAATAACAAAATGGGAGGGAAGGTATTGCGCGAAAAATTTAATTGCTCAACCAAACTTTCATAGTTGCACCATATTCGATAAAGATATGGTCATTATTGAGATGAATAAAACAAAGGTATACTTTAACAAACCAATTTACATAGGATTCACTATTTTGGACATATCAAAGATAATAACATATGACTTTCATTACAATTACATTAAAGAGACTTTCAGTGATTCTGCAAAATTACTCTACACAGATACTGACAGTCTTGTTTATCATATTACAGTACCAAATTTTTATGATTATATTAAAAGAGATTTACATGAATTCGATACATCCGATTATCCTGAAAACAACATTTATAATATACCACTTGCAAATAAAAAACTCCTAGGTCTTATGAAAGACGAAAATAACGGTAAAATTGTAGACGAATTTATAGGTTTAAGATCAAAACTCTATGCATTCAAGTTATGGGGTGATGAGGAAGCTAAAAAGAAAGCAAAAGGGGTAAAATATTCAACTTTAAAAAAAATAGGTTTCGATGATTTTAAGCATACTCTCAATGAAAATGAAAACCTGATCCGATCTCAGCACTTTATACGCAGCAAAAAACATGAAGTATTTACTGTCAAACAAAATAAAATTGCTCTAAGTTGGCAGGATGATAAATGAATTTTGATACCAGGGAAAACTGACACCTTTCCTTGGGGTTACCAACAGCATGAGCCAATGGAAATAGATGAAATTGATGTATAAAATGTAAATATTTATTTAAAATGTAGTTTGTATTAGTTCTCTACTATTCGCTTTATACAATTTTTACAATAAATTATACTTAAAAAATATTGTAATTTATTATAATAAATAAATGTATTTAAAATAAATGTCGTTTCTTATTCCTGAAAACAATAAGGTTAGGTTAGAAATAATAATTACAGTGCAATTGATATTTTATAATTTTATTGAGGAAAAAAATAGAATACATTTTCAACTAAAATACTCAAATATTACAGTTTTTGCAGAACCAAGTTTTTAAGTTTATAACATTCTGAAGAGCACAAGTAAAAGTTTTATTGTTGATTAAATGTTTTGAAAAAGTTCCAGTACATGTTTCAATGTTTAACTTTTTTAAAGAAGGACAATTTAAATCATTCATGTCGATAATTTCAGTACAATATTTTTCATCGATTAAGCTTTTTAACCATTTTTTCTTCTCTAAACCTTTAACATAAATTGTCTTTGCTTTTTTAAACACATTTTCTAAAATTTCTTTTAAATAAACGTACGGTACATTACCAGCATTCCAACGAATACCATGGAAATTATTTTCTAACCAACGATTGATACATTTATATTTGTTTGTGACGCAATTCCATGGACAAGGAGGTTGGAAAACCATATTTATTGGTATTGAATCATTATTTACAGAAACTATAGCTAATTCTTTTAAAACAAATTCATTAATTGGCAATTTGAATCCTTGCACATCTATCAAGTACTGCATTTTTAAATCAACTAATCTCATTACGCGTAAAGAGTTAAATATATATAAGCTTAAAGTTAAACAATTTTTTTGACAATTCCACTGATTGGTTTATATTCAACGATGCGGTCATGCAAAACTAAGCAATAAGCTGAAGTATTGGCGGGAAAATTTTCTTTTGATTCAAATTCTAGGCGAATATCAACTGGTCCACTTTTTAAAGACTCATTTTGTTTTGAACAATCCACTACAACTAAAGGAGCATATTGTAAAAATTCTTTTTTTGATAAAATTGGTTGAGACTCTTTACTATAATAAGATGCTTGAAAATTTGTAAACATTTCATATAAAGTAGAGTACTGATTTCTATTAATATTGAGATTCATATTACCATAAGGATAACATTGTGAATTTAAAAATAATTTTACATCAGATAAATCACAATGATCGAAACAACTAGAGTTTTGAACTGTATTATTTTTTCTGTTTCTCTGAAACCCTAATACAATAAATCTAGGTTTCTCTAATTGACTTGAAGTTTTTACACTCCAAATATGCTTAGGAGTAATTGGTAATAAAGGATATTCATACAATTCCCAAGTTCTAAAACTTATTGGAATAGATGGATCTTTTTCAATATATTTTAATAATTTAAATTTTCGAGCATCTGATAATTTTATGTATGGTAATAACCATTCAATTTTTTCAATGACAATTTTAAACTCTTCTAAAGGTGCTACTTGCAACACTGCGTTAGCATCAGTTCTTGATCTGATTAAAATAAGCTCATGTTTTGCGTTAATAATAACTTTTTGGTAATCTTCAGCAAAACCAAAAATCATACTGAGAGGAATACAAACATCAAAATAACCTTGTGCATTTGTTAAGGTTGGTTCATTCGTAAATTCTAACCAGCCAACATTTTCAAGAAATTTATTTTGACTAGAATCGAGAGAAATATAATTTTTCATTAAACTTGTAAGACCAACATTTTTATTTTTATCAATTTCTACACCATTAAGTTCATACTTTGCTTCTTCAAATAAATGACATATGCCATTAGAAATTAAATTTGTACGCTCTAGAGCTGTTCCATCAGGTTTCACAAGTTTTCCAGTGATGTGAATCGAGCTTTTGCTTGGAAATAAGCAATGATCCTGATTCTGTACCGTGATGCGGATTTCGTCACTATTGTTGTATGTTGATGATGTGTATGGTTGTTGCGCATGAACTTCATAATGAGCAATAGATTCATCAAAAATTACTGGTGAATCAATATTTAAAATTTCCCCTTCCATAGCAAAAAATAATACGTTGAAATACAAAGGCACAAATACAAGTAAAAATAACCTTAAATCTCTTTTTTACTCTCTTCCTTTTTTTACAATCCTTAGACCGAGATTTTTCAGTAGTTGCAGGTTCTGAGGTGTTAATCTCTTCAAGATTCGCCGACGACTGATTTGCTTCTGGCATGGTGTCTTAATTTTATAACCAAAACCAATCCTTTTTCTATTATTAAAAACAATACCCATTATTTTAAGGATTTAATATGAAGCCTTATTGTTAAAGTTTCCCCTCGAAAATTAACTAAATTTCCGTCTTGGTCTACAATTCGCAATTGAATATAGTCTATTGTCTTGACAGCGACTGGCAAGTAAATGACGTGATTTGGTACTTCCACTATTTTATATCCTGGTGGAACAATAGGAAAAAATTCATGAATTGTATGCACTTTTTCACCATTAATGTATGCTCCCGTTGTTATATTACATTCTACTCTTAATGAATTTATTTTAATGATTGATACTGGTTGATCAGACTCATGGTATTCTTGAGCTTTTAATTTGCGAGGAGAAAATCCTAACAAACTACCTATAGAATCATTGGGTTTAAAATTAATTTCTTCATCACAATAAACTGTACATTTCAATGTATTATTGTTTGGTTTGATTCTAAAATTAATTCCTTTATTTTTTAAAATTAAATGCAAAACTTGATCAATATCACTAACTTCATAACTTCCTGTGGGTATAATAATTTCTTCATTTCCTACGTAAAATTTATTCTTTCCAACATCTATATTAGGAATAGAATTAAAAGTTAAAAATTCAACAAGACCAAGAGCATAATTTTTAAAATTAGACAACTCTATTGGTGGAAAAAATTGAGATTCTAAGATGGAAGAATTTCCAGACAACGTTAAAATAAGTGAATCGTCCATGATGAGGTCAAAGTAATAACTAACGTTTAAACTAAGAATATCATTTATTTATATGCAGAGTATACAAATCAGGAATATTCAATTGTTTACATAAAAATTTAAGACATAAATGTCCGCATACATATGTATTATAGTTTTGATATCGTTTATGATTATATTTTATGCTATCAACACCAAAATATTTAACAAGATCCGAAGGTGGTCGAAGATTACCAAAGCTATCAAAATATATGATTTTATCTTTATTCTTTTTATATGCACACCAATGTGTACCGGGACCATTTTTATCATCTAGATTAATAATTGCAAATTCAGTTTCTTTAGGACCACGCATAGGTAGTTCATTTCGCATAAAAACTCCTCGAAAATATGGAATTTTTAAACTTTTTGCAAATTTTAGTAAATCTAAATCTGTTAGCGCACGGTGAGGTAGCTTTACTTCAAGTTTTTTGACTGGCATCCTTGTCCTAATTTGTAGGGTTTTAGATGAAGGCCTAGTCCTGCTTTATATGGTTTTAGAAAGAGACCTTTTCCTAAGGCAATAGATTCCATTGTTTGATTATGTCGCTTGCTTTCCTCTAGTTGACGTTTTGCAGAATTTGCATCATTTACAGCTTTTGCTATGCCAGCTGCTCCCCCTGCTAGAGCCCCTGTTGCACTTAAACCCGCAAACAAAGGAATAAGAAAAGGTAAAATTCCTCCCACTTTAGAAGGTATCGGTAAAATGCGAGGTTTATTAATTTTTCGCCTGCCACCAGCAATTTTAACTGCCAAACGTGCACCTTCAAGTGCTGATTTAATAGTAGACTGGGCATTTGTATCCAATTTCATAGATTTTTTAGCTGCGGTTACAATCTTCCTCAACGTTGATTTTTTATTTTCCCTCTTTTTCTTCATATTTTCTTTTGACTTGATTCCCATACCCAATTTTGATTTGACCTTCATTGCATTTGTTATTGCGTAAGCTGCAGCTCTTTCACTATAATTTGCGTCAGGAGCAAACACACGATGCCAAGCTTTATCAGCAAGTACTCTATCAGCTGCGTTTCTCGCTTCTACACTTTCCCTATTTTTTTAATAAGAAATATCGTGCTGTTTACAAGCAGCGTCGAGAGGGTTGATTCCTGGATCACCTCGTGCTAATCTCTTTGCTAATTTTGTTCCTGGACCACAGTATTGATAGCCAGGTATATGAAGTTCGAAAGGTAATTTATTGATAATTTTATTCAAAATACCTCTACCTCGTCTTACTCTTTTCGAAGTTTTCTTTAAACTAATTTGTTTTTTATTTACACCCATATTTATATTCTTTACGGTTAGAAAACTTTTTCAAGACTAAAGGGGAAATCTATATAACCAATGTATTTATAGTTTTTTGCCATTTGACTACAAACAGTCGACCTTTAATGATCTAACAAAAAAATTATGACAGCAATAGTCAATTATCACAGTAATAGTCAATTATCCCAATTGCCTCCGACAGTAGGAAACGTGGACCTTGCCCAAAGCATGAAAGAGTTGACGATCGACACCAAATCGCAAACCTCTCCTAAAAAACTAGACCTAGCAATCAGATGCTGTAAAGTAGCATGGACCTTATTATTGGACTTGCATGTAAACGTTACAAGCGACTACAGTAAACTGACATTGAAACTATTAAAAACCTTGTATTTATAGTTTTAACCTCAGTTATCGTAAGAATGGAGTTCGAAGCACAATCGATTAAATTACCAGTTTACAATTTTGACACTCTTGTTCAAGATTGTAATAAAAAAACAGATAATCGTCATGGAAATTTATTGCCAAATAGTGTGCGAGCAATATTTTGTGGACCGTCAAATTGTGGAAAGACAAATGCTTTACTTGCTCTTTTAATACATCCCAATGGATTACGATTTGAGAATGTTTATGTGTACTCAAAATCGTTATATCAACCAAAATACAAATTTTTAGAAAACATTTTGCAACCAGTAGAGGGTGTTGGCTACTTTCCATTTAATGAACATGTGGATGTTGTAGAACCAAACAATGCGTTACCAAACTCAATATTTATATTTGATGACGTAGCATGTGAAAAACAAGATAATATTAAAGCTTTTTTTGCTATGGGAAGACACAAAGCTGTGGATTGCTTTTATTTATGTCAAACATATGCGCGCATTCCAAAACATTTAATACGTGACAATGTTAATTTACTAGTTTTATTCAAACAAGATGAAATGAATCTTAGACATATTTATGATGATCATGTAAATACTGATATGACATTTATGGAATTTAAAAAACTTTGCAACTCTTGTTGGAAAAATAAGCATGATTTTATAGTGATTGATAAAGATCGTGATATCAATGAAGGCAGATATAGAAAGTGTTTTGATTGTTTTATAAAATTAGAGAAATGATATTCTTTATAAACAGTTTCATTCAAGGCATTGGTCAATCAACATGTCTTCTACACACTTGAAACATTTGCGAAAACAAAAAGATATTCTTGGTCAAATTGCAAAAGCCAGTGATGCTATTCGACGAAAGCATAGACTGATGAAATTGGGCAAGGAAGAAATTGAACAGACTTTAAATAATACCTTTAAACCTATAGTGACACCAATTCAGAAATTAGTTGACGACATTGAAATTGTTAAACAAATTCGACCAGTAAAAATTGAAAGAGAGGGAGACCTTCCTTTAGAGTTTGAAGAAGATCAAGAAGTTAAGAGAGAGAATGATTCATTTTTAAGAGATGACTTATCATTTGCAACAGCTGCTGATGATGATGATAACGGTGATTATGACGATGATGATGATGGAGATGATAATGGAGATGGAGATAAATCAGAGAAAGATGGTGCTATTTTATATCTTCAAATGTTGGATGAAAAGGGAAAAGATTTAGATGCTTCATATGGAGTTCGTAAATTATCTAAAGGCCAATTAATGATTGGTAATTCAGGAATAAATTTTGAACAAAATAATATTAGTGTAGCTAATAAAACATATCCTGCAACGAAAGGTTTACTTGAGCTTTTATTCAAAAAAGTTCCAGAAGAAGCTGTTTTAAGTGTAGTTGATCGAGAAAATTATAAAAATATTGTAATATCAACTAATGCTCATAAAAAATATTACAAAGCAGATGGCGCTGTTAGAGATAAAAAGAGTTTAAAATATCTAAACTATATAGCAGTACATTCTGGTGAAGGTTTAATTCCAGAATATATGACTCAACAAGAAGATACAAAAATTGATTATGTCTATTGGGATGATCCTAATGAATTGGTTGATCGTTTAAGATTGCTCTTGGCATCTCAAGCAGCTGGAAATCCCAGTCATAATAATGAGATTATATCAATTATTGAAGAGTTGAGAGAAGCTGGAATTGTTTATTAATTAACAGTTGTAGAAATTTTTATCATTTTCATGATGAGTATTGACATATTCGGACGTCAGTTTAAAAGCACAGAAACTTCAAATCGAGGTCCACCAGGACTTGGTTTTAAGTTGACTGGTGAAGGAGATTTTAATATTGAAAATAAGAAACTTTGTAACGTAGCTGATGCTGAGAGCAACAGTGATGCAGTAAACTTGAATACTGTAAACAAAGTTATTGAATCTAAAACGAACGCCATCTATGATGTAATCGGTTCTGTGAGAAATGATATAAATGACAATGTTGTAAAGATTGCAGAGATAGAAGATTTGATAAAAAAATATTTTGAAAATCTAAGAATCAGTATTGAAAGAAATATAGAGATGATGTCTACCAGCAAAGAGATTATTTTACAATTAGACAGCAGACTGCGCACACTTGAAGGTAATTAACAATGGAGGATCAAAAACTACAGTTGGTGAAAGAGTTACATAAACCAGCGAGAAGAAATTATAAGCGAAGAAATGTTGACATTCGAGGTATTGACGAGACTTGGCAAGCTGATCTTGTTGAAATGCAACCTTATGCTAGAGAAAACAAAGGTTACAAGTACCTGTTAACCGTCATTGATACATTTTCAAAGTTTGCTTGGGCTGTTCCAGTAAAGTCCAAAAAAGGTGAAGATGTGACTGCGGCAATGAAATCTATTTTATTTAAAAAACGTATACCAAAAAATTTGCAAGTAGATAAAGGAAAAGAGTTTTATAATTCACAGTTTGAAAATCTCATTAAAAGTTATAACATTAACTTGTATTCTACGCATAGTAATTTGAAAGCGTCAATTTGTGAGCGATTTAATCGTACTTTGAAGAATAAAATGTGGATGCAATTCAGTTTACGCGGTAATTACAAATGGATAGACATACTAAGTGATTTAGTAAATGCGTATAATAATAGTAAACATCGAACAATAAAAATGAAACCAATAGATGTAAATGCTGAAAATGAAAATAATTTGTTGTTTGATGTATTTAAAAAAGTTGCAGTAAACAGGAAATATAATAAGAAATTTAAAGTTGGAGATAGAGTACGTATAAGTAAAGTTAAGCATGTTTTTGAAAAAGGTTATACGCCAAACTGGACTACGGAAATATTTACTATAAGCGATGTAAAAAATACTAATCCAATAACATATATCTTGAAGGATTATCAGGAAAATCTAATAAGTGGATGTTTTTACGAGCAAGAACTTTCTAAAGTTAAATATCCAGATGTATATTTAGTTGAAAAAGTATTAAAAAAACGAGGATCTAATGTATTTGTAAAATGGTTAGGTTTTGATAACTCTCATAACAGTTGGATAAACGAATCTGAATTATAATATATTTAAGGAAGGTTAAAATAAAAATAAATTGAATTGTATGCATTCTTGTATTTATTTATCCTCTCTTTACAATAATTTACCATTTATACATTGAATATTTGACATTTGTTGAATAGCTTCATTTGATATTTGTTTACAGTGAAATGTGACAAGTTCCAGCAATAATGTCTCTAAATTTAAAACATTAGTTCTTCCCATCATTTTTTGAAGTATTCTACTGTAATGTTTTTTAATAAACTCTGTGGCATGTTTTGTAGACTTTACATTATTTTTAAAGATTAATTCTGCAATAAACTTTACAATTATATCTTTACTATACTGCAAATTGAATTTTGATAGTTCTACATATTTTTGTTCAACACAAGGAATAAGTTCATTAAATATTGCAAATGAAGTTTCACTAAATGTAAATGATTGATCTAAACGCTCAATTGATATTAAACGATATGTAACACTAAAACGTATTGTAAACGTTTCACAATCCAGCACTGTTGCATCACAATATCCGTTGAAAAATCGTATGATATGTTTTACTGCATCACACAATAGACGCCATTCTTGAAGCTTCAAAGACAATGATACTCGTGGATGGCTGCTTCTTAGTTGAATTTTTGGTATTATTTTCCCATTTGTGTCCAGTTCTGCTCCAACGACAACTTGCTTAGTAAATGATGGATTTAAGTTGTAAATTTTAGATAATAACATTTCTCTACATGGTAAATATGACATTTTTTTGTCTTCTACTGGTCAACTCCCTCAGGAACAAACTCTATTTGATTGTAAGGTCCTCCACGATTTCTCAAATATACACCACCTCTTACAGCTTCTGCTTTCAGACTGTTGAAAAGATTTGCATCCTCTTCAAATATTTTTAGCATTCTTGGTGGTAGGAAAATGTTAAATTCATTACTTATTTCAGCAACAATTTTCGGACCAAATTTCGTATCAATTTTTCGAATGTCTGTTACTTTATAGAATGCATCGATGGTTAATTCCTTTGTTGTCTTGGTGACAAAGACTTTGCTTGCCTTGTTTAATTTATCGAAATTCATTTTTATCACTTAAATTTAAATTTTCAAATTTTTTCACTAAAATATTTAACTGTGACCTTTCTTCAATTAAACTTTTAACTTTATCAATTTCTTGTATTAATTTGTTTAATCGCACTTGAATTTCACTATGCTTTGCTAATAATATGTTCATCAGCCAACTTAAACTGCAGGAATGATTTCGTTTAGAAAAATTGCTCTCTTTATATACACAAGATATGACCTATTTAACCTTGAAGTTAATTATAGTTTTCTTAGAATTGCGGTAAGATCAAAAGCATTCTTATGAAAAGTACTAAAAATGTTGACCGGAAGCAATAAATCAAAGATATTATAAACAACAAGTACATGGGAAGAATTCCTTAGATAAGAATCTAATAAACAAGATATCAAATTACATGTAAAACAATAGCTTAAATAAAGACTATAATTCCAAGAAATAAATAGGCATCAAATTACACGTGGGGAAAATTCCTTAGATAAATCCCAAACCGGAAGCAATAAATCAAAGACATTATAAACAACAAGTAAATGGTAAAAATTCCTTAGATAAGAATATATCAAATTACACAAGCAAAAATTCTAGGAAGTGTGACGTCATATCCATCTCAGCATCATGGTCTGAATCACACCCTCCCCCGTGATGTCATATCCGCCTCTGAATCGCACCCTCCCCCAAATGGTTTGAGTCTGGGCTAAAAGTGTCGGTGCAGGAATGTGTATGACGTCATTTCCGCCTAATCATCAAGATCTTACCCCCACCCAAGGGTTTGAGTCTTGGATAAATGGTTTGAGTCTGGGCTAAAAGTGTCGGTAACATGTCGGTGCAGGGATCTGTATATAGAACCGGCACTGCTTATCTACTTTCTTAGTAATTTCTCACTCCAACTTTAGTAAAATAAAACTTTTGGTACTATTAGAATAAAAATAATTAATAGAATAAAAAAATTAATCCTTTCTTAAAAAAGACATGGAGTGGAAAGGTCGAATGTATCGAAAAGTATCGAAGTAAAGAATGGGCAATGAGAATGTAAAATCTTAATAGAAGGGTGTTTTTAAAATTGTTTGTACATGTGAAGGTGGCGCTGCAGTCGTATGTTATTTAAAAAGAGCGCGAATATATAAATTTTATTTTTGTTAAGAGAAAGTACTCATAATAAATCTTATTTTGCATTGTCAAAAAAAACGTCAACATTTCAAATATAAATAAGCAAATTATTAACTGAAAAAATTTGAATATTATTATTAATGAAATAATGGACTTGGACAATGGACATATAAAAACTAGCACCGTAGACGGCCGCTTGCGGCCGTCGGAGGAGCTAGTATAATAAAAATTTCAAACTCAAAAACTAATAATAAAAAGTAAGGCCAATGGTAAAGTGTTCTACTAGTAAGACATCATTAAAAAATTGCTACTATTTCTCAGTAATTTTCCACTACAACAGGGTTGCCACGCTTTTGCTCTTTTCAAATTCTCTGACTTTTCCAGGTTAAAAACCCGAATTTTTTCAGGGTTTTAAAACGAAAATTATTCAAAAACATCAATAACTTCATTTTTAAATAAATATTTAATCATTATTTTTTTTATAGAAATTAAATTAAAAATTATTCAAAAATTTGAAATTCAATAACATATAAGAATATTATTATAAAGCATAAAGATATTGATCGCTTATAATAATTAAAACTTGCTACTTTGTTACTCTAACTTCTTCAAAAATTATTTTCATCATTACGATTTAGAATTTTCAACTAAAACTCTTCTTTAAGGGTCAAACCATTTTATTTCGCCTAATGTATTTTTGACCTTTATAAAAAATTTCAATACTTCGGGAAAATATTCTTACATGTTTTGGGATTACGAAATGCACAATGATTTGTAAAAAATAATTTCATTTCATATAAAAAAAGATATTATAAATTGAGAGTACATGAAAAAAGGTTACATTGACAGGCATTACAAAATATTCAAAAAAGGAGTACACGGAAAAAAAAAGTTCACGAATCTCTCGTGAACTATAGTATATCACTTTTGGATGGGACACAAAATTTCAAAATTTTCATTCACTTTTGATTAGAAATGGCGAACGTCAACGAAAAACTGAAACAAAGTTAATGAATTTTTGATGAACTGTTAATGAAGAGTAGTTCGTCAAAAGTAGAGGTACAAGTTTACGAAAAAATCGTGAACTCGCGAGTGTCAGTAGTATGCGCAGTTCGTAATGCGCATCAAATATGGCTGATCAAGCATTCATCATTCAGTCGGTGTCATCGGTGTTTACATTCGGGAAAATTCTTTGATGAAAGTTATTATTTAGAATCAGTGTTTTTTATTACTTAGTGAATATTTTTGTTTGCTAATTTCCTTTGTGAAACAAATAATTCATAAAATGAATTAAAAGTTACGATAAGGGACTTTTTCTACTTTGCACGGTCCTGAGTTTTACAGCAGACAAAGCTAATCGTTTCGTTTGTCGAAGGACAGTGTAGGTATCTAGATTTAGCCGTGGCGGTTAGTTGTTAGAAATATTATGTTATAGGTATAGGTACTAGGTTCGAATCCCGTGAAGCGAATTACGAATTTTAATGGCGATAAAATTGTGTATTCTGTGTAGTTGGGTGCGTAATAGGCGTCAAGTTATCAAATAAAGTGAAATACTATAAAAAAGTAGTGTCTGGAAATTATTTTTTCTTGTTTTTAGCATTTTTTAAAAGTTCACGAATTTTTCGTTAACTTTGACGAAAAGTTCGGAAACCGTACTATGTTTCTAGTGAAGGAGTTGATGAAATTTTGACGAACTGTGTTTGTTGATTTTCAAGAATTTTGTGTCCCATCCAAAAGTGATACTACTTCACGAGAGATTCGTGAACTTTTTTTTCCGTGTAATCTCTTTAAGAAATATAAAAAAAGCGATTGATATTTATTTTTAAAGACTTAATTTGTGATTTGAACTTGATAAAAGTATCAAATAATTTATAATAAACTGTAAAATATGTTATTTAAGTTTCTGTATGAAATGTCAAAAATCGATCATATTTAACAATTTTTTTTTGACAAAGTAATTTAATTTTAGTAAATCAGAATTATTTAAATAATACGTATTTTAAATACACTTTAATATTATTGAAATTTTTTTTTGATTATCAACTGAGAAATATATAAAAATTTACCTTAAATATTAACCATTCTTCATTTTATCGTGATTTTGAATGTTTGTAACTTCGTTGGAGAAAAACCGATTCATGCCAAATTTTTGGAGCATGTAGATTGAAGCAATATTTTCCTGCTGCTAAAATTTCGCGATGGGTTTTGCACTAGTTTTCAAAAGAAATTGATTTAAAAAAATTGTTTTTTTTAAGGTTACAGACAAGTATATTATAACTAACTTGAAGTTGGTTTCCTACTTGCAATAAAAGTCAAATTCAAAATAAAACGATTTTTTTAAAGTCAGTTTAAAACAAGCCAACTTCAAGTCAGCTATAATACTTGTCAATAACCTTCAAAATAAACACTTTTTTTTAAATCGAATTTTTTTAAAACTAGTGCAAAACCCATCGCGAAATTTTACCAGCAGGAACATATTGCTTCAATCTACATGCTCCAAAAATTTGGCATGAATCGGTTTTTCTCCAATGAAGTTACAAACATTCAAAATCCCGATAAAATGAAGAATGGTTAATATTTAAGGTAAATTTTTATATATTTCTCAGTTGATAATCAAAAAAGTATTTAAATAATATTAAAGTGTATTTAAAATACTTATTATTTAAATAATTCTGATTTACTAAAATTAAGTTACTTTGTCAAAAAAAATTGTTAAATATAATCGATTTTTGACATTTCATAGAGAAACTTAAATAACATTTTTTATAATATCTTTTTTTATATGAAATAAAATTATTTTTTACAAATCATTGTGCATTTCGTAATCCCAAAACATGTAAGAATATTTTCCCGAAGTATTGAAATTTTTTATGAATGTCAAAAATACATTAGGCGAAATAAAATGGTTTGACCCTTAAATAAATTTTTTTTGGTAATTTTTGAAAAAATTCTTTCTAAATTTTCAAATTCTCTTGTTTACAATTTAATTTTACGAAATTTCGATTATTCTGACATTCTTCAATTAAATATATTAGAAATTAAAAACTTCAAATAATTCAAAAAAATTCCATTAAACTTATTGAGAAAACTATTAATTCTATAGAATTCTTATACATAATTAAAAGTATGAAAAGTTCAAATTTTCAAAGATTTTAATTTGAAATTCCTTTTTAAATCAATATTTATTAGAAAATTCTAGGAGAATTCAATTATTTAACTATAAAAATAAATATTTTATTAACCAATGAATGTTCCTTAAAATTGAATTTTCATAAAGAATTTTATAAACAAATTTTTAAATAATTAAATTTAATTCTCTTGGCAAATTTTAATAAAATTTTTAGAATAATTGCATTTTTCGAGAAATTTGATGAAAATTGTAATTAAAAATAATTAAAACTCTTGAATTTCGGAGAAAAATTTTATTATTTATAAAGATAATTGAAGTTTTGACGAGAATTTTTTAAAATTTTGAAATATAATTGGATTTCTACGAAGAATTTTATTAAAATTATTTTGAAAAATACTGAATTGTTACGCAAAGAATTTAATTAAAATTTTTGAAAATAATATTTTATTCTTTAAATAGAAATTTAATTAAAAATATATTGAAAATAATGCTTAAATTCTAATAAATAAATTGTAGCAAAAGTTTTTAAAATAATTGAATTTCTTTGATAAATTTTAATAAAACTTTAAAGAATAATAACTTTTTTCGAGGAATTCCATTAAAATTGTATATTAAAAATAATTGAAATTCAGCATTGAATTTTATAAATTATGAAAATAATTGAATCCGTTTAAAAAATGTTATTATTCATAAAAATAATTGAATAATATATGACAATAATTTGTAAATAATTGAATTCCTGTGAAATTTTTAATATTTATGAAAATAATTAAATGTTTGCGTAGAATTTTATTAAAATTTTTTTTAACTAATTGAATTCTTTTAGGAATTTTTATTAAAGTAGTTGATATTAAAAATCATTGAATTGAGAAAAGTTTTTGAAAATAATTTAAATTTTGCCAAGAATTTTATTAAAATTTTTGAATTTCTGCAATCATTTGTATCTTTTTCAAAATTCAATTAATTTTAGTGTTTTTAACTAAAATTCTTCTATAAATCTATTATTTTTAATAAAACTAGTTAAATATATATTAAAAAATTTATCTAATTGCAGAAGAATTTTAATTTAAAAATTTTTTTTAAATCTAAGTTTTTTTATATATTTTTAATTAAATTCATTTAAAATTGAAATTTTACCAAATTTTAAATAAAAATCTTTTAAAATTCATCTATTTAGGAAAATTGTAAACGCAATTCTTTTAAAATTGAATTAATTTTGAAATATTTAAGTGAAATTAGATTTCAAGAATAAACACAATAACTTCGATCAAAATTCCCTGACTTTTCCAAGTTTTTTCAAGGTTTATAAAATTCCCTGACATTTCAAGGTTTTCCCTGTACAACTTCTGTAAAAGATTAAAAACTGAACAGTAATAATAACAATAAATAAAAATAGTAAAATATTTAGAATTAAAAATTAGTAGAGTAGAATTAGTAGAAAATTAGTAGAGTGAAATATTAATATTAAAAACTAAAGAGTAAATAAACAAAAATAGAAGTAGTAAACATATTACTGAGTGAAAATTTTTGACTAATTTAAATTATCTAGTTGACAAATTTTTACTGATTTGGATTCACAAATCAAAATAATCAAAAATAACCAAATCAATAAAACGTCAAGTTTTATAGAAATATTTTTGTAAATATATAAAATACAATATAACATATCTGCTATTTACATTTTCCGTACAAAATAATCCATCGTCTTTAAAAACTTTACTTGAATTTGAAATTTTAATCGCAGTCTCATATATTTTCCATCCAAGTCTATATAAATAGTATCTCAATCATCAAATCTCTTACACTACAACTAAAATTTCAGTCAAACTTCTAGTGAAAAAATATTTTCACCTGGAACAGCGATACAGATTACACTGAAATAGCAAAATTCTCAATCGAATCAACTAAAATTTTTGATATTCCAGTTAAAACTTGTATAGTCAAACTTTTTGATATTACAGAAGAAACATCATTCTTTCCAGGAGGAAAGTTTTTATTATATTTTACTGTTAATTTAAGAATAAAGAACATATTCTATTCTTAAAGTAACAACGGAATAGAAAAGAATATGTTCTGTTCTTAAATTAAACAATAAAATGATCATTCTAAAAAAACAATAGCAAAAAAAGAAGTAATTTTAACAGACTGAAGTATATGTAGAAATAAAAAATGTTATACGCAATAATAACCAAAAAAAAACGAAACTTTTTTTTAGAAACTTCCAACAAAACTGATAAAGACAAAAAAAAGAAGAAAATGCAAACATTCGAGGAATGCTGAAGTCATTTAAAAAATATTTCATAAAAATAAGAAAAGAAGTCACACACAAGATCCACTTGAATGTCGAATATGCCGTAAAAGTGGCTACGCTCCCGTCGGCTATTTAAGCAAGAAACGCGTTCGTGGGTACAGTGGTTTCACGTGATGAGGGTGTTGATGACAAGAAGAGTAAAAAAAGAAGAAAAAAAAGCATAGAAAGAGAGAGAGAGAGAGAGAGAGAAAGAGAAAAAAAAAGTTAAAATGTCGCAGTCGTGAAAGCATGAGAAAATGGGGCTCAAACTCAGCGAGGCTGTGTTTGCAGTCTCGTCGTCGTAAGGTTTTCAGTCGCTCGAGTCGCAGTCGGGTTCCCTCTGCTTCCGTTTTTCTCATTTTACCACCATCGTCACGTCGTAGTCTCGGTTCCCTGAGAATCCTCTCTCGGATCTTTCCTTTTTCTCCACTTCTTTTTCCCTCGATGTGCTCGACTCATACCTCACTCTCCAAAGCATCTTTATATCTTCTTCTATGTACCATCTCCTCTCTCTCACTCTCTTTTCCTCAATTCTCCCACCACTCTTTTACTACTGCCAAAGCTTATCTATATAGCTTTAGCCTTTTACAATAATTATAAAAATCGATTGCTTTCCTTTTTTTTTTATTTATTTAGAGGAGAATCAATCGAGAGCTAATCAAACCGATCAATATATTTATTCTCAAAATTTCGAAAAGTATACTTTACATCGGAATTAGTATAAAAACTCGTTCACTAACTGATAATTCATTAAAATCATTATAATTTAAATTATTAAAGTCATTATAATTTCAATTATTAAAAGTATTATAATTTCAATTATTAAAAGTATTATAAATATAATTATTGCACCAATTTTTACTAATTTCCAACTAAAAATTCAGTAAAAAATTTAAGACTTCTCAATAAAGTACCCAGTAAAATTTTTATTTAAAAATTAGTTGTAATTTTTACTAATTTGAATTAGTGGACGACTTTTCATTAATTCAAATTTAGAAAGTGTACCTAGGTTTATTAAAATTTTAAAAATACCCTTTTGCAAGTAAGGGCCTGCAACGCATGGTCGAAAGGGTCTATGACTATACCAGTCAGACAATAGTGAGCGCCTCTAGGCCTCTCACTGATGTCTGACTGGTATAGTCCCTTATCCCTTTCGACCATGCGTTGCAGGCAGTTATACGTTCCACGCCCTCAATTATAATAAATTATTGTTTAACACTGTTTTTTATTTTGTTCAAGTTTTTCTATATTGAATTGAACAATAAATTTTGTAAATATTTTACAAAATTTATATTCAAGTAAATAATAATTCATAATTTATTTATAATTATAATAAATTATTTATTGTTATACACTGATTTTTATTTAGTAAAAGCTTTTTTCATTAAATTGAACAATAAATTTTGTATAAGTCACATTTAGGTAACATTTACCTACTCGCAAAAAATATATGTTTTAAAATAAAGAAAACTTGATCTCTCTAAATTTTGAATTAGTAAAAAGTCGTTAACAAATCATTTTCAAAATTAATAAATTAAATTAATAATAAACTAAAAATAGAAAAATAACAATAAAATTTAATTCAAAATAATAATAAACTATTTTATTAACTCTTCAAATTTAAATTAGTAATTTCTACTAATTAATAGTAATTTCTTCTAACTAATTAGTAAAATTTTCTATTTCAAAAGAAAAAGTCGGTCTCTAATTCAAATTAGTAAACATTTTCACTATATTAAATTTAGAGAGAAAATTACGATAATTTACATTATTAAATTAAATTAATTTTTACTAATTTTCCACTTAAACTTTAGTAAAAATAAAAAATTTTCTCAAAAAAATAGTAAAAATTTTATTAAGAATGAATAGAAATTTTTACAAATTTGATTTGTTGGACGTCTTTTTCTAATTCAAACTTAAAGAGTACCTACAAGTTTTCATAATGTAAAAAAAAAATTTTTTTATAAATAAATATTAATTTATAGTTTATAACTTATTTATAAAATAAAATACAAAAGTAAGAAAAATAAGAAAAATAAAAAAGTTTAATTTAATAAAACAAAGGGAACTTGACCAAAAAAGAAAATAGTGTATTATAAAAAATTACATTACAAAAAAGCGTTTAAAAGTAGATTTAAAAAAATCTCTTTCATCGTGCCGTGTTTTTTTTACATTATTATTGTTATAACATCAGCGAAATTTGATTCAAGGGAAATAAATATTCATTCGACCGCTGACACGTGTCCGGAAACCACCGCACTTACCCCATTAGTATTTACATATGAGAAAGCATATTTCTATACCCACACTCTTAATGTATATATATAAAAGAGATTAACCACGAAACTCTCTATTTTACAAATTATTTAAACGATTTAACGCGCGAAACTTTTCCAACGTGATATGTATATTTGTTAGTAATTTGAAGGAAAAAAAAGTATTAAAGGCTTTGAGGAAAGGGATACTTATATAGTATAGCAAATGTCTGAAATTTCAAAATATTTTTGCATTCACTAGGACTGAAATATATTTTACTAACTTTTAAGTGTATTTTTACTATAGTAAAAGTAATGAAAATTTATATAAATTCTGCTTCTTTGGAAACTAAAATTTACTCTCGAGATAGTAAAAGGTGACTAAAAAATTGTCAAAAGTTAACTTACTGTTTAGGCTTTACATTAATAGTATAGTACAAGTTACTTATTTATTCGTTTTTTCAAGTAAACTAAATAGAAATAGTTTAAAAATTACAAAAAATGTGAAAGTTCACAATAGCTATAATCAACATTTAGGAAAAAGTTTATAAACAAATTTTACTGTTTTCCGTTTAAAAATGTTTTTCCATTCAATCATCGATCATAAACATTGTAAACTTGACTGAGTATTCGATTATCAGCTCTCCAAAAAGTCTTTAAATTTCAGAATTTCCTTTTTTTAATACAACATACTACACTAAATTGTACAGTTGAAAAGAGAAAAGGATAAAAAAACTGTACAGAACATAAATTGAACTCACGGTTGAAAGAAAAACCTCTTTTTCTTTCAACCGTGAACATGAGACTTTAAAGTTTAGCAAGAGGGCAAAACAAAAAAAGGAAGCAATTTTGGACGACGTGCGCGGAACATCCAACTTTATATACGGGTAACTCGTTATTCGCAAGGTCACGCTATGTCTTATTCAGAGATATATACAGCACACGCACTCGTTTGCGGTTGAAAGACAAAAAGAGGAGGCCCTGGTGGGAAGGAGATGGGCTGAGATGTATATAGCAGAGGAGGAAAGGGGAGGAAAGTATCAGGAGGCAAAATTTTACTGCGAAGAAGGCAAAAGAAAGACTCAGTCACTCAACCCCCAAGTGTGCTTGCTCCTTCTACCCTTCCGTTTTCATCTATAGAGGATACCCTTCGACTGTGATCCCTTTTACGCCTGGCACACTCTCGAGGACACATGCACGTGCTCACACTTCCACCCACACAATCCGTATCATCTCTCTCACTCTATTTCTCTCCAACACACAACCATCTATCCTTCTCAAACACCCACGCTCACTTGCTCGCAATTTCTCTCTCTCTCTCTCTCTCTCTCTCTCTCTCTCTTCGGTCGTCGTGTTCCCGCCCTCTCCGTGTTTCCGCGGCCCGTTCCAACCACCCCGTTCCAAGCCGTGTCCCGCAGGGCATGTCCCTATATGACACGGATATACTCTTGTCCAATGCTATATCCAAATAAACCTCATTCACAAAATTCCAAGCAATCCTACAAAAATTCCCTCTCTCTGTATTCAAATAATTATTAATATCAAATCTAATGATATTTTTTGTTTTTAATTAATTCCATTTTTACAATTTATAGACAATTTTCATGTCTCGGATATCAGGACAATAATTTTCCATGATGCGGAAAATTCTCATCCCCTTTGGTGGCACGCTCCGCGGCACGCCCGGTCGTCTCTGTTATACCGCCGGCAGCAACCAACTCCTCTCCCTCGTCCTCCCTTCTCTAGCCCCTTTAACCGTATAGCCGCTGCTGGAATCACCCTCCCTCCCCCTCACTCACTCACTCACTCACTCTCTCTCTCTTCCTCTCGCGCGCACAACCCCTACGTCGCCACAACCCATCCAACCCGCCTCGACCCTCGAACCACCATTCCAGACCACCCCGCGAGCCGCTCGTTAACCTGCTAGCGCCCCTCTAACCACTACGTGCAGGGCCGCCGCGTCGTTCCTATATTTACATATCAATATTCTAGCGCTCTAGCACGCACTGCAAAATATAGGGAATATAGTGCGTTCTCTCATTGTGTATTGGTAGTATGTACACATTACAAGATTGCATGCATGTGAAAGAGAATGTCGTATATATATAGATATATGCATATATTTCTCATAGATTGGAGGATGGGTTTTATATGACGCGCGGTCGCTGCGTGGCGGTAAGTGCGAGCGCGGACAATTAATGAGAACGAGAGAAATGAATCGGGATTGACCTGATGCCAAAAAGAGTGGAAGATTTCGTTATAGGGGTGTTTTTTTTCAACAATTGCCAGTCTTTCTTTCTTTCATTCTCTATTTTTCATATATATTTTATTATTCGATTTCTATTCATAAACTTTTTAAATAAAGTTTATTTACCCTTCGATGTCTAACTTTTTATAAAAAATTACAACTACTAATCGATTAAAAGAACATCAACAAAATTACAACTAATATTAATAAAGAACGGAGAAACCCATAAAATAAAGAAACAGTTTAACGAAAAATACAAAACTAATAATATATGCATTTTAAGAAATACAAAAGTAAGTAACAAATTTAACATATTGGGTCCAACATATAAGTGGAATTTCACCAATCTTGGCAAAAAAATGACAGTAATGGATTAAACTGATCGATTAACACTGGCATTTACAAACGTGACAATATTAACAGCAAAGAAATACCACAATTAATTAACCGATAAATACATATGATAAGGAATAAAACTAGACCATTATATAATAACACTGTTTGACAGTAAAATGGCACTTTAAATCGGACCTATCCTAACTTATTCGTCTTGAAAAACTAAAGAAATTACTATGTATTAAATCACTCAAACACCCCCAAAATTTAATTTTAAGGGCAAATAACCGTTTTTGTGTATTCATGTAAAGAATTACTCGTAACTTCCGCAATTTTCAACCGATTTTCAAAACTGTTCTTTTGTTTGAAAGGGAAAAAGCACATCTTTTTAACTGTGTATTTTTCGTATAGTCAAAATAAAAATTGACAATACCGCGGTTGAAAATATTTTAGTTTTATCGATAATCATTCCATTTTTTCAACTTTAACGAGGTTTTTAGAATACTATATTTGAATTTAAAGATTTTTATCATAACAATTACTTAAAACTATACTTAATTCTGCGTAAAATGAGCATTTTTTGAAAAAATTTTAATACAAATTGAGGGAGATACATGAATTTTAAGATTTTAGAATTTTTTCGTTAAATTTATCAATATTTCAAATTTGTTGTGGAATTTACAGCAGAGCATTTTAAATTTTGTTTTCACTAAATTTAATTGATTAACTAAACAGGCATGCATGTCAAACTGTTTTTTGATAGATTGATTGAGTCCGTATATTTAGGAGGGGGGTCCGGTTAAATTTTAACTTTTCTATATATTTATATGTATTGTTTAAGTGTGTCAATGTTTTTCAAACAATATTTAAGATTCAAATCTATTCTATATTATCAAAATTAGTAAAATTGTTCAGTATTGCGAAAAAAGCATATGAAAATTTCGACAATAAAAAATAATTAAAAAATGTGGTAGAAGTTCAAAATTATATTTGGTGAAATTTTAATTTCTTATATAAATTGTTAAATAATTATGAGTTATTCTTTATTTGAAGATTATAGAATAAATTTGAATCCTAAATAATGTTTGAAAAACATTGACACACTTAAACAACATGAGTCCATATTTAAAGGGGGGGGGGTCCGGTTAAATATGGACTCAGTCTTTATTTAAATCTATATCAAAAACAAGTTTAACCTGCATGCCTTTTTAGTTAATCAATTAAATTTAGTGAAAACAAAATTTAAAGTGCCCTGATGTAAATTCCATAACAAATTTGAAATATTTGTAAATTTATCGAAAAAATTCTAAAATCTTAAAATTCACGTATCTCCTTCAATTTGTATTAAAATTGTTTAAAAAAATGCTCATTTTACGCAGAATTAAGTATACTTTTAAGAAATTATTATAAAAAAAATCTTTAAATTCAAATACTATTCTAAAAACGTCGTTAAAGTTGAAAAAATGGAATGAAAATCGATAAATCGCTAATATTTTTAACCGCGGTTTTGTCAATTTTTATTTTAACTAAACGAGAAATACACGGTTAAAAAGATGTACCTTTTTTCCCTTTTAAACAAAAGAACAATTTTGAAAATCTGTTGAAAATTACGGAAGTTACGAGTAATTTTTTACATGAATACACAAAAAACGTGTTTTTTCCCCTAAAATTAAATTTTGGGGGTGTTCAGAAAATTTCTCATACATCATTGTTAATTATTTTACTAGACCTACAACTTGTACTAGGTGTCTATGAAAGTGCAGGCAACTTTTTTTATTTTGTCACACAGTGAAATCCCAGGGACCGACAGGGATACGAAAAAACAGGAAAATTCGTGTCGTACCCCACAAAAAAAGTACCCGGATCTGGGTGCAAGACGTGGGTCTTGCACCCAGATCCGGGTATATTTACATGTATTTTGATGCGCTGAATCCGAATCTACCATCAGATTTAGTCCTACGAGTCTAGGTTCAGCCTTAACCTCAAAAAACTATAAAAACACTAAAATAGCTATTTTTTAATAAAGCCTTCATGCTCCAAGCAAATTGAGAGATTGAATTCACTTGAAACTCGTTACTCGAGGGTTTTTGGGGTCACTGATTACGAATCCGCTGATAATTTTTCAAAATTCAAAATAGCGGACCAAATTTTAAAAAGTGATTGGATTTTGTTGAAACTTGGTACTCGGAGGTTTTTGGGGTCGCTGATTACTAATCTGAAGTCAGATTAAAAAAATTTTAAATAGTGTATCAAATATGGCGGATCGAATATCTAATAATACCTTTTGCCATCTTCCAGGAAGGAAGAAGTTAAGATATTCAAATCAAAGTTGGTACAGTAACTTTTAAAAACATGTGTGAAATTAATTTATTATTGTGACCTGATCAGATGATTCACGGTAAATCGTTAGGTGTTAGAATAACACCAAAATGGATTAAAATAACACTAAATTGGATTATTTTAATCCTTTTTGGTGTTATTTTAATATACCTAACGATTTACCGTGTTCTTACTAGTAGGTCCAGTACAATGACCAAAATTAAAAGATCACTGAAATCGAACTAAGCGCTCTTAAATGATCTTTATTATATTTTCTTACAACTGTATCGTATTCTTTTTTCCTCAAAAGATGTATGTAAAGGTTTTCGCTTTCGATTTAGTCCTCTTTGATTCGTTTCTCTCTTCAACATCTAGCAAAAATCAGCCTTCATTACTTCACCCCATCTACCTTGATATCTTTGTTCCATCAATTTTATATTTTAATGGAACCGTTTCCCTTGTTCCTCGCTGTGGTCTTCAGGATTTTCGGGAAACCTGTCCAGATGTGAACCGAGGAAGTGTAGTTTCAAATTCTTTAAACACCTCAAATTTTTAAAGTTTTTTACCATAGGACTTTTCTTGTTACCTATAGGAAGTTTGTTGCTGCAGGTTTAAAACTATCCCAAACTTGTTTTTCAATGTCAGTCATAATGTTTCATCCATACAAGGAACATGAATATAAGTTAATAACTTTATCAAGAAAATATACTAGTCATGTAAACAAACATCTAGTTCACAAATAACCAATGATGTAGCAACCAAATTGTCGTAACTACTCTTAATACAAATGGAAAAGAGAACTAAAACCCTATTAACCTAACTAACGCATAAGCAAGCATTTCCCGAGTCGAAATTCAAACCCAACTTAGCCTCTGAAAATGTAAGGGTTATTTAGGTTTAGCAGTCGTAAAGTAGGGTCTGATTTCAATACAATTTATTAAAATTAGACCATCCTTTGACTCCCAAAACAGGCTGAAATTTCTCAATCTTCCATTTGGAGAAATAAAGGAGGGTCTAATTCGAAGAAACTATACATATACCTTACTTTATAAACCTCGTAGACCCTACAACTAGAAGAAGAAAAATTTGAAGATTTGCTCAGATTAAATTGAAGCACTTGGGATGAGTAAAAGTGGAATTTTATGTGTTTTATCAATTTGGAGTACTTTTTGCATTTGCAGTGTTTCAATAAGTAATGCATTAAAAAATAATTCAAAATTTTCTTTCAGAATGTAGAGTCTAGGACCCAATGGGAAATGCCAGTGTAGTGCCGATGTTCACCACTGGCTTAGTACTCAGACGATTGTTCGGCGTATTCTAGCCGAGCCTCGACAATTAGTGCTGGCGCAGTACGGAATTTTTGTTTCGCCAAAGCTTGGACAAGGCTCGGCGGCAAGTGCTGGCTGAGTATAGAAAAATTGTTCACAACGCTCTTTGCCAACATTGCTTTTTTGACATAAACTTGAAAAAAATTATAAAAAAAGTTTATGAATGTTAATAAATATAAATTAAAAGAAATTTTTTTAGTAAAATTAATATTTTACTTTTCAGTCGTTCATTTTTTATTCTTATTAAATTTAATAGTAACAATTTAACACAATTGTCTAATTTTGTAAATAATAAATTATTTAAACAAATTAAAATTATAAAAAAAATTTAAACTTTAATCTCAATAATAATTTGGTTCCTATTAAAATACTATTATACTTCTTACTATGAATAAAAAATTATTAAAAAATTACCACGTAATTTAAGAATTACGTAAAATGTTAAATGCAATAAGTAAAGTAATTTAATTTAATTATTAAACATTTAGTTTAATTTATTTTATTTCAATTTATTATTTCTAACGTATCCCTATTTTTTTCTCATCTTTGACTCAATAATTGTATGTCTGAATGATACTGAGATATTAATACTTTACTGTACACATGTGTCGTTAGCATAGTGGTAAGAGCGTTAGTCTGTTAGTCCGTAGGTCGTAGGTTCGATTCCCCTAGTCAGCAATTTTGTTTATTTTCATAGGTTTGCGATATTTCTAGATTCCAATCGTTAGGTACTAAAATATGAAAATCTAATGCACACTTACTGTAATTGTTTATTATTTAATTTTTAAATGTTATAAACAATTTTTTCTACTTCATTTACTATATCCATTGTTAGTCTCCATCTTTAATACAATTTCTTTAAGAAGAGAAATATTTTATGAATAATAACTATTTATTAATATTATTTACCATTTTGTTGTTAAACTATTTATAATTATGAATTTACGACTAATTAATAACAATACGGCATTTATTGCGGCAATATTCTCAGCCAGCACTGGTCCAGTGCTGCGCCAGCGCTGTCTGGCAGCACTGACAGACAGTACTTCGGCAGCGCCAGACGGCGTTATCATCCCAGTGCCATGCCAGTGCTGGCTCTCAGCCTTGCCGCCAGTGCTGCCAGTGCTGGCGCAGTACTACGCCAGTTGTAAATTTCCCATTGGGGAGTAGGAAAGCAGAGTCTACGAGGTTTAAAATTAAAGTATATATAGGTTTTGTTTTGGGATTTTGTTGTGTAATGGAAAAAGAGAGTCATTTAAGGGGAGACCCCACCTTAATTTTGACCCCTTTAAAATAAAATTATTAAACGAGGTAATATTTTTTTTCTTGCATCATTTTTAACTTGAAAACATATAAGATGGTCCAAAATATTTAATTTTAATTTTTGAAGAGGTTAGAATTTTTTTTTCTGACCTATTGCATATTATTGCAAATCCATGCGAGAAGTTGTTTAGAATGGTAAAATATGCATGGAAAAAAAATTTCGTGAAAAAATATTAAAAACTGTAAGAGAAGATCGATTTTTAATATTCAAATCTTTAAATTTTGCCGAAATTTCGGAAGTCCTGAACCTTTATTTTTTTCCAATTTGATGCTCTGAGTCGAAAAAACATCGTTAAAATTGACGATTAGCTCATTTTCATGGTAAAAACTATAAAAATCATGGCTTTTTGCATTTATTTTGGTATATATAAAGTATACCATAAAAGCTTCGGACTATGATTTTTATGAAATTTACCACGAAAATGAGCTAAATATAAATTTTAACAATGTTTTTTGAATAATAGCATCAAATTACGTAAATATACACAATTTGGAAAAAAATTAAAGATTTAAGGCTTTCGAAATTTCGGCAAAATTTAAAGATTTGAATATTAAAAATCGATCTTCTCTTACAGTTTTGAATATTTTTTAATGAAAATTTTTTTCCATGCATATTTTACTATTCTAAACAACTTCTCGCATGGATTTGCAATAATATGCAATAGGTCAGAAAAAAAAATTCTAACCTCTTCAAAAATTAAAATTAAATATTTTTGACCATCTTATATGTTTTCAGGTTAAAAATGATGCAAGAAAAAAAATATTACCTCCTTTAATAATTTTATTTCAAATGGGTCAAAATTAAGGTGAGGTCTCCCCTTAATTAATAACACTTATTTGCACATAAATTAACAATATATATTCACTTTGGTACAAGGGAAAGTTAATTAAGTTATAGAATTTAGCTAATCTGTTTTTTCGAGAATATGTAATTAAGCGTCGCGTCAGTTTTGTTACTATTGAAAAGATTTGTCGTACTTCGTCACGTCCGATCTCGTCAAACGATAGTTTTTTACTGTCTCAATGTCCCCCCTGTGTCCTAGTTCTTTACCTGAATTAACCTCTAAGTTCATCCCTTTAGGCACAGTAGGATCTAAGAACGTTATGTTTAAAACGTTAATTATAAAGTTTAAAAATCGTCAAGAATAAAAAAAAAGTAAAAGTAAGTATAATATTTTTCTAAGTGAGTTCGTATAACAGGTATCTTCGAATTAGACACTCCTTTACTTCTCCAAATAGAAGATTGGGAAATTTCCGCCTGTTTTTGGAGTCAAAGTAGGGTCTAATATTAACAAATTGTATTGAAATCAGACCCTACTTTACAACTGTTAAACCTAAATATGCCCAACATTTTCAGAGGCTAAGTAGTGTTTAAATTTCGACTTGGGTTGACCAGTGGAATAACCCAAAGATCCTTTTTTTTTTGTTGGTTAAAAAAAAAAAAAAAAAAAAGTAGTGTTTAAATTTCGACTTGGGTTGACCAGTGGAATAACCCAAAGATCCTAACTACAATAATGAAGCATTAGACCAGTAGGATTCAACACCCAAAAATCGTAACTACAATGCCTGTTTTCGGCACTCGCCCAGAGTTAACTCCGGGTTAATGGTGATTGGTTGATCCAACAGAATGTTGTTGATGATTGGATAATCATTAAATCAAAGCAAAGTTAACCCTAGGCGAGTGTATTTTAAATACTTCTGAATTCCTTTTTTGTCTGCTAGATTTGAATACTTCTATTAAGTCAAATTCGTCTATAAAACGAATCCTTTTCAAGCGCGCTGAAACTAGCAGTCGCAACCAGCAGCCACCCATAGGCGTCCACCGCTCATATTTCAAGCATTTGCCCCTCCACTTAAAATAGCTAAAAAAGTACAATAAACATACGACAAACCTTTTGAAAATTACACAGGGTATATCCCTGAGTAAAAAAAAATAATAAACAATTATAAACAATCCTAATTGTTCATTATAATGTACAACAGTTGAGATTTTTTTTCTAAAAAATTCTACATTCACAGAAAAGTCTAATTTCTGAAAAATTTAGGCGGGTAGAAAACGACGAGATAATTTTTTTCTTACTCTAGATATGTCTATCAGTAATAAAAAAAATATAAACAATCCTATTTGTTTATAATAATGTACAGCAGTTGAGATTTTTTTTCTGAAAAATTATAAGTTCACAAAAAAGTCTAATTTCTGAAAAATTTAAGGGGGTAGAAAACGACTATACAATTTTTTTCTTACTCAAGGAAATATATAGGGTAAGAAAAAAATTGTCTCGTTGATTTCTACCACCCTCAATTTTTCAGTAATTACACTTTTTTGAGAACTTAGAATTTTTCAAAAAAATCTCAACTGCTGTATATTATGATAAACAATTATGCTTGTTTATATTTTTTTTATTACTGATAGACATATCTAGAGTAAGAAAAAAATTATCTCGTCGTTTTCTACCCACTTAAATTTTTCAGAAATTAGACTTTTTTGTGAACTTATAATTTTTCAGAAAAAAAATCTCAACTGCTGTACATTATTATAAACAATTATGATTGTTTATAGTTTTTTTATTACTGATAGACATATCTAGAGTAGGAAAAAAATTATCTCGTCGTTTTCTACCCCCCTAAATTTTTCAGAAAATAGACTTTTTTGTGAAATTAGAATTTTTCAGAAAAAAAATCTCAACTGCTGTACATTATTATAAACAATTAAGATTGTTTATATTTTTTTTATTACTGATAGACATATCTAAAGCAGGAAAAAAATTATCTCGTCGTTTTCTACCCCCCTAAATTTTTCAGAAAATAGACTTTTTTGTGAAATTAGAATTTTTCAGAAAAAAAATCTCAACTGCTGTACATTATTATAAACAAATAAGATTGTTTATATTTTTTTTATTACTGATAGACATATCTAGAGTAGGAAAAAAATTATCTCGTCGTTTTCTACCCCCTTAAATTTTTTAGAAATTGGACTTTTTTGTGAACTTATAATTTTTCAGAAAAAAAATCTCAACTGCTGTACATTATTATAAACAATTAAGATTGTTTATAGTTTTTTTATTACTGATAGACATATCTAGAGTAGGAAAAAAATTATCTCGTCGTTTTCTACCCCCCTAAATTTTTCAGAAAATAGACTTTTTTGTGAAATTAGAATTTTTCAGAAAAAAAATCTCAACTGCTGTACATTATTATAAACAATTAAGATTGTTTATATTTTTTTTATTACTGATAGACATATCTAGAGTAGGAAAAAAATTATCTCGTCGTTTTCTACCCCCCTAAATTTTTCAGAAAATAGACTTTTTTGTGAAATTAGAATTTTTCAGAAAAAAAATCTCAACTGCTGTACATTATTATAAACAATTAAGATTGTTTATATTTTTTTTATTACTGATAGACATATCTAGAGTAAGAAAAAAATTATCTCGTCGTTTTCTACCCCCCTAAATTTTTCAGAAATTAGACTTTTTTGTGCACTTAGAATTTTTCAGAAAAAAAATCTCAACTGCTGTACATTATTATAAACAATTAAGATTGTTTATATTTTTTTTATTACTGATAGACATATCTAGAGTAGGAAAAAAATTATCTCGTCGTTTTCTACCCCCCTAAATTTTTCAGAAAATAGACTTTTTTGTGAAATTAGAATTTTTCAGAAAAAAATCTCAACTGCTGTACATTATTATAAACAATTAAGATTGTTTATATTTTTTTTATTACTGATAGACATATCTAGAGTAAGAAAAAAATTATCTCGTCGTTTTCTACCCCCCTAAATTTTTCAGAAATTAGACTTTTTTGTGCACTTAGAATTTTTCAGAAAAAAAATCTCAACTGCTGTACATTATTATAAACAATTAAGATTGTTTATATTTTTTTTATTACTGATAGACATATCTAGAGTAGGATAAAAATTATCTCGTCGTTTTCTACCCCCCTAAATTTTTCAGAAATTAGACTTTTTTGTGCACTTAGAATTTTTCAGAAAAAAAATCTTAACTGCTGTACATTATTATAAACAATTAAGATTGTTTATATTTTTTTTATTACTGATAGACATATCTAGAGTAGGAAAAAAATTATCTCGTCGTTTTTTACCCCCCTAAATTTTTCAGAAATTAGACTTTTTTGTGCACTTAGAATTTTTCAAAGAAATCTCAACTGCTGTACATTATTATAAACAATTATGATTGTTTATATTTTTTTATTACTGATAGACATATCTAGAATAGGAAAAAATTATCTCGTCGTTTTCTACCCCCTTAAATTTTTTAGAAATTAGAATTTTTTGTGAACTTATAATTTTTCAGAAAAAAAATCTCAACTGCTGTACATTATTATAAACAATTAGGATTGTTTATATTTTTTTTATTACTGAGAAATATATGTAGAGTAAGAAAAAAATTATCTCGTCGTTTTCTACCCCCTTAAATTTTTCAGAAATTAGACTTTTTTGTGAACTTATAATTTTTCAGAAAAAAAATCTCAACTGCTGTACATTATTATAAACAAATAGGATTGTTTATATTTTTTTTATTACTGATAGACATATCTAGAGTAAGAAAAAAATTATCTCGTCGTTTTCTACCCCCTTAAATTTTTCAGAAATTAGACTTTTTTGTGAACTTATAATTTTTCAGAAAAAAAATCTCAACTGCTGTACATTATTATAAACAATTAGGATTGTTTATATTTTTTTTATTACTGAGAAATATATGTAGAGTAAGAAAAAAATTATCTCGTCGTTTTCTACCCCCTTAAATTTTTCAGAAATTAGACTTTTTTGTGAACTTATAATTTTTCAGAAAAAAAATCTCAACTGCTGTACATTATTATAAACAATTAAGATTGTTTATATTTTTTTTATTACTGATAGACATATCTAGAGTAAGAAAAAAATTATCTCGTCGTTTTCTACCCCCCTAAATTTTTCAGAAATTAGACTTTTTTGTGCACTTAGAATTTTTCAGAAAAAAAATCTCAACTGCTGTACATTATTATAAACAATTAAGATTGTTTATATTTTTTTTATTACTGATAGACATATCTAGAGTAGGATAAAAATTATCTCGTCGTTTTCTACCCCCCTAAATTTTTCAGAAATTAGACTTTTTTGTGCACTTAGAATTTTTCAAAAAAATCTCAACTGCTGTACATTATTATAATCAATTATGATTGTTTATATTTTTTTTATTACTGATAGACATATCTAGAGTAGGAAAAAAATTATCTCGTCGTTTTCTACCCCCCTAAATTTTTCAGAAAATAGACTTTTTTGTGAAATTAGAATTTTTCAGAAAAAAAATCTCAACTGCTGTACATTATTATAAACAATTAAGATTGTTTATATTTTTTTTATTACTGATAGACATATCTAGAGTAAGAAAAAAATTATCTCGTCGTTTTCTACCCCCCTAAATTTTTCAGAAATTAGACTTTTTTGTGCACTTAGAATTTTTCAAAAAAATTTCAACTGCTGTACATTATTATAAACAATTAAGATTGTTTATATTTTTTTTATTACTGATAGACATATCTAGAGTAGGAAAAAAATTATCTCGTCGTTTTCTACCCCCCTAAATTTTTCAGAAAATAGACTTTTTTGTGAAATTAGAATTTTTCAGAAAAAAAATCTCAACTGCTGTACATTATTATAAACAATTAAGATTGTTTATATTTTTTTTATTACTGATAGACATATCTAGAGTAAGAAAAAAATTATCTCGTCGTTTTCTACCCCCCTAAATTTTTCAGAAATTAGACTTTTTTGTGCACTTAGAATTTTTCAGAAAAAAAATCTCAACTGCTGTACATTATTATAAACAATTAAGATTGTTTATATTTTTTTTATTACTGATAGACATATCTAGAGTAGGATAAAAATTATCTCGTCGTTTTCTACCCCCCTAAATTTTTCAGAAATTAGACTTTTTTGTGCACTTAGAATTTTTCAGAAAAAAAATCTTAACTGCTGTACATTATTATAAACAATTAAGATTGTTTATATTTTTTTTATTACTGATAGACATATCTAGAGTAGGAAAAAAATTATCTCGTCGTTTTCTACCCCCCTAAATTTTTCAGAAAATAGACTTTTTTGTGAAATTAGAATTTTTCAGAAAAAAAATCTCAACTGTTGTACATTATTATAAACAATTAAGATTGTTTATATTTTTTTTATTACTGATAGACATATCTAGAGTAGGAAAAAAATTATCTCGTCGTTTTCTACCTCCCTAAATTTTTTAGAAAATAGACTTTTTTGTGAAATTAGAATTTTTCAGAAAAAAAATCTCAACTGCTGTACATTATTATAAACAATTAAGATTGTTTATATTTTTTTTATTACTGATAGACATATCTAGAGTGAGAAAAAAATTATCTCGTCGTTTTCTACCCCCCTAAATTTTTCAGAAATTAGACTTTTTTGTGCACTTAGAATTTTTCAGAAAAAAAATCTCAACTGCTGTACATTATTATAAACAATTATGATTGTTTATATTTTTTTTATTACTGATAGACATATCTAGAGTAGGAAAAAAATTATCTCGTCGTTTTCTACCCCCCTAAATTTTTCAGAAATTAGACTTTTTTGTGCACTTAGAATTTTTCAGAAAAAAAATCTCAACTGCTGTACATTATTATAAACAATTAAGATTGTTTATATTTTTTTTATTACTGATAGACATATCTAGAGTAGGAAAAAAATTATCTCGTCGTTTTCTACCCCCCTAAATTTTTCAGAAATTAGACTTTTTTGTGCACTTAGAATTTTTCAAAGAAATCTCAACTGCTGTACATTATTATAAACAATTATGATTGTTTATATTTTTTTATTACTGATAGACATATCTAGAATAGGAAAAAAATTATCTCGTCGTTTTCTACCCCCTTAAATTTTTTAGAAATTAGAATTTTTTGTGAACTTATAATTTTTCAGAAAAAAAATCTCAACTGCTGTACATTATTATAAACAAATAGGATTGTTTATATTTTTTTTATTACTGATAGACATATCTAGAGTAAGAAAAAAATTATCTCGTCGTTTTCTACCCCCTTAAATTTTTCAGAAATTAGACTTTTTTGTGAACTTATAATTTTTCAGAAAAAAAATCTCAACTGCTGTACATTATTATAAACAATTAGGATTGTTTATATTTTTTTTATTACTGAGAAATATATGTAGAGTAAGAAAAAAATTATCTCGTCGTTTTCTACCCCCTTAAATTTTTCAGAAATTAGACTTTTTTGTGAACTTATAATTTTTCAGAAAAAAAATCTCAACTGCTGTACATTATTATAAACAAATAGGATTGTTTATATTTTTTTTATTACTGATAGACATATCTAGAGTAAGAAAAAAATTATCTCGTCGTTTTCTACCCCCTTAAATTTTTCAGAAATTAGACTTTTTTGTGAACTTATAATTTTTCAGAAAAAAAATCTCAACTGCTGTACATTATTATAAACAATTAGGATTGTTTATATTTTTTTTATTACTGAGAAATATATGTAGAGTAAGAAAAAAATTATCTCGTCGTTTTCTACCCCCTTAAATTTTTCAGAAATTAGACTTTTTTGTGAACTTATAATTTTTCAGAAAAAAAATCTCAACTGCTGTACATTATTATAAACAATTAGGATTGTTTATATTTTTTTTATTACTGAGAAATATATGTAGAGTAAGAAAAAAATTATCTCGTCGTTTTCTACCCCCCTAAATTTTTCAGAAAATAGACTTTTTTGTGAAATTAGAATTTTTCAGAAAAAAAATCTCAACTGCTGTACATTATTATAAACAATTAAGATTGTTTATATTTTTTTTATTACTGATAGACATATCTAGAGTAAGAAAAAAATTATCTCGTCGTTTTCTACCCCCCTAAATTTTTCAGAAATTAGACTTTTTTGTGCACTTAGAATTTTTCAAAAAAATTTCAACTGCTGTACATTATTATAAACAATTAAGATTGTTTATATTTTTTTTATTACTGATAGACATATCTAGAGTAGGAAAAAAATTATCTCGTCGTTTTCTACCCCCCTAAATTTTTCAGAAAATAGACTTTTTTGTGAAATTAGAATTTTTCAGAAAAAAAATCTCAACTGCTGTACATTATTATAAACAATTAAGATTGTTTATATTTTTTTTATTACTGATAGACATATCTAGAGTAGGATAAAAATTATCTCGTCGTTTTCTACCCCCCTAAATTTTTCAGAAATTAGACTTTTTTGTGCACTTAGAATTTTTCAAAAAAATCTCAACTGCTGTACATTATTATAATCAATTATGATTGTTTATATTTTTTTTATTACTGATAGACATATCTAGAGTAGGAAAAAAATTATCTCGTCGTTTTCTACCCCCCTAAATTTTTCAGAAAATAGACTTTTTTGTGAAATTAGAATTTTTCAGAAAAAAAATCTCAACTGCTGTACATTATTATAAACAATTAAGATTGTTTATAGTTTTTTTATTACTGATAGACATATCTAGAGTAGGAAAAAAATTATCTCGTCGTTTTCTTCCCCCCCTAAATTTTTCAGAAATTAGACTTTTCTCTAAACTTAGAATTTTTCAGAAAAAAAATCTCAACTGCTGTACATTATTATAAACAATTAAGATTGTTTATATTTTTTTTATAACTGAGAGACATATGTAGAGTAAGGAAAAAATTATCTCGTCGTTTTCTACCCCCTTAAATTTTTCAGAAATTAGACTTTTTTGTGAACTTATAATTTTTCAGAAAAAAAATCTCAACTGCTGTACATTATTATAAACAAATAGGATTGTTTATATTTTTTTTATTACTGATAGACATATCTAGAGTAAGAAAAAAATTATCTCCTCGTTTTCTACCCGCCTAAATTTTTCAGAAATTAGACTTTTCTGTGAATGTAGAATTTTTTAGAAAAAAAATCTCAACTGTTGTACATTATAATGAACAATTAGGATTGTTTATAATTGTTTATTATTTTTTTTTACTCAGGGATATACCCTGTGTAATTTTCAAAAGGTTTGTCGTATGTTTATTGTACTTTTTTAGCTATTTTAAGTGGAGGGGCAAATGCTTGAAATATGAGCGGTGGACGCCTATGGGTGGCTGCTGGTTGCGACTGCTAGTTTCAGCGCGCTTCCTTTTCAATGCTCAAAGTTTACAATATCAGAATGAATATACTTTTTAATAACTTAAAGTGGAATAAATTTGTATCTAATCCCTTTTAATTCCTTGTAAATCAAATGCTTGCTCGTGGACAACTAACAAAAATTGACCAATCAAAATCCAAGTTACTTGAGAAATGGATGAAAAAAGAAAAGAAAGTGGCTCTGTTCAAATAAGTGATTTTATTGACAGTTGTAATGTGCTTGACTTTGTAACTATCGTGATGACTGGCGTCAACCGCGACTGTCCACGTGCATATAATCGGGTGCAAATTACCAAAGTCCAAATAAAATCCCACACAGCACCGAGAATTTCTCGAAACTTGACAGGACCTCGGCCAGCGATATTAGAAATATTATGTGGTAAAACTCATGGAGAATGTGAGGTTATTTAAATGTCCGCATATAAGGAAACATTGAATATCAAACTTGAGCAAAAATTTTACTATAAATAATGACTTGTCATGTTTAGGCAATATTCTGAAGGCAATATTGTATTAATATTCGCTCAATTATTAAAATTTCGCCTGCTAATATAAACTAAGCGATTTCCTGTCAAGTTTCAAGAAATTCTCTGTGCTGTGTGATTTTCATGTAAATCACGTATAATGTAAAATTTGTCTTAAAACTTTATTTAATTTTAATTATTACTTTCCTTTATTTCACTTACTCAAAAAATTGACTTCATGAGCATTAAATTTGTCATAAATACCAATATTTAAAATTGAATACCTTTCTATACCTAACTTAAAATTAGGTGCTTTTCAATTCCTTTCTATACCTTGGTCAGCGTTTATGTGACGATATTAAAAGGTAGAAAGATTTAACACCCAAAGGTCCTAACTACAATAGTAAAGCATTAGACTAGTGAGCTAACGCCCAAAAGTCCTAACAACTAAGACTACAAAATTACAACTGGTTGAAACAATCATTGATTATAAATTGTCAAAACGGCATAAAAATTTCTCAAGTATGGATTAACTATTGCTATTCGATTAACAATGGAATTTACGATTGGTCTATTTTCAAACTATTAACATATTACTAAATATAAGTTGGAATGTTTGTTCTTTGTGATTCAGTTTGAGATTATACTATTTTTTGTCATATCTAATGAGTTTGATAAAGTATTTGATAATAGACGATAATTGCTGTAAACTGTATAAGATATTTTGCTTCATATATTTCTTTAGTCTTATATCATTATGACTTTATTTATTAGAGTATTAAAGGGCAAAGTTATGACTCTCAATATTGAGAAATAAAGTTTCATATATATATACAAGTATAGTAAATTACACCCTAAAATAAGAGTCTTAATAAAGTAATTCCCTTGTAATAAGGAAAAAATGGAGGAGAGAAAAGGTCGAAAATGAAATATCGAATATAGGCCAAATATATCCGAAGCTTGAAATACTTTGAATATATTCACAGAAGATAAACGGATAATTATTACATTGGAGCATTACAATTGCTACCGTTTAAAGGGTAGTATTTCCTTTAATGCATAGTCGATGTAAATACCACTATTCACTCTATAATATTCTATAATGGCTATAGTGTCAGGATATAAAATTTATAAAATATATAATATTATCACACTAATCCTTTATTTTACGAAATCCTTTAATTCACATTATATCCCGTGCAGTCTTGCCGACGCTATTAGTGGAAACTTCAAAAAAGTACCACCTTCTCAGTTTTTACTGTATTTCATTCTAATGATATCTATTTTCCTCTCTGATTTAAAGTAACACAAGTTTTACCCAATGAAAGTTTTACTCAAGTAAAACTTGAAAAATTATTCAAAAAGGAAAAAAAACAATTTCCAAATTCTAAAATTAAATAAAACGCACTAATTTTGTCAAATATTCAAAATAAATGGATCGAAAAAAGTTGGGGAGGAAACTAATGTGCATGAGTTGTTGAAAGTTGAGGGGAAAAAAAATTATCATTTACAAATAGATGTTTCTCACCCTCCTGATATATCATAAATTTCAGGAGAGATGTTGTGTGTAGCCTCACTCCTGCAACAAACCAACTCGACGGACTAAACTTTGACGAAGGATATATAAAGTACCAAAAAGTAGGGGGATGACTCAAACCCCAATTACTACAGTGCTCTGGTACTAAATAGAGTTTCACAATTTTAAACCTTCCACGCTGTTTAAGCTGTTTCTAATTATCCAATAGCTTGGAAATGCATTCGCCATCATCAAACAACAAATTAGTTGTTGAAAAATAATTTAAAAACAACTAAACTTACTAGAAAACCAACTAAAAAACGACTAAACAAAACTTTTTTAAAGCCAAATAAAATTTTTATTTTTATAAAACATAATTGATATTTTCATGAAACAAAATTTTTATTTTTAATAAAATAAAATATATTTAAAGTAAATAAAGTTCCTACATTTTTTTCTCGATGCGTCAGTTCTAAAAAGTTTTCTATTTTCAAAAGACCGTCATTAACACAGCGAATTTTCGACTACAATTTGGACCATTATATTTAAAACGTACTCTCGCGCGATGTGTAATGATACACGATGATAACATGAACTTAGAGAAATTGTAACCATTATACAATGCTTTCTCTCGAAGAAAACAAAAAACAAAAACCGAAAAAAGGTGGAAAAAAAGAAAAAAAAATAGTAAAGCCGGACCTGAAGGGAGTCGACGAAAGAGGAAGAGAACGTGGCGGGTGGTAAAGAGTATAGAGTGTATGAGAGAGAGAAAGAGGGAAAAGTGAGTAAGAGGAGAGGAGAGAAGAGAAGAGAGAGGAATACGATAGCGGCATAACGACGCTATAACGCGAGCCGCTGGGTGATTACCTACCACCTCCGCCTTCTCTCTTCCTTCCTCCCGTTGCTCACCATCCTTCTCTTTGTCCTTTGCCGGGTCTCGTTCTCGCGAGCTGCCAGCAACTGCAGCAATGGCCACGCCATGTGGTATATATCATAGCGAAACCAAGTGGGATCGAGTTGGCGAGGGGGAGTTGGTGCCACGCCGTCAATACACTTTGCCACGCCGTTTCGGGGCGGCAGCCACGCCAAAAAAACCTATATAGTTTGCCGCGCCTGCCATCTACCACACCGATTTCGTGGCTCCGACACCCCGTGATAGCATTGCAGGCATTGCTGGTGTTATTTGCACATCCGCTCTCGCCAAGCCGTGCTGTCTGCGTGTGCTTGCCTGCCTGCCGCCAACGTAGACGTTCTAAACGCGACGCCCTCGTAACGACGCCGCCAGGGAACAGGGACGCAATGACATATCTCAGCAACGTGAAAATCCAACCATCCTCCACCTCCTCCTTCTCATTCCAAGCAGACCTAGCATCGTACTCGTTAACCCCTTATATGCTCGTTCGAGTTTCCTGGTCTCCCAAAGACGACAACGAGTCGCTTCGTTAAAATTAACCCAGAAATCCTCCCACACACCCCTATATATCAACCCACCAACACTCGTTCGTCATTTACAAAACTATAACAGTAAGATAGCAATTGGCAATATATTTATTGATTCTTCCGTTTCTTTTTATAATTCTCCCCTAAATTTTCTTTACCTCCACTCCTTTCATTTTTGAAAAACCCTTTTTTTAAAAACCATTCCGATTTAATAAAGGAAATTTTCATTGCAAATCTGACTGACTTTTTGCATCCAAACTAGTTAAAATTTACTGATTTATCAATTTTTTTTTTGATGAATCGAAACATTTTAATTGATTCAGAAGCGAAAAGTCAGTCCCTAATTGATAAGTTAAAATTTTTACTGTTACAGTTTCAGAGAGAAAGTACTATACATTTCTGTTTAAATGTTTTTATTTCCAAAGTAAAACCTAAGCTATCTGAAACTTCTGCGAATTTCCAGCAACTTTAACCGTTTTTGAACTAAATTTTACTATCTATACACTTTCGAACTACTACTAATTTTTAATAAATTATTTATAATTATTTTTTTTAATTTTTCGAAATTACAAAATGGGGCTATAAGGAACAAGGCGGTAAAACTATTAGAAAACGTATTTAAAGTTAAAGAAATTATTTTTTATTGATCGAAAGTAAACACAGAATATAAAACAAATGTAAAAATAAAACTAAACGTTGCTGGTATCATCAGTTGAGGTCGATGATGATAACTGGTCGTTTTTTGTGACTTGTCGGTACCAACACTCTTTTACAATTTCGAACCATCTTTGAACACTAAAAACCAAATTAGGTGATAAAAAACAAACGAAATTACGAAAAACTTACGTTTTAACAACACACTTTAACAATTCGGAAGAAATAATTGTGTTCCTTATATACCCGCCGTTTGTGAATTTTGGTTTTTTTCTCGTAAATCTTACTGTAAATACAAAATAAACGTATTTATTACTTAGTGAACTCAATAAAACTTCCTATAATAAATCCCTTTAATAAAAAAAAATTACTTTGAGAAGTTAAAATAGGAACAACTTACCTCGGCAATCAAATGTTTCCCAAGTTTGAAATTTCACTAAAACACAATTACTCACTTACAAGCTACTACTGTTCACAAAATTATTAATAGTCGCAATTATTGCATTGAATAGTATTGGCAGTTACCCCAGCAACAATTTTTCAAAAGCAAGTAACACAATTTATTCATACACGGCCCCGATAACTTCAACTCCACCCGAACACAGAGTTTTGTTCCTTATAGCCCCGGTTTACGGTAATATATGAAAATGAAACATAATTATAAGATAATTAAATGCCTAGAAGGATTTTTCAAAAAAATTAAATTTCAATTATTTATAAACAATTAAAGTTTTTTGCAGTGTTTTATTAAAAAATTAATATCTCGGAACAGAATAAACGAATCGTTATAAAATTTGGTATGTATACTCAGAAAATGATGTACTTTCAAATGAAATAATTAAAAAATTAAATAAACAAATTAATTGTTCATTTATATAGTCGAAATGCCATCGTTTTTTTCTAATCGTTCTAAAATTATGTTACCAATAATATCTTTATAGACATTTTTTATAGCCATTTTTCCTATAATCAAGTGAAGAGTTCATTTTGAGTTAACTTTATTTGTTTATATCATAAACAAATAATAAACTATGAAAAATGTCCATAAATATTATTGATAACATAATTTGAGAACGATTAGAAAAAAAACGATGCCATTTCGCCTATAAACAAATGAACAATTCATTTGTTAAGTTAATTTGTAAAATGTTATTTATAACATTAATAAATAATATTTTTCGAACAATATGTATGGTACAGCTACTGTTAATAGTGACGTAATTCTAAAGCCAGTAAAAATGAAACAAATTTTGTTCTACTACAAACAAGAAAGCTATTCATTTGTTAATTTAGCTTAAAAAATTAAAAGTTGTTCAAAATTATAAAAAAAAATTTTTTTATTGTCGAAATATAATTTTTTGTCTTTTATTTTTATATGTTTTTAATTGATATTAAAAAAAAATTCCATAATGTACTTCCAAAGTTAATATTATATAGATCATGAAATTTCTTTGTTTTCTGTTCCAGGACTTAAACTTTTCAAAAAACCTTTCTGGCCGTTTTGGTAAAAAGAAAATAGTCGACATTGACTATAAAATTTATCGCCTCCATTTTGTTATAAAATTTTAAATAAAAAGTTTTTCTACACTTCAATATATATTTAACAAACCCTCCAAAAAGAAATCCTATTCCTTATTTCATTTTCCCAAAACAAATCATCAAAAATTATTCTCTATTTCTGCCTGTAGAGTGGTGTCACCACTTAAAGAGTACTAATTCAAATTTAGAGATTACGTTTCACCTCAAATACATCCATCGGCTGTTTTGACAGTTTTGACAGTAAAAAAAATCTCCGCATCAGCAAACAAAATATGTCATTCGAGATAAGAAGAGGACCTCCAACACTTTCTCTTCAAGGAATCGATAATGAGGCTTTCAAATGTCTCACGCTTTGAAAATGAAAATGGTTTCTCCTTCTACTACTGTACCTATATATATATATATATATATAGAAGACAAGCCGTAGGATTTCTGTGTTCGAATGCTTCAATTACGAAAAGGCTGAGGTGTCGCGTTGCTTTCTTTGATGAGAAGCTGAACGTAATTGAAAAAAGCAGCCCTCCGACATTCTACCTTGAGAAGTAGTGCTCAGGTGTGGGCACGTTTGTGTTTAATTGAATAAGACGCAACGAGACGGTTTGCGGTTATTAATGCGACTGAAACCATTTTCTATCTCCAACTTTTCCCTCGACACCTTACCCTCTCTTTATACTTTCTTTTTTCTTAATTTCCTTTCTTTTACGCAGAAGAAAGAAAACCTTCTTTTCTATTTTTTTGCAATAACAAGACAATATATAGATAGAAATAATTATTCTATTGCAGTAGACAGTATATCACGTCACATTTTGTCTTTCCGACCAACAATAAGAAATGACGAGATCCCTTTTGTTCTCCTCGCACATACATTCAACAAACTTATAAGTCAAAGGGGAAGTTGTTCAGATGCTTACAGAGGATTGACATGGTTTCACGGTACTGTGAACATTCATTTGACCCACCACTACAAATACATCACAATGAGTATGAGAAAAAACATTAGCAAAAAATGACGATACGAACAAAACAGCATTTTTTGAAAAATAGCAAGTATATAAGCAGAAGAACAAAAAATAAGTTGGAATATGAACTCCGCTGCACTGTTAAAACTGAAATTTCCGAGTTGATATCATGAACACTACTTTCTTATAAAGATTTTCAATTTTATGTAGATTTAATACCAAAAACAAAACACTTTTTCAAATCTTTATTTTTGAAAATGTTAACAAATTTGGCTATGATAAATGAGATTCAAAGATCACTGATTTTGTAACGATAAAACTACAATTAAAAAATGCATTCCTTTAGCTCTAACAGAATTTGAGAGATTTTTAAAAATATATTGTAATTCAAGTCAAAAACTACTTTCTGCAGTGGAAAACTAATAATTTCTTTGGTATGGCCAGTTTTTCACTTAGTAACGTTTACTAAATGATTTAGAAACCTTAACAAATGAATAAGTAGTTGCCTTCTACTAATCATTAGTTTCTGACTAAGAAAGGAATTCTGAATACAAGACTAACCTGAAATTAAGATTTTCTAACTGTCGTAATTCCTTTTGAGAATGAATCGGTCCTATTTCATTAGTCAAAAGTGACTATAATTCAGATTTGGAGTGTAGCATACACTAGTAAGAGGTAAATACTAGTTTACACGAGTCATTAGTGCGGTTGTTAATTAATTAGCACGAGTAAATTAATTAATTACACCAATGGAAGATTTTAGAAGACAAAATATAGATATTCATTTTCTAGACCATTGGCTAGATGGTGGTTAGCAAACTTTGAACCTTCTTCTCCTCTGCACCCTTCTCAAATCTAATATTATCCTACCCTCTCAATAATTCCCATACTCTTCACCCTGCTCAACCGCCCTTTAATTTATCGACATGTCTATGGCGAGAATATTATAATATCTTGGTTCTATAACCGCAGTGCATATATATGTATACATAAAGCAAAGACTGTATACACATTACATATGAACGCACATATAACTATAAACCACCCCTGACTAACTGTAAACCACCTCTCAAAAAAAAAGATCCCCCATATAACAAATGCAGAACAAAACTACCCTCTTCTAATATCTATTTTCCTTCTGCATTCTTTCTTCTACTTTCATTCAGGTAACTTTCAAATGATAAAAATTGTTAGAATTAGAGAAAATAAAATCTCCTATCCTGCAGGATGTTGTCCAGCAACATTCCAACAACAACTGAGTTGTTTTGTAACTGATAAAAATTTTTATTGTCTGATAGCGTATACGGGTGGACAAAAATGATTAGATACACAAGTTTCTAAAAATTGTGATAGCAACTCTTACAATCTTACAAAATTTAAATATTTTTTTGAATATTCAAGTAAAGTTATTCGCTAAATAATGTTTAAATAATAATTTTATTGAAAGTTCTTCATGAATTGAATTACAGTGGAACCGCGACTATCCGAATTAATTCAGACTGAATTTGGTTCGGATAATAGAAATAATAAAAATTAGAAATTTTTGTTAAAGATGAAGAATAAGTTCGGATAACAGAGGTTCGGGTCATCGAGGTTCCACTGTATTTAGAATAAATTCAAATTCATAGTCTCAAAAGTTCAATTATATTGTCTGTTTCAGATTTATAGAGATTAGAACAGAAAAACTTTAAAAGAAATTAAATATTTTTAATATCTTTAAATGTTTTCTAGACACCGAAAATTAAATGTTTTTTTTAAATTCTAGAAATTTAATACTTTTTTCAGTACTTTTGAAAAAATTACCTGATTTCCCTAACGTGTGCATTATTCATATGTATACCACAGTAAAACGTGAGATGTTAAAATAACACCAGAATGGATTAAAATAATCTGCAACAGTTTAATCCCTCTAGGATTAAATTAACACCAGAAAGGATTAAAATAATCTATTTTGGTGTTATTTTTAGCTATGAATGAAATTTTACTTTAAATAAAACACCAAAGTCAACGATTTGTAAAAATTCAACGAATTTAGCTTCTCCAGGAAGAATAGTAAGTTAGCAAGTTAGTTACTAATTTAGTAACATAGTTACTAAATTCAATTGTGTTCAAAAATTTTAAAAAATTCTCGTCAAAATTTTAATTCTCTTTATAAATAATAAAATTCTTCTCTGACATTCAATTATTATACAAAATTTTAATCAAATTCTTGTCAAAATTTCAAATATTTTCAAAAGTTTTCTAAAATTCAATGATTTTCAATATCTACTATTTCAATAAAATTTTCCAAAAGAATTACATTATTAAAAAAAATTTGAATAAAATTCTACGCAAACATTCAATTATTTTCATAAATAATAAAAATTTTTACAGAAATTCAATTATTTACAAATTTTTTTATAAATTTCTTCGCAAACATTCAATTATTTTCATAAATAATAAAATTTTTTACAGGAATTCAATTAAAAAAATTTTGATAAAATTCTACGCAAACATTCAATTATTTTCATAAATAATAAAAATTTTTACAGGAATTCAATTATTTACAAATTTTTTTATAAATTTCTTCGCAATAATTCAATTATTTTTATAAATAATAACATTTTACAAGGATTCAATTATTTTTATAAATATTAAAATTCTTTTAGGAATTCAATTATTTTAATAAATAATACAACTCATTGCAGAATTTCAATTATTTTTAATGCAATTTTAATCCAATTCCTCGAAAAATGTCATGATTCTTAAAAATTTTATTAAAATTCGTCAAAAGAATTTAATGATTTAAAAAATTTGTTGATAACATTTTTTATGAGAATTTAATTTCAAGAAACAGGAAATTAATAAATTATTTATTTTTGTATTTAAATAATTGAATTCTCGTAGAATTTACTAATAATAATGGTTTTAAAAATGAATTTCAGTTAAAATTTTAGATTATAATTAAATATTTAAAGCATTATAACGTGGATTTTTAGAAATAATTAAATTTTTAAAAAGTTTCAAACTAAAATCATTAAAATTCGTAATTTTTCATATTTTTCACAAAAAAATTCTGTAGAATTAATTCTTTTTAAAAGTTTAATTAGGACTTTTATTGAAATTATTCCAAGTTTTTATTTTTCAATATATATATTTAATTGCAGAATTTCCGAATAATTGAAATTTTGTAAAATTGAATTGTAAATGAATAAATTTAAAAATTCTCATAAAACTCATCGCAGCGTTTCAATTATTTTTCATACAATTATAATTAAATTCCTTGAAAAAAGTACTTATGTTCATGCAAGTTTTTATAAAATTCGACAAAAGAATTCAATTATTTTAAAATTTATTACTAAAATTCTTTATGAGAATTGAATTTTGAGAAATATTCAATTATTCAATAAATTATTTACTTTTGCATTTGAATAATTCAATTCTTGTAGAATTTTCTAATAAAAATTCATTTTCATTTCATAAAAATGAATTTCAGTAAAAATTTTAGATTATAATTGAATATTAAAGGCAAAATAGCGTAAATTTTTAGAAATAATTGAATTTTGAAATTAATTTTTTTGAAAAAGTTTAATTGAATTTTCTTTTATTTTCTAATATGCATTTAATTAAAGAATTTAGGAATAATTGAAATTTTATTTATTTGTTTATACACCCGTCTTAAGCCTACAATCTTGGCTATACAAGTGTTTTTACAACCGTAGAACATTCCTTACAAACATTTCTTACTAAATTTTTGCGCCTACAGAGCGACTTGAAAATTAGGAGTACTCGCATTTGCCTGGACCACCCGTCTAATGGGTTTTCTCGCCAGTCATCTTTAATTATTATAAAATATGAAGAAATCGATCACTCCGAGTCGAAGACTCGGAGTTATCGATATCTTCATGTTTTATAGTTATAAAAAAATGTAATGAACTAAAATTTCATTCATTGTAAAAAATAACACCAAAATTGATTATTTTAATCTTTTTTGGTGTTAATTTAATCTGCAACACTTTTTAATACCTCACGATTTACTGTGATATGATTATATGATAGGCAGTTTTTCCAGATATGTTAAAATTATAGTATGGTATGTATATCAGCCTTAAATTATGGTACATCCACTTGTAATTCAATAAGTTGTACTCTCGAATCGTTTCGCAACCTTAATTTAGGATTTAAAGAGAAAATTAAACAATCACTAACCGAGATCGTGGAGTCCCAGCGTCGCGATAGTCTTGGGATGACAACAAGACTTCCTTGAATCTGCTCATTATGAAGATATTCCGGACTGCTCTCCTTTCTGTACACTTTTCTCCACCACTTATACTAATCCTCTATCAGTTGCACCAACACAATTCCTTGACTCAAGTACGAAGTAAATATTGTGGGATTAATTGCTAGGCATCCTGCAACAAATACAATAAAATCATTAGCAAAAAAGTAGTTTTTTTAAATTAAAAACGAAAATAAGCATTAATTAATAATTTCTTAAATTTCGGTTACGTTTTAGGTTATACAGAATTGTATAGAATTTTTGGAGTAAAAATAAATGTAAATCTTAATTTAAGAATTCTTTTTTTCTGCCCTTATTACTTTCGCTGTTAATTTAATAATATCAAATTTATCAACTTGATAATACCAACTTGATCCACTTTAGTATCAATTTAATACTTTCAAGAAAGCTGTCTTCAAACCACTTTTGACTAAAACCCTTTAGATTAAAACCATTTTTGACTGAATTTTAACCTGGAGACAACGATTTTAAGACCCAAAGTTACGACTTAACCTATAGTTTCAAATTTAAAAATAGGTTGCTTTTCAGTCATTATAGTTTCAACATATCCGTATTTAGATCTTAAAACCAGAATAATTGAAAAGTATATGACTTTTTCCTTTACAAAAAATGAATCAAAATCATCGCAACATAAAGTAAAGAAATATCGCTCCTGTCAAAAATTCATCATTTAAAGAAAATTGTTTACACTGTCAACGTATATAAACGAAAAAAGCATTTCACGTGCGTATTTAAAGGTTATATACTTCTTTTCGGATTATTTCCCTTCGCATTTAAATTGTGACAGCACGATTGCAATGCCCATCCAGGCGAAGGGTCGCTCGCATCGCTGCGTCAAGTCCTCCATTAATTACGCAAAACGCGGCTACGAGCCGTCACTTGCAATATAGCCTCATTCCCTGTGGATGCGGCCCTGTGCTTTCCGCCCTCGCTCAAATGTACCGTCCGCTTTCCGGTATGTACATTCACGTATACATGTGGGTGTACAATTGCAAAGCGCTTAAAGGCTGCACACGTTTAGTCGATATACATATATATAAAATATTTTGCGAAATTTCAAAATTGTAATATAAATGCGAAATTTCGCAAAATATTTTCCTTCAATACATACCAAACTGAATACCCAATTGGCTTCTTTAACTTCAAAAATTATAATTAGCAACTCCGTAAATACTTAACAATGGCATATATACCAACAAATTTTACTAAAAAAACGCTGATCAAGTTCGCAACGTTTATAATCAACAATTTAGAATACAAAAAATATTTTCTCTACAAATTTTTGTATAGAAGATCAGTGTTTTTAATATGAAAAACCCAATTCAAATTTCTAAGCTTTTTTTAGGTATTCTCTATATAGAGAACTCTATGAAGTCACTAAAAATCAGTCAAATTTTACTGATCTTTATACAATTTGATACTTTAAAGATAATAGTGTATGGTTAAATTAAACTAATTCATATTTAGAGAGTATAAGAGAACAAAAGATTTTCTTTTTGGATTGACGCAAACTATACGCAGCATCGATTATCGCACAAGTGATTAAAGTAATTTTTCCAAAAATTCGCATCGCAAAAAGGAGGAGAGCAATAGAGACAATAAGTTAAAAAGAAAAAAGAAAGGAAAGAAGTAAGCGAAAAAGAAAAATCATAGATAATAAAAGCTTTGAATTTGTCTGTACCAAAAACGATCAGGTTCGCTTAAGCGTGTTCGCGCATGCAAAAAGGAGACTCTCTCTCGTTCGTTTCGCCAAGCCGCCAATCAGCCGCTCTATCGGTTGTACACTCGTTGCATGTGGCGCAAGTAAAGTGGTTTTCAGGTAGAGCGGGAAGAGCGAGGTATGCGGGTGGCGGTTGAACGAACATCGGATAGTACATGAAATGGATCCATGCATGAGTGTCATCAAAAATAGAAACTAGATTATCCATTACTTTAACACTTTTTGTTCACTGCGCGCATTTTCAAAATATTCATGTACATACGACGATTGATTTTTCTTCTATTTACACCTAAATACTAAATTATACCAGGATACAAGGACCTAATCATTAAAGAACTTTGCTATTGTCAAAGCCACCTAAAACTAAAATTCTAAATTGCATATTCTCTTCTCTCTAAATTTACTATTAGCAGAATTTTTACTGACCCAATCAGCACGTTCAGTTTCCGCTAATGATTCAATTCTTGCAATTTACTGATTCGAGTAGTATTCAATAAAATAAACTTTTGATCAGAAATAGAAATTTACACTGCAAAAATAGGTGTCTTTTTTGATTTCTTAAAATAAGACGTAACACAGTCTACCAATAATAATGTTGGGGACCTCTATATAGAGGATAATACACACCACTGACTGACGTTGCTAAGGGTAATGACAAGGATCAGAGGTACTTGGGGTCTGACCCCTGGGACTAATCTCAAAGCAAGAGAGAAATTCTTCCTCGCCCGCATCTAAGATTAACTCGCCTCAAAAATATACGATATTTTCTAAAAGTCAGGACATCAAAGTAAATGTCTTGGGAATTTTTTTCTTTTTCCTCTTCTACTACTTTTTTTCTCTCCTAACGACAAGGATTTCTTTTTCAAGCAGAACTTTAATAAGAAAATATGAAACTAACCTAAAATTACCACACGTATCAAATAATTTTCATTATTACACACTTTAAAACATGCTGATTGCATTTTATGTAACAATTTGTTTCTATTTTGAAATTCACATCCAATAGATAGAAGCGTTTACGGTTGCACCAAATTCGCTGTAATGACTTTCTTTAATGCGTAAAACAAGAATTCAGTAAAATTTTACTGATTTCTGAAAAGTTTAAAATAAATGTCAAGTACTTTTTTCAAGTTTTGAAAATTAAAACTATGAAAATACGTTTGAAAAAAAAGTATTAAAAAAATGTTGTTTATAACAATTTTTCTTTTTGGGGGAAAAAATCTCTTTTGCCAGTAAACCATCGATCTGGATTCGAGAGCATGGATATCAGCATATATATATGTGGTTGCTTATGCTCAGAGAGGAGCGTAGAAACCATCCTTTCGAGACTTCGGATATCATCGAACTCGACACTGAGCCACCGAAGCTTATTCGCTATTCGCCTCAACCCACACAGATTCAAACCCCTTGCAAGCACCACCACAGTCCTTCCGCTTGCCCTCAGCTCTTGGCCTTGCTTTCAACTCGGTTGCTGCTGCTTCAAACCATCTCTCTCTCCACTACCCCAACCTCAAACTCTCGTCCGTCGAATCACCCTCTCATCCACCCTCTTCACGATTTAAGCAAGCCAGAAATCCCGCACCAGAACCTGTCTCTACGTTAGATCGACACGACATACAAACGCGGATACGGATGTCAAGCCCGTTTCTCCCATATACCCTCTCATCCTCTTTTTACCCCTTTTCCTCGTCATCATTCTACATCTCACTTTCGACTTTATTTCATTCTCTTCTTCTCCCTCTAACCAACATAGATATAAATACACAAAAAGAATTTTCAAATATTTATATACTCTCGACTGTACGCACATATATACATATGTATATAGTATCACTGTATACAGTTGCCACTGGTGTTAAATTTTTAGAATAGTTTTAGCAAAAAAAAAGAACAAGTGCGAGTTGCACTCGTACCGAAACATATAGGGCTCAGTAGACCAATTAAATTAATTTGGGGTGCAAACATAAATGTAAAAGACACAGAAGCATTTGTGCGTGTTTCACACACTGAGAGAAAAAAAAAGTTGTGGTAGCCATTTTTTCCAAAATTATTTTTAGTTAGAAAACTAAGCTGCTGCTAACTTATTGGTTGGTGTTACCATTTATATTAGTAAATTTACGTATTTTATTAGTTGATTCTACTAATTTTTTGTTTCTCTACCTATTTAATTAGTTACGTTTACTAAATGGATGGAATTACTAACTAAATAGTAAGAGTAACCAATAAAAATTGACAGCGACGTTATTACTAACCAAATAGTTAAACTTACTGTTAAACGCACAGAAAAACCTGAACTAATTTTTTATGCTTATCATTTTGCGTTCTGTATCAAAATGATAAAAGGTTGAGTGAGTCCACGTCAACTGATCACAACATTTTATGAGTAAATTTGATGAAATTAATAATTTGAGTTCCTTAAAGGGTTAGAAAAATAAATACCAAGTATTTTTGAAAAATTCGAAATATTTTCCAAAATATTCAAACTTAAAATTTTTAACATGAGTTTTTTTTACTTATCATATTTTCCGTTATTTTAAAACAATTGAGATCGGTTTTGTTTTAAATTACTCGTATAGTTAGACGCATTTTTATAAAAAAAATATTAAACAAGTGGATCTATGTGTCAGTCAAGTGGTCAAGGAGGTGGCACCAATTCTCGGTAGAGGTCGAGAATTGAACTGCACACAAAAAACCCAGTCTCATTTTTGTTGCATCTCAAAATGAGACTAAGTTAAACGCCATAGAACGTGGCGCCACCTAAGAGTCTCATTTTTGTTGCAACACAAAATGAGTAGCGTACGCTACTCATTTTGAGACTAGGTTTTTTCAGTGTAAGGAAATGTGTCAGCCTCAAAATACTCCACTTTTAATCGTTAATAAAATAATTTCATCGCAAAATTATTGTAAAAACAAAAAGCAACGCGCCTCGGAGAGTCTTCCTCTATCATTCTTCCAAATATGAACCCGAAATATTTTATCCTCTCAAAATGAGAACGCGATACCAAACCGTTCAAAACTCCGGTCTTTTCCGAATGTTTAAACAATTTTTTCAATAATTATTTATCAACATTTTTCAAAATTCCGAGAACAGCGCGGATCCCAGAGTATTTCTCTATATTTACCAAAAAAATCCCGACTTAAAATATTTCTTTTCTTTTTAAATGAGACCGCGATTACGAAACCATTTTTTATCCCACATGCCCATAACAAAAAATTCTTTATTCTTTAAATAAATGGAAAAGTATATTTCCGATTTCTTTCAAAAATTCATGAACATTCTTTATAATCTCCTGAAAAATTTAAGACCTTGACAAAGATGGTACCTATAATAGTTTTTGAGAAAAAAATTATTTAGTGGAACAATGCAGACTGCTATGTGCGTCGCGCGCGACTTGACTTGCGCAGTAGGTAGACACGCCGGTGAATTTCTTATAAACCAGTATAAGTGCTGACGATAAAATCTAAAACTAACTAACTATTCCTTATAAACCTTACATATATTAAATATATAATGTAAATGCAAAAATTTATTATCTCCCTATATTACAAAAAGATATCGCCGCCAACGCTGTTTCAAGATTTTCTGACCTACTGGTCAAGACTTGACCTGTAGCTTATCTGCCCTCAAAATGTAGGTCAATTTTACGGGCAGTTTTAACCTACAGGTAAAAAATTGACAAACTAACCCCTCTGCCCTCAAAATTAAGGTTAATTTTAAGGGTAGTTTTGACTTAAACGTCAAAAATTGAAAATATTATCACTCTGCCCTCAAAGTCAATAAGGTCAATTAAGGTCAATTAAGTCAATTTTAAGGGCAGTTTTGACTTAAGCGTCAAAAATTGACAAACAATTCCCTCTGCCCTCAAAATGTAGGTCAATCTTTAGGGCAGTTTTGACCTAAACGTCAAAAATTGACAAACAGTTCCCTCTTCCCTCAAAATTTAGGTCAATTTTAAAGGCAGATTTAACCTACAGGTCAAAAATTGACATTCTAATCCCTGTGTCCTTAAAATGTAGGTCAATTTGAAGAGCGCAGTTTTAACCTACAGGTAAAAAATTGACAAACAATTCCCAGAGTCACCTATATTTTATCTTTTATTGTTTAGTTGCTGTATTAATTTTATAAAATTTTACAAACAGTTAGGTTTTTTATCTATAATATATATTGCATTTGTATAATCTACGATAACAACAAAAATAAAAATCCGATTTTCTTAAAATTCAACATTTTTTCTTCTCTTTTATGGGATTTAGCTTCATTATTTTTGTGCTTTTGGAAAATACTTTACTTATTAAATTGTCTCGGCTCTTTGGTGAAAAATCTAAAATTATCGAAAATTATCAAAAATTAAAAAATCCGAATATCTTAAAATTCAACATTTTTTCTTCTCTTTTATAGGATTTAGCTTCATTATTTTTGTGCTTTTGGAAAATACTTTACTTATTTAATAGTCTCGACTCTTTGGTAAAAAATCTAAAATTATCGAAAATTATCAAAAATTAAAAAATCAGAATTTCTTAAAATTCAACATTTTTTCTTCTCTTTTATGGCATTTAGCTTCATTATTTTTGTGCTTTTGGAAAATACTTTACTTATTAATTAGTCTCGAATCTTTGGTAAAAAATCTAAAATTATCAAAAATACGAAAAAATTCAAAAATCCGATTTTCTTAAAATTCAACATTTCTTCTTCTCTTTTATGGCATTTAGCTTCATTATTTTTGTGCTTTTGGCAAATACTTTACTTATTTAATAGTCTCGACTCTTTGGTAAAAAATCTAAAATTATCGAAAATTATCAAAAATTAAAAAATCCGAATTTCTTAAAATTCAACATTTTTTCTTCTCTTTTATGGGATTTAGCTTCATTATTTTTGTGCTTTTGGAAAATACTTTACTTATTAAATTGTCTCAACTCTTTAGTAAAAAATCTAAAATTATCAAAAATTCGAAAAAATTTAAAAATCCGATTTTCTTAAAATTCAACATTTTTTCTTCTCTTTTATGTGATTTAGCTTCATTATTTTTGTGCTTTTGGAAAATACTTTACTTATTAAATTGTCTCGGCTCTTTGGTAAAAAAACTAAAATTATCGAAAATTATCAAAAATTCAAAAATCCGAATTTCTTAAAATTCAACATTTTTTCTTCTCTTTGATGGGATTTAGCTGCATTATTTTTGTGCTTTTGGAAAATACTTTACTTATTTAATAGTCTCGACTCTTTGGTAAAAAATCTAAAATTATCAAAAATACGAAAAAATTCAAAAATCCGATTTTCTTAAAATTCAACATTTCTTCTTCTCTTTTATGGCATTTAGCTTCATTACTTTTGTGCTTTTGGAAAATACTTTACTTATTTAATAGTCTCGACTCTTTGGTAAAAAATCTAAAATTTTCAAAAATTCGAAAAAATTCAAAAATCCGATTTTCTTAAAATTCAACTTTTTTTCTTCTCTTTTATGGGATTTAGCTTCATTATTTTTGTGCTTTTAGAAAATACTTTACTTATTTAATAGTCTCGACTCTTTGGTAAAAAATCTAAAATCATCAAAAATTCGAAAAAATTCAAAAATCCAAATTTCTTAAAATTTAACATTTTTTCTTCTCTTTTATGGGATTTAGCTTTATTATTTTTGTGCTTTTGGCAAATACTTTACTTATTTAATACTCTCGAATCTTTGGTAAAAAATCTAAAATTATCGAAAATTATCAAAAATTAAAAAATCCGAATTTCTTAAAATTCAACATTTTTTCTTCTCTTTGATGGGATTTAGCTTCATTATTTTTGTGCTTTTGGAAAATACTTTACTTATTTAATAGTCTCGACTCTTTGGTAAAAAATCTAAAATTATCAAAAATACGAAAAAATTCAAAAATCCGATTTTCTTAAAATTCAACATTTCTTCTTCTCTTTTATGGCATTTAGCTTCATTACTTTTGTGCTTTTGGAAAATACTTTACTTATTTAATAGTCTCGACTCTTTGGTAAAAAATCTAAAATTATCAAAAATTCGATAAAATTCAAAAATCCGATTTTCTTAAAATTCAACTTTTTTTCTTCTCTTTTATGGGATTTAGCTTCATTATTTTTGTGCTTTTAGAAAATACTTTACTTATTTAATAGTCTCGACTCTTTGGTAAAAAATCTAAAATCATCAAAAATTCGAAAAAATTCAAAAATCCAAATTTCTTAAAATTTAACATTTTTTCTTCTCTTTTATGGGATTTAGCTTTATTATTTTTGTGCTTTTGGCAAATACTTTACTTATTTAATACTCTCGAATCTTTGGTAAAAAATCTAAAATTATCGAAAATTATCAAAAATTAAAAAATCCGAATTTCTTAAAATTCAACATTTTTTCTTCTCTTTGATGGGATTTAGCTTCATTATTTTTGTGCTTTTGGAAAATACTTTACTTATTTAATAGTCTCGACTCTTTGGTAAAAAATCTAAAATTATCAAAAATACGAAAAAATTCAAAAATCCGATTTTCTTAAAATTCAACATTTTTTCTTCTCTTTTATGGCATTTAGCTTTATTACTTTTGTGCTTTTGGAAAATACTTTACTTATTTAATAGTCTCGACTCTTTGGTAAAAAATCTAAAATTATCAAAAATTCGATAAAATTCAAAAATCCGATTTTCTTAAAATTCAACTTTTTTTCTTCTCTTTTATGGGATTTAGCTTCATTATTTTTGTGCTTTTAGAAAATACTTTACTTATTTAATAGTCTCGACTCTTTGGTAAAAAATCTAAAATTATCAAAAATTCGAAAAAATTCATAAATCCGATTTTCTTAAAATTCAACTTTTTTTCTTCTCTTTTATGGGATTTAGCTTCATTATTTTTGTGCTTTTAGAAAATACTTTACTTATTTAATAGTCTCGACTCTTTGGTAAAAAATCTAAAATTATCAAAAATTCGAAAAAATTTAAAAATCCGATTTTTTTAAAATTCAACATTTTTTCTTTTCTTTTATGGGATTAAGCTTCATTACTTTTGTGCTTTTAGAAAATACTTTACTTATTAAATTGTCTCGACTCTTTGGTAAAAAATCTAAAATTATCAAAAATTCGAAAAAATTTAAAAATCCGATTTTCTTAAAATTCAACTTTTTTTCTTCTCTTTTATGGGATTTAGCTTCATTATTTTTGTGCTTTTAGAAAATACTTTACTTATTTAATAGTCTCGACTCTTTGGTAAAAAATCTAAAATTATCAAAAATTCGAAAAAATTCAAAAATCCGAATTTCTTAAAATTCAACATTTTTTCTTTTTTTTATAGGATTTAGCTTCATTACTTTTGTGCTTTTGGAAAATACTTTACTTATTAAATTGTCTCGACTCTTTGGTAAAAAATCTAAAATTATCAAAAATTCGAAAAAATTTAAAAATCCGATTTTTTTAAAATTCAACATTTTTTCTTTTCTTTTATGGGATTAAGCTTCATTACTTTTGTGCTTTTAGAAAATACTTTACTTATTAAATTGTCTCGACTCTTTGGTAAAAAATCTAAAATTATCAAAAATTCGAAAAAATTTAAAAATCCGATTTTCTTAAAATTCAACATTTTTTCTTTTCTTTTATGGGATTTAGCTTCATTATTTTTGTGCTTTTAGAAAATACTTTACTTATTTAATAGTCTCGACTCTTTGGTAAAAAATCTAAAATCATCAAAAATTCGAAAAAATTCAAAAATCCAAATTTCTTAAAATTTAACATTTTTTCTTCTCTTTTATGGGATTTAGCTTCATTATTTTTGTGCTTTTGGCAAATACTTTACTTATTTAATACTCTTGAATCTTTGGTAAAAAATCTAAAATTATCGAAAATTATCAAAAATTAAAAAATCCGAATTTCTTAAAATTCAACATTTTTTCTTCTCTTTGATGGGATTTAGCTTCATTATTTTTGTGCTTTTGGAAAATACTTTACTTATTTAATAGTCTCGACTCTTTGGTAAAAAATCTAAAATTATCAAAAATACGAAAAAATTCAAAAATCCGATTTTCTTAAAATTCACCATTTTTTCTTCTCTTTTATGGCATTTAGCTTCATTACTTTTGTGCTTTTGGAAAATACTTTACTTATTTAATAGTCTCGACTCTTTGGTAAAAAATCTAAAATTATCAAAAATACGAAAAAATTCAAAAATCCGATTTTCTTAAAATGCAACATTTCTTCTTCTCTTTTATGGCATTTAGCTTCATTATTTTTGTGCTTTTGGAAAATACTTTACTTATTTAATAGTCTCGACTCTATGGTAAAAAATCTAAAATTATCAAAAATTCGAAAAAATTCAAAAATCCGATTTTCTTAAAATTCAACATTTTTTCTTCTCTTTTATGGGATTTAGCTTCACTATTTTTGTGCTTTTGGCAAATACTTTACTTATTTAATAGTCTCGACTCTTTGGTAAAAATCTAAAATTATCGAAAATTATCAAAAATTAAAAAATCCGATTTTCTTAAAATGCAACATTTCTTCTTCTCTTTTATGGCATTTAGCTTCATTATTTTTGTGCTTTTGGAAAATACTTTACTTATTTAATAGTCTCGACTCTATGGTAAAAAATCTAAAATTATCAAAAATTCGAAAAAATTAAAAAATCCGATTTTCTTAAAATTCAACATTTTTTCTTCTCTTTTATGGCATTTAGCTTCATTATTTTTGTGCTTTTGGAAAATACTTTACTTATTTAATAGTCTCGACTCTTTGGTAAAAAATCTGAAATTATCAAAAATTCGAAAAAATTTAAAAATCCGATTTTCTTAAAATTCAACATTTTTTCTTCTCTTTTATAGGATTTAGCTTCATTATTTTTGTGCTTTTGGAAAATACTTTACTTATTAAATTGTCTCGGCTCTTTGGTAGAAAATCTAAAATTATCGAAAATTATCAATAATTCAAAAATCCGAATTTCTTAAAATTCAACATTTTTTCTTTTTTTTTATGGGATTTAGCTTCATTACTTTTGTGCTTTTGGAAAATACTTTACTTATTAAATTGTCTCGACTCTTTGGTAAAAAATCTAAAATTATCAAAAATTCGAAAAAATTTAAAAATCCGATTTTCTTAAAATTCAACATTTTTTCTTCTCTTTTATGGCATTTAGCTTCATTATTTTTGTGCTTTTGGAAAATACTTTACTTATTTAATAGTCTCGACTCTTTGGTAAAAAATCTAAAATTATCAAAAATTCGAAAAAATTCAAAAATCCGATTTTCTTAAAATTCAACTTTTTTTCTTCTCTTTTATGGGATTTAGCTTCATTATTTTTGTGCTGTTGGAAAATACTTTACTTATTTAATAGTCTCGACTCTATGGTAAAAAATCTAAAATTATCAAAAATTCGAAAAAATTCAAAAATCCGATTTTCTTAAAATTCAACATTTCTTCTTCTCTTTTATGGCATTTAGCTTCATTATTTTTGTGCTCTTGGAAAATACTTTACTTATTTAATAGTCTCGATTCTTTGGTAAAAAATCTAAAATTATCGAAAATTATCAAAAATTAAAAAATCCGAATTTCTTAAAATTCAACATTTTTTCTTTTTTTTTATGGGATTTAGCTTCATTATTTTTGTGCTGTTGGAAAATACTTTACTTATTTAATAGTCTCGACTCTATGGTAAAAAATCTAAAATTATCAAAAATTCGAAAAAATTCAAAAATCCGATTTTCTTAAAATTCAACATTTCTTCTTCTCTTTTATGGCATTTAGCTTCATTATTTTTGTGCTCTTGGAAAATACTTTACTTATTTAATAGTCTCGACTCTTTGGTAAAAAATCTAAAATTATCGAAAATTATCAAAAATTCAAAAATCCGAATTTCTTAAAATTCAACATTTTTTTTTTCTTTTTTATGGGATTTAGCTTCATTATTTTTGTGCTTTTGGAAAATACTTTACTTATTAAATTGTCTCGACTCTTTGGTAAAAAATCTAAAATTATCATAAATTCGAAAAAATTCAAAAATCCGATTTTCTTGAAATTCAACATTTTTTCTTCTCTTTTATGGGATTAAGCTTTATTATTTTTGTGCTTTTGGAAAATACTTTACTTATTAAATTGTCTCGACTCTTTGGTAAATAATCAAAAATTATTAAAAATTATCAAAAATCCGAAAAATCGAATTGCTTAAAATTCAACATTTTTTTTTGTCTTTTATGCCATTTAGCTTTATTATTATTTGAATTTTTATTCAAGAGAAAAAATGGAAAACTGAAAAAATTTAGAAACTTTTAAAAATTCCAGGCCTTTTCCATGATTTCCCTGATTTCCAGAAGCCTTTTAAAAATTCCATACCATTTCCATGATTTCCATGATTTCCAGATTCTGTAGGAACCCTGCTTTTGTCTGACTTTCTTCTAAATTATCGAATTCAGTGATTTCTGTGGTGAATTTGGTTAAGTTGTAAATTGATTAATTTCTATTTGAATTCGTTTTTTTTTAATGTAGAAAATCTGATGTTAATTTAATTCTTTTTTCGTTATGCACGGCAAAAAATATTTAGCTGGATGAACTACAGATTTTACTTTAGTAGCGAAATTATTCAGTGCTTCAATTAATACTTTCGTTATTCTAGAGAAACTTATCGCTATTTCAAGTAAAACTTTTTTCATTGTGTAATAATTATTATTTCTTTGAAAAGTATTTAATTTAAAATGGCTTTATAAAATAAGCAATGGAAAAGATGACCCAGATACTAATTGTAATTGTTCTAGCCATAGTTTAAGTCTAGTAATGTAAATTCTATTTAAATTGAGACCATTGAGTGAAATTATTTAAATTTTAGTTAGTTAAATCTCTTTGTTAGGTTATAATAATTATTTCTTTAAAATTTTCTAAATTGTTTAAAATAAGCAGCCCCATACAACATTCCCGCGCGCTTGCGCGCGGATAGTTTGGCTAGTTAATAATAATCTTCGTGGAACTCTGATACAATGGTTTGCCGGTTTGCCCCACAGGCATATTTTGAGAATTAATATTTATTTTAAAAAAACGCTTTGCCAATCTATCAAAGTTTTTGGTGGTAAATATTCCTGAGGTGTTTGCTCCCAGCGTTGCACAAACAAAAGTAAAAAATGTCAAATTGAAAAAATAAGCTATACTACACATGATTGTTTCAAATTTCTAAACATAACACTTTTGACAATTTCGCCATTTCCGAGATATTCACACCTGGCCGATTTGACCCACTTTTCCCTAATAATTATTAAATTATTATTATTTATTAATTAACAATTATTTAATATTTTTATTGCAACAATTATTATTAATAATTAATATTAATTTACTATTCAAGGAACACGAAAATTGCATTCATTCGTATTCTATAGAAACATAACCGAAATTGAAACAAAAATATATTCGAATGCATCGTGCAGCTCAACTAAAAAAATAGGACGATAAAAACGTATGGTTAATTCAATTAAATTTTCTGAAATGAATTTAAATGATCTAATTACGTTATATTTATCTAATGTTTAAGAAAAATTTTATTTTCCCACTAAGGCCTGTGATATTAACCAATTTTTATAAATTTTGCATAATTAACAACTAATCCGATAATATTATTTATATTTCATAATTATAAGTTATAATAAATTTTTGCATTTGTGATGCGCTCCCAAGAAAGGTACCTAAGAAGCAAACGAATTCTAGGTTAGGTTCGTGTTACATTTATCTTGATTAAAATTTTATTTTTAATTATTTGAATTTGAAACCAATTTTCATTGGATGTTTTGGATATAATGAAGACTAATATCAATAATTTTTAAATAATAATTGATTTTCTTTCTGTATTTTCACTTAAAAAATTAAAAACCTAACCTCAAATTTTTTGCTTCTTAGGTACCTTTCTTCGGAGCGCGACACATTTACATAATTAATATGTAAGCGTTATAAGGAATTCACCAGCGTGTCTACTGCGCAAGTCACCTCGTGTAGAAATTTTGCCACCGCCCTAATCGGGGCCAGATTTGGCGTCCCTATTATTGCGGCATGAAACACCTTCCCAGATCGGGGCCAAGTCTAACCAACCACAATGTGTCAATTTCTACACGGGTAGAAATGATAAGCTTTCAAATGATATAAATTAACTTGGATTTAGAGAATAATTTTCTAGATTTTTACCTATCTGACCAAAAGTGACCGGATATTTACCCCAGTCAACCCACCTTTAAATTATTATCAACGCCCTATTGCAAAATTATTAAAAATAAAAGGAAAATTCCACATTTTCATAAATCTAAAAACTGTCGAACGTTGGAGGAAGAGAATATATTTTTTTCTCAAAGTGTTAAAGTCAAAGAGGTAAAGTTTGGAAGGGGGTGGTGGGGGGGTAAAAGGGGGGCATGAAAAATTGAAGTTTTTCAGAGTACACCCGTTATGTGGATATAGAAGTGGTACTCGTGAGGCAGAGGCTGGCTTCTGTCCTGCAGCCTCCGGGCTCTTTTTCACCCGCGCTACCACTTCCACATCAACATCCACATCTACACACATACATACATATACAGAGGAGTAACTCTCCCCCATTCCACGCTCTTTTCCGCTTCCATCCTCGTCTCTGGCCGCCACTCCACACGCGGCGTTTAAGTATCCCCAATATTCTACTCTCTCTCTAGTTGGAAAACTACTGACTCGTACTCGTCAAATTCGTTTCTATTCGAAAGGAGTATTTCTAGAAATTTGAACCTCTGATTTGCACACAGACAGTGTACGTGCCGAGATATTCATGGTGAATTCGTGAATTTCGAATTGGATAATATGGAATGATCGCTAAAAACGTGACCTGACTCTTGTCAAGAGGACAGTACTTTTAAAGTTCGCTTCACAACGGATGACAGGCTCGCTCGCCGCGTAATAAGCAAGCGAACCTCCGCGCGCTGTAGATGGCACGAGACCCGCGTCGAGTACCCAGCAACTATTCCTCTTTTTTTCCCTCTTTTTTTTCTTTTTTGCCTGTTCTTTCCGTTCTCTCGGGGAGTTTTTTTTTCTTTCTATCACCGCACAAGAGCAGCATCGAAGAAGGATATCCGCACGCTGCCAATTCGAAATAACCCTTTCTTTTCTCTCTTTCTCTCTCTCTTAAACTTAACGCATCGATATATCGACTTTTCCTGATACTTTTTGCTTCCGATCGGTTTTTAGAAAAGAAGACTCGGTATCTTTTCCAATACTGGGTTACTAGAAAATCAATTTTTAAATCCCTCTTCATGTATCCAGTAAAAGGTCAAATGACTCAAAGGACAAGAAAAGACTTTTTTCAAAGTTCATTTATAAAAGAAATTTAACAATTCCCTCTAAATTTTGAATTAGCTAAAAATCACTAAAAAGAAGTCATCCATTCAAACAGAAATATTTTTTTTACTAACGCTTAAAAAAGACTTTTATTTAAATTGATAAATGTTGAAATTATTAAGCTTCAAAGTTAAAATTATTATTTAAAGTATTAATTATTTAAATTAATTTTTAGGTTATGGCATCAACATAATAAAAATAACTTCTAATTAAAAATATCTACTAAAATTAAAAATATAGTCTTATGTCCTTTTTTTAATTTTCTACTAATTTTCTAAAAATTTTGTATTAATTGCTCAAAAAATGTCAGCTAAAATTTTTAGTAATTGTTTACTAATTCAAATTAAGAGTTCAGGTTTCTGAACATTTATCACTCTTAATCATTTTTAAAATAATTTTAAAATGACTGAAAAAAAATTTATTTGATTTTACTGCACTTGAAAGTCAAAAATTGTTATTGTAAAATTGGTAATTTAAGAAAAAAAAGCTCCCAGCGTTACCTCAAAAAAATCTCCTTTAACAAATGAACCGTTCGCTCGAATAACGGCTTAAGTGTTTTTGAGGCATTTTGGAAAATCTTAAAACTAACACTAATTTATAAATTATAAGTAATTTAAAGCATTACTATTTAATTTAATAGGTTTTGTTTTAAACAATTCCAATGAAACATTATAATTTAGATGTTAATTAACAGGATGGTAAGCGTCTTTTGAAAAACGGCTTAAATCAACTTAAGCCATTATTCAAGCGAACGGTTCAAATGCACTTTAATTTTTTGTTTTAGATGATTCTATTGCGAGTTAGAGTGTACACCGCAAATCAATTTTTTTTGGAGGCGCCTGAGGAAAATCTCATTATCTCGCTCAATTCTTAATATTTTTAAATTAAAATTTAGAGAAATATTATTCAAATATTGCAATATTATATGCAAAGCGATAAAATAAATTAACTTTTTGCGTATCAACAAAAAAAATTCTTAAAAACATGCTTTTTTCACGGTTTAGAACACCCCCTTAAGGGGTTACACCACTTTGACCCAACCAAAACATACGCTTTTTCAACAATTTTTATTGAAGAATAGAAATTTTGTTAAGAAAATTAAATTACAGTAGGGTATTGTACTACTCTAGAACTACAAAAAATATATATATAAATTTCTTATTTTTTTAAATTGTCGATTTAACAGATGATATGTCAAAGTGCTTTAAAAATGTATCGCCGCGCGGTGGACACTATCAACTTTTTTGTACTCTATAAGATTAGGAAAAACACACAAAACCACTGATATTTCAAAATTTTTTTAAAAATTCTGAAGACCATAATTATTTTATAATCATAATATTTTTAACAATTAAAAATGTAGCCGGTGTTAGCAAAATTGGTGAAATTGACCCACCTCTACCCCCTCGAAATTTTCAAAAAAGTCAAAAATGTTTTTTGTGTCACATTTCTACTTGATATAGAAGAACAAATTCCCCGAGTTTCTATTTTTTTCAAGAAGTTAAAATTTCAACTTGGGACATTTCATGTAAAATGCCTTCAATAAGATAAAGTCTTTTTTATTGCAGTTATACAACCAAAATTCCTTCCATTAAAATTTAAAAAAATCATTTTTTTAAATTAATAATTAAAAAATAACCTCAAAATATAATAACAATGAAAAAATAACCGACAAATGTTAATGTGATTGTTTATCACATTCAATTTTTTTAATAAATAATAATTAAAAACATAACCTCAAAGAATCTATATTAATAAAATCAGACTTCTGTCTGTACAATGCTCCAAGCTTGAAAATTTTTATATATTTTTTCGTTTTGAGACATGAGAATTCGAAAAATGTAAAAAAAAATTTCTGTCTGTCTGTCTGTCTGTATGCAAAACTTTGTTCGCGCATCACTTCAAAATGGTTTAACCGATTAAAGTAAAACTTGGCAGTCTATTAGGTATTAACGTAACTTAAAATCATAGCCTTATCCGATTAAAAAATATTAACTTAAACGAAAGTTACGACATTTTTTCAAAAAATTCGAAAAATCAAAAAAATGAAAAATTTTTATTTTTTATAAAATGGATGAAAAACTATCCTTAACTAACTTTTTAGATAAATACAACCCATTTCTATACTAAAATTTCAAAAAAAGACGTATTTTGAAATTTTTTTCGATTTTTCTGATCAAATTTTTTCTACAAAAATGATGATTTTTGATTTTTAAACAAGCTTTTTATGGAAAGTTATTAAACTTTTTTTATTTAAAGACCAGTATTTAAAGCAAGAAATTTGCCTCATTTGACCAAAAAAATTGTTTCAATATTCAGTTTTTAAAATCAAGAAAGTTATACAGAAGTTAACAAAAAAATGTTCATATAAATTAAATGTATCACTGCTACTCAAAGGGTTAAATATTAATTAATTCTTGCATTAAGTTGGTATTGATATTTTCTAATTAATTAATTAATTTGTTTTCTTGGTAATTTTAATTTCAATTTTATTATAAAAATAGAAAAAAATAGGAATTTTAAATATAAAATTTAAAAGTTTAAATATTTTTACCCATAAAAATTGAAAATATTAATATCTAATTTTTTTGATTTTACCTACTTATTACTTCTAAATAAGATGTTTTTTGTTTTTACAAATTATGATCCAAGATAATTTAGTAATACTGAAATAAAAATGTTTCATATTTTTTATCGAATTTAATTAACAAGAATTTTTTTTTAGTTTTACAAAGCTCCTAGAGAATAATCCCGAGTAGAAATTTTGACAGGGGCCTGGCCGGGTCCAGACAGGGGTGAAACAGGGAACCCGCCCAGCGCCATGACGAAAAGCCCGATTGGACTAGCTACCAGGCCGGGGCCCGGTCGGGTTCCCGGTTTCATGCGGGGTCAGGGCCCTGTTAGGGCAATTTCTGCACGGGATTTAAAAACTTGCCAAAAACAACCAATAGTGGTCACCTCCACGTGGTGCTTCTCGGAAAAAAGATAATAAATGGTTTTTTATAAGCTCCAAATGCGAAATTCTAAGACTGCAAAACGGGCCCGTCAGCACTGAAAAAATTACATTCTAATTTTAAGAAAAACTTCTTAAATATGCGCCAAGAATATTCCCCACTTAAATTAAGTAGGAAATATTCTTACAATACTAATTTTCTTCTTATTGTAAGAATATTTCCCACATAATCTAAGTGGGGAATATAAGAATATTAAGATTTTAATATTAAGATTTTCTTAAAATTAAAATGTAATTTTTTCAGTGAATGTCTGCAGAAAACTGGCAAAAACTACTGGACCTATACTGGCATTCAAAACGTCTCATTGCTGGTAACGGGACTTAGCACGGACCAATAGTGGCACATTATTATCAGACTATTAGGCTAAACTTTTCTATTTATGATGGAAAGTTGTAATTGAAAGTATTGGATAAAACTGAATTCTCGGATTTTTGGAAAATCCGTGACAAAAAAATAAAAATCACAACTTTCCTCGCCTCGAATCCTCTTGCAATTTTTTTAAATGGATTCTGATTATTAAGAGAAAAAAATGCTTGCGAGGCGAGGAAACAATAATTTAGTTGAATTTCCAGGAATTTCGGGAAATCCGTGATCCTTTTGTAATTTTTTCAAAAGGGTGTTAATATTAAAATAAGCAATTAGCTAAAGTAAAAATTTTCGTCGAATGAACGTTGGTATTTTCAGTTTCAGAATATTGGGACGTTGATCGGCTCAGTAATGGCACATTAATAGTAAAAATTTTGTATCTGCAATGATGGCAAAATATAATTGCCAATATTGGGACGTAGTTAATTAATAAAAAATGGAATAATTTATATTAGTTTTTGTATTTTGCCAATACTGGGAAAGTAATGGCAGTGCCCAGTGAGAAATTGCCAATAGACTTTAACCGGTCCAATATTGGTTGCCGTGCTGGGCGCCGATTGACTCCCAATATTGGACCAATATGGGCTGATGCTTGGGATGTAACGGCATCGCCAATCATCGGTTGTCAATATTGGTCCAATATTGGCCGAATATTGGCAACCAAGAGAAAAAAATTTTTTTAAATAAATTTTTTTTAATTAAATAATAATAATAAAAAATTAATGTTTATAATTTTTGTTTAATATATTTATTTGTTTAATTATTTATTTTTAATAATTCATGTAAATAATAAATAATTTATTATTTATAAATTATAATTATTTAAAAATGCAGCAGCTATTAGAAAATAGCATTCTGCAAAAAAATTCTATCATTGAAAAATCAATGATAGGCGAGAGAAATCCGCGTCTTTAAATAGATTCGCAGATGATAGACAAGAGATATCCGCGTCATTAAACGGATTCGCAGATATACTCTGGTCTCGCGACGAATCTCTCGATACTTATATACACTGGAGTCGCCGTGTCAGTTGCGAGAACGGTTACAGCGTCCCTCTTTCGGCGGAGATAAGAATTGTCACGTAAACTGCTAAATCGCTTTACCGACCGCCTTATTATACCCGCAGTTTACGTGACAATTCTTATCTCCGCCGAAAGAGGGACGCTGTAACCGTTCTCGCAACTGACACGGCGACTCCAGTGTATATAAGTATCGAGAGATTCGTCGCGAGACCAGAGTATATCTGCGAATCCGTTTAATGACGCGGATATCTCTTGTCTATCATCTGCGAATCTATTTAAAGACGCGGATTTCTCTCGCCTATCATTGATTTTTCAATGATAGAATTTTTTTGCAGAATGCTATTTTCTAATAGCTGCTGCATTTTTAAATAATTATAATTTATAAATAATAAATTATTTATTATTTACATGAATTATTAAAAATAAATAATTAAACAAATAAATATATTAAACAAAAATTATAAACATTAATTTTTTATTATTATTATTTAATTAAAAAAAATTTATTTAAAAAAATTTTTTTCTCTTGGTTGCCAATATTCGGCCAATATTGGACCAATATTGACAACCGATGATTGGCGATGCCGTTACATCCCAAGCATCAGCCCATATTGGTCCAATATTGGGAGCCTTTATTGGACCGATGATCGGTCTCTTGGCTCCCAATATTGGACCGATATTGGACCGGTGAGAAATTTCTCACTGGGTGAATATTGGGCCGTTAACGTCTGCCGACGTCAAACCGAAATTAACACCACAAGAGTAGTCCCAATAATATCGACCAAGACTAGGTGACAACTTTGCCAGTACTGGGCCGTTATTAAGCCATGATGGTTTTTACATTTGGGCGATTTTAAAAATTGTAAACATTATCATTTTTCTTTCCTTAAAATTTCGTTTTCTTCTTCATTAATTAATATTAATAATCATCAAGAAAATTATTTTCAATGTAGTTGGTTAAATACCAATCAATACTCAATATGGAAAACTATAAAAATACTAAGAAACACGTCGAAGACGGGTATCGCAGCTATTAATATATAACTAGGAATAACAATAACTAATAACCCGTCGAAGACGGGTATCGCAGCTAGTAATATAATAACAATGAAAAAATAACCGACAAGTGTCAATATGATTGTTCATCACATTCAATTTTTTAAATAAATGAAAAAATTATATTATTTTCACTGACAACAAAAAATTGCATTGAAAGAATATAGTTATAAAATTTATATTATTAAGAGATTTTTTTAGAATAACAATTTAATAAAAAAAAATAATTTGATAAAAACTAGGTATAATAGAGAAAAGATGACATCTACTTCTGTAAATTGTGAATTTACATGCTTCAACTATGTTTCTCAATAATGACAATATTAAACAATTTTTTATTAAATAATTCCAAAAGTTTACAAGTAATTATTTAAATACAAGATGATTTTAAGAATGATTATCAAGTAAATACTGTAAAATGTAGATAAACAAAAATTTACCAAAGAGACGCGAGCTCCGACTCACGTCATTTGAAAAATAGTTCAATTTCACACATCTTCTATTATACATTCGAAAATATTATTCATGAGACTTTATAAAACATCGATTTAAACTAAATTAAATAAATATTTGTGTAAATTCATGTAAAAAACTTCGATTGTTTGTAAACTTTGACGACACTTCACGTGACTTCACATTTCGCTAGGCAGCCATTTTGCTTTTACTGAAATGAGTGTTGCCAACTTAAGAATTCAAAATGCTGTTTTTATTGGCGCGATAATTCAAATGCAAAGTTATGTTTCAAGTAATAGTTTCAAAAAAAAATTACAATAACAGTTGTTATTAATTAAAAAAACAATATTTAGAGAAATTATTTAAGATATTACATATTCAAATTATTAAAATATTACAAAAAAATATTTGTAAAAAATTTTTTCAATCAAATAGAGAAATTATGTAATAAATTACAAAAGTCAAATAAAAAATATTTTGTAATAAATTACTAAAGCCAAATCGAAAATATTTTGTAATAATGTAATTACAAAATCAAGTAAAAAAATTTTTTTTTAATTTTTCATAAAATAAAACAATTATTTCAACTACTCAAAAACAGCTGATATTTTTCAATAAATTAATCGATTTCCTATCTACGCAGACGCAAATTGATTGTTGTCAAAAATCAAAAAAATATATCTATATTACTAAAATCAGACTTCTGTCTGTACATTGCTCCAAGCTTGAAAATTTTTATATATTTTTTTGTTTTGATACATTAGAATTAGAAAAATGTAAGAAAAAAAATTTCTGTCTGTCTGTCTGTCTGTCTATATGAAAAACTTTGTTCGCGCATCAATTGAAAACGGTCTAACCAATTAAAGTGAAACTTGGCAGTCTATTAGGTATTAACATAACTTAAAATCATAGCTTTATCCGATTAAAAAATATTAACTTGAACGAAAGTTATGACATTTTTCCAAAAAATTCGAAAAATCAAAAAAATGCAAATTTTTTATTTTTTGTAAAATGAATGCAAAACTATCCTTAGCTAACTTTTTCAGATAAATACAACCCATTTCTATAATAAAATTTTAAAAAAAGACGTATTTTGAAATTTTTTTTGTTTTTTTAGATCAACATTTTTCTAAAAAAATAGTGATTCTCAATTTTTGAGCAAGCTTTTCAGGAAAAGTTATTAAAGTTTTTTATTTAAAGACCAGTATGTAAAGTAAGAAATTTGCAAACATTAGACAAAAATATTGTTTCAATATTCAGTTTTTCAAATCAACAAAGTTATGCACGAGTTAACAAAAAAATGTTCATATGAATTGAAATTGAATGTATTACTGCTCCTCATAGGGTTAAATTGATAAATTCTTGCATCAAGCTAGTATTGATATTTACTGATTAATTAATTTATATTTTTGGTAATTCTAATTTCAATTTTATCATAAAAATAGAAAAAAGTAGGAATTTTAAATCTAAAATTTAAAAGTTCAAATATTATTATACCCATATATACAAATGAAAATATTGATAAATAATAATCATTTTCATTCTACTTCCCCAGTAGCACGTAATGTTCCAGTAACATTCGCAACATTAAATAAGTAAAGTGTTTTTTAAAGAGCACAAAAATAATAAAGCTAAATGCCACAAAAGAAAAGAAAAAATGTTGAATTTTAAGAAATTCGGTTTTTCGAATTTTTGATAATTTTTAAAAATTATCAATTTTTTACCAAAGGTTAGAGACTATTAAATAAGTAAAGTATTTTTGAAGAGCACAAAAAAATAGTGCTAAATGCCACAAAAGAAAAGAAAAAATTTTGAATTTTAAGAAATTCGGTTTTTCGAATTTTTGATAATTTTTAATAATTTTAAATTTTTTACCAAAGGGCAGAGACTATTACATAAGTAATAGTATATTGTGCAACAAGTACAGAAAGAAGCTGTTTTCCGACGAGTGCAAAAGTTTGCTGTCCCGAGCGAAGCGAGGGCGGCAATTTGCACGAAGTTGGAAAATCTTCTTTCGTACGTGTTGCACACAGTACTTTGTGCAACACCTTTTGGTTTTGATAAAAAAGCTGTTTGGAAACGCTAGTTGACGCCAACATACGTACTGTTTAGCAGGGTTTGGAACGTATGTTACCGCACGTAATATTCATGGTTTTTTACGCGTATATTACTGTAAAAAACAGGTCTTCTACAAATAGAAAACAAATACCTATGTATATCACCAAAAAAACCCAAAAGTTTAAGAACTTTGCCGCACTAGTGCAGCAAAGTAAGCACTTTGCCGCACTAGTGCAGCAAAATAAGCACTTTGCCGCACTAGTGCAGCAAAGTAAGCTCTTTGCCGCACTAGTGCAGCAAAGTACTGTTTTGCGCCTACTTTACAGGCATGCAAAGTATTACTTTCCTTACAGGTGTTGCACAAAATATTTTTAAAGAGCCCAAAAATAATAAAGCTAAATGCTACAAAAGAAAAGAAAAAATGTTGAATTTTAAGAAATTCGGTTTTTCAAATTTTTGATAATTTTTAAAAATTATTAATTTTTTACCAAACGTTAGAGACTATTAAATAAGTAAAGTATTTTTGAAGAGCACAAAAAAATAGTGCTAAATGCCACAAAAGAAAAGAAAAAATTTTGAATTTTAAGAAATTCGGTTTTTCGAATTTTTGGTAATTTTTAATAATTTTTTATTTTTTGCTAAAGGGTGGAGACTATTCTAATAGTAATATTTTCCTACCGAAATAGCTAATGGTAACTAATTATAATTTTTTTTCGGTCAAATTAAATTCCCGGCTATTTCCTGATTTTACAGATTGGTAGAAACAGTGCTAAATGTATTGGTAGAAACTAAAACCCGTCGAAGACGGGTACGACAGCTAGTTTTCTATAAAATAATTCAAAAATTCATAAAAATGTAATTAATTACCAAAGAATAACACGATTAGAGGAATAATAATCTAAAAGATTATTTAAGAACAGGCGCGGATCCACGGTGGAGCGATCGCCCCCCCCCCACACTTACAGTGTAATGTTAGGTATTAATATGTCTATGCCTTCATTACTAATAAGGTTTTAATTTACGAATTGCCCCCCCCCCCCCAAATTTGCTTCTGGATCCGCGCCTGTTTAAGAAATGTAAAAAAATCATTTTACCGTTAGCATCATTCGGAAAATACTTTTGTTTATCACATCTTTTGATATATCATAAAAAATACTATTCACGGAGCTTTGCAAAGAGAATTAAAATTATAAATAAAGAATATATTTTAACAGGTTGTTCTCTATTACTTCGATTGTGTGTAAATTTTGACAACACTTAACGCGATTTGTTAACAATAACAGGCAGATATTTTGCTTTTACTGAAGCCATTATTGCCAACTTGACAATTCCTAAATTTCGCAATTGTCAGTCGCGCATGCGCAAATTGATCTTCCTCAAGAAACATAATTAAAAATATTTTTTTTTGTAAATGTACAAAATATTAAAAAAAATGTTATAAATTCCGAATACAAAAAAGATAACAAGAAATAATAGGGTAAGTGTACCAATTGCCGAGGGTGTTCCATTTGTCGATGTTACCATGGTAATAACCAAAAAATATTGTCTAAAATGTCTCATTTGTTTGTTTATATAATATTAATATATTTTTTCACATTTATAACGCATAAAAAAATTAATATTTATTATTTTTTTTCACTTACAATGTGCTACACTGTTTAAATAAAATTCAAAGTTTCAAAATTTGTTTACTCGACAACAGGAACCATCCTCGACAATTGGTACGTTTACCCTACCAAGTAAATACTAAAAAATTAATATATTACGTAAATTTACCTATAAGATGCGTCATTTGGAAAATGCTTTTTTTCCTCACATCTACCGTAATAGGGTAGATGTACCAGTTGTGGCCACTTTAAGCTGTTAGTCGTCTTTTAGTAAGAAAATAGATTTATTAAAGTACTGAATTTTATTATAATTTTTTTATATCATATTTATTGGAGTCAATTATATTGATTTTCAAACTTAATAAAGTTTTTTAGCTATATTTGCTATTAAAAAATAAACAAATTGCTTCAAAAAACCTGTTTCACCAGTAGTGGCCACACCAGCACCACTTGTGGCCACCACTGTCCCAGTTGTGGCCACTGCTTAAAAAAGTGTTATCAGGATATTGAGGAATTATATTTTTTTAATAAATAATTAGAATTAGTAAATCTAACTTGTACAGTAATTAAGTACATTTATAAAAGAAATTAATTAAATTCCATAAATCTTTAATTTATTTAAAATCACAGTTTACTTTTTTAACATGCACTGGATTTTTTTTAAATCTTCCTTCTTCCTTTTATTAACATTTTTGCCTTTAAGAAAAAAAAAGTTTTGTTATTTTACCCACACTTTTAATATAATAATTATAGCATAATTCAAATTAAAAAACTAATTAATTAACTATTACAGAGGATAAATAATTAGAAAATACAACAGCAAGAAATGTATTACTTAAACGTAAAATTATTATTTTTATTCAGTTATTAATTCAATGGAAGTAAAATAAATACTGTCATACTTCAAATTATTTTTCGAAATGAATTCATTTATTAAGATAATTATAATATGAAAACTACTATTAATCAAACTAAAATCATGACAATTTTGCCGATAAAATATATAGTGTGGCCAAAAACGGTGCTTTTATATTTTTGCTGTACCGTTTTTGGACACGGGCTTTTTTACAAATATTTGAGGTTATTATTTTAAAAGCATTGTTTTTATATAAATATTTATCCCCTAGAAATATTGTATAAAAAGAAAAATATGAAAATATTGATATTAATGTCGAAAAACAATCATTTACTTCCCAGTGATATTTCAACTCATCTACTAAAAATTGTACTTATTCGCCACTGTCAAAATATTTGTACAGTTATGTGTGTTTTTAAATTAAATCAGCTGAATTTCTGTCAAAAACAAGTGAACACAGTGTTGCCTACTTATTTTAGAATTTTATGAAAGTATTTATAATTCACTAGTAACTATAAAAACTTCAATAATGCCAAAATAAATCTGAAAGTGGCCACAACCGGTGCAGTGGCCACAAACGGTACATCTACCCTATAATGAAAAATATCATTCACGGAAATTTGCAACACCAATTTAAACTAAATAATCAAAATATTTGAGCAGATTACTATTTTACTTCAATTGTGTGTAAATTTTCACGACGTTTGTGACACAAGTCTTCCTGGACAGCCATTTTGCTTTTAGTCAAGTCAATACTACCAAACTTGAAAATATAAAATTTTACCATTATTGGCTGCGCATGCGCATTTTGACTGATGTCCGGAATATTAATAATAATTTTGTTTTTAACAACTTTTATAAAAACGTAATAGCTAATTTAAATAAATAAAATAATGAAAAATACTGCCATATAAATAATAGAAAAGGAATATAAAACGTTTTACCTAAAAGATGCGAGCTCCGAATTCGATTGGCGTCATTTGGAAAATACTTATTTTTTCCTCAAATCCTGCAATATCATGGAAAATAACATTCATGCAGATTTGCAACACCGATTTAAACTAAATAAACAAAATATTTGTGCATATTGATGCAGAAAACTTCGATTATATGTAAACTTTGACGACACTTGACGTGACCTGACAATAATGATAGGCAGCCATTTTCCTTTTACTCAAGTCAGAAATGCCAACTTGAGAAATTCTAAAATTGTTCGTGCATATGCGCAAATTGATTGTTGTCAAGAATTACAATAATAAACTTTTTCTGTTAAATAATTGTAAAAATTTATAAAAAAAATATAAATAACTGCCCAAATATTACTGGATTATAAGAATAATAGTCGAATAAATAATTCAAAAAAATGTAAAAGTAAATTTACCTGTACGATGCATGCTCTGAATCCTTTGAATGATGTCACTTGGATAATACTTTTTTTTCACATCTCCCGTAATTTGTTTAGATTTATTATTTATGGGGATTTGCAATATTGTTTTGAACTAAATAAACCAAATATTCATACATTATACTGCACAAAACATTTATTTCTTGTAAATGTTGACGACACTTGACGGGACTTGACAAAAATGATAGGCAGCCATCTTTCTTTTACTTAGATCAGCACTGCCAACCAAAAGTTGCACTAAATGAGAAGCCAATCAAAATGCTTCACTGCTGGCGCGTCTTTTCAAATTAAATTATTATTATCAATATTTTTATTATTATTATTATTATTATTATTATTATTATTTATTATTATTATATTTTTTATTTATTGTTATTATTAACAATTAAATTGTTCCTTTGCAGTATTATTAAATTGTAAATTATATTTTTTTATATTCATATAAATTCTAAATAGTTTAATAATAAATAGATGATAATCGACAATTTTTTTTGTATGTAAAAATAGATATTAAAAAAAAAATATTTTTTCAAAATTCGTGACATACGATTAATAGCGTGATTTTCAGACTTTTCTAAACTCAAGAGTCCTTTCTTGTGAAAATTTCTCTGCGAACGAAATCTATCTTCTTTCCTGCTATCTGCAGATTTCTCCACTTTGCTCTCTGATGAGTATGCATCGCCTAGAGTAAACCAGCCTGTAATAAACGACAAAAATATGGAAAAATCTACGTCGCCGTTAAAATAATAAGAAAAATAATAATTGTCATAAAATGAAAAATAAATTAAATGAAAATAAAATTATTTTATAAGATTTTTCCTTAAACTCTTTTTGAATTAATAAAATTAATTAAATTAAATTCTTAAATTCGTTTCTTATAATTTTTAGAGTGAAAACAAAAGTACAATTTCTAATTTAATTAAATGCAAAATTAATTTTAAATATTTTGAAATTTTTTAAATTAATTGTAACTCAACAAGAATCAGATAGTAGTTAATAAAATTATTTAATTTTAGTTAATAAATTGAAAAGTATTTTTATAATTTGAAATTGAAAAGTAAAAATAAGAAAATGGGGAAAGAAATTTTCATAAATATCTTGCTTAAAAAAGATTTTCTTCTTTTAAAAATTTCAAAATTGATTTGTAAATATTTTTCTAATCCTATCGTTTTTAATGTGACTGTTAGTAAAAAGAAAAATAATTTAATTTTAATTCTGCTTTTGAAATTTTCAAAATTAATTGCTTTATATATTATTTTTTAATTCCATCGTTTTTTATGACTGTTCGTAAAAATATAAAATTTATAATTCAATTTTAATTCTTGTTTTAAAATTTTCAAAATTATTTGATTTGTATTATTTTTTAATCCTCTCTCATTTTTTTTATGACTGTTAGTAAAAAAATCAAATTTATAATTTAATTTTAATTCTTCTTTTGAAATTTTAAAAATAAATTAATTAATATGTATTAAATATCCTTTTTAATTCTATCGTTTTTTATAAATCGCAGAATTTGTAATTTAATTAAAATTTTTCTGTTAAAATTTTCCAAATTAACTGATTAGTAAATATTTTTTAATCCTATCATTTTTTATGACTAAAAAAATACAATTTATAATTTAATTCTTCTTTCGAAATTTTTAAAAATTAATTGATTTGTAAATTAGTTTTTAATTGTATCGTTTTCTATGACTCTTAAGAAAGAAAGCAGAATTTGTAATTTAATTTTAGTTCCTCTTTTGAAATTTTCAAAATTAAAGAAATTCAAAATTAATTTTTATAATTTGGAGATGAAAAGTGAAAATCAGAAAATAGGGGAAAAAAATTTTTTTATTATAAATATCTTGCTTAAAAAAGAGTTTCTTCTTTTGAAAATTTCAAAATTGATTTGTAAATTCTTTTTTATTCCTATCATTTTGTATCACTGTTAGTAAAAAAAGTAAAAATAATAATTTAATTTTAATTGTTTTAAAATTTTCAAAATTATTTGATTTGTATAAATATTTTTTAATCACTGTTAGTAAAAAAATAAAATTTATAATTTAATTTTAATTCTTCTTTTGAAAATTTAATAATAAATTGATGTATAAATATATTTTTTTAATTCTATCGTTTTTTTGTAAATCTTAAGAAAAAAAGCAGAATTTGTAAAATTTAATTTTTCTGTTGAAATTTTCAAAATTAACTGATTTGTAAATATTTTTTAATCCTATCATTTTTTATGACTAAAAAATACAATTTATAATTTAATTTTAATTCTTTTTTCGAAATTTTCAAAAATTAATTGATTTGTAAATTTTAATTGTATCGTTTTCTATGACTTTTAAGAAAAAAAGTAGAGTTTGTAATTTAATTTTTAGTTCGTCTTATGAAATTTTCAAAATTTGAAGAAATTCAAAATTAATTTTTCTAAATTGTCGAGAATAAAAAAGTAATTAATTGTATAGCTATATTTTAAAAAGTATTTTTATAATTTGGAGATGAAAAGTAAAAAATGAGGAAAAATTTACGCATTATAAACATTATAAACATCTTGCTCAAAAAAAGAGAAGTAAAAGAGGGGGAGTTTTTTGAATTTCAAAGTATAAAAAAAGAATTCTAAGAAGATGCAAAAGAAGAAGAAGAGGAACACGTCTTGGATATTTTTTCTGACAACCTCAAATCATAGAGAGATTAGTCGAAGAAAATCCACTGATTAGTAATTGTTATTCAGTCAGTAGACTTGACCGACCTAGTTTGAAAAATTCTTAAGACTCCTCTTCTCTTCTTTTTTTCCCCCCAGTATTACAGCTTCAGCTTGAAATCCTGAGCTTTTTGCTGTGACCTGTACTATCTAACCGTGGGGATATTTCGTTCGGCTCATGGTTCGCCTCATCACACGCTTCTGGCGTGGCGGATGGCGGCATGGCGCAGCACCATTTAACGCTCAGTCTCGTGGCTCCAGAGTGCTGGCGTGGCGTGGCGCGATGCCACGTATCTGCCATCGCCACACACCAGGAACGAGGCTATTACGCGAGCGTGCATACGTATCTACCACCAGTCGACAGAGTGAGCGAGGGAGAGAAAAAGAGAGAAAAAGACCGAGAGAAGTGCTATGGATAGAGGGAAAGTGCAATGGCAAGAGAAAGAGAAGGAGAAAATACGTTGGCAAGCGAAGAGAAAATGCGATGGCAATAGAGAGAAAAGCTCGAATGTTATATAGAGAGAGATATAGGTTTGAGGGAGAGAAAAAGAGCGAGAGAGCAAGAATGGGAGGAGTGAGAGTGCGAAAAAGAGAAAGAGCTCTCTGAACCAGGGTGTTGACTCCACCTCCGGACGATTTTGAGCTCTTCGTACTTCTAGGATCAGCGAAAAGCTCCCGCTAACGCAGGGAATAAAGAAGAAAGCTCCGTGTGCCACCCGATGGTTCTGGCACTCTTGATCCAAAGCTCTAGCTGTTGTAGCACACGAAAAACGGACGATATTCATCATTCTCCTAAATCTACCTCGACGCGACTCTTCGCTGGCCAAAATTTCTAACGAGCACTCCTTTTACTTCATTCACATTTTCATCCTCTTCCTTCATATCCACCTCCTCAACTTCTTCTTCTTCTTTTCTTCTTCCCTTGTACTTTTGGCAAGCACACATTCTCCAAGAAAAACTCAAGTACTCCGCAGTATTACTTCATCTCATCTAGACCACAAAAATAACACAAATAATTAACAAAAATTTTAATTTAGAAATCAAATTTTAAATTACTTCAAGTCTACAAAAAAAGTTTAATTCCATTTTGAACTATTTTCAATTTTTCTTTAATTGCAATATTGAAGGAATTCAGAAAAGAAATTCAAAATTTAATAGAGATTTAAAAAGAAATTAAGAATTTAAAAAAGACTTTAGAAAAAATTAAAATCAAGAATTTAATAGCGATTTAAAAAGAAATTGAGAATTTAAAAAAGATTTTAGAAAAAATAAAAATCGAAAATTTAATAGCGATTTAAAAAAATTTTAGAAAAAATAAAAATCGAGAATTTAATAGCGATTTAAAAAATAAATTGAGAATTTTAAAATGATTTTAGAAAATAAATTTGGAATTTAAAAACTTAAAAAAAAAACGAAAATTTTATAGCGATTTAAAAAGAAATTGAGAATTTGAAAAAGATTTTAGAAAAAATAAAAATCGAGAATTTAATAGCGATTTAAAAAGAAATTGAAAATTTAAAAAAGATTTTAGAAAAATCAAAATCGAGAATTTAATAGCTATTTGAAAAGATAATTGAGAATTTAAAATAGATTTTAGAAAAAATAAAAATCGAGGATTTTAAAATGTTTTTAAAAATAAAATGACAATAAAAAAGATGTTTTAAAAAATTAAAATCCAGAATTTAATAGGAATAATAAAAAAACAAAAATTGAGAAAATTTAAAAAAGATCTTTTATAAATTAAGATAGAGGAATTAAGAATAATTTAAAAATTAAATTAAGAATTTAAAAAAGGTTTTAGAAAAAATAAAAATCGAGAACTTAAAAAGAATTTTAAAAAAATAAAAATTGAGAATTTAAAAAAGATTTTAGAAAAAAAATCGAGAATTTAAAAAGAATTTTATATATTAAAATTGAGAATTTAAAAAAAATAAAAATCGAGAACTTAAAAAGAATTTTAAAAAAATTAAAATCGATAATTTAAAACAGATTTTTTATAAATTAAAGATTGAGAATTTAAGAATAATTTAAATATTAAATTGAGAATTTTAAAAAGATTTAAAAAAAAATAAAAATCGAGAATTTAAAAAGAATTGTAAAAAAATAAAAATTGACAATTTAACAAAGATTTTAGAAAAAATTAAAATCCAGAATTTAAAAAGAATTTTATATATTAAAATTGAGAACTTAAAAAGAATTTTAAAAAAATAAAAATTTAAAAAAGATTTTAGAAATAATAAAAATTGAGGATTTGAAAAGAATTTTATATATTATAAAATTGAGAATTTAAAAAAGATTTTAGAAAAAATAAAAATCGAGAACTTAAAAAGAATTTTATATATTAAAATGGAGAATTTAAAAATGATTTAAAAAATAAATTGAGAATTTAAAAATGATTTTAGAAAAAATAAAAATCCAGAATTTAATAGGAATTTTAAAATAACAAAAATCGAGAATTTAAAAAAGGTCCTTTATAAATTAAAGATTAAGAATTTAAGAATAATTTAGAAATTAAATTGAGAATTTAAAAAAGATTCTAGAAAAAATAAAAATCGAGAATTTAAAAAGAATTATAAAAAAATAAAAATTGATAATTTAAAAAAGATTTTAGAAAAAATAAAAAACCAGAATTTAAAAAGAATTTTATATATTAAAATTGAGAATTTAAAAAAGATTTTAGAAAAAATAAAAATCGAGAACTTAAAAAGAATTTAAAAAAAATATAAATTGAGAATTTAAAAAAGATTTTAAAAAAATAGAAATCGAGAATTTAAAAAGAATTTTATATATTAAAATGGAGAATTTAAAAATGATTTTAGAAAAAATAAAAATCCAGAATTTAATAGGAATTTTAAAATAACAAAAATCGAGAATTTAAAAAAGGTCTTTTATAAATTAAAGATTGAGAATTTAAGAATAATTTAAAAATTAAATTGAGAATTTAAAAAAGATTCTAGAAAAAATAAAAATAAAGAATTTAAAAAGAATTATAAAAAAATAAAAATTGATAATTTAAAAAAGATTTTAGAAAAAATAAAAGTCCAGAATTTAAAAAGAATTTTATATATTAAAATTGAGAATTTAAGAATAATTTTTAAAAAATAAAAATTGTGAATTTAAAAATGATTTTAGAAAAGATAAAAATCGAGGATTTAAAAAGAATTTTATATATTAAAATTGAGAATTTAAAGAAGATTTTAGAAAAAATAAAAATCAAGAACTTAAAAAGAATTTTAAAAAATAAAAATTGAGAATTTAAAAAAGATCTTTTATAAATTAAGATTGAGAATTTAAAAAAAATAAAAATTGACTATTTAAAAAAGATTAAAAAAAATAAAAATCATGTATTTAAAAAGAATGTTATATATTAATTAAAATTGAGAATTTAAGAATAATTTAAAAATTATATTGAGAATTTGAAAAAGATTTTAGAAAATATAGAAATCGAGAATTTAAAAAGATCTTTTATAAATTAAGATTGAGAATATAAGAATAATTTAAAAATGTAATAGAGATTTTAAAAAAGATTTGAAAAAAATTAAAATCGAGAACTTAAAAAGAATTTTAAAAAATGAAATTGAGAATTTAAAAAGAATTTTTAAAATAAAAATTGAGAATTTAAAATAGACTTTTAAGAAATTAAAATGGAGAATTTAGAAAAGAGTTTTCGACGAAAAGTATTGAATGTAAAGAAAAATAAGAAATTAAAAGTAAAAGAAGTTTGAACCTAATGTGAAGTGAACGTTGGTTCGATGATTGAGAGGAGAATAAACGAAAACACTTGGTCATCCTCTCTTTGAAGTCAATATAGATTAAAGCATCAGTTACTTTTTCACGACGATTTGTAGCCCTCTTCGATCTTCTTCATTCTTCTTTAGAATGATTCTCTTCTTTGAAAAAGCGACTATCAAATTTTAGAATCCATCTCCATCGAACTTCGCTCGCTGTTGAAAATCGAAACCAATGGAACTAAAATAAACGAAAGAAAATAAATAAAAATTTTAATTAAAAACTTAAAGTTATTACCAAATATTTATAATAATAATATAACTAATTTTAAGAAAATTAAAAATTTTAATTATTGAAACTAAAGGCAAAAATAATAATTAACTGAAAAAATAATAAAACAAATTAAAAACAGTTAAAAATAACAATAATAAAGTTTGAACTTTAGTAAATTATGATAAAAAAATATCTTACCATTCATTTAAATAAGAGATGTGAAATTAATCTCCCTAAACACCAAACTTTCTTCAATTTTTGCCAAGTTTTCTATTTCTTTAATTATTTGCCCTACTTTAAAGTTAACTAAACTATAACTAAAAATCATTATGTATAATTTTAGTAGAAAAATTTAGCAAAAAATAATAGAAAATCCAAAAATAATTATAAATTAAAAAATTTCTTTATCACCGTGAAGGTGATTTTAAACTTCTTTTTTAGGGAATTTTTTTTAAACTTCATTTTTGAACATCAGAAAGAAAAAAAAAATTTTATTTTGAAAAAATTTGAGTTTTTAATTTACTCTTTTTTTTTAGAGAAAATTTTTAGTCGCCTTCTATTTTTTTTTTTAAGAAAATATTTTCAAAAATTAAAGTTAAAAGACTTTAATCACATAGGGATTATAACAGTGTATATACATCGCGTGTTTCACTAGCATTGGAATACGATCACGAAACAAAACACTCATTGTCACAAGCAACGAATGTCACATTTCATACACCCACTTACATGATGACAATTTTTCCATTTTTTTCCCCTCAAAAATGAATTTTTCAATTTACATTCACTAGAATCAATCGATTTTACAATCATTTCACTTTCTATATTACAAAAATTTCTCTACCTCTGTTTTTCTCTTCTTCAGTCAGTGATAAATCTGAATTTTTTCCCTCTTAATGTAAAATAATAAATAAAGAAAATAAATTTTCGCGAAACAATAAAAATTCGATGTTGATCTTAATGTATGTAAAAGAAATAAAAGTTTACATAATATTCATAAAAGCACAATTTTAATGTTTAATCACTTCTTTCGCATGGGAAAAATTAATTTTTGTTTAATTCACAAATAGACTGAACTTAAAATAGAAAAAAATTATTATTAATAAATACTTTAATTCATTAATTATGTATATTCAGATTTTTTAAAATAATGATAAAAAAGAATTGTAAAATATAAAAAATCAATATAAATTTTTTAGTTCAATCCTTGTTGAAAATTTTTATTGTAAAAAAGAAAAATTGTGTTTATGAATATTTTGAAAAACTTGCTTCGTGGTATTCGGTCGATAATGAAATTGTGATATTTTGTACTTGAAATAAATCACTAGTCCAAAATTGATGTTGTGGAGTGAACCTCGCACAGTTGCAATTAATGAAATTAATTAATTCACACACTCGCGAGTTAACAGTTCATCTTTGGGGTTAACCACGCGTTTGTTGCTGTTGTTATTATTTTTCTTTCATTTACGACTTTGGCCTGATCGACTTTTATCCATCTCCATTCATTTCTCTTTATTGAGAGCTTGTATAAATTCTTCTAATTTCTCTTGAATTTGCCTCACTCGTTCTGAAAAGAGTTTGATTATTCTTGTAGATTTTTTTAAATTAAATTAAATTGTAAAAATAATTGGAAATTAAATTAGAAGTAAATAAAAAATAGAAATTTATAGTTTAAATGTTTTACAGAACGAAATTTTTTCCAATCGATCTATATTGATTACTGAAAAAAGTACGTTACAGTTTACTGAATATTTAATATTTTTAATTGATAACTATATTTTTATAAAATAAATAAATGAATTGAAATTAAAACAAGATTTCGTTCAAACAAAGAGATATTAAATGTGAAAAATGTAATAATTACTGAGTTCTTCGGCAAGCGTTACTCTTCGTCCGGTTAAGAGTTTCTGTTTTATTTCATTGTCCTGACTATAATCTTCTAGCACTTCTTTAATCTCTTTATCAAGTCTTCGCGCCTCTCTATTCATAATCTGCTGTCTTACTGCGTTTGCTGTCACTTTCAGCACTTGCTGTATTCGCCAGAAAAGAACCACATCGTTGCATTCCATCTGAAATGAAATTGGAAATTTTTTTTTTATTTTAATTCCAAAAAGAAAGGAGATCACTTTTTTAAAAAAAAACTGAAAAATTATTTTAAATAAAAGAAAAATTAAAAAGTCAAGCTTCACAGTGACACTAAAAAGTATTTTAGGGGAAATAGGGGATTGAAAATTAAAAAATAAAATAAAAAATAGGGGACCATAAAAATTGGTTAAATAAAGATAAAAATATAATTTATTTATACTGGGTTGCCACAAAACTTTAACTTTATTTTTCCCTTACTTTTCCCTGATTTCCAAACACAATTTTGACTTTCTCCCTGACCCTAAAGAATATTCTGATTCACTCTAAAAATTATTAGATACTCAAAAAAATGTTATATTAAATTTATTTACAAATTTCTTCAAAAGTAAAATTATTCGAAAACATCAATATAGTTTTATTTAAAATAAATATTTAATCATTTTTTTTTCATTGGAATTAAGATTTTCAAAAATTTCAAATTCAAATCTTTTCAAATTGAACAACGTCATAAGAATATTATTATAAAACATAAAGATGACCGACTGACAAAATCATTAGTTTATTATTATAAGAATATTGTTAATGTAATTTCTTCAAAATTATTCATTTCAATTCAATTAACATTTTCTAGAATTTTTAACTAAAATTCTACTTTAAATCAATAACATCAATTATTATTCAATTAAACTTTTTCAAAAAAATTAATTTTACAGAACTGTTAGTTAAAAGTACAAAAAACAATAATTTAATTCTACGAGAAATCAATTATTTAAATACAAAAATAAATAATCTTGAATGTTTCTTAAAATTTAATTTTAACGAAGAATTGTAACAACTTTTGAAAATATTTCATTTCTTTATAAGGAATTTAATTAAAATTTTAATGAAATTTATTATATTAAAGAATTTTATAACAATTTTTGAAAATAATTGAAAACTTTTTGAAGAATTTTATTAATTTTTTAAAAAAATAATTGAATTCTTGAGAAGAATTTTATTAAAATTTTTAAAAATAATTTAATTCTTGAGAAGAAATTCCCTATTTATTTATAAAAATAATTTAATTCTTGAGAAAAATTTAAAAAAAAATTTTGAAAATAATTTAAATTCTGCAAAGTATTTTATTACTTTTTAAAAGAATTGAATTCATGATGAATTCTTCTTGATGAATTTTGATATTTATCAAAATAATTGAATGTTGGAAAAGAATTTTATTAAAATTCCTTAGAATAATTGATTTTATGGGAAGAATTTATGCGATTTTGTTGTTTATCAAGCTAATTGAATTCTTTTGCAAAATTACTTAAAGATTTTTGAAAATAATTGATTTTCTGTGACGAATTAAATGTTTTTAAAAAAATATTTGAATTATTGCAACGAATTTTATTGTTTTATTGAATAATTAAATGTTTCTTAAAATTGAATTCTTTCCTCAAGTTTTAATAAAATTTTTAATAATAATTGCATTTTTCAAGGAATTAATTAAAAATTGTATTAAAAATATTTGAAATTCTGCGATAAAAATAATTGAATTCATAAATGAAATTTTATTATTTATGAAAATAATTGAATCTTTTCGTAGAATTTTATCAATAAGTTTTTTCTATAATTAAATCTGTTGATAAATTTTATGAAAATAGTAAATATTTAAAAACATTGAATAGCGAAAAACTTTTGAAAATAATTAAAATTTTGCAAAGAATTTTATTTAAATTTTTGAAAATAATTGAATTTTTGGCGAAACATTTTGTTATTTATAAAAATAATTGAATTCTTGACGAGAATTTATAAAAATAATTGAATTCGAGCAAAGTATTTTATTAAATTTTTGTTTAAATAATTGAAATTTTGCCAAGAATTTAATTAAAAATTTTGACAATAATTGAATTGTTGAGAAGAATTTTGATATTTATCAAAATAATTGAATTTTGGAAAAGATTTTCATTATAAATCCTTAAAATAATTGATTTTATGGGGAGAATTTTGTTGGTTATCAAGATAATTGAATTCTTTTGCAGAATTACTTAAAAATTATTGAAAATAATTGATTTCCTGCGACGAAAAGAATAGGAGAAATTTTCAAAATAGGGTACGTTTAGGGGCCAAAATTAAAAAAAGGGGACTTTTAGGGAAATAGGGAACAGACTGTGAAGCCTTAAAAAGTAGAACTTTTTGGAGAAAAATAAAATCTCTACCTCTTGATCGTGTCCAGTGTGATAAAGATAATATCCTTTCCTACAATCGTAGGCCCTCGATAAACTTTGTTGTAGAAAGAATCTTCTATAAACCGGATGCCATGTTTCGCGAATAAATTCATTATCAACTTCCAAACCGTTTCGCTGTATATTCTTTCTAACTGCTGTCAATTCATCTTGTGTCAGAGTTGGCGCATGTTTCTGTAAAAAACAAAATTTCAATTAATAACTTTAATAATTTTATTTTACTTATTTTTCTATTTTATTTATTTTATATACTTTTTTATTTTACTATTGCCTCTAATTTGTTGACAGAAATAAAACATTTTTAAAATTGATTTTAATTATACCTTGTCGGAGTAGAGAATTTTATCGAGTTCATTCTTCACCGACGTTCTTCTTTGTTGCTCCTCACTTTGATATTCCCAATAAAGCCAACGTTGCTTTCGATTTGGACCCAACATTTCCTGCAATATTTGCTCCGTATTCTGCAATTTCTCCTTCACTGAATTTTCCAAAAATCGAACTGCTTGATCCCAGTCTCGTTTATCGCTGACATTCCGATCTTCTAGAGTATTCAATTGAATTACTCGCAACATATCCGACGCCTAATGGAAAAAAATAAAATTTTATTACTAATAACAAAATATATAAACAAAAAAAAATTAAATAACTATAACTATAACTATAACTATAACTATAACTATAACTATTAATAATAAATATATAAATAAAATATTAATAATAATAAAATATAAATCAAAAATAAAATGCAGAAAATCAAAAGGAAAAAAAAGAATTAATTCTTTTTTTTTCTTTTGATTTTCTGCATTTTATTTCTTATTTATTTATTTTAACAAGAAAATTTTGTTAACAAATTAATTTTGAGAAATATTACTTTATCCTCCCACGTGTGTCTGGTCATTGCTTCGTCAACAACTGCGTTCTTCAAACTATCGAAAATATCGTCGTGATCAGTATTCAAACGCGCTTGTGACATGAATTTTTCGAATTCCTGTTTTAAACATTCCCAGCCACCTTCGACACTTTTGGCTGGTAATTGTTGTTCCGCCCAGTGTTTTAATTTTATATCCACCGTTGTATTAAATGTACCTGAAAATTAAATAATTATTTAAACACTTGTAAAATGAAATAATCATTATCCAATAATTAAATGAAATAATTATTAAACACTTGTTAAATGAAATAATCATTATCCAATTATTAAATAAAATAATTATTATCCAATTAAATGTAAATATTAAAAGAAAATAAAATTATTTTCAAAATATTTTGATTTTATTCATATTTTCTTTCCGGAATTGAAATCAAAATCAAATTTACAACTTACTTGGAGTTCCACTTTGGGCAGCGGGTAAGTAAATATTTTCAAAAACGTGCATGCTGACTTTACTCCAAATTCTCGCCATCAATACTTCTTCCCAATGTCTTGGCGAAACTTGGGACAAATTAACAATTTCGTCTAAGATTTCTCCTCTCGCCTTCTCAAAAAGTTCATCACGATCAAGCTCACGTAGCCTGAAACAAATTTCAAGTATGAAAAAAAATCATATTAATACAAATTAAATTCAAACTTTATTTTGAAAAATATTTCTTAAAACTATTTAAATTTAAAATAAATTTTAAAAATATTACTAAAAACTATTTATTTAAATTTAGAATAATTTTGAAAATACTTATAAAAGTTACTCAGTACCTTGGAAAATTATTTTTCCACTCAGTTTCAAGATTAAATCTTGTGGCTTTAAAAGCGTCCGCTTGTTGCTCGACTGTTTCACGAACCATTTTCCAAAAACACTCAGACACGGCCATACTCAAGTTCCTCGTCGTTACTTGACTAGACATTGCTAAACCATCTCTGCGAAACAATATGAAAAAAATAATTACAAATTTGTAATGAAAATTGTACATAAGTAAATAAAAAAAATAATAATAATTCATTCAGAATATTTAGATATTTACGCACTTAAATAACTTTGAATTTCTAAAGAAATTTTCTTCATAATCTTTTATTGTCTGAATACTGTCTTCCTGTCGTCCTCGCCCAGTGACAACAGCAAAGTAACCCAACGCTTTCATAGGGAACAATTTCCCCGAGAGAATTTTCCTTAGACGATCAGGATTCGCTAAATTCTCCTCTGCCATATCCACCTATTTAAAAAAATATTCTTTTAATATTCTATTAAGAATAAAAGTGTAATAAAATATTAAAAACTAGCAAATTTTACGCGCGGTACGTGATATTCAATGTATTATTATTATGAAAATTCTTTAATTTCAAATATAAATTTTTGAATAATTTCATAATCAAAATTCAAAAAATTTACTTATTAAAGTACAAAATTAATTATTATTGTTTGTATTTTCTAAAATTTTAAATAATTCAATTATTTTCAATAAAATTTTGCGAAAGAATTTAATTTTATTTTCTTAATTCGTTATAAAATGTTACAAAGGAATTCAATTATTTTCTAAAATTTTAATAAATCCTTCGCAAGAATTCAATTATTTTTATAAATAGTAAAACTGCAGGAATTCAATTATTTTCAAAACAATTTTAATTGAATTCCTCGAAAGAATTCAATTTTTAAAAAAATTTTAATACATATTTAAAATAAATTCAATTATTTTCTAAAAATAATAAAATTCTTCTGAAGAATTCAATTATTTTGAATATAGATACTTAATTTTAATAAAATTCTTTAAAAAATTCAATTATTTTCGAAACAACTGTAATTGAATTTCCCGAAAGAATTTAATTATTTTCAAATATTTCTATAAAATTCTTCAAAATAATACAATTATTTCCTAAAATTTTAATAAATTCTTTGGAACAATTTAATTATTTTTATAAATAGTAAAATTCTTCTCAAGAATTAAATTATTTTTATAAATAATAAAACTCTTCTCAGTAAGTCAATTATTTTCAATATAAATTTCAGATGTCGCACTCGATAATTAATTTTTAAAAAGTAGCAAAAAGTAGCTTTCAAACTAAAAATAAAGTAGTAAAAAAGTAGCTATCGAAAAATTAAATTTGACGACCAAAAAAGTCGTTTTTAGACACTTCACATAACTGCCAAGAATTCCATTCAATATTTTATTTTCCTGACTTTTTCCTAATTTTTATTAAAAATATTTACTTCTTTATTATCCTTGTAATAAATTGAATTCCTATAACGAATTTTACTATTAATGAAAGAATTTAAATATTTATAAAAATAATTTAATTCTTAAGAAGAATTTTATAAAAATTTTAAAATAATTGATTTATTTCGACATATTTTTATTAAAAATAAATAAATTTTTCAAAGAATTCTATTAAAAGTTTTGAAAATAATAGAATGTCTGTGTGTCATTTTATTAAATTTTTCTTATTATTTATGCATTATTTTTATTATTTATGAAAATAATTGAATTCTTGCGAACGATTGTATTAGAATTTTTTAAAATAATTGAATTTCCGAGAAAAAAATTATTACTTTTAAAAATAATTTAATTCTGCAAAGCATTTTATTAGAATGTCTCAAAATAATTGAATTTTCGGGAATAATTTTGTTATTTATCGACATAATTGAATTCTTTAACATAATTATTTATGTAAATAATTGAATTTTTGGAAAGGATTTTATTAAAACTTAATTAAAATTGTATTTAAAATAATTGATTTCCCTCGAACAATTTTATTAAAATATTTGAAAATAATTGAATTCCTGTGAAAAATCCTAATATTTTTAGTAAATAATTGAATTCTTCCAAAGAATTTAAAAAAAAACATTTTTTTAAATAATTGATTATTCCGGGGAATTGAAATTTGATTTTTAAAAGAATAATATCATTTTTTGAGCAATTCCTGTAAAATTGTATTAAAAATAATTGAAATCCTGTGTTGATTTCTATTGTTTATGAAAATAATTGAATTCTTCCAAAGAATTTAAAAAAAACATTTTTTTTAAATAACTGAATTCCTGAGAATAATTTTATTATTTATGAAAATAATTGAATTATTGACCAAAAATTTCATTAAAATGTTTAAAAAAAATTAAAGTTTTGTTGAAAAATTGCGTTATTTTTGAAAATAATTCAATTCTTCATATGAATTTTATAAACATTGTTTTAATTAATTAATTTTTTCGAAATTTAATAAATATTATGAAAATTTTATTTTAAATAATTGAATTCTTGTGGAAAATTTTATTTGTGAAAATAATATTGAATTTTTCGATTAATTAATTTAAAATAGTAGGATTTAAAAATAATTGAAATTTATTAATGAGTTTTATTCTTTATGAAAATAATTGAATTCTTGCTACGAATTTTATGAAATATTTTTTTAAAAAATTAGAATTTCCATGAAAAATGTTATTATTAGTTAAAGTAATTAAATTATTGTGAAAAATTGTATACAAATTTTGTTAAATAATTGATTTTTTCGAAATTTTTTTGAAATTTCCATTTTAAATTAATTGAATTCCTGTTGAAATTTTATTATTTATGAAAATAATTGAATTTTGGATGAATTTTATCAATTTGTTTTTAAATAATTGAATTCTTTTGCGAAATTTTATGAAAACACTAGATATTAAAAATAATTGAATTTTGAATATTTTTTAAAATAATCGAATCGTTTTAAAGAATTTGATTATAATTTTTTAGAATAGTTTTTTCATTTCTAGTATTAGCGAATTTAAAGTAGTGTAAATTTTCAAAAAAAACAGAAAAAGTAGCTTTTAGTGGCTTAAATCTGAAAAAAGTAGTTAAATAGTAGCGTAACGTAAAAAAAGTAGTAAATAGTAGGTTTTAGTAGATGAGTGCGAAACCTGAAATTTAATAAAATTCAATTGCTTCCAACATTTTCAATTAAAATTATTAAAGAAACTCCATTATTTAAAAAAGATTTATAGAAATTCTTCAAAAGCATTTAATTAGGATTTTTAAAAATTTTAATAAAATTCTTCGCGAAAATTCAATTATTTTTTCATAAATAAAAAAATTCTTCGAAGGGATTCAATTATTCTTTTCAAATTTTTTAATAAGATTCTTTGCAAGAATTCAATGATTTTAATTAAATAAATAAATAAAATAAAATTAATAAAATTAAATACATTAATTTTAAAATTAAAAATATTAAAAATGAAACATTTTTAAAAAAAAGTTTGGAAACAAAAGCAAACAGCAACTAACTTCAAACTGCGAACAGATTACCGAAATAAAACGATTATTATTAATATAGATAGAAGAAGAAGAAGATTTATGAAACGAAAAAAAGATAATTTTGAAAGAAAATCTCACTTTTGTCAAAACAAAAATAGTTCTCTTGCCAGAAGGGTCCATTTGAGCTACTAAATCAGTGACATTACTCCTCTCAGCATCCACAGAACCATCCTGAATACAAAGAATAATTGCATTCGGATTACTCATATATTGTTGAGTCATGTGACGAATCGCATCTCGAGTATCTTCCGCCATATCGACTGTCACCGTCTAGAAACAATTCAAATTCAATTCAAATTCAATTCAAATTTAAAATCTATTCCTTTTCATTTTATCAATCTATCAATTATAAAAATTAAAATATAAAAATAGTAAAGAATAAGTCTTGTTAAAAGAAACAAGAAAAAAAGTTAAATTTAATTAGATTAAAATTGGAATTTTTCTTACGCTAATAATTCCAGGCAAATCAACGAGGACCATACGAGGGAGACCGGGACCTTTCACTGTCATCGCAATAACATCCTGACTGACAGTCTTTCCATTTTTAACACTATTTTTCATGCGAAGTTCCACTTCTCTTCTTAAGTCAGCCAATTCCGATTCCTTTGATAAATCAAATTCTCGAGAACTGTCTTTGAACTGTGCAATATGATAAGGTCCTTCGCTCAAAGTTACTTTTACAGGTGATCTTGTCATCATTTCTCCGCCACCTCTGCGGAACGGAAATTTTAATTTTAATTAGACTATTAAAGAAAAAAATATATATTTAAAAAAATAAATATATTTAATTAATTAAATTATTTATTTTAACTTTATTTGCTTTCAATTTTTACTACATTTATAAACAAACTAAAAATTAATAAGTCATGAAAAAATTCCTTGATTTCATTGATTTTAATTTTATTTACTTTCTCTTTTAATTGAATTAAGAAACAAAATAAAAATCATTAAATCATGAAAAAATTAAGTGGTTTGATTGATTTTAACTTTATTTCCTTTCAATTTTAACTAAATTAATAAAGAAAATAAAAATTAATAAATCGTGAAATTAATTGATTTTAATTTTACTTGTTTTCAAATTAAACGAAATTACCTAATAAACAAAATGAAAATTAATAAATCGTATAACTATTACCTGGGAAAAATTCTCGCCTGTGCAATCATTTCGAGAACAGAAGTTTTTCCCGACGATTGATCTCCAACTACAACAACTCGAGGTAAATGATCAGCTGTCGAATATGCGCTATCGTACTCGCTAAGTTCATCAAGCACATCACTGTACATGTCAATCAGAGATTTCTACAAAATTCAATAAAAAGAATCATCATTTATTCATTTTTTTCTCGTTTCTATTTGTATTTTATAAATTGCAGGGCTCGAACTAGGTTCGTAAATTGTACGATATAATTTGGAGAATTTTAGAGAAATTACAAATGATTGTAGAAATTCAATTATTTTCAAAAATAATAAAATTCTTCGCAAAAATGCAATTATGTTCAAAAATTTAAAAAAATTCTCGTCAAAATTTCAATTATTTTTAGAAATAATAAAATTCTTCTTCGAAATTCAATTATTTCCACAAATTTTAATAAAATTCTTGGACAAAATTTCAATTATTTTCAAAAATTTTCCTCAATTCAATGATTTTTAATATTTGTTATTTTAATAAAATTTTCCAAAAGAATTCAATTATTTAAAACTTTTTTAATAAAATTCAACGCAAACATTTAATTATTTCCATAAAATAATAAAAAAAATTCACAGGAATTCAATTATTTACAAATTTTTTATATATTTTTTCCAAATTATTCAATTATTTTCATAAATAATAATATTTTTACAGAGATTCAATTATTTTCGTAAATAAAATTCTTTTTTGGAATTCTATTACTTTTATAAATAATAAAACTCTGTAACAATAGTTAATTTCGAAACAAGTTATTCTGTAAATTTGAAAACTTGGGTACGCGAATTAATAGTTACGATCCTGTGAATTGCGCGCGCATCACCCCACCAGACGGCGACGACTAGTCCTGTGTTCCCGACGGCCTATAAAAGCTGGAGCGCAGCACAAAAATGCGAGACGAGGCGGTTTCTACCGCAGTAAAGGGTTCTACCCTAAGTGGTCCTACCACGAGCCGAAGGAGTTCTACTCCGAAATGGTTTTACCATAGGCACCAGGAGGCGATAGTCTCGAAGCGGTTTTTCACCGCCGACGAATAAAAGTTGCGTTTGTCACGAAATGGTTCTACCGTAAACTTCGCGATTTTACAAGCGGTTCCACCGCAAGGTAAAAATGCCGTCCCCGCGTTAAATTTCACGAAGTCGCGAATTAAAGAATTCGCGCACCGACCGATAATTACGTTTCCGCTGTTACCGACGTTTCCTCGTTTAATTAGATTCCGTTACGTTTTTCACGCGATTTGACGATTTTTATACGTTTAATTAGTTTCTTTATCATTTGTAAATATTTGTAAATACACGTTTTCTATGTTTCTGTAATTGAACTTGTTAATTTCCAATATTTTAACGAACCCTGACCGACGAGCTAATCCCTCACAATTAACAATCATTACAACTCAATGCTGAATTTTAATACAATTTTAATGGAATTCCTAGAAAAATGTAATTATTCTTAAAACTTTTATTAAAATTCGTCAAAAGAATTCAATTATTTGAAAATTTGTTGATAAAACTCCTTATGAGAAGTCAATTATTCAAAAAAAATTTTTTGGAATTTTTTCCTGAAAGCTAATGAAATTATGAAAAGACTGACCCCTGATCGAAGAATTTTCGTTGACTATTCTGTGAGATACAGAAAAAATACTGGATTTTGCATGCTTTTCGTAATTTTTTAATTTCTTGAAAACTAATTAACTTTTTTTAGCGTTCTTGGTCTTGTTTCAATCTCTATTTAATGTAGAATCTAAATTATTAACTGATATTGTGAAATAAATTTTTCCAAAAAAATTTGAAAGCGCAAAAGTAGGATTAAAAAAATTCAAAAAATTATCATGAATATTAAAGTGTCAAAAAGGTCAATGCAAAATATGTTCATTTAATAGATATACTAAAATTCAAAAAAACTTTTTAATTACTTAATTATTTAATTTAAAATTTTTTTTTTTTTTTGAAAAAGTGTCAATCTGTTTTTCAAAATTTTTTTAATCCTACTTTTACGCTTTCAAATTTTTTTGGAAAAATTTATTTCAAAATACCAGTTAATAATTTAGATTCTACATTAAATAGAGATTGAAACAAGACCAAGAACGCTAAAAAAAGTTAATTAGTTTTCGAGAAATTAAAAAATTACGAAAAGCATGCAAAATCCAGTATTTTTTCTGTATCTGACAGAATAGTCAACGAAAATTCTTCGATCAGGTGTCAGTCTTTTCATAATTTCATTAGCTTTCAGGAAAAAAATACGTAAAATTTTCGTCATTCTTATTTTCTACGTTTTAAGCATTTTTCCACTCATGAAAAAAGGGGCGTCCTGATACTCACGGACGGTAGTGTATTTAATTGAAGAATTTCCAAATAATTGAATGTAAAATTGAATTGTAAACAAATGAATTTGAAAATTCTCAAAGAACTTTTTCAAAAATTATTAAAAAATAATAGATTTATACAAGAATCTTAGTTAAAAACACTTAAAAGAAAATATAATTTTGGAGAAATTACAAAATATTGCCGAAATTCAATTATTTTCAAAATTAATAAAATTCTTCACAAAAATTCAATTATTTTCAAAAAATCTAAAAAAAATTGTGATCATTTTAATTATCTTTATCATGAATAATAAAATTCTTCGACAAAATTAAATTATATTCAGGAATTTTAATAAAATTCATTGCAAAATTCAATTATTTTCAAAAATTTTAATAAAATTAATTTCAAAATTTTAATTATTTTCAATATTTTACTATTTTAATCAATTTTCCCAAAAGAATTCAATCATTAAACAAAAATTTTGATATTACTAATTAAATTCTTCGCAGTAGTTAAATTATTTACATAAATTTTAAAATTATTTTCAGGGATTTAATTATTTCCATAAATAATAAAATCATTTGGAGGAAGTCAATTATTTTCATAAATAACAAAATTCATCACAAGAATTCAATTATTTTCAAAAGTAATAAAATACAATTATTTTCAAAAATTTTAATAAAATTCATTGCAAAATTTCAAGTATTTTTAAATTTTTCTTAATTCAATAATTTGTTTAGTTTAATAAAATTTCCCAAAAGAATTCAATTATTTAAAAACAATGTTGACAAAGTTCTACACGAATTTTCAATTATTTTCTAAAATAATGAAAATTTTACATGAATTCAATTATTAAAAATAAAATTTGCATAAATTTTTTCAAAAAAAATTAATTGTTTGAAACTTTTTTATAAAATTCTACGCAATAATTCAATTATTTTCATTAAAAATAAAACTCATTGCAGAATTTCATTTATTTTAAATACAATTTTGATCGAATTCTTCGAAAAATGTAATAATTTTTAAAAATGTTATTAAAATGCGTCGAAAGAATTCGATTATTTAAAAATTTTGTTGATAAAATAATGTGTAATTGAATTCTCGTAGAATTTTCTAATAAAAATTAAAATTTTTGAAAATTTGAATTTTTCATACTTTTATTTAAAATTCCATGGAATTAATTTTGTTCAAAAAGCTTAATCGAAATTTTTTAATATTATTTAAAATTTTTATTTTCTAATATTTATTTAATTGAAGAATTTATGAATAATTGAAAGTAAAATTGAATTGTAAACAAATAAATTTGAAAATTCTGAAAGAACTTTTTAAAAAATTATTAAAAATAATAAATTCATAGAAGAATTTTAGTTAAAAACACTTAAAAGAATATTTAATTTTGGAGAAATTACAAAATATTGCAGAAATTCAATTATATTTTTGTATTTAAATAAATGAATTCTATTAGAATTTTCTAATAAAAATTGATTTAAAAACGAATTTAATTAAAATTTTAGATAATAATGAAATATTAAAAGCAATATAGCGTAAATTTTTAGAAATATTTGAATTTTAAAATTAATTTTTTTTGAAATAGTTTAATTGAATTTTTTTCTACATTATTTGAAGTTTTTGTTTTCTAATATATATTTAATTGAAGAATTTACGAATAATTGAAATTTCGTAAAATTGAATATTATAAACAAATGAATTTGAGAATTTTCAAAGAACTTTTTAGAAAATTATTAAAAATAATTGATTTAGAAGAATTTTAGTTACAAATTCTTGGAAATAATAATTGAATTGAAATTATGAAAATAATTTTGAAGGAGTACGATATTTTTATAACATAAAATAATTATTTTATCACTGGGCTATCTTTAATTATTATAAAACAGAAATAAATTGATCACTCCGAGTCAAAGACTCGGAGTGATCGATATCTTCATGTTTTATAGTTAAATTTTAATTTAAGTAAACTATTTAAAATAGTTTTCAAAAACAGCATGTTATGAAAATAATTTAGAAAAATATTTTATGAAAAATATTTAAAGAAAAATATGTAAGAAAATGAATGTAAAGAAAAATTTGTGCTTACTTTGATTTTTCGATTACTAAGTTTTTGATTTCCTCGCAATAACATTTGCTTGCGAAGTTCCTTATTTTCCTTTTCCAATCTTTCCAATTCTCGTTGATATTTTAATTGAATTTGTATAAGTTCATTCTGCATTGCATCCATTCTTTGCTGTGATGATTCTGAACATTAATAATAAAAAGAAAAATTGTTATTTATCGTAGAAAAAAAATTTATACTATAAATTCAGAACATTTTACATTAATTATACCTACGAGCTTTTCGACGCTCTTCTTGAACACTATCGTTTAATAATGGTCGAGCTTGAACTACCGAATTCTTTAGAAATTCATCCTTTGTATCTGTTTTAAAAATTCGATTATTAAATATATATTCTAAATATTACAATAATATAATATGAAACGAATAGCAAGTACAAAACTACAGTAAATATTAGTATTTAAAATAATACAGTATAATTTAAATTTAGTATTTCTAATTGGTAATTTTTATTTAAAAATTAATTATTAACTTTTTAGTCAATTACAATATAGTAAAATTATAAAAAAAAATGTTTAATACATTATAAAATTAGTAATAAATTGTTTTACTTGTTTAGTAATTTTTTAAATTACTAAATTATAATTTTCACGTGAGAGAAAACATTATGTATATATTTTTTTGAAAAAAATGTGCAGGAACAAATAAAAATAAAAAAGCAATAGGTCTGTCCCATTCAGTTTTAAATGCATTAAAAATAATAAATTTTGAGTTATTTTCAAAAATAAAAGTCATTTACGAAAAGTCAAATGTACTGAATGGACGGACAATTCTATTTATAGTCTGTCAATTATTTTTAGTCTTTTTTTTTAGTTTTAATTTACGTATTTTACACACCTGAGTAAACTTGGTTTGCTACAGTCGAGATCACGTCAAACATACCTGAACAGAACAGACCAAATTAATCATTAAAAATAAAAGAAAAGTGAAAATTAAAGAAAAACACTTCACATTCCAAATCATGCAAGTAGAAAAAAATGTTTTCAAGAGCGAAATTTTTTCTGATTAAAAGGAAACGATTCTAATTAATCCAATTTTAAGTTAATTTAATAGCAGAATTTAATGTTTACTATATTAATCAAAAACTAATGAATCAATAAGCACTAATTAATTTATCTCTAACTTACTTCGAGTATTCATTTGCCTTAATATATTTTTGGCAACTTTTAATTAAAAATATTCCTCAGAGAAAATAAGGGCGAAAATTTGTCACACGAACACAAAAGCAATTAAAAAAAATAAAGCTAAAGAATTTTTTTTCAATTAATATTAGATTGAAGAATAATATTTTTAATTTGAAAAAAGAAATGAATAAAATTCTAATTTTCGATGGACAGGGATTGGATTAAGGAGGCATTTCCAAAACAACAACAAAAATCGACTCACGATTTGAAGAATTGCCATTTTGATCAATGCTTTTGCGGCTTTCTGCCGCTTTAATTGCATTATCCAATCTCTGGTCAAACCACATCTTATATTCTCGATATTTTGCCTCCCCAAGCTCCTTCAATCGTGGATCTGTTCGCAGTTGCCAATATTTCATGGCAAATGAATTTTTTTTTTGTTTACGATGGAAAATTATTAGCAAATTTGAAATTTTCAACCCTGGAGTCTGTTTACTTACCTTCTTTGAAAGTTTAATTTATTTAATTTAATTTGAGAAAGAAACATTTCCTTTCCATAAATTTAAACTCCAAAGTTGAAAATAGTAATTAATTTATCTACAAACCTATATTCACATTTCCTATCATTTTGTCTTTGAATTGAATAATAGATTGAGTCGCGTCTTGCCATTCTTGATCTTTAGGAAGTAATTTTTGAACCCAACTCATGTCTGGTAAGGCTTCTTTCCATTCTTCATATTTCTAAAATTTTGTTATTAATATTGTAACAATTAAATAATACAAAATCTAAATTTTTTCGATAATTCAACTCTACGATTTCTCACTGCCCTACGCAATTTATTATTTGAATATTACACAGCGTAATCAAATAATTAATTAACTATTCATTGTAATTAATATTCTTTTTTTTCTTTTCTTTCTCTTTTTTCCTTTTCTTATATATTAGTACTTTGTACGAAAGGGCGTTTTTTATTTTGTAAGCCCGTTGATACTTGAAATAAAATAAAATAAATAAAATAAAAATGTTATATTTTAATTATTATTTTAACATAATTAAGTAATAGAAAATTTTACTTTAATTTAATTGAGAAAATGATACGCGCGCTAGAGTGCGGAACGTTGTATTCCATTTATTATTATTTTGTAAACTAAAAAATGTTATATTTATATCAAGAATTTTGATATAAATTCAATTATTTTCAAAAATTCAGATAAAATTCTTCGAAACTTTTCAGTTATTTTTATAAATTAAAAAATTTCTTTAAAAAAAATGTAATTATTTACAAAAACTATGATAAAATTGTTTAAAAGAATTTAATTTTCTATGAATAATTTTAATGTAATTTAATAGGAAAATTGTTAATTAGAATTAATAATAAAAACTATTATCTTAAATATTTGAAAGAAATTCTTCATAAAATTCAATTATTTTCAAAATTTTCAGTACAAATTATTTAAAAAAAGTTCATTAGGTATTTTAAACAATTTTGATAAAATTCTGTTAAAAAAATCATTATATTCAAAATTTTTAATAAAATTCCTTCAAAAAAAATAAATTATTTACAAAAATTCAGATAAAATTCTTCGAAACTTTTCAATTATTTTTATAAATTAAAAAATTCTTCGAAACAATTCAATTATTTTTATAAATAAGAAAATTCTTCGCAAGAATTAAAATATTTTTATAAATAATAAAATCCTTCAATGAAAATCAATTACTTTCATAAATAATTAAATGTTTCGGAGGAATTCAATTATTTTCAATACAATTTCAATTAAATTTCTCGAATGAATACAATTAGTTTTAATAATATTATTTAAATTCAATTATTTTCAACAATTCTGATAAAAAATTCTTTGAAACAATTCAATTAGTTTTATAAATTGTAAAATTTTGTCTTAAGAATTCAATTATTTTTGTAAATAATAAAATTCTTCTGAGAAATTCAATTATTTTTAATACAATTTTAATAAAATTTCTAGGAAAAAATTCAATGTATTATTATTATGAAAATTACAAAAAATTTTATTTTCAAATATAAAGTTTCAAATAATTTCATAATCAAAATTCAAAAAATTCACTTATTAAAGTACAAAATTAATTATTATTGTTTATATTTTCTAAAATTTTAATAAAACCTTCTAAATAATTCAATTATTTTTTTAAATAGTAAAATCTTTGCAAAAATTCAATTATTTTCAATATAAAATTTCGCGAAAGAATTTAATTTTATTTTCTTAATTCGTTATAAAATGTTTCAGAGGAATTCAATTATTTTCTAAAATTTTAATAAATCCTTCGCAAGAATTCTATTATTTTTATAAATAGTAAAACTCTTTGCAGGAATTCAATTATTTTCAAAGCAATTTTAATTGAATTCCTCGGAAGAATTCAATTTTTAAAAAAATTTTAATACATTTAGAATAAATTCAATTATTTTCTACAAATAATAAAATTCTTCTGAAGAATTCAATTATTTTGAATATAGATAATTAATTTTAATAAAATTCTTTACAGAAGCTGAATTATTTTCAAAACAACTGTAATTAAATTTCCCGAAAGAATTAAATTATTTTCAAATATTTCTATAAAATTCTTTAAAATAATTCAGTTATTTCCTAAAATTTTAATAACTTCTTCGAAACATTTCAATTATTTTTATAAATAGGAAAATTCTTCATAAAATTCAATTATTTTCAAAATTTTCAGTAAAAATTATTTTAAAAAAGTTCATTATTTTAAGGAATTTTAATAAAAATCTTGCCAAGAATTAAATTACATATTTTCAATACAATTTTAATTACATTTTCTTGAAAGAATTCAATTATTTGAAAAATTGTTGATATAATTCTTGTAAATAAATTCAATTATATTCAAATTTTTTTATAAATATTTTAAAAGAATTCAATGATTTTCAGCACATTAAAAATTTAATTATTTCTGACAATAATTAATTATTTGTAAAATTTTAAATATTGAGTGAATTTTTGTGAAGGATTTTACGAAAATTGTATTTAAAGTAATTAAATTCCAGGAGAAAATTTTCTATTTACTGATATAATTGAAATTATTGAATAAGTGAAATTCTGATAAGAATTTTATTATTTGTATAAAAATAATTGAATTTTTTTACGAAAATTTTTATTATTTATAAATTGAGTTTTTGCAAAGAATTTCATTGCAATTATTGAAAATAAATAAATTCTTCATAAAATTCAATTACTTTAAAAATTTTCAGTAAAAATTATTTTGAAAAAGTTCATTATTTTCAACAATATTGACGAAATTCTTCAAAACAATTCGATTATTTTAAAGAATTTTAATAAAAATCTTAACAAGAATTAAGTTATTTTCAATAAAATTTTAATTATATTTTTTAAAAAAAAATTTAATTATGGAAAAAAATGTTGATAAAAGTCTTAAAACTTCAAAGTGCGAACAGATTACCGGAATACAACGATTATTATTAATATAGATTATTACCTTCTGTGCAGTGACACCTCCACCTATTGCTCCACCTAAAAGAATGTAGCGTAGTTTTAAAGCTCCTCTCAATACTCTGGTGATAAACATTCCATATGTACGATGAGGATTTAAAAAATAACGAGGATGTGGAGAAGCAAGTAAAGGCCTTGTTAATCTTCCTGTCATTAAACTTTTTGAATTTATAATCGATACTGCTTTACGAGATGATTTTGATCTCAATAAAATATTTCGCCTGCAGAGAAATAAAGATTTAAAACTGATATATAAAAGTTTCGCTGTGTCTATTTCGCCCGTTTGCGGGCGAAATAAGAGTGATGAATTATTTCGCCCGTCACTAAAAATACGTAGGTGGGGGACAACTGGCGAAATAAGAGAGATGAATTATTTCGCCTGTCATGAAAAATTAGTGAGTAGGGGGAAACGGGCGAAATAAAAATAGTAAATTATTTCGCCCATCATGAAAAATAAGTAAAAAAAATATGTCAAACGGGCGAAGTAGCAATTACACATTGCTTCGCCCGTTTTTGGTTTTTTAATTAATTTTAATGGGAAAAAGGTTAGCTTGACACTTGTATATTTTTGTGAAGATTGAATTAAAAACTTAAAAAGTTGTGAATTTTTATAATAATTCACAAACTTTCTTTATTTATCAATATTTTTGGTGCTCATTAGTAATTTTCTACATAATATTTTATAAAATAAACTAGATTATGTATTTTAATATTTTTTCTACCTATCTATGTAGACTAAAAACATTAATTTTTAGAAAATTCTTATTATTTTTGTTCAAATCAGTTCAAAAGTATATTAACTCAGATTTGGAAAATAAGTTTTATGATACTATTTTTGAAAGAAAAATTTAGAAATAATTTTATTTTTTTTTATTTTGATTGACAAAAACATTTTTTTTAAAGAAAGTGTGAAAGTGTGAAATTCATTTTAAAACTTAAATAAAGAAACTGTACTTTTTTTAAAAATGAGCTACACATAATTATTTGAATTTGGTGTGAAGGTTACTAACCTGACTTGAACACACTTCTTTTCATTTCTGTCATTCACCTTAAAAATTAAAAATTTTTCAATGGTATTATAGGAATAACTATATAACGGGCGAAATAATTCATTGCTCTTATTTCGCCCGTTGTCCCCCACCTACGTATTTTTAGTGACGGGCGAAATAATTCATCACTCTTATTTCGCCCGTTTGCGGGCGAAATAGACACAGCGTAAAAGTTTCACCTATAATTAATAATTTGTCGTTTTTTTTAATGAATATTTAATTCAATTTCCCCGAGTACTTTCCTATAATAACCGATATTTATCATTTCCATTAAGTTAATAATTAAAATTACCCTTTTTATCTAATAAATTATTAAAATCTTCATTCAGAAAAATAATTAAAATGTCGAAATTATATTTTTTTTTTCAATATCAAAATAAAAATGATTGATAGTGAACATAACCTACAAAACGGTAAAAAAATCGTATTGATCCTATTTGATATAAAGTAATAGTTGAGAATAAATAAACTAATACTTTTTTTCCCTCAAATAAACGATGTTGATTCGCAAGTAAATAATAATTGTCAACTATTTTATTATAAAAATAAAAATAATGTTGAAATTCTTACCCAAATCTTCCACATAAAATTTGCTTCATGTTTGTTGATTTTTACTGTAAAATATAAATAATGTAAAGAATTCGTATTTTTCTGAAAATTTCGTGGAACTCTTACAATTATTATTATTAATAATTTACCAATGTTAAATTGTATTTAAAATTAAATATATTTACAAATTAATGTTTCATAATTTTTTATGACACCGTATACTCCATAATGTGAATACAGCAACAAAGTAATCCCATCTGAACATAGCAGGAAATGATATTTTCAAAAATTTGACATTTTCAAATAATGGATAATTTAAAATTGAAATCCTAAATAAAATTGTTTAAAGAAAAAAGTTAGTGAATGTAAAAATAATTCTAACAAAGTAAATATAAAATTATTTTATTGATATTGCTGCTTAAATTTTTGAATTGTTTAAGGTTGGTTTACATCAAAGTTCTATAATTAAAGATACGTTCATAAGATTTCTATTGCAATATTCTGAACTAGTGGATAGTGCCTAAAGTTAATAACCTAACTTCAAAATGCCCATAAAATTCGTTAATTGTCAAAGTGCCAGGAAATTTTGTTTTGCTTATTGAACAATTTTCAGAATATTACTCTGTTTTTTTACGCATTATTGTGACGTGCTATACTCTGTGTAATTGTCAGTTATAAAAATTATACTTCTGACAAATTGACAGTTAATAAATCAATTGAATTATTCAACAAAATATCTCGCAAACCCGTACATTTTTGTCAATGAACTCAATGAATTAAAATTGTTATTTGCTGTCTTTATTATTACAAATTTACAAATTGTATAATTAATTGACATCATGGATCTCCTTGATTCGATTCTTAATTCGATGGATAAACCTCCAAGTATTAGTGATAAGCAAAAGGCTCTAATAAAAAGTAAGTTTTTCTTATTAAAATATAATCGTAATCCCTGCTTATATTAAAATTGGAGTAATTAAATTTATTAAAATCATTTTAATATAAAGGAACAAATCGTGACATAAATTTAAATAAAAATTTTGTTTATCACAGAACAAAGAGAGGAGCATGAAAAGTTTAAAAAAGCAGAGGCAGAAAAATTGAAGAATTTTCGAGAAGAGGTAAAAATAAATTTCTTATTTATACTTGTAGATGAATCATAATTTAATTGCTAATTATACTTTCTGAATGCATTAAATATTTTAGGTTGAAGCAAGATTAAGCAAATTTCTTAAAGATGACTCTGCAAAAGAATACAAATTTCCTCCAATGGATAAAGTTTATCGGACAATAATGTATGTGAATTATAAAGGAATTCGATTCTTAATATTAATTTAATTATAATTAATTATTAATATTTGTTATTCATTTCCAATTTTAGTCATGACGTTGCTGAGGAAGCGAACATTTGGGCATATTCATTTGGCGAGGAAGGTATCGACAGGTATATGATACTTTTTAAAAGAGAACACGCTCCTTCCGAGGATCAAATAAGTACTTTACGAAAGGGTGAAGTTTGGAATGAAGAAGTAGGAAAAAGACTGCAAGAAGAGAGGGAACGTTTGGCCAAAGAGACACTCGAAGAGGTTAAAACTCGAAAGGAGAGAAATAATTTTGTGCCTAATAGTTTCTATAAAGATAAATATCAACATTTAATTGGCAAAGAAGCTGCTCTCGAAGCTGCTAGAAAAACCGAAGCAAACAGTAGTTATGGATGCGGTAAGTATTTTGCCAAAAAAAAATACCACTTCTTTGTAAAGCATTCATTTCAATCAAATGTTGTTACTTAATTTAAATTTATTTAAATTACTAGCCAGATTATGTTGTATTGCACTGATTATTGTAAACAATTTCAAGTCATTTTAATTTAATTAATTTTTTAAGATATTATTATGAAACATAACTGAAAAACTAATTAGAATTAAATTTTCAAATTAAAAATAATCTTCATTACGAAAATTTTAATTATTCTGAAGAATAGAGATAAGGTAAAAAAATTATTATATATTCAACTTTTTAAACAAGGAATATAAATAATAATTTTTTAAGGAAATTTCCACTACTTTAAATTCGCTAATATGTACTAGAAATCAAAAACTATTCTCAAAAATTATAATCAAATTCTTTAAAAAGATTCAATTATTTTCCAAAAATATTCGAAATTCAATTTTCAATATCTAGTATTTTCTTGAAATTTCGCAAAAGAATTCAATTAATTTAAAATAGCATTTTCAAAAGAATTTCGAAAAAATCAATTATTTAACAAAATTTGATACAATTTACATATTTTTCACAATAATTCAATTACTTTCACTAATAATAACATTTTTCATGAAAATTCAATTTTTGAAAAAAAATTTTTGATTCAATTCTAAGCATGAATTTAATTATTTCAATTATTTTTAATACTATTTTAAATTAATTAATCGAAAAAAGCAATTATTTTCACAAATAAAGTTTTCCACAAGAATTCAATTATATAAAATAAAATTTTCATATTATTTATTATGTTTCGAAAAAATTAATTATTTAATACAATGATTACAAAATTCTTATGAAGAATTCAAATATTTTCAAAAATAACAAAATTTTTCACTGAAATTCAATTCTCTTTAAACATTTTAATAAACTTTTCCGCAATAATTTAATTATTTTCAGAAATAATAAAATTCTTTTCAGGAATTCGATTATTTTTGAAAATTACAATAAAATTCTCAACAACTTCATAAATAATAAAATTCATCTCAGGATTTCAATTATTTTTAATACAATTTTACAGGAATTGCTGAGAAAATGTAATTATTCTTAAAAAATTTAATTTCAATTCCTCGAAAAAATTAATTATTTAAAAAAATACTTTTTTAATATTCTTTGGAAGAATTCATTATTCAATTTTACTTTCAATTATTTGTAAATTCTTCAATTAAATAAATATTAGAAAATAAAAACTTGAAATAATATTAGAAAATTTCGATTAAGCTTTTTGAACAAAATTAATTCTATAGAATTTTAAATAAAAGTATAAAAAATTTAAATTTTCAAAAATTTAAATTTTTAATTAGAAAATTCTACGAGAATTCAATTATACATTATTTTATCAACAAAATTTTTAAATAATCGAATTATTCGACGCATTTTAATAACATTTTTAAGAATTATTACATTTTTCGAAGAATTCGATCAAAATTGTATTAAAAATAAATGAAATTCTGCAATGAGTTTTATTATTAAAGAAAATAATTGAATGATTGTGGAGAATTTTATAAAAAAAAGTTTCAAACAATTAATTTTTTTTTGAAAAAATTTATGCAAATTTTATTTTTAATAATTGAATTCATGTAAAATTTTCATTATTTTAGAAAATAATTGAATATTCGTGTAGAACTTTGTCAAAATTGTTTTTAAATAATTGAATTCTTTTAGGAAATTTTATTAAACTAAACAAATTATTGAATTAAGAAAAATTTGAAAATATTTAAAATTTGGCAATGAATTTTTTTTTAAATTTTTGAAAATAATTGTATTTTACTACTTTTGAAAATAATTTAATTCTTGTGATTTTTTTTTTATTTATGAAAATAATTGACTTCCTCTCAATGATTTTATTTTTTATGGAAATAATTAAATCCCTGAAAATAATTTTAAAATTTATGAAAATAATTTAACTACTGCGAAGAATTTAATTAATATTATCAAAATTTTTGTTTAATAATTTAATTCTTTTGGGAAATTTGATTAAAATAGTAAAATATTGAAAATAATTAAAATTTTGAAATTACTTTTATTAAAATTTTTTAAAATAATTGAATTCTTGTGATGATTATTATTATTTATGAAAATAATTGAATTTTGCAATGAATTTTATTTAAATTCCTGAAAATAATTTAATTTTGTCGAAGAATTTTATTATTCATGATAAAGATAATTGAAATGATCACAATTTTTTTTAGATTTTTTGAAAATAATTAGATTTTTGCAAAGAATTTTATTAATGTTGAAAATCATTAAATTTCGGCAAGATTTTGTAATTTCTCCAAAATTAAATATTCTTTTAAGTGTTTTCAAGAATTCAATTCTTTTCATGAATAATAATAATTTCTCAGAAATTCAATTATTTAAATTAGAATTTTCATAAAATTAGTCGAAAGAAATGAATTATTTAAAAATTTTTATAAAATTTTTGGCAAGAATGAAATTATTTTTATAAATATTATTTAAATGCTTTCGTGAATAATAAAATTCGTTGCAAGAATTCAATTTATTAGCAGGATAAGAAAAAAGTAAATATTTTTGATGAAAATTAGGAAGTCATGAAAATAAAAAATATGAAATGGAATTTTTGTGAATTTTGTGAAGTGTCTAAAACAAGATTTATTTTTAATTGAAAAAATTAACAATAGATTTTCATTGATTTGTGGAATATTCTAAAAATCACGAATTTTTTGACATAAAATTAAGACACATTAAAAGTTTATAAAATAACCATTAGACAATAATTCTATGCAATAAAATGCAATAAAACTTTTATTAAATTACTAATAAGTAAATTAATTTTCAAAACAAACAAATGAATGAAGAGAATTTGCTAACGGAAAGGAAACTTACGATTATTATAAAGTATATATATATAAGTATATATATATTATAAAGTATATTTAATATATATATATATATATTCCTTTTTTTCAGTTCCAAGCGAAAACAAAAGAGATCAAAGGAGTATAGAACAAACTCTAAATGACATTCGTGCAAAGAAACGAAAATTAGAGGCTGCAAATGAACAAAGTAATTCAAAAGGTGATGCAAAATGATGAAAATAAACTCGAAACTATTTCGTTATTATTCTACTCCGAAATTTATCATTCGTTTCTCATGATCAGTTTCTTTCTTTTCTGAAAAGTATTTAATTTTAAATTTAATCAAGAAAACTCAATAAAATGCATGATAAATCTCGGAAAATTAAAATAGACTTAAATTTCGCGACATTTTTCGATCAGGTTGAATCGAATGAAGTTAAATTTGGACCAGTTTAGTAAATTAAGTTATTATGTCATGTTTAGTGCATTAAAATTAAGTATATCTTTTAGAGAAGTAAGTTGGTTTTCTCGGATTGTACGTTAATTAATAATGTAATTAAATTAGGTTTGATTTATTCTCATTAATTCATATATACAATAGATTATATTAACATATATATATACGGAAGATAATGATTTAATTCTCTTGACATTCCATATAACATATTTAATATCAAATTCATGACATTAAATGTATTCGGTTGTAGAGTATTTTTGAACTGAAGTCCTCGGGGCAGGCTTTGGTTTATTTGGAGTTAATGGGCCAAATATTATTTGTTCTTTAAGTGCAATTAGTTTAACGAACTTTTGCCTCGTAACACTTTTGTAAAGTTCCAGAGCGCGTGCAATTATCACTTCTCGAACGTACGCCGCATTCTCTTGCACCAATTGTTTCTGTAATTGTTAAAATTAATTAAGAACTTTATTCAAAATTAAGAAATAATAATAAAATTACGAAATAATTTTTAGTTAAATAAACAAAGGGGAAAAAAAAAGGAATTGCGAATATATTAAAAATTGGAAAAGAATACCTCTTGTTTTAGTCGGGGATTTGAGAGTGAAGCTGTGATGTGTTGCACTTGTGCTCTCATAACGGAAGTGAGAACATTTTCGACAGTTGAAATAAGTTCGGGTGTTGTTACACTAAGGCAGTCTTCTAATAATCCTATGTACAATCTTGAAAACGCTAAAGTATTTGTTGTCAGTGAAATCCAACAGTCACTCGTCAAACAACTCGTTGGCACGGGAATTCCAAGATCGTCTAATTCCGTTGAAAGTTTACTTAAATTTTGACTTGTTTGAAGATTTGATGGACGCCACGTGTCATCGGAAGCGCGAAGTTTCACAGCGTCCACATATTTTTCGCCGGCGTCCTGCAAAGCTTTTGCTAACGGCGTACGAAGTTGTCCGTCCAATTGATAACGAAAATCCATGCCCAACTGAGATAACTGAAATTATAAATTTATAAATAACCAAAAAAGTAATAAAAAAGACACTACAAAAATAAAATAAAACTACAAACTTACTTGATCGCAATGACTTCTAACTGCAACGATGCATTCTACTAGAGTGCTTATCGAAACTTGAGGAATAAACATCTGTTTAATTAGATGTGAGGTAAGATGTTTTATTTCATGACTGCACCAAACGAGTAAAGCTGCAAAAATAATTTAAAGTTTTAAACTCGTATTTAACACACGGAAGATTAAAAATCAAATACTTCCAGGGCAGGGCTCGAACCAAGTGAAAGTATTTAAAAATACGGACTTTACGGACCAAAAATTAAAAATTACGGACCAATTACTGACAAAAATATAACCAGTCCGAGTCAAATAAGAGAACATTTTACTTAAAACTAGAAATTCAATTTTTCATAACTATAATTATTACTTACAAGAATTTTTAAGTAAAATTCTTCTTTAAATCGATTATTTTTAATAATTTTCGAAAAAGTTCTTTGACAATTTTTAAATCCATTTCTTTACAATATTCAATTTTACGAAATTTCAATTATTCGTAAATTCTTTAATTAAATAAATTTTAGAAAATAGAAACTCAAAATAATCAGGCCTCGAATATTATAACATTTTCGACTTTTCTTCCGAATATTGCAATAATTTTTTGCAGAAAATGCAATTTATTTTCGAAATTTACAATTGAAAAAAGTTTCAATAAATATTAAAATTTTGTAAAATTTAATTGAAAATAATTGATTTTTTTAAAAATGTTTTATACAAATTTTTGAAAATCAACATTTGAAAAATATTAATTGCAAATTTTGAAAATAATTGAAATTGAATTCCTCGGAAAAATTTAATTTTTAATATATTTCGAATAAATTCAATTATTTTCTAAAATCTTAATAAATCCTTCAAAACAATTAAATTATTTTTATAAATGGCAAAATTCTTCGCAAGAATTCAATTATTTTTATAAATAGTAAAATTCTTTGCAGGAAATAAATTATTTTCAAAACATATTTAATTGAATTTTTCGGAAGAATTAAAATATTTTCAAATATTTCCATGAAATTCAATTATTTCCTAAAATTTTTAATAATTTCTTCGAAACAATTCAACTATTTTTATAAATTACTAAATAAATTTTCAACATTTACAATAAAAAAAGAGTTTCAATAATTGAAATTTTGTAAAATATAATTGAAAATAATTAATTTTTTTTAGAGTGTTTGATAAAAATTTTTGAAAATAAACTTTAAAAGAATTTTCATTGCTAATTTTGAAAATAAATTGATTTCTCAAAAATTTTAATGAAAAATCTGCAAGTGTAAATTTAAAAATAGTAATTAATGAAAATTAGCTACAAAAAAATTATATAAAAATATTTTTGATAAAAATAATTCTTAGAATTTTTGCATTCTTATTTTTTAAAATTCAATTATTTTCAATATTTTCGAATAGAAATTTCCAAAAATTCAAATACATACGAAAAATAATAACATTAAAATTTTTTACAATTACTTTTAATATTTTAACAACATATGACTTTTTTAGATTTATTAAAATTTTGGAGAAATCGCGTTTATATTAATAATTAAAATTCTTTAAAAATGCAATTATTTTTTTAATAGAATTTACCAAATTTTTGCACCTCAAACTCGATCCGAGGCCTGAATAATATTAAAAAATTAAATTAAACTTTTTCAAAAAAATTAATTTCAAAATTCATTTATTTTTAAAAATTCATGCTATATTGCTTTTAATATTCAATTATTATCTAAAATTTTAACTGAAATTAATTATTAAATCAATTTTAATTAGAATATTCTACTAGAATTCAATTATTTAGATACAAGAATAAATAATTTATTGAATAATTGAATGTATCTTAAAATTCAATTCCCAGAAAGAATCATTATCAACAAATTTTCAAATAATTGAATTCTCTCGACGAATTTTAATAAAATTTTTAAGAATAATTACATTTTTCAAGAAATTTGATTAAAATTGTATTAAAAATAATTGAAATTCTGCGATGAGTTTTATTATTTGTGAAAATAATTGAATTCCAAAAAAGAATTCCATTATTTATGAAAATAATTGAATGGTTGCGAAGAAATTTATAAAAAAATTTGTAAATAATGAAGTTCCTGTGAAATTTTTATTATTTTTTGAAAATAATTAAAAGTTTGTGTAGAATTTTATTAATTTTTTTTTTAAAAATAATTGAATTCTTTTGGAAAATTCTATTAAAATAGTAGATATTGAAAATGATTGAACTGAGAAAAATTTTTGAAAATAATTGAATTTCAGAAAAGAATTTTTGTATAATTTAAAGAATCTAATTAATTTTTTGATGAATTTTAATTAAAAATTTTGAACATGATTCTTTTCTCCAAAATTTTAAAAATAATTCTAAAATGTTATGATTTTTTGTATGTATTTGCATTTTTGGAAACATATAATTAAAAATACTGAAAATATTGACTTTAAAAGAAGCTATAATTTTCATTTTTAAAGTTAAAGTTAAAGATTTTTCACTAACTTTTTTAATAACTCAATTATTTTCAATATTTGCAATTAAAATTCTTTAAAAGTTGATTTTCAAAAATTATTTAACAAAATACTTGAAAAAAATTTGACTTTACTGACATGTGGCCACTCTGACTTCTCTTGTTAAATAAAAAATTATAAAATTTTCTCATACCTGAAGTACAATTCGTGTTCTCGGGGAAAATTTTCAAAAATTCTCGCGACATTTCAACAATATTACTAAAAGCAATAGCACTTAATTGCTTAATATAAGGCACTGTTGCACCCTCGCGTTTAACTCGTTTCAATCGAGCCTTGAGGGCGGCGCTACATAATTTTAAATACAATTGACAAGCTTGAGCACTTCTGTCAAGTTGTATGAGAATTCTAACTGCACGTCGTGCACTTCGTAAACCGCCTCCTTGCAATGATTTCGCCTCCGCACTCAATTCCAATTCTTTCGTGAGCACATCAACCAATGAATTGGCCCTTTCGTTGATTTTTGTTTTCATTTCAGTTAAATGTGACGTTGCATGTGCAGAGTCTAAATAATTTTTCGCTTTCTCCAAAAGATGATAGGCTTCCTCAAAATGTCGTTGTGCAATACACGAATCCAAATCCTCGGGTACTTCGACAACCCATTCGGGAAGTGGTTCACATTCAATATTTTCATTGTCATCCCCACCTGTTGAAAAATTAATTTAATTTAATTTAATTATTTAAATTTAAATTTACTCCAAAAATTAAAAGAAATGTATTTTTCTACCTATTGTAGTTGATTCCAGTGACATTGAACGAGAAGACAATAAATGATCTTCCTTTTTATTAATTTTCGTCGACTCTGATGGTATTTCTTCGGACAATTTCGCCTTCTTTGCTTGTTCACACTTCTCCAGCCATTCTTTCTGCAAAAAAAAAATATGAAACGTAAAAAAAAAAATAACGGCGTAAAAAGTACAGGGTTGTCACAGAAATTTAATTTTGTTTTTCCCTGATTTCAAAGACAGAATTTTCAAATATTCCCTGACCCTAAAGAATATTCTGATTCACTCTAAAATTTTCTGAAGAAAATTTACTAAAATTTCTCTTTAAATCAATTATTTTTAATAATTTTTGAAAAAGTTCTTCTTTGAGAATTTTTAAATCCATTTGTTTACAATTCAATTTTACGAAATTTCATCGATTTTTCGAAAATTCTTCAATTGTATATTATCTATAGAAAGTAAAAACTTGAAATAATTTTTTTAAAAAATGCAATAAAAATTTTTTCAAAAAAAATTATTTCTAAAGAATTGTTAGTTGAAAGTATGAAAAATTCAGATTTTCAAAGATTCTAATTTGAAACCTTTTCAAAATTCAATTATATCTAAATATTCACACTATAATGCTTTTAATACTCAATTATTATCTAAAATTTTAACAGAAATTAATTTTTAAATAAAATTTTATTAGAAAATTCTACAAGAATTCAATTATTTAAATACAAAAATAAATAATTTATTGAGTAATTAAATGTTTTTTTATATTGATTTCTCATAAAGAATTTTATCAAAAAATTTTTAAATAATTGAATTCTTTCGACGAATTATAATAAAAATTTTAATAATTGCATTTTTCGAGAAATTCAGTTAAAATTGTATTAAAAATAAATGAAATTGTGCGATGAGTTTTATTGTTTAGAAAATAATTGAATTCCAAAAAACGAATTTTAATATTTATGAAAATAATGGAATGATCGCAAAGAAATTTATAAAAAATTAATTGTAAATTGAATTCTTTTGGAAAATTTTATTAAAATAGTAGGGGAGATTGGGGAATTGTGGGCCATCTCAATTATTTAATAATATTTATAAGTTTGATCACCCAAATTTTTTTTATTTTTTTTTTTGTTCATCCAAAGTAAATTTTTCATTAGCATTTCATTACTTTACAACGCTTTATAATTACCTATAAACCGTAAACAAAAATCACCTGAAAAATTGCATTCAAATATTTATTTTGGACCTTCATGTTTTTATTGTTTTTACAAAGATTTTCAAGAATAAATTATGGAAAATATTTTTTTAATTATTGTGTGGGATTGGTACTTTGACTCAAAAAAAAAAAATTTGCATCAAATTAAAATGAATAAATAATACAAAGCTTTTTGTAAAATGAAGCATTTGGGGAATTATGGGCCACTTTTTTTAGGGAAGTATTTATTGCTTGTTTTTGTCGATTTAATTGCAAATAATATTAAAATTACTCATAGTTATAGTAATTTAACAAAAACAATTCGTTTCATTGCGATTCATGCGATAAAGCTATTTACTTAAAAATTTGTAATTAATTAATTGTGATTCCGATTAATTTCATTTTCTTACTTTTTCTTTTCGAATTTTAAACTAATAATTAAACATTTTTAACATTTTTAATATTTCTAACCATGTAATAAATATATTTCCTTGTTATTTTTGATTTTGAACTCAATTTAGGCAGTGGCCCACAATTCCCCAACATTTTTAAAAATGATAAAATTGCACTCTTTGGTAAAACTGAAATTTCTTTAAGGTAACTGGTAATTTTGGGAAACTGACTGTGATATATGTTAGTTTATACCTCCTATTGACACGAAAAATTTAAAAATTTGAAAAAAAAATCCCCTAAATATTTAAATCAATCATTTTTAATATTTTTTGAAAAAGTTCTTTGAGAATTTTCAAATCCATCTGCTTACAATGAAGTTTAATGAAATTTCGATTATTCAAAAACTCTTCAATTAAATATATTTAAAAAAATATAAACTTCAAATAATTTCAAGAAAAAATTCAATTAAACTTTTTCAAGAAAATTAATTTCACAGAATTGTTATTTAAAGGATGGGAAATTCAAATTTTCAAAGATTTTAATTTGAAACTTTTTCAAAATTCAATTATTTTTAAGTATTCACGCTATAATGCTTTTAATACTCAATTATTATCTAAAATGTTAAGAGAAATTCATTTTTAAATCAAGTTTTATTATAAAATTCTAGGAGAATTCAATTATTTAAATACAAAAATAAATAATTTATTGAATAATTGAAGTTTATCTCAAAATTGAAATCTGATAAAGAATCATATTAACAAATTTTCAAATAATTGAATTCTTTCGACGAATTATAATAAAATTTTGAAGAATAATTACATTTTTCGAGAAATTTTATTAAAATGGTATTAAAAATAATTAAAATTTTGCGGTGAATTTCATTATTTATGAAAATAATTGAATTTCTAAACTTCTCCAAAATTCATTTTTTTAGTGTTTTTGACTAAAATAGGTTCCTGAACCAGAGGTCAGGGAAATGTCAGAGATTTTTACTAAAAGTGTTGGAAAAAATAAAAAGTTTTGAAATTCATAAGAAAATTCTGAATTTTTGTGTCTTTTTGTTTGCCTCATAAACCATGATACTACCACGAATTCTAAAATAAAACCTTAAAAATTTTTTCCTATTTCTTAGCAAAATGAATTTTTTAATATTATTTAATTATTTCAAAAGTTTTAATGCAATTATCTTGATAAATAACAAAATTATTTTTAGGAATTCACAAAAAATTCTTTGCAAAATTCAATTATTTTTATAAATAAGAATATTCATCACAAGAATTTAATTATTTTCAAATGTAATATAATTCTTGGGAGAAATTCAATTATTTCTACAAATTTTAACGAATATCTCGTCAAGAATTGAATTATCTATATAAATAGCAACATTTTTCGCCAAAAATTCAATTATTTTCAAAAATTTAAATAAAATTCTTTTCAAAATTTCAATTATTTTCAAACAAGTTTTTCCTAATTCAATCATTTTCAATATTTACTATTTTCAAAAAAATTTATTAAAAAATTTAATTACTGAAAAAACTTTTTGTTAAAATTCAATTACAATTTTCAATTATTCAATAACATTCAATTATATTCATAAATAATAAAATTTCATTTAGGAATTCAATTATTTTCATCTCAGAATTTAAAATCTTTGGAAATCTAAATTTTTCGTTCTTTTAAATAATAATTGATTTAAAGAAAAATTTTAGTTAAAAATTGTAGAAAATAATAATTGAATTTAAGTTATGAAAATAATTTCGAAAAAGTTAAGAGTAACAATATTCTTAAAAAAAACAATAATTTTATCCTTGGGTTATCGTTAATTATTATAAAAATATGAAGAAATGGATTGATTGATTGACTTCTTCATGTTTATAATAATATTCTTATAAGTTATTAAATTTCAATAAAAGAAGAATTGATTGTTTTGAAAAATCTTAAATTTCAATGAAAAAATAATGATTAAATAATTATGATAAATAAAACAATTGTTTTTGAATAATTTTACGATTAAAGAAATTCGCAAATATTCGAACATTTTTCTGAGTTTCTAATCATTTTCAGAGTGAATCGCAGAATATTCTTTAGGTAGAGCTGTATAAAATTCGAACCGAACCGAGTTTTGTTCGGTTTTGGGGCGCCGAAATGTCGAATGTCGAATATTTGACATCCGAACTGGGCTAGTTCGAATGTCAAATATTCGACATTCGAACTAGGCGACTGAAATGTCGAATTTTAGAATTCGACATTTTAGCGTTCCAAAACCGAACACAACTCGGTTCGGTTCGAATTTTGTAGTAACTCAAATGTCGAATATTCAACATTCGGTTCAGTTTGAATTATTTTGCACAGCTCTATCTTTAGGGAAAAAGTCAAAATTATGTCTGGAAATCAGGGAAAAGTCAGGGAAAAATAAAGTTAAGTTTTTGTGGCAACCCTGTAAAATTCTTCTATAAATCCATTATTTTTAATAATTAATTAAATATATATTGCAAAATTTAACTAATTTTAGAAGATTTAGAACTATTAAAATGTTTCAAAAATCTAAATTCTTTAAAATTTCTAATGAAATTCATTCAAAAATGAAATTTTATTAAAATTTTAAATTGAAACCTTTTGAAGTTCATCTAGTTATAACATTTGTAAACGCAACTCTTTTAAAATTCAATTAATTTAATAATATAATAATATTATAGTAATAATTTTATGATAGCTCTTTAAAAATTAAGTTATTTAAAAAGAAATTATCGTCAGAAATAGAAAAAATTGAATGTTTCGTATTAGAATTCGTGATAATTTCATAGTTTATGAAGCAAACAAAAAATACACAAAAATTCAAAATTTTCTAATGAATTCTAAAAATTTAATTTTTTCCAATACTTTGAATAAAAATCCCTGACTTTTTCCTGAATTTCCTGACCTGTGACAACTGTGGTGAGAACTAAAAAATAACTAAAATAATAATTGAAGAATTAATATTTAATAGAGAAAAAAGAACCTTGCTCGTTGCAGTTGCACACTGAAAGACCCTCGTGTCGGGAAAGGCCAAAAGTTTAAAAGCCAATTTTACAGTTCCAAGATCTCTGACATTAACAATTGCTAAACTTTGTATATCGTAAACGGCCTGCATTTTATATTTAGGAGGACCTCGTCTAGCACCAGTCGCCAACCATGAGGCAACCATTAGAACATCATTGAATAAATAAGCGTGAACTCTTTTTAATGGAGTTCCTTCTAAGGGATCTAGTTCCAGTAAAGATCCTTCGTGAAGGCACACTCGACCCGGTGTTTCAACTAAACCCTAGAAGAAAAAAAGTACATTCAACCATTTTTCTTCCTTTTCAGCAAAATATTGAATTAATAAAATGATTTAACAGAATATTGAATTAATAAAATAATTCAATATTATTAAGAACTAATTAATTATATAATTGTTTTAACAAACCGAGGCGCCTTCGACATTTTCCAATAATTGTATTAATTTCTCCTTTTGCTCGTCTTCCTTTGTTATTAAATCGTTTGCATTTTCTTGCAATGCATCGAATGCCCCATCAAATATAATACCGGTCGTTCCAGTGGTTCCTAGTGAACTTAATAATGTACGTTGTTCACTGAGAAGTTGTGACAATTGATACATTTCACTTTCAAGATGCGATATCTCCTTGGCTGTCTCAATAAATTGCATATAATTTTGATAAACATTTCGCTTGAGCTGTGCAGATGTACTGTCTGCAAGTTCCTGAATTCTTGCTCGTTGTTTTCGTAATTCATCGGCTCCCACACATTGAGCACTTAGATCTTTCACAACTGGATATTTATGAAAACAAATATAGTAATTAGTGAAAACTTAATTTAATACTTCTCGTAATATATTCTAATGTATGTAATTGTAGTCAAATTATAGTATTATTTATAATACTTTATTGTAAATAGTCAATATATTCTTTTAATAAAGTCTAAGTCTACAAAAGTCCATTTTGGAGAAATTATGTAAATACAATTTTTATTAGCATTTTACAAGTCTTGTTTCAAAAATACTTACATTTTTCTGGATTAAAGGTTTCTGATGCAAAACTTTTAGCTAGTGGGTCGGTCATGTTTTTTTTTTTTTGCCGAAAGGAAATTTTGTTGAATATTCTTTATAAGTATACGTATAATTTACATAAATCAACCTTTAGATCTTTTTTCTTTTCTATCATTTCTTGAATTTTCTTTCGTTTTGCACAGTTTACAGGAACAATTTTCTACATGGCACCCATTTTTTAATATAAAATAGAATACATTTTAATTTTTTATTTGTTATGACATATGCATTATTATATACAATAAATAGAAAATAGAACATTCAGTGTTGCCAAATTTGCTTTATTGTTGTATTGGCAGTATTGCAATTAGTGGAAACTTGACTTAAGGGGATGTCAAAGTCGATTGGATTTTTGCATTGAGCTTCAATGGGAAAATCGCATCGACTTTGACATCCCCTTTTTCCTCTTTCAGCGGGAATTAATTTTAAGTTTATTATTATTTTACGGCAGAAAGTTAAACTTAGTAGAAGTTTTTATGTAACAAAATATATTTTTTAAACTATTTAACTAAACTTTATTGTTTTTTCTGAAATACAAAATATGAAAAGTTCAATTGAAATCTGAACAATTGGACAAGAAATGACATGCTTTAGTTCAAGTCCGCATCGATAAAGAAAACCTAACCTATAAATTCGACATTATCGACAGTTATTTATCTGATTACTGAATAACAATATTTACTGTTAATAGTGGTAATCGTATTTATATTAATATATGGTTAACAATTACGGAGTAATTATAATTTAACATTTATACTAAAAAAAAGAATAAGAAATTTGAAACTTTATGAACTGAACTTTATCGACTGGGCAAATGACATCACAGATGACGAATTCGTCATATGTTTTTCCCTCATTAAAAAAAAGTCTGTCAAACTTCTCCCAGCGTGCAATTCCAAAACAAAAATCGCAAAAATCTTTTTTTAATATTCCATAGTTTCTATTTCTAACAATAATTATAATAGTGAGTTTAATCAATAATATTTAGTTTGAGTTATTGACTTGTGACAACAACACATATTCCAGAAGACTGACGTGGTGCAACTGCAAATTTCTAATTATCTGGAAGCCAATTTATTGGCTATAATGCTCTCTAAAGTATTTTAAAGCATTATTCACGATCATAACAAAATATTATTCTCGTAATTTTAAAATTCAACGAATTAAAATTAAGTCTTATCATCACAGTGAAATTTTTATAATAAAGTTGCAAGAGAAATTTAACCTCTAATTTCACTGGAACTTCTAGTGGGTCAAAGATTTTCAGCAGTAAAAGAAACATTCAAGAATTGTGTCACTGGATTAAATTGAGAAAGAAAGTTATAAATTTCATTAAGATTTTTCTAGAATATTTAAAATTTCTTCAGTCATATGGCCAGGATGAACAAAAAGCCTAACAGTGCGACTGCTAGGTTAAAGCAAGATTACATGAGACTCAAAAACGACCCAGTTCCTTACGTTTTGGCCGAGCCAGTACCATCTAATATTTTAGAATGGTAACTAATTATTTATTTATTGAACTATAATTCTTTTTTTTTGTATATTCTTAATTCTCGAAATTCTTTTCTCAGAAAAAAAAATTAATAATTTGTAATTTAATTAAAATATTCTTTTCACAGGCATTATGTAGTGAAAGGACCAGAAAATACGCCATATGAGGGTGGATTTTATCATGGGAAGCTTATATTTCCAGGAGAATTTCCATTTCAACCACCTAGTATTTACATGACCACTCCAAATGGAAGATTCAAAGTAAACACAAAACTTTGTCTATCGATATCAGACTTTCATCCGGACACGTGGAATCCTGCTTGGAGTGTATCCACAATTCTCACTGGTTTATTAAGTTTCATGGTGAGTAATTTCAGAGTGTCTACAACACCTGGAAAACCGGGAAATTTTTTTTAAATTCTCGTCAAAATTTCAATTATCCTTATAAATAATAAAATGCTTCTCCGAAATTCTATTATTTTCAAAAATTTTAATAAAATTCTTGGCAAAATTTCAATTATTTTCAAAAATGTTTCTCATATGATATGTATTTATATCGTATGATATGTATATATCGTATACATCAAACGTATATCGTACGATATGTATTATTTTAGTAAAATTTTTCCAAACGAATCTAATTATTTTTAAAAAATTTAATTATTTTCATAAAATAATAAAAATTTCACAGGAATTCAATTATTTACCAATTTTTTATAAATTTCTTCGCAATAATTCAATTATTTTCAATAATACAATTTTGATTAAATTCCTCAAAAGAAATCAATTATTTTCAAAAATTTTAATAAAATTCTTTGCGAGAATTCAATTATTTCCATAAATAATAAACATCAAAGAATTTCAATTATTTTTAATACAATTTTAATCGAATTCTTCGAAAAATGTAATTATTCTTAAAAATTTTATTTAAATTCGTCATCAATTTAATAATTTGTTGGTAAAATTATTTATGAGAATTCAATTTTAAGAAACATTCAATAATTCAATAAATTATTTATTTTTGTATTTAAATAATTTAATTCTAATAAAAATTGATTAAAAAATGAATTTCAGTTAAAATTTTAGATAATAATTGAATATTAAAAGCAATACGTGAATTTTTAGAAATAGTTGAATTTTGAAATTTATTTTTTTGAGAAATGTTAATTGAATTTATTTTTATATATTAAATTATTTGAAGTTTTTATTTTCTAATATATGTATATTTAAATTGAAGAATTTTCGAATAATTGAAATTTCGTAAAATTGAATATTACAGGCCTCGGATATTGTAACATTTTCGACTTTTTTCGACTATTTTCAAAAAATGAGACTTTTTTCGACTTATTTCCAAAAATTACGACTTTTTCGACTTTTCTTCCAAATATTGCAAAAATTTTTATTAGTATAAAATGCAACTTATTTCGATTTTTATATATAGGGTGAAAAATAACTATAGACAAATCTTAAAAAATTATTTTTTAATAATTTCTCTAATTAAATTTTTGAAATTTATAATTGAAAAGAGTTTCAATAAATATTGAAATTTTGTAAAATTTAATTGAAAATAATTGATTTTTTAAAGTGTTTTTTATAAAAAATTTTGAAAATCAACTTTTGAAGAATTTTAATGGCAAATTTTGAAAATAATTGAAATTGAATTCCTCGGAACAATTTAATTTTTAAAACCATTTCTTTACAATATTCAATTTTACGAAATTTCAATTATTCGTAAATTCTTTAATTAAATAAATTTTAGAAAATAGAAACTCAAAATAATCAGGCCTCGGATATTATAACATTTTCGACTTTTTCGAATATTTTCAAAAATTACGACTTTTTCGACTTTTCTTCCGAATATTGCAATAATTTTTTGCATAAAATGCAATTTATTTTCGAAATTTACAATTGAAAAAAGTTTCAATAAATATTAAAATTTTTTAAAATTTAATTGAAAATAATTGATTTTTTTAAAAGTGTTTTATACAAATTTTTGAAAATCAACATTTGAAGAATATTAATTGCAAATTTTGAAAATAATTAAAATTGAATTCCTCGGAAAAATTTAATTTTTAAAAAAATTTTTAATATATTTCGAATAAATTCAATTATTTTCTAAAATCTTAATAAGTCCTTCAAAACAATTCAATTATTTTTATAAATGGCAAAATTCTTCGCAAGAATTCAATTATTTTTATAAATGGTAAAATTCTTCGCAAGGATTCAATTATTTTTATAAATAGTAAAATTCTTTGCAGGAATTCAATTATTTTCAAAACATCTTTAATTGAATTTCTCGGAAGAATTCAAATATTTTCAAATATTTCCATAAAATTCAATTATTTCTTAAAATTTTCATAATTTCTTCGAAACAATTCAATTATTTTTATAAATTACTAAATAAATTTTCAAAATTTACAATAAAAAAAGAGTTTCAATAATTGAAATTTTGTAAAATTGAATTGAAAATAATTGATTTTTTTCAAAATGTTTGATAAAAATTTTTGAAAATAAACTTTAAAAGAATTTTCATTGCTAATTTTGAAAATAAATTGATTTCTCAAAAATTTTAATGAAAAATCTGCAAGTGTAAATTTAAAAATGGTAATTAATGAAAATTAGCTACAAAAAAATTATATTAAAATATTTTTGAAAAAAATAATTCTTAGAATTTTTGCATTCTAATTTTTTAAAATTCAATTATTTTCAATATTTTCAAATAGAAATTTCCAAAAATTCAAATACATACGAAAAATAATAACATTAAAATTTTTTACAATTACTTTTAACATTTTAACAGCATATGATTTTTTTAGATTTATTAAAATTTTGGAGAAATCGCGTTTATATTAATAATAATTAAAATTCTTTAAAAATTCAATTATTTTTTTAATAGAATTTATTAATTTTTAAAATTAATTAATAACTTAAAAAAACATGAATAGTTAAAATCATTGCAAAGAATTGAATTTTTGTATTTAAAATTTGGCAAAATTTAAGGTCCTGAAAACATTCTAAGTTGTATTTAAATAATTGAATTCTCTAAGAACTTTCGGAAACTTATTAAAAATAATTGATTTCGAGAAGAAGTTTGATTAAAAATTGTAGAAAATAATTGAATTTTAAGAGAATCAAAATTGTAATTTTTAGAAGTTATTAAAGTTCAGAAGGTTTAAAATAGAAATTTTTTAAATTTTATTCCCGTATAAAAACAAACAAGAAGTATTTAAATATTTATTTAACGAAATTATTCAAGTTTTAAATAATTAAATTTAGAAATCAGTGAAAGATCAGAAGAATGAAAAATAAAATTTTTGTGACGACACTGAATTTAATAAATGACTTTTTCGACTTTTTTTCTATTTTAAATCGACTAAAGCGACTTTTTTTGCTCCTTAAAGTCGATCCGATGCCTGATATTATAAACAAATGGATTTTAAATTACTGTCACTGGTTCGAGCCCTGATAATTTTTTTAAAAATATTCATTTTATATTCATAATTTATAACGTTGTTGACGTTTACAATGATTTAGAAGAAAAAATAATTTTCTATTCAAACTTTTGTCTTAATAAAAATTTTACAATATTTCTTGTACAAAAAGTTAAAAAAAGAAAATTTTGTAAACGTAAAATATTGTTTTCTGAGTGAAAAACAGTTTTTTTCTTCAAATCGTTGATGACAAACGTTGTGAACTTCTCCCACGTAATTTATAAGTGTTATTAAATAAAATTTAATCAATGCATTTTTTGTAACTTCTTAATATGTCGATTCTTAAAACCTGGAAAAAAAATTTGGAAGGCCTGAAAAACCTTGTAAATGCCAGGGAAATTTTTTTTACATCAGTTTTAGACACCCTGGTAATACTAATTTAAATAATATTTTTAAAAAAGAAAAACACACAATAACATTTTTTTCTATTAAATTACAGATTGAAAACAGTCCAACGTTGGGGAGTATAACCACAACAGACTATGAAAAAAAACATCTGGCTGCCCAAAGTTTAGAATATAACTTGAAAGATAAATTATTTTGTGAATTATTTCCCGAAACTGTTTCAGTAAGAATGAAAATTATTAGAAAATTATTTTCACAAATTATTTTTCTTCTAGATGAATATAAAAATAAAATTTCTTTTTTTTTGTTTTAGGACATTAAGAAGGAGCTTGAACGTCGGAAAGAATTGGAAAAACAAGCGAGGCATCAATTGACATCCTCTGAGGTATCGTCATTGATCAGAGATCAATTTCAAATCGATCAAAGTCCATTGCACAGTGCCATCACGAATCTCGTCGTTGTTATTGGATTTGCAGCGTTCGCCTATGCGGTTAAGTATGTTTTAAGGAATATTGCACTGGAATAGAAAGACACTTTATCAATTTATGACTGGTAGGTTACTATACATATATAAAAATATATATTTTCAAGCGTAAGACGCTAGTGATCGACACATTCACGGAAGACTAAAAAAAAAAAAAAAAACAAGAAACTTTTCAATTAAAATATTTCTCAAGACTTCCGCAATATTGATTGACTGTCCAGCGAGAAACATATTTTAGAGTCTTGCGTATCGAGAAGTTAACATTTTTTAGCATAATAGTGATTTTTTTTCTATGCGGGAAAAATAGAATTAGAAAACACGACTTTTTCTGATTCTTACCGGTAAATATTGTGCTCTAAGAATAAGTCAATTTTCTCGTTCACTCTTCATTTTTGTTCTCCAATTGATACACGATATACACAAAAAAAAAAGAATAAGTCTGCTTTTTTCTATTTAAAATTGAATTCTTCGAGATTTATAGCAAATCACATTTTTATTCTCAGAGTTTTGAGCTTCCACCATATTTTTTTTCCTCTGTTTTTCAATACTAATTGAAATTTGAGTGACTAATATTATATTCTTCCTTTAAATGAGCTTCTCTATAATTCCTAAATATATACAATTTTCAAAGCTCAGGTTTACAAATAGTTAATATATAAATAATTCTTACTTTCTCCAGCTTTTTTCCTTCAGTTTTTTTTTTATTTAAAAAAAAAAGAAAAATATTTTCAATTTTCACTATTTTTACACGCACATTTTTTGCGAAACTTGGTTTCTAAGGTAGATTCGGTTTCATAAAAGTGCCAATAAACATTAAAACTACAGAGAAAAAAAGAAAAAACAATTTCGAATTCGCGTAAAGAGAGAGAGAGAGAATGAGATAACCACGGTGATCATATATTATTCTAGTTAGATAACAGAAGTGTAAATAAACGATAAAAACTAATGTCCATTAAGTTAAATTATACATCAAGTGCAACGTCGAATTATTTTTAAAATAAACAATCTCGGTGCGTGATCTTGTTGATTTAAAAGAAACACAAAAACGAAAATGTATTATAGTAGTATTTTTTTTTTTAATTTAAGAATTTCTCCATTTTTTTAGGCGCAAATTTCGTTTGTCTGTTTGAAATAAAATTGTAAATCTTAAAAATTTTAAACGAATTCTTAAATTAAGAATTTTGGGGTGATAAAAAAGGTAATTTAATTTCGAGTAAATATTTTATGTGAGTTTCACTTTTTTTTTAAAGAGAAAGAATATTTTTCCATTTGTGTGATTCTAGAGAATATTCTTTTTTCTAATATCCAGTAATAGAAAATAATTATTTACTCGATTTGAAATTCCTTTTTTCTCTTGCGATATTTTTTACGTCTGACTAAAAAAAAACAAAAATCTTGTGAGCTTCTTCTACTCATAAATTATTAGTTAATTACATAGATTTATAGAGAATGACAAAAAAAGTTTTTTTTTATTCTCGTTAAATTATTATGAGCTTATATAATATGTTACCTGTTAATATTTTTTTCTTTTGCTTTTTTTCACACATTTTTCCAAAGCAACGATTTTTTTCATAAAAGCATATATCAGCTAATTCTTTTCATTTTGCAATAAAAAGAAGCAATTTTGGTAAAAGTTTTCTATAAATATTATCATATGTTAAGCATTATCTGTTTTTCAAAGCGTTTATATACAACAGGAAAAGAACAAAAAAAAGCAAAAAAAAATAGTTATTAAATAAAAATTTTTAAATAAATGTTTGTTTTTTAAAATATTGTAATAATTTTTTTCTTTTACTAAGTAGTAATTTTCCAAAGATATTTTTTGAATATTCGGAATCAAAATAGATTTTTAGACATCGTATAGATTGTGTAACTATATGGGGATGGGAAAATGTTTTGTTTGGAGGGAAAAATAATTTTTTTTTGAAAATTGCACGATTATATAAAATGCGCATTATGAAAAGAAAAGTTTTAAATACGTTTTAATTTACTGTCCGAAACAAAAATTTGTAAATAGAAGGTGTACGTTACAGTTATGTAAAACTGGAAAATACATTTATTTGCTTAGAATATATTCTAATTTTTAACTTTTTACAAATAAAATTTCTTTCCCAATATTTTTTTTAGTATTTGGTTTTAAGGTTTTAAAAAAAAGTTGACTATTCTTTGAGACGAAAGACGACGAGTTGAGCTCTAGCGATAAACCAGCGATAAACTGTTAGAATTTCGTTCTGAATGAATCGTTGTTCATGTTTGTTCGCGAGGAAGGATGCATCCTGTGATTCATTTTCAGAGATTGTCTTCCTTTCCTCTCTTTTCTACTCCACAGCATCTATAACTTTGTATATTTTTACGTCGTAGAATTCTAAATCTAGGCTAGAAATTTTATCTCAGGAAAATTTCCATCAAAAACAATTTCAGGGCTCGAACAAGTGAAAGTATTTATAAATAAGGGCTTATTTTAAACTTTAAAGTATATATAAAAAAACTTTAACAAACTTTGATACTAATTTCAAATTTAACATCAGATTTTCAAAATTGAAAATATTTAAACTTTCTTGTACGAGGAAAATTGAATTTCGCAAAAATTGTTATTTGATACCTAAATTAAAAATGATCTTCATTACGAAAATTTTAATTATTCTGAAGAATAGAGAAGGTAAAAAAATTATTATATATTCAACTTTCTGAACAAAGAATATAAATAATATTTTTTTTAGAGAATTTCCACTATTTTTAATTCGCTAATTTTCAAAAAAATTTCGAAAAAATCAATTATTTAACAAAATTTTATGCAATTTATTTTTCACAATAATTCAATTAGGTACTTTCACTATAATAATAAAATTTTTCATGAAAATTCAATTTTTTAAAAAATGTTTTGATTAAATTCTAAGCATGAATTTAATTATTTTCATAAATAACAAAACTCATCGAAGAATTTTAATTATTTTTATTAATATTTTAAATTAATAATCGAAAAATTCAGTTATTTTCACAAATAAAGTTTTCCACAAGAATTCAATTATTTAAACTAATAAAATTTTCAGAATATTTATTATATTTCGAAACAATTATTTATTTAAAACAATGTTCATAAAATTCTTATGAAGAATTCAATTACTTTCAAAAATAATTAAATTTTTCACAGAAATTCAATTCTTCATAAACATTTTAATAAACTTTTCCGCAATAATTCAATTATTTTCGAAAATAATAAAATTCTTCTCTGTAATTTAATTATTTTTGAGAATATTATAATAAAATTCTTTGCAACTATTCAATTATTTTCATAAATAATAAAATTCACAGCAGGATTTCAATTATTTGTAATACAATTTTACAGGGATTGCTCAAAAAATATAATTATTCTTAAAAACTTAATTTCAATTTCTCGAAAAAATCAATTATTTAAAAAAATGTTTTTTTCAATATTTTTTGGAAGGATTGAATAATTATTTTCAAAAATTTAATAAAATTGTTCAAAAGAAATTAATTGTTTTAAAAACAATTATAATCAATTTTTTTTGAAATAATTTAATTATTTTTTTAAATTTTAATAAAATTTTTTCTAAGAATCCAATTATTTACACAAATAATTTTTCGAAAGAATTCAATTATGTTGATAAATAAGAAAATATTAAATAAATAAATTGAAAAATTAAACTTGTCGACCAAGAAAGAAGAATTTTATAAAAATTTTTAAATAATAATTGATTTCTTTCGACTAATTTTATGAAAATTCTAATTTAAATAATTGAATTCCTAAAAAATTTTTTTTATTCATGAAAAAAATTGAATTCTTATGAAGATTTTAACAATAAATTTTTTAAATAATTGAATTCTGTTTGGAAATTTAATGAAAATTGTTGATATTGAAAATCATTGAATTGCGAAAAGTTTTTAAAAATAATTAAATTTTACAAACAATAAAATTCTATTAAAATTTTTAAGTATAATTGAATATCTGTATGGCATTTTATTATTTATGAAAATAATTGAATTTTCGGGAATAATTTTGTTATTTCTCGACATAATTTAATTCCTTCGTTAAATTATTTATGAAAATAATTGAATTCTTGGGAAGAATTTTATTAAAATCTAAATTCTAAAAGAATAATTGAATTATTTCAACAAAATTTAATTAAAATTGAATTTAATACAATTGATTTCTTTCGAACAATTTTATTCAAATATTTTAATTCCTGTGAAAAATTCGAATATTTTTGTAAATAATTTAATTCTTCCAAAGAATTTAAAAAAAAATTTTTTTTAAATAAATGATTTTTTCAGGAATTGAAATTAAATTTTTAAGAATAATTACAGTTTTCGAGCAATTTCTGTAAAATTGCATTAAAAAAAATTAAAATTATGAGATAAATTTTATTTTTTATGAAAATAATTCAATAGTTGGTAAGAATTTTATTAAAATTCTCAAAGGTAATTGAATTCTTAAGAAGAATTTTATTATTTTTTATGAACATAATTTAATTACTGCAAAAAATTTTATTAAAATGTTTAAAAATAGTTGAATTTATTCTGTGAAAAGTTTTGTTATTTTTGAAAGTTATTGAATTCTTCATAAGAATTTTATAAACATTGTTTTAAATGTAATCAATTTTTTCGAAATATAATTAAATATTATGAAAATTTTATTTTAAATAATTGAATTAATAATTAAATAATTGAATAAATAATTGATTAATTAATTTATAATTGTATTAAAAATAATCGAAATTCTTCGATGAATTTTATTATTTTTGAAAGTAATTATAAATTCTTGCCTAAAATTTTATCAAAAATTTTATTAAAAATTAAATTTCCATGAAAAATGTTATTATTAGTGAAAGTAATTGAATTATTGTGAAGAATTGTATAAAAATTTTGTTAAATAATTGAGTTTTTCGAAACAAATTTTTTAATAAAATTTTTAAGAATAATTACATTTTTCGAGGAATTTGATAAAAATTGTATTAAAAATAATTGAAATTCTGCAACGAATTTAATTATTTATGAAAATAATTGAATTCCTAAAAAGAAGTTTATTATTTACGAAAATAATTGAATCCCATTTATGGTCCAAAAGGACTGCGGGAATCAACTTTGTTAATAAATAAATAAATAAATAAATAAATCCCTGTAAAAATTTAATTATTTATGAAGAAAATAATTGAATGATTGCGAAGAAATTTATAAAAAAATTTATAAATAATTGAATTCCAGTGAAATTTTTATTATTTTATGGAAATAATGAAAGGTTTGCGTAGAATTTTATTCAATTTTTTATTTAAATAATTGAATTCTTTTAAAAATTTTTTATTTAAAATAGTAAATATTAAAAATCATTGAATTGAGGAAAATTTTTGAAAATAATTGAAATTTTTACAAGAATTTTATTAAAATTTTTGAAAACATTTGAATTTTGGAGAAGAATTTTTTTATTTATAACGATAATTGAAATTTTGACAAGAATTTAAAAAAATTTTTGAACATAATTGAATTTTTGTGAAGAATTTTTATTACTTTTGAAAATAATTGAATTTTCGAAATCATTTCAAATTTTTCTTAAATTCTCCAAATTATATCGTACAATTTACTATTTAATTTAATATTTATTATTTTGATTTCAGTTGTAATTTGAACAGAGAAATAAACTAGAAAGACAAGAGAAGGAAAATAGTGAAAAACCAAAATAGAAAAAGGAAAAAATTTTTAAATGAAAGAAAATTAAAACCACATTCTCAACCGATGCAATAAATCTTATTCCTAATCCCACTATATAGCCGGAGATTTTGAAAAAGAAGAACATGTCGCATCTGTTTATCTCGAGGAATTTTTTGAGGAAAACCTCAGTACCTTAAAAAAAACCACTTTAATCTGCACAAACAACCCACAAAAGAATCAAACAGCAATTTATTCGTACGAGAAATAACACGGAAGTTCAAGTTTCACCCTATTTAGGAAATAATTCATCCCCCTTCCTTTTTTGGATTTTTTTCCTCTCGTTTTCGTCTCGTTAATTTCTTTTTACGAGTTATGTAATACAGTAGCCTCTCCTCTATATTATACCTTGGTTATTTAAAAATGTCACGCCTACTTGACATATAAATCATCAGCAAGGCGCCAGGATACCAATGCCTTTCAGCAAATAAGATCCACATGCGTCCTTTTTTCACAGGATGTCGGCATTCAATTTACGATGCACAATGACATCAGAACTCCTTCCCTATGCTTTTTTCGAGAGAAAGAGAGAGAGAGAGAGGAAAAAAAATATATTCACAAAATCTCAACGTTTCCGAAAATCGTAAAAATTATTTTATACCGCCACCAACTGATGCATAGAGGAAGAAGCTATAATATACATATTTGTTTAATTTTTACATTTTTCAAAAAAAAATACAACTTTGTATTTTTTTGAGTGGAATCTCTTAACGATTTTTTCTTGATGTCATAAAACAAAAAAATTTATGATGATTCCAAGAAGTAGTTATATTTTTGGAGAACAATGTTTTCTTTAATATTAATAATTTATTATTAATCTAAGAATAAGAAATAATAATTATTATTTAATTTAACAATATTATTACTTAATTCCAAAAATGAAATTTTCGTAATTTTTCTGTGGAAAATGTATTTTTCTTCTTCTTCAATTTTCGTAAAAATATAATCAAAGGATTTTGGATTTTTTTTTTTTTTTTGAAACAGATTTAAAATACGCATAAAAATTTGATCTGCATGAACATCAAAAGGGGTTTCGAGATCAAACCGGAAGTGTCAATAGCTTATTCCAGGAGTCTAGTTGCGAGTGGTAACAAATCTTCGTGAAGGCAATTTAAAGACCCTTCAATATATCGTGTGCAGTTTGTTTTCGGGGAATCATTTCAACGTTTCATCTCACGTGAAACTAATACGATGTGCCACAAGTGACTATTATTTATAAATACAATTTAATGGATTTGTTTATAAAAATAATTTTCATATTTTTCTATTTTAATAATATTGAAACAAACAATTTTAAATTAGAAGCAAATTTTAATGATATAAAAATAAACAAGATCAATAACATTAACAAAAATTTAATTATTTAAAAGTAAACTATTTAAAGTAAACTATTTTAATATTATTAAACTATTTTTATAATATTAAAATAAAGAACTTTAATTATATTGATTTAAACAATTTTAATAATTAATAATAATAAAGTACATGTTCCGGTAATCGCAGTTTGAAGTTAGTTGTTGTTTGCTTTTTGGTTTCTTAACTTTTTTATAATTTTTCTATTCAATCGAATTGTTACAAAGAATTTTATCAAAAAATTTGATAATAATAGAATTCTTCCAAAGAATTTTATTATTTAGGAAAATAACTGAATTCTCGAAAAGAATTTTATTAAAATTTTTAAAAATCCTAATTAAATCCTTTTGAAGAATTTATTTTTTATTTTTTTTAAACTAATGGAGTTTCTTTAATAACTAGCAACAAACTAACTTCTTCCTTCCTTTTTTTAAAAAAAAAAATTAGCAATTTTAAAAATAATAGAATTTAAAAATTTTCTTTTTTAAATTTTTATTGAAAACACTAAAAAAATCCAATTTTGGAGAAATTACAAACAATTGCACAGAAATTCAATTATTTAAAAAAAAAAAATAAAATTCTTCTTATAAAATTCAACTATGTTCAAAATTTAAAAAAAATTATCGTAAAAATCCCAATTATCTTTATAAAAAACAAAATTCTTCTCCAAAGTTCAATTATTTTCATAAATGTCAAAAAAAATTCTTGTCCTAAATTTCAATGATTTTCAACATCTTAGATTTTAATAAAATTTCCCAAAACGAATTCAATTATTAAAAAAAAAAAATTAATAAAATTGTATGTAAACAATTAAATATTTTCATAAATAATAAAAATTTCACTGAAATTTAATTATTTTCATAAATAATAAAAATTTCACAGGAATCCAATTCTTTTTCTAAAACAAAATAATAATTTTGTTAAAAAAATTGTGATTCATAAATAAAAATAATGCAAAATAAATAAATTTTCTATTTCTTAATCACGCAGTTGTTTAACAATTTTCTAATTTTGTTTACAAGTAAAGAACAAAAATCTGCATAATTTCAATTTGACAAAACAAGAATTTCACTAATATTTATAAAAATAATTTAATTCTTACAAAGAATTTATTAAAATTTTAGAAAATAATTAATGAATTTTATGTTAATATTTGAAAATTTAAATTCTTTCGAGAAATTCTATTAAAATTGTTCTGAAGAGAATTGAATTTCTGCAAAGGACTTTACTATTTAGAAAAATAATTGAATTATTGCGAAGAATTTTACTATTTATAAAAATAATAATTGAAATGTTTCGTAGAATTTATTAAAATTTTAAGAAATAATTTAATTGTTGTGAAGAATTTTATAGAAATATTTGAAAATAATGAAATTTTTTCGAGAAATTCATAATTAAAATTGTTTCGAAAATAATTGAATTTCTTTAAAAAACTTTCATTAAAATATTTAGAGAATAATTGAATTTTTTTTGAGTTTTAAATTCTTGTTGAAATTAAATTTTATGGAAATTTTTGAAAATAATTAAATTCTTTCGTGTAATTTTATTTCAATTGGATTAAAAATTATTTAATTCCTGCAAAGAATTTTAGTATTTATAAAAATAGTTGAATTGTTTCGAAGAATTTATGAAAATTTTAGGAAATATGTAATTGAAATTTATGGAAATATTTAAACATATTTGAATTCATCCGAGGAATTAAATTAAAATTGTTTTGAAAATAATTGAATTCCTGCAAAGAATTTTACACTTTTATAAAAATAATTGAATTGTTTCGAAAGATTTATTACATTTTAGAAAATAATTTAATTTATTCGAAATGTATTAAAAAATTTTTTTAAAAATTGAATTCTTCAGAGGAATTTAATTAAAACTGTTTTGAAGAGAATTACATAAATTTCTGTAAAGGATTTTACTGTTCATAAAAATAATTGAATTATTGCGAAGAATTTTTCTATTTATAAAAATAATAATTGAAATATTTCGAGGAATTTATTAAAATTTTAAGAAATAATTAAATTGTTATAAAGAATTTTATAATAGAAATATTTGAAAATAATGCAATTTTTTCGAGAAATTCAATTAAAGTTGTTTCGAAAATAATTGAGTTTTCGTAAAGAATTTTATTAAAATTAAGTATTATTCAAAATAATTGAATTCTTTCAATTTTTTTTTTTGACGAATATATTTAAAAATTGCATTGAAGGGAATTTAATTTTTATATAGAATTTTTTAAAAATATTTTGAGAATAATTGAATTATTTTTTAGAGAATTTTAAATTATTGTTGAAATTAAATTTTATGGAAATTTTTGAAAATAATTAAATTCTTTCGTGTAATTTTAGTTAAATTGAATTAAAAATTATTTAATTCCTGCAAAGAATTTTAGTATTTATAAAAATAGTTGAATTGTTTCGAAGAATTTATGAAAATTTTAGGAAATAATTGAATTTATCCGAAATATTTAAAAATATTTGAATTCATCCGAGGAATTAAATTAAAATTGTTTTGAAAATAATTGAATTCCTGCAAAGAATTTTACACTTTTATAAAAATAATTGAATTGTTTCGAAAGATTTATTACATTTTAGAAAATAATTGAATTTGTTCGAAATGTATTAAAATTTTCTTTTAAAAAATTGAATTCTTCAGAGGAATTCAATTAAAATTGTTTTGAAAATAATTGAATTCCTGCACAAAATTTTACTATTTATAAAATTAATTGAACTCTCTCGAAGAATATTACTATTTATAAAAATAATAATTGAATTTTTTCGAAATGTGTTCAAATTTTTTTTCAAAATTGAATTCTTCCGAGGAATTCAATTAAAATTTTTTTGAAAATAATTAAATTTTTTGTAAAGATTTTACTATTTAAAAAAATAATTGAATTGTTTAAAATGATTTATTATTATTTTAGAAAATAATTGAATTTTTCCTGAAATTTTATTAAAATTCTTGAAAATATGTCCATATTTTCAATATTTTCAATATTTTTTTTTTTTTTTTTTTTTTAGTAATAATTAAATTTGTACTTAATAAGTAAATTTTTAAAAATTTGATTATCAAATTATTTAAAAAATTTATATTTGAAAATAAAAAATTTTGTAATTTGCATAACAACAATAAATTGAATTTCCCATTCTGTAACATTTGCTAGTATTAAAATAAATTTTGCTATTAGAATAAATAATATTAACTTTATAATAAACAAAAATTTTGACAATATATTCAAATGAAAAATATGAAAATTATTTTTATGTACACATATTATGTAAGTACAACCGATTAATGTTTGTATATCATGTGTGTAACATTGTCGAAAAGGTCTCCAATATCGTCGACATAATTAACTATGGGAACAATTCCATTAAGAAATTTAATGAGCTTCTGATCCTGTTGCCATTAAAAAAAAGAAGCAGCATCTCAGACTCACAAAGAAATACAGACGCTATATCCATAAAAAACAGGAAGAAGCTTACACCAGTTAAAAAAACAAGAGAAAATATTGACCTTTCTGGGCAGAGATAAGCCAAACGAAAATATAATATTTAAAAATATGGATTTTGTATAAATATACTGTATTTTTTGAAAAAACCATTTTTTTTATATAATAAAAATAGATATTTTTGAAGAACATGTTTATTTTCCGAGAAAAATAAAATGAAACGAAATTATATTCCCGCAAATGGAAAATTTAGACAAATTTTTCATTTATTATATTTCTAATATTAATTTTAGTTAATAAATTATTTGTGTTAATTAATTAATTTAATAGCAAATATATTAATTATTTGTATTATGAATACTATTGTTATTATTTTAATTAATAACTAATAATTAATAAACTCTATAAAGCATCAATTTTTTAAAATTAACGAAAAATATAGAATAATAATAGTATTTTCAGTTTCATTTTTTTTCTTGATTTGAAAAAATTGCTGATATAAACAAAATTGTAAATATAAAATAATTTTTATTGCTTTAAATTTTTCGTTGATTTGAAAAATTGTTTGCGCTTTATAGAGTTGAGGTCCAAGAACAAAAGCTGTAAATATACGTTGTGTGCATTTTGAAGTCCCCTTTTCTTCTTATATATCCGTGAAAACAGCGAAGCAGTCACCTAAATCGCGAGAAAATGAAAGCTGCCGTTTTATCCGTGCACCGATCGTAAAATGTAAAACACTTGAAGAACCTGGCTGTCTTGTTCTATCCTGGTTTGCAACCCATCAGAAATCCAAGAAATCACCTAAACTAAACATAGAAATACCAAAAAAAGATTTTATTAATATTTAGAAAAAAAATTATGCTAAATTTTAAGTAGTAATTAAAATAATAATAATATTAATACGACCGAGTGATATTTAATATTATTAAAAATAATAAAAAAATTCTAATTAATTATTGTTTGTTTTTTTTAAAGTTTTGATAGATAATATTATACCAACTTCTTTATTTATCCCCCTTTTTTTTTAATTTAATAATATTATCTTTATTTTTCAAATAATTCAATTAAATATTTTTATTAATCTAAAAAAAATGATTAATGTTATTATTCATTATTTCTTTGTTTCTAAAAAAATTAGCATTTTGTAACAAACGTTTTAGGTAATTAACAAATGTAAATTTTGCAAAATATTATCCTTTTTTTAATATGAAAAACTTAATTGACAAATCGAAATTATGCAGCTATTTTTTCCTTTTTTCTAAAAAAAAATTTAAAAATATTGTTGGAAAATTAAAATTAGAAAGTAGAAAATATTTTGCACATTTTTTCTGCTCTTCAATTACAATTCATAAACAAAGTGCAAGTTTTAAGTAAAAAAAAATGTTATAAATCAAATTTTGTTTAAGAAATTTTTAATTTATTTTGGAAAAAATATTTACAAAATTTCTATTTGTTAAAAACGATTGTAAAATTATTCGATAACATCAATATAACTTCTTTTCTAAATAAATATTTAATCATTAATATATTATGATTAAATTAAATCGACTATTTTTAATAATTTTCAAAAAAGTTTTTTGACAATTTTCAAATCCATTTGTTTACAATATTCAACTTCACGAAATTTCAATTAATTGTAAATTCTTCAATTAAATATTATATTAGACAATAAAAACTTAAAATAATATAAAAAAAATCCGCAATTGAGCTTTTTCAAAAAAATTAGTTTCAAAATTCAATTATTTCTAAAAATTCACGCTATATTGCTTTTAATACTCAATTATTATCTAATATTTTAACAGAAATTAATTTTTAAATAAAATTTTATTAGAAAATTCTACGAGAATTCAATTATTTAAATACAAAAATAAATAATTTATTGAGTAATTGAATGTTTTTTAAAATTTAATTCTCATAAAGAATTTTATCAACAAATTTTTAAATAATTGAATTCTTTCGACGAATTGTAATAAAAAATTTTAATAATTGCATTTTTCGAGAAATTCAATTAAAATTGTATTAAAAATAAATGAAATTGTGCGATGAGTTTTATTATTTATGAAAATAATTGAATTCCTAAAAAGAGTTTTAATATTTATGAAAATAGTAGAATTATCGCAAAGAAATTTTTTGTAAATTGAATTCTTTTGGAAAATTTTATTAAAATAGTAGATATTTAAATCAATTATTTTTAATATTTTTTGAAAAAGTTCTATGAGAATTTTCAAATCCATCTGCTTCACAACGAAGTTTAATAAAATTTCGATTATTCAGAAACTCTTTAATTAAATATATATTAAATAATATAAACTTCAAATATAATTTCAAGAAAAATTTAATTAAACTTTTGCAAGAAAATTAATTTTACATAATTGTTATAGTTAAAAGTATGAAAAATTCAAATTTCTAAAGATTTTAAATTGAAACCTTTTCAAAATTCAATTATTTTTGAAAATTCACGCTATAATGCTTTTAATATTCAATTATTATTTAAAATTTTAACTAAAATTCATTTTTAAATCAAGTTTTATTAGAAAATTCTAAGAGAATTCAATTATTTAAATTAAAAAATAAATAATTTATTGAATAATTGAACGTTTATCTCAAAATTAAAATCTGATAAAGAATTTGATCAACAAATTTTTAAATAATTGAATTCTTTCGACGAATTTTAATAAAATTTTTGAGAATAATTTCATTTTTCGAGAAATTTGATTAAAATGGTATTAAAAATAATTAAAATTCTGTGGTCAGTTTTATTATTTATGAAAATAAAAATGCAATTATCTTGATAAATAACAAAATTATTCATAAAGATTCAATTATTTTTAGGAATTTAAAAAAAATTCTTTGCAAAATTCAATTATTTTTATAAATAACAATATTCATCACAAGAATTTAATTATTTTCAAAAATAATAAAATTCTTGGAAGAAATATAATTATATTTACAAACTTTAACGAATATCTCTCGTCAAGAATTCAATTATCTTTATAAATAGCAAAATTTTTCGTCAAAAATTCAATTATTTTCAAAAAATTTAAATAAAATTCTTTGCAAAATTTCAATTATTTTCAAAAAAGTTTTTCGTAATTCAATGATTTTCAATATTTACTATTTTCATTAAATTTATTAAAAAATTTTATTATTGAAAAAGTATTTAATGTTAAAATTCTACGAAAACATTCAATTATGTTCATAAATAATAAAATTTCATTTAGGAATTCAATTATATTTTCATCGCAGAAATTCAAATCTTTGGAAATCTAAATTCCGAAAAAGAATTTTATTATTTATGAAAATAATTCAATTCCTGTTAAAAAAATTTATTATTTATTGGAAATAATTTTAAAAGTTTGTAAATAATAGAATTCATATGAAATTGAGGAACATTTTTGAAAATAATTGAAATTTTGACGAAAATTTTATTAAAAATTTTCAAAAATTGAATTTTGCCAAAGAATTTTGTTAAAAATTTTAAAAATAATTGAATTTTGAAAAAGAATTTGATTACTTTTGAAAATAATTAGATTTATGCAATCATTTATAATTTTTCAGAAATTTCTAATGAAATTCATTGAAAATTGAAATTTTACAAAATTCCAATATTCATCTATTTATGAAAATTGTTATTTTGTAATAGTAATAATTATTATAAATAAATAATTATAAATAATTTAATTCAGAAAAAAACGTGGAGGCAATGAAAGAGAATTTATAAAAAAAAAATGAAAAAAAAGTTCAAAGACGTTTTATTGGAGATAATAATCTGAAATCGGGCAAATTATATAGTTTAAGTGTCCCATGTTTCTGCCATGAGTGATCTATGAAGCGTAACTCGACTTGTTGATCCTCCCACTCGCTGAAATAGCCAATATTAATCCAGTGAAATGATTTTATTAACTATCTATTTTCATTGCATTTACGATCTTTTTAGTATTCCGTGAATTCATCTCTTTCCCAATCTCCGAGCCGTGACCACCTCGAAATCTCTTCTCCCTATTTTTATGCAAAAATTTTTATCATTATTACCTGTTTTTGTATTTTTTTAAAAAATTTATTTCTATTATAATTAAAATAAAATAATAGAATAAGTGGTAATTTATTGTTATTATTATTTTTATTTATATTTACACTAAAAGAAATTTTGATTTAAATAACTGATTATTTGTCTATTGTCAAATAAATAATTTACTTGATTTCATATTTGAACCAATAATTTCAGTATTTGAAGAAAATACAATTTAATTCACTCAAATAACAATTATTTGATACAAGTGAATATTTATTTTAATCAAATAAATTTTTTTTCAGTGTAAATATAAATTATTAATATAATAATTTATACAATAATATAAATATAAATTAAATTTATATTCTATTTATTATTTTATATTTTACATTTATATTCTAAATATTAATCAAATTATAATATATAATATGAAAAAATTATAAATTTCATATAATAATAAAAAGAATAGAAGAAAAAATTGCAAACTAGGAGGAATGGATACAAAAACAATAAAAAAAACCATCGTATACATTTGGAAGTATTTTCTTTTTTATTAAAACAATTTCAAAATATAAAAATACTGTACAATTATTAAAAAATATAGGAATGAAGTACTTAATATACTAACACTTAAAACTATCTTATAATTAAACATATAATTTTATGTACAAAAAAAGTCACGGATCAAATATATATACATCGTCATTAGTTGAAATTATGCTTTTCTTTAAAATACTTTTCTGCTTTTTTCAAATTAATTTTCATTTTCACCCAAAAATATAATTATTGTCCTTCAACCTCGACAGTATAATAAAACTGTTCACGTGACTTTATTTTAATATCACTCCATTTTAAGTACAAATCTAAAATTGTTCTTAAAAATTTTAAGTCCATATACATATAATACTATTCCCTCAAAAAAAAAAAAAAAAAATACAGAAACCCTTTGTATATTAATAGTCAAAAAAAATTTACTATACACAAATGAATTTTCAAAGTACGACGAGAAAATAATAATATTTATCATTTACATACAAAGAATCAAAAGTCAATCTTTGGCAGATTTGCTGTATGGCTGAAGGTATGAAAAACAGACAGTCCGAACTTATTATTTAGTTAACAATTCTTGTTTTTTGAAAACACTCGATGTTTTTTTTTAACAAAATTTTTTTTACAAATAATCTTTTGTTATTAATTATTATCAATCTTATTAATATCAATATTATTAGTCTTATTATCGATATCACTTATACATATAAATTTGTCTTTATTTTTTAACATTCTTTCTTATTATTTGCGACATTCGTCAGTTTTTGTTGAATAATTTTTTTTTTTAATTAACATTTCGCTTACTCGTTCAATTTTTGTAATTTTTATAATCATTATATTTATAACTATATAATTTTCATAATTATATTTATAATAATAATTTTCATAATTATATTTATAATAATAATTTCAATAATTATATTTATAATAATAATTTCAATAATTATATTTATAATAATAATTTCAATAATTATATTTTTAATAATAATTTTCACAATTATGCTTATATATTAATTAATCATTTTTATAATGTTTTTTTTTGACTAATTAATCAAAATTAGTAAGAAAAAATATAATTTTTTTTAAAATAATCAGAATAAAAATTAATTTTTCATTGATGGAAAATAAATGAAGCGATGTAAAAATAGAGAGAAAAATATAGAAGTCTCTGATAAAAAAATGAGGCGGGATATCTTAATTTTTTGTGTGTTTGTTTTATAATATTCAGACGAGCGTGAAATATTTGAATGTCATTTTGAATTTGACGAAAATAATTAAAGGAATCGTGAATCCTAAGGTCAAATTGGCCTTGGTTTCTTTTAACGATCCCTTGTCTAGGCCTCCACTGCGCTAAAGCAGCTGTTAGTGTCATTTTTGACATTTTTTTTCCTTTACTCTCCCTTGTGACTACCACACACATGCACATATCATTCTCCTTTTTACAACGGATGTGTTCGCCTACTACTTAATTAGTCAATTAAAAAACATCATTTTTCTCTAAACAATATTAATTTTTATTTTAAACACTGAAAAAAAATGACAAATCTCTCCTTGTATTTATTTAAATCTCAAATTTTATTTCTCTCTCTCTCTCTCTCTCTCTCTCGAGAAAAAAATGACAAATTTCAATTTCTCTATTTATTTAAATCGAATTAATTAAATTTTATTTCAAAAAAAGAAAAACCGCACTCTGACTAGTGAGTTCATGAAAATTAATAATCGTGAGAATATAATGTTTTCTAAAATCAATATTATTTCAAGTGTTTTAAGAGAATTTTCCAAAAAGGAGAAATATTGAAACTTATGTTTCGACAATAGTATTAAATTTTGTTTTTTCAAGCTCCAGAAACAAAAAAAAAAAAACAAAAAAAATTTTTCTGAAAAATTATTTTGACGAGGTAATTAATTATCTCTTGTTTCAAGTTTGTGAGTTTTGGCAAAATATTTTTGCAACTAGAACAGAGAGTGAGAGAGAGAGGGGTAAATTTGTAATAAAAGTAAAAAGAAGAAGAATCGGTGTTTTTTTCCCGAAGATTCACTACCGCAATAAAGACAGTCCGAGACTTTAACGCAGCGTGTCTTCGTTAAGCGAGTAAAACGCAGCTAGAGAGAGAGTTTGCTTTGGCTGGATTAAAATAACTAACTCCATCCAAAATATTCACACGCTCGCCTTCGCCTGGTTACTGCATATGCGTGAACGTATATGTAAACACATATCTCATGACAGACAGGTCTTATATACCCATACATAATCAGTAGTCAGAAAATAAAACAAAAAAAAAATTGGTGCCTTTTTTTGTATTAGAGCGACGTTCTCGTAAAAAATATTCCCCCACTATTCTAAAATTGGAATTTTTACCTCTTTTCTTTTTTTATTGAATTTTTTTTGTAGAAAAAATTCTACAAAAAAAAAAATTCAATTTTTTGTTATAAACATAATTTTTCTAATTAATAACTTTTCTTTGAAAAAAAAGAAGAAACAGGTAAATTCTTTTTTTTTTTGCGAGGAAAAACCCAGTGTAGAGCTTTTGGGGGATTTTAATTTCTAATCCTGAATTTACTGGTATTATACGGGTCAGTGTTGCAAATAAAAGAGCTTGTATTGTTAAAAGGCAACCAATTTTCTTTTCGTGGTCCCCCTTATTCTCGAAAAATACAGTGTGCAATATAATCACAAATCGTAAATTTAACTTTAAAAGGATCCTATTTTACTCTCAAGAGCTGTTGGGATTAAAATTCGGATACCTGTAAAGGGAAGATATTTTCCATTTTAGTAATCTTCCATTTACCATTTTGACATTGTGAAAAATCCAAGGTATTTCCTATGGGGAATCCCCATGGGCACGCGCTTTATAATTTTCCTCCATATTGCCCCATCGTAGGGCATATTAATATTATACTATTTTATTAAACGGAAATAAAAATAAAAAATTTATTTTCCTACCCTATTTCTCTTGCTTAATTTATTTTCATTTATTCATTAGATTAAAAATTATTTATTTTTATATTTTGAAATTAGAACATTTTTTCAAATTTCTAATTTAAATTTGAACGAGTAAGCAAACAAAAAAAAAATCGCCGAGATCAGTAATTCAAATTATTGCGAAATTATACTAAAAACTTTGTTTAGCAATATTGTAATAATAATCAATCGATTAACATTATGATCTCGAAAGTTTCTGCAAAAATTTTTCTACTTTCATTAAAACCAGGAAAGTAGCAAATTTTTTTTTTCCCAACAGATAAACAATCCCGAATTACATAAAATATGTAATCTATACAAATTTACGAAAAACAATGACAAATTAATGCAAAATTTATAAATTAGAAAAATATTCAAAATATTCAAAGGAAGAGACATTTTTTTTAACGAAAAATTGCGAAAAGAAAGAAAAGATTTAAAATATTCTTTCTCTATATAGAAGAAAAGCAATCGAGTTAAAAATCTACTTATATAGAAATTTACAAAGTAAATGTTGCTTGCTCGGAGACATTTGGAGGTTTTCGTACCAGCGAATCCGTGAAAATGCTCCTCTGGTCAAAAAAAAAAAAATCACTGGATCAATAGGATTTATCATGAAAAATACCTCGATAAATCCAAATATTTTTTTGTCGCCAAAAAAATTTTATAAATTGGCGTTCCACTCTCCTTGCATTCTCCAAACGCTGAAGGCATAGGATATTTTCTCCTGTGCCATGTAAGTACAAGACGACGATGCAATTTCCTTGGCTGCCAAATGAAATGCATTTCTTTGATTGGACTCACCTGTTGAAAGAAAGAAAACTGAAAATTAATTATCAAGAAAAATTTTTTATAAATAAATTTAAATTTAAATAAATTCAATTTTTGATGGTGAAAAGTGAAGTCGTTAACCCATTAAAAAGTGTTAGTAATTTCTACGCATCTTTTTCCTTTTAGTTTTTTCGAAAAAGCAATATGTACCATTTTTCAAAATACATATTAGAATAAAATTTACAATAAAATCTACAAATCTTACCCATTAATTTTCAATTGACTCCATAAATTGTGTTTGTTGTGTGTTTGAAATTGTATGTTCGTGACCTCGCGCGATCCGTAAAAAAGCTCTTTTTAGATCTGAAAAATAGTTTATATATGCTTTCTTTTACTAAAAGGAAAATAATGTTAAGAATTTTTTTAAACAGCAGTTTTTGAAAGATTTCAAATAAAATATGGGGTCGTGTAATTTTTTTTTTTTTTTTTTTTTTGACAAAATTTACTTTGCGAATTAATTTTTCCTTTGGCTCTCTTTTCTCAAAATTTACTTTACAATTTAATTTTGCGGCTCTATTTCTGTGTTTTCGCAGTGGAAAATACAAATATTGTATAAATGAAAAAATAAATTGAAATTCTAAAAAAGCGAAATGAGAAAAAGTTTCATGAAACTTTTATGACGAAAAGTATTACACGTAAAATGAAAAAGAAAGTAACACAAGAGAATGATTAATAGACTGTTCAATGTCAAAAATTATTCCTGAAAGGCTTAGTTATATGTTTAAATTTGAATGAATGTTTTGAAAAAAAAAATTGAGAGACGTAGGGAAAAAAAGTGGATTTAGGCGCGAGTGCAGAGCAAAGCACTCGTGAAAGAGAAGATAAGAAACTGGGGCCTACATTCAATCGTCGGGTCCAGCTTCCTAAAATTATATAAAAAAAAAAATCAACTATGGAGGTCTGTTTAAATTACATCAAGAATAAATAAACAATTCCGTTCTGTAAATAGTGTACAAGAACTGTATTTATAAAATCATCGAGTACATCTTCCAAAAACTACCGTTTATCATATAAATATTAGAATTGAAAAAAATTTTCACACACAATTTATGGTTCTATTAAAAAAAATTAAAAGGAATAAATCCCTTAATTATGTTTCATTGCCAATTATTATCAATGTTTGCTTTTATAAATTTTCCTTGTTCAGTTAAAAATTCGATTTACAATTGGAATATAAAATTTCAATTAAGAATTGCAATTACAAAAAAAAAGAGAAAATAAAATTACAAATGAAATTAAAAAATTAAATTTCAATTAGTAATTGCAATTAAATTTGTAATTAGAAATTATAATAACAATTAGAAAATAAAATTGTAATTGCAATTAGAAAATAAAATTTCAATTAGAAATGACAATTACAATCAGCAAGTAAAATTACAATTGCAAAATAAAATTACAATTTCAATTACAAAATAAAATTACAATTTCAATTACAAAAAAATATTTCAATTAGAAATTGCAGTTACAATTAGAAAATAAAATTACAATTTCAATTATAAAATAAAATTTCAATTAGAAATTGCAAATATAATTAGAAAATAAAATTACAATTTCAAATACAAAATAAAATTTCATTTATAAATTGCAATTTCAATTACAATTATAAAATAAAATTTTAGTAAGAAATTGCAATTACAATTAGAAAATAAAATTCCAATTCCAATTAGAAAATAAAATTTTAGTAAGAAATTGCAATTACAATTGGAAAATAAAATTATAATTGCAATTAGAAAATAGAATTTCAATTAGAAATTACAATTACAATCAGCAAATAAAATTACAATTTCAATTACAGAATAAAATTACAATTTCAATTACAAAAAAATATTTCAATTAGAAATTGCAGTTACAATTATAAAATAAAATTTCAATTAGAAATTGCAAATATAATTAGAAAATAAAATTACAATTTCAAATAGAAAATAAAATTTCATTTATAAATTGCAATTCCAATTAGAAAATAAAATTTTAGTAAGAAATTGCAATTAAAATTAGGAAATAAAATTATAATTACAATTAGAAAATAAAATTATAATTGCAATTAGAAAATAAAATTACAATTTCAATTACAAAATAATATTTAAATTAGAAATTGTTATTAGAATTAGAAAATAAAATTACAATTACAATAAGAAAGTAAAAAATTAGCAAAATAGTGCTGGCAAAAAGACGGAAATAATTATGTTCAGCAACATTGATAACAATCAATAATAGCATAAGCTGATATAAATAAAAAGAATTCAGAATAAATAAAACCAAAATAAAAAAACAGAAACAAATAAAATAACATAAATAATTAAAAGACAGAAACAAATAGAATAACAGAAATAATTAAAAGACAGAAACAAATAGAATAACAGAAGTAATTAAAAAAAACAGAAACAAATAGAATAACAGAAATAATTAAAAGACAGAAACAAATAAAATAACAGAAGTAATTACAAAACAGAAACAAATAAAATAACAGAAATAATTAAAAAAAACAGAAACAAAAGAAGTGATAGAAACAGAAACTGGAGAAGCTTTTAAAAAAACAGAAACAGATTTGAAATTAAATGGAGACAATAGAATCAGCTTATGGGAACAATAGAAACAAAAGCAACAAGAATAATTTATTAAAAATTAAATATACCTTCGTCTAATCCATCCAAATTGTCAGCAGGACATTGAGCAACCGTGGAGAGGAATTCGATGTACCTGGTCGCTAGCCTCAGGGTTTGTATTTTACTGAGCTTATCACTTGGCATTGTTGGTATTTTCTTTCTTAAATCCGTAAAAGCTTGATTTAAACTCTGCGTTCTTTGTCTCTCTCTAACGTTGGCGATGACCCTTTGATTTTGAATTTCCTCAAATGAAGCGCCACTCTTTCGTCGTATTTTAAATTTACTCGACGATGACGATGAATTATCACCATCATCCGAATCATTATCAATGCTGTACTTGCGTTTTCTTTTTGTTGTCGTTACTTTTGACGATGTTGTTGTTGTTGTTGATGATGAATAATTTTTCGTCGATGCTGGTAAATTACGCATTTTATTCTCCTTAAAATTTGTCACATCTTGAAATTTATCATTTTTATTGTCAGCGAAATTTGTTAATTCCTGCTTGAAATTTGTCACTTCTTCTTTAAAATCAATCACCTCGGGTTTGAATTCAATAATATTGTTCATGTAGGCAGGATCGTGAATTTGGGAATTCATTTCCTCGCCGGATGAATACATTTGTGGTGATGGAGATAGATAGAGGTTTTCATGATCACGAACGTCGGTGATTAATTCCGGTGAATGATCGTGTACCCGACGATCGCAATCGATCTTGTCGTAAATCAATCGTTCATTATGAGATTGTTGATAACGTTTATTGTTCACGTTCTGATAGGAGATGTAGTTTTGCGATTGATAAGGATGATGATGATGATGGTGATGATGTTGTTGTTGTTGCTGCTGTTGTTGTTGTTGTTGTTGTTGACGGTGTAAACTTGGTAAAAGTCTTTGATCCTGTGGATTGCTGAGATCCATCAAATGACTCGGTGGTGAAAATCTCTCGTAATGATTTGGCGAATTACTCGCAGAACTTCCGCCGCTGTGTGGAAATCCTGAACTGTCATTCACCATCACATACACACTCGGAATACCCGGTAGACTCATTTGCTGAGCTTGCATCATTTTTCCAACAAAAAAAAAAGAGAATGTAAAAATAAGAAAAACTTAAAAGTTTGCGAAAAAAGGAAATGAGTTACTTGGGGAAAATTTCGACGATGTTTGGGGTTGAGGTGCACAACTCGAAATGTCAGGTTTGAAGACTTATTGGAAGGAATGGCCCTGTCTTCTTCTCTGGGATGTCAGATGAGGAACCCCGCCCTCTTCAAGATGCGTTTCTGCCTTCTTTTACCACCACTCCAATACTCCCACTACGAGGATTTCTTTTATCTGAAACTGTCAGTTATACTCCCCACCCACGCCTTTGGAGTTTCAGGTTCAGAATCTTTTGCTGCCCCTGAGGATCAGTGGTTTTAAGAAGAAAATGGAGAGGGGATGGGGATGCTGGAATGTGCGAGGGGAAATGGAGAATTGTGGGTGGAGGCTGAAAAAGAAGAAGAAGAAGAAAAAGAGAGGGAAAGAAAATCCAAAAAGGTAGGGAGAGAAAGAGCGGAAGAGCGAAAAAGCAGGTTGTAAAAAGAAAAAAAAATGTTATTGTATCTCCACATCTGGAAAAATGAAACAATAGAAAAAGCGGGTCCATATATCCATCCATCAGTGCAGGCGAAAAAATTTCAACAATAGAAAACAGGATGTAAGGAGAAAAATTTTCAAATTCAAAATACTTTTCAAAAAAAAAAAAAACATGTTTTTCTCCATAAATCAATTAAAAACCTTCGGAGAATTTATTTAAAATTGCAGTAAGAACCATTCAATTCCGAAGAAGAATTTTATTATTTATAAAAATAATTGAATTTCTGCTAAAAATTTTATTATGTACTTATAAATCATTATACTTATATCATTCACTTATAAATCATTTCTTCCGAAGAATTTTATTGTTTATAAAAATAATTAAATTCTTTCGACAAATTGTATGATATTATTGAAATTATAATTAAATTCATGCGAAGAATTTTATTGTCTATGAAAATAATTCAATTCATGCGAAGAATATTATTATTTATTAAAATAACAATTGAATTTTAGTGAAGAACTTTAATAAAAATTTTCTTAATACATGAATTCTTTCGAGAAAGGACCACGCACAAAATACATATACAAATTGGATCCCAGTCAATTTTTTTTTATTTTTCAATTAGGAATCTTTTTCCTGACACCAAAAAACTACTTTTCTACGTAATTTAAAAAAAAATCGACTGGGATCCAATTTATATGTATTTTGTGCGTGGTCCTTTTATTAAAATTGCAAATGATTGAATTTCAGCGTAGAATTTCATTATCATTGTATTAAAAATAATTGAATTCCAGGGAACAATTTTATTAATCGTAAAAAAATAACTAAATTCTTGCGAAGAATTTTATCAAAATTTTTTGAAACTCATATTGTTTGTTTTGAGAAATTTTATTACAATTTTTAAAATAATTGTATTTTTTCGAGAAATTCTGTTAAAATTGCAGGATTAAAAATAATGTAATTCGCGCAATGAATTTTATTATTTATAAAAATAATTTAATTATTGGGAAGAAATTCAATTAATACCTTTGTAAATAATTGAATTTTTTTTGGAGAATAGTATTAAAAAATTTTTAATAATTGAATTCTCTGGAGAAATTTATAATTAAAATTACATTGGAAAAAAATTTCAATTTCTGAAAAAATTGAATCGAAAACTTTTGTAAATAATTAAATTTTTTTCTTAGTATTTTATTAATATTTTTTAAAATAATTGAAATCTTTTGAGAAATTTATTTAAAAATATACTGAAAATAATTGAATTCTTGAAAAAATTTTATTGAAATTCTTTAATACAAATTCTTTCAAAGAATCGAATTAGAATTCTATTGAAAATAATTGAAAATTACTATGTAACCAATATTTTATAAATATTTTTGATAAATAATTGCTTTCTTTTAAATAATTTTTATGAAAATTTTTTAGAATAATTAATTTTTTTCAAAGAATATTATTAAGTTTTAAAAATAATTGAAAATAATTGAATTCTAATAAAGAATTTCATTAAAATTTGTTAATATTATTGAATTTCTTCGAAGAAATTTTCTATTTTTAAAAATAATTAGATTCTTGCCAAGAACTTAATTAAAATTTTTGTAAATAATTAAATTTTTTTCTTGTATTTTATAAATATTTTTTAAAATAATTGAAATCTTTTGAGAAATTTATTTAAAAATGTACTGAAAATAATTGAATTCTTGAAAAAATTTTATTGAAATTCTTTAATACAAATTCTTTCAAAGAATCGAATTAGAATTCTATTGAAAATTATTGAAATACTATGTAACCAATTTTATAAATATTTTTTAAAAATAATTGCTTTCTTTTAAACAATTTTTATGAAAATTTTTTAGAATAATTAATTTTTTTCGAAGAATATTATTAAGTTTTAAAAATAATTGAATTCTAATGAAGAATTTTATCAAAATTTTTTAATATTATTGAATATTTCTCCGAAGAAATTTTCTATTTTTAAAAATAATTAGATTCTTGCCAAGAATTTTATGAAAATTTTTGTAAATAATTAAATTTTTTTCAAAAATTTTATTAATAATTTTAAATAATTGAAAACTTTTGAGAAATTTAATTAAAATTTTATTGAAAATAATTGAATTTCTGCGAAGAATTTTATTATTTGTGAAAATAATTGTACTTTTTCCAGAAATTTTGTTAAAATTGTAGGACTGCAAATATTTTAATTACAAGGAACTATTTTATTATTTTTAAAAATAAATAAATTCCTGCAAAGAAAAAATTTAATTGAAATTTTTGTAAATAATTAAATTTCTTCCAAGAATTTTATTAATATTTTTTAAAATAATTTAAATGTTTCGAGAAATTCAATTCAAATTCTATTGAAAATAATTTAATTTTTGCGAAGAATTTTATTATTTATAAAAATAATTGTACTTTTTACAGAAATTTTATTAAAATTGTAAGACTGCAAATATTTTAATTACAGGGAACAATTTTATTATTTTGAAAAATAATTGAATTCTTCCGAAGAAATTTAATTGAAATTTTTTATAAATAATTAAATTTTTTTTCCAAGAATGTTATTAAAATTGTTTTTAATAATTAAATTCTTTGGAGAATGTCAATTAAAATTACATTTAAAAAATAAATGAATTTTTTCGAAGAATTTCATTAAAATTGTATTTAGAATAATAATCATTTAATAAATTGAATATTTAATTGAATATTTTAATATTTAAAAATTTTGAATCTGAAATTATTCCAAAATTAAAGTTGATATTTGAAAATAAAAAAATTTTGCAATTTGCATAATAAGATTACCGCGTTTTGCGCGCAAGTTTTATAATTCTTTTTAAACAGTTGAAGCAAAAATAACATTTTTTTTTCTTTTTCTAAATTAGCAGTGCAGGAATTTATATGGAAAAAATGAAGGTTACAGTATTAGATGATCTAAGATCAAGATCTACATGACGTGGGAGAAGCAATAAAAAAAGTTGATCCTTTCGAGGCAAAAGAGAAGGAAACAAGATAAATATGGACCACTACTGTGGCGTGTACATGAAAAAAAGGTTAAAAAGGAGAAAAGACGGAGGAACCCATCTTGAATATTTATATCGAAGCCCGAGACTGCTGAGCTCATCTTTCTGAGTTTACAAATATATAACCTACATTACAAGAAATACTTTGTACTTTGTCATGAGAATCTTCCATATATTCTCAGATCACAAGGTCAACTATAATTTTAGCAACCAAGTGTAAAATATCTAATAAAAAATTATTACTATGTTTATAAGAAAATTTTTTTTCCTTACCAATTTTTTCATTCTCAACTCAAATCAATTCTCAACTCCATGAGGCAATAAAATTCGATCTCTTTGGCAACATTTTGAAAGTTTTTTTTTTTTTTTGTAGATTTTTGCATTCGAAACAAATTCTCAACTCAATGATGCATTAAAACTGCTCATAACTTTTTGAAGTGTAGATTTTTCCAGTCGAAACAAAAGGTAAATTAATTCTCTTCTCCTTGAAGCAATAAAATTCTCTTGGTAACTTTTTGAAAAATTTTTTTGTAGATTTTTCCATTCGAAACAAATTCTCAACTCCATGATGCAATAAAACTGTTGATAAATTTTTGAAATGTAGATTTTTCCATTTGAATCAAAAAATAATTCAATCCTCAAATCCATGAGGCAATAAAACTCATGTAAATGAGTAAATTGAAAATGGTAAATTTTTGAAATGCAGACTTTTCCATTCGAAACACAAAGGTAAATCAAATTCTCAACTCCATGACGCAATAAAAAGCTCTTTGGTAACTTTTTGAAATGTAGACAAATTTTCTTCTGTCACAACAAACACATCTTTATTCCTCACAATCTGAAATCAAAGCAGAATGAGATTTATTAGAAAACGAAATAGAAATTACATGGTAAAATTTATACTATTCTAACATTCAACTTTCAGAATATATATATATTACTCAAAAGTTAAGGTTTACAAAAAAAAAAAAATATTTTCGCACTTTTGGAATTTTGTAATAAACTGTCAATCATTTTTCGCAGAAATATTCTCTATGGTATGCGCGCAAAACTTTGATCGCCATAGAGAATTATTTTGGCCGTAAGCTTGGAGTTATTTATTGGCGATTTGATATTACATACATTGGCATTTTGCCAAAATCACCAAGGGAAAATTCATACACATAATAAATGATGAACTGGTCATTTAAGACTAGACTGATATTTTCAAACAGTTTCACCGTTTAACAGAATTTCAACAAATTGCAACAAAATACAATAATCATGGTTGTCACGCTTTCTGCTCATTTCAAATTCCCTGACTTTTCCAGGTTTTCCAGATTAAAAAACGGAATTTTTCCAGGTTCTTAAAAGTACATTTATATTTTACAAAATTTTTAATTCAATTTTTTTTTTTCTTTTTGAAATTCAACAACTTATAAAAAAATTGTTATAAAACCTTAAGAAATCGATCACAATCGATTTCTTTATGTTTTATAATAATTAAAAATTACTTTCATCATTTCAATTCAATTGTTGTTTGCCAGAATTTTAAACTAAAATTCCTCTTTAAATTAATTATTCATTCATTTTTAATAATTTTTGAAACATTTCTTTCAACATTTTCAAATCCTTTTGTATACAATTCAATTTTACAAAATTTCTCCGATAATTCGGAAATTCTTCAATTGTATATTAGAAAATAAAAACTTCAAATAACTTATAAAAAATTCAATTGAACTTTTACAAAAAAATTGAAGCTACACAATTTTAAGTTAAAAGTATATGAAAAATTCAAACATTCAAAGATTATAATTTGAAATCTTTTCAAAACTCAATTATCTAAAGTTTTAACCGAAATTCAAAAAAAAAAAAAAATTCAATTTTTTTTTTTTTTTTTCGAAATTCAATTTGAATCAATTATTATTAGAAAATTCTACGAGAATTCAATTATTTAAATACAAAAATATAATTTATTGAAGAATTGAATATTTTTTAAAATTGAACTCTCATTTAAAGAATTTTATCAACAAATTTTTAAATAGGTAATTTAATTACCTATTTAAAAATTAAATTTAATTTAATTTCTTTTGAAGAATTTCAATAAAATTTTTAAGAATAATTTCATTTTTCGAGAAATTAGATTGTATTAAAACTAATTGAATCTCTGTAAAAAAAATTTGATTGAATTGAGAAAAGTTATTGAAAATAATTGAAATTTTGACAATAAATTTTTTAAACTTTTCATTATAATTGAATTTCTGGGAAGAATTTTGTTACTTTTGAAAATAATTAAATTCTTGAGACGAATTTTTTAATAATATTTCTTTTTAAATGTCTAATAATTATTTTTAATACAAAAATAAATAATTTATTAAATATAATTGAATGTTTCTCAAAATTGAATTCTCATAAAGAATTTTATGAACAAATTTTTTAAATAATTGAATTCTTTTGACAAATTTTAATAAAATTTTAAGAATAATTACATTTTTCGAGAAATTTGATTAAAATTGTATCAAAAATAATTGAAATTCTGCAATGAGTTTTATTATTTATGAAAATAATAATTGAATCCCAGGTAAAAAATTTTATTACACATTTATAAAAATGTTATTAAAATAGTAGATATTGAAAATCATTGAATAGAGAATATTCTTGAAAAAAAAATTGAATTTTTTAAAAAGAATTTCATTGAAATTTTTGAAAATAATTGAAAATTTTGGAGAAAAATTTTAGTATTTATAAAGATAATTGAAATTTTGACGATAATTTTTTAAAAATTTTGACCATAATTGAATTTCTGTAAAAAAGTTTATTATACTTTTGAAAATAATTGAATTCTTTGTTATGAATTTTTTAATAATATTTCTTTTTAAATAATTGAATTCTTTTGTGAAATTTTATTGAAACAGTAGATATTGAAAATAATTGAATTTTGATAAATTATAGAAATTAATGAAATTTCTATACAAAGAATTTCATTAAAATTATTTTGAAAAAAAATTGAAGTGTTAAAAAAAATTCCATTAATATTTTTGAAAATAATTTAATTTTTTCAAGAAATTTAATAAAAAATGAATTGACAATAATAATTAAATTCTAATAAATAAATTATAGGAAGGCTTTTGAAAATAATTGAGTTTCTTTGATGAATTTTAATAAAATTTTTAAGAATAATTGAGGCCTTGGATCCAATAACTCGCCCGACGCTCGGAGGAACGCGCAACTGCCAGTCAGTGAGCAGTGAGCGCCTCTGGGCCACTCACTGCTACCCGACTGGTATTAGAGCGTGCCTTCGAGCGTCGGGCGAGTTATTGGATCCAAGGCCTCAATTACATTCTTCGAGAAATTTGATTAAAATTGTATTAAAAATAATTGAAATTCTGCGATGAGTTTTATTATTTATGAAAATAATTGTAAATCTATAAAGTTTTTTATTATTTATAAAAATAATTGAATTATTGCGAAAAAAAATTGTAAAGGCAACTCTTTTAAAATTGAATCAAGAAATTTGAATTAAGAAAATTGAATTAAAGAAAAATTAGATTTCAAGAATAAGCACAATAACTTTAGAAAACAATAACTTTCCAGGATTCCAATCAAAATTCCCTGACTTTTCCAGGTTTTTTCAAGGTTTATAAAATTCCCTGACATTTCCAGGTTTTCCAGGTTTGAAATAAAAATTCATTTCAGAAAAAGTTTGAAAAAAATTGAATATATAAGTTAAAATTTTTAATTTTTATCTAGATAAATACTATGATAGTATTTTTCCTGAGTATAGAAATTGGAAACTGTGCGCATGGGGAACATTGAAGATAATCGGGGAATTCCGGAAACGTGAGGAAGAGATAGGATTATGTTATTGTACCTGCCTACTTTTGCCACCAGGTAAATAATTCTTTATGAAATGGACGAATTGTCAAATTGCCACCAGCAAGGTAATAATTAATACCTGCCGAAATAAGCAGGTCTGTTTACCTAAACACCGCATTCGTCTTTCTCTTTTCTCCCCTTTTCATCAATTTTTCCAAAAAATTTATCGAAAATAAAATTTAAAATTGCATTTCCTCCCAAGAATTTCCTCAAAATTTCCAAAAAATGTATCGAAAATAAAATTTAAAATTGCATTTCCTGCCAAGAATTTTCTCAAATCTAACGATGAAACGAATTTGTTCGGCTTTGGGTTAAAGAGCCAAAAAAAAAGGTGTCGGACAAAATAATGTTGAAGGACATCTGTGACTTTTACTGAACTATTAGGATTTTGAAGAAAACTTTCACCTCTTCTTGCCGTCATTAGAAACATGTGGTAGTGCATTTTCCCAAAGAACACATGTTCGTCGAATTTCCTAGTACCATACTCATAAATGCAAATTTTCCAACCGGCAAATAAATTCTACCGTTTTTTTTCTCTTTTTGACATTGTTAAAGTATTTTAGCTCGAATTGAGCAAAATGCGCACTGAAACAAATTGAACAGATTTGCGAATTTTTTTTTCAATTCTTCTTTTCGGAAATAAAACAGGATGTATCGGATAAGAAGTTGAAAATTTATTTTAATCATTTACCGCATTGTAAATATTGCCAAGTTGGGAATCGTATTGAGCACTTATTTTGTTTTTCCGGACCACATGTTCAACACATGTTATAATCGTTTGAGACAAACTTTGTGCAAACTGTCGACGTTTAATCGTAAAATCGGCACATAAACAACCGATATAGAACTTGTGTATTACTTATCCAGTTGGAAACACACGTCACGATTGTCATCAAGGTAGTAAATTTTATATTTCTTAACCATTTCGAAAAATCATCAAAGGTGGTCTCAGCAATTAATTCTGTGCTGATGTTTGGTATAGTGAACGTATTTTTTTTCAATATCTTTTCGTTTGGATTGATTGTTTTAATTTATACAAATATTCAAATGAAAATTTGTTGCCATAAAAAGTTTATTTTGCGTATTTCCCTGATTTTCGGACGGGAAATTCATTCCTGATTCCTATAACAAAAAAAAATCAAGGTATAAGTTCAATTAATAAAATTAATTAATAAAAAATTTTATTTTAACTCCTGTGGAAATTAAATTATTTTAGATGAAATTTAAACCTTTTAATGATGATTTTATAAAAGCAGGCATATTAATAAATTCGGTAAACGCGCCAAATCGCCCATGGATAATTCTTTAAAAATAGATTTTTTTTAAATTTCTAATAAAATTCCTTAACAAATTTAATTATTTTCAATTCAATTTCACACAAAATTCAATTGATTAAAATTATTATTAAAAATTATTTAATAAAGTATTTTTATAGAAATTCAAGTAACTTTAGAAAATTGAATTAAAATTTCTCTGAAACTAATTTTTTTCAAAATGTTAAAATTAATTTATTTCAATTTTAGACGAAATTTTGAGTCTTTTAATGCTATATGCTTTTAATGCTAACAAGAAAATGAAATATAGATTCAATTGTGATTCTTCTTAAAAATTCAATTATTTACCAATTTTTATAATAAAATTCTTTGAAAAATCAATTTTTTTTTAAATTCTAATAAAATTCGATTTTTTGATAATTTTTTTTTTAAACTTTAAATTTTTAAGTTAATGAAATTTGAATTTACTGCTTTGAAGATTAAAAAATACCAAAAATTAATTAAATCAAATTGTTTTCAAATAAAAATATTTATAAAGGATCTCGGACCTTAAAGACTATTTAACGAATTATTGATTATAATTCTGAATCTAAAATAATTGAATTCTTTTAAAGAAAGATATATCCAAATTTTTTAACTTGGTAAGAATTTTATCAAAATTGTATTAAAAATAAATTAAATTCTTATTAAAGAATTTTAACAATATTTTTCAAAATAATTGATCTTCTGCGAAGAATTTTATTAAAAGTCTTTAAAATAATTAAATTCCTGCGAAGAATATGATTATAATTATAAAAATAATTCAATTCTCATAAATAATTTTATCAAAAATTTTCAAAGTAATTTAATTTCTACGAAGGATTTTCTTAAAATTCTTGAAAATAAATAAATTCTTGCAAAGAATTTAATTATTTATGAAAATAATTGAAATCTTGCTAAAAATTTAATTAAAATTTTCGAAAATAATTAAATTTTTTCAGATTTAATTAAATTTTATTGAAAATATTTCAATTCTCATAAAGAATTTAATCAAATTTTTTCAATATAATTTAATTCTTGTAAAATATTTTATTAAATATTAAAAAATAATTAAATTCTGCTTTTGATAAATTTGATTGAAATTGTGTTAAAAATAATTGAATTCCTTTGCGAAAAATTTTATTACATTTTTTGAAAACAACAAATTAGTAATTAATAATTAAATTTTTTTAAATTTTGAATATGAAAATTATTACCTTTTGAAATGCAATTAATTGCAACTACGTTCAAATAAAATCTTTTTTAATTTATATTAACTCGAAGAAAATTATTTCTAAAATTTAATTATTATTTAGTAAAATAAAAAAAGAGGTATTCTTTTAAAATTAAAAGAAAATTATTTCTAAAATTTAATTATTATTTAGTAAAATAAAAAAAGAGGTATTCTTTTAAAATTTATCGCGAATCAAAAGTTCTTATGGTCGACGAAAATTCAAACAAAATTCAAGATTTTCAATTTTGTCAAATATATTTTTTGACTCTATAGAACCAAAATTTTTTGTATTAATTCTAGAAATTTATTTTTCCCAGTACTTTCAATAAAATTCCTTGATATTTTCCTGAGCTTTCTGACCAATAATTTCAATTTTTCCTAATTTCCCTGCGACCAAAGGGAATCAAAAAGAAAATTTGTACAAATACATTCCAAAGAAAATTTATACAAATTTTTTGACAATACGAAATAATTTTCGACAAAATGAAGGAGATACTTGATTTAACAAAGGTATACCTTCATTCATTTCTTTTCGATTTTTCTAAATGGCAACAAGTGCCTCAACAATGGCGACCATTATAGCAGGTGCACCGCCTCATCTCATCCTTATACATTTCGCCTCCATTGTATTCCTTCAAAAGTACCTGTTGCTGTCGACAAGCTTTTTCTTCTCAATATAAACATCAATTTTACACTATTTTACTTTACAATGCACGCTAGACCACAATTTTCATTCATTCAAATCAAAACAGCTAATTTTATTTTTGTCCACAAATTTTTGGCCCATTCCGTCCATTTTTTTCTTGGCAAGATTTTTACTAAAATTCTTTAAAATAATTGAATTGTTTTTAAAGAATTTATTTCCATTTTCTTGAAAATAATGAAGTTTTTTTTAATAATTTCCACTGAAAATTTTGACAATAATTGAATTTTATGAAAAATTTATTTTAAGTTTTTAAAATAATCGTTTTCATTATTATTTGTAATTAACCATTTTCCTATTAAATTACATTAAAATTATTCGTAGAAAATTAAATTCTTTTAATCAATTTTATTATAGTTTTTGTAAATAATTATTTTTTTTTAAAGAATTTCATTAAAGTTTTAAAAATAATGTAATTTTTTAAAGCAATTTTAATTGAAAATTTTGAAAATAATTGAAATTTACAAAGAATTTTATTAAAAACTTTTCAGAACAATTGAATTGTTTAGAAAAATTGAATTTGTATTAAAACTTTTGAAAATAATTGAATTTAAATAATATTTTTAAAAATAATTGTCCGAAACATTTTATTATTTATGAAAATAATTAAATTTCTCTGAAGAATTTTTTATTATTTATAAAAATATTTTAATTCTTGCAAAGAATTTTCATATTTCTAAAAATAATTGAATTGTTTCCAAGAATTTTATTAGAATCCTTGCAAATAATTGAATTTGTATTAAAACTCTTGAAAATAATTGTTCGAAACATTTTATTATTTATGAAAATAATTAAATTTTCTCTGAAGAATTTTATTATTTTTGAAAATATTTTAATTCTTGCGAAGAATTTTCTTATTTCTGAAAATATTTTAATTCTTGCGGAGGATTATACAATTCATAAAAAATAATTGAATATTGTTTCCAAGAATTTTATCAGAATTGCTGAAAATAATTGAATTTGTATTAAAACTTTTGAAAATAATTGAATTTAAATAATATTTTTTAAAATAATTGTAGGTATTCTGTCGAGAAATTTTATTAAAATTATATTGAAAATAATTGAATTTGCCCTTAAAAAAATATTATTATTTATGAGGATAATGAAATTGTTGCGAAAAATTTTATTAAAATTTTGAATAATAATAAAGAAGAATTTTTAATATTATGTACTTAGTGAGTGAATTCTTAAAATTTTGAATCTGTATAATCATTCAAAAATTGAAGTTTATTCTTGAAAATATAAAATTTTTTAATTTACAAAATAATAATAAATGGAATATTGTATCATTTGCTAGTTATTAATACTCGATGATAAATATTAAAAAAAAAAAATTTTGTTTCTAGACTATATAAAGATTAGCGAATGATTTACTACTATTTATTTTTCGATGAGGGTTTTAATTTGTTTAAAGGAGTCAAAATTCATGTTTGTGATTGAAGAAGGTAAAATCACGTGAAATAAACAATTATAAATTTCACCAAGTTAGAGGGAAAAATATATATATGTGTTTAAAAAGAAGATTAACGGAGGTGAAATAATATTATGAAAACACGTAATCCACTTAGGTAGCCAAAATTTCGAACAGGGTTTGCTAAACAAATTCAGAAGCGTGAGTAAACTCATTCTTGTTTTCAGTGCAAATTCTCAATTTCCAAAGCCGGAAAGTGACTTTTCGAGATATTTTTCCTTGTAGCGGAAAGTCATTCATTCCTTGCATGTAGATCTATTATTTATACAAGAATATTAATATTCCCCTCGTGCTTTTTATTCCTTATTTTTATCTTATTCCTTCCTTATTTTCTCCCCATATTTTTGAAATATTTTTGAAATCTTTTCTAAACTGATAAAAAAAAAATGTTCTCTTACCCATCGGAAAAATGATTTATTTCGATTTTTTTCGAAACCCTTTTGAATTTTTTTCTCTGCACACAAGTCCTTCACTTGACAAAAATCCTACTATGAGGCGCCAAAAATTCTTATGTTCAGTATTCAGTGGTGAAGGCCTCTCTTTCATCTGGTCCTTATGGATACACGTGCTACCTGTTTATGCCGATGTTTATGGGCTACCTTTGCCGATTTTAGTGTTGTGCTCACTTCTGGTAAACATATGTCGAACGTCTGGTGTTGAATGCAATATAAAGTGGAAAAAATTTGGAGACCACGTGCCCAAAACTAATAAACTCCATAGGCATACCTTTAATGAGATTCAGGTCACGTTAAAATCTATCACGAAAGTCTCTCACGGCAATATTTTACACATGTTCTCCAGATTTTTTTCTATCTCCCCCATCACACCCCTCTCAATATCATCTTTATGATTTTTGCAATATCTTCTTTCAATTATCCCTTGACTTCTCCTGTAATAATAAAAAAAAAACAGTCTATTAACATTCGCTGAAAATTTGTAATTTATAAACAAAAAATCAAGAAGAGTTTGAATTCAACTTGTATATCAATCGCTAAAAATTATCAATTAAAGAAATTAATAAAATGAAATTTGGAAAATTTAAATCGTACCTATATTTGAAATTCAGTATTAATTGTAATTGTAATTACAATTGTAATTTTTTAAACAAAAAACAAAAACATCATATACTAAATTTAAACAATCCAAAAAACATTTACATCTTTTTTAATTTTAATATTTAAAACAATTGGGGTTGTTAATTAAACTAATAAACAAATTATTTAAATTAATAATCGTTATATTCCGATTGTCTCTTCGCAGTTTTAGTTTAGTTGTTCTTGTTTGTTTTTTTCTTTCCAAAATTTTTTGATAATTATTTTTAATTTTTTTAATTTTAAAATTAATGAAATTCTAATGTTTTGAAAATATAAAATGAAAGAAGTGAAATTGTTTTTAAATTTGTAAATTTAATTTAACATTAATAACAATAAGTTCTGTGATACAATTTTTGCAAGAATAGAAATTTTTTGTATTTTCTTGAATATTGCGTTAATTAGGGGAATTTTTTTTTTAATCTTAAAAGATAATATTTTTGTTTAAAAAACTAAGCATTTTTTTGAAAAATTTATCATTAAATTTGAATCTAAAATAGGTAATTCAATTCTTGCACAGAACTTTATTAAAATCATTGAAAACAAATTCTTTCAAACGCAATTGAATTAGAATTCTATTGAAAATAATTGAATTATTATAAACAATGTTTATCAAAATTTTTGGTAATAATATTGAATTCTATAGAAGAATTTTTATTTTATCAAATGTTTTAAAAAATAATTAAATTTTTTATAATATTAAAAGTTTTAAAATAATTCAATTAATTGAATTATTTTTCTTTCGATAATTTCTATTAAAATTATATTGAAAATAATTGAATTCTGCACAAAATTTGTTGAAAATAATTAAATTCTTTTCAGAAATTTTCGTAAAATTTTAATAAAAATCTTTAATTCCCGCAAAAAATTGTATTATTTATAAAAATAATGTAATTTTTGGGCAGAATTATTATATTTATGAAAATAATTGAATTCTTTCGAGAAATTTTATTAAAATTAATATTGAGAATTATTGAATTCCTTGCGAAAAATTTTATTATTATCATGAAAATAATTGAATTCTTTCAAGAATTTATATTAAAATTATATTGCAAATAATTGAATTCTGCACAAAATTTTATTGAAAATAATTAAATTTTTTCCAGAAATTTTCTTAAAAATCTTTGAATTCTCGCGAAAAATTCTTACTGTTCATAAAAATAATTTAATTTTTGGAAAGAATTTTTTTATTTATGAAAAGAATTGAATTCTGCAACAAATTTTATTGAAAATAATTGAATTCTTTCCAGAAATTTTCTTAAAATTGTAATAAAAATCTTTAAATTCCCGCGAATAATGTTATTGTTTATAAAAATAATTGAATTTTTGGGCAGAATTTTTATATTTATGAAAATAATTGAATTCTTTCTGAGAAATTTTATTAAAATTCTATTGAAAATTATTGAATTCCTTTTGCGAAAAATTTGATTATTTATCAACATATTTGAATTGTTAAATAAATAAATAAATAATTTAATTTTTTAGAATTTTTGTAAAAAATACATTGGAAATTATTATTGAATTCTGCAAAAAATGTTATTGAAAATAATTTAATTCTGTCTAGAAATTTTTCTTAAATTTTTAATAAAAATCTTTAATTTCCGCAAAAAAATGTTATTGTTTATAAAAATAATTGAATTTTTATATTTATGAAAATAATTGAATTCTTTCTGAGAAATTTTATTAAAATTTTATTAGAAATCTTTGAATTCTCGCGAATAATTGTTATTGTTCATAAAAATAATTTAATTTTTGAACAAAATTTTTTTATTTATGAAAATAATTGAATCCTGCACCAAATTTTATTGATAATAATTAAATTCATTCCAGAAATTTTCTAAAATTTTTAATAAAAATCTTTAATTTCCGTAAAAAAAAATAATTAAAAAAATATAAAATAAATTTATGAATTTGGAGAATCTGCAATATTTAACCAGAAGAAAAAGAAATTAAATAAATACATAATTAAAAACAAAATATTACAAAAGAAAAATTGATGAATTTGAATAATATATTTTTACCATGGGAAAAGATTTGAGACCAGGAGTTATTTAAATTTTCGCACAAATTCACGAATACAATAGACAAGTCATTATTGCTTTTGCTGGTACCATTAAAAATTGGGGAAGTACGTCTCCTAAATTTTTCCTAAACTGGTAATATAAATGTGGTTGGATTAGAAGACCGGTCCAATAAAAACCTGGTTCTCTCTTGCAAAAATTTCCCAGGTCTCTCTGCTCACTTAGCAGAGAGAGGTGTGAAAAATATTTTACAGGTATAAATATATTGCCACCAGCAAAAGTACAAAATATTCTCAAACTATTTTAGGTTTTCCCCAAAAATTTGTCATTATATCTTTTGAAAAATTTTTGAATATTACCAGTTCTATTATAATAAGGGATTAGGGAGTGATAAACCTTATTTTTATTTTCTTCACTTATATAGTTAAATATATTAATATTATAAATAAATAATCTTGTGGATTTTTTTATTACCCTCGACATTTTTTTTCCTTTTTTCTCTTTCTCTTTTTTTCTTTTTCTACCAGAGAATTCATTTTATGCGAAGAGTAAAAAAATTTTTGCTTACCATATATAGAAAAAAAGTGTTCCTTTTTTCTTTCTTTTGGATTTTAAAAGAATAGTTTTCCGAGTTACTTCTTTTATTTTCAACTTCCGCTGTCACTGATATTGTTTATTGTTCCAAGAAATCGCCCTGCGGGACCAACGCATCGTCTCTGTAAATACAAAAGGGCGATGATATAGTTGAGCAAAAAAACTCTCTGGGTTTATTTAAAATTCAGTGACGTGTCTTTAAACTCATCGGAAATGTATAAGGAAGAAAAAAAAGTAAGAAAAAAAAAGTGTTTCATATTCAGAGAAAAATAACATTTTGACTAAAAGTTCTGAAACTTTGATTCGACTGAGAATGGACCACCCGTACTTTTGATTATTATTATTTTTTAATTACTAATATTTTTATTATGAATTAATTACCTAAATTATTAATTTAATATAATTAAAAAATTTAATTTAAAGAACGAATTAAATTATTAATTAAATTAATTAACTACTCTTCAAGTCTTATCAACTTGAATATTTTCTGTTCATATTTAATTCTATATTACAAGAGCTATTTTGTTTACTTATTTCTTTATTATTATATTTATTTGCACGTGTGGTTTGGAATTTCTACGAGTCTTATTGGATTGACGTAAATTTATATAGAAATTGGCTTAATTTATTTGGAAGTGAGACAGCATTTAGCTTAATCTTTCGGTGATACACTCTTCGACTATAAGGCAATGTAGAAATTTCTTAATGGATATAATGAGAATGAGACATGTGTTCACCAGACGTCTTTTCGTAAGGTGCACGAGATGGGAGTGAATTATGTTTTATTACAATACCAACTGATGTGTCGCATCTCTAGAATAATTTTTACCATACACTGAATAAATCTAATTGCAATTTTTATAAGCAATTTCAAATCTACATTTTTTTTTTTCATAAAAATAAATTTAAATTATTTAATACACAAAAACAAAATAGAAAAATTAACGAAAAATTGAAATATGTTTCATAAAAATATTTTTATTTCAAAGACACTAATATTTTCGAAAAAGTTCTTTGACAATTTTCAAATCCATTTGTTTACAATATTCAAATTTACGAAATTTCAATTAATTGTAAATTCTTCAATTAAATATAATATTAGACAATAAAAATTTAAAATAATATGAAAAAATTCAATTAAACATCTTCAAAAATATTGCATTTAATAGTCAATTATTATCTAAAATTTTAACTAAAATTCATTTTCAAATAAATTTTTATTAGAAAATTCTACCAGAATTCAATTATTTAAATATAAAAATAAATGCTTTATTGAATAATAGAATATTTCTTAAAATTGAATTTTCATAAAGAATTTTATCAATAAATTTTTAAATAATATTGAATTCTTCGGACGAATTTTAATAAAATTTTTAAGTATAATTACATTTTTCGACAAATTTGATTAAAATTGTATTAAAAATAATTGCCATTATGCGATGAGTTTTATTATTTGTAAAAATAATTAAATCCCTAAGAAGAATTGTATTATTTTTTAACAATATTTAATTTTTGCTAAGAATATTATTACTCTAGCAAATTAATTGAATTTTTGAAATAATTTGTAACTTTTCCAAAATTAAATTATTTTTTCGTGTTTTTAACTAAAATTCTTCTTTTAATGCAATATTTTTAATAATTTTTTAAAAAGTTCTTTGATAATTTTCAAAATCATTTATTACAAGAATTAAATTATACAAAATTTCAATTATTCGTAAATTCTTCAATTAAATATATATTAGAAAATAGAAACTTTAAATAATTTCAAAAAAAAAAAAAAAAATTAGCAATTCAACTTTCTCAAAAAAATTAATTCTACATATTAATTGTTATAGTTAAAAATATGAACAATTCATATTTTTAAAGACTTTAATTTGTAACCTTTTCAAAATTCAAATACTTCTAGAAATTCACTCTCTAATGCTCTTAATATTCAATTTATTATTATCTAAAATATTAACTAAAATTCATTTTTGTATCAATTTTTATTAGAAAATTCTACGAGAATTCAATTATTTAAATATAAAAATAAATACTTTATATTGAATAATAGAATATTTCTTAAAATTGAATTCTCATAAAGAATTTTATCAATAAACTTTTAAATAATTGAATTCTTTCGACAAATTCTAATAAAATTTTTAAGAATAATTAAATTTTTCAACAAATTATAGATTAAAATTGTATTAAAAATAATTGCCATTATGCGATGAGTTTTATTATTTGTAAAAATAATTAAATTCCTAAGAATAAATTTATTATTCTTGAACAATATTTAATTTTTGCGAAGAATATTAATTACTCTTGCAAATTAATTGAATTTCTGCAATAATTTGTAACTTTTCCAAAATTAAATTATTTTTTCGTGTTTTCAACTAAAAATTCTTCTTTAAATCGATTATTTTTAATAATTTTCGAAAAAGTCATTTAACAAGTTTCAAATCCATTTGTTTACAATATTCAATTTTACAAAAATTTCGCAATTATTCGTAAATTTTTCAATTAAACAAATATTAGAAAATAAAAACTTCAAATTATATTTTCAAAATATGCAATTAAACTTTTTCAAAAAACGCTTTATTGCTTTCAATATTCAATTATCTAAAATATTAACTGAAATAAATTTTTAAATCAATTTTTATTAGTAAATTCTACGAGAATTGAATTATTTAAATATAAAAATAAATACTTTATTAAATAATAGAATATTTCTTAAAATTGAATTCTCATAAAGAATTTTATATCAATAAATTTTAAAATATTTGAATTCTTTTGACGAATTTTAATGAAATTTTTAAGAATAATTACATTTTTTGAGGAATATGATAAAAATTATATTAAAAATAAAATTTGAAATTCAGCAACGAGTTTTATTATTTATAAAAATAATTAAATTCCTAAATAGAATTTAATTATTTACGAAAATAATTAAATCCCTGTAAAAATTTTATTATTTATGAAAATAATTGATAAAAAGAAGAAAATTATCAAAAATTTGTAAATAATTGAATTCATTTGAAATTTTTATTATTTTATGAAAATAATTAAAGGTTTGCGTAGAATTATATATTTAATTTTTTTTTTAATAATTAAATTCTTTTGGAAAATTTTATTAAAATAGTAGATATAAAAAATTATTGATTTGAGAAAAATTTTTGAAAACAATTAAAATTTTGTCAAGAGTTTTATTAAAACTTTTGAAAATATTCGAATTTTGGAGAAGAATTTTTTTATGTATAACGATAATTGAAAATTTTACGAGAATTTTTAGAAATTTTTGAACATGATTGAATTTTTGTGAAGAATTTCATTACTTTTGAAAATAATTGAATTTTGCAATCATTTGTAATTTCTCTAAAATTCTCCAAATTATATCGCACAATTTACAAACTTTTCGTCTTTTCTCAATCAAATTACGGACCTTTTTTCAAAAAAACTACGTCTTTTACGGACTTGAAGCAAATTTACGGACCTAGTTCGAGCCCTGTTAATTAAATCGGTAATAATTTAAATATTTTGTTAATAATTAATTTTAACATTCGAGAAAAAAAACGGTGAAAATAAAAAATAATAAATAAATAATAAAATAAATAATTATAATAAATAATTAAATAAATTTAATGAAAACAAAAAAAAAAAGATATTTTTCCAGCGGAAATTTTTTTTCTAATTTTGTAAAAAAAAATGGGAAGAATTTGAAAAATAAAATAACTCCGTAATGTCGGAGCGCAAAAATGGACAATAGAAATGTACACACAGGATGCTGGCGTGGTTTAAACTACCCAATAAAAAGGAGCAGGCTCTCCTGCTGAGCTATATAATGTATATAAGGGGGAAGCTATCGAAAAATTTTCAACTCTCAACACATCATTGAAGGGGCGTCGTTTCTTTTTCTCCCCTTAAACAACAGTTGGTTCACCCAAAGCAACATAAAAAACGACCCAGGAGAGAAAAAAAGAACATCCCTTACCCCCTGGATTTAATTAGAAAAACTTTTTGGTTCTCTTCACTAATAAATTTTCAGCATGTGTTAAATTCCTCTTCTCATTTCGATAAATTTTTCTTTTTAAATTTATTGATGAAAACTAATACCAATAATAAATCTATGACAACTTGTACCTCTACTTAACTGTATATGAATATTTTTTGGAACAAAATTATTTTTTTCGAGGTATTATATTTATCACTTATTATTATTATTATTATTATTCATTACTATTATTATTTATTACTTATAATTACTACTTTATAAACAAAAAATATTGTCTCTGTGATCGAAAATGTTTTATAAAAAATCACTTTAAAAGAATTTTTACTTTGATTTAATGAAATTTAAGGAAAAATTTTAAAAAATTAAATGAAAATATATAATTTTTTTGTTTCAAAATCTTTGGATTTATAACTGAATTACTTTTTGGAGCCGCACTTTTCTTACTGAAACATTTTGTCATTCAATTATTTGTTAATAAAATTTACATTTTTATATTTATGTAACGGAATTTATAATTATTTTAAAGAAAAGTTCAAAAATGGAAAAATCATTCTTAGAATTTTCAAACTAATAGAAGGCACGCGTAACTTTTGACCTCAGGAAACGTATCTTTGAAATTTCTTTCTTTCACTCTTGTCGTCGAAAGATTCATTGCTTTTTTCTTTTAAAAAAGAAGATTCAATGAATCTAAAAAAAGCTTTTTAAAATTGTATATGGTAAGTAGCTAAAGATTTTTTGTCTCTAATTTTCCTTCAAAATTCTTGTAAAACGGAAAAAATTTTTCAATAATTTTACAATTGTTATGAATATAAATTCATTTAAAAAAAAACAATTAATTTATAAACATTAACACGTCGAAATAAAAATCGTTAATAACGTGTACGACAGCTAATAAATAATAATTTAAATAATATCTCAAAGAAATAATTCTGTTTCAAAAAATAAAATAATTGATTTTATAAGAAAATTATTAGATAGTAATTATAATAATAATAATAATTTCTATTAATATTATTTTTGGTCACTATAGTTTTCCTTCAAAATTCTTGTAAATTTTTCAATAATTTTACAATAATTATGAACTTATGTTAATCACATCAGAATTAATTTGTAAATATTATAATTATTCTGATAAAATAATTTATTCTATAAGTAAAATTATTAATTAATAATAATAAAAATTATATTTTTAATTAATGCTGTGTTAATTTAGCAAATACAAATATTAATTTAAAATCAATACCTCAGCAAAAAGAACGAAGAATTTTTTTTTTAATTCTGAAGTGAGAAAGCCATTTTTACGGATGCTTTTGAAGATAAAATATCGTTCACGCGTAGAAAATTCTGTCTCTCTATTGGTGCGATGCTGAGACAGGTAGAAGAACCCCGCCCATATATTTGAAAACCTATAATGGAAAAAGTATAGAAATGGATATTTTTTTTCTTCAAATAACAATAAAAAATTAAATCTAGAAAATTAATCTAAAAAATTAAATCTACAGAATTATGAATTAAAGTTCAATGTGAAAATTACGTACATACAAAACTTAGAAGAACAAAATGAAAAGAAAAAAGAATGTCAATCTTCTAGAATATATTGCTATTAAAGGATGAAGCCGCAGCATCCATAAGGCTTTGTATGTCGTTTTTAACGACAGATTCACACCGTACTTCCGGTTTCCAGTGACGCGTTTCAAAGTAATTTTTAAGAATATCTTCCTTTTGACACTTGCCGTAAATCACTCCTCTCCCTATCATTGAATTTTTGTCTCTATTAATCTCTCACTCTCAACTTTTTCGAGTCCATTATCTTTTGGTGTGATAGACAAATTTTTTTTTAAAACTATAGTAAAAAATATAATAATCCCAACAATATTGATTCTTTTGTTACTTTCAGACAAAAAAATAACCAACAAACAGAATGTCATACTAAAATTTATTTTACGAATAATAAAAATTTTAAATTACGAATAAATATTTAAACAGAAAATTAAGAAATTTAATATTAATTAAATATTTAATAAGATAACAAATTTTTACTGAAAAATTAAGTAAGAAGCAATTACTATATTTTTCAGTAATAAAAAAGTGAAGGAGAAAATTTCTGTTTTCAAGAATTTCAAATGATTGTTTCAAATATTGTTGACTATCAATGTAAGAAGTGTAAAAATAGTAAAAATTGTAATGTAATGGACTTTAATTAACGAGTAAGATTAATTTTCCCAGCGCATAAGAATAAATTTCAGGAAAATTGAAACCACGTCTGTCAAGAGTTGGTGGAGATTAATGGTTGACTGACGGAAAATCGGCGTCTCGCCTTTTGCATTTTATTAATGATTTCCACGCCTATTTTCAAAGTTCAGCTTCTGAAAATTATTCAGTTATTATTAAAGTACAAAAAATGTTTCCAAAAAGTATCATTTGTTTTAATATTTTTGTCCGTTAGTTAAAAAAACATAATTCAAATTTTTTCTTATCATTATTCATTTTCCTAAAGTTTCGAACATTCAAAAGAACTTATTATTATTATTATCAAAATTTTTAAAATTCACTTATTAAGTACAATTCAATTATTATTTTTACATTTAAATAATAACATTCTTCGGACCAATTGAATTATTTTTATAAATAGTAAAATTTTTTGCAAAAATTCAATTATTTTTAACAAAATTTTAATAAAATTTCAGAAAAAATTCAATTATTTTCTGAAATTTTAATTAATCCTTCTAAACAATTCAATTAAATTTTTTTAAATAATTGAATTGAACTAAAATCTTTGCATTAGTTCAATTATTTTCAATAAAGTTTTGCGAAAGAATTAAATTTTTTTCTTAATTCGTCATCAAATTTCAGAAAAGAATTCAATTATTTTCTAAAATTTTAATAAATCCTTTGAAACAATTCAATTATTTTTATAAATTTATTGTAAAATCTTTGCACAAATTCAATTATTTTCAAAACAATTTTAAAATACACAATTTTAATTAAATTCCTCTGAAGAATTCAATTTTTCGAAAATTTTTTAATACATTTTGAATAAATTCAATTATTTTCTAAAATGTAATAAATCCTTCGAAACAATTCAATTATTTTTATAAATTGTAAAATTCTTCGCCAGAATTCAATTAATTTTATAAATATAGTAAAATTCTTTGCAGGAATTCAATTATTTTTAATCAAATTTAAATAAAATTACACGAAAGAATTTAATTATTTTCAAAAATGTCCATAAAATTCAATTTCAACAATAATTTAAAATTTTCTAAAAAAAATCAATTATTATTCTTTTTAATAAAATTCTTTAAAGAAATTCAATATTATTTTTGAAACAACTTTAATTGAATTTATAGAAAAATTTCATTATTTTCAAATATTTCTATAAAATTTTTCAAAGCAATTTAATTATTTCTTAAAATTTTAATAAATCCTTCGAAACAATTCAATTATCTTTATAAAGTGTAAAATTCTTTGCAACAATTCGATGATTTTCAATACATTAATTTTAAAATTGAAAATATTTGAAACGAAAAATTATAAAAAAATTAAGAAACCAAACAGCAAACAACAACTAAATTCAAATTGCGAACAGTTTACCGGAACATGTACTTTATTATTATTAATAATAATAATTTTCTATGATTTTATTAGCAATTTAATTATTGTATTTTATTATTATTATATATATACTAGACCAATGTTATGCCTAATCCCAAAAAAAGTGACTAACAAGTCGAAAATACAACATTTTACAGCGAAGATAAGATTCCACATGTTCCGCATAAACAGTGAAGGAAAAAAAATGAATGACGGAAAAATATAATAATTATTATCGCTACCCCTTTCTTCCGTTCATCGTAAATCCTCACAAAAATAGAGACGCTGTTTTCTATGGCTTAATTTGCCAAAAACTGATAATTTATCTATTATATGTCCAAACGAAAGAAACAAATTGAGTTCGAAGAACAAAATTATAGAAGAATTTCGACATAATTGAAATTTATTAAAAATTTTAGTTAAATAAAAGTAATATTTGAAACAAATTACCCTTCATTTTTTTTTCCGTTTCCTAATGATACATTTATATTACAGCTGGACGAGCAATGATTGATGACAAAGCTGTAGTCGCGGTGGCGTCGGCGGCATTTTTCTAAAATTCTCTACACTTCGTCCATTTTCTTCGAGAGTTCGAAAGGTCACATACAAGTGGGAGGAGATGTCTCCTCGATTATGTGCATAGAGACGATGGGGTCAGATTTTTTTATCTAAAAAAAGAAATAATATATGGTAATTTACGGCAAGAAAATGAGAGAAATAATTTTCAAAATACAAAATATGTGTTTATAGCACCTAATTAATTATCGCGGAAAGCTTATATTGAGTTGAGAAACAAAACTTTCGTCAAAGATTTCGATTCTGAACGAACGAAAAGAATATCCATAGAAAATTGCGGAATATAATTATTTCTAAAAGAAAAAAAGAGAGAAAAGAATAAAAAGGAGAATAGAATTTAAAATAATAGATGAATTACGATTGTTGATCGAATTAGACAACATTTTATTCGAAAAGGATTGATGACAGCTGCTGTCTGCTAAAAATCCGGTTCACATGATTCCTTTTTTTTAAGTTTGCTCCTCCCCCAGGTCCTCTTTTTTTGCGATCGAATAACTCTACTACATTTATAGAAGAAGAAATTTCTCAACTGAAAAAAGTGTAACAATAGTGATGAGAATGATTATTATTATGCGATAGTTATACAATGTTTGGTAAAATCATCTCAAAATTTGTATAATTTTGAGATAAAATATTTGATTTTCGAAATTATTTTTTTTTCAAACCGTGAATGAGTAGGTAAAAATAGCAGTTTATGAGTGCAAGAAAAATTTGTACAGATACTAATTATGTTTGATGAATTTTGTCAAAAGGGAAGAAAAGTTTTTCCTCTCACTTGCCCTACTTTCTTGTCAATCTGTTCGCCTGAAAATGAAATCTGTCACTATGGTGGCTTGAACTACAAAGTAGACTAGCTGTCATGAGAGTAGCTGTCAGTTTGAATACTCTCCTGCTTGCATGTGAAAAAGGGTGAGAAAGATTGGGAAGAACCTTTGACGTCGCGACATCGTCACGCCATCGTTTCTTCCGTTTCCTTTCTCCAATTCCCTTTCTCAGTATTCGTCGGCCCGAGATCAAAATCAGCATCATCTAATTATTATTATTATTATTATATTCTCGTTTAATTAAATTCCTTTAATGATTTATAAATCCTGACCTCTTTTTTCCCCTGATATTGAAATTTTTTTAAAAATCTCCACAGAGTTCCAGGGAAAATTCTAAAAAAAGAAAAACATATTAATTAAACAAAAAATATCAAATTTACAATAGTCTTCGACATTTTCTCACTTATCAGGGCTCGAATCAGTGAAAGTATTTAAAAATACTGATTTTACGAAGCAAAAATGAAAAATTCACGCTATATTGCTTTTAAAATTCAATTTATTATTATCTAAAATTTTAACTAAAATACATTTTTAAATCAATTTTTATTAGAAAATTCTTCTAGAATTCAATATTATTTAAATACAAAAATAATTAATTTATTAAGTAATTGAATGTTTCTTAAAATTCAATTCTCAAAAAGAATTTTATAAAAAAAATTTTTATAATTACATTTTTCGAGGAATTCAATTAAAATTGTATTAAAAATAATTGAAATCCTGCAATAAGTTTTATTATTTATGAAAATAATTGAATACCTGAACAGAATTTTTTATTTATGAAAATAATTGAATTATTGAGAAGAAATTTATAAAAAATTTGTAAATAATTGAATTCCTGTGAAATTTGTATTATTTTATGAAAATAATTAAATGTAAATATTGAAAATCATTAAATTGAGAAAAATTTTTGAAATTTTGCCAAGAATTTTATTAAATTTTTAAAAATAATTGAATTTTGCAGAAGAATTTAATTATCAGGGTTGTCACGCTTTTTCTCTTTTCAAATTTCCTGAATTTTCCAGGTTTTCCAAGTTTTTAAAACGAAAATTATTTGAAAACATCAATAGCTTCATTTTTAAATAAATATTTAATCATTATTTTTTTTATAGAAATTAAGATATTCAAAAATTTGAAATTCAATAACATATAATAATTAAAACTTGCTACTTTGTTACTGTAACTTCTTCAAAAATTATTTTCATTATTACGATTATTCATTTCTAGAATTTTCAACTAAAATTCTTATCTTCAAGTCAATTTTTTAAAATAATTTTTGAAAAAGTTCTTTTTAAATATTCAAATTCTTTTGTTTACAATTTCATTTTACAAAATTTCGATTATTCTGACATTGTTCAATAAAATATATTAGAAATTAAAACTTGAAATAATTAAAAAAAAATTCCATTCAACATTTGAAAAAATTAAAAAATTACTTCTCCAAAATTCTTAATTAAAAGTATAAAAAGTTCAAATTTTCAAAGATTTTAATTTGAAATTTATTTTTAAATCAATATTTATTAGAAAATTCTACGAAAATTCAATTATTTGACTTCAAAAATAAATATCTTGTTAAATAATTAAATGCTTCTTAAAATTGAATTTTCATAAAGAATTTTATCAACAAATTTTTAAATAATTGAATTCTCTTGATAAATTTTAATAAAATCTTTAAGAATAATTGCATTTTTCGAAAAAGTTTATGAAAATTGTATTAAAAATAATTGAAATTCCGCCAAGAATTTTATTAAAAATTTTGAAAATAATTGAATTTCGGAGAAAAATTTTATTATTTATAAAGATAATTGAAATTTCGACGAGAATTTTTGTTAATTTTTAAACATAATTCGATTTCTGTGAAGAATTTTATTAAAATTATTTTGGAAAAAATTGAATTGTTACGCAAAGAATTTAATTAAAATTTTTTGAAAATAATTTTATTCTTTAAAAAAATTTAATTAAAAATGTATTGAAAATAATACTTAAATTCCAATGAATAAATTATAAGAAAGGTTATTAAAATAGAAAGGTTATTATAGAAAGGTATAGAAAGGTTATAGAAAGGTTATTATATTATAATTCTTTGATGAATTTTAATAACATTTTTAAGAATAATCACTTTTTTCGAAGAATTCCATTAAAATTGTATTAAAAATAATTGCAATTCAGCATTGAGTTTTATTAATTATGAAAATAATTGAATCCCTTTAAAAAATATTAATATTTATGAAAATAACTGAATAATATATGAAAATAATTTGTAAATAATTGAAATCCTGTGAAATTTTTACTATTTATGAAAATAATTCAATGTTTGCGTAGAATTTTATTCAAATTTTTCTTAACTAATTGAATTCTTTTGGGAATTTTTATTAAGGTAGCAGATATTAAAAATCATTGAATTGAGGAAAGTTTTTGAAAATATTTAAAATTTTGCCAAGAATTTTATTAAAATTTTTGAAAATAATTGAATTTCTGAGAAGAATTTCACTACTTTTGAAAATAATTCAATTTCTGCAATCATTTGTAATTGCTTCAAAAATTGAATTTTTTTAATTGTTTTTAATTAAAATTCTTCTATAAATCCATTATTTTTAATAAAATAATTAATAATTAATAATTAATAATAATTAATAATTTTAATCTTAGTTATTAAAATTTTTTTTAAATCTAGGTGTTTTAATATATTTCTAATTAAATTAATTTAAAATTGAAATTTTACAAAATTTAAAATCAAAATCTTTTAAAGTTCATGTACTTAAGAAAATTGTAAACGCAATTCTTTTAAAATTGAATTAATTTTGAAATATTTCAGTGAAATTAGATTTCAAGAGTAAACACAATAACTTTAGAAATCAACAATTTTCCAGGATTTCGAACAAAATTCCCTGACTTTTCCAGGTTTTCCAGTTTGCGTAGCAACCCTGAAATAATTTATTTAGCAAGAAATAATTTATTTCTAAAGACAATTGAAATTTTGCCAAGAATTTAAAAAAATTTTTAAACATAATTGAATTTTTGCGAAGGATTTTATTACTTTTGAAAATATTGGACTTGAAGCAAATTTTTGGACCCTGCACTTATTCATCATCTGAAAAACTTGAATTCTATTAAAAACTAGTAAGTTTAAAATATTGTATAAAAATTATACAAAGAGTTAAAATTAACGCATTTGATCTACTTAAAATATTAGCCGAATAAACAAATGAAACAGGTTTTCAAAAAGTCATTAGAAGAGTTAATATATGTAGTTTGACATTTTGAACTCGAGGAAAATCGGTAGGGCAAAACTGAAAATGGGAGTTGACACTAAAAAGCATCGTAAATCGTAAAATGTTCCGCTTTTCTGTTTCAAGTCGTGGGAAAAAATACATTACATTTCGTTAATGGATGCAAACGATGTTCTACTTCAAAATTCAAAATACAAACATGTCAAGAAAAGGGCGAGTTGACGGTCTTCAAATGCGAACATAAATTAAATCTCCAGATGTTAACCTACAGTGTATAAATAATAATAATAATTACTCAATAATGACAATAGTTCTAATCTAATGATAAAAAATAACAATATTAATAATAATATAACAATAATTATGATACTAATAAAATGATAATAATAATAAACGTAATAGTAAATAAGTTATTATAAAACTAATAATAGTAAAACAAAAATAATTGTAAATACACGATTAATATACAATATAAATAAAATGGCCATGAATTGCCACTTAACAATTAAAATTTCCGGTAGATTTTGCGTGCAATAAATTCAAGTTTATAGGTTAAAAACCAGATATTAGATACAATAGACCGTAATAATATAAACGACTGGTACTTTTGGGGAAAACCGAAATTTAGTTTCAGAAATTGAACAATTTCTGCTGGTGGCAAAAATACCTGAAGACCCTGACAAATCTTGTTGAATAGAATTTTAAAGACGTATTTCCCCATTTCCACTTAGGGAATTATTTTCAATTTTATGATTCACCATTCACAATATATAAAAGGCAACAATCGATATTTTTCTCATACTCCTACAATAATAATATAGAAAAGTAACAAACTCACCATTTTTTTTTCTCTCCTCTATACGCGAAGAAATGAAAGTGTTCACTTAATTTCTTTCATTTTCCAATAACATCTGCATTTTCGATTTATTCTTATCATAATTTTCGATTTTTGATAAATGGTACAATTTTTCAGAATATCCATGACCACTATTGATACTGCGTTATTTCAACGGATGAGAAAATAAATAAATATTGTTGAAGAGAAAAGTTAGGTTAGATGGTGTTCGATTTTTGTTTTGAAGATAAGGACCGCAAATATTTTGTTCCGATATATTTTTATATCAATCTTGATTCGTTTTTTCCTGTAGATTTGTAAATTTAAACTATTGTACGCGTCTATAATGTGTAAAAACCGTAAAAACGAATTTTTTTAACAATTGTTTGGATGTGAGGCAAGTGCAACAAAAGGCAAATCTTACAACAATTAAAGCCTTAAGCCTAATCCACTCCCCCTCTCACCATTTAATTAACGTATTAATTTGAAATTGCACAGTGACGCCATCTGTAAAATTAGTTTAATGTTTTTAACGTTCGAGTACGTGTTGTATTGTTATTTGTTATACTTAACAAAAATTCATTTTTTAATAATAATTATTGCTTTTCACGCATTTTAACACTCGCGGCAATATATTTTAATTGATTTATTTTAGTCCTAAACGGAAAAAGATCGCAAAGATTTGCTTAAAATTGTTAGTAAAACTTGTAAATATGTATGGTTTTTATTCTAGGGCCGGAAAGTTAACAAAAATAAAGGAAAGATTAAAATAATTTTATTTGTTAATTTCTTAATAATTAATTAATTCCATAGTGATTTTAGTAAAGTGAATTTACTGTGCGAACAATATTATAAAAATTGAATAGTGGTGTGGGAAATCAAAATGTGTGATTAATGGTGATAGAAAAATGTCACGGAAATGTTAAATATTTATTACAATCAAAATACGAGGTAATTTATTTTAAACAAAAGAATTAAAAATTTTATTCTAGTAAAAATGGCCTAATTTATTGTCTTTTTATTTATTCTTCTCGTTTATTATTATTTCAGTTGCGATTAAAGTGACATTCACACTAAATGTGCGGTAAAAGTAACAGACAAAACAATAAATGTGAGTAAATAAACAATTTTTATGAATAAAAATTAAATTATAAAATTATTTATTTGCTTATTTAGATAATAAGCAATAATAAGCGACAATTGAAAAAAAATAGGCATTGTAAAATGTACAATTACAATTATGTTTCCAAAACGTTTGCAATTTTAATTGAGCTGGCTATATATTCTCCTTCTTCTTTTTTCGTACAATTAAAATGGAATTCCATAAGGATAGTACTTATGATTTTTTAATCTGTAATAAAAAGCAAATTGCAATAAATTTAAACTGAAATTTACAATCGTAGTTTGAAAATTTGACTAAATTTAAAAAAAAATTCTGAAAAAAATCTAAAATTCAAATACTGACTCATCCATTGTTACAATTCGTTTTCCAGTTTCCAAAGATTCGAGAATTTTCATTTCATCCGCAGTTAATTCAAAATCTAAAATTTCAAAATTCTCCTTGATTCTCGATTTTGTTACTGATTTTGGAATAACAGCAGCACCAAGTTGGAGCTGAAATTGTATAAATTGTTAGGTTTATAAAATCAAGATTGGAATTATTCAAATTTATTTAATATATTCAAATTTTTGAATAAATTTCTTTTTAAATATATATATTTAAATAAAAAAAGTATTTTAAAATTTTCTTACAATAAAACGTAGGGAAATTTGCGCTGGTGTTTTATTATATTTTTTGGCAATTTCAATGACTTTTGGATTAGCTAAAAAATTCGGAATTTCTTTGTCTCCAAAAGTTGCGGTCGAACCGGGTCTTCCCAGAGGACTGTATGACGTTATCGTTATATTATGATTCTTACAGAATTCTATCAATCTCTTCTGATTTATATTTATGTTAAGTTCCACCTTTTATTTTTTTGGAATATTGAAAGTTTTATAGTTTAAGTTAAATTAAATTAAATTAGAATAAATTAAATTACAGGGTTGCCACGCAATCTGGAAAACCTAAAAAAAACCTGTAAATGTCAGGGAATTTTGATCAAAATTCTGAAAAATTATTTTTTTCTAAAGTTATTGTGCTTATTCTTGAAATCTAATTTTTCTTAAATATTTCAAAATTAATTTAATTTTAAAACAGTTGCATTTACAATTTTCGTTAATAGATAAACTTCAAAAGGTTTTAATTTGCAATTTTGTAAAATTTCGATTTTAAATTAATTAATTATATAATAAAAATTTCACAGGAATTCTATTATTTACAAATTCTTTATAAATTTCTTCGCAATAATTCAATTTTTTTTTAAATAATCAAATTATAATCAAATTTTTTTACAGAGATTCAATTATTTTCATAAATAATAAAACTCATCGCAAAATTTCAATTATTTTTAATGCAAATTTTAATAAAATTTCTCAAAAAATTTAATGGTTTTTAAAAATTTTATTAAAATTTATCAAAGAAATTCTTGCAAGAATTAAATTATTTTCAAAAATTTTAGTGAAATTCTTTTTACCAATTAAATTTTTTTTTCAAAATAATTTTAATAAAATTCTTTCTAGAAATTTAATTAATTTCAATAATTATTTATTAAAATTCAATTATTTTTAATATCTACTATTTCAGAATTTTACAAAAGAATTCAATTATTTAAAAAGAAATATTATTAAAATTCGTCTCAAGATTTCAATTATTTACAAAAATAATGAAATTCTTCGCAGAAATTCAATCATGGTCTAAAGTTTAAAAATTATCGTCAAAATTTCAATCATCTTTATATAAATGATAACATTTTTCATAAAAATTAACTTATTTTCAAAAATTTTAATGAAATTCTTGTCAAAATTTCAATTATTTTCAAAAACTTTTCTTAATTCAATCAAATTTTTTTACAGAGATTCAATTATTTTTAATACAATTTTAATCTAATTTCTCGAAAAGTGAAATTAATCTTAAAAATTTTATTAATTCCGTTTCTTAACCTGGAAAACCTGGAAAAGTCAGGGAATTTGAAATGAGCAAAAGCGTGGCAACCCTGAATTAAATTGAATTGAATTAAACTAAATTAATTGGAATTAAATTTTCGAAAATATTACAAAACAGTATACAATTTACTTGATTATTGACTGGTTTTATCGTCGCTGCTCCCAGTAATCTTGTTATTTGTTCAGAATTAAAATTACTGACGCCAATACTTTTTGCGAGTCCCAAACGGGAACATTCCTCGATTCCCTTCCAAGTTTCTAAATAGTCAATATCAGTCGCTAATATTTTTCCATCAGAATCTTTTGGAAATAATTCAGTTCCTTCCTGAAAAATTTTTATTCAAATTAAATTTTTCTAGTTTAGATCGAAATTAAAAAGAAAATTATAGTTTTTTTTGTTACCTTAAAGGAAATTGGAAAATGCATTAAATAAAGATCGACATAATCCAAACCGAGATTTTTTAAAGATTCCCTACAAGATGGAACGACTTGATTTTCACTATGAAATGTATTCCAAAGCTGAAATTATTTTTATGGAACAAAATGTGATTAATTTATATAATTAATAGTATTCACAGAAATTCAATTCTTTTTAAACATTTTAATATAAACTTTTACGCAATAATTCAATATTATTTTCAAAAATAATAAAATTCTTCTCTGTAATTCAATTATTTTTGAGAATTATAATAAAATTCTTCGAAACTATTCCATTATTTTCATAAATAATAAAATTCATAGCAGGATTTGAATTATTTTTTATACAATTTTAATAAAATTTTTTCGAAAGAATTCAATTACAGTAGAGACTCCATTATCCGGACCCCTGTTATCCGGATATTCGATTATCCGGACAAATTTAAAATAAAAATTTTTTTTTTTGTAATATAAAGTTTATAAGGTCTCAAGCCGTTAACTTCTATTTTAAATTTCTCCCCGCCAACAAACACGAAATGTTGCATTTTAAAGTGTTTTAATTATTTTAAGAAAATGTTTATGTAAATATTTTTAAATATTTCTAACTAAATATTTATTAATGTTGACTTTAAAAGTTTTAGTTTGTTTCAGTTTTATTTTAATACATATGCAAATAAATACATAAAATTATGAATAAAAAATTTGTTTAATTCGTACTTTACTCGATTATCCGGATATTTGATTATCCGGACAAGTGCCTGCATCCATTAGTCCGGATAATGGAGTCTCTACTGTATGTTGATAAATAAGAAAATTACTCACGAAAATTCAATTATTTTCAAATATTTTAATAAAATTTTTCGTAATAATTCAATTTTTTTTCATAAATAACAATATTCATCACGATAATTCAATTATTTTTAAAAATAATAAATTTCTTCTTGGAAATTCCATTATTTAAAAAAATTCTAATAAATCGTTCGCAAGAATTCAATTATTTTCATAAATAATATAATGCTTTTTGGGAATTCAATTCTTTTCATGAATAATAAAAATGTTCATCAATTCAATTATTTAAATTAAAATTTGCATAAAATTAATCGAAAGAAATGAATTATTTAAAAATTTTTATTAAATTCTTCGCAAGAATTAAATTATTTTTTATATATATTTTAAATTCTTTCATGAATAATAAAATTCGTAGCCTAGCAGGAATTCAATTTACTAGCAGGATAAGAAAAAAGTAAATATTTTTCATGAAAATTAGGAAAAAGTCAGGAAAATAAAAAATATGGAATGGAATTTTTGTCAATTTTGTGAAGTGAATAAATCGAGTGTTTTTGGTTTTTTTTTTTGACATTAAAAAAATGACAATTGACAATAACCCACAAAAATTAATTTTCAAAACAAACAAATGGATGCAGAGAATATGCTAATGGAAAGGAAACTTACGATTATTATAAAGTAATAATAATAATATATAATATCAGGGTGTCTACTATTTTCGTTTAACAAAATTCCCGGTTATTTCCCGGTTTTTCCCGGATATATCCTAATTTTTTCCCGGTTTGTTTCTTATCAAATGTAAATTTAAATTTGATTTTAAACATAAATAAATCATTAAATTTTCTGAAAATAATGATTTTTTCAAGTTTTTAAAAATAATCTTGTCTCTTTCTAATTATAATTGAAAATTGGATTTTTCAATTTTATTAAAATTACATTGATAATAGTTGAACTTCTGCAAAGAATTTTACTATTTATAAAAATAATTGAATCCTTCCAAAGAATGCTATTATTTATGAAAATAATTTAATTTTTGTGAAGAATTTTATTAAATTTTTTGAAAATAATAAGCAGCAATAATTAATTATTTACTTAATATCTAATAAACATTTAATTTGCTCAAGAAATAAATAAATATCATTTATTTGAACATTCAGAAATTTAAAATGATAAAAATTTAAGAGAAGTTCAATAATTATAATTATTAAATAATAATAGAATAGTATAATTTTTAGAAGCAAAAAATTGATTTAAAACTGTAAGAGGGACTTAAAATTTTAAAAATAAAATTATAATTATGGTCACTAACTTCCCTTGATTATTTTCGAAAAATTTAAATAAAATTCTTTAAAAAAATTCAATTATTTTTCAAAAAAAGTAAAAAAATTTCAATGATTTGTTTAGAAAAATTCAATTATCTTGAAACAATAGAATTGAAAAATTACAACAATTTTATTTTTTAGATTTAAAAAAATTTTGCGAAAGTTCAATTTCATTAAACAATTTTAAGTATGTATATTTTTTTAAATTAACTAATAAAAATTTTAATTATTAATCTTCGCAGTAAGAAACATGAATACATTAGAATTTAACTCTTTATAATATTCAATTATTAATCAATTATTAAATTAAAATACTTTGAAAATTCTATTTGTTAAAAAGTTTCTAATGAATTTCTTTAACAAATTTAATTACATATTTTCAGTCGAATTTCACAATATTTCTATTAACTCCATAATTTTTTAAAAATTTATTTACATAATATATTTGAATTGGTAACTGATTTTTTATCATCAAATTAATTATTTTTAACTAACTTAAATTTAGAGAACAGTATAAATATCTATAAAAATTGAAATAAAAATTGATTTTTTAAAAACAAATTAAAATAATAAAACTTTTTTAATTTTTGTGAAAAAATTCCCGGTTCGGTATAAAATTCCCGGCTAATTCCCGGTTTTTCCCGGTCAAATAAAATTCCCGGTTATTTCCCGGTTTTCCCGGAATTCCCGGTTAGTAGACACCCTGAATATACATTACCTTTGTAGTGACAAAAATATCTTCTCTTTTAATGGTTCCATCCTGAATTTTCGCTCGAATTGCTTTTCCGATTTCATCTTCATTTTGATAAAAAAATGCCGTGTCTATGCATCTGTATCCCAAATCAATGGCATGCTTGACTGCTTCTTCCACTTCGCTCGGCTTGGACTGCAATAAGATAAATTTTATTCTATTTACTTCAAATATTACAACAAAATAATATTAGTGAAGCAAAAATTTTACCAAGAATGTTCCAAGGCCGATTGCCGGCATTTTTTTTCCATTGCTAAATTCGATGAAAGGTACCATTTTTCAAAAAGGAATTTTCCAGGAATTTTCAAAAAGAAAAGGGAATTTAAAAAAACAGTCTTAACTGAAAGTTAAGTCTTCTTTCATTAACTAATGGTTTTTATTTACAAACTTCTATTATATAGTCTTATCAATAATAATTGATAAGATACTGAATACAATTCTGTTTTTTTTTTTGTCAACTTGTGGTTTTTTTGGTTTCCTCTATACTTTTTATTTACGTATTTTGATGTTAGTAAAAATATTCCGATATAAAAAAGAAAACAGTTTTTTACAATTGTGAAATATTTATTATTATAATTTTTATAAAGAAATAATACTCGTAACGTATAAAATTCCAAACACTAGAAAGGAATATTGAATGGATAGTATTTGCTTTTCTTTGCCCTGAAATAATAAATTATTTATTATTTTCGTTTGATTGCATTTTTATGCGTGTAAATTTAATGAAATTTAAATTTACTTACTCAGTGAAACAACAGAGTCTCTCGCCAGTTCCAATAGTTTCGATTACTTTCATTTCCTCGGCTGTTAATTCAAAATCGAATATATCAAAATTCGCTTTTATACGTGATTTTGTCACTGATTTTGGTATGGGAACAGCACCCTCTTGTAACTTGAAACAAAAACGATAAATTCAAAATTGTATTCTTTACGGAAAATAAAAATATATTTTGGACGATAAAATTAAAATAGAAACATAATAAAATTTATAATAATGAGGAAAAAAATAAAAGAACTCAAGTTTTGCTTACTAAAAATCTAAAAGCAATTTGCTCGGGTGTTTTTCCGTATTTTTTTGCATATTCGAGAATTTTCGGATGATCCAAAGAATTGTTGATACCATGACGATTTCCTGGACGCCCCAATGGCGAATATGCGGTGATGCTTATATTTTTTGCTTTACAAAATTCAATCAATCGCTTTTGATTCAGATTTATGTTAACTTCAATCTGAAATTTTTTAAATTATTTTCAATCAATTAAAATTCACGATTTTTATTTGAAATTATAATTATTGTAATTATAATTATAATAAACAAACTAGCAAATGATACAATTGAATTCTTTTTATTTATATTGTAAAATCCTGCGCAAGTATTTAATTATTTTCATAAATAAGAAGATTCTTCGCAAGAATTAAAATGTATTCATAAATAATAAAATTCTCCTAAGAAATTCAATAATTATTTTCAATACAATTTTAATAAAATTTCTCGAAAGAATACAAATAAAAATAAATTAAAATATAAATTAAATTCAATTATTTTCAAGAGTTGTAATAAAAAATTAATTATTTTCAACAATTATGATAAAAAATTCTTGGAAACAATTCAATTATTTTTATAAATTGTAAAATTCGTGTAAAGAATTCAAATTATTTTCAATATAATTTTAATAATAATTTCTTGAAAGAATTCAATTATTACATTCAAGATCATTTTAATAAAATTTCCCTAACAGGTTCAATTATTTTTAAAAATTGTAATAAAATTTTTCTAAACAATTTGATTGTTCTCAAAAGTTATTAAGAAAATTCTTTGTAAATTTCAATTATTTTCAAAATTTTCAATTAAAATTACTTTAAAAAATACATTATTTTTAAAAATTTAATGAAATTCTTAAAAAAAAAAAAATAATTATTTACAAAAACTCTAATAAAATTGTTTAAAAGAATTTAATTTTCCATGAATAATTTTAATATAATTTAATACGAAAATTGTTAATTACAAATAATAATAAAAACGATTATTTTATAAACTTAAAAGAAATTTTCCATAAAATTCAATTATTTTCAAAATTTTCAGTAAAAATTATTTTAAAAAACTTCATTATTTTCAAGAATATTGAAATAAATTCTTTAAAAACAATTCAATTATTTAAAAGAATTTTAATAGAAATCTTTTCAAGAATTAAATTATTTTCAATGCATAATTTTATTTTATTTTAATTTAATTTTTTTATTTCTGAAAATAATTGAATTCTTGAATAGAATTTTATTAAAACTTTTTTAAATAATCCCTGCGAAAAAATTTATTATTTCTGCAAATAATTAAATTTTTGCAAAAATTTAAAAAAAAGGTGAATTAAAAGTTTTTTAAATAATAATTGAACTCCTGGGAAAAATTCAATTATTTTTTTAAATAATTGAATTTTCTCGGTGAATTTTTACAAGATTTTTAAAAATAATTGAAATTTTTGAGGAAATCAATTAAGATTATATTGAAAATAAGTGAAATCCTCATAAGAATTTTGTTATTTATATAAAAATAATTGAATATTTTACGAAAATTTGTATTATTTATAAATTGACTTTTTGCGAAGAATTTTAATACAATGATTGAAAATAATTGAATTCTTCATAAAATTCAATTACTTTCAAAATTTCCAGTAAAAATTATCAAAAAAAAAAACTTCATTATTTTCAAGAATATTGAAATAAATTATTCTTCAAAAACAATTCAATTATTTTAAAGAATTTTAATAAAAATCTTTCAATACAATTTTAATTTTACTTTCTCGAAAGAATTCAATTATTGAAAAAAATGTTGATAAAATTCTTGAAATGAATTCAATAAATTATTTGCAATTTTTTTTTAAAAAATACTTTACAAGAATTCAATGATTTTCAGTACAATTAATTAAAAAAATTTAAACATTTAAAAAGAAAAATTATTTAAAAAGTTAGAAAACAAAAAAGCAAACAGCAACTATAACTTGAAACTGCTAACAAATTACCGGAATACAACGATTATTAATATAGATTACAATAATTAATATTAGAATGAATTGAAAATTTCTCACTTGATTGTTAACGGGTTTTATTGTCGAATTTTCCATGAGTCTGGTAATTTGCTCTGAATTAAAATTAGATACGCCAATACTTCGAGCTAATCCCAAACGATTGCATTCTTCCATTCCTTTCCATGTTTCCAAATAATCAGTGTCAGGTAAAATTAAATTTCCATCCGCGTCTTTTGGTTTTAAATCCTCTCCTGCCTGAATTTTTAAATTATAATAATTTTTCTAATGTCGAAATTAATGACAAATTTTTTCACGAATTCGTAGGATAAATTTTTGAAAATAGAAATTAAAAAATTCTTTTGAAATGAAATTTCTAAATGAAAAATTATTACAAAAATAGAATTTCATGAAATAATTTTCGTAATTTTGCTTCTATACCTTATAAGTCATTGGCGTGTGGATGAGATACAGATCAACATAATTCAGATCCAAATTCTTCAATGATTGTTTACAGGCGGGAACAACTTGTTTTTCTTCGTGACAATTATTCCATAACTGTGAAATCAAATGTATTTATTTATTTATTATTAGAAAAATAGTTAATTAATATTATTAATAATATTAATACTATTATTAAAATTTAATACTATTATTAATATTTAATACTATTAATATTAGTAATAGTATTTATTTATTTATTTGTTAGTGTAAATAAAGTGAAAAGTTATCTAAAATATATTTATATAAATATATTCGTAAATATAAATAATTACCTTTGTTGTAATAAACAGTTCTTCACGTTTAACGACACCTTCAGCAATTTTTTCTCGAATCGCTTCTCCAACTTCTTTTTCATTCTCATATAAAAGTGCAGTGTCGATATGACGATATCCAGTATCAATTGCAAATTTTACTGCTTCTACAACTTCTCCTTCTTTGGACTAGAATTTTAAATGCTTAATTTATTTTCATTACTATAATACAGAATAAAAATTCAATCAAATTTAAAAAATACTCGAAAAGAAAAATGTATTTCATTCACTTTGAAATAAATTTTATTTAAAACATATGTAAATTGAAAAATAAAATGAGTGAAATTAATTAAAGTAAAATTGAATTTTATAAATTATTATTTTCTTTAATAGTAAATACAATTCTTTTTCTTACCAAATATGTCCCGAGGCCAAACATTGGCATTTTATGTCCATTATAGAATTCAAAAAATGGCACTTTAGAGCTCATGGTCATGTTTATATTTTTATTTGAGCAATGCGATAAAAACGATGATAACGTTTTTTTAGGTTATAAATAGAAGATAAAAATCATAAAAATTCTTTTATTATGTAACTCTTGAAGGTTAATTACAATTCGATTTAATAATTAATTTCCGTTGTTTGAAAATTACCCGATTATACAGTCGTGGAAGATTTTTCTTAATTAAATAATATACTCATCTAATGATTTTTCTTTCTTTACTGAAAAAAACGAAAATAACGTAACATGTAAACCACTGATTGTAAACAAAAAAATAGTTTATGGATCAACTGCTCAGATGACGTTGCAATTAACCCGCGAATTTTTCAAAATAACAACAAAAAATCTTTTCCCCTTTTTCTATTTATTGAATAATTAACAATTTTTCCAAAAACTATATAAAGTATGGAATACCGAAATTTTTTACAAAGTACATAATTTATTACACAAATTCATATTAAAATTACTTAATTTTCTTCTAATTAAATTCTAGTTTTTCTATTTCCTTCTCTTGTCTTGTAATTTTCTTCTTCTTTAAAATTCAATGTTAAACGGATAATTCTTGTGGTTCTTCAATCTGTAATAAAAATGGTTTAAATTAATTTAATTAATATTATTAAGTATTAATAATATTACTGTATCAAAAGTAGAAATAATTATTTTAATTAATTTAATGTGTAAACTTACTCCACTGCTGGGCATATACGCAATCCTGAATCTAGTTTATCAATTTCCTTAATTTCCTCACTTGTCAATTTAAAATCAAAGAGTTGAATATTTTCCGCTATTCTCGATTTTGAGGTGGACTTGGGAACAGGAACGGTTCCAATGTCAATCTAAATAAAGAATTTTTTTAAAATCAATTTTGATATTTTGAAAAGAAAATTATTAAATTTAATTAAAATTTTAAGTATCAAAATAATTTTTTTTTCAATTTAAAATCGGAGAAATAAATATTTTCCGCGATTTTCGTTTTTGACCTGTACTTGGGACAAAAAAAATTCAAGTCAATTTAATTTAAATAATTTTTAAAGAAATACTTATTATGACACATAACTGAAAAACTAATTAGAATTAAATTTTAAAATTATATTATTTTTTTAAACTTTAAAGTATCTATACATAAAAAATCTTTAACTAATTTTGATACTAATTTCAAATTTGACATCCTATTTTCAAAATTGAAAATAATTAAACTTTCTTGTACAGGGAAAATTAAATTTCGCAAAAATTGTTATTTGATAACTAAATTAAAAATTTAAATAAAAAAATTAAATAAAAATAAATAAAAATAAATAAATAAATAATAATAATAATAATAATAATAAATAAATTAAATTAAATTAAAAATTTTAATTATTCTGAAGAATAGAGAAGGTAAAAAATTTATTTTATATTTAACTTTCTGAACAAAGAATATAAATAATATTTTTTTTAGAGAATTTCCACTACTTTTAATTCGCTAATTTTTAAAAAAATTTCGAAAAAATCAATTATTTAACAAAATTTTATGCAATTTATTTTTCTCAATAATTCAATTACTTTCACTAATAATAAAATTTTTCATGAAAATTCAATTTTTTTAAAAATTTTTTGATTAAATTGAGGCCTTGGATCCAATAACTCGCCCGACGCTCGAACGATTTCCCTATTGGTAGTCAAGACCGTCAAAATAACTAAAAAAGTAAAAGTCGGTAATTTTAATTTTAAAACATACTACCATATAGAGAATAAAAATGCGCAACTTTTTTTTCTTTGAAATTTTTTTGTAGGATTTTTATTTTTAATAATAATGGCCAAAAACTGAATATTTTTTATTCCGTAATTTCATTGAATTTTGGAACATAAATCGTCGTATCTCATACAAATCTGTATGAAATCAATTCAAATTTGGAATACTTACGCATTTGGATCTACCAACGACGATAAGTTGATTAAAATTTGAAAAAAATGTTATTGTTGAGTTATTTGTTAATGCAAATGTGGACCTGTCGGTAAGTGCGATTTCTCAACTTCAGTGAAATAAAGTCTGTGGGGAACTTTCGAGTTGAGAGAACTTCCAGTGACAAATTTGTTAATTAATATCTGAAGAAGTTTTCTGGAAATTTTCAAGCCATTTTGTTAACAATTTTAAGAGATATAATCCTTTTCCGAAAACGTAATTTGCACGTCAGCGCCGTACTCACAGCAGACAGCGCGCCGTGCATGACAACGTTTGGAACAAGTGGAATATTATACTGTCTTGTTTACAAATCTATCGATTTTTGAGGTTAAAAATCAGCCGGCTTTTTTAATTAGTGATTTTTTTATTATATTTATGTTTAAATGTGATTTTTATTGACATTTATACTGAAACAAATCTATTTTCAATTATGTTGAAAAATAATTCTACTGAAAAAGGTAGAAAAAGGTAATGGTAGTAATAAATAAATAAACACTGGAAAGTCAATTTAATTATATCATCAAAGTCACATATAAAAATATTAATGACTAATATTCCTCTATTGATTAATTTACATTTCTATTTGAGATACCGATAATAAAAACAATTAGTCGATTTCTCAGTGATTATCTACAAATTAAAAATAATAAATTTACCATATTTCTAGCTGCTTTCCTTTTGTTGTCTTTCCAAGCACTTTCATCTCTTGACCTTTTTCTACCTTTTTCAATAGAATTATTTTTCAACATAATTGAAAATAGATTTGTTTCAGTATAAATGTCAATAAAAATCACATTTAAACATAAATATAATAAAAAAATCACTAATTAAAAAAGCCGGCTGATTTTTAACCTCAAAAATCGATAGATTTGTAAACAAGACAGTATAATATTCCACTTGTTCCAAACGTTGTCATGCACGGCGCGCTGTCTGCTGTGAGTACGGCGCTGACGTGCAAATTACGTTTTCGGAAAAGGATTATATCTCTTAAAATTGTTAACAAAATGGCTTGAAAATTTCCAGAAAACTTCTTCAGATATTAATTAACAAATTTGTCACTGGAAGTTCTCTCAACTCGAAAGTTCCCCACAGACTTTATTTCACTGAAGTTGAGAAATCGCACTTACCGACAGGTCCACATTTGCATTAACAAATAACTCAACAATAACATTTTTTTCAAATTTTAATCAACTTATCGTCGTTGGTAGATCCAAATGCGTAAGTATTCCAAATTTGAATTGATTTCATACAGATTTGTATGAGATACGACGATTTATGTTCCAAAATTCAATGAAATTACGGAATAAAAAATATTCAGTTTTTGGCCATTATTATTAAAAATAAAAATCCTACAAAAAAATTTCAAAGAAAAAAAAGTTGCGCATTTTTATTCTCTATATGGTAGTATGTTTTAAAATTAAAATTACCGACTTTTACTTTTTTAGTTATTTTGACGGTCTTGACTACCAATAGGGAAATCGTTCGAGCGTCGGGCGAGTTATTGGATCCAAGGCCTCAATTCTAAGCATGAATTTAATTATTTTCATAAATAATAAAACTCGGCGAAGAATTTCAATTATTTTTATTGCTATTCTAAATTAATAATCGAAAAATTCAGTTATTTTCACAAATAAAGTTTTTCACAAGAATTCAATTATTTAAACTAATAAATAATAAAATTTAATTTAAACATTTTAATAAACTTTTCCGCAATAATTCAATTATTTTCAAAAATAATAAAATTCTTCTCTGTAATTCAATTATTTTTTAGAATTAAAATAAAATTCTTCGAAACTATTCAATTATTATTTTCATAAATAATAAAATTCACAGCAGGATTTCAATTATTTTTAATACAATTTTACAGGAATTGCTCAAAAAATGTTATTATTCTTAAAAACTTAATTTCAATTTTTCGAAAAAATCAATTATTTAAAAAAATGTTTTTTTAATATTTTTTGGAGGGATTGAATAATTATTTTCAAAAATTTAATAAAATTGTTCGAAAAAAATTAATTGCTTTAAATACAATTTTAATTAAATTTTTTTGAAATAATTAAATTATTTTTTTAAATTTTAATTAAATTTTTTCTAAGAATTCAATTATTTACACAAATACTTTTTCGAAAGAATTCAATTATTATGTCGATAAATAAGAAAATTACTCCGGAAAATTCAATTATTTTGATGTATTTTAATTAAATTCTTTTCAAAATTCAATTATTTTCATAAAGAACAATATTCGTCACAATAATTCAATTATTTTTAAAAGTAATAAATTTCTTCTTGGAAATTCCATTATTTTAAAAAATTCTAATAAATCGTTCGAAAGAATTCAATTATTTTCATAAATGATAAAATGTTTTTTAGGAATTCAATTATTTTCAAAAAAAATTTAATAAAATTTCCCACAGACATTTAATTATTGCCAAATTTTTTAATAGAATACTTTGTAAAATTTAATTATCTTTAAAAACTTTTCGCAATTCAATGATTTTCAATATCTACTATTTTCATAAAATTTCCAAACAGAATTCAATTATTTAAAAAATGGTTTGTTAAAATTTTCGTAAGAATTCAATTCTTTTCATGAATAATAAAAATTTTCATCAATTCAATTATTTAAATTAGAATTTGCATAAAATTAATTATTCAAAAGAAATAAATTATTTAAAAATTTTTATAAAATTCTTCGCAAGAATTAAATTATTTTTTATATATTTTAAATTCTTTCATGAATAATAAAATTCGTAGCAGGAATTTAATTTACTAGCAGGATAAGAAAAAAGTAAATAATTTTCATGAAAATTAGGAAAAAGTCAGGAAAATAAAAAATATGGAATGGAATTTTTGTCAATTTTGTGAAGTGAATAAAACGAGTTATTTGGGTTTTTTTTTGACATTAAAAAAATGAGAATAACCCACAAAAATTAATTTTCAAAACAAATAAATGAATGCAGAGAATTTGCTAACGGAAAGGAAACTTACGATTATTATAAAGTATATATAAAGTATTACTAAGTTAAAATTATACTAAATTAAAATTAATACTAGTTTAATAAAACAATTCGAAAAAATTCCTCACCAAATATCTCAAAACTATTTGTGCGGGGCTTTTTTGATATTTTTTTCCGATTTTAATTATTTTTGGATGCTCGATAGCAACTTGAGGATCGTCGGGTTTCACCCATGATCTTTTTGGCGAACCAAGTGGACTGTAGGCTGTAATTACAATTCCTCTCTCTTTACAAAAATCCCTCAATTTCTTTTGATTCAAATTCGGATGACATTCAACTTGATTCATTACTGGTTTAATTTTGGCAATCGATAAAACTCGTTCAATTTGTTGAGAATTAAAATTACTTAATCCAATACTTTTTGTCAGACCAAGTTTATAACATTCCTCCATTTGTTTCCAAGTATCCAAATAATCCACATCGTCTTCTAATGAATTACCCTTTTCGTCGACAAATCCAAGTAAACCTTCTCCTAAACCCTGAAAAAATGGGAAGAATTTTGTATTTTTATAATAAAAAATATTTTCTTTTAATTTTAGGTATATATATATTTTTTTTAATTTTACGTAACTTTTTTGAAACTTAATTTTTTGAAATTTTACTTAATTAGTATTAAGTAACTTACTTTATATGCAGTGGGCCAATGAATTAAGTATAAATCAACATAATCGAGTCCAAAATTTTTCAAAGACTTTTTACAAGTTGATATTACTTTTTCCTTTCTGTGAGAATCGTTCCAGAGCTGGAAAAATAAATTTTTTTTTTGTTTCGTTGAAATGAAAATAATAATTTTTGTCTCTAACCTTAGTGACAATGAACAAATCCTCTCGTTTCACAACGCCTTCGGCAATTTTTTCCCTAATTGCCTTTCCAATTTCTCTCTCATTGCCGTAAATGAAAGCACAATCAAAGTGCCGATAACCCACATCTATTGCATCACGAATCGCTTGTTCCACTATTCCCGGATTGTCCTATAAAAAAATTTCTCTATTACAATTTTATTGAATTCATTTTTGAATTTTAAATATTTAATATTAATAAATTAGAGGAAATATTAAATAGATTTTTCTCAACTTACATTGGATTGCCAGGTTCCTAATCCAAGAACTGGACATTTTACTCCATTATTTAATGTTACTTTGTCGGCTGCCATTCTTTAGTCAAATGACTAAAATAAAATGACTAGTTTATATTACATAAACTGGAATTGATTGCACGTTCACTCGATTCTGTACTTACACGCAATCACACACTGACCTTGAATTACAATCATTGCATGTTCAGTCTTTAATCTATTAATTTTTTTTCTCTTACTTCTTCATTTATCTTTCATTAAACAATTACGAATTCTGTCTACAGATAAAACTTTACAAAGTTTTATTGAAATGAAATAAAAAGTAATGATAAACGGATATTTAAAATAAAAAGAATATTAAAATAAAAGAATATTAAAATAAAGGAATATTAAGATAAAGGAACATTAAAATACTCAAAAATAAATAAAATAATAAAAAGAATATTATATTAAAATTACTATTAATATCAAAAAGAAATATTTTCAAAGCTAAATTTTTACTTTTGAAAAATAGATTTTATTTAATATCCACAATAATTATCGTTTACCAAAAATGTGCGAAAATAGTCAAATTAAATTATATAACATTTTTTCTGAGCGTTTATCCTCAATTTAGAATTCGATATTAAATGGATAATCCGGATGATCGTTTCGTCTGAAAAATAAAATGTTTTTATTCCATAATTTCGAAATATTTTGAAGTACAATATAAATATTATAAGGAATAAAAAATTTATTTACTGAAGTGCAGGACAAATGCGAGCTCCCATATCTAATTTGTCAATTTCATTGATTTCCTCCAGACTGAGATGAAAATCGAAGACCTGAATATTCTCAATAATTCGATTTTTCGAACTTGACTTTGGAATGACAATAATTCCATTGTCAATCTGAAAGTAAAAATATACGCTTTTTTAAGCATAAAATATCTGAAAATAAGAAAACTAAAAAATTTTGCAAAGGATTTTACTATTTATAAACATAATTGAATTATTGCGAAGAATTTTACTATTTATAAAAATAATTGAAATTTTTCGAAGAATTTATTAAAATTTTAAGAAATAATTAAATTGTTATGAAGAATTATTATTCAAAATAATTGAATTCACCACAAGAAGAAAATAATTGAATTCTTTCAATTTTTTTGACGAATATATTTAAAAAATTTAATAATTTCAAAAGATAACATTTTTGTAATTTTTCATAAATTTTTCGAAGAATTTTTTATTGAAATTTTGTAAAGATAATCGAATTTCTTTTGAGTAATGATAATAATACTAATAAATTAAATACTTTGTTTGGCGGGCGTGACATTTACTACTTATTTATATTATTTATAAAAAAAATTTTAAATACAAATTTCATAAAATTCAATTATTTTTTTAATTTTTAAATAAAAAATTATTCCAAAATAATTAATAAAAAATAATTTTTTCTCGATAGTTTTTCAAAAATTAAATTATTTAAGAAAATCAATTTTAAATCTGTAAAGTCTAATTATTGTTAAAAACAGGAAGAGTTTGAAATATATAAAATCTTTTCAATCCTGAAGAATAACATTCAGAATTTTCTTATGAATTCTTGAAATTGAATATTATTCCAGCACTTTTGACAAAATTTTCTGACTTTTTCCTGATTTCCCTGAATAAATTTAGAAAAATAGTGATTTTGTGGAGAATTCTTCTGAATAATTGAATTTTTGAATGTTAATGACATGAAAATAATATTAATTAATTTTGACTAGAAAACTATTAGAAACAAAATAACAAATAAATAATAAATTATAATTAAATGTAATTTATTTTTGATAATTAATAAGTCAAAAATAATGTAATGAACATATTTTTCATTATCGTCTCATTGGCATTCACGCTTTCATTAATTTTCATGTGACATGTAATGTAATTTTAAACAAGAAGGTTTCTTAGTGGAAAATTACTGAATATATAATTTAAAAAAACACATCTGAAATTGTCAACAAAGACACATATAAAAAAGAAAAAGAACATGTTGTTAATTATAAGAATTACAAACGGAAAAAAAGAAAAGGAAGGAAAAAACATGTGTTTGCATGCTTGATCCCTCTTGTTCAAATATAATAATGAATTAAAAAAAATAATTGAATTATTTTTAGAGAATTTTAAGTTCTTGTTGAAATTGAATTTTATGGAAATTTTTGAAAATAATTGAAATTTATGAAAATATTTAAAAATATTTGAATTCATCCGAGGAATTCAATTAAAATTGTTTTGAAAATAATTGAAATCCTGCAAAGAATTTTACTATTTACAAAATTAATTGAATTCTTGCGAAGAATTTTACTATTTATAAAAATAATTGAATTTTTTCGAAGGATTTATTAAAATTTTAGAAAAAAATTGAATTACTTCGAAATGTGTTAAAATTTTTTTTAAAAATTGAATTCTTCCAAAGAATAAATTTAAATAAAATTGTTTTGAAAATAATTGAATTTTTGTAAAGATTTTACTATTTAAAAAAGTAATTGAATTGTTTAGAAGGATTTATTAAAATTTTAGAAAATAATTGAATTCTTTCGTGACATTTTATTAAAATTTTTTAAAATATGAACAGAAATAATTAATTTTGTGCTTAATAGGTGAATTTTTAGAATTTTAATTATGAAATTATTTTAAAAATTTATATTTAAAAATAAAAAATTTTGTAATTTGCATAACAATAATAAATCGAAAATCTCGTTTCGCGCGTAACTTTTGCTAGTTTTTTAATAAAATTGAATTTTCGCAAAGTATTTTTGAAAATTCTGAAAAATAAGATTTTTGAAAAATTTCAATTCCATTGTTTCAAGATAATTGAATTTTTGTAAACAAATAATTGAAATTTTTTTAAATAATTGAAATGTCATTACTTTCTATTAAAATTAATTGAATTCTTTTAAAGAATTTTATTTAAATTTTTCGAAAATAAAAATAATCAAGGGAAGTTAGTGGCCGTAATTATAATTTTATTTTTAAAATATAAAGTCCCTCTTAAAGTTTTAAATCAATTTTTTGCTTATAAAAATTATATTATTATTCAATGATTACAATTTACAATTATTAAACTTCTCTTAAATTTTTATAATTTAAATTTCTGAATGTTCAAATAAATAATACTTATTTATTTCTCGAGCAAATTAAATTTTTATTAGTTATTAAGTAAATAATTAATTATTACTGCTTATTATTTTCAAAAATTTTAATAAAATTCTTCGCAAGAATTGAATTATTTTGATAAATAATACCTAACATTCTTTGGAAGGATTCAATTACTTTTATATAAATACAAATAGTAAAATTCTTTGAATAAATTCAATTATTATCAATATAATTTTAATAAAATTAAATAATCAAATTTTCAATTATAATTATAAACAGACAAGATTATTTTTAAAAAATTGAAAAAATTCTTTGTTTAATTCAATTATTTTCCAAGTTTTTAATTAAAATTAGTAAAAAAAAACATTATTTTCAAAAAATTTAAAGAAACTCATCAAAAGAATTTAATTATTCATAAAAATTTGTGAAGCCATTTGTAGATTTATTTATGTTCGAAATCAAATAAATTTAAATTTGATGAGAAAAAAAAACCGGGAAAAATTAGGACAAAGCCGGGAAAAAAGGGGAATTTTGTGTTGAATTCTTGAAAATAGTAAAATACTTTTAGAAACAAAAAAGCAAAAAATAAAAAAAAATAAATATTTTGCAATAAAATAATTTTTAAAAATTAAAAAGAAAATAAAAATTATAATTCTTTTAGAAATAAAAAAATATTTAAAAATAAAAAAACTAAAAAATTTAATATAATTTTTTAGTTAAAAAGAATTAATCCATTGCTATCTATTAATTTATGGGTATTATTTTTTATTATTATTTTAAGAATAGAATTATCGTTAAAAAATTTTTTTGTTAAATAAATTCTCACCATGAATCGAATGATTACTTGAGCTGGAGTTTTCTTGTATTTTTTGGCAATTTTAAGAATCACGGGATGCTTGAGCGATACCTGATGATCACCAGGTTTTGCCCAAGATCTTTTTGGCGATCCCAATGGACTGTGAGCGGTAATTTTCACTCCTCTCTCTTCGCAAAATGATCTCAATTTCTTTTGATTCAAATTTATGTGACATTCGACTTGATTGATGACTGGTTTAATTTTTGCGACGGATAAAATTCGTCCAACTTGCTCTGAATTACAATTACTCACGCCAATACTTTTCGTTAAACCAAGTCTCACACATTCCTCCATTCCTCGCCAGGTCTCCAAATAATCTGTATTTTCGATTAGAGATTTTCCATTTGCGTCCACTGTGTGATAGTGATGCACTCCATCGTACTGAAAAAAAATTTTTTTTTTTTCACTAAATTTTATTTTATTAGTTTTTCTCACTAAATTTTAATTTATTAGTTTTTCTCACTAAATTTCAATTTATTAATTTTTCTTGTCAATAAATTTACAATTCGCCTTTAGTAAATTGATTGATAGCAATAAATTAATAAATAAACAGGCAAATTGATTATTATAATTTTTATAATTTTAATAAATAATAAAAATAAGTTAATTTTCATTTTTTGATTCTTACTGTATATGCAGTTGGCCAGTGCATCAAAAATAAATCCACATAATCCAGACCCAAATTTTTCAATGATAGTTTACAAGCTGGAACAACTTGTCCTTCTTTGTGTGACGTATTCCATAACTAAAAATTATTTTTTGTTAGAATTTAATAATTAAAATTACTCTTTCGACGTAAAATTATTTGAACAATAATTATTATTATTAATTATTATTACTAATTATTATTATGAATTATTATTATTATTATTATTATTATTATTATTATTATTATTATAAATTACCTTTGTTGTAATGAAAAGTTCTTCTCGCTTAACAGCACCCTCAGCAATTTTTTCTCGAATAGCGCTTCCAACTTCCTCTTCATTATGATAAATAAAAGCCGAATCAATATGCCGATAACCAGCATCAATAGCTTCTCGAACTGATTTTGCCACAAGTTCTTGATTGTCCTTCAAACAAAAAAAATTTATTTTAATTTCTTTTTCATTAAAATTGAAATTTTTTCTATTGATTAATAATTTTTTAATTCAATTAATTAATTATTAATTTGTTTGTTTAATTTTTTAATCTCATTTATTCTTAAAATATTTTTAATAATTATCAACTTTTTTAAAAATTCATTTTTAAATTTTAAATTAATTTTCTTTAACAAATTAAAATAAATTAAAAGAAATTAAAATGATTAATTAAAAGAATAACTTATACCGTATAAGTACAGGTACCGAGTCCAATAATAGGGCATTTCAAGCCATTATTTAAAGTGACTGTAAACATTTTCTTTTTTTTTATCTGTCGTTTCGACACATAAACAACTTTTGTATTCGTTGTCACCATATTTATTATTCCGTTTATATACCTCTTGAGTCTGCGCGTGATCCCAACTTTTTTAAAAACCTAATCATTGGTATTAGATACAATTTTAATGCATTAATAAGAAATAATCCAATAAGCATATATTCTTATCTATTCAAGATAGTCAATTTTCTTTTCTCAGTTAATGAAAAATTTTAATTTTTCAATAAGTTTACGCACAACTGAAAATTATACTAGAAATAAAAACTATTAAATAATGATTGAGAAAATTTTTTCTTTTTTTTTATTTATCATCAATTTTGAAATAATGAATGTAAAATAATTGTCAACAAAAAATAAATAATAATAAAAACAGGGTTGCCACAAATATTTAATTTTATTTTTCCCTGACTTTTCCCTGATTTCCAGACAAAATTCTCACTTTTTCCCTGACCCTAAAAAATATTCTGATTCACTCTAAAAATAATTAGAAATTCAAAAAAATGTTCTATTACATTTATTTACAAATTTCTTTAATTGTCAAATTATTCGAAAACATCAAGATTTATTTCAAATAAATATTTAATTATTATTAGTTTTTCATAGAAATAAAGATTTTCAAAAAATTCAAATTTAAACCTTTTTGAAATTCAACAATAATTTGTTTGTTATAAATTAAATTACCATGAAATTTTTAAAAAAAAATTCTATTATTTACAAAAATTCTAATAAAATCCTTCGCAAGAATTCAATTGATTTTAAAAAGTAGTAAATTTTCTCAAAAAATTCAATTATTTGAAAAAATTGTAATAAAATTCGTTGCAATAATTAAATTATTTTCATAAATAATAAATCAATTATTCGGTAATTCATTTTTTAATCAATTTTTATTAGAAAATTCTAAAAGAATTCAATTATTTTAAATTAAAAAATAAATAATTTATTGAATAATTGAATGTTTGTTAAAATTGAATTCTCATAAAGAATTTTATCAACAAATTTTTTAATAATTCAATTATTTTGACAAATTTTAATGAAATTTTGAAGAGTATCTAATTACATTTATCGAGGAATTTTATTAAAATATTGTATCAAAAATTAATTAAAATCCTGCGGTAAGTTTTATTATTTATATGAAAATAATTAAAACTTTTCCCAAAAATTTTATTAAAATTTTTCTAAAATAATTGATTTATTACTAAGAAATTAATTACAAATTTTATAAATTATTGAATTCCTGTGAAATTTTAACATGAATTTTATTCAAGTTTTTAAAAATAATTGAATTTTGATAAAGAATTTTATTATTTATAATAATAATTAAAATTTTGACAAGAATTTAAAAAAAAAAAATTTTAAATAATTGAATATTAAAGAATTTTATTATTTATAAAGATAATTCAAAATTTTGACAAGAATTTTTTTTTAATTTTTGAACATAATTGAATTTTTGCAAAGAATTTTATTCCTTTTGAAAATAATTTAATTCTTCCAACGAACTTTATTCAAGTTTACAAAAATAATTGAATTTCGGTGAAGAATTTTACTATTTCTAAAAATAATTGAATTCTTGAAAAGAACTTTGTTAAATTTTTTTCTAAACAATTGAATTCCTGCGACGAATTTTATAAAATTCTTCTTAAATAATTGATATTTTTCGAAAAATGTTTTGAAATTTTTTACATTAAATAGAATTCCTGTGAAAATTATATTATTTATGAAAATAATTGATTTATTTCGAAGAAATTAATTAAAAATCTTGTAAATTATTGAATTTCTGTGAAATTTTAACAAGAATTTTATTAAAGTTTTTAAAAATAATTGAATTTCGTAGAAGAATTGTATTATTTATAAAGATAATTGAAATTTTGACGAGAAATTAAAAAAAATTTTTGAACATAGTTGAATTTTGGAGAAGAATTTTATTATTTTTAAAAATATAATTGAAATGAACAGAATTTTTAAAAATTTTTGAATATAATTGAATTTCTGTGAAAAATTTTATTACTTTTGAAAATAATTGGATTTCTGGAATTATTTGTAACTTTTCCAAAATACAATTTTTTTAGTATTTTTAACTAAAATTCTTTTATCAATCTAGTATTTATGAAAATTGTAAAAATGATTCATTAAATAATTTATAGGTCAAAATTTTATGATAGTTCTTGTAAAATTAAGTTATTTAAAAAGGAAATTATTGTCTGAAATAGAAAAAATTCAAGGTTTTGTATTAAAATTCGTGGTAATTTCATAGTTTACGAGGCAAACAAAAAAAAACATCAAAATTCAGAGTTTTTTCATGAATTTTTAAAATTCAATTTTTTTCAGTACTTTTACTAAAAATCCCTGACTTTTCCCTGAATTCCCTGACTTCCCTGACCTGTGGCAACCCTGAATAATAATAAAATAGAAAAAATAATAAATAATGATTGAGAACTTTTTTTTATTTCTTTTATTTATTATCAATTTTGTATTAATGAACGTAAAATAATTGTCAACAAAAAATAAATAAATAAATAAATAATAATAATACAAAGAAAAAAATAATAAGAGATTTAAAAGAAAAAAAAATAAAAACAAAAAAAGTGTATTAAAATTCGAAATTATTTATTCGCATACAGTGTTAAAATAATTTAAAAACTGCGAAATAATTCATCGTCAGTATTTAATTTAAATTATCGCATGAATTGATAAAATTCATAAAATTGAAATCTTGAAATCAGATAAATCTATATATAAGCATAGTCTTCCGGGTATCTGTTATATAGTTTCCTGAAAGAGAATCCAAGTACATAAAAAAGAAAAAAAAATTTGTTTCTTTTCGAAAATATTTACAAAAAAAAAATAAAATTTCTTTCTACTTACAAATTTGGATCATACGTTCCATTATCAATCGAACTGAGAATTTTCATTTCACTTTTTTCTATATTAAAATCGAATACATCTATATTTGCCTGAATACTTGTGTCCAATCCGGATTTTATCAGTGGAATTGTATCGGTTTCAATCTAGAAAAAAAAAATTTTTTGCTTTAATGCCATTTTATGAAATGGAAATTTAGATTATAATATTAAATATGTACTGAAGAATTTATAATAAATTTTCTAATTATGGCAAAATTGGTAAATTTCTCACGAGATATCTAATGGCTATCTGACATGCAGTCTTGTTATATTTTTCCATCAACTCCTTAATTGGAATTAATTGATTGAGATGTACTTTGTCAGGTGATTCTCTTCCTGGATCAATTGTCGCAATACCAACCGATCCATATAAATCATTCGAGAGTAAAACAATTTTATGTTTTTTCAAATATTTACGCAGTTCTTTGCAATTCCTAAAAATATTGCACTCCATTAGATTGGCACTTGGTTTAATTGCCGCTAATTTTAAAATACGTTCTATTTTATTTGACGAGAAATTACACAATCCAAGTGATCTTGTATATTTTTTGTAATAACAATTTTGCATTCCCCTCCATGCCTCTGTATAATCTGGTCCATATGGTTTAGTCTAAATTAAAAATTAACATTAAATAATTGATATATTAATAATGTTAATAAAAGGTCCTAATAAAGTAACGAAAATTATACGAATTATAGAAATTAAATTTGTTTTAGTGGAAATTTTGAATTTAAAATACTTACCTCACTGTATACAGAACAGAAAAGTAGGATCATATCCAGATAATCCAAACCCAAAGCTTCCAGTGATTTTTTAACCGAAGTTTCTACAAAGCCAGGTGTATAGGTTAAATCCATGTAAACCTGTAATTTTTTAAACCTGTATTTTATTTTTAATTTAAGTTTTTTTCTACTTTTTTTTAATTCTTTGTTTTAATTCTATTTATTCAGCTGATTTTATTTATTTATTTTAATGTACGAGGTGATATTTTTTTATAGAGTCAAAATGTTTTGATTTATTTGAAAAGAGAAAAAAAATTGTTTTAGTATTTTTTTAATTCAACAACTTCATTTTTAAATAAATATTTAATCATTATTATTTTTTCATATAGAAATTAAAATTTTCAAAAATTTGAAATTTAATAACTTATAAGAATATTATTATAAAACATGAAGATATCGATCACTACGAGTCTTCGACTCGGAGTGATCGCCTTCTTCATGTTTTAAAATAATTGAAACTTGCTACTTTGTTACTGTAACTTCTTCAAAAATTATTTTCATTATTACGATTATTCATTTCTAGAATTTTCAACTAAAATTCTTCTTTAGGTCAATTTTTCTTTAATAATTTTTGAAAAAGTTCTTAGAGAATTTTCAAATTCTTTTGTTTACAATTTAATTTTATGAAATTTCGATTATTCTGACATTCCTCAATTAAATATATTAGAAATTAAAAACATTAAATAATTAAAAAAAATTCCATTAAACTTTTTGAAAAAAAATTAATTCTACAGAATTCTTAATTAAAAGTATGAAAAGTTCAAATTTTCAAAGATTTTAATTTGAAACCTTTTGAAAATTCAATTATTTCTAAAAATCGACGCTATAATGCTTTCAATATTCAATTATAATCTAAAATTTTAACTGAAATTCATTATTAAATCAGTATTTATTAGAGAATTCTACAAGAATTCAATTATTATTTAACTACAAAAATAAATATTTTATCAAATAATTAAATGATTCTTAAAATTAAATTTTCGTACAGAATTTTATCAACAAAATTTTTAAATAATTTAATTCTCTTGAAAAATTTTAATAAAATTTTAAAGAATAATTTCATTTTTCGAGAATTTTGATGAAAATTGTATTAAAAATAATTGAAATTCTGTCAAGAATTTTATTATAATTTTTGAAAATAATTGAATTTCCAAGAGGAATTTTATTTTTTATAAAGATAATTGAAATTTTGACGAGAATTTTTGTAAATTTTTTAACATAATTGGATTTTTGCGAAGAATTATAATAATTTTGGAAATAATTGAATTCTTGAGACGAATTTTATTAAAATTTCTTTTTAAATAATTGAATTCTTTTGTGAAATTTTATTGAAACAGTAGACATTGAAAATAATTGAATTTTGCTAAATTTTTGAAATTAATTAAATTCCTACGAAGAATTTTATGAAAATTATTTTTAAAAAAATTTTATTGTTACAAAAAGTTTCATTATTTATGAAAATAATTCAATTTTTTTGAAGAAATTTAATTAAAAATGTATAGAAAATAATACTTAAATTGTAGCAAAATTTTGTAAAGTAATTGAATTTCTTTGCTGAATTTTAATAAAATTTTTAAGCATAATTACATTTTTCGACGAATTTGATTAAAATTGTATTAAAAATAAAAAATAATTGAAATTCTGCCAAGAATTTTATTAAAAGTTTTTAAAATAATTGAATTTCGGAGAAAAATTTTATTATTTATAAAGATAATTGAAATTTTGACGAGAATTTTTTAAAAAATTTTGAACATAATTGAATTTTCGAGAAGAATTTTATTAAAATTATGTTGAAAAGAATTGATTTGTTACGCAAAGAATTGCATTAAAATTTTTGAAAATAATTTTATTCTTTAAAAAAGTTTAATTAAAAATTTATTTAAAACAAATTCTAATAAATAAATTGTAACAAAGGTAATTAAATTTCGTTGGTGAATTTTTAATAAAATTTTTAAGAATAATAACTTTTTCGAGGAATTCCATTAAAATTATTGTATTAAAAAAAATAATTGAAATTCAGCATTGAGTTATATTATTTATGAAAATAATTGAATCTCTGGAAAAAATGTTTTTATTTTTTAAAATAATTGAATAATATGTGAAAATAATTTTTAAATAATTGAATTCCTGTGAAATTTTTATCATTTATGAAAATAATTAAATATTTGCGTAGAATTTTCTTAAAATTTGTTTTAACTAATTGAATTCTTTTAGGAATTTTTATTAAAGTAGTAAATATTAAAAATCATTGAATAGAGGAAAGTTTTTGAAAATAATTAAAATTTTGCCAAGAATTTTATTAAAATTTTTAAAAATAATTGAATTTCTGCAATCATTTGTACCTAATTGAATTTTCATAAAGAATTTTACTAACAAAATTTTTAAATAATTTAAATCTCTTAATTTTGGAAATAATTGAATTCTTGAGACGAATTTTATTAAAATTTCTTTTTAAATAATTGAATTCTTTTGTAAAATTTTATGTAAATAGTAGACATTGAAAACAATTGAATTTTGACAAATTTTTAAAATTGATTAAATTTCTACGAAGAATTTTATGAAAATTATTTTGAAAAAATTTTTATTGTTACAAAGAATTTCATTATTTATGAAAATAATTCAATTTTTTAAAGAAATTTAATTAAAAATGTATTGAAAATAATACTTAAATTGTAGCGAAAGTTTTTAAAATAATTGAATTTCTTTGATGAATTTTAATAAAATTTTTAAGTATAATTACATTTTTCGAGGAATTCCATTAAAATTGTATTAAAAATTAAAAATAATTGAAAGTCTGCGATGAGTTTTATTATGTATTTATGAGAATAATTGAATCCCTGTAAAAAATTTTATTATTTATTGAAAATCATTGAATAATAATTTATGAGAATAATTTGTGAATAATTTGATGATTTTATTTATTCATTTGAATGTAAAATTTTTTTATAAACGCAAAAACGTTTGATTTATTTGAAAAAATATTACCTTCGTTACGATGAAAAGTTCCTCCCTCTCGACTCTTTTGTCTTGGAATTTTTCCTTTAAAGCTGCTCCAACTGCTCTTTCATTTCCCTTAACAAATGGATCACAAAATACAAGCCTATATCCGGCATTAATTGCTTCTGATAAAGCTTCTCTTACTTTGTCATCGATATCCTGAAACTATTATTCTAATTAGTTTATTTATTTAAATAACAAATTTATTCGAAACAAATCCTTTTGTTGAATAAAATTCATAAACATTCGGGAAAAAAAATGACTTACACTATCTCTTACACATATCCTATGAAATGTGCTATCAAATCCAATAATTGGCATTTTCATCTCATTGTATCTCAATTTCGTAGTACTTTCTTTAGTGAGAATTGACATTTTCAGTTGGAATTAAATAGTAATTAATTTCTACACTCTCGTTTATTTATTGAACTCAATTCTTCTTTTCCTCCTTCTTTTTTGATTTCCGCAATTTTTCCTGACTGTCGTGAAACTAAAGAGAGACTTTAATAAAATTAAGGTTTAATACACTTGTCACCTTCAAATCAAATAGCTACAATGTTTTGTTTAATCACAAAATAAGTGATGTCATTACTTCATTCTCAATTATAGAATCGAAATTAAAATATAATTCTCAATTATAAATCAAAATTAACAAAAATAAACATAAAATTTTTCTTATGACAAAATTTATTATTTGTCTCCTCATATAAAATAGAAGATAAATATTTTAAAAAGCACAAAATATTAACAAAAAAAATATACACAAGGAATTTAATAAAAAAAAATTAATTAAAATGTAATTGATAATAAGAAAAGCATCTTCGGTGCTTACAAATCAGATTTAATATCAATTTATCTAAAATATTTTTAATAAAATGGATAATAATCGTGGGCCCGGTATCTGAAACAAAAAATAATTATTATTTATAAATAGAGCTTAGTGAAAATTCTTGAAATTTTTTCAATTTATACTCACTGATTCGCGGTGTGAATTCTTTTGTTACAATCAAGTCTGTCAATTATCAAAATTTCCTCCTGAGTCAATTGGAAGTCGAATATTTCAATATTACTCTCAATATGCATCAAGGAACATGATTTTGGTATCGGGACGACTCCAATTTGTGTCTGGAAAATATTTTTTTTTTTATTATATTATTTTCCTTTTATTCAACTCTCGATTATTAAATTTTCGACAAATGGAATTTCGCAATAAATTGCATTTTTGTTCTATTCCCTTGAAATAATTTTGATACTTAAAATATTCGATAAATAACATTCTCGAGAATTTGAATTTTTCACCTCCTAGAAATTCAATTTATCGAGAATTGAATAATTTACCAAAAATCAAAACAAAACCAATTTAAATTTTTTCTGTGCCCCTTCTTGAGATTCAATAATTATCGAGAGGCGACTGTATTTTTGTGTAAACTTACTAAATATCGAAGTGCAACTTGATAAACTGTTTTCTTATATTTTTCTGCGATTGCTTTCATTTCGGGCGCATCTAAAGTGACTTGCTCAGAAGTTCTCCATTCTGAATATGGTCCATCGGTTGCCTCGTGAACATCACCAAACGGTGTGTATCCCATTAAAATAATTTCGTTTCTTTTACAATAATCCCTCAATTCCGTTTGATTTAAATTAATGTGACATTCCACTTGAATAACTGCCGGTTTTATTGTTGCGAATTGTTGCAGTCGAGTTAATTGTTCTAAATTAAAATTACACACTCCTATTGACTTTGTCATTTTTTTATGAATACAGTTTTCCATTTCGATCCACACGTTTGTGTAGTCAACGTCATTCTGAAACAGTTGTTCGAGAGATCATTTAATTATTATTCAATTATTCGATATATTATTTTTTAATAATGAACTTATTAAATTATTAATTTACTAAATTATGAATTTTCTAAATTATGAATTTACTAAATTACTAATTTACCAAATTACTAAATTAATTATTTCTTGAATTGTTAATTTAATGACTAAATGAAATAATATAGAACAATAGAATTCAAAAAAATAATTTCAATAAAACTAACCGAGTGGGAAAAGGGCCAAGTCATTAGAAATAAATCCACGTAGTCGAGTTTAAGAGCCTTCAGTGATGATGTCAACGAATCTGAGACATTCATTGATTTATGATTCGTTATCCAAAACTAAAAATGTAGAAAAATTAGAAAAAAAAAATTAGAAATAAAAAATAAAATAATAAAATAAAAATAAAATAAAAAATTAGAATAATATTAAAATCTTGTGAAAATTAAAAGAAAATTGAAAAACTTACTTTTGTGACGATAAAAAGATCCTTTCTTTTCACGACTTTCTCGTAAATTTTTGCTTGTATGGCTTTTCCGATATTTTTTTCATTCATATAAATTGGCGAACAGTCAAAAAGTCTGTAGCCTATGTCAATCGCCGCTGCCACGGCATGTTCCGTCAATTCTGGATCGTACTGAAAAATATTTTTTAAATTAAATTTCAAAAAAAAATTTCCAAATTATTAAAATATTTTTGTTTGAATTGTGAAAAAAAACTTACCAAAAATCCAGCATTTGTTCCTAGTCCCAAAGCGGGAATTTTCTTTGAATTCCATAATTTTCTGGAAAATGGAACATTTGCCATTTCGAATAATCAAAATTTAATATTATTTCAACTTGAAGTCTCTGTTCTATAATTTTCGTCAAATGATGCTTGAATGAAAACAAGTTTCCAACTACTGATTAATAGAGAAAGTTATTATCACTGTATCTACTATTCTATACAAATGAAAAATATACAAAAATCCGTCCCTAGTGAATGAAAATTGAACTTTTTTTTTAATTTTCTCAGGGCTCGGATTGTCTTTAAGACTCAGAAAAAGTCGCTTTAGTCGCATAAATTTACAACAAAAGTCACGAAAAGTCGCATAAAATTTCCGAAAAACCAAGAAAAAAGTCGCATGAAATTTTCGAAAAAAAGACATAAAGGAAACACGAAATTATCAAAATTGTAAAAAATCACATTTCTCGACAACATATACTTTAGTTAGATGAAATTTTATTTGTGGATTCTTAATATATTAATTATATAACACAAAAAAAAAAAAAAAAAAAAAATTTTTATTAATTGAACGAAAATGATATAATATTTAAAATACTTTATTTTACAAAAACTTAATTATTTTCTTGACAATGCTTTATTGCTTTTAATTTAAACTTGATAAGGGTAGTGGTTACTACCGAAACGTTGTTTTAATAACATAAGTTAATAAACAAACAATTGTGGAAAAACTGGCCTACAAATTATTTAAATTAACATATACTTTAATTTCAAACAATCCGGAATAAAATTTAATAAAATTCATAGCAAAATTTTAATTAGGTATTTCAAACATTTTTTTAAAAATTCTCTTTAAAATGTCAATTATTTTTATAAATAATAAAATTCTTCTCCGAAATTCAATTATTTAAAAAAAATTTTAATAAAATTCTTATCAAAATTTCAATTATCTTTATAAATAATAAAATTCTTTTCTAAAATTCAATTATTTTCAAAATTTTTTTAAAATTTCAGGTGAAAATTTTCTAAATAATAAAATTCACCATGAAATTTAATTATTTTCAAAAGTTCTGTGATAAAATTCTTTGCAAAATTTAATTATCTTCAAAAGTAAGAAAATTTTTCGCAGAAATTCAATTATTTTCAAAATTTGTTTTAAATTCACTTCAACATTTCAATTATTTTTACAAATATCAAAATTCTTCTGCAAAAGTCAATTACTTTTAGACATAAAATTTTTTTCAAATATTTCAATTATCTTTATAAATAATAAAATTCTTCTCTGAAATTCAATTATTTTCAAAAGTAATAAAATTCTTTTCTAAAATTCAATTATTTTCAAAATTTTTTTTAAATTTCAGGTGAAAATTTTCTAAATAATAAAATTCATTATGGAAATTTAATTATTTTCAAAAGTTCTGATAAAATCCTTTGCAAAATTCAATTATCTTCAAAAGTAAAAAAATTCTCCACAGAAATTCAATTATTTTCAAATTTTTTTTTTTTTTTAATTGTCCTCAAAATTTCAATTATCTTTATAAATATCAAAATTCTTCTGCAAAATTCAATTACTTTTAGACATTTAAAAAAAAAAATTTTTTTTTTTAAATATTTCAATTATCTTTATAAATAATAAAATTCTTCTCTGAAATTTAATTATTTGTAAAAATAATAATAAAATTCTTGTCAAAATTTCAATTCTCATTATAAATAATAAAACTCATCCTAGATAATCAATTATTTTCAAAATTTTTTTATTTATTTATTTATTTATTTTTTTTATTTTATTTATTTATTTTTTTTTTATTTTTTTTTTTTTTTTGTAAAAATAATAATAAAATTCTTGTCAAAATTTCAATTCTCATTATAAATAATAAAACTCATCCTAGATAATCAATTATTTTCAAAATTTTTTTTAAATTCTCCTCAAAATTTCAATTATTTTTGTAAATATCAAAATTTTTCTGCAAAATTCAATTACTTTTAAACATTTAAAAAAAACCTGTTCAAAATTTCGATTATCTTTATAAATAATAAAATTCTTCTCTGAAATTTAATTATTTGTAAAAATTTTAATGAAATTCGTGTAAAAATTTCAATTATCTTTGTAAATATCAAAATTCTTCTGCAAAATTCAATTACTTCCTAATGTTTTATAAATTTCTTGACAATAATTCAATTATTTTCATAAAAAAAATTAAAAAATTATTTTTTTTATAAAGTCTTTCTTATAATATAAAATAATGATTTTATCTCTCGGTCATCTTTACTTATTACAAAACATGAAGACATGGATTGCTCCGAGTCGAAGACTCGGAGTGATTGATTTCTTCATGTTTTAAAATAATTTTTTTAAGTTGTTTAATTTCAAAAAACGAATGAATTTGAATCTTTTGAAGAATTTTAATTCCTATTGGAAAAATAATAATTAAATATTTATTTAAAAAAGAAGTCATTGATGTTTTCGAAAAATTTGAAAGAAATTTGTAAATAAATGTAACAGAACATTTTTTTTTTAACTAAAACTTTTTCCTTTAATTTTCTAAAAATTTTAAAAGTTTCAATTTCTATTTGACAAATAGAATTTATAAACATTTTTTTTTCATTAATTTTTAAAAAACTTTGAATTTTATTAAAGCAATTGTAATTAAGAAATAGAAATGATGCAAATTATTTCCTTATGAAAATTGAGAATTTCCTACAAAAATATTAAGAAACGGGATTATTAATTTTTTTTTCCCAAAGATAAGAATGATTTTATGAACAATATTGTTTACAAAAAAAGATTTCTGCCATTTACAATTTAAGTCGAAAAGTAATTGAAAAATGTGAAAAAAAGTCGATTAGACGCATTTTATTAAAAAAAATTTCCAAAAAGTCGATTAGTCGCATTTTTTCACAAAAAAGTCGAAAAAAGTCACATTTTCTTAGAAAAGTCGAAAAAAAAGTCGAAAAAGTCGCACAAATCCGAGCCCTGATTTTTCTCAGGGGATTTTCTATAAATTATACTGAATTAATTTAATAATTATTTTTATTTTTTACTCTTATAGTATAAAGCAATATTAAAGTTTTATAATAGCGAATCAGTACGTGGGTGACAATTTTACACTGAGAATTATAAAATAAATACAAATATAAATAATCGTAAAATTACTATAATACAGTATTTTATATAAACCGTTGCTTTCCTTGTTTTTTTTTTCTGTACTCGATTTTTTTCTTTCTATTTCAAATTAATTTGCTATTGGAATTTTCTTGAGCACACGCAAACAAATTTTCCAGAGAATGGCCATTATTATCACAGGTATAAAAAAAAAAAAAAATTCAATAATAAAAAAAACAGGAGATCGAGACATGATTCTTGTTAAAATCAAATTCTCCACTACTCGACATCGATCTTTAGAAAAATATAGATTTTAAAAAGTTTCATGCGGTATTGAAAAAAAATTTTTCTTTTCTTTTGAAGATAGTGCTGCAATTTTTTTTCTCGTTATTTAAACTGTACACACTTCGGAAAAATGGCTACGACAAAAATAATCTCGTTACTTTCTTTCATTTTAAGTCTTCGTACAAAAGGATTTTTTTTTCATCTCACCGCAAGAGAGAAAAACATCTTTTTTTTTTAGACAGAGTGCATTCTTCAAACAAAGCGCTCGCTAATTTAAAAACCTGGCTTAATTACAGTGATTTTTTTTTGTTTAATTTTTTGTTTTTGTTTTACAAAATCGTTTATATTGTCTTAATATTTATTTCGTATTTATAAATCTAGCCTATATGATACTTATGATAAATATTTTTTTTTTCGTATAAAAAGTACAAGCAAACAAAAAAAAAATCAAGATTTTTTCCCCCTTGTCCCTACACATCTTCATTCACTTTTCACTGAAATTAAAGACACTCATTTTTTTTTTTTTTTTTTTGAAAAAAAGAAGCAGAGTTGGGCTTATAATGTAGAATTTTTTTTTCTTCGTTAATTCACCTTTGGTCTTTCACATAGAGCGTTAAGCTTTTAATATTTTTTACATATGTTTTTCAACACTCGCTTTATTATGATTTTTTTGCAACACTCGCTGTATAGTAATAATAATAATAATAATAGTTTTTGAACACTACATTCATTATTTGCTAATTTTTTCATTTTTTTTTTGTTTTTGTTTTTATACAATCACACGATAAGACGATCAAAATGGGCCCAACTCTTTTTTTATTTTGCAGAAGGATTTTTTGTAGTTTAATATCGTTTTGTGTTAGAGTAATTACAAAAGGCTTTTTTTTAATATGATAAGACTGGAAATTGCGATTCTTTTTAAAAATTCCACTTCTTTGATATAGTTTTAAAAATTGAATAATCGAATATTATATTTATATATTTATATATATTTAAAGAAATAGAGTTTGAAATAATACACTCGAGAAAATATTTATTATTTCTCATTAAAATGAAAATCTAGTGATTTTTCTTTTCTTCTATCAGGAAATTTAGTAGCGATTCGAACTTTATTTTGAACTTTTTTGCTCTAATAATTTTATTTTCGCTTTTCTTTGAATATTTAATTTTTCATGAAATGAGAAAACGTTTGATTTTTTAATTAAAATAATATTATCCCAGAGTCAGTAGGTTTTTATTAAAAATCTGTTCTTTTTTGTTTTCATAAAAAACTAGTCTAGAATTATAGAATTAAGGAAAGTTTTTTTTTTTGAAATTTTTTGATTTTTTTGGACAGAGTATTTATCACAGAAATTCTTGACTTGTTTTAATTTTGGTTTTCTCATTTCATGAAAAAAACAGTTTTTTTTTAGAATTTCCGCATAAAATTTTTAGAGCTTTTCTTTTTCTGCTATACGAGCTTTTGTTTAGCCTTTGAAAAAATTCTATTTCATTGAAATATTGTTTTTGAGATTAATAAAAATTGTTCAATTTCACACGTAAGTCTAATATCACTTCGGGTTTTATTTTCTTATCCCATCGCTGTGTTTATACATAAATAGAAAGCTACAGGAAAGATTACAGTTGAAAAATTTTTATGAGCATGGTCTCGTTTTGTTCAAACTTTCTGATTTTGTCTTTCATTTTTCAAACTAAAAAAAAAATTCTTTTCGGTTTTTATCAATAAAAATAATAAATTTCGACGAAAATAACAGAATTTTCTTCAAAATAATTTTTGGTTTGCGTATATAAAAAAATGTTAACAATTTTCCAATCTCTCTGACGATTAAAAAACATTGGATCACAATCATAATTATTATTCCAGTAAAATCGTCTTACTGAAAGTAAAAATCAATTTCTAAGAATGTTCGCGAAAGTTAATTTTTCTAAAATAAATTATAAATTGTTTAAATCAGCAATCAAGATAAAAATTCGCGTCTAAATTTGTTTCACTCATTAGCATGCATCCTTTTTTTTAAACTTTCAGGACATTTGAAAATTTGATCTAGAAAAAAATAGAGAGCATCAAATTTTAATTTTAAAATCTCCTTTGAATATTAATTTAAAAATGTCCCTAATCAAATCCAAAAAAATTAATCAAAATTAAATTTAAACAAAAAAAATTGTTTTTTTTTTATTTAAAATTAAAAGTCAACATTTTAAGATATTGGATTTGAATTATTCAAAAAATAATTCTAAAAATCTATCAATTAAATTACGTCACATTTTTTTTCCGTTACATCTGGTTGGGGAGATTTTTTCCTCTTCTCAAATATTCAAATAACGATAATAAAAAAAATTTCCTGACAAATAAAATAAAAAAGTCTAGATTTTAACGAATATTAATTTAAAATTGACAAAAAAAAAATAATTACAAACTTAAACAAAAATTACAAAAAATATACAGTTGGAATATTTTCAGAACTAAAAAATATTAGAAAGTTGAAAAAATAATTTATCTAATTATGATATTTTTCAAATTCCTTTAGTGCTTTAGCTATCAAAGAAACGGATCTCCAAAACCAAATGTAACCAAAATTGTGTCAAATATTTTTAAACTCTAAATATTTCTACAAACAAAAAATAAAATAATATAAATTCTAAATGACTATCAAGAAAAAAAATAATGTATTCCTTTAAAATTGATTAATATATTGTTTAAAAAAAATTGATCACATTAATCGATTCTAATTGAAGTCATCATCTTTGATTAAAATATACAAAAAAAAAAAAACCTGTAAGTAATAAAATACGATAATTGTCGAATAGTATAAACAAGAAGAACAAAATGCACAGGAACCTCGGTTCTTTTCTTTTTGATTTCTCCGGATTTTTTTTTCTTTTACCTTTGCACCATATTGATAACATCTTTTATCGTATTTTGAACATCACTTAGTAGTCTTGTATTCTCTGCAATATTGCGAGTACCGGCGGCTCTCAATTGTCGCGCTTGTAATTCAAGACGAGTGAGAAGATCGCGAAATTGAAATTTGGCATGCGGCGATATTGAAGTGTCCGTTAAATTAACGCACATACCGTGCAATAATCCCACTTTGTCCGAGAGCTGCAACCAACTTGCAATGACTATTGTTGTGCTGCTCTTCAAATGAATAATACTATTCTCAATTAGGTTTGAAATCTCAATAACATTGTTCTTTGCTCCTTTGGTGTCACTCTGCTTTCCTAAATCATCATCTTGCGACGTTGTATTTTTATTACAATTTGGAGTTGCGTAAATCGATGGCTTTACTGTTGTCACTAATGGTTTTATTGGTTTTGCCGGTACAATTGGCTTCTCCATTTCGGTTTGCATTGGTGGCCATACTGTTTTACCGGAACTTTTTGTTGACGCTCCACTATGATCCTCGGGCGATTCTTCATCATCTTTATTTGTACCTCTTGCTCCTAATTTTGGACTCAATGGTTGATTCTCACCGCCAGTTGCTTCTTTATTTTCCCAGAGTTTTTTCAAACTACTTATACTGCCCGTACTGCGTCTCTTATCGTCCTGTTCGTCGACTATTGACTCAAGCGATTCGTGATTATCTTCCTTTTCTCTCTTACTTTTGTCATCTGTTTTGTCAGCGTCAATCTTTCTTAAACGGGCCTTAAAATCGATAATTTGACTAATGTCCGAATTCTCTTCCTTTTGTGGTTTCTTGTCAACTTTCTTTAATTTAAATCCTGTGTTTAAATTCACTTCGACTATCGGTGAGACTTGAATTGGTTCCTTGATTAGTTTCTCGTTTTCTTGAATTGGTTCGGGATTTAAATTTGCGATTGCGTATTCACTTTGAATGGGGTGTTTATTTGTGTCCATGCTGAATGTTGCGCAGAGTTCGGAGAGTAATTGCGAGGCGGGATCAAGTGGGGCGGAAGTGATATTATTGGAAGATGTGACTTTTTTGAGAATGTTGGTGTGTTGCTTTTTGTCGGATGATTGTTTGATTTCGTTGATTAATTTAAGTTCGAGCATTTCTTTCATTCCTGGCTTTGAATTGAATGCGTCGAGAGTGGAACTGAGAGGTGGTGGCGGTGGAGGTGGAGGCGGTGGTGATTCTTCTGGTGGTGAGATTTGTTGAATTTTCGTCTCGTGCGGTGAATCTTTAGTTTTTTGTCTCGATATTTCGGGTAATTTACAATTTTTCTCGTCCGATTTGCCAGTGTCTTCACGTCGCCTCAGGCTGACACCAAATCTAGAACTCGCTTCTTTCACCGATGGTTCTGCATTTTGAACATCGCTGGTACGCTCCTCTTCGCTTGATTCTTCTTTGAATTTCCAGTCTTTTACTTTTCGGATGCCAATTGGCGAACTTAGGGTTTTAATCAATGAATTGTTACCACTGGGCGAGTGCATTATTGGCGGGGGAAGATCAAATTGTTCATTAATATTAAAGGAATCGTTATGAAGTGGCGATAAATCTAAAGGCGGTGGCGGTGGAAATTCGAGATCGGCTAATGTGGGTTGAAGTGGTCGCGAGGGACTTGCTGTGCGAAATGTTGAGGTATTGGAAACGCGGAATGTTTTTAAGCCAACATTTTCACTGTTATTTTTTCTTGTTCCAACGGCACGACTGCGGGGAGAATTTGGAGGTTGATAGGTATTTACCACACCACTGGAGGAATTGCTTCTTGTCATTTGCGGTTGATTGCGAAGATTATTTTGCCGGGGCGATAATGAACGATGTTGAGAGATATCGCCAGGATTTGTGAATTCATGTTGCTCGACGGCCGTTGATAATGATGACGATGAACTATCCTGATTCGATGGCATTCCACTCTGACGAAGTGATTCCAAATACGCTCCAATTCGTGCACCCTTTGGCAATGTTCCATAGCGATTTATTGCCCTCTTAACATTTTGCACCTCTAAAGCTCCCACGTGTACCAACTAGAAAAGAAAAATTCAGTCAGTGAAATCCGATAGATTAGAAAAAATTCTTTCATTATTTTTTTATATTAATTTTAAAAAATTCTCAGAAAATTAAATAATCAATTTGTAAATATTTTGAAGGATATCTTTAAAATATAATCAAACATAATAGATTAAAGTAATATTTTGATTTGAAACAGTTTTCAATTTACTATTCAAGCAGTGCTAAGAAAAGTGGATATTTTCGATTTCGACTTTGTATTATTTTGGTGTTTCGTAAAGTATTGCCGGAATACCTTCTGAGGCAGTACTTCCTTAGGCGGATATGTACGCGTTTTTAATTGTTTTTGGTTGCACTGTAAGTTGAGTGCAGGTTCCGGTGAAATTGACGGCTGCGGTGGAAAATTGGTCTCTGCCGTTTCTTGAGAGCCATCGCCATCGTCGTCCCCATCACAAATTCCTGCGTTAATTGATTGTGTGGCCATTGTTATGATATCTCGTGTGATACCTAAATACGTTCATTCAATAATTTTTTCATCAAAGCAATTATTTTTCTTTTCAAAATAATAATTGATGACGTGATATGAAAATAGTGATGTGATGAAGTGTTTCTTTGAATTTTGATACCGAAAAATGTATTAATAAATTTTTGAAAAAGGGAATTTTTGAGCCGTTTCGAACAGTTTTGCAATGGGCCATTCTCCCGTATTCAATTAAATTTTGTTTTCTAAATCCTCACTGTTGACAAGTCCAAACCCTGAAATCTCTCGTTGAAATCACATAACACTGCTTGAATAATGTAGGTTCGAAGATTTTTTCTTTTCTTTTCTTTTCTTTTCTTTAATGATGATAAATGAATCAAAAATGAGAATATTACAAAGAAAAAGAAATATACTCGATCTAATGATTACAAGGGAAAGGAGGCGACTGAGTCTAAATTTTGATCTACGCATAACATGACATGCATGTCTTTACTCGGCAAAGTCAAAGAGAGATCTAAATTTAAAAAGTGCGAGACGATATAAGGGGCTTGCGTCGAATCATCAAAGTACAAGTATTTTGGATCCTACCTTATATATTCTGACAATTAATTCAAATCACGACATATCCTGATAATGAAATCAAGGACAATGCGTGCACATTTCCAGCAGGAGAATGACCCACGATCCAATTGTTCGATAAAAAAGTTTGATGCAGGCTTTCAAAGAAAATAGGCAGACCAGCTCGTGCAATTACACTATGTATATAGACTCGAAATTATTTCATGGAAAATGCGATTAAAACAAAACTAAATTATCTATACCATTTATGTCCGTGCCATCGTCGAGTATCGCAGTGCAAATATCGGCATTCTGTTGATCTTGATCCTGGTAGGCTGAATCGCGAAAAGAGCTGCACGACGATAGCAGGCTGTACACAACGATTCATGCCATTTTTAAATTATTGATTTTAAATTACCAACAATACTAAAAAATAAAAGAAAAATTTAGAGACAAAAAAAGCAACGACTATACTTACCTAGTACGCTTCGGTGGTGCAGGCGCTTGTTTTCCTTTTTTATTCGTCGAGCGTCGCATTTGTACGGAATTGCTGTTCCCCTTACTTGACAATCCGCCCATAAAAGTGCTTAACTTTGAAACTGGACTGGCTCCTTCTATTCAAAAATCATTCAATCAGAGAAAATTAATTTTACATAAATTGATTGACAAAAAATTGTAAAAATCAGGCAAACCTTGAGTCAAACCAGAAGGCAGTTGATCAGAAACTAAAACAAGTCCATGAATATTTCCCGTACTTCCTGTCTGTGATTTTTTGTAAGCCAACAAAGGAATTTCCCCACCGCTCTGCAATTGCTTTTCCACCTCTGTAAAATATTTTCAAAATTTTCAAAATGAAAAAAATAAAGTGACAATGAAAAAAAATACACCACCTTCCGTAATACTAGATTCTTGAAACATATTTTCTAGGGAATGATGAATTTCTTTGAAAGTTGGTCTCTCCATGGCGGACCATTGCCAACATTGACGCATTAGTTCATAAACTTTTGGCGGACAACCTGGTGGACATTCCATGCGATATCCTTTCTCAAGCATGTGATAAACATCCGTGAGATCAACACCGGGATATGGTGACATTCCATAGGTTGCAATTTCCCAAAGCAGAATTCCAAATGCCCAGACATCGGATTTTGTTGAAAATTTATTGTAAGCCAATCCTTCGGGTGCTGTCCATTTAATTGGAAATTTTGCGCCAGCGTGTGCAGTGTAGGTGTCATCTCTCATTAATCGAGCGAGACCAAAATCTGCCACTTTCACTAAATGATTTTCACCCACGAGACAATTTCTCGCAGCCAAATCTCTGAAAATGCAATAACGAAAATATTAATATTTCTATTTTTAAAGAGAAAATTTCTATTTTCTATTCTATTGATTTTTATCTGATTAATTATTAGAAACAATTGAAATACCTGTGAATAAAATTTCGACTCTCGAGGTAACTCATTCCACTTGCAATTTGCGTAGCCATGTGCATTAATACAACAGCATTAATTTGATGCTTGCTTTCATTGCGCAAATAATCCAATAGATTTCCCTTACTCATGAATTCAGTGATAATATAAAAAGGTGGTTCTCTAGTACAGACGCCTATTAATTGTACCAAATTCCTGTGCTTCATTTCCTTCATAATTGCAGCTTCTTCTAAAAAGTCTTTCAACGCCATTGTATCCTCCTGAGGGAGAAAAATTATTTCCAAAAATGTAAAATGTAAAATTGAAAATTGAACAAATATTTATAATTTAGAGTGTTTTTTTTACCTTTAGAGTTTTCACAGCAACTGTCATGTTGTATCTCTTCCAAACAGCTTCGTATACATCTCCATATTGTCCGCCACCGAGTTTATGCCTCATTACAATGTCCGTGCGATTTATTTCCCATTCGTCAGGTTCTAAGGAATAAAAAATAGTAAATTCACTCTGTGTTAATTTTTTCGAATAAAAACAAAATATTCAAATCTTACCGGGACTTAATGGGAAAACAGTTGGTTTATTTTGTTTTGGAGCTGGATAAAGAAGTTGTGTTATCAATCCATCGCTCAGCATTGAATGATGATGAACTAATTCTGCTAAAGTGTTAAATTTACTCTCTGTTGTCACGAACATCTGAAAAATTAAATGAAAGATTTAATTTTAAAAAAATTCTTGTACTACAAATATGAATTAAAAATAAGAGAAATTTTTTTTACTTTTCCTTCGTTGTCTTCGTTTATTCGATAATGATAAACGCGACCCTCATATCGCAAAGAAATACTGCGTTGTCCCGGACTACTTTCTGACTCTCGAACCAGGAAACTTCCATTGATACCCGAACTTAATAAATATTCTGCCGCATTTCTCGATATTCTTCCATGATACCAGGAGTGTTTCTCTAACGAATTCACGGGCGTCACATAATTAGAAGGAACCCAGCCAACTTGACCGGCACTTGAATGAGCCTCGCACCATTCTCCACTTTTATTGTAGCTGAGAATTCGTACTTGTTCACCTAGTAACGAAAAAAAAATAATTTTATTTTTTAGCTGTTGAATATTAAATCAATCTTTAGGTGTTGATTTCTAAATCAGGGTTGCCACAAATATTTAATTTTATTTTTACCTGATTTCCAGACAAAATTTTCACTTTTTCCCTGACCCTAAATAATATTCTGATTCACTCTAAAAATTATTAAATACTCAAAAAAAAAAATGTTCTATTACATTTATTTACAAATTTCTTTAATTGTAAAATTATTCAAAAACATCAATAACTTCTTTTTAAATAAATATTTAATCATTATTATTTTTCTGTAGGAATTAAAATTCTTCAAAACATTCAAATTCAAACCTTTTTGAAATTCAACAACTTATAAGAATATCATTACAAAACTTCTTCATGTTTTGTAATAATTTAAATTACCATAAAATTTTTCAAAATAAGTTAATTATTTATAAAAATCCTATTAAAATCCTTCGAAAGAATTCAATTACTTTTACAAGCAGTACAATTTCTCAAAAAAATTCAATTATTAAAAAAAATGTAATAAAATTCGTTGCAATAAATAAATTACTTTCATAAATAATAATAAATCGATTATTCATTAATTCATTTTTAAATTAATTTTTCTTAGAAATTTCTAGAAAAATTCAATTATTTAAATTGAAAAATAAATAATTTATTGAATAATTGAATGTTTGTTGAAATTGAATTCTCATAAAGAATTTTATCAATAAATTTTTAAATAATTGAATTCATTTGACAAATTTTAATAAAATTTTTAAGAATAATTACATTCATCGAGGAATTTGATTAAAATATTGTATAAAAAATAATTAAAATCCTGCGATGAGTTTTATTATTTATGAAAATAATTAAAATTTTCCCAAGAAATTTATTAAAATTTTTCTAAAATAATTGAATTTTGGTGAAGAATTTTATTATTTATAAAGATACTTGGAATTTTAACAAGAATTTTTTTAAAAATATTTTTGAACATAATTGGATTTCTGCGAAGAATGTTATTAATTTTGAAAATAATTTAATTCTTCCAACGAATTTTATTCAAATTTAAAAAATAACTGTATTCCTGTGAAGAATTTTATTATTTATATAAATAATTGAATTCTTACAACGAATTTTATTCAAGTTTATAAAAGTAATTGAATTTCGGTGAAGAATTTTATTATTTATAAAAACAATTGAATTCTTGGAAAGAACTGTGTTACATTTTTTTAAATAATTAAATTTTTGTGACGAATTTTAAAAAAATCTTTTTAAATAATTGATATTTTTTGAAAAATTTTATGAATTTTTGTATTTGAAATAATTGAATTCCTGTGAACAATTTTATTACTTAGGAAAATAATTGAATTATTTCGAAGAAATTTATTAAAAATTGGAATAATTGAATTCCTGTGAAATTTTGCCGAGAATTTTATTAAAATTTTTAAATATAATTGAATTTCGATGAAGAATTTTATTATTTATAAAGATAATTGAAATTTTGAAAATATTTGTTTTTTAATTTTTGAACATAATTGAATTTCTGCGAAGAATTTTATTAATTTTGAAAATAATTTAATTCTTGCAACGAATTTTATTCAAGTTTATAAAAGTAATTAAATTTTTGTGAAGAACTTTATTAAAATTCTTGAAAAGAATTGAATTCTTGAAAAAATTTTATAAAAATCTTTTTATATAATTGATATTTTTCAAAAATTTTTATGAAATTTTGTATTTTAAATAATTGAATTCCTGTGAAAAATTTTATTACTTATGAAAATAATTGAATTATTTCGAAGAAATTTATTAAAAATAGAATAATTGAATTCCTGTAGAATTTTCCCAAGAATTTTATTAAATTTTTTTAAAATAATTGAATTTCGATGAAGAATTTTATTATTTATAAAGATAATTGAAATTTTGACGAGAATTTTTTTTTAATTTTTGAACATAATTGAAATTCTCCGAAAAATGTTTGTAACTTTTGAAAATAATTGAATTTCTGTAATTATTTGTAACTTTTCCAAAATCCAATTTCTTTTAGTATTTTTAACTAAAATTCTTCTATCAATCTGGTATTTATAAAAATTGTAAAAATTATTCATAAAATAATTTATAAGTCATAATTTTATGATAGTTGTCATGAATTTTAAAAATTCAATTTTTTCTAGTACTTTTAGTAAAAATCCCTGACTTTTCCCTGAATTCCCTGACCTGTGGCAATCATGTAAATCAATCTTTAGTAGTTGAATTCAAAATCAATCTTTAGGGTAAGGAAAGTAAAATTTTCTTATGCATTAATTAATTAATTCAAAATTAATCCAAGATTTAATTAACAAACCTTTTTTCAAACTGAGTTGATTTTCCCCACCAGCTTGAAAGTCATAAAGCGCTAGGAATAATTGTGGATCGTCTTCTTCTTGGGCGAGAAGATTTTCCTTGCTCGTCCATCTGAAATTTTAAATTCACAATTTTTTTCTTTTTGTTATTCCAAAATAATTTAGATATTTAAATTAAAGAAAAAGAAATTTACAAACCTATTGGCAGCGTCCAAAAGTCCACCACTGGGCACATTGACATGTTGAAGACCCGATTGTTGAGAATACGTTTGAATACTAGAGCAACTTGGTGGATCACCTTCTGGTAATGCAGGAATGTGAGGAAGTGGTCTACTCTGAAGTAAGGCTTCTAAAAAAAATTAGTGAATTATTTTACATCAACAATTTATAAACGTAAAATTGATTCAAAACTGTTAATATTTTTATACCGTCTTATAATTCACTTTACCAAATAAAAATAATGATAATAATAATAATAATAATAATAATAATAATAATAATAATAAAAATAATAGTAGGTAGTCATAATAATAAAAGTAATAGTAATAATAATAATTTTTATTACTAACAAAATGTATAGAATTGCAATGGACAAATCTGAACAAAAGGTAATTTCGTAATATTTCCTAAAATATTGAATTTTAATTTCAATTGAATCAAAAAGAAACAATAAATTGTCTTGAAAATTTGAGAAATCATCATGAAAATAAAACTAGTTATTTATAAAAATTGATTACAAGGTAATTTTGTTGTAGTCTTGGTGCAATTTTTTTTTTATTGCATAATCTCGTTGATATCAAGATTAGTAGTTTCCTGTCGTCGATTGCATTAGAGAATCATTTTTCATGGATATCAATTAACATGAAAGGTGAAGGATACTTAAATATTCGACGTAGTTGATTAATTATCGAATTCGACAATTTTTTACTTTTCATATTTCTTAACGAATTGCTTCATATAAACAGCAGATCATGAAACTGGAAGTCTCACATCTGGAGCTGATAAAATGAAATAGAACAAAGACGGAAGTTAACCAAATTTGATTAGATATACAGATGTGTAATAATAATTATTACACAAGTAAGAAAATAAAATCACTCTAACAAAAAAAAAAAAAGTGAGAAATGAGTCACAAGGGAAAAAAATTTTGACAAAGTAATTTTTTTCGTTAAAAATTACAAAACAAAATTGGAGCATTTTCAGTCTCGTGATTTTTGTGAATTTAATCAAAAAATAAACGAGTTGATGGGGGGATAATAGTGGATAATTAATTGGATAGGAAAAGAAATGATATATTAATTTTGAGAATAAAATGGAGCAGAATACAATAGGAGGGTGGCGAGGGGGCGCGAGAAAAAAGGAAAGAGAGAAAATTGAAAAATTCAAATACCACTGTGCTCGGTGAAAATATTGGATCCGATGACACGAGAGTCCTTTGGATTCCTGGGTTGTTTCCGAGTTTGTCGAATAGCAGACCCGGCAGGAATCACTCTGTCTTTAGTCGGTTGAGCACCCATAATTCCCCAATTATCATTCCCCTTGTATGTATATCACCCCCGGCTACGATTACGCCGAGGACGAATTTTTAACACATATCGACAACTTCCGGCTTCTTTAGAATCTTACATATTACCAATTCTCTCGAGCACAATGCAGTGCTTTTTTTTAACACAAATTCACTGGCGACAATTGTCCCAAATTGCATTTTTACATGTCAATCACATCGCGCTGAGCTCGCCATATTTGACAGCTTTGACGTCGATTATTTAGTTCCACGATTACATTATAGAGGCAGCACATTACAGTGAAAAGCCGGTCTACTTTTTTTTTATTCTAAATACTATTTTCCCTTTTAAGTATTTTATTTACAAGCTTTACAAGTTGGGGAAAAAATTATAACGAGTGTAATTTTAATCAGAAAAAGCGTTTTTTTCTCCTTGTGTTCGGTTGCAAACATAACCTTACTTTTGAATAATGTCATGTTTCCCGTATATTCTTTACTTTTAGATCAATTTTTCTTTTAGAATTTAAAATAATAGTATAGTATTTTTTAAAACTTCGGGAAAGAATTTATAAACTTTATAAATAATACAAAAATTAACATTTCGACAATTTTAAATAGTTATTTAAATTTAAACTTTCGCGCGAAAAAGGGACAATTCTATTGGCTGCTGTTTTATGGAGCTCTTCACAGCTCTGCCTGCCTGCGCAGGCAGTAATTGGAGTAAGAGAGAAAATCAATTAGAGTGAAAGAGATAGTAAATTCAAATTTGTATGCTGCCTACTAGCTGTGAGAGCGCCTTTACATTCAACATGGCACCGTCGACCAATCAGATTTGTTTCTGATAATCAATTTTCAACTTGACTCTAGTTGTACGAAAATTCAAAATTTTTTTTCATGTTGCGAATTAATAATTGTCTTGTTAATTAAAAAAACTTCTTTCGATAATGTTTCTTATAATGCCAACAGGGAAAAATGAATGAATATTTATTCGTTTATGAATAAAAAACAATATCATTTTTATCACTGCATCTAATTGTGTAAAATCAACAAATAAAAATATAGCGGTAAAATATTTAAAGAACACTACAACTACTTAATTAGCGAACGTCGAATTTTTTCAAGAAGAAGCTAAACATGATTATTATTGTGCAAATAAATTCCGTTAGTCAATCTTTCAAGTGTGTATTAACGGAAAAAGACTCAAATGTTCAGATTCATTTCTAGATATGTTCGACGCATTTTTAGTTTTAATTTTCATTGCAATAATTGCAATTACAACGGGTCAGAATATATTTAAAAATGAAAATTCACCGGGGGATGATGCATTTTTTCCAAATGAAATTTCACGTTCATATCGTCAAGGAAAATGTGAGTTTTTTATTTATAAATTCTAAAACAGGGTTGCCACAGGTCAGGGAAGTCAGGGCAAAGTCAGGGATTTTTAGTAAAAGTATACTGGAAAAAATTGAATTTTAAAAATTCATGAAAAAACTCTAAATTTTGATGTTTTTTTTTGTTTGCCTCGTAAACTATGAAATTACCACGAATTTTAATACCAAAACCTTCAATTTTTTCTATAACTTACAATAATTTCTTTTCAAATGACTTAATGTTAATTTTTCAAGAACTATCATAAAATTATTACTAATTACTTATAAATTATTTAATAAATAATATTTACAATTTTCATAAATACTAGATTGATAAAAAAATTTTAGTTAAAAATACTAAAAAAAATTGAATTTTGAAAAAGTTACAAATAATTCCAGAAATTCAATTATTTTCAAAAGTAATAAAATTTTTCGCAGAAATTCAATTATGTTCAAAAATTTTTAAAAATTTTGGTCATTTCAATTATATTTTTAAAAATAATAAAATTCTTCTCCAAAATTCAATTAAGTTCAAAATTTTTTTAAAAATTCTCGTCAAAATTTCAATTATCTTTATAAATAATACAATTCTTCTACGAAATTCAATTATTTTTAAAAACTCTAATAAAATTCTTGGCAAAATTTCACAGGAATTCAATAATTTATAAAATTTTTAATAAATTTCTTTGAAATAATACAATTATTTTTATAAATAATAAAATTTTCACATGAATTCAATTATTTAATATAAAAAATTTTAAAAAAATTTTTCGAAAAATATCAATTATTTAAAAAGATTTTTATAAAATTCGTCGCATGAATTCAATTATTTAAAAAAAATTTAACAAAGTTCTTTTCAAGAATTCAATTATTTTTAGAAATAGTAAAATTCTTCACCGAAATCCAGTTATTTTTATAAACTTGAATAAAATTCGTTGGAAGAGTTAAATTATTTTCAAAAGGAATAAAATTCTTCGCAAAAATTCAATTATGTTCAAAAATTTAAAAAAAATTCTTGGCAAAATTTCAATTATCTTTATAAATAATAAAATTCTTTATTATTCAATTATTTAAAAAAATTTTTTTTAAATTCTCGTCAAAATTTCAATTATTGTTATAATTAATAAAATTCTTCTTCAAAATTCAATTATTTTTAAAAACTTGAATAAAATTTTTTGGAAAAGTTTTAATTATTTTCATAAATAATCAAACTTATCACAGGATTTTAATTAATTTTTGATATAATATTTTAATCAAATTCCTCGATAAATGTAATTACTCTTCAAAATTTCATTAAAATTTGTCAAAATAATTGAATTATTTAAAAATTTGTTGATAAAATTCTTTATGAGAATTCAATTTTAACAAACATTCAATTATTTAAGAAATAATTTATTTTTTAATTTAAATAATTGAATTGAATTTTATTACAATTTTTTCAAATAATTGAATTTTTTTGAGAAAATTTACTACTTTTTAAAAATAATTGAATTCTTGCGAAGGATTTTATTAGGATTTTTGTAAATAATAAAATTTTTTTTTGAAAAATTTCATGGTAATTTAATTTATAACAAACAAATTATTGTTTAATTGCAAAAAGGTTCGAATTTGAATGTATTGAAAAATTTTAATTCCTACGGAAAAATAATAATGATTAAATATTTATTTAAAAAAGAAATTATTGATGTTTTTGAATAATTTTACAATTAATGAAATTTGTAAATAAATGTAATAGAACATTTTTTTGAGTTTCTAATAATTTTTAGAGTGAATCAGAATATTTTTTAGGGTCAGGGAAAAAGTGAGAATTTTGTCTGGAAATCAGGGAAAATTCAGGGAAAAATAAAATTAAATATTTGTGGCAACCCTGTAAAAGAAGAAATTAATGAGTATACAATATTTCTGAATGAATTAATTTTCAATTTAATTTCTTTTTAATTAAAATATTATTTTTCCTAACGTTTTTTTTTTAATTGATTGAATTTGTATTAAGTTTTTGATTAAATTAATAAATTAATTAAATAAAATTGTTGAATAATTAAAATTTGAAAATTTTGCTTATAGAAAAATATTGAAGAAATTATTTTGTGCACATCCCTCGGAGGATGAATTTTATTTGCAAAAAAAAAAAGAAAAAAATGGCAAATTAATTTTTTTTTTCAGTTTTTCCATTTTTTAGTGTAGTACGATTTGCAAATTCAGAGTGTACCGGAAGTCATACTTTAAGTGGAACATGTTTTACAAAACGAGAATGTGTAAATATGAAAGGTGTCGATTCTGGATCGTGTGCAAATGGTTTGGGTGTTTGTTGTGTTTGTAAGTATTATTTTAATACAATTTTAAAAATTTTTTACTCACTTGAAATTGAAAAAAATTTTTTTTACTAAATCTTTTATTATTTTTTAATTAAATTATTTAATTTTTACTAATTTTTCCCAAACGAAAAAAAAATATAACTATTAATAAATTGTACAATAATAATTACAATTTGTAGGTAATAATTTTTTTAATAATAATTTTTATATTTTTTTATTTTACAATTTACAATTATGTATAAAAATAAAAAATGTGTAAATTATACAGATAAATTAAATTTTGCATTAATAATATTACAAAAATAATTATTAAAATTGTTTAAATTAATTAAATAAAAATTGATTAGAAAACTGTAATTTGAAAAAAATATTTTTATAGTCGAAAAAACTTGTGGATCGACGACAAATATTAATAATACGTATTTTATAAATTCGGAATATCCTACGAGATATTTGGGTGGGGAGCAGTGTTCGATTTCTGTTTCCAGATGTAATTCAAATATTTGTCAGGTAATAATTTATTTAAATGACAAAAAAAATTCAGAAATAAAGAAATAAAAAAAAAATAATTAAAAATATTTTTTTTTGTTTTACAGTTACGTATAGATTTTATTGATTTACGACTCGCTCAACCAAATGCAAATGGAACTTGTGATAAAGATGTTGTATTAATTTCTGGAGGATCATCCAAAGTTCCAAGACTTTGTGGCGAGAATACTAATCAGCATGGTAATTATTCATAATTTAAATATTTGTGTATTTAAATTAATTATTTGCAAAAATCCAAAAATTGAAAGAGAAAAAGATTTCATTAAAGTTTTATTCTTTATAATAATTTATATTTAATTATTTAATTAATTGTTTAATTTATTGAAATGATTTAAAATCAAAATAGAAAAAAATTTAGTAAAATTAATTCATTTGAATCGAATTAAAAGAAAGTACTAGAAAATTAATTTCTTTAAAATAATAAGTGGAAAAATTTATTAAAAATAAAAGTATATCACTATTTAATTAATTTTAATAAAATATATAATTAAAAAGAAAATTCTTGCAGTTTATGTTGATTTTAATGCCGATAATCCAATAACGATTTCAATTCACACGAATGCAGATTTTAGTTTTGATGATCGACGATGGAATTTTAAAATACAACAAATTGCTTGCGATTCTTCATTAAGAGGTATTTATTTATTGTTTTTTAAATTAATTTATTATATAATTTTAAAAAATAATTTTTTCCCCTCTTTTTCAGCTCCATCAGGATGCTTGCAATATTATACCGGCATTTCAGACACAATAATGAGTTTCAATTATGGGAGTCTTGTAAATACTAGAGGTTTTTAATTTCTTAACTCATTTTATAAAAAATTTGCCAAAATTTAATAATTAAATTAATTAATTTCAAAAAAAAGTTAATAATTGAAAATAATTGAAAATTAAAAATAATAATTTTTTTAGCTCAATCAGTTGGATCACGACAAATGGCTAATTTAATGTACGGTGTTTGTATAAGAATGGCTTTAGGATATTGCAGTATTGAATGGTCTGAATCCAAGACAAATTCATTTTTAGTCACTGGAAATCTTGGAGCAATACCTGTTAATGATCCAGGTAAAATATATATATATATATATATATATATATATATATATATATATATATATATATATATCAATTTTTCTTTTTTTTGCTCAAAAAGAAAATTAATGTTGAAAAATTATTTTTTTTATTAACCAATAAATTTATTTCAGATCCAAATGTAGGCGCTGAATCTGGTTCAGATTGTGATAAAGATTTTGTTATTGTACCAAATCCTTATGACGAAACGGGAACAGCTTTAAAAGCTGACAGATTTTGTGGAACTAAATTTGTCACTAAATCCAGTAAGTAGAAATTTTTCAATTAATTAATTAACTAGCCAAATTATTGTTGTATTGCACTATTTATTGTAAACAATTTCCAGTCATTTTAATTTAAGTAATTTTTAAAGAAATACTTATTATGACACATAATAACTGAAAAACTAATTAGAATTAAATTTTCAAATTATATTATATTTTTAAACTCTTAGTATATAAAAAACTTTAACAAATTTTAATACTAATTTCAAATTTGACATCCGATTTTCAAAATTGAAAATAATTAAACTTTCTTGTACTGGGAAAATTAAATTTCGCAAAAATTGTTATTTGATTCCTAAATTAAAAATAATCTTCATTACGAAAATTTTAATTATTCTGAAAAATAGATAAAAGATAAAAAAATTATTTTATATTCAACTTTCTGAACAAAGAATATAAATAATATTTTTTTTAGAGAATTTCCACTACTTTTAATTCGCTATTTTTCAAAAAAATTTCGAAAAAATCAATTATTTAACAAAATTTTATGCAATTTATTTTTCACAATAATTCAATTACTTTCACTAATAATAAAATTTTTCATGTAAATTCAATTTTCTAAAAAAATTTTTGATTAAATTCTAAGCATGAATTTAATTATTTTCATAAATAATAAAACTCATCGAAGAATTATTTCAATTATTTTTACTACTATTTTAAATTAATAATCGAAAAATTCAGTTATTTTCACAAATAAAGTTTTCCACAAGAATTCAATTATTTAAACTAATAAAATTTTCATAATTATATTTCAAAAAAATTAATTATTTAAAACAATGTTCATAAAATTCTTATAAAGAATTCAATTACTTTCAAAAATAATTAAATTTTTCACAGAAATTCAATTCTTTTTAAACATTTTAATAAACTTTTCCGCAATAATTCAATTATTTTCAAAAATAATAAAATTTTTCTCTGTAATTCAATTATTTTTGAGAATTAAAATAAAATTCTTCGAAACTATTCAATTATTTTCATAAATAATAAAATTCACAGCAGGATTTCAATTATTTGTAATACAATTTTACAGGGATTGCTCAAAAAATGTAATTATTCATAAAAACTTAATTTCAATTCCTCGAAAAAATCAATTATTTAAAAAAATGTTTTTTTTAAATATTTTTTGGAAGAATTGAATAATTATTTTCAAAAAAATTTAATAAAATTTCCCACAGACATTCAATTATTGCCAAAATTTTTAATAGAATTCTTTGTAAAATTTAATTATATCTTTAAAAACTTTTCGCAATTCAATGATTTTCAATATCTACTATTTTCATAAAATTTTCAAACAGAATTCAATTATTAAAAAAATGGTTTCTAAAAATTTTCGTAAGAATTGAATTTTTTTCATGAATAATAAAAATTTTCATCAATTCAATTATTTAAATTAGAATTTGCATAAAATTATTCGAAAGAAATGAATTATTTAAAATTTTTTATAAAATTCTTCGCAAGAATTAAATTATTTTTTATAAATATATTTTAAATTCTTTCGCATGAATAATAAAATTCGCAGCAGGAATTCAATTTATTAGCAGGATAAGAAAAAAGTAAATATTTTTGATGAAAATTAGAAAAAAGTCAGGAAAATAAAAAATATGGAATGGGATTTTTTTCAATTTTGTGAAGTGAATAAAACGAGATTTTTTGGTTTTTTTGACATTAAAAAAAATGACAATAACCCACAAAATTAATTTTCAAAACAAACAAATGAATGCAGAGAATTTTCTAACGGATTTTTCTTCTTTACTTCTAAACAAAATTAGAAAATTGTTAAACAATTGTGATTAAGAAATTTATTTATTTTGCATTATTTTTGTTTATGAACCCAGTAAAAAAAAACTAATTCAAATGAATTGAAATGAATTAACATTTTTGGTAGGCTCCAATTCGTATTTATCACAAAGCGGGATTCACTCAAGCTCTTTGTATATTCAATTGAATTTAATTCAATATGTACCAATTTGTCCAAACGAATTCGCATTCGAAAGAAATGGCCAAGGAATGCATTGAATTCGTGCTAACGAATTGAAAAAAAATTAAAGGCTCAAAATTTGTCCAGTGAATTGGTACGGATAGAAGGTTCGGAAGTTCAATACAGTTTCACGAATTCAGGAAAATTGCATCATGGCTCCAATTCGTATTTGTCACAAAGCGGGATTCACGAAAGCTCTTTGTGAATTCTTTTTAATTCATTTCAATTAGTTTTCGTTTACTGGGAATCACAATTTTTTTTAACAAAATTATTATTTTGTTTTAGAAAAAGAAGAAAAATTTCTATTTTTAATTTTATTTTTGGAACAGGATTTTCCGCAGGAATTAATTTTTTTATGAAAATAATTGAATTCCTGTGAAATATTTATTATTTTTGAAAATAATTAAATGTTTGCATAAAATTTTATTAACAATTTTTTTAAATAATTGAATTCTTTTTGGGAAATTTTATTAATATAGTAGATATTAAAAATCATTGAAATTAAAAACATTTTTGAAAATAATTGTATTTGTGACAAGAATTTTTTTGACATTTATGAAAATAATTGATCTTTGGAGAAGAATTTTATTTTTTATTTTTTTTGAAAATATTTGAATTTCTGCAATTATTTGTAATTTCTCAAAAATTAAATTTTTTTAGTGTTTTCAACAAAAATTTAAATTAGAAAATTTTTAAATTCTATTAATTTTAAAATTTATTGCTAGTAAATAAATAAATTAAATAATAAATAATTTCTTTTTCAGGTAGTCTAAAACCTTTCGCACTTTATGTTGTCACTAACGATAATTTTATGGGCAAAGTTCAAAGCAAAGGATTTTCGTTAAATTACAAACAACAAACTTGTGCCGTGTAATTATTAGAATTTGTTTTGTAAAATAAATAAAGAAAAAAAATAAAATGAATTAAATTCTTTTGTTTAAATAACATTCAAATTTTCGCGGGTAGAAATTTGTCCAAAAAAAATTCCCGAACTCTGATTGGTTGGAACTGTCATGGAAAACAAGATGGCGGTGAATATTTTCGCGATTTGAAAATGCATCAACAGTAGTGAATATGATGAGAGCAGTGCTAAATGAAGTTCTGACGTAACTTTTTGTAAAAGAGCTTCTGGTGATATCCGTCATGACGCATGCGTAATTAGAGTTAAAATCAGAATTAGTTCAACGGAATCCCAGAAAACTGGAATCGTGGTGCGAGTTTGCGTGAGTTTAGCGGCAGTGGAAAAGAAAAAATTAGTGCGTCAAATAACCTGTCAAGACCAAAGTGAAAATAGAAGACAATAATTGCTGTTCGAGGGTGACGACTTTCTGTGTAAACGAAGTCATAAGGGTGCAAGGTGTAGGATGTCGAAGCCAGAACAGATTTTAATTATCGAACCGCAGAATGAACTGCGATTCAGGGGTATGATTTTTATTTTAACGTATTTTGCATGCTTTCATTATCATTAATTTATAATCAGCCATCGGTTATCCATCATTTTTTCGCCTTTCATTTTTCTTTTCACGCGTCCTTGTCGGCGAAATCGCGCCTTTAATTTACCGCGAGTTTTATATTCCATCATCATCACAAAATACCCGCAAAGTCGTCACCTTTCTGTATGTATGAGAATCGCGCGCTCTCGCCACCAAAGGTGATGATAAAAATTTTAACTTACCGGATCATCCCCGAACAACGACGATTTTGAGGGGCGATTCACTGGAACACGAGATGACGTTGTCAAATGGTTGCTGTCAAAAAACTTAACAACGTGTTTATTATCTAATTCTATTTTTTTTCTCTTCTCGAAAAGAATATATATCTTTGCATCGTGTAATTTTTCCTTTTATATATAATTCACAATGTGTGTTAATGATTCTCTTTTACACGATTTTCCAGACAGGAGTAATGTTCATTTTTTACTTTACACATGTTTACATTGATTTGTAAACGAATGAGAAAATTACTATTGTAATTTTTTCATTCATAAATATTGCTTCAATTTTGAACGCCCAAAATGTTTCGTTTATTGATAGCCACACCAGCATCCATTTTAGAGAAAAATATTTATACAATTCATACAATTTTACTTTAAAATGAAAAATTTTTACTCACTAGACTTCTGTAGGTTTTCATTTACATTGATCTTAATAAGTCCAAGTGATGTAACTGTATTGGTTCTTTTATTTCATATAGAGACATTTTATTTCATTCCTTTCGAGAATATGTCAAAATTCGTAAAGTGATTGGATTTTAGGAAAATTCTAACAAATATAGAGAAAACAGATTCTAACAAATAGAGAGAAAATGAGATTAATATTTATTCGAATGAAATAAATTGAAGTTGACTTATATTTATGAAATTAAATATTAATCCATGTATTCTTTAGATATTTTCCAATATAAAGGACGGAACTTATTGTTGCATATCTAATCTAAAAAAATAACCTCTTTAGTTAAATGTTTATATTTTTTATCAGATACCTGAAAATATATTCAATTTTCAGGTGCTCAATATGCCCTTTGCACCGTTGTGTTATTCATTTAAAATGACAAAGCATATTTTCTAGTTATAATATTAATCAATACGAATAGAAATTAAATAATTATATTTTCGTCAGAAATAAATTAATTTAATATCTAAATTAATTCTGCCAAGAAAAATGTTTTTTAGACTGACAAGATGATAATTTAATATCGCTTTCATAATACATAGTCTTAACATGACGATATGAATTTATCTTGTGTGAGCCTTCTTTTTTCATAAGTCACGATCTTTACTGTAAAAAAAAAAAAGAAGAAGAAGAATATTAGCAAGGTTACGTATCAGATTTTTTTTCTCTCTTTTAATTGTCGCCTTTTGCTTTTTAAATGGGCTATGATTTGTCAAGGAAAGTATAAATACGTATAAAATATTGTAAATATTGATATCTTATTGATTGATTATTTCTTGATTATTTCTTTGATTTTAATTTCTCAATAATTTCTTATCCCTAGGACCTTTTACTGGAGCTCCTGTTACATCATATATGAAACTCACTAATCCTTCAACTCACAAAGTTTATTTTAAAATAAAGACAACTGCTCCAAAGAGGTATTGCGTGAGACCCAATTCTGGAGCTTTGAAACCAAAAGAAATAATTGAAATAGCAGGTACAGCGTTAATTATGAGAAAAAAAATAAGTCTTTTTATTTTATAATTCAAAAATTTATTGACTTTTTTTTCTTCCTTTCTTTTTTGCAGTTAGCTTACAACCGTACGACTTTGATCCAACAGAAAAGAGTAAGCACAAGTTTATGGTACAGTCTGTAATAGCTCCTGAAGGAGACACTGATGACTATCTACAGGACGTGGTACGTATTATTTATTTTCAATTATTAATAACAGGGTTGCCACAGGTCAGGAAAATCAGGGATTTTTAGTAAAAGTACTGGAAAAAATTGAATTTTTAAAATTCATAAAAAAAACTGAATTTTTGTTATTTTTGTTTTTTCTATTTCTCACAATAATTTCTTTTTAAATAACTTAATTCTTGAAGAGCTATCATAAAATTATTTGATGAATAATTTTACTTAAATATTTCAAAATTAATTAAATTTTGGAGGAGTTGCATTATTATTTTCATAAATAGATAAACTTCAAAAGGTTTTAATTCTAAATTTTACAAAATTTCAATTTTTAATGAATTTAATTAGAAATTTTAATGAACTTAGATTTTTCAAAAATTTTAATAATTCAAATTCTTCTGAAATTAGTTACATTTTTTAATATATATATATATTTAATTAATTATTAGAAATAATAGATTTATAGAAGAATTTTAGTTAAAAATACTAAAAATATTGAATTGTGGAAAAAAATTTCATTTTTTTTTCATTTGTATGGAAAAAATTTCAATTATCTTTATAAATAATAAAATTTTTCTCCGAAATTCAATTATTTTTAAATATTTTAATTTCAATACTGTTGAAATTAGTGTTGAATTTCTTAATATGTATTTCTTTATTTATTTATTCAAGAAGTTAACGGGTAAAGTATTTAATATAATTTCCAAAATTTTAACTCAATTCTTAGAAACAAATCAATTATTTTGATAAATATCAAATTTCTTCCCAGAAATTCAATTGTTTTCAAGAATTTTAGTAAAATTCTTTGCAAAATTCAATTATTTTCATAAATAACAATATTAATTACGAGAATAAAATTATTTTCAAGAATAATAAAATTCTTTTCAGAAATTCAATTATTTTCAAAAATTAAAAAAAAATTCTTGTCATGATTTCAATTATCTTTATAAAATGCAAAAATCTTCGCTGATATTCAATTATTTAACAAAAATTTAATAAAATTCTATGCAAACATTTAATTATTTTCATACATAATAAAAAATTTCCCAGGATTTCAATTATTTACAAATTTTTTAAAAAATTTTTCGCAATAATTCAATTATTTTTAAAAATAATAAAACTGTCAGGGTTGCCACAGGTCAGGGAAATCAGGGAATTCAGGAAAAATTCAGGGATTTATATTAAAGTACTGGAAAAAATTAAATTTGCAAGATTCATAATTAGTTTTATTTTATTTTTTAATATATATAAATATTTAATTAATTATTAAAAATCATGGATTTATAGAAGAATTTTAGTTAAAAACACTAAAAAAATTGTATTTTAGAGAAGTTATAAATGTTTGCAAAAATTCGATTTTGTTCAAAAATTAAAAAAAAATTCTAGTCAAGATTTCAATTATCTTTAAAAATAATAAAATTCTTCTCGAAAATTCAATTATTTTTATAAATAATAAACATTTCACAGAAATTCAACTATTTAAATTATTTTCATTATTTTCAAAACTATTCAATTATTTTCATAAATAAAAAAACTCAACATAGAATTTCAATAATTTTTAATACAATTTTAACCAAATTTTTCGAAAAATGTTATTCTTCTTGAAAATTTTATTAAAATTCGTCGAAAAAATTCGATTATTTCAAAAATTTGTTGATAAAATTCTTTATGAGAATTCGATTTTGAAAAAAATTCATTTATTCAATAATTTTTTAATTTTTGTATTTAAATAATTGAATTCTCATAGAATTTTCTAATAAAAATTGTTTTAAAAATTAATTTCAGATAAAAAATTTAAAATAACTGATAATTGTTCATTTATTTTGTTCGAAGAATTTTCTTAAAATTTTATTAAAAATAATTGAAATCCTGAGAAGAATTTTATTATTTAGGAAAATAATTGAAGTCTTGCAACCAACTTTTATTACATTTTTTAAAAATAATTGAAATCCTGAGAAGAATTTTATTCCATTTTTTTAAATAATTGAAATCCCGTGAAGAATTTTATTATTTATGAAAATAATTAAATTCTTGCAACGAATTTTATTACATTTTTTTTTAAATAATTGAAATCCTGTGAAGAATTTTATTATTTATGAAAATAATTGAAATCATGTGAAAAATATTGTATTATTTAGGAAAACAATTGAATTCTTGCAACGATATTTATTACATTTCTTTTAAATAATTGAAATCCTGTGAAGAATTCTATTATTTATGAAAACCATTGAATTCTTTTGAGAAATTTTATTAACTTAGTAGATTTTGAAAATTTTTGAATTTCATCGAAGAATTTTATTATTTGTGAAATATAATTGAATTCTTGCAAAAAATGTTTAAAATTAATTACAATTTTTCAAGGAATTCATTTAAAATTGTATTAAAAATAATTTAAATCCTAGAAAAAATGTTATTATTTATGATAATATTTGAATTCTTCCAACGAATTGTATTATTTTTAATACAATTTTAATCGAATTCCTCGAAAATGTAATTATTCTTCAAAATTTTATTAAAATTCATCAAAAGAATTCAATTATTCAATAAATCATTTATTTTTGAATTTAAATAATTGAATTTTCGTAGAATTTTCTAATAAAAATTGATTTAAGAATGAATTTTCGAATAATTGACTCGATTTTTTCATGCTTTGAAATAATATTCCTATAAGTTATTGATTTTCAGAAAGGTTTGAATTTGAAACTTTTGAAAATCCTAATTTCTATGGAAAAATAATATTGATTAAAAATTTATTTAAAAAAGAAGTTACTGATGTTTCCGAATAATTTTTCAATTAAAGAAATTCGTAAATAAGTAAATAGAACTTTTGTTTTTGAATATCTAATAATTTTTAGAATGAATCAGAATATTCTTTAGGGTCAGGGAAAAAGTAAAAATTTTGTCTGAAAACCCTGAACAAGAAAAGAAGAAAATAAATTAAAATAAATTAGGAAACAAAAATATATTTAAAATAAACAAAATCTTTCTTGAAATTCACAGTGGAGGGATATGAATCCAAATCAGTTAATGGACTCAAAATTGAAATGCGTATTTGAAAATCCTGTAAATTCATCATCAACGACTAAAGGTACACCAACTGGTACGACAACTAAAACTGATACAACTGCGACCGATGGAAAAAATAAAGGAACTGGCGACACTGCTAAAACTTCACCCAAGGTGAGCAATTTTCTCCTTTTTTTTTGGTAATGTTCCTCTCGAATATTCTCGGAAAATAACAAAAGAAATTTGTTTTACAGCTTCTCAGCGAAGGGGAAGCTGACGAGACGTTAATGAAAGCAGCGCAAGAAGTGCAACAGCTTAGGGTACAGCAAAGCAACCTTATCCAAGAGAATCTCCTAATGAGGGTAAATTTATAATTTTTGCAATTCTCTTTTTACTTTTTCTCAAGTTTTAATAAATTAATTCATGAATTTCAAGTTCAAAAAACATTTTGCAAAAATAATGCAACAATATTTTATTTTGACTGTAAATTCAAATTATTTGAAGGTAAATTTAATTTCTGAAAAATGAAAGTTCATTTTCAATTTTTTCGTTTTTAAAATAGTGGGAAGTTTTTGAGAAAGAAAAGGAAAGAAAAAGTTGGTGTTATTAATTATTATATTTGTATTTTGTAAGAAAAAGAAAGGAATTATAAACACAAAAATATTATTCCGTTTGGATAAAATGAAAAAATATTGAAATCTTGCAAGAAAAAAGCGAGAAATAGAAAAGAAATTTTGCTGTCTAGATATTGGAATATGTATATGAGAAAAATCACCTAAGGTGTTTTTGCATAATAATTTTTTCTTTAAGGAAAGTTCGATAGTCACATCATTGACACGTGCCCTTATTCTTATTGTTCGCATTGGGCACTCGTGATAGAATCGATTTGTGCATCGTATATGTCTCTTATGGAATTCATTCACAATATTATTGAGTCTCTGATTTTTTTTTCTTTCTCAAATTGAAACAATAAGACGGTTCAATAAATTCGATCACCATTTTCATGATGATGATGATGATGAGAATAAAAAATTTTTTTGAGATAACAAAATTTGTTTTCTTGAAATATTTCAGAAGGAAAATTATTTGATACGAAAAAGAATACAATACACAGGCCTCGACTAAAAACTTTTTGGATTTTTTCAATTATTTTCAAAAAATGCAATTTTTTTAGACTTATTTTCGAAAAATACAACTATTTCGACTTTTTCTCCTCATATATTAAAAAAGAACAATTTTTTTCGCATAAAATAATATTTATTTTGATTTTCTAAATGTGAAAAATAACTAGAGTACTAGAAATTATTGATTTAGAGAGAAATTATAATAAAAAATTCTGAAAGAGATGTATAGTGGAAATTTTTGGAAACAAGCAAATCTCAAAATTCTAAACAATTCAAATTTTCAAAAATATTTCGATTGAAAGTGAGTTTTGAAATTAGTTGAATTTTTCGAATATAAAATAAAATTTTCGATTTCTTTTCAAAATAATATTCAATTCTTAAAGAACTATTCGCTAATTATTAAAAATAATATTCATTTAGAAAAATTCTAGAAAATAATTGAATATTCAAAGAATTACGGTCGAAATTTTTAGAAATAATTAAGTTTCAAAGGGTTTTAAATTTAAATTTTCAAAGAATTGAATTTTGGATGATTTAAATTTTTAGAAAATGCAATTCTTTGAAAAATGTTGATTCAAATTTTTTTTAAATTAGTTATTTATTGGTAAATCTTTGATTTTTTGAACATTTATTTAATTGAAACATTTTCAAACAATCAATATTTTGTAAACATGAATTGAAAACAATTGTAATTTTAACGAAGTTTCTTTTTCTTTTTTGAATAATTTAATTATCAAAGAACTTTCTGAAAAATTATTAAAAATAATAATTTAATTAGAAAAGAATTTTATTAAGAAAATATATTCATGTTTCTTAGTGCGAAGTTAAGTTAAGTTTTTCAATTGCAGAATTTCAATTGTTTTTAATACAATTATTTTAATCAAATTCCTCGAAAAACATAATTATTCTTAAAAATTTTATTAAAATTCGTCGATAGAATTCAATTATTTCTAGAAACTGTAAAAAAATTCTTCTCATAAGAATTCAATTATTTCCATAAATAGCAAAATTCTTCAGATTTACTAAATTCTTTTGAATATTATTTTTGAAAAAAATTCTTCACAAGAATTCAATTATTTTCAAAAATTTCCATAAAATTCTAAAAAATAATTCAATTATTTTCAAAAACTTTAATAAAATTCTACGCAAACATTTAATTATTTTCATAAATAATAACATTCTTTTGAAGGATTCAATTACTTTTATAAATAGTAAAATTCTTTGCAGATATTTAATTAGTAACAATACATTTTAATAAAATTCAATTAATCAAATTTTCAATTATAATTATGAACAGACAAGATTATTTTAAAAGATTGAAAAAATTCTTTGTTTAATTCAATTATTTTCCAAATATTTTAATTAAAATTATTAAAAAAAACATTATTTTCAAAAAATTTATTGAAACTCATCAAAAGAATTTAATTATTCATAAAAATTCTAATAAAAATTTTGGAAGCCATTTGTAGATTTATTTATGTTCGAAATCAAATAAATTTAAATTTGATGAGAAAGAAAACCGGAAAAAATTAGGACAAAGCCGGGAATTTTGTTGAACGAAAATAGTAGACACTCTGTAAATTTCAAAAGATTAATTTCAAAAACTTAATTTTTGAGAATTCAATTGATTTAGAATTTAAATTTTATTTATTTTATTTTATTATTTGAAATTTAAATGTAATTAAATTTCAAAAACTTAATTTTTAAAAATTCAACACTGATTTAGAATTTTAATTTTATTTAAATATTCATTTGAAAAAACTTTTGAGTAATTTGAGTTAAAAATTGTATATAATAATTACATATTGGAAGAATTACAGTTGCAATTTTTAAAAGTAAAGAAATTGCAGAAGGTTTTAATTTTTTCTACAAATTATGTAGAAATTAATTTTAATATGTATTTTGGAGAGTTTTACTACAATTTAAAAAAAATTCATGTTTTTGAAGAAATGTGTGAAAACTGTTGAAAAAATGTTTTGATTTTCGAAAATAATTGAATTTTACAAAAAAAACTTGGAATTAAAGTTATTAAAATAAGAGAAACAATCAAAAACTTTTTTGAAAATCATGAAAAAATCAAGTCAGGGAAATGTCAGGGAAATAAAATTTTTGTCAGTAAAGTCAGGGAAAATTGAGACTTTTTTCGACTTATTTTAAAAATTGTGACTTTTTTTACTTTTCTTCCAAACATTGCAATAAAATACCACAATTTTTAGTAAAAAAAAAGTGCAACTTATTTTCATTTTTATAATGCAAAAAATAACTAGGTATAAAAAAATCTTTCAAAAATTGTTTTTGAATAATTTTTTAACATAATTACCTAAATTTTTCAAATATATTTATAATAAAAATCTTTTTGAATAGTAATAGTAATAGTAATTTTCCAAAAATCCAAATAAATACAAAAATAATAACATTTTAAAATTATTTTTCACATTTTGGAGAAAACAATATCTACTTACTTACTTACTTACTTACTTTTTGGACTTATTAAAATTTTTGAGAAATCATGGTCCTGTTTTTAATATTAGAATTCTTTAAGAATTATACATTTTATACCTTAATAACTTAAGAAAAAAAAAGTTCTTCTAGAGAACTTTTGGAAAATTATTTAAATTAATTGATTCAGAGATGAAGTTTCGTTGAAAATTGTAGAAAATAATTGAATTCAGGAAGGATTATAATTGTAATTTTTAGAAATTATTAAAATTCATAAATTTTACTAATTTTCCGTAGACATTCATATTTTCCTGTACAAAAAAAATTTTGTCAGGGAAAATAATTTTAATGTCAATAAATTGTCAGGGAAATTGATAAACTAAAACTTGTGACCGCCCTGAAAACTTTCTAAAATTTTTATCTTTTTTAAACGTACATATTTTAATTTCTTATTTTATCGATTTAAAAAAAAAGTTTTCTAAAATTTTTCTTCTTTCTTTAAACAGGAGGAGTTATTGAAGTGGAAAACTGCAAAAGACAAGGACAGTCTTGTATCAGATCATCATTCAACGGGAGGATCATTGCAAATGAATCCTCAGCTTTCTCCAACGTTTACAAGTGTAGCTATTGCAGTCGCTATGGTTATAGTTGGTTATCTTTTGGGAAAATTGATTTGAACAGTCTTTGCCTTACACAACAGCACGCCCTTCCCCCATTTTTTTCTTAGCCTAAAAAAACATAAAAAAAACCAAAAAAAAAAAAAAAACCAGAAATCTCCTTGCCACATGGCGCCATCACTGTGAAACCGCTAAACAATTTAAACTCGTTATTCAAAATGTTCATAAATAAATATTTCCATTAAACGTCTAATTGTAGAACAGTCTACATAATTTTAAACAAAAAAAAGATCATTCACTAGATTAGCGCATAATGGTGCATAGAAGCGAAGGGACGAATCCTTTTCTAAGGACCGTAAAAAAAACCTATACAGATGTTAGAAAAAAAGGAACACTTGTTTTTAATTAACAATTATTGTCACAATATTGCAAAGTCTTAAATTTCTGATTAGCACACGTTTAATTATTTGTCACGGCCTCTTATAAAAGGATTGCGCCAATGGCAAAGTCTTAATTAAGGATTTTAATTTAGGATTCTTATTAAATGTTTTGATAGAAGAATTTTGATGATGGACTTTAAAAAAGAAAATCAGACATTGGAATTATTCACGCGTTACTGTAAATAGATATTTAAAACCAAAAAAAAAAAAGAAAACAGTTTTTAACGACTGAACGAAATCAACTATTATAAAAAAAATGGATCAAGCCAAGCTTTTTAAACCTAAATTAGATTGTTTAATTTTCACTAATATACAAAAGGGGGAAGGGAAACTACAATTATAACAGTAGTGGTGTGTGCACGTAAATTTGGCGAGCGAAGTCCGCCTCCGGCAAATGAATTTGACGCTTCGGTGTACTTTTTTTTTAATTATTTATTTATCTTTTAGTGTCTTATAAAGAACGTTTCCAAATAAAAAGCATTTCTCGAGTGACAAAATGAAAAAAAACAATGTCAAATCGCATGCCTCTTTGGGATTTAAACACCGAAGATAATTTATAATTTAAAAAGAGAGGGAAAACAAAGAAATTACCAACTTATTTATATTCGTGCCTTAGACTTTAAGAGGCAACAGTAATTTTCCGACCAGCTTTTATTTTTTATTGTCAATATTTTTTTTTCTTTTTGTACGAAACTCTTTATATTATTTTTTTTTCTTCATCGTCCCTTTGTGCGTGCGTTAATAGAATCGAAAACCGGGTGCAATAACGTGATATATAAAAGAAAAAAAACACTTACGTCCTCGACTTGTAGAAAGTATAATATTGTATTCGAAAGTGCGAACATCGTTACCAGTATCGTCTTTACAATCAGTGGACCGTTTAATTGTGTAATAATATTAAAAAGGCAAAAAAAAAAAAAATACAAACCCACCTAGTGTTTTTGATATTGTGTTTAGATGCAAACTTGGCATCCAAGATTGTACACCAGAGTACCGGAGATGAGCTTTTAACAATTAAGATATTAAAGAGTTTATGCTCTCAATTTAAAAATAAAAATAAAACATCCGTGAAAAAAAAGCAAACGAAAAAAAAAAGAAACTAAGTGTTTTTCATTGCTAATTCTAATTAGGACAATGTTGCTTGGTTTTGGTCTAGAGAAATTGGTTAAAAAAAAAGAGTAAGAAAAAAACAAATTCAATAATGTAATTTTTGTTTTTATCTTTCTCAACAACAAACCAATATTTTACTTCGATTCCTGTTGCGAAGAGCCACAATATAATAATGAAGATTTTACTTCAAATTTACGAGTATCTTGAATTTTTAACGGGTGACTGTTCGCTTCGAGATCGACTATTTGTTACTGTGTTATAAGACTCCATGTTTCTCGTGCAGCAAGAACAGAATATTGATGAATAAACGTCTGTCCTATAATACGCTAAAAAATTATTTACTTTCACTGTAGGATTTACTAAACAATGGTCCATCGTACGACCGATAAACGGAATATTTGTAGCTTCATTATTATTATTATTATTAATTATTATTATTATTATTATTATTATTATTATTATTATTATTATTATTAATTATTACATTGTACTCTGTAGAATTCCAGCACTGTAACTGCTGTTCGATCAGAGTTGCGAAGTTACAAATGGAAAGTGAAATAAATTTATTACTCAAATTTAAAGTTTCCTTTAGATGCTCTTAGACGTTTTTTTCTTTTTTTTTTACTTATTTTTCATTTAAGATTGTTAAATTCTAATGGAAATTTGATAAAAATAAATTATTTCATAAAATTTGATTTTCAAAAATCGAAATTATTAAATTAACAGGGTTGCCACAAGTCAGGGAATTCAGGAAAAAGTCAGGGAAAGTAAAATTGGTTAAGGAAATCAGGGAAAAGTCAGGGATTTTTAGTAAAAGTACTGGAAAAAATTGAATTTTTAAAATTCATTAGAAAACTCTGAATTTTGATGTTTTTTTGTTTGCCTCATAAACTATGAAATTGACAAGAATTCTAATACAAACCCTTCAATTTTTTCTAATTTTGACAATAATTTCTTTTTAAATAACTTAATTCTTGAAGAACTATCAAAAAATTATTATTTAGAAATTATTAAGAGAATAATTTTTACAATTTTTATAAATACTAGATTTATAGAAGAAATGTAATTAAAAATAATAAAAAAATTGAATTTAGAAAAGTTAAAAATGATTCCAGAAATTCAATTATTTTCAAAATTTTTTAAAAATTCTCGTCAAAGTTTCAAATTCTTCTCTGAAATTCAATTAGTTTTAATATTTTTAATAAAATTCTTGGAAAATTTCACAAGAATTAAATTATTTACAAAATTTGTAATTAATTTTTTCGAAATAATTAAATTATTTTCATAAGTAATAAAATTTTCACAGGAATTCAATTATTTAAAATACAAAATTTCATAAAAATTTTCGAAAAATATCAATTATTTAAAAAGATTTTTATAAAATTCGTCGCAAGAATTCAATTATTTAAGAAAAAAATTTAACAATGCTCTTTTCAAGAATTAAATTATTTTTATAAGTAATAAAATTCTTCACCGAAATTCAATTATTTTTATAAACTTGAATAAAATTTGTTGCAAGAATTCAATTATTTATATAAATAATAAAATTCTTCACAAAAATTCAATTATGTTAACAAAAATTATTGTCAAAATTTTAAGTATCTTTATAAATAATAAAATTCTTCTCCGAAATTCAATTATTTTAGAAAAATTTTAATAAAATTCTTAGGAAAATTTTAATTATTTTTATAAATAATAAAACTCATCGCAGGATTTAAATTATTTTTGATACAATTTTAATGGAATTCCTTGAAAAATGTAATTATTCTTAAAAATTGTATTAAAATTTGTCAAATGAATTCAATTATTTAAAAAATTGTTGATAAAATTCTTTATGAGAATTCAATTTTAACAAACATTAAATTATTCAATAAATTATTTATTTTTTTAAATAACTGAATTTTTGTGAGAAATTTTATGACTTGGAAAAATAATTGAATTCTTGCAAAGGATTTTATTAGAATTTTTATAAATAATTAACTTTTTTTGAAAAGTTTTATGGTAATTTAAATTATTACAAAACATAAAGAAGGCGATCACGCCGAGTCTTCGATGTTTTGTAATAATATTCTTATAAGTTGTTGAATTTCAAAAAGGTTTGAATTTTGAATGTTTTGAAGAGTTTTAATTCCTACAGAAAAATAATAATGATTAAATGTTTATTTAAAAAAGAAGTTATTGATGTTTTCGAATAATTTTACAATTAAAGAAATTTGCAAATAAATGTATTTTTTGAGTATCTAATAATTTTTGGAGTGAATTAAAATATTCTTTAGGGTCAGGGAAAAAGTGAAAATTTTGTTTGGAAATCAGGGAAAAGTCAGGGAAAAATAAAATTAAATATTTGTTGCAACCCTGATTAAATGAAATTAAAATTTTTTATATTAATTTATTAATATTTTAATAGACACATCAATATTAGAAAATTGTTTCGTTATTGAATATAGAATTAGAACAGATCAAAGAAAATAAAAATTCGAATTTTATTTTCTTTATATTATATTTTATTTTTCTCTTCGAAAAAATTGAAATAATTCGGGGAATAAAATATCAGGAATTTACGAAATTTATTCCAATTTTATTTTCTTCATTGCATTTTATTTTTCTCTTTAAGAAAATTGAAATAAGTTGAATAGTAAAATATTAAGAAATTACGAAATATAAATAAAATTTTCAATTTTTATTTCCTCTTTAAAAAAATTTATTTTCATTCTCTTAAAAAAAAAAAATTGAAAATAATTTTGGAAAATAAAATATTAAGCATTATGAAATATAAATGAAATTAATTCGAATTTTATTCTTCTCTTCGAAAAAATTGAAATAATTTGGGAAATAAAATAGGTCTAACGAAATAATAACAATTTATTCGAATAAATTATTTTATATTCGAATTTTATTTCCTTTATTATTCTCTTTAAAATCTTTAAAATTTTATTTTTCATTCTCTTTAAAGAAAATTGAAATATGAAAATTGAAATTTGGGAAATAAAATATTATATTACGAAAAAAAAGAAGAAGAATTAGAAAATTCCAATTAATGAAATTTTTCTATCAAACTAAGTGAGTTAATTAGGAATTTTTTTGTTTTAAATCTTCCAGTGATGTGTAACTTTTATTTATTTATTCCTCCCTTTTTTTATACCGAAATAAAAATATTTGATCGTTAATTTTTTTTCTGTAGGTATATAACAACAAAATCATTAATTGAAAACTGTTTATTTTTTCAGTCTCAGTAATGTTGTACAGCAAAGTGAAATAAAATTATAGTACACAATCTATAATTGTTAGAATTCAGTTTCTACCTCTGCACTAGAATGTAAATAAAAATTACAAAACATTTTTTCTTAACTTATCAAATACCAATATTGACGTAAAAAAATAATATTTTTCACAGTAATTAATTTTCCAGAGTATAAAAAAAAATTGTAAAAAATAATCGAATTAATTTTTATTATAATTAATTAAATAAAACAATCGGGACTTATACATATCGATTAAATGTTGCTCGCTACAAATTTTTTTTTTTTTTCATTTTCTAAATTACTTTCTTTTTCTTTATAATATTTCTGATCTAATGATATATATGTGTACTCATTTCGTATGCAAATATAAAAGTTTGACAATATAGTAATTTTACAACAATAAGTAATAAACCGTTATACATTAAAAACACTCGTAAATAATATTAATTACCAAAAAAAAAGCTTATTCTTAAATCTAAAGCTATCTGGTATTTTTGTAATATAAATTGGAAATATTCCATTTGCAATTTTATTAAATTTTTTAATATATTGTATTTAACCATATTTTGTATTTCCTTTTTTTTTGAAAAATTTAATTGTACGGATTTTCTGGATATATTTCCTTTTATATCACGTTATCTTATTTTACTTTTTAATATATTTTGTACTAATGCGTTTCAAAATACTTGACTTAATTCTAGTTAAAATTAGAATAATAATTCAAAACAAACAAAAATTATTTTTATGCAAAAAATTTCCTTAAAATCAGTAGAAAAAAAACTAGTTTAAAAAAAAGTTAAATTAAATTTTTAAAAAAAATTAACATTTCGTCAATCGTAGAAAAATAATTAATAATTAATAATTAATACTGAAACAAATTCGTATACAAATTATAAAGCTTTGTAAATAGTAAATCGAAGTTTCTATTTTAATATCGATTACATTACATATATTTTTTTTTCTTAAATATTTACGGATAATTTTTATAATTAGTAGAAAAAAAATTGGAAAACTGTGTATAACAATTTATAATTAAATATCGTTAAAAAGTGTAAAATTACTTGAATACTATTTAATTGGTGTTGAATTTAATATTTCTCGCGGAATTTACTTATGAGTGAAAGTCTACATTAAAAATGGTAAAATTGGAATTTTTCTTTCTCAATAACTAGAATATTATTTTTAAATATATTTGGAAGTAGCAATTAGCTTTCGGTACATTTTTCAAAATATAAGTATAATAGGCTATATGTCTATCACTAATTAATCTCTTTATGAGCTTGAGTATAATATATTTTACAGGTCACACTTGTTTGAACGCTTAACACGAAAACTCCTATATTTATCCTATAATGAGGCTAAATAAATAAATAAACCCGAATTTCTACTCAATTAAAATTTTGATTGTTAAATTTAAATTTCTTAAATTAAATTTATAAATTAAATTTGCAAATTACTTGGATTTCAAATTGTTTGATTCAAACACACGATTAAATAATAAAATATGACACAAGACATTGTTTTCTAACAACAAATTCTAGATTCTATTTTTTTCCTGTAGATTTAATACTGCTATCTTAAATTATGAATTGGCACATATAAAATAATCTATCAATAACTTTTCTCAGGAAAGTAAAAAAAAAATTATTTTCATTCGTAAAATTATTAAAAATAGAATAAATTCTAATTTTTCCAAACTAAACAATATTGGAATGACAAAGTTAGATTCGAGCTTAAAAAAAAAAATCTTGGATAAAATAGTATTTAAAGTTTATAACAGTCTTAAAAATTATTTGTCAATAATGGTAAAATAAATTCTGACAAAATCCCTGTAAGATGAAGACTCGTATACATGCTTAAAATATTGATTTGTAAATGAAATTTACAAATCCTGAATTTTATCGATTGTTTAACATTTCGATATCGTAATAAATTAGCTTTAAAAAAAAAAATTTTGGTTCTTATTAAGTACATTCAGAGAATTAGAAAATAAAATATACCTTCTTCACGAATGTTGATCATAGTGTGGAGAATTTTGTTGCTCATCTACAATTTTCAAGTGAATGAGTAAAATCATGTAAAATTTAGAAGAGATGTTGATTTTGAAACTTGATCTTCCACACAGGTGACTGTTTCTTCATATTTCTTTTGAATCGATGTCAGAGATCCGCTATTAAAACAAAACACTGAATTATTTCTAAAAAATTAAAATTGAAATCAGAAGCAATAAATAGTGATCATAAATTAATTACTCGCGGAATATAAATTCAGTGAAGTACTTATTTAATTATATTTAATAATCTATCACAGATTCTTTGATTTTAATAATAGTTTCAAAAATAGTCAATATTATTTACAGTTCGTGCTTTTCGGCTTTGAACTTGGTGAAAATTTAATATATTTTCCTAAATGCAAATCCCTTTCTTTCTCTCTTTGAAAATTAGTTGTTTAAATACAAATATTTAATTTTTAACACAATTACTATGTATTGAAACTTTTTCTTGTCTAAAAAAAGTGATTTCTAAGGAAAAATCTGTTTTCTAAAAAAAAGTTTTTCTAATAAGTTTTGATTTCTAAAAAAAGTTTTTCTAAAAAGTTATGATTTCTAATATTCATTTTCCTGAAATTTGTGAAATTCTACAATTTTGATAAAAGTTAGAAAATTGTTAAAAAGTTGAGATTAGGAAATAGAAATTATTTTACATATTTCCTGCTTCTCAATCACAATATTCTGTTCACAAAATTATGAGTTTCTTTTTGAAAAAGAAGAAAAATTTTTATAAATTCCTATTTCTTATCACAATTTTTTTAACAAAATTCTGTTCTTCTTTGAAAAAAAAAGAAATAATAATTTGCATCATTTTTATACCGAAACTTTCAAAATCAATATATTTATAAAACATTATTTTAAAAAAATTTAAATATCATTAGGAAAAAATCCCTTTAATTTATATTTGTTAATTACGATTTTTAACTAGATTATTTAAAAATTTCCATAATTTCTATTTTCTTTTTTACAATTTTTTAACAAAATCTCAAGTATTTTTTTTTAAGAATTAAAAAATTTTCATAAATTTTATTTTTTAATAATATTTACAAATTATTTCATAAATTATTATTCAATGATTTTCATAAATAATAACATTTTTTACAGGTATTCAATTATTTTCATAAATACATAATAAAACTCATCGCAGACTTTCAATTATTTTTAATTTTTAATACAATTTTAATGAAATTCCTCGAAAAATGTAATTATTCTTAAAAATTTTATTAAAATTCGGCAAAGAAATTCAATTACTATAAAAAATTTTGCTATAATTTATTTATATTACAATTTAAGTATTATTTTCAATAGATTTTGAATTAAATTTCTTCAAAAAATTGAATTAGTTTCATAAATAATGAAATTCTTTGTAACAATAAAATTTTTTTCAAAATAATATTTCATAAAATTCTTCGTAGAAATTTAATTAATTTCATAAATTTGGAAAAATTCAATTATTTTCAATGTCTACTATTTTAATAAAATTTCACAAAAAAATTCAATTATAAAAAAAAAATTTTTAATAAAATTCGTTTCAAGAATTTAATTATTTCCAAAAGTATTATAATTCTTTGCAAAAATTCAATTATGTTAAAAAATTTACAAAAATTCTTGTCAAAATTTCAATTATCTTTATAAAAAAAATAATTCCTATTCAAAATTCAATTATTTTCAAAAATTATAATAAAATTTTTGGCAGAATTTCAATTATTTTTAATACAATTTTCATCAAATTTCTCGAAAAATGATAATTATCCTTAAAAATTTTATTAAAATTTTTCAACAGAATTAAATAACTTAAAAATTTTGTTGAAGAAATTCTGTGTGAAAATTCAATTTTAAGAAACATTTAATTATTTATTTTTGTAGTCAAATAATTGAATACTTGTAGAATTTTCTAATAAATATGTTTTAATTAAGAATTATGTAGAATTAATTCTTTTTAATTATTTAAAGTTTTTAATTTCTAATATATTTTATTGAGGAATGTCAGAATAATCGAAATTTCATAAAATTAAATTGTAAACAAAAGAATTTGAAAATTGTCAAAGAATTTTTTCAAAAATTATTAAAACAAAAATTGACCTAAAGAAGAATTTTAGTTGAAAATTCTAGAAATGAATAATCGTAATGATGAAAATAATTTTTGAAAATTTTAATTTCTATAAAAAAGTAATAATGATTTAATATTTATTTAAAAATAAAGTTATTGATATTTTGGAATAATTTTCGTATTAAAAACCTGGAAAAAATCCATTTTTTAACCTGGAAAACCTGGAAAAGTCAGGGAATTTGAAAAGAGCAAAAGCGTGGCAATCCTGATATTGTTAGAAAAAAAATTTGAAAATTACCTTTATTAGAAAAAGAAATTTTTAGAAAATGACTTTTATTAGAAGATAGAAAATTAGAAAATCACCTTCATTAGAAAAAAGATTTTTAGAAAATTACCATTATTAGAAAAAAAGTTTTAGAAATTATAAATAATTGGAAAAACTGTATCCCAACCATTTTTTTTATCAAAAATATTCAATTTGATTTGAAAAATATCTTCGGTTGTTGATCTTCATTGTTGTATCGACACCAACACGATAGGTTGGCTCCTTTTAAATCTTGAAATTGCTTATAAAATTTTCGATACTCTTTATGTGTATTTATAGATGTAAGTAGTTAATTTAAATATATTTTATTTAAATTAAAATAGTAATTAAAAAATTCGAAGAAAAGAAAAATTTTAGCAAAGAAAAAATTTAACGAAAAAAATATCCTCTAAGTAAATTGCTGATTTACCTTTGTTGAATAAACTCAAACCATTTTCATGAATTCCTCCTTGAAGATATCTTTTCTTAAACGGTAGTAACTGCTGAACAAATTGTTCCAAATCAAATGAAATATTTGATTTTACTTCTTTTAAATAACTCCGAATATATGACTTTTTATAATGTGATGACGATGTACTAGAAACTTCATTTTGCTCATTCATATCGTTACTGTCAAAAAATTCTTCATTTTCTTCAAAATCTTCACTGATGTCAATTTTATTTTCCATAAATTCTCTCTCACTGTCATTTAATTCTTCGATTTTTTTCAAAAAAAGAAGATTTGGATTTATTCCTTGATCGGTGGAATAAAAAAATTTATCCGGCGAACTTGAAACTTCGTTCAAATCATTTTTATTATCGATGTCAATTTTATTTTCCTCAAATTCTTTACATTCTTCTGCTTTCTTTAGATTAAGATTTGAACATATTCCTTGATCATTGGAAGAAAAGAATTTATTCAACGAACTTGAAACTTCATTCATATCATTTTTGTCACCGATTTCTACAAATTCTGCACTCTCTTTTGTGTTCTTTAGAAGATTGGGATTTATTTCCTGCTCTGTGGAATAAAAGAATTTGAGTGAACTTGAAACTTGATTCATATTATTTTTATCATTTTCTGTTTTATCAGTAATTTTTTCAGTTTTCTTTAAAAAATTCACGTCGGAAGGAAAAAATTTACTTGAGGAATAATTTAAAATTTCTCTCAATAATAAATTTTTTTCAAATAATTGATTTTCATTTATTAGATTTGATGGTTCGCCGAAAAATTGTTCATTGGAAATTTCTTCTTGGAATGTTTTATATGAATCAGTTTCAATGCACGATGTAGATTCTGAGAGATAATCTTCGAATGTTGTTGATCTCCAAAAATCGTTAAAATCATTCTTTTCAAGTTCAGGAACAAGTACACTAGAATTAAAATGATCACAGACTGAATTTACAAATGTTGTACTACTGTCAACAACATCATGATGGGAATCACTAGATTTTTCATTATAACTATCGTTAATTAAGATCGTGCTCGCATTAACAAGATCTGAATTAATTTCATTAGAATTATTGAAGGTAACATCAGATTTTTGGTGAATATTCTCACTATTATTATCGTCAATCATTTCGCAATTTTCATTACTACTTGTATCTTTCTCTGATATCTTTATCCGCTTTGTGATTGATTGTGATTTTTTGGATTTATTCTTTAAATTTGTCTTTTGTATTTTGATTTCATTCAACCACTGCGGTCTCTTTATTAGCCTTTGCTTCTTTGTAATTTCCTTTAAATCGACATTATCACTTGTTAAATCAATGCATATTGATCTTTTTATTGGCTTTTCTTTATTGGTGATAATTTCTTTTATTTCATCATTATCATTTGTTAAATCAATTAATAGTAATTGATTCTTTTTTAATTTTGGCACTGTACGTTTCATTTTTTTCTTCACTGGTGATAATTTTTCTTCGAGGGAATTTTTCACGTCAAACTGTAAATTTTGAATGTTTTTTTTTCTATTATAAATTTTCAATTGAAAATAGAAACAAAAAGTGAAATACATACCTTTTCGACATCACAAAATGAATGAATTTTCTCCTCGAGTTCCAAAAAGTCATTGCATATCTTTTGCAAACCAACCAAACTGTACTTCATTAGCCACCATGTGGCATTCATGTGTCCATTTGGAGATTTTGAAATAATGTTCAATAATTCCAAATCCATTTGTGGCATTAGAAAGCCCAACTTTTGTTGGGCCATGTTTTTAATTTTTAACTGCTCATCTGAATTGTCAACAATTCTTTCCCATAATTTAAATGCCAGTAAATATCGGATGTAGGTAAAATCTTTTATTGACTCTTCGGTATTTTCGAAATTCGACAGGAATTTTCTAAAATCAAAATATATTTCGTAATTTATTATTTAATTAATACTAATAATTATAAATACACTAGCAAATGATATGCGCGCCAGCGCGCGGAACGCGGTGTTCCATTTATTATTATTATTTTGTAAATTAATAAATTTTATATTTTCAAGAATAAACATTAATTTTTGAATGATTACAGATTTAAAATTTAAAGAATTAACTCATTAAGTACATTAAATAATATTAAATATTCTTGTTTATTATTATTCAAAAATTTTAATAAAATTTTTCGCAAGAATTTCATATTTCTCATAAATAATAAAATTCTTTAGAGCAATTCAATTATTTTCAATGCAATTTTAATAAAATTTCTCGAAAGAATACAATTATTTTTAAAAATATTAATTAAATTCGATAAATTACAAGAATTTTAATATAAATTAAATTATTTTCAACAATTTTGATGAAATTCTTTTAAAAAAATCTTTATTTTCAAAATTTTTAATAAAATTCTTTCAAAAAATTCAATTATTTTCAAAAATTTAGATAAAATTCATCGAAACAATTCAATTCTTTTAATAAATTGTAAAATCCTCCGTAAGAATTTAATTATTTTCATAAATAATAAAATTCTTTGCAAGAATTAAAATATTTCCATTAATAATAAAATTCTACAAAGGAATTAAATTTTTTTCATAAATAATAAAATTCTACAAAGGAATTAAATTTATTTTCATAAATAATAAAATGTTTCGGAAAAATTTAATTATTTTCAATACAATTTTAATAAAATTTCTCGAAAGAATACAAATAAAAATATTATTTAAAATCAATTATTTTAAAGAGTTTTACTAAAAATTCAATTATTTTTGTAAATTGTAAAATTCTTTTGAGAAATTCAATTATTTTCAATACAATTTTAATAAAATTTCTAGGAAAAAATTCAATTATATTCAAGATAATTTTAATCAAATTTCTCTAACAGGTTGAATTATTTTTATAAATTGTTATAAAATTTTTCTATACAATTCAATTGTTTTAAAAGTTTTTAATAAAATTCTTTGTAAATTTCAATTATTTTCAATTTTTTTTTATATTACAAGAATTCGATGCTTTTCAGTAGATACATCGACAATTTAATTATTTCTGAAAATAATTGAATTCTTGAATAGGATTTTATTAAAACATTTTTAAATAATTGAATCCCTGCGAAAAAATTTATTATTTCTACAAATAATTGAATTTTTGCGAAATTTAAAAAAATAAGTGGATTTTTTTTAGAAGAATTTTATTAAAATTGTATATAAAATAATTGAATTCCTGTGAAAAGTTTACTATTTATTAATGTTTTTGAACTCTTTCGAAGAATTTAAAAAAAAATGTTTAATAATAACTTAATTTTCCTAGGAATTCAATTAAAATTGTATTTTTAAAATAATTGAATTCCAGCGAAAATTTCATTATTTATGAAAATAATTCAATTCTTGAATTGAATTTTATTAAAAGTTTTTTAAATAATTGAACTCCTATAAAAAATTCAATTATTTTAAAAAATAATTGAATTTTCTCGGAGAATTTTCACAAGATTTTTAAAAATAATTAAAATTTTCGAAAAAAAAGCAATTAAAATTGTATTGCAAATAAGTGAAATCCTGATAAGAATTTTATTATTTATATAAAAGTAATTGAATTTTTTACGAAGATTTTTACTGTTTATAAATTGACTTTTTGTAAAGAATTTTAATAAAAATCTTTCCAAGAATTAAATTATTTTCAATACAATTTTAATTACATTTTCTCGAAAGAATTATTCAATTATTGAAAAAATATTTATCAGGGTTGCTACAAAATTTTAATTTTGTTTTTCCCTGACTTTTCCCTGATTTCCAGATAAAATTTTCACTTTTTCCCTGAACCTGAAGAACATAAAAACTTCTTTTTTAAATAAATATTTAATTATTAAATCGACCATTCCGAGTCTTCGATTCGGAGTAATCGATTTCCTCATGTTTTATAATAAATTTAAGATAACAGAGTGATAAAATTATTATTTTATATCATAAAAATATTGTAACTATAAATTCAAATTTTCAAAAGATTTTAATTTTAGCCCTTTTCAAAAATCAATTATTTTCAAAAGTTCACGCTATAATGCTTTTAATATTGAATTATAATTTAAAAATTTTAATGAAATTCATTTTTTAATTAATTTTTATTAGAAAATTTCCCGAGAACTCAATTATTTAAATGCAAAAATAAATAATTTATTCAATCATTGCATATTTCTTAAAATTGAATTTTTATTGAAGAAGTTTATCAAAATTTTTAATAATAATTAAATTCTTTCGGCGAATTTAAAAAAAATTGTATAAGAATAAATGCAATTTTCTATCATTTTATTTAAAATTGTATGAAAATAATTGAATTCTTTCAAAGAATTTTATTAACAAATTTTTTAAAGAATTGAATTCCTGTGAAGAATTTTATTTGTGAAAATAATTGAATTCCGGAAAAAAAATGAAATTAATTAATTTTTTGTGAAGAATTTTATTCAAATTATTTTAAATAATTGAATTTTTCAGAATTTTTAAAAGCTTTTAAAAATAATAAAATTTTATCTAGAAATTTCATTAAAAAATTGAATATAATTGAAATTTGACAAAGAACAAAAATTTTTTTTTAAATAATTGAATTCCTGTGAAAATGATTATTTTTTGAGAAGAATTGAATTTTTGGGAAGAATTTTATTATAATTATTTAAATAATTGATTTGCTTCGAAGAATTTTATTTTTTACGAAAATAATTGAATTGTTTCGAAGAAACAAAAATTAAAACAAAAAAAAGTTTATCACTTTCAAAAGTAATTGAATTTCTGTAATCAGTTGTTCTTAAAATTTCTATTTAAATTTATTAAAAATTGATATTTTCTAAAATTTAAAATTTAAACCTTTGAAGTTCATCTATTTATGAAGATTGTAAACGCAACTCTTTTGAAATCCAATTAATTTTGAAATTTTTAAGTAAAATTATTGATTAAATAATTTCTAAATAATAATTTTCTGATAGTTCTTCAAGAATGAAGTTATTTAAAAAGAAATTATTGTCAAAAATAGAAAAAATTGAAGGGTTTGTATTAGAATTCTTGTCAATTTAATAGTTTTTGAGGCAAACAAAAAAGGCACCAAAATTCAAAATTTTCTTATAAATTCTAAAAATTAAATTTTTTCCAGTACTTTTAATAAAAATCCCTGACTTTTCCCTGAATTCCTTGACTTGTGGCAATCCTGATTGATAAAATTCTTGAAATGAATTCAATTATTTTCAAATTTTTTTTATAAATACTTCACAAGAATTCAATGATTTTCAGTACATTAATTTAAAAAATTTTTAAATTTTTTAAAAAGTTAGGAAGCAAAAAAGTAAACTGCAACTAACTTCAAACTGCGAACAAATTACAGGAATAACAACGATTATTTAATATAAATTATTAATATAGAAGAAGATAGAAGATAATTTAAATAATTAAATAAATATATAATTGAAATAACTTACGCGAATATAGGACAATAAAGTTTCTTTAATTCTTCCGTCTCATATTTGCCCTTTAGTAGAATTTTGAAAATATGCTCCTCTGAGTTATCTAAAGTTATTGAAAATAATTTCCATCGATTAAAATTTATTTCAATGAAGTAAAAAATTCTTGTAAAAAGTTAATATTACCTAAATAGAGACATAGAGCGGTGATGATATCAGAAGAATTAACAAGTTTGCAATTTATTTCAACTTGTAGATCTAAGTATACTTTAAGTATATCAGTCATTTTATTTAAATACAAATAACGATCGCTGACTGTCTAAAATATAAAAGAAGAAAGAGACTTGAATTATAAAATACAAATTTAAACACAAATATTAGAATATAATTTTTGTCAAAATATCACAATTTTAAAAAGTTAAATGATTCTATACCTCTTTATAGTTTCGCCAATAAAAATGGAAGAAATTTAAAGTCTTCTTGATATGATTTTTCAACATAACTGCTTTAACTTTATCATGAAAGCACGTGGAATATTCTCTAGAAATGATCCTGGCATAAATAATAATAATATTAGTAAAACATTTTCAAACATTTCATTTAAATTCAATATTAAATCAGTTTACTTAAAGATATTTACTCTTCATAAACATTGAGAAGATGACCAAATGAAGCATCATTATTTATATTTTCAGTAACTCCTTTTAAAAGAGAGGCGAATTTATCAAGCCATGTAAAATATTCATCTTCATCTGAATTATTCATAGTGTTACATTATTTTTTCAATCGTGCCTCGAGAACATAAAACCTGAAAAAAGTGAATTAAGTGACGTGAAAAATAATTTCAATTAACTAATTAAATTATAATTTCACTAAGATCTCTTACAATTCACAAACAGTTAAAGTATACGTTTAGTCTAAATAATTGAGAAAAATATGAAATATAATATCAATAATAAGGCTTTGAACGCCTTCTCTAATTTTGAGGTTAGAAAACTTAATGGCCAAAAACCTCAAAATTTGATTATACTTCGAAATTACATTATAATCACTAGATAAAAATCAAAGAAAGATATTTTAGAATAATTTATATTTTCTCCATACGTTTGCAATGATTACTTACGGGAAAATGTGTTTAGTTTGATTTGATTTTGAAAAAACTAAGTTTTTTTCAAGTGACTATTTTAACGGAGGAGCATTTTCTTATTGTCAGAAATATATGTAACGTAGTGTTAATTAAAAAAACCCGGGTCACCAGGGTTAATATTAGAATTTTTCTAACCTTAATATTATTAAAAAGTTTATTCTTAATTTAGTTGGAATAAATATAGTAAAACGAGTAAAACTTATTAAAGTGATAATAATGTCGAATTTAAATAGAAAAAAATATTGCAAAAATAAGTTGAAATTTTCTTTTTCTATCGTCGTCCCTGGATTAATGGGAAATATATATATGTGACGTGTCTAGTGACACGATTAATGACGTTAGGGAAGTGCATTCTTCTATTGACACGGCTTCGTTGCGGCCGGGGTAGAGAACGAATCACGTATGTGACATGGCGTCCGGGTAGAAAGAAAGTTGACTGTTAAATAAACGTTAATGTTGTTTTTATGACATTGACCGAACAAAAAGGGAACCTCCGAGGCCGCGAATTTTCCCTAGACACCGGCATTGATGGTAATGCATGCGAGGAAACCACAAAGGATCAGCGATGGGTAGGGCTCTTCGTCCAAATACTTTGATCCTGACACAACCAACCTCACCGATCACGACGTCCGTCTGTCCGACCAGCTATCATCACCACCGCCATTCCCGGGGTTTATTTTCCGTGATGGATTTTCATAAATGTCCATCGAGGAAAGCCCAATTATTTGTTTCTCTTTAACTGACAATTTTTCTCTATGATTACAGGTACTTCGACAAACACCAGGCCCATCCCTATCAGGTAAATATCAAAGGTGTTTTCTGGGTGCCACGGGATCGGGAGGGGGGCTTCATCTCACAACACGAATCATTTGTCACACGTATTTTATTCATCATTTTCATATTTCCATTAACGTAATTCATATTTTCAGCTAATTTTCACATTTTTTTCATCTTCAATTCTCATTTTCATAATTACCCCACCACTAACCAATTCGATGTACAATTTTTTTTTTTTTTCATTACATACCTACTTCTTGTCATTTTTACCATTTAAAACATCAATTCAGGCAAAATTTGTTGTGAAACTTTCTTTTTTTTGTAATATCCATTATGTTAATGATTTGTCTTGTTAAATTCTTTTTTTCATTTGTAATTTTATTTTGTCAGGATTAACATTATTTTTCTATTCTTTTTGATGTATTTTTATTCAATTCGTTTTTATGTTTGTATTTAATGGAGCATAATATTTGATGTTTAGTTTTATCAAGAAAAAACTCTAAGTGTAAATTCTAATTGTAACTATAATTATTTGGTTAGCTTTTGAAATTTTTCAGAAAAGGAGAGTAAAAAAAATGTTTTTAATTCTTTTCTAAGATTGAAATATTTTTTTCTGTTTCCTTAGTGACAAATTTTCATTTACTTTGTTTTTATTTTTTTTTTTATCTTAACAAAGTTTTAAACAACAAATTTTGTCTTTGTGCTCATTTTTTTGTATTCCTTATACATTTTTCGATTAGTTTACTTCTTATTTTGTATTTGTCATTAAATTTTCCATTTCTTAGATCTTTTCTTGTAAACATAACCTCACTTTTTGTAAAAATCAATAACCCAGATACTTCTGTTGACCTTTTATTGTTGCAGGTAAACTCTTGAAAAAATTGTTAAGAAACAAATATTCACATTGCTTATGACATTTATGTTTATTTGGTATTTAAAAAACAATGAATTTTTAGTATGAAATTGACATATTTGTTTCGTGAGGACGCAATTGCGGAAAAAGTTAACATTTGCTTTTTTCGTGATTTAAATATTGTTTCTTAATTTATATTTTAATGTTCATTGTTTTTATATGCAGCAATATTGAAATATTTTGTTTTAATTTCGTAAACACTTTACAGATATACTTTACTGATATACTTTAATATATCTTGAGATGTAAAGATTAATGTTTAAAATGTTTTGAATTGTTTTTGCAGAACACAAAATACAGTAGTTCAAAGGGTGGCTACTCCTCGTCGACCACGTCGGATAGTCGTTACGAGGGGCGAATGCGAGATTCCCCAAATGGTAACTCGTACAGTCCAGCCGGAGGTTTGGGAATGGGTATGGGAGCAGATCGTGACAGCCCCCGTAATTATGCCAGTAAACCTCTTTACAAGAAGGAGAGAGAAAACAGAGACTATAAGTTATCCTCCTCTAGGGACAAGTATTCCGGTGAGATTCTCCTTTAATTATACAATAATTAGCTTTATTTATTAATTAAATGTTCAAGTTTTACGAAATACGTGATTTCTTTTGCAGATTGTGCACGATCTCCGAAAGATAAGAGGAGCCGCGAAAGCAGGGATTCAGAACACAGGACCAATCATGATAGGAGCAGTGGAGAGGTAAGATTTGTCAATTTTTTCCCCTTCTCGAAGAGAAAAGTCATCTATTAAGGCACCAGGATAAGTGAAACGGTGGTCCTGGTCCTTAAAGTTTGATATAATTAACTAATTTCTGTTTACATACCCGATGTTCTCTATTTGGAATCATCGAGTTGTTTTCATTCTTCAATTTGTTTCTAATCAAAGATTTGGAATTGTAATTTGTGGATTTAAAATTAAATTTGTAATTTTCGATTTTGTATTCAGGCTTCACAGTCTGTCCCCTATTTCCCTAAAAGTCCCCTTTTTATAATTTTGGCCCCTAAACGTACCTTATTTTTCCCTAAATTTCCCCAATTTTTTCTTTTTTTTTAATGATGAATTCACACCAAATTTAGCAAACTGTCGTTAAAACTTTCAATTGGAAACTTTTGTTTTGAAAATTATTTTCATAAATATTTTTTATTAATTCCCCATAAAATCAATTATTTCAAGGATTTTTAATTAAATTCCTTTCCAAAATTCAATTATTTTGATAAATATCAAAATTCTTCTCAAGAATTCAATTATTGTCAAAAATTTTAATTAAATTCTTGGCAAAATTTCAATTATTTAAACAAAATTTAATAAAATACTTTGCACGAATTCAATTATTTTTATAAATTTTAATGAATATCTCGTCAAGAATTCAATTATCTTTATAAATAGCAAAAACTTTCGCCAAAAATTCAATTATTTTCAGAAATTTAAATAAAATTCTTTGCAAAATTTCATTTATTTTCAAAAGTTTTTCGCAATTCAATGTTTTTAAATATTTACTATTTTCATAAAATCTATCAACAAATTTAATATTATAGAAGAAACTTGTTGATAAAATTCTACGAAAAGATTCAATTATTTTCATAAATAATAAAATTTCATTTACGAATTCAATTATTTTTATCGCAGAATTTCAAATATTTTTAATACAATTTTAAATAAATTCCTTGGAAAATACAATTGTTATTAAAAATTTTATTAAAACTTGTGGAAAGAATTCAATTTTAAGAAACATTCAATTATTTAATAAAACAATAAAATTCGTTGCAATAATTCAAATATTTTCACAAATAACATTTGATTCGTTGCAGAAAATAAATTATTTAAAAAAATTTTTAAGTAATTTTGCAAAAGAATTCAATTAACTTGATAAACAACAAAATCGCATAAATTAAGATTTTTATTAAAATTCTTTAAAATAATTTAATTGCTTTAAAGAATTTATTTCAATTATCTTGAAAATAATGGAGTTTATTTAATAATTTTTACTGAAAATTTTGAAAGTAATTGAATATTAGGAAGATTTTCTTTTAAGTTTTTAAAATAATCGTGTTTATTATTAATTGTAATTAATAATTTTCCTATTAAATTTTATTGAAATTATTCATAGAAAATTAAATTCTTTTAAACAATTTAATTAGAGTTTTTGTACATAATAACATTTTTTTTGAAAAATTTCATTAATAAAAATAATTGAAATTTACAAAGAATTTTTTTAAAAACTTTTGAGAACAATTGAATTGTTTAGAAAAATTTTATTACAATTCTTAAAAATAATTGAACCTGCTAGAGAAATTTTAATAAAATTGTATTGAAAATTATTGAATTTCTCAGAAGAATTTTATTATTTCCAAAAATTGAATTCTTGAGGAGAATTTTAAAAATTAATAATAATTGAATTGTTTCGAAGAATTTTATCTGAATTGTTGAAAATAAATAAATCTTTTAAAGGAATTTTATTAAAAATTTTGAAAATAATGATTTTTTTAAAAAGAATTTCATCAAAATTGTCAAAAATTCTTGGTAAAATTTCAATTATTTTCAAAAAATTTCCTGAATTCAATGATTTTTAATATCTTCTATTTTATTTCCAAAAGAATACAATTTTAAAAAAAATTAATAAAATTCTACGTAAACATTTAATTATTTTCATAAATAATAAACATTTCACAGGAATTAAATTATTTACAAATGTTTTATAAATTCCTTCGCAATAATTCTTCCACTATTTTCATAAATAAAAAATAATAAAATTTTCTACAGAGATTCAATTATTTTCATAAATAATAAAATTTTTACAGAGATTCTATTATTTTTATATAAATAATAACATTTTTTACAGAAATTCAATCATGTGCAAAAATTTTTTTAAATTCTCGTCAAAATTTCAATTATTTTTATAAATAATAAATTTTTTCTCTGAAATTCAATTATTTTTATACATAATAAAATTTTATAGGTACAGAGATTCAATTATTTTCATAAATAATAAAATTCTATTTAGAAATTCAATTATCTTCATTAATAATAGAACTTATCGCGGAATTTCAATTATTTTTAATGCAATTTTAATCGAATTTCTCGAAAAATATCATTATTCTTAAAAATTTTATTAAAAATTCGTCAAAAGAATTCAATTATTTAAAAATTTGTTGATAAAATTCTTGATGAGAATTTAATATTAAAAAATATTCAATTATTCAATAATTTATTTATTTTTGTATTTAAAATTCAAATAATTAAATTCTCGTATTATTTTCTAATAAAAATTGATTTAAAAATGAATTTCATTTAAAATTTTAGAGAATTATTTAATATTAAAAGCATTGTGACATGAATTTTTAAAAATAATGGAATTTTGAAGAGATTTTTAAATTAAAATCTTTGAATATTTGAATTTTTCATACTTTTAACTAACAATTTTGTAGAATTAATTTTTTTCAAAAAGTTTAATTGAATTTTTTTCAAAATTATTTCAAGTTTTTTACTTTTTAATACACAATTGAATAATTTTCAAATAATCGATGAAATTTTGTAAAATTGAATTGTATACAAGTGAATTTGAAAATTATCAAAGAACTTTTATGAAAATTATTAAAAATTATTGATTTAAAGAAGAATTTCAGTTAAAAATTCTAGAAAATAGTAATTGGATTGAAATTATGAAAATAATTTTGAATAAGTTCCAGTAACAATATCTTCATGTTTTACAATAATATTCTTATAAGTTGTTGAATTTCAAAAAGGTTTAAATTTTGATTTTTTGAAAATCTTTATTTCTATGAAAAACTAATAATAATTAAATATTTATTTAAAAAAGAAATTATTGATGTTTTTGAATAATTTGACAATTAAAGAAATTTGTAAATAAATGTAATAGAACATTTTTTTGAGTATCTAACCATTTTTAGAGTGATTCAGAGTATACTTTAGCTTAAAGGAAAAAGTAAAAATTTTGTCTGGAAATCAGGGAAAAACAGGATTAAATTTTTGTGGCAACCCCAGGCTTCGCACTCATCTACAAAAACCTACCATTTACTACTTTTTTTACGTTATGCTACTATTTGAATACTTTTTTTAGATTTCAGACGCTAAAAGCTACTATTTCTGTTGTTTTGAGAATTTCCACTACTTTAATTAAAATAGCTAATACTAGAAATCAAAAAACTATTCTCAAAAATTATAATCAAATTCTTCAAAACGATTCAATTATTTTCAAAAAAATATTCGAAATTCAATTATTTTCAATATCTAGAATTTTTATAAAATTTCGCAAAAAAATTCAATTATTTAAAAGGAAAACTGATAAAATTCATCTAAATTTCAATTATTTTCATACATAATAAAATTTCTAAATTTTTAAAATTTAAATAAACTTTTAAAAAAGTTTTAAAAAATCAATTGTTTAACAAAAATTTTATACAATTCTTTACAATAATTCAATTACTTTCACTAATAATAATATTTTTCATTAAAATTCAATTTTTTAACAAAATTTTTGATTAAATTCTAAGCAAGAATTCAATTATTTTCAAAAATAAGAAAATTTTACACAAATATTTACAAATTCTTTTTAAACATTTTAATAAACTTTCAGAAATAATAAACTTCTTCTCAGGAATTTAATTATTTTTGAAAATTTTTAATAAAATTCTTCCTAAGAATTCAATTATTAAAGATAAATAACAAAATTATTCTCGAAAATTCAATTATTTTGACGCATTTTAATAAAATTCTTTGCAAAATTAAAATTATTTTCATAAATAACAATATTCATCAATGCAAGAATTCAATTAGTTTTAAAAGTAATAAATTTCTTCTTGGAAATTCAGTTATTTTTAAAAATTTTAATAAAATCGTTCGCAAGAATTCAATTATTTTCATAAATAATAAAATGTTTTTTAGGAATTTAATTATTTTTAAAAAAATTTAATAATCACACAGACATTAAATTATTGTTAAAAATATTAATAGAATTCTTTTGTGAAATTGAATTATTTTTAAAAAAAATTTCGCAATTCAATGATTTTCAATATCTACTATTTTCATAAAATTTCTAAACAGAATTCAATTATTGAAAATATTTTTTGTAAAAATCTTCTTAAGAATTCAATTATTTTCATGAATAATAAAATTCGTTGTAGGAATTCAATTTATTAGCATTAGGATAAGAAAGAAGTAAATATTTTTGATGAAAATTAGGAAAAAGTCAGAAAAATAAAATATAGGATGGGAATTTTTGTCAGTTTTGTAAAGTGTATAAAACCAGTTTTTATTTTGGTTGTCGAGTTTAATTTTTCGATAGCTACTTTTTTTAGTTTGAAAGCTACTTTTTTAAAATTAATTATCGAGTGCGAAGTCTGCAACCCTGTATTATTTCTATGGAATTTTGTAGTATTCGATTTTTTTTACCGTGCTTCTTTAATAAGAATACTGCATTGTTTTTCTTTGATAGATTTTGCATCCTATAAAAATATCTTCAAACTCATCTAGAGAATCGTCTTCACAACGGAAGCCAACGCATAATTCGTGTCAGGTTTGTATTTTTTGTTTTAAAATAATTATGTGCTACCAAAAAAAAAGGTAGAGGCAAAAAATGTTTATGTTCATAGTGTTTGGAGTAAAAATACAGAAAGATAATCAGTTACTAATACAAGTTATTGTATTAGCTTTATTTATTTATTGTTTGCTTTTTAAGTCCCTTTCTTCTTTTAATATAGAGAATCATTATTAATAATTTGAATTTAAAGGACAAACGGGGCGATGAACGGGGAACTATGGAACGCACGGCCAGGTTTGGCGACTGGTCGGAGCATATGAGTTCATCAGGGAAGAAGTATTATTATAATTGCAAAACTGAAGTTTCACAATGGGAAAAGCCGAGAGAATGGATTGTTCGAACCGATAGTCGTCAGCGTCAATCCAATGACTACTCCAGTAGGTCAAGTAAGTGAAAATGAAAAATAAGAACTATTCTCAAAAATTGTAAAGTTTCTGATTTCTAGTGGAATTAATGATTTCTTCTTTGATTGCAGGTCACGATAAACATTCCAACTCGCGATCAAACAGCAGTGCCAGTAGTGCGCGAGATGGTAAATCATCACGGCAAACTGACAAACGCGAATATTGGGTCTCATGTAGTAGTAACAGTGGGAATAGCAGTCGAGAGGATGTCTCGTCTCGTGAACGAGAACGCGAAAGAGAGAAAGAACGTGAGAGAGAGCGTGAGAAAGAGCGAGATTCCTGCAGAGAAGATTTGGGAGTTGAACGTCAAACACAAGACATGGACATCTCTCCCGGTGATTCTACACCCACCTCAGAACCACTGACATCCAATGTTCACGATCAAATTCCCCAAGGGCCGGTATTGCTAGCTACAGGTGCGTTTTTATTTTCTCTACATTATTTTTTATTTTAATAATTCCAATAGATTTATAAATTCAATTTTTTCAATTTACAGCGTTACCTCGATTAACGTCACACCCTTCAACGATACCTCAAGCCCCTGGAAAATTAGCATCACCAACGCAACAACATGGTAATAGCAATGCTCCAGGTCCACCGGTGTCACTCGCAAATTTACCTAGACTTCTGTCACAAATTACTGGCAGCAAAGAACAACCTGACATCACCCCTCAAAAAGCTCTGCAAACCCTTCAAACTGCAATTATGTTGTCCAGACAGGTAATTATTATTATTTTCTTTTACAAATATTTCACGCTCCACATTCAAAGTATATAATATACTGGCGATATCCCACTTTTTATTATTTTGCAAATTACAAAGTTTTATATTTTCAAATAAAATTATCAATTTTTGAATAATTTCCACGGCTCGAACTAAGTCCGTAAATTCCGTAAAGGTCCGTAAATTTGCATCAAGTCTGTAAAAGTCCGTTTTTTTAAAAAAAAAGGTCCGTAATTTGAAAGAAAAAGGACAAAAAGTTCGTGAATTGTAAGATATAATTTGGAGAATTTTAGAGAAATTACAAATGATTATAGAAATTCAATCATTTTCAAAATTCATAAAATTCTTCGCAGAAATTCAATTATGTTCAAAATTTTTTTAAAAATTCTAGTAAAAATTTCAATTATTTTCAAAAATAATAAAATTCTTCTTCGAAATTCAATTATTTTTACAAATTTTAATAAAATTCTTGGACAAAATTTCAATTATTTTCAAAAATTTTCCTCAATTCAATGATTTTTAATATTTGCTATTTTAATGAAATTTTCCAAAAGAATTCAATTATTTAAAATTTTTTTTTATAAAATTCAACTCAAACATTTAGTTATTTCCATAAAATAATATTATTTTACAGGAATTCAATTATTTACAAATTTTTTACAAATTTCTTCTAAATTATTCAATTATTTTCATAAATAATAATGTTTTCACAAGGATTCAATTATTTTCATAAATAAAATTCTTTTTAAGAATTCAATTATTTTTATAAATAATAAAACTCAATGCTGAATTTTAATACAATTTTAATGGAATTCCTAGAAAAATGTAATAAAACTTTTATTAAAATTCGTCGCGAAGAATTCAATTATTTAAAAATTTGTTGATAAAATTCTTTATGAGAATTCAATTATTCCATAAATTATTTTTTTTATTTAAATAATTGAATTAATAATTAAATAAATAAATTCTGTAGAAGAATGGATTTTTTTTTAAAAAGTTTGTTTCAATTTTACTTGAAATTATTTTATTAAATGTTTTATTTTCTAACATATTTAATTGAAGAATTTCCGAATAATAGAAAGTAAAATTGAATTGTAAACAAATGAATTTAAAAATTCTCACAGAACTTTTTCAAAAATTATTAAAAATAATGAATTTATAGAAGAATTTTGGTTAGGGACCATTCAAGTATTACGTAAGCATTTAAGGGGGAGATGGGGGGTCTAGCTATTGCTTATTTCCATTAGAAAAAATGGCGCTAATGCATATAAAAAATCTTACATGGGGGAGGGGGGGTCTAAAAACCTGAAAAATATGCTTACGTAATACTTGAATGGCCCCTTAAAAACACTTAAAAAAAATTTAAGTTTGGAGAAATTACAAAATATTGCAGAAATTCAATTATTTTCAAAAGTAATAAAATTCTTCGCAGAAATTCAATTATTTACAAAATTTTTTTTAAATTCTTGTCAAAATTCCAATTATCTTTAGAAATATTAAAATTCTTCTCCAAAAATTCAATTATTTTCCAAAATTTTAATAAAAGTTTTCGCAAATTTTCAATTCTTTTTAAAAACTTACCTCAATTCAATGATTTTTAATATTTATTATTTTAAAAAAATTGTCGAAAAGAATTCAATTATATAAAAAAAATTTTAATAAAATTCTATATATGCAAACCTTTAATTATTTTCATAAAATAATAAAAATTTCACAGGAATTCAATTATCTACAAATTTTTTATAAATTTCTTCGCAATCATTCAATTATTTTCATAAATAATAAAATTTTTACACGGATTCAATTATTTTCGTAAATAATAAAATTCTTTTTTGGAATTCAATTATTTTCAGAAATAATAAAACACATTGCAGAATTTCAATTATTTTTAATACAATTTTAATCGTATTCGTCGAAAAATGAAATTATTCTTAAAAATTATATTAAAATTCGTCGAAAGAATTCAATTATTTAAAAATTTGTTGATAAAATTCTGTATGGGAATTGAATTTTAAGGAACATTCAATTATTCAATAAATTATTTCAATTAGTAGGTAAAAATAATAAATTTTTCACACGAATACATTCGGACAAATGGTTATTTAATATAAAATTCACTCCAACGTTTCAAAATCAAAACGATTTCCTCTTCAGGGAGTCAATAAATAAAATGTTTTACATTACATGTCGAAGAAATTAAAATTTTTTTGCCAAAAATTGGAATGTGTCATTTGGAGTTAATAACAACCCGGAAACTTAATCCATGGTCAAAAACAATTTATAAATAATAAAAACAACACAAAAAATAATAAATAAATAAACAATAACAAAACAATAAAAAACAAAACTTTTTTCAACAATTCACAGTGACGACAAGTGTAAATTGTGAAGTCAAGATTAGAACTGAAATGACCAAATGACACATTCCAATTTTTGGCAAAAAAATTTTAATTTCTTCGACATGTAATGTAAAACATTTTATTTATTGACTCCCTGAAGAGGAAATCGTTTTGATTTTGAAACGTTGGAGTGAATTTTATATTAAATAACCATTTGTCCGAATGTATTCGTGTAAAAAATTTATTATTTTTACCTACTAATTGAAAAAACAACTCGGACGTAAAAGCTTCTTTGAATAAATTATTTATTTTTCTACTTAAATAATTGAATTCTAGTAGAATTTTCTAATAAAAATTGATTTAAAAATGAATTTCAATTAAAATTTTATATCATAATTGAATGTTAAAACGTAAATTTTCAGAAATAATAGAATTTTGAAATTAATTATTTCGAAAAATTGTAAGTGAATTTTTTTTATATTATTTGAAGTTTTTATTTTCTAATATATATTTAATTGAAGAATTTACGAATAATTAATTGAAATTTTGTAAAATTGAATTAAAAACAAATGAATTTGAAAATTCTTAGAGAACTTTTTTAAAAATTATTAAAAATAATGCATTTATAGAAGAATTTTAGTTAAAAACACAAAAAAATTCGATATTGTAAAAGTTACAAATTATTGCAAAAATTCAATTATTTTCAAGAGTAATAATATTCGTCGCAAAAATTAAATATTCTTCAAAAGTAATAAAATTCTTCTCAATTGTTTTCACAAATAATAATAAAATAATTATTATAAAACAGGAAGAAATTGATCACTCCGAGTCTTCGACTCGGAGTGATCGATATCTTCATGTTTTATAGTTATACAAAAATTTAATTTCTAGTTTTAAGTGAAATGTTTTCTTATTTGACTCGGATCCGTTATATTTTTGTCAGTAATTGGTCCGTAAAGGAATTCCCAGGAATTCAATAATTTTCCAAACATTTTAATAACATTCTTCGAAACGATTTAATTATTTTTGTAAATTGTAAAATTTTTCGCAAGAATTAAATTATTTTTATAAATAATAAAATTCTTTGCAAGAATTCAATTATTTTCATAAATAATAAAAATCTTCACAGGAATTCAATTATTTTTATTATTACATAATAAAAATGTTTAAAAGAATTTAATTTTATATCAATAATTTTTCATAAAATTTACTGTAATTTAATAATAAACTTATTAATTACAATCATTAATAAACACAAAAAGTTGAATAAAATTCTTGACAAGAATTAAATTATTTTCAAAATTTTTTTAAATATTCTTTGAAAAAATTCGATTATTTTCAAAAATAATAAAATTATTTTTCCGAAAATTTAATTATTTTCAATACAATTTTAATAAAATTTCTAGAATTCAATTATTTTCAAAAATTTTGATAAAATCCTTCTAAAGAAAATAAATAATTTAAAAAATTTTTTGATAAATACCATTTAACGTTGAAAAGTCACAGAAAATTAGAAATCTAATTATTAATCAATGATATAAGAAGAATTTTAATATTTTTCAGCAATCGGGAAGTGGAGAACGAGCCAATATGTCGAATGACGTTATGGCTCCTTTAAAAGTTGACACTAGTGGTAATGTCACTAGTGAAGGTCCACCAACTCCTACACATTCGGAGACTCAGGACTGTGTTGACGTTCGAAAAAGTAAGAGAATTATTAATTTAAAGTAATTAAACTAAAAAATAAAGAGAATAAAATGGAAAATTTAAAGTTTAAATTGTTTTTAAATCATTTTTTGCTAATTATTTACAGTAGCGAGTCCAGGAGCTACGAATTCTAGTGTCCAAGGTCTCAGTTCGTTACAAGGATTAAGTACATTAGGTTCACTAGGAAGTTTAGGTAATGGAGGTGGTTTACAAGCATTATCTAGAGTTCAACCGCCTCTGACGCCTTCCCTCACGCCTTCACTCGCAAATCATTATCGAGAAGATTTAACTCAACATGTACGTGCTTTTCCCGCGGACATTCTAGAAAAACAGGTAAAATTACATTTCAATTCTTATTTGTTCTATTTCTAATATTTTCATGAAAATAAGTAATAATACTTTGAATACATTTTGAAATTTATTTATTTATTGTAATGTTTGTTTCTTTCGATTTTTGGTAAATTTAGGCGCAAAAGCTTAGTGAAGAAGCACATACAATGGGCAGTTTACAATGCACACGTGTATCCGCAGAATTAAAAACTGCGCGATCTATAGTCAGGTTGACAGAAATTCAAGCGACGTTGCAGGAACAAAGGTGAGTTTTAATCAAAAATCATTTTTATTAACCATTTTTTTCTTTCGAGATTCAAAATAAACGCAGAAAAAAATTTGAGTCAATTACACTGGTGAAAAGAAAATTCGGTGCCATTAAATATTAAACAACTGGAGCATTTCTTATAACTGATAAATTAGTCCAATTTCAATTTAGGCCTCAGAGTTCATTTTTCAGTAAATTAAATATTTTGATAAGTAGAAATAAAAAAAAAATATTAATAAAATATTATATTTCTTACTTAAAAAATTAGAAAATTTACTTTCTATAATTAATTTAATAGTTTAGAAATTGTATACAACATTTAAATATGAATTATGTTTGATTTTTTTAACGATAATGATAATTTTTGGTTTTTGCAAAAAATTTCTAAAAGAGAAATTGGTTTTTATCTAGCACTTAGAAAAATATATTTAAGCTTGCCACAAATTTGCGAAATCAGGAAATTTAGAGAAAACTCAGAGAAAGTAAAATTGATCAGGGAATATTAAAAATATTTAATTTTTCTTGAATTGTTTTTGTTCACTCAATAAACCAGGGTCACCACAAACAATTTAATTTTTCGAAGAATTTTCATAAAATTATTTATTTTTTAATTATTTATCGAAGAATTTTACTTAAAACTTCAAAAAAAAAATTGAATTTCATAATCATTTATTTATCAAATTTAAATCGCATAATTTTACTTAAATGAAAAAAATAATTGAATTTTATAATTATTTATTGAAGAATTGTATTTAAAAATTAAAAAATCAGAAACATTTTCTTGTGAGTCTAATTATTTTTAGAGTGAAAGTCAGAAAGAAGCCAAAATTCTGACTTGAAATCAGAGGAAAACAAAATCAAATGTGGCCAGCCTGAATTTCCCATTTTTTTTTAATTTGAAGGCTACTTTTATTAAATTATATAAAAATTATTAATTTTCCAAAACATGTAATTTTTATAAACAATGATAAAACTAAAAAAATCAATATTTATTAATATAAAAAATGTATCAAAATTCCAGGCCTCAGATATTATAACATTTTCGACTTTTTTCGACTATTTTCAAAAAATGCGACTTTTTTCGACTTATTTTCAAAAATTACGACTTTTTCGACTTTTCTTCTGAATATTGCAATAATTTTTAGTTTAAAATGCAACTTATTTTCGAAATTTACAATTGAAAAGAGTTTCAACAAATATTGAAATTTTGTAAAATTTAATTAAAAATAATTGATTTTTTTTAAAGTGTTTTTTAAAAATTTGTTGAAAATCAACATTTGAAGAATTTTAATTGCAAATTTTGAAAATAATTGAAATTAAATTCCTCGGAAGAATTTAATTTTTAAAACAATTTTTAATATATTTCGAATAAATTCAATTATTTTCTAAAATCTTAATAAATCCTTCGAAACAATTCAATTATTTTTATAAATTCGCAAGAATTCAATTATTTTTATAAATATTAAAATTCTTTGCAGGAATTCAATTATTTTCAAAACATATTTAATTGAATTTCTCGTAAGAATTAAAATATTTTCAAATATTTCCATAAAATTCAATTATTTCCTAAAATTTTTAATAATTTCTTCGAAACAATTCAACTATTTTTATAAATTACTAAATAAATTTTCAAAATTTACAATAAAAAAAGAGTTTCAATAATTGAAATTTTGTAAAATTTAATTGAAAATAATTGATTTTTTTCAAAGTGTTTGATAAAAATTTTTGAAAATAAACTTTAAAAGAATTTTAATTGCTAATTTTGAAAATGATTGATTTCTCAAAAGTTTTAATGAAAAATCTTAAAGTCTAAATTTAAAAATAGTAATTAATGAAAATTAGCTACAAAAAAATTATATAAAAATATTTTGGATAAAAATAATTCTTAGAATTTTTGCATTCTAATTTTTTAAATTTCAATTATTTTCAATATTTTTAAATACAAATTTCCAAAAATTCAAATACATACAAAAAATAATGACATTCAAATTTTTACAATTATTTTTAACATTTTAACAACATATGACTTCTTTAGATTTATTAAAATCTTGGAGAAATCGCGTTTATATTAATAATTAAAATTCTTTAAAAATTCAATTATTTTTTTAATAGAATTTACCAAATTTCAATTGTTTGGAAATTTTTCAATTCTATATAATTGAAAAACTATTATCTTTCATAAATTATTTTTAAAATATTTTTGAAAAATTAATTTTAAGAATTTCTTTATTATAATTTTTTGAAAATTAATTAATAACTTAAAAAACATGGGACAGTTAAAATCATTATAAAGAACTGATTAAAGTTGTAATTTTTAGAAGTTATTAAATTTCAGAAGGTTTTAAATAGAAATTTTCAAAATTTTATTCCCGTATAAAAACAAACAAGAAGTATTTAAATATTTATTTAACGAAATTATTCAAGTTTTAAATAATTAAATTTAGAAATCAGTGAAAGATCAGAAGAATAAAAAATAAAATTTTTGTGATGACACTGAATTAAATAAACGACTTTTTTCTATTTTAAATCGACTAAAGCAATTTTTTTTGCACCTTAAAGTCGATCCGAGGCCTGAAATTCAAATTTTAATATATGTATTCACATTTTTTGTTCATTAACTTAAAAATTGTAATTATTTACAGGATATTGTTTCTCCGTCAACAAATTCGGACTCTAGAGGAGCTGAAATCCCAAAATTCCTTCATGTCTGATGATTCTTAGTGTAAGGGACTTTATAAAATAATTATTACAACCTATAATTAATTCATGAAAAAAAAATAATAAAAACATACTTATTAATATTCTCATTAAGATTTTACCTAAATTATAATATCATTGATAGAAGTGATATAAATAGTGAAAAAAAACAAAAAAAAATAAAATAAAAAATGACTGGGCTCCCCGAAGAGGCTTGGGCTGTCAGCGACGTGACAGCCAAGAAATTAATGCGTACCTCTTCGGGATTGTGCGGCCTATCCAAGATACATTCAGTCACGACACAAAAAAAAATAGAATTGTACCAAATTGTATATCTGATCTTGTCCACTGTATTACCTATGTTATATACGTGTCAATGTTTCATATCCCATTGATTAAGTGGCATTTTAAACTATAGTTCAATGATAATTGGTTTTTTTCTTTTTTTGTTGTAAATTTTTCGGAATAAAGAAACATCGTGCCACAAGTTTTAATACAGAGTTTCTTCATCATAAAAAAAAGAAAAATATTATAATTTCTGCTGTTGTGCGTGCTTTTCATCAATTTTTTTGTTTTTTCACTCGCATTCAATGTTCTCTTTTGACCTCTCGCGTATAATACATTTATAATATTATAATAATACATTATTATGACTTTGGAAAATACAAAAAAAAAAGAAAATAGATTAATTAGTAGTTAATAATAATTAATTGATTAAAAGTTTAATTAATTAATTCATCCTAAATAACAGGAAATACTGTTTTACGAGAGAGGGACCAAATCGCGAGCTACGTTCCTTGGATTTGAAGCGCATTTTTCTTATTAAAATAAAAACTAGAAATAGAGTAAAAAAAAGAAACGCCTTTTTTATACGAAATGCTTTTACACGATGATTTTATGCCTTTTGCAAATATTGACGTGCGTCCTTATTTTTTAATGAACTTTTCCTTTTTGAAGTAATCTTTTCTTTTTCAAACCAAGAACGCAAAAGAACACTGTTATTAGGCCTTGTGGCAAAAAAAAAAACGTATGAAAAATAACATTAAAACATTTAATAAAAATTGGTCACTGTATTCAGTATTTATTGAACTTTTATTTCCGAATATAATGGTTAAAATGAAATAAAAATGCCTATTGAGTCTTTATTTCCTCGACTTCTTTTTTTTTATGTAGGATCAACATTTTAAACAAATTTTTTAAAAATTTTATTTACGAAAAAGAATTTTTTTTATTACTTAATTTTTAAACATAACAAAAAGAATATTTAGAGATAAAAAAAAATTGGGATTTGGAGAATTAAATTCAATGGAAAAATATTTCTCTTTTTTTCTTTATATTTCATTGAGGAACTGTCAAAGAGTGAGTCAGATATTACAGAAATTCTGAGCGAAGTAAAAAGAGAGAAAAATTCGTTAATAAAAAACATTAAGAACCCCAAAGAAAATAATATCTATCTACTTTAGATCAATTTATTAAATTTCATACATTATTTTCTCTCACACACACTCTCTCTTTTTTTTTATCTTTCTCACTCTCTCACACACTTTTTTTCTCTCGTACATTCTCTCATTCTCTCTCTTTCTCATTTTCGGTATGATCCAAAGAATTTTTTTTTTATTCAATATTCCTATTAATATTCAATTTGTACAATATAAAAAAGGAAAAAGAAAAATAGAAAAAGGACCCACGAAAAATGTCTATATTACTTTAATGTGCAAAAATTCTTTGGTCCAAACCTCCGAACATTTAGGTGATAATTTTTTTTTTCCTAAAAATCAATTTACTGTCTAAATTAATAAAATTACAAAAAAAAAATATATATATATATATATTCAACTTCCATGGTATTCTTGTACAGAGGAGAATAATTCTAATACTAACGTGATGTTTCTCGACGATAATTTGCCTAGTCACCCCCCTTTTTTTTCCAATGAAGGAAAAATTTTCTTTTTATTCAAGAAGACAATTTTTCTTTTTACTCCAGATTTACAAGCAAGGAAAAAAATATAACTTGCAATAAGAATAATTCTTTTGTTTTGACAGAAGAATTTTGTTTTGTTTCTTAATTGTCAAACTTATCTTCCCGCCGATTTTTTTCTTATCTAAACACTAAAAAATCAAACTATACTGACTCTTCATAAAGAGTCGAATTTTTTAATAGAATTTTTTTTCTATTTAAAAACTATAATAATATTCTACAATATTAGTAATATTGTGTCTATAAATTAAAATACAAAATCAACAAATTAAGTCTAAACAAAAAATATTGCTATCTCGTAGAGAAACATCAGTTTTTAATTATTTTTTTAGACATTATGTACCATTACACCTTGTGGAGACATTTTGAAAAATTTGCCTTTTCCACAGCACCGGAAGCATACAGTGAACATTCTCTCAATTATTTAATTAGTTACAATCAGTCATTGGATTTATTTCATAACAAACTCTCTTTTTTTTCATTTAAATATGATTTAAGTGCTATCGTTGCACATTTTGTGAAAATTCGTATTGATTCGGGTTTTTTTTTCTTCTTTCTTTTCGATCGACTCTATGATCCATTAATAAGGCCTCTGATTTATCGATACCTAAATACATTCATGAGAAAATTTATTTTTCGAAATTGTAAATCAAAGACCAAATATTTGTTTCAATTTAATTTTTTTCGAATTTTCCAGAATTGAAAATTCTCGTGTATTTATAAATTTGTAAAGCATCATTTTGATCATTTTTTTTTTAAATTCTGAGTGATTTTTTTCTTCTTTAAATGTCTATATTTAAAAACGTATTACAATGGAGAGTATAAAATGCTACAAAACAATTCCAATACGCTTTCTCGAATAGTCGATTATGATGCTTTGTTTTAAGGCCATAAAATACATATTTTTTTTTATTTTAGCAAAAAAAAAAAATGCATCGCTTTGCGAGGCAAATCGATACGTAGTCCGCACATATCGATAAATTTGGAAATTCTTTTCCTTTTGTCAAAAGGAGATAATAGGATTCTTTTCCACAGCCTTACCAGAGAATGTTCACGGTGTAAGACAGTAAGACATTCAAAAAAAACTCAGCGCAATTTTACTTTACATTTTAATATATGTATATTACTATTAACATTTACTCATTTTCATTTTTTCATTTTCTTTTTTCTTTATTTATATTACAATAAAACTCAAAAAATTATTGCATGTCAAAATGGACGAAAATGGAAGTACAAACATTTTTTTTCCATTCTTCTTTTATAAAACTATAATTTCAAGAAAAAAATCAAAACTTAAATTTTATTTCTGAAATTAAAATTAAAAACTAGAAATTTTTTTTTGAAACAGTTTCAATCAAAATTTGAAAAAACGTAATTAAAAAAAAGCAAAAACAAGACAAATTTTTGTCTTTGTTGTAAGTATATAATAAATAAAAGCGAAAAAAATGCACTTCCATTTAAAAATATTTTGTACGATTATTGAGAATATTTAACATTTGGTAACTTAATGTTTCGGAAATTTACTATAAATTCGATTTGACTATCAAGAGTATTGGATTCACAGACCATAAAATAATTCATCTTCACAAAAAAATCATCATCACTTCAACAAAGAAATTTCAACCAAAACTCTAAATATTCAACAAATTTGATTTCTTTGATTTTTTAATTAAAAAAAATAAATTGAAAGTTCTTTCTCGAAGTAATGTAAGAATAAATGTAAATAAAAAAAACCCCTACACGATAGTATTTTCGTAAAAAAAAAGTTTTCAATTCTTGAACAATTCATCAAATATTATTTCTCATAAAAATAATATATATTTTATACAAAATAGTCATCACAATATCAAAAATAAATAGTGAATAAAAATTATTTTAAATATTTTAAAAACGTATTATATCTTTTTAATAAAAATAAAAATCATACAGTAAAATTGAAAAAAATGTGGTGTTACAAAATTGAAAACTTTTTCTCGTTTGAAAAAATTTAAACAATTTTTTTTTTCTTTTGTACTTAAACATCTAGATTATGGCGAAGTTGTGGATCATGTGCCGAGTTATTTTTGGCCACTGTCATTTATGAATTAAGCCAACACTAGAGACATAACATTATACAACTATAGCTTAATCTTAAATAAGAAGTGAAAGGCGAAAAACTCTTTCATTGCCTAACTACTCTGCCTTTGGGACTTCTAAAAAGAATATTGTGTGTGTGTGCGACTCTCATCATCGTCATCATCTTCCAATTTCTCTTTCTTAACTTCTAAGTCTTTTCTTTTCTTTTTTTTTATATTTATATAAATATTTAACATTATCACTCAATGGATTGCTCTTTGCACGTAAAAACTCAACATCTGCAACTTTTTTTTTTCTATTGTAAAGAAAAATTTCCCATTGTTTCACAGCTTTACAAACCCTGTCAAAAAAAAGAAGTGTCAACATAAAAATGTAAAATTACAAATTACTATTAATTCAATTTACATGGAAATTAAATTTTCATTCTCGTTTTTTTAATTAATTAATAATTTTTCATTTTTTAATATTAATAATTTTTCACGTTTTAATTATAATTAATAATTTTTCACTTTTTAATTAATTTATAAAGTTTATAAATAACTTTTCATACAAATAAAAAAAGTGGATATAAAATTGAAACTTGTGTATAAAAATACGACTTATTTTGTCATTAAAAAAATAGTTTAGAGAATTTTTCTTTTCTATTATTTTCACCGATCAAAATGAAAGTGTTTTTAATTTCCGGACAAAATGCTTCAAAACATGGTGTCCAGATTTACATTTCGCAATGTATTCGAAATCAGTTTGAAATATGGATTAATTTTTTACTTCTTCCAAATATTTTTCTACTTCATTAATATTCGGTAATTAATTAATTAATTAATTAATTATTTATTACAGTAATTATATTAATTGCTTTCTATTTTAATTTTCAATTCTTTCCTTCTTCGATCGATAATTTTAATAATAAACTTTCATAGAAGAATATTTTTCTGATTGTAAAAACTTTTCATAAATATTAATTAATTTTTCTTTCTATTGTAATTTTGAATTTATTCCTCTATAGGTAGATAAATTTTTATTTCATAAAACAATTTTCAGTTTTGAACGTTCAAATAAATAAAAAATTTTTTCTATTCAAATTTTCAAATACTTTCGAAAATTATTACACTGAAATGGAACATTTTCTTATAGTTAAGAATTTCTTTAATATGAAAAACAATTTTCTTTTGCAATGGAATAAAAAATGTCGTTGATTTGAACGTTCGAATGTTTAAGAACATTAAAATAATATTTTTCTGAATTAAAAACTTTCCATGTTAGATAAAAACTCGAAAATATGTAAAATCAATAGCAGTAAATATTTTCTGATCAAACTATTTTAGCTAAAAATTGTCATTTAAAAACCGTCTCTCTCTTTTTGTGTTTAACAAATAGCAAGAAATACATTTTTATGAAAATATTAAAATTGAAAATTGTTGTTTATAAAAAACGATAATAAAAAAAAATTTATATGAAACGATAATAAAAGAAATTTTCCAATTTTCAAGTACAATTTCTGATTAAATTATAATTTAACAAAAAAGAATAAATTTTGTCTACATAAATGATAAAAAATGGAAATCAATTTTCATCTTTTGGAATTCAAAGGTTTTTTTTTTTGCTTCTCAGACAAATAAAAAATATGAAAAAAATTATTTTATAGATAATTAACACTTTATTTGTTATTGTATGTATATCATATCGATAAAGATCTTAAATATATAACATTTCTCTTTTCGCAGATAAAAAAATATAACTGAAATTATTTTTTCCCCTAAAGAAAATGAAGAATTTACTATAAAAAACTGAAGAATTTTATAGCGCTAAATCATAACTTAAATTCATAAATATCTGGACACCATGAGAAAAAAGTTGATCCAATAAAGTAACTATTCCCATCAGAATATAAAAAAAAATTTCGTCATACGCTCTGTTAAATAATAATCAAGATGACGCGACCTTGATAAAATTTGTTAAAAAAAAAATCCATTAAATAAGAGAACGTATTTTTTTTAAACAAGAGTAAAAAAAAGTTCATTTTTAGAAGCCCCGTTTTTTTTCATTTAAATAATTGATTGTAATTTTAGCCACGGTTTTTTTTTCTCAGTTCCGTTTGTTTTAATTTCACTCATACTATGATAAAATACACAGCATACTTAATTATTAATAAAGATACAAGCCTAGTAAAATGGCATTCAGTAATTATTCTCTTATAGGATTAGTTCCTAAGGATATAAAAAAAATATACAATTTCAAGTAAACAAGCGGAAACATTTTTCCGTAATCGTGTTTTTTTTTTGTACTATCCGAATGCCATTTTTATTTTTTTTGTAATTAAATTAACGTATATCTTACAACGTTCGTGGAATGGCGCTATTGATATAGGGCCATTCCCGAGATCCTAGCTAAAATATATAATATAGTAAATTTTTTTTTCTGAGTTTATGTTCCTACACGTTTAGTGGAATTCCACTGTGATATACAGTCGCTTCACGTTACTCACAACTTTACGGGTATTTTTTTTTTAGATACATCGATTTATTTTTCCTCCCAAGAAGAAGTATTTGCTTTTTTTTTTTTAATATTTCGAGAATTGAGAAAATTCGTGTTCTTTTAATTATTTAAAAAAAAAAATGTCGAGAATTTTTCGCTCAACATTCCTAAACTGTACAGACAAAAATTGTCTCGTGTACGAGAGGTAAAGAACAGAGTAATCACAGATCAGTTAAAAAAAAACATAAAAAAAATATTGAACGAAAGGTCCGATAACAATAAGTATTTAACGAGACGGAGAGAGTAGAAGAAAGGGACTATTCTTTTTCAAAGCATTTTTCCCCGAAAAGTGGAAACTCACGTTTTGCGAGCAGTATGAAGGACTTATACTTACCTGAGCAGGTTGAGATTTATTTTTTTTATCCCCCGCTAACATTGATTGCACACGAATCTCGAAGCGGTCCTCCTTCATTGAAAAGCAAAATTAACATCCTCTTTTTGTTTCTATCGCAAAGTCTCTTTTTCTTTCCGGTGTAATTTTTTTTCCTGGCTAAAAACTGACTACGAATGTTCAATCTCAAAAACATCGTCTTGTTACTAGAATATAATTAAATAATTTATAATTTACAAAATTCTCTCTTGCTCGTTCTTTTATCGCACTTTCGTTCGTATTCTTTTTCGTTTCCTTTCATTTTTTTTTCTTTTTTTTTTCATTTGCTTTCTTTAAATCGCTAGATCTAGCTTTCGCTGTCGTCTTTTCTTTCTCTTTTTTTGGGAACACACAAGCGGTTGTACTGAAGCACGAGTCATCAACACAAATATAATACAAAAGCTGCTTGAAGTACCACCAACTCGAAGCGATTGATTTTTTAAAAGTTATGAATTTTTTTTAATTCTATCGCAAGAAAAGTTGATCCGCCAAAGATAGTCTACTGTTTTTTGTTTGTTTGTTTTGCTTTGTATTTAAATGCGGACACAATACACGCACCTGTCTTTTTTGTTCACACCTCAACCAATGAACTTTCTTGTCTACCGTGGTGTCATTCTTCTTCTCGCTGTTTTGATTTTTCGTTGATTTTGTGGTATTGGTAATTTTGGTGTAGCGCTGTGAACAAGCATTAAAATATTTTAGTACATAAATTTACTTTAAAGAGAATTTTGAAAATCAATAACACTGGTGATTATATTTAGCGAAAGTAAATTAAAAGCAATAGAATAAAAGTTTCGTTGAATTTTTATTTACATTAAATTGAATTAAAAAACGAATTTTTCCATAAAATAAAAAACATGTTCAAAAACTAGGTATTTCAAATATTCTAGAATCTTTACATAAATAATAATGAATCTATCTTCACATATTTCTGAATTTTAAGTCTTAAGAATTATGTTTTAATTTTTAATTTAATAATCAATTAATTTAATGTTTTTTATTTAATTATTTTCAACCTAGGTACTTTTTAAATTTAAATAAATATTGTATACAAAACAATTTTAATATAAACAGGGTTGCCACAAATATTTCATTTTATTTTTCCCTGACTTTTCCCCGATTTCCAGACAAAATTCTCACTTTTTCCCTGATTCTAAAAAATATTCTGATTCACTCTAAAAATTATTACAAACTCAAAAAAATGTTCTATTACATTTATTACAAATTTCATTAATTGTAAAATTATTCAAAAACATCAATAATTTCTTTTTTAAATAAATATTTCATCATTATTATTTTTCCGTAGGAATTAAAATTCTTCAATACATTCAAATTCAAACCTTTTTGAAATTCAACAATTTATAAGAATATTATTACAAAACATAAAGAAGGCGATCACTCCGAATCGAAGACTCGGAGTGATCGCCTTCTTCATGTTTTGTTATAATTTAAATTACCATGAAATTTTTCAAAAAAAATTTTATTAAAAAAAAAATTATTATTATATTATTATTATTATTATTATTATTATTATTATTATTATTATTATTATTATTATTATATATTATTATATTATTATTATTATTACTATTATTTTTATTTATTTTTTTTTAAATCCTAATAAAATCCTTCGCAAGAATTCAATTATTTTTAAAAAGTAGTAAATTTCCTCAAAAAAATTCAATTATTTCAAAAAATTGTAATAAAATTCGTTGCAATAATTAAATTATTTTCATAAATAATAAATCGATTATTCGGTAAAAAGAATTCAATTATTTAAATTAAGAAATAAATAATTTATTGAATAATTGAATGTTTGTTAAAATTGAATTCTCATAAAGAATTTTATCAACAAATTTTTAAATAATTCAATTATTTTGACAAATTTTAATGAAATTTTTAAGAATAATTACAATTATCAAGGAATTTGATTAAAATATTGTATCAAAAATTAATTAAAATCCTGCGAAAAGTTTTATTATTTATGAAAATAATTAAAACTTTTTCCAAAAATTTTATTAAAATTTTTCTAAAATAATCGAATTTCTTCCAACGAATTTTATTCAAGTTTACAAAAATAATTGAATTTCGGTGAAGAATTTTACTATTTCTAAAAATAATTGAATTCTTGAAAAGAACTTTGTTAAATTTTTTTTAAATAATTGAATTCCTGTAACGAATTTTATAAAATTCTGTTTAAATAATTGATATTTTTCGAAAAATTTTCTGAAATTTTTTGTATTAAATAATTCAATTCCTGTGAAAATTTTATTATTTATGAAAATAATCGATTTATTTCGAAGAAATTTATTTATTTAAAATCTTGTAAATTATTGAATTCCTGTGAAATTTTGTCAAGAATTTTATTAAAGTTTTTAAAAATGATTGAATTTCGTAAAAGAATTGTATTATTTATAAAGATAATTGAAATTTTGACAAGAATTTTTAAAAAAATTTTGAACATAATTGAATTTTGGAGAAGAATTTTATTATTTTTAAAAATATAATTTAAAAGACCAGAATTTTTAGAAAATTTTGAATATAATTGAATTTCTGCGAAAAATTTTATTACTTTTGAAAATAATTGAATTTCTGGAATTATTTGTAACTTTTCCAAAATTCCATTTTTTTTTTAGTATTTTCAACTAAAATTTTTTTATCAATCTAGTATTTATGAAAATTGTAAAAATGATTCATTAAATAATTTATTTCTCATAATTTTATGATAGGGTAAGTGCGGGTATAGTCGGACAGTACTAGTAGTCGGACACTTTCGTGTTTTTTGTCAAATAAATAATAATGCATTGTGATAATTACTTTAAAAAGTATACTAGACGAATGTGTGAAGTTTATATTTTATTAAAATAGTGTTATTTTCGAAAATAATTAAACAAGAAATATTTTATTTAATGTTTTAAAAATCATGGTGTCCGACTATAGATACAACCATTTTCGAGTAGCGCGATGAGTGGCACAAAGTTTTGTTGATAATTAATCATAAATATTAAAACTTATAGGGTTTAAATATTATATTAATAACTTCTAATTTGCTTTAATTCCATTTTCCAGCAGATAGCAATTAAAAAATTATCTGTTTTACTTTATAAATCCAAAATATCTGACAGATGTCCGACTATAGAAACAAGGGGAAAAAGTGTCCGACTACTAAAGCATTCGTAATTTTTTATTAAAATGTTTATATTTTATTAAATACTCAACTATTTGTAACAAATTTATATGATTTTTAATCCTGAAGAACTCCTTTAATTAATAATGTGCTTATAAACACAGTAGATATTTGCTATTTCAAGAAAAAAAGCATAATTTAAGATTGTATCCTTAAGTGTCCGACTACTAGTGCATTTACCCTAGTTCTTGTAAAATTTAGTTATTTAAAAAGAAATTATTGTCAGAAATAGAAAAAATTCAAGGTTTTGTATTAAAATTCGTGATAATTTCATAGTTTACGAGACAAACAAAAAAAAACATCAAAATTTAGAGTTTTTTCCTTGAATTTTTAAAATTCAATTTTTTCCAGTACTTTTACTAAAAATCCCTGACTTTTCCCTGACTTCCCTGACCAATTTTACTTTCCCTGACCTGTGGCAACCCTGATAAAATTTTCAACATTTAAAATTAAAAATTTAAAAGTTTAATTTAATTTAATAATAAATTTTCTTTAAAATAATAATTGAAGAATTTACTCACTTGAATGTTGTTGGTTGATTTCCTCCAGTGAAATTAAATGACACTGAATTTGGAGCATTAAAATTGAATCCACCACTTGGCGGTGCTGGACTTGACGTTTGATTCTAAAAATATAAATGAAATTATAGAAATAAAATTTTCAAAAAAGATGTAAAAGAAATTTTTAAATTTGCTTCTTTTAGTCTTTTTTAAAAACAGGAATGAAAAATAAATCATTACATTTAAAAACTAGATTAAATTCTATTCTATTTCTAAATAAGAAACATTTGTTTAAATTAAAAAAAATACACTAACATATTCAATTAAAATTGAAAACAAAAATATAATTTATTCCAAGTACTAAAATATAAAAAAAAAAACAACGCAATTGAATAAAAATTCAGTTGCGTTTATTTTTATCTCAAAAATTAAAAAAATATCAATTATTTTCTTCTTTAAATTAATATCAAAAATAAAAAAATAAAACAAGGTAAAAAAAACATAAATATTAGCATTTAATACTTTTACTGTTTATTGTACAAAAAATCGAACATTTTGAAATACATAATAAACGAATATTTGCAAATATTTTTTTCATCACTTTTTCAAGTGTATTTCTATTAATTCTCTTCAGTTTTTTAATCATTAGTTAAAACGCACTGAAGTTTATTTTTGTTTTTTAAATTTCCTATTAAAAATAATTTACGAACGACTAAAAAAAAACGAAACAAAAAGTAACAGATAAATCTAATTATCTTTTTTTCAACACTTTATGAAGTTATTAACAACTGTTTCCAAAATCGTATTAAGCGTAAATATTTCCACTCGCGATAAAAATTATTTTCAAACACATTAAACTTTGAAAAATATTAATTATTCAATAATTATTAAAATTTAGAAAAGGAATTTTTCATAGAAAACCAAAATTTATAAATATCAAAATAATTAGACATTGATAATTATCAAATAATTAATATATTTTTGAAATCTGTGAAAGAAATTCTTCATGGAAAACAAAAAATATTCATAAATATGAATAACAATTTTTAATAACATAATTAAACATTGTTAATTACTAAATAATTATACTAAAGAATTATCAAAAAATTCTGAAAGAAATTCTTTACAGAAAAAAATTTTTCACTAACAAAATTACATAAATTATGAAACAAAAACAAAAAATGAAAACGCATTAACATAAGTTTGATTTTAATGAAAAATTCCACAAACTTGATATTTTCGTATTTTAAAAAAAAAATTTTAACTCATAGTTTTTTTAATAAATTTGTGGTGAATTTCATTTTAAACATTTTAAATAATCGAAAGTTGTTATTAATTAATAAAATTAAATTTTATATAATGTGTTCACAACTTTTTCAAAAAAAATTCACAACTCACACATAATTCTAAAATAAATGATGAATTTTGTAAATAATTTTAAATAATTTTTTAAATAATTTAATTATTAATTTGAATGAAGATTAAACACTTGTTACAATTATTTTTTGACAATTCTCTACGTCGGTAAAGTTAATTAACAACGTTTATGATCAACAATTGAAAGAAAAAAAACATTTTTCTTGATGAAACCAATGAAATGTTTTGTTCATAAATGTTTTTTCTTCAAATTATTGATGAAATTAATTGAAAAAATTATGTAAAACATTTTTTTTTATACGAAAATGAAAAAAATATTTTTTCTTCTAAATCGTTGATTATAAACGTCGGGAACTTCACCAACGTAATTTTCTTTACTCTCTAAATCTGAATCAGTTACAATCTTAACCGAACTAATTTAGTGACCGATTTTTAGTTTTCAAATCAGTTAAAATTTCAAATGAATTAAATGAATTCAATATGTAATAGACTTTTTGCTTTTAAATCTGCCAAAATTTTATTTACTTATCAGTATAGCAATTGTTTTTTTTTACTAATGAATCAGTAAATTCTAATCGAGTCAAAAGCAAGAAACAAATTAACATTTTAACTGATGCAGATTTACATGGAGAAAAATATGAAGTAACTTTTACTACTTTTATAGTAAAAAATTTCTGGTAAAGCATTTCTGGTAATTTTTACTACTTTTGGAGTAAATTTTGCTACGTTCGAAGTACATATTTGTAAAAATTAGTAAAATTTACTTCGAACGTAGCAAAATTTACTCCAAAAATAGTCAAAATTACCAGAAATGCTTTACCGGAAATTTTTTACTATAAAAGTAGTAAAAGTTACTTTATATTTTTCTCCGTGTAGAGAGTATGGATAGAATTTTAATTTCTTTTACTGTAATTGTTTAATACTTTTTACTAATTTAAAAAAAAAAATTTTTATTCCTTCTACTGTAAAAAATGTTTATTTTTTCTTCCAAACATGTTCAAAATTTACACTTTTTGGTGTTAATTTTTCTTTAACTATAAAAAAAATACGAAAATATCGAGTTTAAATTTTTTTCGAACGATTTTTCCTTTGAGACTAAAGGAGAGAAAAATAATGATTTCCTTTGAGACTAAAGGAGAGAAAAATGATGATTTCCTTTGAGACAAAAGGAGAAAAAAATAATGATTTCCTTTGAGACTAAAGAAAAAAAATGATGATTTCCTTTGGAACTAAATAAGAAAAATAAGAAACGATTTTTCCTTTATGACTATAAAGGAGCAAAGAAAGCAACGATTTTAAGAAATCACGATCAACATACCATTCCACCGAAATTAAAGCCCCCAGTAGATGCGGAGGGCGGTGCAGCGCTTCCAAAATTGAATCCAGCGTTTGACGTTCCCGCTCCGGAGAAAGAAGTCTGTGGTGGTTGTTGTTGTTGTTGCTGTTGCGTTGCGCCAAAAGCTGGCGGCGGTACTGTTTGTCCAAATGCAGGTGGTGCTTCGGGTTTTGGTGCATTGAACGAGAAACCACCGGCTTGCGCTGGAGCAGTTGACGACGTACTAAATGTACTTCCACCGAAACTATTGCCAGCCTGTGTTGTATTTGCCGCAGTTCCAAAGCCAAAGAGAGGTTGTGGTTTTGGGGCCGCTGCCGGTGTCGTGGAATTCCCTCCTGCGCAGAAATTAAATCCACTCGCTGGTGTCGAAGAGCCAAAAGTGAAGAGATTCGAAGCCGGTGGTGGAACAGTAGCCGCCGTTGCTGCTGAATTTTCACTTTCATTTGGTTTTGTTGATGAAAATACACTCGTTGTTGATGGCGAACTAAACGAATTGTTTGTTGTTGTATTCGCAAATATTGCCGCCGATGATCCAAAAGGCGATGGCGTTGTTGATGCGCCAAAGGAAGGTGGTGCCGTCGATGGAAAGAGTGGAGCCACCGCACTACTTCCACCAAAACCGGAAGAAATCGTCTTATCTGGAGTTCCAAATGTTTCTTTGTCACCAAAAGCGAGAACCTTCTCCGGAGCTGTGAAAAGTGGTTTCTTTTCTATATTTCCAAATACCGGGAGTTGTTGTTCGGTTTTTGCTAAAGGAGGCGGAAATGGTGATCCAAAGCCAGTGTTGCTGGGGAAGGAAAGTAGGGGTTTCTTTTCCGCAGGGGCTGTTGGCTCTGTCTTGCTACCACCGAAGGAGAAAGTATTGAGTGTCGTCGATGGTTGAATTCCAAAGTTTGTTGATTTACTCTGATCGGCGAAGGTCAATGTCGCGTTACCAAATTGTGGAAGACTCGTCGTCGTCGTCGTCGCTGCTGCTGTTGTTGTTGCAGTCACTGAAGGTGTCGAAATTGCCGGTGAACTAGTCGATGTGAACGAAAAACTAGGAGTTGAACTAACTGGTTGACTACTTGTACTCGTTACCGCTGTGAATGGAGAATTTGTTTCTCCAAAAACGGTCTTTTTCACTTTAGTATCATCATCATTGTCGGCCGGTCGTTTTGCACTCGGTGAACCGAATTTAAACCCACTGATAACAGTTGTTGTCTCCTTGGTAGAACCTCCGAAACTGAAAGTATTCTCAACTTTTTTCTCCGTACTCTCAATGGTTTGTTCCACTTTTTGCTCTTTTTTCTTCTCCTCTGTTTTTTGAATACCGAACGTAAACGTTGGTTTATCATCTTTTGTGATCGCTACCGAATCATCGGTAGTTTTTTTATTATTATTACCGAAAGTGAAACCTGTCGTTTCAGTTGTACTCTTATCATTACTCGGAATGCCAAATGTAAATTTCTCTGTACTTGTGGTTGCTGGTTTCATTCCAAAAGTGAAACCGGTAGAATTCGATGATTCTGTGGTTTTAACATCTGTTTTAACATCTGTTTTATCGAGGCCAAACTTAAAAGAAGATTCCTTCGCCGGTGCGCCGAAACTAAACTGAAGTGTTGAACCACTTGAGCTTGTGGTTATTTTTTCCGTTCCTGGTTTTGCACTCGTACAAGCTATACACTCGGTTGCGTCGGCTTTGTTTGAGACTAAACATGCGTCACAACTCCATGAGCCAGTGGGTGTTTTGAATTTGTCACCAAATCCGAGAACTGGTGCCTTGGTGGTTTCCTCGGGTTTCTTTGCACTGCCGGGTTTCACGGCCTTACAACAAGGACATGTGGTTACGTTGTCTGCATTTCGTACCATACAACAGGGACATTCCCACGTACTGCTCGATTGTTTGAAAGCATCAAAAGATTTTAAAGTTTCTTGTTTCTCTTTTTGTCCTGGTTTTGCGGTCGAGCAACATGGACAAGTGGTCACATTTCCATTGTTTCGTACCATACAACCGGAACATTCCCAAGAATCACTGGCGGGTTTGAATTTCTTCAGAAGATCTGATTCAACTCCGGTTTTGGTAATTTTTGCTCCTGGTTTTGCACTCATGCAAGAGACACATTTCTCCGCCGACTGTTTATTTCTCACTAAACAACTACTGCATTCCCATTGATCGGATGATAATTTGAATTGCGAACCGAAACAATCGTTCTCAATTGGTTTGAGTTGTGAGGCGTTGGTTGTCGAAACACGCGGTGGTTCCTTAACCTTAATGCCCGGTTTGGATGATTTACAAGCAGTGCAATGTGTTGTACTGTCGTTTCTGATTAAACATTCGGAACATTCCCAACTTTCCGTCTTCTCTGCATTTATAATTTCGACATCATTTTCAATTTCCATTTCTGTATTTGATGGTTTTTTTGTCTCCTCTTTTTTATTGTTAAGTTCCTTCAGGAAATCAACGACACTTCCCGACTTTAATTCAACGGTTGCGGTGGGAATTGATTCTTTAAATGATGCCTTCTCCTTTGGTCTTGGCGCTGTCGAACCGGACCACATGAAATTCGTCGCTGAACCTGAACCCAAAAATGAATCGTTCGATTCAATGCTTAATGTTCTCGAGGAGCTGTTCAATTCACTGGCGACAATTTGTTTTGCGTTGGGATTTATTGGATTACTGAAGGTGAAATCAGTGATGGATGATAAAGATTTCGTGGTACTTGTCACTTTAATAGGACTGGCAAATTTAAACGAATCATCTTTATCAGTATTTCTGTCGGCTGGTTTTGTATATTGAGGTAGGGCAATGTCGAATCGTGGAAGAGTTGAAATTGGTAATGCAATTGTTGGAAGATTAACAGGTTCCACAATCTCTTCATCCATTGGATTTGTCTTTGATTTTACTCGAAGCTTTCCTCGGAACTTTAGATCATCATCAGCGTCCGTTCTAAGAAGAAAGAAAATTGAATTAAATTAAAAATATTATTCTAGAGAGAAATGGAAATTATAGCAATAAAAACTAATATCTGATTAGGTATATATTTAGTACTGAAAAGTAACTTACCGAATACGATATTCAGAAGGTGTGGTGATTGGAGGTGCGCTGTGAGCAGAAACGATATTTCTGGCAGCGAGCGTCGTGTCTTGTAATCTCTGTCGTCTTCTAATTTTCAATAAATCCGGCACCGTCGGAACCATGAGTTGTTGAGTTCTATGACGAAGACCGACCCGTGGCGATGTGACCACCTCTTCCCTTGGTCTTTTCGTACCTCCTGAATTTGTCAAATTTGTCGTATTTTTAATTGGAATTTTCTTCGCATCCAAAACTGGCGATGAAAAATGTTCAAGAGCGTCTAATATTCTCTTTGCAGTTTGACTCATTCCAGAAGAATCGATATTTCCATTATTGAAAGGTTTCACCTGGACGTTTGTTCTTCGGGGAACTTTAAGCTTGTACTGAAATAAAGTTAGTTGTATTAACAATTTTGTTTCAATTAATTTATTCCATTTGCAGGGCTCGACCAGTGAAAGTATTTACGGACCAAAAATGAAAAATTATGGACCAATTACTGACAAAAATATAACGGCTCCGAGTCAAATAAAAGAACATTTTACTTAAAACTATAAATTAAATTTTTTCATAACTATAAAACATGAAGATATCGATCACTCCGAGTCCTCGACTCGGAGTGATCAATTTCTTCATGTTTTATATTAATTATTTTATTATTATTTGTGAAAATAATTGAGAAGAATTTTATTACTTTTAAACAATATTTAATTTTTGCGAAGAATATTATTACTCTTGAAAATAATTGAATTTTTGCAATAATTTGTAACTTTTACAAAATTGAATTTTATTTTCGTGTTTTTAACTAAAATTCTTCTATAAATGCATTATGTTTAATAATTTTTGAAAAAGTTCTTTAAGAATTTTCAAATTTATTCAGGGTGGCCGCAAGATTGACTTTATCAATTTCCCTGACATTTCTCTGACATTTTACTGACATAACAACGAATTTCCCTGACAAAAATTTTTTTGTTTAGAGCAAAAAATGTATTGCATGACCGTCTTAATTTCTTTAATTGTCCTGACAAAAAAATTTTTCCTGACATTTCCCTGACTTTACTGACAAAAATTTTTTTCCTGACATTTCCCTTCTTCTTTAATTGCCCTGACAAAAAAATTTTTCCTGACATTTCCCTGACTTTACTGACAAAAAATTTGTTTCCTGACATTTCCCTGACTTTACTGACAAAATATTTTTTTCCCTGACATTTCCCTGACTTTACTGACTTTACTGACATGTGGCCACCCTGTTATTTGTTTTCAATTCAATTTTACAAAATTTCAATTATTCGTAAATTCTTTAAATATTAGAAAATACTTCAAATAACGACGGTTTAGAGTGCAAACCAGCTAACTCCACTTTTTATCAAATTTGAGATTCTTTTTGTATTTGATAGATAAAGAGGTGATACATCAGCCAAGTAAAACAGTTTGACGAAATTATGTCTCTAAATTGCTAAAAAAGTGTTGTGAGTAAAACAGCTGACTCCACACCTGTCAAATTGCACTGCTATAACTCCACATAATATATTGTATTGTATTGAAATGTGTCTATATTTTGAGTGTAAGAGATATCAATTAAAATATATTTCAAAAGGAAGTACTTATTATTATTAAGTAGCATTGTGTTATTCTATTAATAAAACAAATATACTGAAAGTTTTGTTCTATAAGAATATAACCTAAAAATTCTTTTGAAAAGCTTTTTTGACTCTTCTGAAAAATTTCATAATTGTGAGTTAGCAGGTTTGCACTCTAAACCGTCGAAAATATAAAAAAAATTCACTTACACTTTTTCAAAAACATTAATTTCAAAATTCAATTATTTCTAAAAATTCACGTTTTAATATTTAATTATGATATAAAATTTTAATTGAAATTCATTTTTAAATCAATTTTTATTAAAAAATTCTACTAGAATTCAATTATTTAAGTACAAAAATAAATAATTTATTGAATTATTTGAATGTTTCTTAAAATTCAATTCCCATTAAGAATTTTATTAACAAATTTTTAAATAATTGATTTCTTTCGACGAATTTTAATATAATTTTTAAGAATAATTACATTTTTCGACGAATACGATTAAAATTGTATTAAAAATAATTGAAATTCTGCAATAAGTTTTATTATTTATGAAAATAATTGAATTCCCAAAAAGAATTTTATTATTTACGAAAATAATTGAATCCGTGTAAAATTTTTATTATTTATGAAAATAATTGAATGATTGCGAAGAAATTTATAAAAAAATTTGTAAATAATTGAATTCCTGTGAAATTTTTAATACTTTTTATAAAAATAATTAAAGGTTTGCATAGAATTTAATTAAATTTTTTTTTATATAATTGAATTCTTTTCGACAATTTTTTTAAAAATGTTAAATATTGAAAATCATTGAATTGAGGTAAGTTTTTAAAAATAATTGAAATTTTGCCAAAAATTTTATTAAAATTTTGGAAAATAATTGAATTTTTGGAGAAAAATTTTAATATTTCTAAAGATAATTGGAATTTTGACGAGAATTTAAAAATATTTTTGTAAATAATTTGTAATTTCTCCAAAATTAAATTTTTTAAAAGTGTTTTTAACTAAAATTCTTCTATAAATCCATTATTTTTTAATAATTTTTGAAAAAGTTCTTTGAGAATTTTCAAATTCATTTGTTTACAATTCAATTTTACTTTCTATTATTCGGAAATTCTTCAATTAAATATATTAGAAAATAAAACTTTCAAAAAAAAAATTTCAAGTAAAATTGAAACAAACTTTTTCAAAAAAATTAATTCTTTAACAGAATTGTTAGTTAAAAGTATGAGAAATTAAAATTTTTAAAGATTTTAATATGAAACCTTTTCAAAATTCAATTTTTTTAAAAAATTCACACTATAATGCTTTTAATAATCAATTTTTATCTAAAATTTGAAGTGAAATTTATTTTTAATTCAATTATTTACATAAAAAAAATTATTCAATATTAATATATACAAGAAGTTATCAATCCTCCAAGTCAATCAATTATTTAAAAATTTGTTGATAAAATTCTTTATGGGAATTGAATTTTAAGAAACATTCAATTATTCAATAAATTATTTATTTTTGTATTTAAATAATTAAATTCTAGTAGAATTTTTTAATAAAAATTGATTTAAAAATAAATTTCGATTAAAATTTTATATCATAATTAGCTATTAAAACGTGAATCTTTAGAAATAATTGAATTTTGAAATTAATTTTTTATTTAATATATGTTTATTTAAAACAAACGAATATTTTATGATACCTTTAATTAAGATATTGAAAAAGTATTTGTTAATTGTGCGTCAAATTTTAATTTTATTGCAAACAATAACAAAATTAGACATTTACTTACTTATGTTTTCTTAATGAATTTTTATATTGTAGAAGTATTATTATTCATAAAATATAAAATATATTTTTAAGTCTCTAAATTGTTTTGAGTTATTAATTATTTTTTAAAATGATGCAAAAATTTGTTATTGTAAAAAGAAGGTATAAAAATTTTAAATTTCGAAAAATTATTAAAAGTGTTTCTTTAGTTCGTTGTGTGAACTATATATTTTCTTAAATGTTTGTATACATTTACAAAAAACTTTAAAAATTTTGCAAAGAATTTTATTAAAATTTTTGAAAATAGTTGAATTTTGGTGAAGAATTTAATTATTTCTAAAGATAATTGAAATTTTGACGAGAATTTTCGAAAATTTTTTAACATAATAATTACTTTTGAAAATAATTGGATTTCTGAAATCATTTGTAATTTCTCTAAAATTTTCCCAATAATATAGCACAATTTACGAACTTTTCGTCTTTTCTCAATCAAATTACGGACTTTACGGACCTTTTTTCAAAAAAACTGACTTTTACGGACTTGAAGCAAATTTACGGACCTAGTTCAAGTCCTGGGCGACAAAAATTTAATTTTGTTTTTGCCTGACCTGTGGCAATTCCGACAAAAAAAAAAGAAAAATTCATATAAAGAGAAGAAAAATGTAAAGAAAATACCTCATTATTGGAATTAAAAAGACTTCGAGTACGTTTGTAAAGACCAGCAGCATTTGCCCCGCCAAAAGTGACATTTCCCGAATAAAAGGGAGACGCGAGAGATGATGAACGATCAAGATTGTTGCTCATAATTGATGAATTAAAACTAGGTCTGCGACTGCTGAGCGAGTCACGATTGCTTGTGTCTAAGAAAAGTGATCTAGGCGACTGCAAATGATTCGCTGAAAAAAAGAGGAAATTATTGCTATATAATATATGTTTTAAAAAGAGCAAGTGCAAAAATATGTCAAAAGCAAATGTCAAACAATTCTTACTGTAATTCATTTTATTATCGTCCATAAACCTCTTCTTGTTGGTGAATGAGGCAGCAAAGCTCGTATTTGAAGGAGCCTCTTGCCTATTATTTTGTGGAATTAGAGAACTACACCCGCTGGTACTTTCACTTGATTCGGAATTATCGTCCGCTTCGTTAATAACTCCATTGTCCTGAGTTGGATTCAATGAATTTAAATTCGATCTTTGCGCTACTGTATTTCTAACGTCATTTTGAACAGCTGGCGTTGATGATACCAAGCGTCGTAAACCACTCGGTCCAGCTGCCAATGGTTCGAGGAAATCCTCATTCTATTTTTTCCAACGACATTCAATATTAGTAGCATATACGAAAAATAAAATTAACTTTTTATTTATAAATGACAAATACTTACTGTTTCGTCGTGATTGGGAAAATCCTTGGATTCATCGACTTTATTAAGAGAAGATTTGTTTCTCAATTGAATATTAAATGTTCCAGGAGGATGAATTACATCCATACGTATACGTGGACGTTTTGCAGGTGGTGCTTGTTGTACTTCCTCTGTAGATTCTTCGCATTCGGTGTTTACTGAATTATTTAACACTTCGCCATTATCTTCAGAACTGTTGAACCATTTACTGATCCAAGATCGCTGAGGTATTAAATCCGTTACCTTTGTGGCAACTTTCTTGACGAACGACTAAATAAAATAATAAATAATTTAATATTCATTCATTTTTCCCCTCATAATTAGATTATTTTCAATTTGAAAAATATTAATTTCTCGCTACGAAATTCATTAATCTCGAAGAAAAACTGTGATTGTAAGTTCTTATTCCCTTTTTTAATTATCATTAAAGGTCAACGATAATTACGCAATAAATCGATAAAGTCGTGTGGAAATATTAAAACATTTACGAATTCATCTAAAATTAATTAAATTCAATTTTAAGAAACTATAATTTTTTGTACCTAACCTGAATGTGCCAAGATAGCAAAAAATTATTCAATTTGTTTTTAAATTATAAAAATCAAAACTATTCTAGAAAAATGATTCAAAACTTAAATTAAAATATCCTTAATATTGAAAAAAATGTAAAAATTCCAAGTATCAACGACAAATTTTTAATAATTTATGTAACAACTATATTTTGTTATAAATCATCCATTTGTTCATTTTATACATTTTATAATAGAGAAAAAATGTCAAAATCATTGTAAACGCCCCTCCCCCTCACCGAGACATTTCATTGAACTGTGACAAAAATTTTTTTCCGTATAATTTTAAAGCGAACCCCACTTGATTGCCGAATAAATTTACAAAAGAACAACAGAACAAATTGCAAGTACTATATATGAACAGTAAGTCAAGGTTAACATGCCTGAAATATGAGAAATTATCGCCACGCTCTGCTTTAAGATTGAGGTTATTGAATCTTGAAGCGCAACGTTTATTACGCGTGGATTTTCATTAAATACATTTTTTTTTCAAACATGTTCGAAATAAATACAATATTGATCTATGATAAATAATTTGATCCCTCTTTGAATTAAGGGACAAAATTAATTCTCAACATATAAAATGATCGTTTTTGCGGAAAAATCAAGTTCGGTCCAGGTTGTAAGGGGGGGGGGGCTAAGGAATGAGGGAAAAGAAAACGAAAGCCATGCAAAATTACTCACGTTGTTTGGATCGTAGGGCTTTCCTCCATGTGACCGTCTTCCAGATACGTTGTTACTACCCTTGGCCATGATCGCACCCCTCACTCGCTACTAATTAACACGCGGTAATTGATTTAGACGTAATAATTTCATTCCAAATTGTCACTGCTACACCACCGCGCGACTTAAAACGAGGCCACGAGAGAAAATATGGCTGCCAAACGTTTGCGCGCCAGCGCTCTTTACAAAACCCAGGGAACAATTATAGTCAAATTTGATTGGCTCTGGAAACTTGTCCATTTTATTTTTTTTCTGAAAACGGAAAATTTTTGCGAGCCAATCAAATTTAGTAATATGTTGATCGAAAATTCGATCTTTTCGAACAAAATATGTTTTTATGTTGAATAGCAAAATAGAACATAAGAAAAGAGAATTTTTCTGATTGTATTCTTATGTTACGTTCCAACATAAATTGAAACCATTGAAACCATTGTGGACGAAGCTTTATAACACTTTTTTGACACATGCACGATACACATCATCAGTATTTAAAGTTCCATGAGAAATACGCAACACTATTGGTCGGTTCTATTGAATCCACGTGTGACACTTTATAGGTTAACAAATATTTAATGGCGTTGAGTTGAAACAGCTGTGAAAAAATTATTTCTTGTGTGTTCTAAATTAAAGTGAAAATTGGTAATAATAATTAATAATGGCTAGTCCACGAACTCGTCGTGTTTTAGCTGAATTAAAACCAAGTGATGAAAATAATGTAAGTTTTTAAATATCCTTTTTAAATAACAAAAATTTCCCAGAAGCCTTATTATAGTCTCCAATTGGAAAACGTCTTAAATAATTAAAATGACCTAAATAATTCAATTAATGTTTTTTGCTTTTACATTTTTCTGCTTTATTTCTTAGAAAAAATAGTGTGCTTTTTTTTTTAAAGAGTAATTATTTTTTTAATAGAGGTGCTTCGAGTGTGGAGCACATAATCCTCAATGGGTTTCTGTCACATATGGAATATGGATTTGTCTTGAGTGCTCAGGAAAGCATCGAGGACTTGGAGTTCATTTATCCTTTGTTCGTTCCATTTCGATGGATAGATGGAAAGACATTGAATTAGAAAAAATGAAAGTCGGAGGTAATAGAAAAGCACGGGAATTTTTTGAAGCTCAATCAGATTGGGATGATTCGATGACTATTTCACAGAAATATAATACAAAAGCTGCTGCTCTTTATAGAGACAAGGTAATTATAGTTTTTGAGAACTAGAAAATTTTATTTTTAGAATTATATATTTTATTTTATTTTTATTATCTTCTTTATTTCAATTCTTTTATTGATTTTAATTTTTTAGTACGATAGAATTAAATTGAAATTTTATTAATAATTAGATTGCAACAACTGCCAAAGGTGAAGATTGGAGTCCTTCCACATCGAGTGCAAAGAATTTCGTCAGCAGTGCTGTTTACGAGAGTAAAGAATATAATTCTTACCAAAATGATCAAGGAGGAGATTCCTATGAGAATTTCAATACGCCAGCCTTTAAATCACAAACAGAATCTTTTTTCGCAAGAAAACAAAATGAAAATTCCACTCGTCCGGAGTAAATTATTTATTTTATTTATTACAAAAAAAATGTTTTTATTAATTAACTCCAAAAAAATTAAAATGAAATTATTTTCTAAGGACTAAAAAAAAATTTCTAATTTACAGAAATCTTCCACCAAATCAAGGAGGAAGATATGGAGGTTTCGGTTATCAAATGGAAGCACCGCCAAAAAGTTCTTCTCAAGAATTTTTCGACACTGCAGTTTCTTCCCTAGCAAGCGTAAGAATTACTTATTCACTAAATGAATTCCTTGAATAATTACTAACTGGCAACTACTCACTCACTTTTTTTAAATAAAATTAGCAACTTTAAAAATAATAGAACGTAAAAATTTGTAAATTTAAAAATTTTTTTTTATAAAAATAAAATATGTCATATATTCTAACATAGAGAATTCAGGGCAAAGTCAGGAATTTTTATTAAAGGTACTGAAATAAATTAAATTTTTAGAATTCATAAGAAAATTCTGAATTTTTATGTATTTTTTGTTTGACTCAAACTATAAAATTACCACGAATTCTAATATAAAACCTTCAATTTTTTCAATTTCTGACAACATTTTTTTTTTAAATAACTTAAATCTTTAACTATTATCATAAAATAAACAAATTATTTAATGAATAATTTTACTTAAATATTTCAAAATGAATTCAATTTTAAAAGAGTTGCGTTTACAATTTTCATAAATAAATGAACTTCAAATGGTTTCAATTTGAAATTTTATAAAATTTCAAAGTTGAATGAATTTAATTAGAAATTTTAATGAACTTAGATTTTTGAAAAATTTTAATAATTCAAAATCTTTTAAAATTAGTTAAATTTGTCAATATGTATATTTAATTAATTATTAAAAATAATAGATTTATAGAAGAATTTTAGTTAAGAACACTAAAAAAACTCGAATTTTGAAGAAGTTACAAATGACTGCAGAAATTCAATTATTTTCAAAAGTAATAAAATTCTTATTACAAAATTCAATTATTATCTTTAAAAATTAAAAAAATTTTCTTCAAAATTCAATTATTTTCAAAAATTGTAATAAAATTCTTGTAAAAATTTCAATTATTTAAAAACAATCTTAGTAAAATTGTACGTAAACATTTAATTATTTTCATAAATAATTAATTTTCACATGAATTAAAATATTTACAAATTTTTTATAAGTTTCTTCTCAATAATTCAATTATTTTCAGAAATAATAAAACTCATCGCAGAATTTCAACTATTTTTTATACAATTTTATTTAATCAAATTCTTTGAAAAATGTAAAAATTCTAAAAAATTTTATTAAAATTCGTCAGAAGAATGCAATTATTTAAAAATTTGTTTAAAATTCTTTATAAGAATTAAATTTTAAGAAACATTCATATATTCAATAAATAATTTACTTTTGTATTTAAATAATTATTGAATTCTCGTAGAATTTTCTAATAAAAATTGATTTGAAAGTGAATTTTAGTTTAATTTGAGATAATAATAGAATATGAAAATAATTTTTAAGTAGTTAGAGTAAAAATTGATTTAATTTTAAATTGTTTTTAGGGCTGGTCCGTTTTCTCTTCGTCTGCATCGAAAATTGCAACGAGAGCCACGGAAAATGCTATTAAAATTGGAGGATACGCCACTCAAAAGGTATCAGAGATTTCAGAAACTGTAGGGGATAAGGTATGTTTTTATTTTCTTTTCCTTTCACAATTTTTTATAATTTGCAATAATTGTTTCTTGCTTATATTTTTTTTTCTTTAATTAAATATTATTTAAAATTAGTAAATTATTTATTTCTTGTTGGAAATTTCCTTTAATTTAAAATCTGAAAATCGTATTTGTTTTCCTGTATTTTAAAAGTGTTTCGTTTCCTTTTGTTTAGTAATTAATTTTAGTTGTTTATTAATTAAGTTATTTAATAATTTTAGTTCTTTAAGTTTTATTTTATTTTTGGTTCCTTATTTTTGATTTCATCAGGTACGAGAAGGTACACTATTGAATGATGTTGGTTCTCAAGTTAATACTTTAGCTGCTAAGGTAGTTACGCTCGATCGTTGATTTTTTTTAATTGATTATTATTTTCAAACTGTACTTTAACTAATTTTCTTTTTAAATTTGCACAGGTTGGAGATCTGGGTAGAAGAGGATGGGGCGATATTGGCGGAACCAATTCCTCCGAACAGAGTCGCTACAATTCTCAAGGAAATTATCAAAATTCAAATAGCTATGAGGACAATTTTAACAGAAATGATTACTCCAACGAAAAATCATCTTTGGTTTCTGATTCTAATCTCAAGTAAGTCTGTCAAATTACTAACTTGATTATCCTTTAATGACGACAGTATTTTAAATAACGTAATAATAATTAAATTTTTAAATTAATAATAATTAAATTGGATAATAATTTAACTAATAATTCAATTAAATAATAATTAAACTACTAATAATTAAATCAAATAACAATAATGCAATTATGAAAAAATATATAAATTAAAAATTAAAAACGTTTCATAATTCTAAAGATCGAGTTCTTCAACGACAAATACATCATCGCACGACTGGAATTGGGAATCAAAACCACGATCAATGTCGGAAGCATCAGTGGAAAGTCGATCGTCATTAACAACAACAGCAACAACAACAACAACAACTTCAAAACGAATCAAAGAAAAGCAAACAAAGCAAGATTCATTGATGAGTTTTGATAAAGAAACTCCAACAACTGGATATAATTCAAAATTAGAAGACGACGCTTGGGAAATATTGAAGGATTAGTCCTCATAGTGAAAAATTAATTTCCACTCTTCATGCCTCTTTGTGCTTCAATATATCAATGAAAGAGAAAGAGAATAAAACTTGCAAGTGAAACAATTTGCATTTATATCGTATTATAGAGAAGAAAGAAAAATGTACATAAAAATATTGCTCGACATCGATTGTAAATGATTTAATTTTCAAATGAAATCTCTAACTAAATGTTTAAAGAAAAAAAAAACAAAAACAAAAAAGAAGTAAAGGCTGACGTTAATATTTGATGTTGTTAGATGTGAAAATATCTTTAATGTTGGAATTTTAAAGTGACAAATATTTTATAATCGATAATAATTTCCCTTAATTTTTTCACTCTTTTTTTTTGGGAAATTTTATGTTTTTAGCAAAAATTTCGTTAGGAAATTTTATTATTATATATTCGATGTATTGTTTGTTTTTTTAAATTACTAACGGAATATTTAAATATTATATCAACTACATTTTATTGCAGTTGAAATTAAAAGAAGACAAATAAATATATATATATTATAAATATTGAATGATTTATAAGTAATGCTTGATAATGAAGTATTAAAATTTAAATTAGATAGAGAAGTAAAGAATGGTGTAGTGCATTAGTATAAATTTAATTCGTAAATATTATATAGATGTAAGTAGATAAAAAATGTGTGAGTGACTGTTTTCTATTAGAAACAAATTAATTCGTAAACAAACAAAAAAAAATGAGAAATTTTTGACATTAGCGAATATTCGTTTCATTCATGCAGATTTTTTTATTTCTGTATTATTATCATTAAGAATTTAATTCAAAATACTCCATATGTAACTCGATATATACAATTTTGACAATAGTTTCACGAGTTTAATCAAGGTTTTAAATAATTGAACATTTAAAACTTTATTGTATAAAATTATTCTTAATATAATTCCAGAAAGTTTTGTATTTATACAGTGCATTCCACATATAATTTTTTAAAATTTATTCTGTAAAGAAACAGAGGAAGAGGCACAAAATAAATGTCAAGTACTACAGAATTGTCCTTTTTGTACTTAATTATTTCTCCTTTTGAATTTTTGTCTTGTAATTTATTTTTTAATTTAATTTATTTAAAAAATATTTGTTACAAAAAATTTATATTATAAATACTATTTATACATTTAAATACTAATTTCTTTATTTGTAAATATAGAAATTTTTTTTAAATTATTAATATTTATTTTGTTCGTTTAAAATTAAAATTGTATTTAAAATAATTATTTCTATTAATTATTAAAATAAATTACTTTTCAAATTGCTAAAATACTAAAATTATAGTTCGAAAGTATGTGGGGTTGCTGGCGTAAAGGGGCGTGAAAGCCAATCCGGCCAATCCCGTTTTTTTATTGAATTTGACATGTGAAAGAAGATTTTTTTGATAAAGACCGAGATAATAAAGTTAATCTCTATGAAATCGTAGTAAAATATTTATTCTCAGGGAATATGTGTTGTGAAATAAAAGTAAACATTCGCCTAGAGGTGATAATTCCGACAGTTTGACAGTTCATCACTTTTTGAGGTTAGGTATTCCAATAAACATATTATACATTTTATTCATTATTTACATAAATAATATTTTGCAATTTTAAATTGATTTGTAAAAAAATAAATACTTCAATATCTTAACAACTAAAATATTGTCTATTTACTTGAAATATTATTTTTCTAATTTAAAATTCATTTAAATCTTTAAATTGACGAAATTGACCTTTTAGCACGTCAGAATCGTCAGAATGTAATTGAATTAATTATTTAGGCTTCTTTTGATTTACTAAAGAAATATTGAATATTTTAGTTGTTTCTTTTAGTTATTACTACACTTTTAGTAGATAAATGCAGCAATATTATTTAAATGGAAATAAGTATAAGAAAATTATACATTTTCATATTTTATTTTTCTGTTTACAGATTATCATAATAAGTGACGACAATATGAAATTAATTATTTTTAATTTACAATTTAAGGAGTTTCAGTAATAAGAAGAAATTAGATGTTCGTAAATGTTAAAGGACCATGGATTACGAATATATGCCCTTTAGGGAGAAGGATATCCATAATCGATGCTGTGGTGGAAAATTTTGGTGCATTAAGGTTTGATATTTTGAAATTATTCATTTATGTTCCAATTTAAGAATTGTCGAATTTTTCTTTTTAAAAAAATGAATCGAAACTCAAATAGATGAATAAAAATATTTAAATGAGATTTAGTTGTATTAAATCAAATTTTAAAACACTAAAAATTAACAATTATTTTCCTAAATGAAAGTGTTTTTATTATTTTTCAGGATATATGTGGAATTATTTGTGCTGTACTTACATGGCTTTTAATAATTTACGCAGAATTTGTAGTTGTGGCCGTTATTCTCATTCCTACGATAAACACATTTTATTCGAGTATCAATATGGCAATTTTTCAAGGCTTGGCATTTTTAGCATTCACTGCTCACCTTAGAACAATGTTTACAGATCCCGTAAGAAAATTTTTATTTATAATCATTTTTTCGAAATTTATATTGTCATTGTATTTTTATTATTTTATATTATAGGTTCTTATAATGTTTCTTCATATTTTATAATAATATTCTTAAAAGTTATTGAATTTTAATAGGTTTAAATTTAAAATTTTTGAAAATCTTAATTCCTATATAAAAATAATAGGAATGATTAAATATTTATTTAAAAAACAGGGTTGCCACAGGTTAGGGAAGTCAGGGAAAAGTCAGGGATTTTTAGTAAACGTACTGGAAAAAATTGAATTTTAAAAATTCATGAAAAAACTCTGAATTTTGATGTTTTTTTTGTTTGCCTCGTAAACTATTAAATTACCACGAATTTTAGTACAAAACCTTGAATTTTTTTGTATTTCTGACAATAATTTCTTTTTAAATAACTTAATTTTACAAGAACTATCATAAAATTATGACTTATAAATTATTTAAAGAATCATTTTTACAATTTTCATAAATACTAGATTGATAAAGGAATTTTAGTTAAAAATACTAAAAAAAATTGAATTTTAGAAAAGTTATACAAATAATTCCAGAAATCCAATTATTTTCAAAAGTAATAAAATTTTTCGCAGAAATTCAATTATATTCAATAAAAAATTCTGTTCATTTCAATTATATTTTGAAAAATAATAAAATTCTTCTCCAAAATTCAATTATGTTCAAAAATTTTTTTTAAATTCTTGTCAAAATTTCAATTATCTTTATAAATAATACAATTCTTCTACGTAATTCAATTATTTTTAAAAACTTTAATAAAATTCTTGGCAAAATTTCACAGGAATTCAATAATTTACAAGATTTTTAATAAATTTCTTCGAAATAAATCAATTATTTTCATAAATAATAAAATTTTCACAGGAATTCAATTATTTAATATAAAAAATTTTTCGAAAAATTTTTCGAAAAATATCAATTATTTAAAAAGAATTTTATAAAATTCGTCGCAGGAATTCAATTATTTAAAAAAAATTTAACAAAGTTCTTTTCAAGAATTCAATTATTTTTAGAAATAGTAAAATTCTTCATCGAAATTCAATTATTTTTATAAACTTGAATAAAATTCGTTGGAAGAATTAAATTATTTTCAAAAGGAATAAAATTCTTCGCAGAAATTCAATTATGTTCAAAAATTAAAAAAAAATTCTTGTCAAAATTTCAATTATCTTCATAAATAATAAAATTCTTTAATATTCAATTATTTAAAAAAAATTTTTTTAAATTCTCGTCAAAATTTCAATTATTGTTATATCTAATAAAATTCTTCTTCAAAATTCAATTATTTAATATACAAAATTTCATAAAATTTTTCGAAAAATATCAATTATTTAAAAAGATTTTTATAAAATTCGTCGCATGAATTCAATTATTTAAAAAAAATTTAACAACTATAGTTCTTTTCAAGGATTCAATTATTTTTATAAATAATAAAATTCTTCACTGAAATTCAATTATTTTAGAAAAATGTTAATAAAATTTTTGGGAAAAGTTTTAATTATTTTCATAAATAATAAAACTTATCGCAGGATTTTAATTAATTTTTGATACAATATTTTAATCAAATTCCTCGATAAATGTAATTATTCTTAAAAATTTCATTAAAATTTGTCAAAATAATTGTATTATTTAAAAATTTGTTGATAAAATTCTTTATGAGAATTCAATTTTAACAAACATTCAATTATTCAATAAATTATTTATTTTCTAATTTAAATAATTGAATTCTTCTAGAATTTTCTAATAAAAATTGATTAAAAAATGAATTACCGAATAATCGATTTATTATTTATGAAAATAATTTAATTATTGCAACGAATTTTATTACAATTTTTTCAAATAATTGAATTTTTTTGAGAAAATTTACTACTTTTTAAAATCAATTGAATCCTTGCGAAGGATTTTATTAGAATTTTTGTAAATAATAGAATTTTTTTTGAAAAATTTCATGGTAATTTAAATAATAACAAAACATGAAGAAGGTGATCACTCCGAGTCGAAGACTCGGACTGATCGCCTTCTTTATGTTTTGTAATAATATTCTTATAAATTGTTGAATTTCAAAAAATTTGAATTTGAATGTATTGAAGAATTTTAATTCCTACGGAAAAAGAATAATGATTAAATATTTATTTAAAAAAAAAATTATTGATGTTTTCGAATAATTTTTAGAGTGAATCAGAATATTTTTTAGGGTCAGGGAAAAAGTGAGAATTTTGTCTGGAAATCAGGGAAAAGTCAGGGAAAAGTAAAATTAAATATTTGTGGCAACCCTGAAAAAGAAGTTATTGTTGTTTTCGAATAATTTTACAATTAGAGAAATTCGTAAATAAATTGTAACCTAGAAAATTTTTTTGAATATCTAGTAATTTTTAGAGTGAATCAGAATATTATTTAGGGTCAAGGAAAAAGACAAAATTTTGTTTGGAAATCAGGAAAAAACAAAATTAAATTTTTGTAGCAACCCTGATACTGTAAAAATATTTTTTTTTCTAAAATTAATTAAATGATCTGAATATTAATTTATTTTTTTAAATTTAAAATTAATTGTATGTATTAAAATGTAGGGAGCAGTGCCAAAAGGAAACGCGACCAAGGAGATGATTCAGCAAATGGGCTTCAGGGAAGGACAAGTAATTTTTAAGTGTCCAAAATGCTGTTCCATTAAGCCCGATAGGGCGCATCATTGTTCTGTTTGCCAAAGATGTATTAAAAAAATGGATCATCATTGTCCATGGGTCAACAATTGTGTGGGAGAAAACAACCAAAAATATTTTGTACTTTTTACGGTAAATGAGCAATAATTTTCTATTTTTTTCCTTTAATTTAAATTTCTCTATTTGGAAAACCCAATTTTTTTTTAAATTAATCTTCTTTTTAAAAGTTAATTTTTTATTTATCTATTTATTTATTATAAGTTTAACGGGTTATACCCTTGATTAGATTTACAAAAAATAGAAAAAATTATAATAGTATAAAAGAACATATTCATAATTCAAGAACATAATTTTCTTTTTTTACGAGTTAAGTAATTTATTTACTTTTTTCCTATGAGCTGATTTTGTAATGAAAATTTTTCCAATTTTTAACTGTAAATAAATTTAGTTTTATATTGCGGGAATCTCGTTGCAATCGTTGCTTCTCTGCATTCATCAATTTACAACTTGCGTGAGACAAGAGTGGAGAGAGTGCACGACATTCAGTCCTCCAGCGACAGTGGTGTTACTTTTATTTTTGTCAATTGAAGCTCTGCTGTTCGCCATTTTTACTGCTATTATGTTGGGAACACAATTACAAGCTATTTGGAATGACGAGACGGTAGTTATAACATTTCAACCAAAAAAACCCTTTTTCTATTTTAATTAAATTTCTGAAATTAAATTTATATTTACAGGGTATTGAACAATTAAAAAAAGAGGAAGCTCGATGGGTACGAAATAGTCGATGGAAATCGATACAAGCAGTTTTTGGAAGATTTTCGATAGCATGGTTCTCGCCATTTACATCGCCGCCAAATAAAAAGAAGACGGATGCTTATTTGTATTCCGTTTGAAAATTTTATTTTAACGAAATAAGAAAAACGAATACAGTAAATTCGCGTAATATCGAAATAACGTGAGATCCGTGAGATTTATGAAATGAGTGCAATAGATTTTTCTTCATAATGGCCAATTATGGTCAAAAATTGGAAATAATCCAATATTAACACAAGACTGGTGTTGTTTTCTTCTCTATTTTTTTTTCTTCTTAAAATATTTAGAGTCTTCTTAAAAAAAAAGCGGTGGTAGGTTTTTGATTGTTTTTATAAACTATATTAAAAAAAAATGGAGACAAAAACAAAGAGAAAAAGTACAAAATAATTCTTCGTAATTTATTATAAGCTCCAAACAATTTTTAGGAATTTTACTATAGTAGTGTTTTATAAATAATATTCAAACTTTGCTATTTTAAAGAACTTTTTCTTAAAAATTGATAGAAAACTTAATTAAATAATAAAGTTTTAATTTTTAATTAGAATTTTTGAATTAAAAACTTCTTTTCTCCTTTTATTTACAATTTTCTAAATATTTAAATACTAAATCCTCGGTTCTTGAATAAATTGAGAAAAAGAAATATAAACGGTAGCCGGTACTTAACTTGTAAAATCGTAGAGGTTTTTTTTATACAAAGAACTATATGACAAAAATTTATAGTCAGTAAAAGAAAGTGTTAAAGGTACTGTAATTTAAATAATTCGTAAGAAAACACAAGAGAATCAATTCATTCCTAAATTTCATTTTTCTATTAAAAGAAAGAAAAAAAAAATATTTTGGAGCATTTCATGGACATTTTAAATCAAGTTATAATATTAAAAGATGGTTAAAAGTAAAAGTTATTTAATAATATGATGAATAATATCTCCCAGTGTATTGAACGTATATTTTATTAAATGTAATTTTTGAAAGAAACTAGATATGTACTTGAATTAGTGCCGTTTTATGGATGTGACGAATTTTGTGAATGAACAACGCAGCTATTATGCTGATTAATAATTACTGTCAAATCGATACCTTTATTAATTAGAATTATTAATTAATTTAAAAACATTTAATTACAATTTTCGTTGGTGTTTAAATTCTTTGGATAATATGAAAATGAATTTTTTCCTAATTAATTTATGAAATACTTATAATATCCATAAATTAATTATGTAAAAAGTATTAATTATAATTTATAAAATTATATTATAATTATAATAAAAAAATGGTAATTAATATTTAAATTAATTAGTAATTTTAATTAATTGTACATCAATTTGATGACAATAGTTAATGAATTAATTACGAAAAGGTAATTTTTAAAAATACTGTCGCATTTTGTACAATTATATTTATACTATACACGAAACGAGAGAGTTCATATTCTTTTATAAGAAATTATCGAATTAGTGCAGAAAGAAAAATCATATTTAATTTATATTCATAGAAGAAAGAAAATTCATTCTTGTGATATTTTCTCAGAGAAAATAAAGAATAAAAAAAATCAAACTCTTGTATAAATTATGAATTGTTTCGAGGAAATTATAAAACGACGAATAAGCAATTAAAAAGACTCATTTAATTTATACTCGAGTTTCAATGAAAGAAGAAGAAATTTCTGTTTTAATTTTACGTTAAACTAACACAAAAATAATTGTAAATTATTTTTTAAATTAATTTCTATTATTTAATTTTTATAATGTTTATTGCTCATGTAAATACGAATAAATTCAACAACGACACATTTCATGAAAGTAAAAGATTATTGTTGTTCGATTATTTGTCAGGGAAAAGTCTGGGAATTTTATTCAAAGTCAAGAAAATTTCTAGAAATTAATAAAAATAAAATTTTTTGTAAATTAAAAAATGTTTTAATCTAACAGGACTTAAATGGTTTTTATTACTATTTGGTACTATCATTAGATATTAATGTTTTGATAAGATTAGATACTTATTTTTTTAAAATAAAAGTTAGTGGGTCAAACCATTTTATTTCGCCTAATGTATTTTTGATCTTTATAAAAAATTTCAATGTTTCGGGAAAATATTCTTATATGTTTTGGGATTACGAAATGCACAATGATTTGTAAAAAATAATTTCATTTCATATAAAAAAAGATATTATAAATTGAGAGTACATGAAAAAAGGTTACATTGACAGGCATTACAAAATATTTAAAAAAGGTGTAATCTCTTTAAGAAATATAAAAAAAGCGATTGATATTTATTTTTAAAGACTGAATTTGTGATTTGAACTTGATAAAAGTATCAAATAATTTATAATAAACTGTAAAATATGTTATTTAAGTTTCTGTATGAAATGTCAAAAATCGATCATATTTAACAATTTTTTTTGACAAAGTAATTTAATTTTCGTAAATCAGAATTATTTAAATAATAAGTATTTTAAATACACTTTATTATTATTTAAATACTTTTTTGATTATCAACTGAGAAATATAAAAAAATTTACCTTAAAAATGAACCATTCTTCATTTTATCGGGATTTTGAATGTTTGTAACTTCGTTGGAGAAAACCCGATTTATGCCAAATTTTTTGAGCATGTTGATTGAAGCAATATCTTCCTGCTACTAAAATTTCGCGATGGGTTTTGCACTAGTTTTCAAAAGAAATTGATTTAAAAAAAGTGTTTATTTTGAAGGTTATTGACAAGTATTATAGCTGACTTGAAGTTGGTTTGTTTTAAACTGACTTTAAAAAAATCGTTTTATTTTGAATTTGACTTTTATTGCAAGTAGCAAACCAACTTCAAGTTAGTTATAATACTTGTCAATAACCTTCAAAATAAACACTTTTTTTAAATCAATTTCTTTTGAAAACTAGTGCAAAACCCATCGCGAAATTTTAGTAGCAGGAAGATATTGCTTCAATCAACATGCTCAAAAAATTTGGCATAAATCGGGTTTTCTCCAACGAAGTTACAAACATTCAAAATCCCGATAAAATGAAGAATGGTTCATTTTTAAGGTAAATTTTTTTATATTTCTCAGTTGATAATCAAAAAAGTATTTAAATAATAATAAAGTGTATTTAAAATACTTATTATTTAAATAATTCTGATTTACGAAAATTAAATTACTTTGTCAAAAAAAATTGTTAAATATTCATATTTTTGTTCCAAGAAAGCTTGCCCGACAATGAATCAATTTAAGCTAAGTATTTAATTTACTATTATTATAAATTATTTTTAATTAATAATAATAAAGTACATATTCCGGTAATATGTTCGCAGTTTGAAATTACTTGTTGTTTGCTTTTTCGTTTCTTAACTTTTTTATAATTTTCTTTTTCAAATATTTTCAATTTTTAAATTAATGTACCTATTGAAAATCAACGAATTGTTACAAAGAAACCTAATTAAATTTTTTTAAAGAATTTCTTTGAATTTTTTTAAACTAATGGAGTTTCTTTAATAATTTTAATTGAAAATTTTGAAAGCAATTGAATTTTATGAAGAAGAATTTTATTACAATTGAATTGAAAATAATTGAATTCCTGCAAAGAATTTTACTATTTATAAAAATAATTGAATTATTGCGAAGAATTTTATTTAATTCTTTTTAAACAATTCAATTCTTGTGAAAAATTTTATTATTTATAAAAATACTTGAATTTTTGGAAAGAATTTTATTTAATATTTTTTAAATAATTGAATTAAAGAAAGAATTAATCAATTTTTTTTTAAATAATTGAATTTCTAAGAAGAATTTTATTATTTATGAAAATAATTGAATTTTTCCGAAAAATTTTAATATTTATATATTTTTTTAAAATATCTTGAGAATAATAGAATTATTTTTAGAGAATTTAAAATTCTTGTTGAAATTGAATTTTATGGAAATTTTTGAAAATAATTAAATTCTTTCGCGTAATTTTATTTAAATTTGATTAAAAATAATTGAATTCCTGAAAAGAATTTTTGTATAATTATAAAAATAGTTAAATTGTTTCGAAGAATTTATTAAAATTTTAGGAAATAATGGAAATTTATGGAAATATTTAAAAAAATATTTAAATTCATCCGTGGAATTCAATTAAAATTGAGGCCTTGGATCCAATAACTCGCCCGACGCTCGAACGATTTCCCTATTGGTAGTCAAGACCGTCAAAATAACTAAAAAAGTAAAAGTCGGTAATTTTAATTTTAAAACATACTACCATATAGAGAATAAAAATGCGCAACTTTTTTTTCTTTGAAATTTTTTTGTAGGATTTTTATTTTTAATAATAATGGCCAAAAACTGAATATTTTTTATTCCGTAATTTCATTGAATTTTGGAACATAAATCGTCGTATCTCATACAAATCTGTATGAAATCAATTCAAATTTGGAATACTTACGCATTTGGATCTACCAACGACGATAAGTTGATTAAAATTTGAAAAAAATGTTATTGTTGAGTTATTTGTTAATGCAAATGTGGACCTGTCGGTAAGTGCGATTTCTCAACTTCAGTGAAATAAAGTCTGTGGGGAACTTTCGAGTTGAGAGAACTTCCAGTGACAAATTTGTTAATTAATATCTGAAGAAGTTTTCTGGAAATTTTCAAGCCATTTTGTTAACAATTTTAAGAGATATAATCCTTTTCCGAAAACGTAATTTGCACGTCAGCGCCGTACTCACAGCAGACAGCGCGCCGTGCATGACAACGTTTGGAACAAGTGGAATATTATACTGTCTTGTTTACAAATCTATCGATTTTTGAGGTTAAAAATCAGCCGGCTTTTTTAATTAGTGATTTTTTTATTATATTTATGTTTAAATGTGATTTTTATTGACATTTATACTGAAACAAATCTATTTTCAATTATGTTGAAAAATAATTCTATTGAAAAAGGTAGAAAAAGGTCAAGAGATGAAAGTGCTTGGAAAGACAACAAAAGGAAAGCAGCTAGAAATATGGTAAATTTATTATTTTTAATTTGTAGATAATCACTGAGAAATCGACTAATTGTTTTTATTATCGGTATCTCAAATAGAAATGTAAATTAATCAATAGAGGAATATTAGTCATTAATATTTTTATATGTGACTTTGATGATATAATTAAATTGACTTTCCAGTGTTTATTTATTTATTACTACCATTACCTTTTTCTACCTTTTTCAGTAGAATTATTTTTCAACATAATTGAAAATAGATTTGTTTCAGTATAAATGTCAATAAAAATCACATTTAAACATAAATATAATAAAAAAATCACTAATTAAAAAAGCCGGCTGATTTTTAACCTCAAAAATCGATAGATTTGTAAACAAGACAGTATAATATTCCACTTGTTCCAAACGTTGTCATGCACGGCGCGCTGTCTGCTGTGAGTACGGCGCTGACGTGCAAATTACGTTTTCGGAAAAGGATTATATCTCTTAAAATTGTTAACAAAATGGCTTGAAAATTTCCAGAAAACTTCTTCAGATATTAATTAACAAATTTGTCACTGGAAGTTCTCTCAACTCGAAAGTTCCCCACAGACTTTATTTCACTGAAGTTGAGAAATCGCACTTACCGACAGGTCCACATTTGCATTAACAAATAACTCAACAATAACATTTTTTTCAAATTTTAATCAACTTATCGTCGTTGGTAGATCCAAATGCGTAAGTATTCCAAATTTGAATTGATTTCATACAGATTTGTATGAGATACGACGATTTATGTTCCAAAATTCAATGAAATTACGGAATAAAAAATATTCAGTTTTTGGCCATTATTATTAAAAATAAAAATCCTACAAAAAAATTTCAAAGAAAAAAAAGTTGCGCATTTTTATTCTCTATATGGTAGTATGTTTTAAAATTAAAATTACCGACTTTTACTTTTTTAGTTATTTTGACGGTCTTGACTACCAATAGGGAAATCGTTCGAGCGTCGGGCGAGTTATTGGATCCAAGGCCTCAATTGTTTTGAAAATAATTGAATTCTTGCGAAGAATTTTACTATTTATAAAAATAATTGAATTTTTTCGAAGAATTTATTAAAATTTTAGAAAAAATTGAATTTTTTCGAAATGTGTTAAAAAATTTTAAAAAAATTGATTTTTTCTGAGGAATTCAATTAAAATTGTTTTGAAAATCATTGAATTTTTGTAAAGAATTTTACTATTTAAAAAAATAATAAATTGAATTGTTTAGAAGGATTTATTAAAATTTTAGAAAATAATTTAATTCTTTCGTGAAATTTTATTAAAGTTTTTGAAAATGTGAACAGTAATAATTATAATTCATTTTATACGAATTTTTTAAATTTTGATTATGAAATTATTTAAGAAATTTATATTTGAAAATTAATAATTTTGTAATTAATTGTTTTAAATTTAAAAAAGAAATTTTCAAAATTCGATTAATCGATTTGATATTCGTTGAAACTTTTCAAATTGTTCGCGTTGTACTTCAGTATATTTTGAATAAAGAAAGAAAGAGATTTTTTTCAGTTCTTTCTATTCTATTATTTTTTTTGTTTATTGTCAATGAATGTTTGTGAAAAAATGAATCAAGTTGTATTAAAATTGAAGAAGAAGTTTAATACTATTGTCCGCAGTGAGCGAGAATATTGAGGACTCACATCTAAAATGTTTGAGGTTATGTATCAGACTTTACTCAACATTTTTTAATAATTTGACGTTGAATGACGATAAATGTTTTGAGAAATTTAAATTCATGCATGACAGGATAATTATAACATTAGATTTTAAATTAGAGCGTCAAAAGTAAAAAAAAATAGTAAACAAATTATTTTGTGACATTATTCATTGAAGAAATGAAAGCAACGCCTTTATTTTGACGATTTTGACTATTTACAAAATATCGAAAGCAATCGACTCTATGCTTTAATGTGAATCATGTGAATTAAAATTATAACTTCCTGAATAGGTACATACTCACACAATATTTTTTTTTTTTCTTAAAATAAGAAAATTTCAACAATATATTTTACATTAATGTACATATTTACAAATTACAAGTGAAAATAATATTTATAACTAACTAGTAGCCATTCTAGGTGGTCTGCCAAATCCCCGTGTTCCATCGGGTCCAGACGGTAGTCTCGTGACATTTTCCGGCAGATGAGCGACTACAATTCCACTATTACTTCTTGGTCGGAAGAATCCAGTCTCTGAACTCGATGAGCACGAGGACAATCTTCTTGTTCCCATTTCATAGCCGGAATCACGGCTACAGGCGGAGAGACGACGAAGAAATGGTCCACAATCGGCAGAACCACGTCTCGTTGGACTGAAACAACCGCCACTGCAATCTGAACCCGATGAACCACCACCACCGCCTGAACCAGAACAGCAGGAGAATCGTCGCGTTGGCTGATGATAATATCCCGGTGGATAAACAGCGTGAAAGTAACCAGTCTCCGAACTCGATGAACATGACGAGAATCTTCGGCCAAAATTACCGGATTCTGAACCCGATCCCGAACACGAGGAGAGACGTCGAAGGAGTAATTGTCCATTGTCAGGACCCCCGGACATTGAGCACGAGGAGAGTCTTCTTGGCATCCAATTTTCCGGTGATGGTGGACCAGCTGAAAATGGGTTTTTCATCAAGGAAAAATGTTAGTTCATTACAAAAATAGAATATTTATTAGACATAGGAAAAAAGGTACGTAAAATACTTTAAGGGGAGCAGGCTTCACAGTCTGTCCCCTATTTCCCTAAAAGTCCCCTTTTTTAATTTTGGCCCCTAAACGTACCCTATTTTGAAAATTTCCCCTATTTTTTTCGTCGCAGAAAATTAATTATTTTCAATAATTTTTTAATAATTCTGCAAAAGAATTCAATTATCTTGATAACCAACAAAATTCTCCCCATAAAATCAATTATTTTAAGGATTTTTAATGAAATTCTTTTCCAAAATTCAATTATTTTGATAAATATCAAAATTATTCTCAAGAATTCAATTATTGTCAAAAATTTTAATTAAATTCTTGGCAAAATTTCAATTATTTAAACAAAGTTTAATAAAATACTTTGCACGAATTCAATTATTTTTATAAATTTTAATGAATATCTCGTCAAGAATTCAATAATTTTTATAAATAGCAAAATTTTTCGCCAAAAATTCAATTATTTTCGAAAATTTAAATAAAATTCTTTGCAACATATCAATTATTTTCAAAAGTTTTTCGCAATTCAATGTTTTTAAATATTTACTATTTTCATAAATGTTATCAACAAATTTAATTATAGAAAAAACTTGTTGATACAATTCTACGAAAAGATTCAATTATTTTTATAAATAATAAAATTTCATTTACGAATTCAATTATTTTCATCGCAGAATTTCAAATATTTTAAATACAATTTTAAATACATTCCTTGAAAAATGCAATTATTATTAATAATTGATAAGTAAGAAATAAAATTTTCACAGGAATTAAATTATTTAAAATACAAAATTTCATAGAATTTTTCGAAAAATATCAATTATTTAAAAAGATTTTTATAAAATTCGTTGCAAGAATTTAATTATTTTAAAAAAAAATTAAACAAAGTTCTTTTCAAGAATACAATTATTTTTTTAAATAATAGAATTCTTTACCGAAATTCAATTACTTTAGAAAAATTTTAATAAAATTCTTAGGAAAATTTTAATTATTTTCATAAATAAAAAACTTATCGCAGAATTTTAATTATTATTGAAACAATATTAATATTAATATTAATCAAATTCCTCGAAAAATGTAATTATTCTTAAAAATTTTATTAAAATTTGTCAAAAGAATTGAATCATTTAAAACTTTGTTTTTAAAATTCTTTATGAGAATTCAATTTTAAAAAACATTCAATTATTCAAAAAAAATAATTTATTTTTTAATTTAAATAATTGAATTCTTCTGGAAGTTTCTAATAAAAATTGATTTAATAATGAATTACCGAATAATCGATTTATTATTTATGAAAATAATTGAATTATTGAAATGAATTTTCTTAAATTTTTTTTGAATAATTGCATTTTTTTTTAGAAATTTTAGTATACTTGTAAAAATAATTGAATTCTTACGAAGGATTTTATTAGAACTTGTATTTAATAATTTTTAGAGTGAATCAGAACATTCTTTAGGGTCAGGGAAAAAGTGAAAATTTTGTCTGGAAATCAGGGAAAAGTCAGGGAAAAATAAAATTAAATATTTGAATTCATGAGAAGAATTTTATTATTTATGGAAATAATTGAATTCTTGCGTAGAATATTATTTCATTCTTTTTAAAGAATTGAATTCTCGTGAAAAATTTTATTATTTCGGAAAATAATCAAATAATTGTGAGGCATTAAAGAATTTATCAATTTTTTAAAAAATAATTGAATTTTGGAAAAGAATTTTATTATTTATGAAAATAATTGAATTTTTGCGAAGAATTTTATTTCATTTTTTTTAAAATACATTGAATTCTCGTGAAAAATTTTATTATTTGGGAAAATAATTTAATTCTTGTGAAGAATTTAAGAAAGAATTAAAGAATTAATCAATTTTTTTTAAATAATTGAATTATTGAGAAGAATTTTATTATTTATGAAAATAATTTAATTCTTGCGAAGAATTTTATTAAAATGTTTAAAAAGAATTGAATTTTTGTGAAAAATTTTCTTATTTTTGAAAATAATGTAATTCTTGCGAAGAATTTTATTAAAATGTTTAAAAAGAATTGAATTTTTGTGAAAAATTTTCTTATTTTTGAAAATAATGTAATTCTTGCGAAGAATTTTATTAAAATGTTTAAAAAGAATTGAATTTTTGTGAAAAATTTTCTTATTTTTGAAAATAATGTAATTCTTGCGAAGAATTTTATTTAATTTTTTTTAAATAATTCAATTCTCGTGAAAAATTTTATTATTTATGAAAATAATTGAATTTTTGCGAAGAATTTTATTTCATTTTTTTTAAATAATTGAATTCTCGTGAAAAATTTTATTCTTTGGGAAAATAATTGAATAACTTGAAGAAGTAGCTTTTAGTGTCATAAATGTAAAAAATTATCCAAATATTAGCAAACAAAAGTGAATTACATAAAAGAAGAAAATTAGAAAGAAATACAAAAATGTTTAAAAAAAATAGAGGAAAAATATAAAAGAAACAAAAGTGAATTAGAAAATAGAAAGAAAATTTTAGAAACACAAAATAGAATAAGGAAAGTGAGAAAAAGTACAAAACAGAATTAGAAAATAGAGGAAAAATAGAAAGTGTTTGTCGAAAATAATTGCGTGAGTTGAATTGAAAATATAATATTCTTACGCTGAAAGGGATGACCAGTGAATACATGATAAACCGGATGATTGTAAATTTGCCTGCGATGCCTCGATTTCCCTTCATCATTCTCAGAACCGCTCGCGCAGCTTGAAGAATTATAAGTCTCCTCGCGAGAGACCCTCGTTACGGGATTCTTCTTCGTCGATTGTTGCTTCCTCTTCTTATCAGCTGTCTGTTGGAGAGCATAAATCTTTGCTTCACCTAAAGGCATTTGCAGAGCCATTCTCGCTGAGGCCGAATCAATAAATTCAATCATTGCACATTCTTCACTCGATGCTAAATCTGGTCTCTTTGCAATTGCCTGTCGCACCTAATCATACAAAATAATCCAACAAATACTAATTTATTGCACACATTTCAACAAATTTTTCATTCCAAAATTAATTACAAATATTTCAAATATGGACAAATTTTTACAACAATTAAATTTAAACCTTTCAGAAAAGATTTATAGGTACTAATTTATACAAATATATTATATTTGTATAAATCTTTTCTAAAACATTTAAAATAACATTACTTAATTATTATTATAAAAAAATTGTAACAGTATTGAGTTATTAATCAGTTAATTATTTTAGTGAATAATAATACGAAAATAAATTAGAAAACAAAAATATAAAAATTAGAAAATAGGGGCCATCCACATACAGGGTTGTCACAAAAATTTAATTTTCTTTTCAATGACTTTTTCCTGATTAAAAAAAAAAATTATTTTCATATTCTATTATTATCTAAAATTTAAGCTAAAATTCACTTTCAAATCAATTTTTATTAGAAAATTCTACGAGAATTCAATAATTATTTAAATACAAAAGTAAATTATTTATTGAATATATGAATTTTTCTTAAAATTTAATTCTTATAAAGAATTTTAAACAAATTTTCAAATAATTGAATTCTTTTGACGAATTTTAATAAAATTTTTTAGAATTTTTACATTTTTCAAAGAATTTGATTAAAATTGTATGAAAAATAATTGAAATTCTGCGATGAGTTTTATTATTTCTGAAAATAATTGAATTATTGAGAAGAAACTCATAAAAAATTTGTAAATTAAAATTCATGTGAAAATTAATTATTTATGAAAATAATTAAATGTTTACGTACAATTTTATTAAAATTGTTTTTAAATAATTGAATTCTTTTGGAAAATATTATTAAAATAGTAGATATTGAAAATCATTGAAATAAGGAAAACTTTGGAAACTAATTGAAATTTTGACAAGAATTTTATTAAAATTTTTGAAAATAATTAAATTTTGAAGAATAAGAATTTTTTTATTTATAAAGATAATAATTAGGATTTTGTCGAGATTTTTTTGTAAATTTTGAACATAATTATTGAATTTTGTGATAAGAATTTTATTACTTTTGAAAATAATTGAATTTCTGCAATCATTTGTAACTTCTTCAAAATTCAATTTTTTTTAGTGTTTTTAACTAAAATTCTTCTATAAATCCATTATTTTTAATAATTAATTAAATATACATATTGGCAAATTTAACTTATTTTAAAAGATTTTGAATTATTAAAATTTTTCAAAAATCTAAGTTCATTAAAATTTCTAATTAAATTCATTCAACATTGAGATTTTATAAAATTTCAAATTGAAACCGTTTGAAGTTCATTTACTTATGAAAATTTCAATACAATTATTATTTTCAAAAATATTTAAATATAATTATTCTAATAATTTATGATAAAGTTCTTTTGAGAATTTTCAAATTCATTTGTTTACAAATTCAGTTTAACGATTTTTCCATTATTCGGAAATTCTTCAATTAAACATACCTACATTAGGAAATAAAAACTTGAAATAATTTTAAAAAATTGCGATTAAGCTTTTTGAAAAAAATTAGTAAAATAGAATTTTTAATTAAAAGTATGAAAAATTCAAATTTTCAAAAATTTTAATTTGAAACCTTTACAAAATTAATGCGATTAAGCTTTTTGGAAAAAATTAGTAAAATAGAATTTTTAATTAAAAGTATGAAAAATTCAAATTTTCAAAAATTTTAATTTGAAACCTTTACAAAATTTAATTATTTCTAAAAATTGCAATTATTAGTAACTTTTCCAAAGTTAAATCTAAAACTTTATATTAAATTAATTTTCAAATCAATTTTTATTAGAAAATTCTCCGAGAATTCAATTATTCAAATACAAAAGTAAATTATTTATTGAATAATTGAATGTTTCTTAAAATTTAATTCTTATAAAGAATTTTAAACAAATTTTTAAATAATTGAATTCTTTTGACGAATTTTAATAAAATTTTTTAGAATTGCTTCCTCATAAAGGAAGCTTTGTATTAGCAAAATTTTGGATTGTCATTTTTTGACATATTTATAAATTTTTCTTATTATGCCTAATACTTTAGTACTTTATATATGCACAGGAACTCCCCGTATAAATGTTCGAAATAAATAAAAAAAAATTTCGACGTATTTTGACCTCCGAAGTCCAAAAAACGGATTTTAAAAATTTGTCCCGATGTGTGTGTATGTGTGTGTGTACTAACATATTTTACTATGTTGTACTATTTTTTTTTGCATTTTTCATTTAGTAAAAAAACGTTTTTTGGACATAACTTAAAAAAATGTTAGGACACTTATAAATCTTTTTCTTTAGTTTTGTAGAGTTTTTTCACACGCATCTTTTGAGCCCTAATTGAACATTTTTCGTCCATATTAACCGGAGATATTAAACTTTTAAAAATCAAAAATTTTTGAAAATAAGACTTTTTTAAAAATTTTGTTAAAAAATGTAGAAGTTTAGTTCTGTTTTGTATTTAATTATGTAGAGTTTTTTCAGACGCATCTTTTGAGCCCCAATTGAACATTTTTCGTCCATATTAACCGGAGATATTAAACTTTTAAAAATCTAAAATTTTGAAAAATAAGACTTTTATAAAAATTTTTTTAAATTATGTAAAAGTAACTTCAAAAAATTATCACCAACTTGAAGAGCATTAAAAAACGCTTCGATTGACCTATTTTTGAACCTGATTCGGGCAGAAATTATGAAATTATTGGTATTTGAAAAATCAAAAATTGTGGAAAATATATGATCCTAAAGTTCTGAACGTTCAAATGAACGAAATTTATTTATTTTCTTCTTTAATTTAAATATTTATTACAATAATTTTGTGTCGATATAAAATAAATTCATTATAAAGTTTCTAAGTGTAAAATTTAAGTTTTTAATTTCGTTTTTCGTTCATTTGAACGTTCAAAACTTGTGGATCATGAAAATATCATTTTTTCAACATTCTTGTTTATTAATTTATGTGTAATTATTAAACTATTATTACCATCTTATAGAATATATAAAAACACATTTTTTAGAACAAGATTTAATGATTTTTAACCCTTTTATAAAAAGTAATTCTTATATTTTAATTATTATTATTTTTATGAGGAAGCAAAGTGTTCATGAAATGAACACCAAAATTATAAAAATGTACAACTTGGCAGCGGTTTTTTTACATTTTTCAGAGAATTTAATTAAAATTGTATTAAAAATAATTGAAATTCTGCAATGAGTTTTATTATTTCTGAAAATAATTGAATTATTGCGAAGAATTTTATAAAAAAGTTTACAACAATTGATTTTTTTCGAAACAATGTATGTGAATTCTATTTTTAATAATTGAATTCCTGTGAAATTTTCATTACTTTAGAAGATAATTGATTATTCGTTGAGAACTTTGTCAAAATTGTTTTGAAATAATTGAATTCTTTTGAGAAATTTTATTAAAATATAGTAGTATTTTAAAAATCATTAAATTAAGAACAATTTTTGAAAAAAAATTAAATTTTGTCATGAATTTTATTAAATTTTTTGAAAATAATTGAATTTTATTACTTTTAAGAATAATTATTGAAATCTTGTGACGAATACTATTATTTATGAAAACAATTGAATTTTGCAATGAATTTTATCAAAATTCCTGAAAATAATTGAATTTTATCGAAGAATTTTGCTATTCAATTATAAAGATAATTATATTTCGAAAAAATTAATTATTTTAAAATTTAAACAATGTTCATAAAATTCTTATGAAGAATTCAATTACTTTCAAAAATAATAAAATTTTTCACAGAAATTTAATTCTTTTTAAACATTTTAATAAACTTTTCCGCAATAATTTAATTATTTTTAATACAATTTTACAGGAATTGCTCAAAAAATTTAATTATTCTTAAAAACTTCATTTTAATTCCTTGAAAAAATCAATTATTTAAAAAAAATGTTTTTTAATATTTTTTGGAAGGATTGAATAATTATTTTCAAAAATTTAATAAAATTGTTCGAAAGAAATTAATTGTTTTGAGTACAATTTTAATTAAATTTTTTTGAAATAATTTAATTATTTTTTTAAATTTTAATTAAATTTTTTCTAAGAATTCAATTATTTACACAAATACTTTTTCGAAAGAATTCAATTATTATGTCGATAAATAAGAAAATTACTCCCGAAAATTCAATTATTTTGAGGTATTTTAATAAAATTCTTTTCAAAATTCAATTATTTTCATAAATAACAATATTCATCACAATAATTCAATTATTTTTAAAAGTAATAAATTTCTTCTTGGAAATTCCCTTATTTTAAAAAATTCTAATAAATCTTTCGAAAGAATTTAATTATTTTCATGAATAATTAAATGCTTTTTAGGAATTTAATTATTTTCAAAAAAATTTAATAAAATTTCCCACAGACATTCAATTATTGCCAAATTTTTTAATAGAATACTTTGTAAAATTTAATTATCTTTAAAAACTTTTCGCAATTCAATGATTTTCAATATCTACGATTTTCAAAAAATTTCCAAACAGAATTCAATTATTTAAAAAATGTTTTGTAAAAATTTTCGTAAGAATTCAATTCTTTTCATGAATAATAAAAATTTTCATGAATTCAATTATTTAAATTAGAATTTGCAGAACATTATTCGAAAGAAATGAATTATTTAAAAATGTTTATAAAATTCTTTGCAAGAATTAGATTATTTTTTATAAATATATTTTAAATTCTTTCATGAATAATAAAATTCGTTGCAGGAATTCAATTTATTAGGAGGATAAGAAAAAAGTAAATATTTTTGATGAAAATTAGGAAAATGTCAGGAAAATAAAAAATATGGAATGGAATTTTTGTCAATTTTGTGAAGTGAATAAAACGATTTTTTTTCGGTTTTTTTGACATTAAAAAGAATGCCAATAACCCATGTAAAAATTAATTTTCAAAACAAACAAATGAATGCACAGAATTTGCTAACGGAAAGGAAACTTACGATATATTAATTAATATTATTAAGATAGTTAATTGGTTAATTAATTGGTACTTATCTAATTGTGTTTAATATCTAATTGTAGTGAAGTTACCTCAGCAGGCGCAGGATGGCCGGGTCGTAGAACGCGGATCAAAGCAATTTCGCCGCACGATTTGAAGAGTTCCGCAACAGCTTCGACGGACAATTTTTCCAATGGCAAACGGGCGGCGAGAACAGTTCTCGATGGTGTTGTCTGATCAAAAGGCGGCAATGGATCAATTCTTCTTAGCTTGGTGCCGAGCTCGTTTACCTCGAGCTTTTTTGACCTCGCCAAAGCAGCGCCCACCACTCTCCAATCACGACTAAGGTGTTTGACCCTCTTAAAACTAGAGATCAATTTTAGAGACACGTAACCTTCCTTATTTCGTTTCACGTGCTTCAATAAAAATGCATCCTTAACAATATTTTCGTCGGAGAAGTAAAATTCCACCTGTGCGCAAATCTTATCGGACAATTCATCGCAAGGCGGAACGAAATCTTCCGCGACTGTTGCTGTTGCCTTCTCTTTCGCAACCTGTTAACAGAATTAAGGTATTATTCACTTTATTATTATTATTATTATTATTATTTATTATTTTTATTTTTATTTTGATAATAATTGCTTTTATTTTTGTAATTTTTATTTTATATTTTAACTAGCAAATGTTACCCGCGCTAGCGCATTGAACGTGATGTTCTATTTGTAATTGTTATGCAAATGACAAAATTTATTTAATTTCAAATATAAATTTTTAAATAATTTCATAATCAAAAATTTAAAAAATTCCTTTATTAAGTACACGATTTATTATAATTGTATATATTTTCAAAAATTTTAATAATTCTTCGAAAGAATTCAAATATTTTAAAAAATAGTAAAATTATTTTTAAAAAATATTCGAAATTCAATTATTTTCAATATCTAGTATTTTCATAAAATTTCGCAAAACAATTCAATGATTTAAAAAAAAATTGTTAAAACTCATCAAAAATTAATTTACTTTCATAAATAATAAAATTTCCACAAGAATTCAATTAATTTTGATTAGCATTTTCAAAAAGATTTCGAAAAAATCAATTATTTGACAAAATTTTTATACAATTCTTCTCAATAATTCAATTACTTTTACTAATTAACATTTTTCATAGAAATTCAAGTTTTAAAAAAAAAATTTGATAAAATTCTAATCAAGAATTCAATTATTTTCATAAATAATAAAAAGTCATCGAAGAATTTCAATTATTTTTAATTAATTAATCGAAAAATTCAATTATTTCCACAAATAAAGTTTTCCATAAGAATTTAATTATTTAAAATAAAATTTTCATAATATTAATTATATTTGGAAAAAATTAATTATTTAAAACAATGCTTACAAAATTCTCATGAAGTATTCAATTATTTTCAAAAATAAGAAAATTTTTCACAAAAATCCAATTATTTTTAAAAATAAGAAAATTTTTCACAAAAATCCAATTGTTTTCAAAAATAAGAAAATTTTTCACAAAAATCCATTTATTTTCAAAAATAAGAAAATTTTTCACAAAAATCCAATTCTTTTTAAACATTTTAATAAAATTTTTCACAATAATTCAAATATTTTCATAAATAATAAAATTCTTCTCAGGAAAATAGTTATTTTTGAAAATTTTAATAAAAGTCTTAGCAACTATTCAATTGTTTTCATAAATAATAAAATTCATCGCACACTTTTAATTATTTTACATTTTAATACAATTTTAAGGGCATTTGAACCATTATGACATCACAATATGTGCAAAGCATGAGTTTTAAAATTGTGTCGTCATAATGGTTCAAATGCCCTTAATGGAATTCCTCGAAAAATGTAATTATTCTTAAAAATTTTATTAAAATTCAGCAAAGAAATTCAATTATTTTAAAAACTTTTGCTTCAATTTATTTATTACAATTTAAGTACTATTTACAATACATTTTTAATTAAATTTCTTAAAAAAATTGAATTATTTTCATAAATAATTAAATTTTTTGTAACAATAGCATTTTCTTTAAAATAATTTTCATAAAATTCTTCGTAGAAATTTAATTAATTTAAAAAATTTGACAAAATTCAATTATTTTCAATGTCTACTATTTCAATAAAATTTCACAAAAGAATTCAATTATTTAAAAAGAAATTTTAATAAAATTCGTCTCCAGAATTTAATTATTTCCAAAAGTATTATAATTCTTCGCAAAAATCCAATTATGTTAAAAAAATTTACAAAAATTCTAATAAAAATTTCAATTATCTTTATAAAAAAAAAATTCCTCTTCGAAATTCAATTATTTTTAAAAATTATAATAAAATTCTTGACAAAATTTCAATTATTTACAATTTTCATTAAATTTCTCGAGAAATGAAATTAAATTCTTAAAAATTTTATCAAAATTTGTCAAGAGAATTAAATTATTTCAAAATTTTGTTGATAAAATTCTTTATGAAAATTTAATTTTAAGAAACATTTAATTATTTAATAAAATATTTATTTTTGTAGTTAAATAATTGAATTCTCGTAGAATTTTCTATTAAATATTGATTTAAAAATGAATTTTAGTTAAAATTTTAGATGATAATTGAATATTGAAAGCATTATAGCGTCGATTTTTAGAAATAATTGAAATTTCAAAAGGTTTCAAATTAAAATCTTTGAAAATTTGAACTTTTCATACTTTTAATTAAAAATTCTGTAGAATTAATTTTTTTCAAAAAATTTAATGGAATTTTTTTTTAATTATTTAAAGTTTTTAATTTCTAATATATTTAATTGAGGAATGTAAGAATAATCGAAATTTCATAAAATTAAATTGTAAACAAAAGAATTAGAAAATTGTCAAAGAATTTTTTCAAAAATTATTAAGACAAAAATTGACCTAAAGAAGAATTTTAGTTAAAATTTGTAGAAATGAATATACGTATAAGAAATTACAGTAACAAAGTAGCAAATTTTAATTATTATAAGTTTTTGAATTGCAAATTTTTGAAAATTTTAATTTCTATAAAAAAATAATAATGATTAAATATTTATTTAAAAATAAAGTTTTTGATATTTTCGAATAATTTTCGTATTAAAAACCTGGAAAAACTCCATTTTTTAACCTGGAATACCTGGAAAAGTCAGGGAATTTGAAAAGAGGAAACGCGTGACAACCCTGTATAATTATTATAATGAAGAACGAACAGTAAATTTGAAATTAGTTTATTGGCAAACGGGGAGTAAAATTGTTTCTGTATAATATATTATTTAACTGGAACATGGTTTACAAGAATTTTTACTTGAGGAAAAAAAAGAAAAAAGAAGTAATTTATGCAATATGTTTTAACATCTTTATTGCACGAGTCTTTTTAAATGGCAGAATTGTTAAATGAACAATTAAAGTATTTTACACCTCGCTAAGCTCGTAATTCATTTGCAACTATGTATATAGTTTATTGTGAATGGAGAATCGCACTTTCATCAATGACATACATTAAATGTAGCAATTTTATTATACTATTCGTCATCGCAAATGATTTCAAGATGAAAATATACAATTTGCGGCCATAAATAGATTTTTCTTATCGGGTATAAGTATTTAAGAAAAATTGAGGCCTTGGATCCAATAACTCGCCCGACGCTCGAACGATTTCCCTATTGGTAGTCAAGACCGTCAAAATAACTAAAAAAGTAAAAGTCGGTAATTTTAATTTTAAAACATACTACCATATAGAGAATAAAAATGCGCAACTTTTTTTTCTTTGAAATTTTTTTGTAGGATTTTTATTTTTAATAATAATGGCCAAAAACTGAATATTTTTTATTCCGTAATTTCATTGAATTTTGGAACATAAATCGTCGTATCTCATACAAATCTGTATGAAATCAATTCAAATTTGGAATACTTACGCATTTGGATCTACCAACGACGATAAGTTGATTAAAATTTGAAAAAAATGTTATTGTTGAGTTATTTGTTAATGCAAATGTGGACCTGTCGGTAAGTGCGATTTCTCAACTTCAGTGAAATAAAGTCTGTGGGGAACTTTCGAGTTGAGAGAACTTCCAGTGACAAATTTGTTAATTAATATCTGAAGAAGTTTTCTGGAAATTTTCAAGCCATTTTGTTAACAATTTTAAGAGATATAATCCTTTTCCGAAAACGTAATTTGCACGTCAGCGCCGTACTCACAGCAGACAGCGCGCCGTGCATGACAACGTTTGGAACAAGTGGAATATTATACTGTCTTGTTTACAAATCTATCGATTTTTGAGGTTAAAAATCAGCCGGCTTTTTTAATTAGTGATTTTTTTATTATATTTATGTTTAAATGTGATTTTTATTGACATTTATACTGAAACAAATCTATTTTCAATTATGTTGAAAAATAATTCTATTGAAAAAGGTAGAAAAAGGTCAAGAGATGAAAGTGCTTGGAAAGACAACAAAAGGAAAGCAGCTAGAAATATGGTAAATTTATTATTTTTAATTTGTAGATAATCACTGAGAAATCGACTAATTGTTTTTATTATCGGTATCTCAAATAGAAATGTAAATTAATCAATAGAGGAATATTAGTCATTAATATTTTTATATGTGACTTTGATGATATAATTAAATTGACTTTCCAGTGTTTATTTATTTATTACTACCATTACCTTTTTCTACCTTTTTCAGTAGAATTATTTTTCAACATAATTGAAAATAGATTTGTTTCAGTATAAATGTCAATAAAAATCACATTTAAACATAAATATAATAAAAAAATCACTAATTAAAAAAGCCGGCTGATTTTTAACCTCAAAAATCGATAGATTTGTAAACAAGACAGTATAATATTCCACTTGTTCCAAACGTTGTCATGCACGGCGCGCTGTCTGCTGTGAGTACGGCGCTGACGTGCAAATTACGTTTTCGGAAAAGGATTATATCTCTTAAAATTGTTAACAAAATGGCTTGAAAATTTCCAGAAAACTTCTTCAGATATTAATTAACAAATTTGTCACTGGAAGTTCTCTCAACTCGAAAGTTCCCCACAGACTTTATTTCACTGAAGTTGAGAAATCGCACTTACCGACAGGTCCACATTTGCATTAACAAATAACTCAACAATAACATTTTTTTCAAATTTTAATCAACTTATCGTCGTTGGTAGATCCAAATGCGTAAGTATTCCAAATTTGAATTGATTTCATACAGATTTGTATGAGATACGACGATTTATGTTCCAAAATTCAATGAAATTACGGAATAAAAAATATTCAGTTTTTGGCCATTATTATTAAAAATAAAAATCCTACAAAAAAATTTCAAAGAAAAAAAAGTTGCGCATTTTTATTCTCTATATGGTAGTATGTTTTAAAATTAAAATTACCGACTTTTACTTTTTTAGTTATTTTGACGGTCTTGACTACCAATAGGGAAATCGTTCGAGCGTCGGGCGAGTTATTGGATCCAAGGCCTCAATTCCGTAATTTCAATTTTTTACAAAGCATTTTTTCCTTCTTTTTTCAAGAAAAAAAATTAGCCTCATTTAATACGAAGAGTTAAATAATTGATCGTTTATTGCATGAATTAATTCTGGAACAGCTTTTATATGGAATTTTTTTTTTCGTCACTCAAAATTTTAATATTATTTTTAATATTTTAGTTAATTTAATGTTAACTTCTATATTTTTTTCACGACCTTTTTCATTTAATTTTATTTTTTTTCTCAATTTTAAAGAGTAGAAAAATAATTTTACTAAATAGTTACGAATCGAGTAAAAATGAAAAAATTAGAATAAAATAATTCAAGATGGTATTTTTTTAAGTTAGTAAATATATAGTTGATGATAATTTTCCTTTATTTTCCGAATTGATTTTCAATGGACTTTCTTTTCTTTTCTTCTTTGCCAATTGCGATTGTGTGATGGCTTTGAAAGTATCTGTGTCGTATTATCGAATAGTAATTTCAACAGGGGGGAAATTGTTCTATGACAATGGAAAAAACCGTTTCTAAACGTTTCTGACGTTTTTAATATACATTGTTCTTGCATAAGTGCTTAAGTAGGAACAATTTCCGCTGCTATAATTATGCAACATTTCATAATTCTAGTTAATTTATTGTGATTGCCAGAATCAAAGCAATCGAGAGTATCAATTTTCTTTTATCTGCGACTTTCTATCAAAATTTTTCCATCACTTCGACGAAATTGTCTTTTTTATTTTCCTAATGGATATCAAGATGGATTTTTCTTTTAAGTTCATTATTTATTTATTTAAATATATACACGAACATAACATTTTTTTCGGCCATATATTTTAGTTTGACAAAAAAATGTATAAAATGAATAATTTTCCAAATTTTTTTTCTAACTTATTTGCGGTTTTTTCTATTTTGTTTTTTTTATTTTATTCTATTTATTTACGGCCTTCTTATTAAGTATGTACATAATTAATTATTACTGTTTATATTTTCAAAAAAATTTTAATCAAATTTCACGAAAGAAATCAATTATTTTTTTTATAAAGTAAAATCAATGCAAAAATTTAATTATTCATTGCAAGAATTAAATTATTTTTTATAACTAATAAAATTCATCTCAGGAATTCAATTATTTTCAATTCAATTTTAATAAACTTCAATAATTAAATATTCAATTATAATTATTAACAGACACGATTATCTTAAAAAGATGACAAAAGTTCTTTAATTTCTTTGAAAGAATTCAATTATTTTCTATATTTTAATAAAATTCCTTGAATTAATTAAATTATTTTAGAAAATTGTAATAAAATTCTAAGAAGAATTTTATTATTTTCTAAAAATGTTATTAAAATTCAACAAATAAAATGATTAATTTCAATTATTAAGAAACATGATTATTTTAATAACTTGAAAGAAATTGTTTAAAAAATTCAATTATTTAAAAAATTTTCAATTAAAATTATTAAAAAAAACTCCACTATGTATTTTAAAAAAATTCAAAGAAATTCTGTAAAAGAATTTAATTAGAATTTTTACAGGGTTGCCACGCTTTTGCTCTTTTCAAATTCCCTGACTTTTCCAGGTTTTCCAGGATAAAAAATAAATTTTTTTTTACGAAAATTATTCAAAAATATTAATAATTTTATTTAAAAAAAAATATTTAATCAATATTATTTTTTCATATAGAAATTCAAATTTTCAAAAATTTGAAATTCAATAACTTATAAGAATATTAATATAAAACATGAAGAAATCGACCACTCCAGGTCTTCGACTCGGAGTGATCGCTTTCTTCATGTTTTATAATAATTAAAATTTGCTACTTTGTTACTGTAATTTCTTCAAAAATTATTTTCATCATTTTAATTATTCATTTCTAGAATTTTCAACTAAAATTCATTTTTAAGTCAATATTTAATAGAAATTTCTACAAGAATTCAATTATTTAACTACAAAAATAAATATTTTATTAAATAATTAAATGTTTCTTAAAATTGAATTTTCATACAGAAGTTTATCAAACAAAATTTTTAATAATTTAATTCTCTTGAAAAATTTTAATAAAATTTTTAAGAATAATTTCATTTTTCGAGAATTTTGATGAAAATTGTAAATAATGGCAATTTTGTCAAGAATTTTATTATAATTTTTCAAAATAATTGAATTCCGGAGAGAAATTTTATTTTTTATAAAGATAATTGAAATTTAGACGAGAATTTTTGTAAATTTTTTAATATAATTGGATTTTTGCGAAGAATTATAATACTTTTGGAAATAATTGAATTCTTGAGACGAATTTTATTAAAATTTCTTTTTAAATAATTGGATTTTTTTATGAAATTCTATTGAAATAGTAGTCATTGAAAATAATTGAATTTTGCCAAATTTTTGAAATTAATTAATATTCTACGAAGAATTTTATGAAAATTATTTTTAAAAAGATATTTTATTGTTACAAAGAATTTCATTATTTATAAAAATAATTCAATTTTTTGAAGAAATTTAATTAAAAATGTATTGAAAATAATACTTAAATTGTAATAAATAAATTGTAGCCAAATTTTTTAAAGTAATTGAATTTCTTTGCTGAATTTTAATAAAATTTTTAAGAATAATTACATTTTTTGAGGAGTTGCATTAAAATTGTATTAAAAATAGAAAGTAATTGAAAGTCTGCGATGAGTTTTATTATGTATTTATGAAAATAATTGAATCCCTGTAAAAAATTTTATTATTTATGAAAATCATTGAATAATAATTTATGAAAATAATTTGTAAATAATTTTTAAAAATTTGAATAAAATGTAATATTTAATAATAATAATAATAATAATAATTTTAATAAAATTCTTCACAAGAATTCAATTATTTTTAAATTTTTTGATAAAATTCTTCGCAAGAATTCAATGATTTTCAATACATTAATTTTAAAATTGAAAATATTTGAAAAGAAAAATTATTAAAAAAGTTAGGAAACAAAAAAGCAAACAACAACAGATTACCGGAATACAATGATTATTGATATAGATTTTCCTTTTTCTTTCACTTTTAGTTTCAAATCAATTGAACAATTTATTTTTCTCTAGTATTAAGAATTTTTTTTTCTCTCACCTGACTTTCCGATTCCCTGGGCACAATATCGTCAAACGAATCAGCGCCAGAATCGTGATCACTAATTTTATTTTGTGCTTTTTGTAGATTCGTCTCGTTCCTGATTTTTCTGTCGCAATCGGAACTGCCGCTATCGGATAAATCGGCCTCTTCACCCTTAGAACCGCGACGATCGAAGGAAAGACTCACATCACTGTCAATTGACGAAATACTATCCCTTGTGTCGGATTTTTTCATCGGCGGCGGTGAAAATGACAAATTTCCCAATTTGTCCTCTAATTCTTGTTGCACTTCCATTTCCTCCATGACTGACTCGCGGAAAGAAAGAGGGCTTTCTTTTCTCTTATTTTCTTTTTAAAAATAAATTCAGGACATTCGAGGTATGCACACTATTATTTTACATTAAGACAAATTTTTTACAATCTTCTTGAAAATTTGCAATTATCACAAAATTTAATTAATGAAATTTGAAAATCAATTAAGAAAATTCGATTAATAAAATGGATAAAATAAATAAAATAAATAAAATTCGGTCAATAAATTCAGTACATTTAATATTAATTTAATATTGATTTTATGTTAATGAATCAATTAATTGCTTAGAGTATTAAATATTTGTCGAATAGAAAAGCACTTAATTGATTTTAAAATAAAATTACTTAATATTAATGAATTCTCGTATTAAAAAAAAAGAGTTGGAAAAAACTAATTATCACAGATTAGTTCTATCTTTTTTCAGAAAAAGAAAACACTTTTATTCTCACGAGAAATGAAAGAAAAAGGAAATAACTATTCTAGTTTCCTGAAAAGTTTCTGAAGAGCTTGCGGCAAACATTGACGATGAGTGGTTTTTTTTGCGTTGATTCTAAGTGGAGAACGACACTTAGTGACAGACACTGTCAGTTTAACTGGCAAATAACACTGGTCACTGTTGAAGGTAATTAAAGTGCTGCGGTGAGAGGCGTTTAGGAAGGGAGCGTCCGTGTCCTCCGGACAGGAAGAGAGGAAACGAAATTGCATTCGTGAGATGAAGTCTTCCCGATCTGATAAGGACGCTCCTAATTTTCTTTACCCCCCTTCTTTTCTTTTGGTACCTCCTGATTTTTTTTGCCGATTTTAAAAAAATGATAAATAATAATAATAATGATAATAAAAAGGAAGTTGCGCGATTCGTGACAGTTCGAAGAATAGTGGCCTTCTGAAAGGCCCGCGATCTTGTTTAAATACTTTCGCCGGGCGAGCAGGTGGTACGCATGCGCGATGCTTTGCCCCGAAGGTAAAGCTCGTCGTCGGAGACCTCCCCTGAGGTCGTGACCTTGCTTGAATGCCGGTCAAGAGTGCGACTCGATCATTCCAACCAGGGTCGCCGTTCAGTTCCATGTCCCCTTCTGAGACTCCTCAATTTTCAAGCATATCCTTTTGCTGTTGCCTTTCTTTTTCTTTCTTTCTTTTTCATTCTCTTTTCTCTCTTTTCTCTTTTTTTTGCCTTTTTCTTTTTTGCTCAACTCTTAAGAACCTGATGATTAGCGTGAACCCTTATTCTTTAAGTAATACTCATTTAATTTAAAGTCCCTCGACTTCTTCTTTTCTGATATTAAATCGCTTGTTTGTTGTTCATTTTTCTTCCATTATCTCCCGGCAATCATCGATCGACTTTTACAACTTATAGAAATTCCCGTTTTTTTATAAATTTCTGTTGTAATTTAATTTTTTTTCCCTTGACGTATTTTTCTTCTGCACTTTTTTTTTAATCTTTTATTTTAAACTTGAACTGAAGTTAAAAAAAACAGATGTTAGAATTTAGAGAAATTTAGAATTTAGATATTAGAAAACTTGGAATTAGAATCGAAATAGAAATTTTAATCAGTCAAAAATCGGGAATTAGAAAAATAGAATGAAGAATAGAAAAATTTTTGAATCAGAAAATTTCGGATTAGAATAGAAATAGTATTTTTAATCAAAATATGATTCGGATACAGAAAATAATTTAGAATTAGAATGAAAATAAATTTTAGAATTAGAAAATTCACAATTCTAATTTAATGAAAATTTTGAATGAGAAAAAAATTCATAAAACGATTGAAAAAAAATTTTTGAATTAGAAAATTCGCAATTCTAATTTAATGAAAATTTTGAATGAGAAAAAAATTCATAAAACGATTGAAAAAAAATTTTTGAATTAGAAAATTTAGGATTAGAAAAGAAATAAAAATTGAAAATAGAAAAAAAAAGTTCATAAGCAGAGGGAAAATCAACAATTTTGATAAAGCTTGTTAATTTAATTATTTCAGAAGAATTTTAATTAAATTCATCGAAACAATTCAATTATTTTCTAAAATTTTAATAAAATCCTTCGCAAGAATTCAATTATTTTTCAAAACATTTAATAAAATTCTACAAAAAATTTAATTATTTTTAACAATTTGAATAAAATTCTGTTAGTATTTTAAAAGTACGCGCTAGATTTAAATTTATTCTTCTAACAATTCATTTTTAATAATTCAATTATTTTCGATGCAATTTTAAGGTATTAGTCGCGTAAAATGGTTTTCGTCAGATTTTTTTCAAATTTTGCATACTTATTCCTGAAGTATTTATCTACAGAATGAGACCAATTTCATTAATTTTGACCGTTTCAAAGCTTCAAAAAATGAATTCAAAGTTCATACATTTTGCATGGAGGAAGCACCCAATGCATGTATTAATTTTGTTTAATAATTATTTATATGATAACTAATCGTCAGATCCCGTGCAGAAATTTTGACCGGGGCCATGGCACTTTGCCCGATCTGGCCGCCCTGTCGGGACCCGGTCGGGGCCATGGGATTTCCCCCGATCTTTTCGCTACCCAGGTAGAATTCCAATACTGACTGCATTTTATTATATTAAAGCTTGTTATTTGATTATTAAAGAATGGGGAGTATTTACTTCAATATTAATGATTATTATTAATATTTTTGTAGTAAATAAACTTTTATGAGTGTCATTAAAAATGTAAATAGTTATTAGAATTGCTTTTATTGGACTAAGTTTTTAAAAAAAATATTTTTCTTATTTTCTTTCATTAATTTAGACAGACTATCTTATTTAAATTAATAATTATTTATAATTATTATTATTGTTAATAATTATTTAAACCTATACTTTATGTAACATTATTAAGAATTATACACAAAACACTTAAAACTAAGACGGAAAAATATCGCACGCACGGGGGACCGAACCCTAGACCTCGAGGACGCAAGTCGAATACACATACCGCATAGCCACGCAAGCTTGGAAGCGACCTCGCTTAAACTTCCTTTTGAATCATGGGACCGTTATATACAGTGTTATCATAATAAATTGACTGTATCATATTTATTTATAGAAAAATTATTAAAAATGTATGTTATATATATATATATATATATATATATATATATATATATATATATATATATATATATATAAATTAATATGTTTATCATAATAATATGGTAAAAATTGTTAATTTAATTATTTATTCTATATTATTTATAATTTAACTATTTTTTAAAATAATAAAAATTTTTTCATTATTAATAATTCACAATAATACTAAAAATTATTAATTAATAATAATTTATTTTTTTGCCTTAAACATGGAATTTCAATTTAAGTGTGAAAAACAATTAAGAGTTTTTAAGAGTTATAAATGTCAAAAATAATATGTTAATATTATAACCACAAAAAAATTTAACATTTTAGGCAATATTTTTGGTTATCACCATGATAACATCGACAAATGGTTCACCTTCGACAATTGGTGCGTTTGTCCTATTGTTTTAAATTAAAGGAGAATAAATTCTTAAGACATCCCTCGAGGACAATTTTTGAGTTTTTAATTGTTTATAATTTTTATTTTCAAATTTCAATCAAAGTTAACAAATTAACACAATTTTTTAAAAACGGACGTTTATTTTCTTATTCCGTTACTGCACATGCTCTAAATCAGTTCAAATTAATCCAATATTACCAGCAGACAATTAAAAACCCATAAAGTAATATATTTCAATTGTCATAAACAACATTAATTAACAAATAGTTAACTTATGATCCTGTCCAACAGAAAATTTTTGTTGCAAATTTTCTTTTTTACTTAGGTTCTTTTAAAGAATATATGTCTTTTTTGCTTATAATATAACTTATTTAAATATTTAATATTATATATCCGTGGTCTTTTAACATTATCTAAATAAAAAAGTAAACGTGAAAAAAAAATTTTTGGTGGAAAGGAACAAAAATTAACTATTTGTTAATTAATATTATTTGTAACCATTTAAATAAGTTATTTTTTAAACAAAAAGGACACATATTTTTAAAATGAACTTAAATTAAAAAGTAGACGTGAAAAAAAATTTTTTTGGTGGACAGGAGCATAAGTTACATAACTATTTGTTATTTAATATATTGTTTATAACAATTTAAATAAGTTATTTTTTAATCAAAAAGGACAAATATTCTTTAAATAGACTTAAATTAAAAAGAAAATGTGAAAAAAAAATTTTTAGTGGAATAGGAATCAATGTTAACTATTTGTTAATTAATATTGTTTATAACAATTTAAATAAGTTATTTTATAATCAAAAAGGGCAAATATTCTTTAAATGAACTTAAATTAAAAAGAAAAGGTAAAAAAAACATTTTTTAGTGGAAAGAAATCAAAGTTAACTATTTGTTAATTAATATTGTTTATAACAATTGATATAAATTACTTTCTGTTTTATTAATTATATGGTGGTCATATTGTATTAATTTGAACTGATTCAGATCATATGCAGCAACGGAATAAGAAAATAAGCCTCCTTTTTTGAAAAATTGTATTAATTTGTTAACTTTGATTGAAAATAAAAATTATAAACAATTAAGAACTAAAAAATTGACCTTAAGGGATGTCTTAAGAATTTATTCGCCTTTAATTTAAAATAAAGAATACTGAAACCGGTTAAGAATTGTAGGCTGTAGACAGTTTTGAACAGTAAATTGTAAAAAAAATCCCATTGTGCGCTGTTTGTAGATCCTTGGGCAAACCCGGTCTGGTCCTGGTCGGGGCCACGAAGTCGGGGCCAGATCATGAAATCCCGACCGGGGCCAGGGCGGTAATCGGGAACAAAAGTGGCGATTTCTGCACGGGATTTTGAAATAAAACTACCAAAGTATTCTATTAGATGAAACAAATGAATAGAAAAAACATGACATTTGTTGACCGCACCAAACTATAAATATATTGACAGAAAGTTAAAAAAATAACTAAATTATATGAATTTTCATACGAACGAATAGAGTGGGGAGTTAAACTATCTCTCTCACTCTCACTGCCCCACTCTAGTAAGCGGCCCGGTAAATTTTTAGCCAGAGCCAGCAGCGCGACTAATACCTTAATTGATTTTCTGGAAACAATTAAATTATTTTCAAAAATGTTAATAAATTTATTCATTAGAATTTAATTATTTTAGAAAATTAATAAAATTCTTCGCCGAAATTCAATTATTTGCAAAATTTTTCAAAATAATTCCTCGAAACAATGCAATTATATTTTCAAAATTTTAATAAAATGCTTCGGAAGAATTCAATTATTCCTGTAAAGTGATTATCAAAAAATTGGAAATTAATTGAATTCCTTAGAAGGATTTTATCCAAATTTTTTAAATTAATTGAATTCTTTCGAAGAATTTTATTAACATTTTTAAAAATAATAGAATTCCTGACAAAAATTTTTTTATTTATGAAAAAAAATCAAATTCTTACAAAGAATTTTTAACAATTAATTAAATTCTTTGTAGAAATTCAATTCTTTTTAAAAATTTTTATGAAATTTCTAGAAACAATTGAATTATTCTCAATAATTTTGATAAAAATGAAGTCAAGTAAAGTATTTATCAAGAAATTGGAAATTAATTGAATTCCTTAGAAGGATTGTATCCAAATTTTTGAAATTAATTGAATTCTATCGAAGAATTTTATTAACACTTTTAAAAATAATAGAATTCCTGCCAAACATTTTTTTATTTATGAAAAAATCAAATTCTTATAAATAATTTTTACCTAACAATTAAAAAGTAGAAATTCAATTCTTTTTAAAAATTTTAATAACATTTCTAGAAACAATTGAATTATTCTCAATAATTTTGATAAAAATGAATTCATGTAAAGTATTTATCAAGAAATTGGAAATTAATTTAATTCCTTAGAAGGATTGTATCAATATTTTTGAAATTAATTGAATTCTTTCGAAGAATTTTATTAACACTTTTAAAAGTAATATAATTCAAGCGAAAAATTTTATTATTTATTAAAATAATTATGTTAAAGAATTGTCAACAATTAATTAAATTCTTTTTAAAAATTTTAATAAAATTTCTAGAAACAATTGAATTATTTTCAATAATTTTGATAGAAATGAATTCAAGTAAAGTATTTATCAAGAAATTGGAAATTAATTGAATTCCTTAGAAGGATTTTATCAAAATTTTTGAAATTAATTGAATTCCTTTGAAGAATTTTATTAACATTTTTAAAAATAATAGAATTCCTGCCAAACATTTTTTTATTTATGAAAAAATCAAATTCTTATAAATAATTTTTACCTAACAATTAAAAAGTAGAAATTCAATTCTTTTTAAAAATTTTAATAAAATTTCTAGAAACAACTGAATTATTCTCAATAGTTTTGATAAAAATGAATTCAATTATTTTCATTGTAATTTTAATTAAATTCCTCAAAAGAATCCAATTATTATTAAAATTTTTTGATATAATCAGAAAAGGATTTAGAATTAGAATGAAATTAAAATAGAATTTGAAAATTTAGGATTAGAATAGAAATATTATTTAAGTTTTCGATTCATGAAGAAATGAAAAATTAGAAAAAAAATTGTAATTAGAATGAAAAAAAATGTTTAGAAAATTCATTATTTGAATATAATTAAAATTGAGAATCAGAAAAAAATTCACAAGTAGAGTGAAAATAAAATTTTAAATTAGAAAATCCATGATTATTACAGTACTAAAATTTAGAATTAAATAATTCCAGATTAAAATTTAGAAGAATTTAATTTAAATTTAATTAAAATTTAGAACCAGAAAAAAATTCAGAATTAGATTGAAAATTAGAATGAGTATGGAAAATTACAGTTCACAATATAAATAATCACAAATTCACAATAATAGAAATAATTTAAAGAATAAAATTTGTGTTTAGAATTGTTTAGACTTTAGATTTAGTATATAAAAAAAATGATTTTTTATTAGTCAAAAGTTAGGAAGAAACAAAATTTTGTTCTTACCTTTCGTTTTGAATTCCTTTTTTTTCTTCTCCTTAATCGCCACTCTTGATCCAGTCGTCATTTCTTAATGTCAGTAGTTTATGTTTCTAGATGATAGATTCCACGGTATCTGCAAAGGAAATGAATCATCAATTTGATTTGCAAGATTTGTTCAGACACCTTTTCATTCGTCCCCTTCGAAATCATAAATTTCGTAATCGCTCTTCATATATATATACATACGTATGGTATAACATAAGCAGTCAAAAGGTTTTGGCATGTTCAAGGACCTGCGACGTCTTATAACAGCTTGTAATCTCAAGTTGCTTCTTGGAGAACCTTGACATCTTTGTCAAAAAAAAAAAGAAAGAAAATTTTTCCGCATTTTCTAAAAGAAAATCTCCTCCACTCTTACACTTGCCTCTAGGATTATTTTTCCAAAGGGAACAATTACCCCGATTTCTTGAATTTTAGATCTTTAATAAATAATTTTTTGAGTTTTTTTGAGTTTTTAATTTTTTAACTTTTGATTTTTTTAATTTTTATTTTAACTCTCTGAAAATTAGTTTTTGTTATTTTCATATTAAAAACAGAAATTCATATTCTGATAAATATACTGAGAAATATAATTTCATAAATTATATGTGTGCAAAATTATTCTTTATTGAATTGAAATTCTTTTTCGCAGGAATAAACAACTTCGGAAGTAAGGTCAATTTCGAGGAAGAGTTCCTTGAATACATTTCCACGGGTTTGTGATTCTTGGACCTCGAGTCATGGGATTTTTTTTTGGGAGGATTTTTTTCATCGTCACACGATGTCATGCGACAGGAAGGAAGGACACACGATGTCGCGTGCCGCATTATATTGACTTGAGGAGGAGGAGGAGGAGGAACCTCCAAAGTTTCTTCTTGCTCGAGAGAGTATACCACAATATTTTTTCTTATGCATGAACATAAAGACACTTCGCATCCGGACGCTACGAGAATATTAAGATATAGGTCAAGTGCGGCCGGTACCGCGTAAGGAATCATGCACTGAGGAAGAAGGACGATTATACGTACCGGGCAATAGTCTCGAAGAAACGTTTCTGCAAAGAAAATCAAATTAATCACTAATCCTTCCATCTCCAGACACTAAAACAGGTAAATGTATAAATGTTCACTTACTGTGTGCCTTCATTCAATTCCGATTGCGGGGAATTTTAATCGCTTTTCTTAAACTTTATTACAATCTTTATTGAATGTGGATTTTTAAATAATATCCAAATGGAAAGAATTCTTTTATTAGAAAATATTTATTGTTTGTGACGAGACGTCAAAGTTGAAGAAAATAATTGTTTTTTTTATAACAGTCAATATTTAATGAATATTGAAAAATAGTCATTCTATGTTCTATTTGTATTAAATTTCTTATCATTATGCAAATTACAAATTTGCATTTAAATACAAAATTTTAAATATTCAATTATTTTCAGTACAATTTTAATAAAATTCTTCGCAACAATTCAATTGCTTTTATAAATTAGTAAAATTCTTCTCAAGGAATTCTCAAAAGTTTTGATAACATTTTTTATAAGAATTCAATTATTTTCATAATTATAATAAACAATAATTTAACTTCTTACTACCTTTTTTAAATAAAATTAGCAATTTTAAAAAATAATAGAATTTAAAAATTTTCTAATTTAAATTTTTGTTGAAAACAATAAAAAAAATTCAATTTTGGAGAAGTTACAAATAATTGCAAAAATTCAATTATTTTCAAAAAAAATAAAATTCTTCTTATAAAATTCAACTATTTTTAAAATTTAAAAAAAAAATTCTCTTAAAAATCCCAATTATTTTTATAATTAACAAAATTCTTCTCCAAAGTTCAATTATTTTCATAAATGTCAAAAAAATTCTTGTCCTAATTTCAATTATTTTCAAAAATAAAATGCATTTTTCTAATTTCAATGATTTTCAATATGGGAGCGTTCACAAATGATGTCACGCTTTTGGGGGTAGGGGGGGGGGGTCTCTACTAAACGTGACACAATGTATTTTTCTCATGTGAAATTGCAAAAATTGCGTGACAGGGGGGAGGGGGGGGGGTCGAAAATCTCCAAAAATTGCGTGACATCATTTGTGAACGCTCCCTATTTAATTATTCCATATAATTATTATACAATTTTTTTTAAAGAATCCAGTTATTTTTAAAAATCTATGTAAAATTCTAAGAAGTCAATTATATCTAAAAAATTTTAATAAAATCCAATAATTAAATTTTTAATTACAATTCTTAATAAATGATTATTTCAATTAAAATAATTTAAAAAACTACATTATTTTCTTAAAAGTTAAAACTTAACGAAATTCGTCAAAAGAAATTAATTATTTACAAATAATAAAAAATAAAATAAAAAAATAAAAATAAAATAAAATAAAAAATAAAATTGGTCAAAAAATTTAATTTTTTACCAACAATTTTAATAAAATTTAAAAATAAAATTATTAATTACAATTATTTGCAGAATAGATTAAATTCGAAAAAATTAAAGAAATTCTTCGTAAGAATTCAATAATTATTTTTAATACCTATTTTACTAAAATTTCTTGAATTAATTCAATTATTTTAATAAATTTGAAATCCAATAATTAAATTTTTAATTACAATTCTTAATAAACTATTATTTTAATTAAAATAATTAAAAAAAACTATATTGTTTTCTTAAAACTTAACGAAATTCGTCAATAAAAATTAATTATTTTAAAAAACTAATAAAATTGGTCAAAAAAATTTAATTTTCTACCAATAATTTTAATAAAATTTAAAAATAAAATTATTAATTACAATTATTTGCAGAATAGATTAAATTAAAAAAAAATTAAAGAAATTCTTCGAAAGAATTCAATTCTTTTTAATATTTTACTAAATTTTCTTGAATTAATTCAATTATTTTAATAAATTTTAGTAAAAATCCAACAAAAGATTTAAATTATTTTTTAAAAATTTTAATAAAATTCAATAATCAAATTTTTAGTTACAATTATTAAGAAACACTTTTATTTTTAAAATTTGAAATAAATTTTTTATAAAATTCAATTACTTTCATAATTTTTAATTAAAATTAGTAAAAAAAAAAAAATCAGTAAAATTCTTCGTAAGATTTCTGTTATTTTGATAATAAAATTCTTCACGTGAATTTTATTATTTTTGAAAATTGAATTATATTGAAGAATTTATTTGTATCTTTTAAAAATTATGTATATTTTTAATAACTTTTATTGAATATTTTGAAAGTAATTCAATTTCTTGAAAATAATGTCGTTTTGTTAAATAATTTTACATTGGAACTGTTGAAAATAATTGATACTTATACAATTAATTTTATAAAAATACTTTTGAGAATAATAATTAGATTATTAGAAAAATTTTATTACATTTTTTACAAATAATTGAATCCGTTCCTGAAATTTTACTAAAAATAAAATAATTGAAGCTTTCGAAGAATTTTATAAAAAAATTTAGATAATATACTAAAAACAAAAGTTTTAATATTGAAGGAAAAGCTAATTTTCTTCTAAAAGTAGGTTTTTTGAAAAAATCATTTTATTTCTAAAATTCGGAATTAAAATTTAAAAACTGACTGAATTATTGAAATTGAATTTATTGAATTTCGATTATAAAAGTACTTGGTTATTTAATTTTATCAGAGATTTCAGTTTCTTTCCTGTTAAAATCAAGCAGATTATTTCCCTTTTCAAAACTACAGAAAATGAATAGTATAACACTATAAAATGCGAAAAACAATTAAAAGCAAATAATTACACGCTATTCTTGCATAAAAGTGCATTTTGATTTGGAATCAATAAATATATCAATGAACACGATTAATTATGGAGATCGTACTATCGCCGACAATGACCTGTCTTTTCCGTAAAACTCCCAAGGCAAACACGTACAATGACGGACGGTCGTTTATGATACAAAATTGAAATAAACAAGTCATGAAGTTTATGCACATACAATGCTTTTTATCTTTCTAAAATAGCGCAATCATAGTTACACAATTTTATACATATAGTATATATAGACATACGTTTATATATATTTATATAAAACATGGGGTCAAACACCGCGAGATCTTAAGTCGATGTTAAATTATCTTTGGGAAAGTATCAAGTTGATTCTCCTTTTAGAAAATTTTTCATCGACTTGTCGGGGAGAATTTTCTAAATATTTCCATATTTAACGAATCAAGTTAGTTTTTCTTTTTTATTATAACAAATCGAGTACTTTTCTTTTTGTTTCTTGTCTAACAAATTTAATTTGTTAATTTTTAGAAATAGTACCTATTTTTCTATAAACGCAAAGTATCGAGTATTTTAAATCGAAATTCATTTTGATTCTACTTCATTTCTTTTTTTATTCGAAAAATATTTATTTATTATTATTGAAATTGTAAAATTCTTTATTCTTAAATATCAACTTCAATTTTTCTATAATTTCAGATTCGCAAATAAAAAAAAATTCATTTATTAACTTAATTATTATTATTTATTATTTAAAAAAATTGTAACGAAATTCTTCGAAACACTTTAATTATTTTCCAAAATTTTTATTAAAATTCTTATAGCAAGAATTCAATTATTTTTGTAAATAATAAATTCTCCACTGGAATTCAATTATTATTTCTCCAAAAAATGTAATAAAATTTCTTAAGAGAATTAAATTATTTAAAAAAATTTATTAAAAATTATTTGCAAAAAATCAATTATTTAAAAAAATTGTAATAAAATTCCACGACAAAATTCAATTATTTGGATAACATTATAAGAATTGAATAATTTTCAATACAATTGTAATTAATTTTCTCGAAACAATTAAATTTTTCAAAAATTTTCTTAAAATTATTCGGTAGAAATGACTAATTTAAAAAAATAATAAATTTCTCCAGCAAAAGTTCAATTATTTTCATAAATAATAAATTTCTTCATATGAATTTAATTATTTTCAATATACAATTTTAAAAAAAATTCTCCAAAAAAAAAATTGAAACAGTGTCAAAAATTTTAAAAATTCTTTGCAAAAATTCATTTATTTTCGAAACATTTAATAAAATTCTACAAAAGAATTCTATTATTTTTAACAATTTGGATAAAATTTGTTTATAAATAGTCAAGTATTTTCAATGCAATTTTAATTAATTTTCTTCAAGCAATTAATTTATTTTCAAAGATGTTAATAAATTTATTCGATACAATTTAATTATTTTAAAAATTTTAATAAAATTCTTCTCAAGAATTCAATTACTTTTAGAAATTAATGAAATTCTTCGCAGGAATTCAATTATTTTTAAAAGTTATGAAATTCTTCGCAGGAATTCAATTATTTTTAAAAGTTATGAAATTCTTTGCAGGAATTCAATTACTTTTAAAAATTTTAATAAAATTCTTCTCAAGAATTCAATTAATTTTAAAAATAATGAAATTCTTCGCAGGAATTCAATTATTTTTAAAAATAATGAAATTCTTCGCCGGAATTCAATTATTTTTAAAAATAATAAAATTCTTTGCAGGAATTTAATTATTTTAAAAATTTTAATGAAATTCTTCGCAGGAATTTAATTATTTTAAAAATTTTAATAAAATTCTTCTCAAGAATTCAATTAATTTTAAAAATAATGAATTTCTTCGCAGGAATTTAATTTTTTTTTAATTTTAATAAAATTATCTCAAGAATTCAATTATTTTTAAAAATTATGAAATTCTTCGCAGCAATTCAATTATTTTTTAAAAAAATGAAATTCTTCACAGGAATTGAATTATTTTTAAAAATAATGAAATTCTTTGCAGCAATTCAATTATTTTTAAAAATAATGAAATTCGTTGCAGCAATTCAATTATTTTTAAAAATAATGAAATTCTTCACAGGAATTCAATTATTTTTAAAAATTTTAATAAAATTCTTCTCAAAAATTCAATTATTTTAAAAAATAATGAAATTCTTCGCAGGAATTAAATTATTTTTAACAAATTCTTAAAATTATTCGCAGGCATTCAATTACTTTTCAAAATTTTAATAAAATTCTTCTCAAGAATTCAATTAATTTTAAAAATAATGAAATTCTTCGCAGGAATTTAATTATAATTTTTAAAAATAATGAAATTCTTCAAAGGAATTCAATTATTTTTAAAAATTTTAATAAAATTCTTCTCAAGTATTCAATTATTTTAAAAAATAATTAAATTCTTCGCAGGAATTTAATTATTTTTAAAAATAATAAGATTCTTTGCAGAAATTCATTTATATTTCTTATACAATTCTAAGAAAATGGCTCAAAAATTAAATTATAATTTTTATTTCAAAACATATTTGTTTAATTAATTTTTAAGTTATTTAATCTTCGAAACATTAAATTAGAATTTCATTGAGTTTAAAATTCAAAAGATTTAAAATGAAAAATTATCAGAACAATTAGGAAACAAAAAAGAAAACATAAACATTAAACAACTTTAAACTGCGAATAGAATAGAAATTCGGAATTAAAGTAGATGTTTTAACTCTAAAAGCGATTGAAAAAAATTAATCTATTTTACTGAATTTGGAAAAAAATGATAACTTTCGTTATACGTTTTTAATTTCAAGTTTTGAAGTTAATAGAAAGAATGATTTTAATTTGTTTCTGGTTAGATAAGTGGTCTTTGAATGATTTTGTAAATTCTGGAAATATTTCTTTTTAGAATCGTGAGGATTATTTTGAATTAGGTATTCAATGGAATTATTTCGACATAATGTCTTACTCATCTTTTTTGATAAAGCTTCCTTTATTTAAATATTATGTAATGCTCACAGCGAACTCTGTTGACTTTCATTATTACATACTCAACATAACTCAGATTAGGATTGTCGTTCTTTCTTATATTATACCGGATCCGCAAGTTCCTCGAGAGCTTGTGGTTCAATGTAATGACACTTGCACTCAGAGACTTTCGAGATAATTCATCAAATTATAATTATATTCAATCTCTCTTTTTAATGTAATTATCCGCAAATTGGAATTATTTCCTTCGCATTTCACTCTTTCTTGTTTTTCTCCAAATAATTTTCATTTATCAAAAGACAAATTTAATTTTTCCGAATATAAAGTGAAATTTCTAATTTTTGTACAATTTCTAATTTTTTAAAAATCAAATTTAATTTTACCCAAAAAAAGGATAAATTTCAAATTCTTACAAAATTTTTTAATTTTACGAAAACAAATTTAATTTTACCAAAAAAAGTAAATTTCTAATCCGTACAAAATTTTTATTTCTCAAAAATAAATTTAATTTTACCAAAAAAAGTAAATTTCTAATCCGTACAAAATTTTCATTTTTCAGAAACAAATTTAATTTTACCGAAATAAATTTCTAATTCTTGCAAAATTTTTTATTTCTCAAAAATAAATTTAATTTTACCAAAAAAATTAAATTTCTAATCCTTAAAGAAATTTTTTTTTTTTAAATTAAATTTGTATGGAGAAAATTATATAATTTGCTTTCTTCTAGAATTTTCCAATTTCATTTCGCGAAGTATCACAAAAGCAGGGCTCGAACTAGGTCCATAAATCCCGTAAAAGTCTGTAAATTTGTTTAAAGTCCGTAAAAGTCCCTTTTTTTTAAAAAAAAAGGTCCTTAAAGTCCGTAATTTGATTAAAAAAGCAATAAAAATTCGTAAATTTAACGATATAATTTGGAGAAGTTTTGAAAATTTCCAAATAATTGCAAAAATTCAATTATTTTCAAAAGTAATAAAATTCTTTGCAAAAATTCAATCATGGTAAAAATTTTTTAAAAATTCTTATCAAAATTTCAATTATCTTTATAAATAATAAAATTCTTCTCCGAAATTCAATTATTTTCAAAAATTTTAATAATAAATTCTACCAAAAAATTCAATTATTTCTAACACAATTTTAATGACATTTCATGAAAGAATTCAATTTTCAAAAAAAATTTTAATAACATTTTTCGAAAGAATGTAATTAATTTCTAAAATTTTAATAAATCTTTCGAAACAATTCAATTCTTTTGATAAGTAGTAAAATTCATATAGTAAAAATTCATTTATTTTCCATAAATAATAAAATTCTTTCTATAGGAATTCAATTATTTTCAATACAATCATTAAAAAAATTCGATTGTATTCAATAAATTAAAGAAGTTTTTCGAAATAATTCAATTATTTTCTAAAAATTCAAATAAAATTCAAGAATCAAATGTTTAATTTCAATTATTAAGAAATACGATTTTGGCAACCATTCAATTATTTTCGTAAATAGTATAAAATAATAAAATTTTCACAGAAATTTAATTATTTTCGAACAAACACAATTTTCATCAAGTTTTTCGAAAAAAATCGATTATATAAAATTATTTTTATAACATTCTTCATATCAATTCAATTATTTAAAAATTTTTTTAATAAAATTCTTGGGGAAATTTCAATTATTTTCATAAATAATAAAACTCATTGCAGAATTTCAATTATTTTTAATACAATTTCAATCGAATTCCTCGAAAAATTTAATTATCCTTAAAAGTTTGTTGATAAAATTCTTTATGAGAATTCAATTTAAAGAAACATTCAATTATCCTTTTTGTCTAAAAAAAGCGATTTCTAATGAAATCTTTTTTCTAAAAAAAGTTTTTCTAACAAGTTTTGATTTCTAAAAAAAAATTTTCTAAAAAATTATGATTTCTAATAATTATTTTCCTAAAATTTGAAAATTTCCATAATTTTGATAAAAGTTAGAAAATTGTTTTTAAAAAAACTAAGATTAAGAAATAAAAATTAATTTGCATGTTTTCTGTTTCTCAATCACAATTTTGTTTATAAAATTATAAGTTTCTTTTTAAAAAAGAAGAAAAAATTTTTAATAAAATAACTATTTTTTATCACAATTTATTAACAAAATTCTGTTTTTTTTAGAAAAAAATTAATTATTTGCATTATTTTATATACTAAAAGTGCCAAAATTAATTTATTTATAAAACACTTTTACAGAAAATTTGAAATATCTTTAGGAAAAAAATCCCTATAATTTCTATTTCTTAATTAGGATTTTTAACTTTATTTTTAACTTTATTTTTAACTTTTTTTAAAGTTTTGTTAAAAAATTTGCATAATTTCTATTTTTTATTATAATTTTTTAACGAAATCTCAAGTATTTATTTTTAAAAAATTTAAAAATTTCCGTAAATTTTATTTTCTAATCATATATCTATTGGTCGTCATTACAAAAATTGAATACCTATTGTTAGAAAAATTTTTTTTTGAAAATTGTCTTTATAAGAAAAAGAAATTTTTAGACAATGACCTTTATTAGAAGAAAGAAAATTAAAAAATCACTAAAAAATCATTTTTCATTAGAAAAAAGTTTTTTAGAAATTCATCTTTATTAGAAAAAAAATTTTTTAAAAATAACAAATTAGAAAATACGTTTTTGAAAAACTGTACCCCAATCGAAAATAGTTTTGAAGAAATACAATATTCTTAGAATCTAAAATAATAATTTTATTAGTCGGCCATCTTAAATAAATTATTATAAAATAATATGAAGAAAGCGATTACTCCGAGTCGAAGACTCGGAGTGATCGATATCTTCATGTTTTCTATAGTTATGAAAAATTTAATTTCTAGTTTTAAGTAAAATGTTCTCTTATTTGACATGTTATATTTTTGTCAGTAATAATTGGTCCGTAAATGGTCCGTAATTTTTTATTTTTAGTCCGTGAAGTCCGTATTTTTAAATACTTTCACTGGTTCGAGCCCTGCAAGAGAGGAAAAAAGGAAAAATTGCAAAAATTCAACAAAAGATTTGAAAAAAAAGAAAAATTCTCACGCTTTTGAATTGAATAGCGGTACTTGAAAAAATTTTCCAACTTTGCTAAAAGCATCATCATTTGATTCGGTTCATCGAATCTCGAGTTCAGAGGACTGTGAAGTGAAGGTGTTTTTATCACGGCAATTATATAGTCGGTGTTAGATTATCCACTATGTTGAGAGACATCGTGTGAGCCATCGGTGCGTGATGTTGAAGAGCGAGGTCATTTCGGCCGGGGTTTTCCTTCGCGAACTTGCAAACTAAACAATATATATTCTCGAGGGAACTCTACAAGGATATATTAGAACGGATAATTGTTCGTTTTCTCTTGGAATTCTTATTGAAGGCATTTTTTCATACAGTCCTTTTTTCGAATCTTTGAATAAGTTTTTTTTTATTTCCTTATTTTTTTTTTTGATAAATTGTCGAAAAGTCAAATTTTAAATAAAATTCGATTAAAATTTGGCAAATTATTTACTTTTCCAAATTCAGTTCCCTTTCGCCAATTTTTAGACGTTTTTTACTATTTAATTTTTCTTATTTTCTTTAAATAACAAAAAAAAATTCGAATTTTTCTTAAATTGATTTTTTTTCCCCGAAAAAAAGAATAAAGATAAAATTGAAAGTAGACCGAGTAATAAACATTGAAGTCGTATTTTAAGAGACTTTAATGCTGGACTTGTTTTTTAACATTTCTTCCTACGCAAAATGTACGCTAGGGAATCTTATACTCTTTTTTTTGTTTGGAACATTTTTACGAGTGACACAGGACAATTTTTTTTTTTTTTTTTTTTTGAGTCATACTTGCTATATACATTTGCGACTAATCCAATTATACTCGATTCATCTTTATTCTTGTGTTTGATCAGTTTAGCTCGACCTCAAACTCAAAAGATGCTTATACATACATTTTTCTCTCGTTTACGAACTGAAAAAGAGTCCAAGGCATGTCATTGAATCAATGAAAAATCCTAAGAAAAGCACAAAAAAAGAAAAAAGGAAAAATAAAAGATTTACTGCATCGTAAAACTCAACGCTGATTGACATTGATATTATTATTATTTTGTACTTTTAAACAATACCATGTGGTTTTTGGTTTTTTTTTTCATTACCATTTGAAAAATTAATTTCTCAGTCTCTTGGATACTTTTACCATTAGTCATAAAAAATATTCTCAATATCTTCAATATTTATTTTTAGTCAATGGTTTTTTTTTCCAACTATCTAATTTGCCTTTTTCTTTCTGATTTTTAGATTTGTTAAGATTTATGAAAATAAGGACAAAGATAGAATTTTTTCAAACTAATTTCAAATTCAAAACTAATTTAGAATTCGAACTAATTTAGAATTTTTTAAACTAATTTCAAATTTTTTTAAAACAGATTCCAAATTTCTTTCAAAAACAATTTTGGACATTAATTTAAAATTAAAATCCCATTGAAAAAAATTATAAAATCGTCAAAATATCGATGAAAATAGTTTATGAACTGGAAATTTGAAAAAGCAACGTGTACATAATATTTTATTTATGTTCGATACCATTAATTTGTATTTAATTGCAAAAAAAAAATGTTTTCAAACGAGAAATAAATATTATGAATATTTATAAATAGCTATTATAATCTGAGAATTTAATCTAAAAAAATACTGAAATATGAATTGTAAATGAAATCAGAATGCGAATTGGAAAAAGACTATAGACAAATATCAAAGAGGCATCTTCATTTGCAGTATAGTGGAATGGATATTTTTTTTATGCACACGTGTTGCCAGACAGAAATTCTTGTGAAATATTTACGCGTGTAGCCTCATTATGTGTAGATGAATTTTTTTCTGTTAAAGCAAAATAATACTTATATAAATTTCCCGTTCTTTTTTGAGGAAAAAAATATTTTCGACAAGATGTTAATAATTTCGTATTATTTACAAATTATTTTCATAAATTATTATCAAATGATTTTCATAAATAATAACATTTTTTACAGGGATTCAATTATTTTCAAAAATACATAATACAACTCATCACAGACTTTCAATTATTTTTAATTTTTAATACAATTTTAATGGAATTCCTCGAAAAATGTAATTTATTCTTAAAAATTTTAGTAAAATTCATCAAAGAAATTTAATTATTTTAAAAACTTTCACTACAATTTATTTATTACAATTTAACTATTATTTTCAATACATTTTTAATTAAATTTCTTCAAAAAATTGAATTATTTTCATAAATAATGAAATTCTTTGAGACATTAAAATTTATTTTAAAATAATTTTCATAAAATTCTTCGTAGAAATTTAATTAATTTCAAAAATTTTGCAAAATTCAATTATTTTCAATGTCTACTATTTCAAAAAAATTTCACAAAAGAATTCAATTATTTAAAAAAAAATTTTAATAAAATTCGTCTCAAGAATTCAATTATTTCCAAAAGTATTATAATTCTTCTCAAAAATCCAATTATGTTAAAAAATTTACAAAAATTCTCATCAAAATTTCAATTATATTTATAAAAAATAAAATTCCTCTTTGAAATTCAATTATTTTCAAAATTTGTAATAAAATTCTTGGCAGAATTTCAATTATTTTTAATACAATTTTCATCAAATTTCTCGAAAAATGAAATTATTCTTAAAAATTTTATTAAAATTCAGCAAAGAAATTCAATTAGTTAAATAATTAAATTCTCGTAGAATTTTCTAATAAATATTGATTTAAAAATGAATTTCAGTTAAAATTTTAGATTATAATTGAAAGCATTATAGCATAGAATTTTCGAAGTAATTGAATATTCAAAAGGTTTCAAATTAAAATCTTTGAAAATTTGAACTTTTTACACTTTAAATTAAAAATTCTATAGAATTAATTTTTTTTTTTAATTATTTAAAGTTTTTAATTTCTAATATATTTAATTGAGGAATGTCAGAATAAGCGAAATTTTATAAAATTAAATTGTGTACAAAAGAATTTGAAAATTCTCAAAGAACTTTTTCAAAAATTATTTTTAAAAATTGAGCTAAAGAAGAATTTTAGTTGAAAATTCTAGAATTGAATAATCGTAATGATGAAAAAAATTTTTGAAGAAATTACAGTAACAAAGTAGCAAGTTTTAATTATTGTAAAACATGAAGAAAGCGATCACTCCGAGTCGAAGACTCGGTGTGATCGATATCTTCATGTTTTACAATAATATTCTTATAAGTTATTGAATTTCAAATATTTGAAAATTTTAATTTCTATATATGAAAAAATAATAATGATTAAATATTTATTTAAAAATTAAGTTATTGATATTTTCGAATAATTTTCGTATTAAAATCATGGAAAAATTCCGTTTTTTAACCTGGAAAAGTTAATATTTATTAAAATAAATAAATATTAATTCGATTAATTAATTAATAATTATTCGATAATAAAATGTTTTTTGGATACTCGATAATAAATAAAAAATTAAAAATTTGCTTTAGAATGGCAAAGATTTCTTTTTAAATTCGCAATTTGAATATATTGATTAATGTCAATCTTGATAATAATAAATTATATTTTTTTAAAATTAATATCTTTCAATCTATATTTTTATTTTCAGGAGTGTACACAAGTGGCAGGCGGTTGCTAATATTTCCCAAGGAGATTTTTGTTGCCCAGGGCAATCTTCAGAATACTTTCAAGGACCTACCCTCCGGGCATTAGATGGGTTTTGTATTCCGTTTAATTAGAAATTTACATTTTATACAGACTATAAAGGTAAATCTATTTTTAATTAATTACTCCAATTAAACGTCATTTGTCTTAGAGAAAAACATTCGAATTAAAATATTAAATCTTAAGTAATTAGAAGACGTTATTTCAATTAGAATAATTTTAAATCACGTCTTTTAAATTTTAATATTTCGTCTTTTAATTTCAATTTAATAAATTTTAATTGCGCCTTTTAATTTAATAAAAATTATTTTTAATAATTAAGAAAATTAATTTTTAATAAAATCGCGGTTATTATATGTAAAGAAAAATATTTGTTGAATTTTTTCCTTTTCTTTTAGGAGTGAAGAAGAAATATATAAAAAGACTCTGATCGCAATGGATGTAATTAAATGAAGAACAGGATTGTTTACAGTAATTCTCGTTTACAATAATTCTCGTTTTCATGAAAATTCAATTGGCTGCGCGTTTACACGCTCTGAAGGTTACGGCTGACAAGTCATTAGATCCTGTTACGATCGTCTACGCGGGATTTAATCTTTTGACGCGCTTAGAGATGACGCTGATCATGGACCAGTGGCTGCTGCTGCTACCATTCCCCTTCCATTCTCGTTAAATTGTGAGTAATGGAAACAAAATTCTCAACAAACATAACATTAAATTCTAATTTCTGCGCAAATACATCAATTATCGATGTGCAAAAAAATATATCCGTTAAACGATTTTATTTTTCAATTCATTATTCGAAAATACGAATAATTATTATATACAGTTTTTTCGATTTGGAACGCTTAGAACTTTTTGAAAAAAGAATTTTGGGAAACGAAAATTTTCTTATTGAGGAAAATCCTTTTTTAAAAATTGCTTTATATTTATGAAAAAAAAAGATGCAGAGTAAGAAATATATTTTTGGCTGTTTGTAAAAAATTTGTTTGTTAAAACAAAGATTGGGAATTTTTTGAGTAACGAACTTCCTGCATTGGGATCACTTAATGATTCTTAAACCACATAGTTGTTTTATGAATCTCGCGTAATAATGATGTTCTCAGAAATGTTTTTCCCACAGCGGTCAAGATAAGAGGGAATCGTTTTTCCCGTTTAAATAGATGTAACATCAGTTACACTCGCTTCTTCTTGGATCTATATGTTGCAATTTATATCATCGTGTAACGGAGTTGTTTTCTTTAATCTTATCACATCTGGCGCATAATCACTTTATACTTTTTTTTCATTTTTAACTCACTGTTTTGATTTCGAAAAAAAAATTGCTGCTGTGACACAGATTTTTTATTCAGAGATGAACAGTTTTGCAACTGTTACAATTTTTTTAATTAAATTTTAGACAATTCATTTTTTCAATTAATTCTTTCCACTCATTTTTGCAATTCTTTCAATTTTTAAAATTAATTCTTTCCATTTATTCTTTTAATTAACTTTACAATTAACTAGCAACAATTCGGTCGCTTACGCGCGCGGCTGACTTCTTTCTCACTTTTGAAAATAAAATTAACAATTTTAAAAATAATAGAATGTAAAAATTTTTAATTCAAATTTTTTTTTATAAAAATAAAATATGAATTGGAATATATAGTTTTAATATTATTATAATTATAATAATTATATTTTCTGACATAGGGAATTCAGGGGAAAGTCAGCAATTTTTATTAAAAGTACTTAAAAAAATGTTATTTTTAGAATTCATAAGAAAATTCTGAATTTTTGTGTCTTTTTTGTTTGATTCAAACTGTAAAATTACCACGAATTCTAATACAAAACATTCAATTTTTTCAATTTCTGACAAAAATATTCTTTTTTAATAACTCAAATCTTGAAGCACTATCAAAAAATAAATAAATTATTTAATGAATAATTTTACTTAAATATTTCAAAATTAATTCAATTTTAAAAGAGCTGAGTTTACAATTTTCATAAATAAATGAACTTCAAATGGTTTCAATTTGGAATTTTATAAAATTTTAATGTTGAATGAATTTAATTAGAAATTTCAATGAACTTAGATTTTTGAAAAATTTTAACAATTCAAAATCTTCTAAAATTAGTTAAATTTTTTAATGTATATTTAATTAATTATTAAAAATAATGGATTTATAGAAGAATTTTAGTTAAAAACACTAAAAAAAAATTGAATTTTGAAGAAGTTATAAATGACTGCAGAAATTCAATTATTTTCAAAAGTAATAAAATTCTTATCGCAAAATTCAATTATTATGTTCAAAATTTACAAAAAAATTTCGACAAAATCCTAATTATTATCTTTATAAATAAACAATAAAGAAATTCTTCTTCAAAATTCAATTATTTCGAAAATTTTAATAAAATTCTTGTCAAAATTTCAATTAATTTCCAAAGTTTTCCTTATTTCAATGATTTTCAATATCTACTATTTTAATAATATTTTCCAAAAGAATTCAATTATTTGAAAATAATTTTAATAAAATTGTACGTAAACATTTAATTATTTTCATAAATAATTAATTTTCACATGAATTAAAATATTTACAAATTTTTTATAAGTTTCTTTTCAATAATTAAATTATTTTCTTAAATAATAAAACTCAACGCAAAATTTCAATTAGGTATTTTTTTTTGTATTTTTCATACAATTTTAATCAAATTCTTTGAAAAATGTAAAAATTCTAAAAAGTTTTATTAAAATTCGTCAAAAAAATTCAATTATTTAAAAATTTGTTTAAAATTGTTTATAAAAATTTTAAGATACATTCATATATTCAATAAATAATTTACTTTTGTATTTAAATAATTAAATTCTCGTAGAATTTTCTAATAAAAATTGATTTGAAAGTGAATTTTAGTTTAAATTTTAGATAATAATAGAATATGAAAATAATTTTTTAGTAGTTACAGTAATAATATTCTTATAATATAAAATAATGATTTTAACACTCGATCCTCTTTATAATTATTATAAAACATGAAGAAATCGATCACTTCGAGTCTTCGACTCGGAGCAATCGCTATCTTCATGTTTTATAAAAATATTCTTATAAGTTATTGAATTTAAAATGATTTGAATTTGAAATTTTTGAAATTCTTAATTCCTATGGAAAAATAATAGGTATTGATTAAATATTTATTTAAAAAAAAGGTTATTGATGTTTTCGAATAATTTTACAATTAAAGAAATTCGTAAATAAATGTAACGGAACATTTTTTTCAATAAAATTTTTTTCATTTTTTTCTAAAAATTCAAAAATTTTCAGTTTCATTTTCATTTTCAATTAAATTTTCTAATTGACAAAAATATTTTATAAATATTTTTTTCCTTTATTATTAAAAAACTTTTAATTTTATTAAATCAATAATTGAAATTAAGAAATAGAATTGATGCAAATTATTTCCTTATAAAAATTGAGAATTTTCTACAAAAATATTAAAAAACGGAAATATATAATGTTTTTCTTCTCAAAAAGAAAAAAAATAATTTCAGTTAATTTTTGCAATTAATTGAATTGAATAAAAAATATTGTCTAAAAATTGAAAAAGAATTGAATAAATATTGACTAAAAATTGAAAAAGAATTGAATTAATATTCACTAATAATTGAACAAAAATTGAATTAGTATTGACTAAAAATTGAATAAATATTGACTAATAATTGAACAAAAATTGAATAAATAATATTGACTAAAAATTGAAAAAGAATTGAATAAATATTGACTAAAAATTGAAAAAGAATTGAATAAATATTGACTAAAAATTGAAAAATAATTGAATTAATATTAACTAAAAATTGACTAAAAATTGAACAAAAACTGAATAAATATTGACTAATAATTGAACAAAAATTGAATAAATAATATTGACTAAAAATTGAACAAAAACTGAATAAATATTGACTAATAATTGAACAAAAATTGAACAAAAATTGAATAAATATTGACTAAAAATTGAACAAAAATTGAATAAATATTGACTAAAAATTGAATAAATATTGACTAAAAATTGAACATAAATTGAATAAATATTGACTAAAAATTGAATAAATATTGAATAAAATAGACAAAAAATTGAATGAAAATTGAATAGAAAATAATCGATTGAATTAAAAAGCAGACAAAGTGGTATTTTCTTTCGGAATTGAAATATCAATCCAGTTTTGTAATTAAGGGTCGTGTTCTTTAATACTCGATTTTTTATTTATTATTATATATTAAACTTTTTTTTTTCGTGTTGGTAATTATTATACCGACCACCCTGTACATTCATGTGGTTATGTTCACATAATTGTAAACATGAATACTTATTCACAATCGAGTAACTCGTCAGTAAAATTATCTCGTTGTGGCTTCTCCGGTTTCCTTGAGAAATATTCGAAGCGCATTATTTTTGGAGTGACCCTCGCGTGATCAGCATTTTGTCGGATCTTTCCACAGGCACCTCCCCTATTTTTTTCTCCTCTTTTTTCTCTCTCTTTCTCTCTCCAGTTATTTTCAAACAGCTTGTAATCTTAGTATATTAAATTTTACATCCTAAATAGACACTTTTTTTTTACTTTCAAATTTTAAGAGTGAAATTCGAATTGAAAATTCCTTTTTAGGAAATTTGCGATGATATAGGATTATTATTGCCTTTTGAAGTAGAAATATAAAATTTTATTATTCGAAGTTTTTTTTTTGTGTGAAAATAACTGCAGAATTTATTAAGTGGTTTTTTTTTTTTTTTTGCTAAATCGTAATCGTGAGTTTAGAAAAAACATTTTCAAACGGTTAAATTTCAGAAAAAGATTTTTTCCACATATACATCTTTATCAAGAGCCTTGAAGATCTTTTCATATTTATTAGATACTTGAGATTCTAAAAATCCTTTCTAGACGTTATTTTTATTGGGCTATTAAAGAAAAAATAGAAAAAAAAAGAATAACTTCCGCATCGAGAAAATGAAGCATTGGCACTTCACAATCTCATCCTTTTTAATATTCATTTAATTCTACTGACATTATGTCATTAGTGCGTCTATTATAAATCGGATCATAGTTTGATGCAATCGATAGTCGGAGAGATAAACGGTGAACAACATGACGGCTCTATAGAAATGCAAATAATCACCGCAACTCTTCTTCTTCTTCTTCTTCTTCTTCGTTTTTTTTTTCATTCTCACTTGTATTATTATTCATTCCGTGAGAATAAACTGTTTCAATCGAATTTGTTTATCAGTATATTAAATTTAAAAAAAGGATAAATTTCTTATACAGCTGTATAAAATACTTAAAAGTAGTTTATTTTTCAAACGAGTGAATTGATTTTTTTCTTTGTTTACGTCAATAAAATTCTAAGCATTATACCGTAAATTATGAACAATAAAACTTCACTTATCTAACAAACTATTTAAACTCTCCGTTCTTTTTTCTTCTCATTTAAAGTGATTATTATAACAATATTTTTACTCGTCGAAATGTAAACAAAATTTTTATTCGATTTAATTTTTATGTCTCGTATAACGTTAGTTTCATAAAAATAAATTTATTATCGTTTTTTAACAATATCTCCAGTCAATAAAATAACCCAAGAGGTTTAAAAATATTGTAAATTAGAAAAATCTTTTAACAGCTTCTAAAATTGTAAATTAAAAAAAAAAATTAAAATCTAAAAAAATTGGGAGACAGGTTTACAAAAAATATCGTAAATTAGATAAAAATTAAAAAAATTTGGGAAACAGGTTTTTTTTTCAAATAAAATCTACACTCTCAATATTATATGCATTGTGTGTAGAGGGCGGGGATTTCCCCGGGGGCAATATCTTTGGTTCGCATACTGACTTTTGCCAAAGAGATAGGAGTCAGCGACCAAAACTAGGTCAGGGTAGCCAAAATGCCCGGATCAATTTTATTTTCAATTCATCATTTTTTTTTTTATTTTACCTAAATGTTATACACATGACACTATAAAATTCAAATTTTTTTTCACCTACGCAAATTTGTAAGAAAAAAAAAATCTCCGATAAATTTTTTAAAAATAATTTATTTAACTTTTAGTAATTTTCGTTTGTAAAAAATAAATTAGTATTTTGTTCGTAATACAAAAATTATTAGATATTTATTATTAGTTTCCTGGCTATACTAAATATCAGTAATAAATATTTTTCTTGTTTTTTCATTTTTTTTTCTATATGTACATTCATTGAGAATCTAAATGTAAATCTCTACTTCCAGACAATGTTTAATCCGACATTATGTTAATTTTTTATTGTTTTTTAATCACAAAAGTGACGTTTGATGTGGTGTTGAAAATTGTAAACATGATTTTCCGAGAGTTTTTTTTTCTATTTTTTCCCCCGGGGTGATTTAATTCGAACTTATTCTTTGGATTTTCAAATGAAGAAAATAACAATTGTTTTTCTGTATAAAATTTGGAAAAACCGATAAATAAAAATTTTTACTGTACAAAAAATGGGGGAAAATTATTTTCAAAATAGACAATTTTTTCTTTTTTTCGGAAATTGTAAATTTTACTTTAATTTTAATTGAATTATAATTTAACATTTAATTTAATTATTGTAAATTTTAATTTAGTTTATTTTTTATGCGAAAAAATTTGCTTTATAATTTTTTTCTGTTTATTTAATTTTTTATTTCACTTTTTTTAAATTCTTGTTTTGAAAAGAAAAAAATTAGACCGTATTTGAAAGAAGTGGCTTTTTTAGAAAAAGAAAAAGAATCAGATAATTTTTTTGTAATATTTTGAAGACGAAAAAGAAAATACTTATTAATTTTTATTATTTTCAAGAAGTTTTCCTTTTTTGGCTCCGGGTTAATGTAATTCGAAATAATTCTTTGATTTAAAAAAAAACGAATTCTTTTCTGCACATTTTGGAAAAACTGATGAAATAAAAATTTTCGCTGTATTAAAATTAACGGGAAAATTATTTTCTAAATAGACGATTTTTTCTTTTTCTTCAAAAATTGTAGATTCTTAATTAAAAGATTTTCTTTTTGTTAATTTAGATATAAAATATTTTTCCTTTTATTTATTTTTTTTAATTATTTTTAATTATTTTTAATTTTTCTTATTTTGATGAGAGCAAAATTAGATAAAAATCGATAAAATGGCTTTTTTATATGGAATTACAAAAAGGATTAGTTAATTTCTTGCAAATTTTGAAAACTGAAATAAAATAGTTATTAATTAATTAATTAAAAATATTAACAATGCACAAATAAAATTGAAAAGAGTATAAAAAACGGAGGAGTAAAAATATTGTTAAGAATTAAATAATTTAATACTAGTAGTTAAATTTTTGTAAAATTTTGAAAATGAAAATAAAATACGAAAAATGCAAAAATAAAATTGAAAACAGTATAGAAAACGGATGAGTAAAAATGAAAATAATTGAATTCTTCCAAAGAATGTTATTAAAATTTATGAAAATACTTTAATTATTGTCAAGAATTTTATTGAAGTTTTTGAAAATAATTATTGAATTTATTTGAATTTTTTGAAAATAATGCAGTCTTTTTTTAATAATTTTAATTGAAAATTTTGAAAGTAATTGCAATTTACAAAAAATTTTATAAAAACTTTTGAGAATAATTGAATTTTTGACAAATATTTCATTACAATTTTTAAAAATAATTGAACCCTTTCGAGAATTTTTATTAAAATTATATATTTATTTATTTATTTATCTAAGTATTAAACGGGTCTACGACCTTTCGTATAGAGTACATACTCTTAATACGAATTTTATTGCACTAAGCAAAAATACTAAATATTATCAAAAATTAAACTAAGTGGCTGAAGTTTAAAACAGTGAATTACATATATTGAAAATAATTGAATTCATAAAAATAATTGAATTTGTATTACGATGTTATTTTGTTTGGATTTGTAATTTTAGTGAGATCTTGAATAATTGAATAATTGAATTTGTTTTGAAGAATTTTATCAAAATTTTAGAAAATAATTGAATCCATTCGTGAAATTTTTTTCAAATTGTATTGAAAATAATTGAATTTTTGTGGAGAATTTTACTAGTTATAAAAAAAATTGTATTCTTCCAAAGAATTATTATTTATGAAAATACATAATTGAATTCTTGCGAAGAATTTTATCAAAAATTTTAGGACATAATTGAATTCGTGAGAAGAATTTTATTAAAATTTTTGAAAATAATTGAATTCTTGAAAAGCAATTTATTAAAATTTATGAAAATAATTGAATTCTTGCGAAGCATTTTATTAAAATTTTGGAAAATATGTTAATTTTTTCGAAACTATTTAAAAATAATTGAATCCTTTCGTGAATTTTTATTAAAATTGGATTGAAAATAATTGGATTCTTAATAAGAATTTTATTAAAATTTTTGAAAATAATGGAATCACTTTGAAGAATTTAATTAAAATTCTATTGAAGACTATTTTCTATTTTGGAATTCTGGATTTTGGATTCTGGAATTTTTGATTCTAGTTTGGAAAATAATTGAATTCTTGCGAACCATTTTATTAAAATTTTGAAAAAAAAATTGAATTCTTTTGAAAAGTTTTTAAAAATAATTGAATCCTTTCGTGAATTTTTATTAAAATTGTATTGAATAAAATTGAATTCCTGCAAAGAATTTTACTATATTTATAAAAATAATTAAATTCTTACGAAGAATTTTATTCAAGTTTTTGAAAATAATATACTTACAATAATATTGTGCTTATTCTTGAAATCTAATTTTTCTTAAATATTTCAAAACAAAATTCAATTTTAAAAGAGTTGCGTTTACAATTTTCATAAATAGATAATTATTATTAATAATTCAATTATTTTCATAAATAATCAAATTTTTTACAGAGTTTCAATATTATTTTCAGAAATAACAAAAAATTTTATAGGTTTTAAATTATTTTCATAAATAATAAAACTCATTGCAAAATTTCAATTATTTTTAATACCAATTTTAATAGAATTTTCTCGAAAAATGTAATTATTCTTAAAAATTTTATTAAAATTCATCAAAGAAATTCAATTATTTTAAAAAGCCTTTCCATAATTTATTTATTAGAATTTAAATATTATTGACAATACATTTTTAATTAAATTTCTGGAAAGAATTAAATTAATTTTCAAAAATTTTAATGAAATTCTTTTTAACAATTTAATTTTTTTTCAGAATAATTTGTAATAAAATTCTTCGTAGAAATTTAATTATTTTCAGTAATTTATAAAATTTCAATTATTTTCAAAAACTTTTCTCAATTCAATCAAATTTTTTACAGAGATTTAATTATTTTTAATACAATTTTAATCTAATTTCTCGAAAAATGTAACTATTCTAAACAATTTTATTAAAATTCGTCTAAAGAATTCTTTATAAGAATTAAATTTTAAGAAACATTAAATTATTTGCAATAAATTATTTATTTTTGTATTTAAATATTTGAATTCTCGTAGAATTTTCTAATAAAAATTGATTTAAATATGAATTTCAGTTAAAATTTTAGATAATAATTGAATTATTAAACTCTAAATTTGAATTGGTATAAAAATGTTTTCTAATTTGAATTAGTGACTGACTTTTTGAATTAGCTTTTGAATTAGCAGATTTTACTAATAACTAGTCGTTTCTACTAATTTAGTAGTAAAATTTACTAATTCGAAAGCAAAAAATCAGTCATTAATTCTAATTAGTTAACATTTTTACTAATTCAAATTTAGAGAGAGAGTATAATAGCGTGAATTTTGAGAAATAATTGAATTTTAAAAAGGTTTTAAATTATAATCTTTGAATGTTTGAATTTTTCATACTTTTAACTGAAAATTGTGTGGATTTAATTTTTTTTGAAAAAGTTTAATTGAATTTTTTTAAGTTATTTAAAGTTTTTATTTTCTAATATACAATTGAAGAATTTCCGAATTTTTGGAGAAATTTTGTAAAATTGAATTGGAAAAAAAGAATTTGAAAAGAATTTTTTCAAAAATTATTAAAGATAATTAATTTAAACTTTATAAAGAAGAATTTTAGTTTAAAATTCTGGAAAACAATAATCGAATTGAAATGATGAAAGTAATTTTTAATAAGTTAGAGTAACAATATTCTTATAATATGAAATAATGATTTTATCAGTCGGGCCATAATATAAGAAACGGACGAGTAAAAATATTTTCGGAATTAACTATAATTTAATATCAGCCAATAAAAAAAATTGGAACAAATAGAATGAGGTAATGAAAATAATAAAAAAAAAGATGTTAAACGAAGATAAAAATGAAGACAATTGTTGCACTGTTAAATAGTTTGAACGCGCTTTATAATGATTAGTGTCTGTAAAAAATAGTTCTTGTTTTAGAATCAGAAATCCTTCAACCTTATGGCCTTTCCTAGATATACCAGAATAAACCCACTCGGTATCCTGTAAGTTTTATTACTGTTGTAGTTCATTTAATGTATTTTAATGGTGTTAGTATACAGCGACGTTAAAGCTAAGTAAAGTTGATCGGGTACGTTGTGTGTTGGGGGTATTGGGGGCCTCTGTCCTGTATTATGGTCATGGTCATCTTGACGAATCACCCCAGGGCCTTATATCGGTCCTTATAGGCTCTGAGTCAGCCCCAGTGACTCTCTATTTAAAAAGTACTCATCAGTCTTCCTTTCATTCATTCATTCATAATACAATCTTCATTTATCATTTCAAAAAGACAAATATTCTATTTCATAAATGAAAAACTCACTCTCCCACGTCCTTCTTTTGTTTCATTGCATATCCAATTGCATCTTTATTAATTATTCTGATTTATTCATTTCCACAGTCAACCACATAGTGAACCACAGTGAACCAGTCAACTGACAGTGAACTTTTTTCACACAAATTCATCCATCTCCAAGTCCGAATGTTTTCGTTTTTATTTTCCTTTATATTTATTTTTTCATAAAACAAAATTAAGAATCTTTTCTGTTTCGAGAATTTTTCTCAATTTTTCTCAAATTCAGTATTTCGTGGATCCATTTCGAAGGAGCAGGGAACGTAATTATATTTTACGTATGAGGCAAAAAAGTGATTTTTAAAACCAAAAGGTTGAATATTGCTAGAGGAAATATTGTTGGCAACACATTATTTGGAACTTTCGTGTATGAGACAAAAAATTGCGTAACGAAATCGAAATGACTCGCCAAAAAAAAAAATTTGAATCTGAACTTTTAGAATTTCAATATAAATCTTTTTCTATTCTTCTTGATATTTAATAAAGATAAATGAAATATTTAATAGGGTAAAATATTTAACAAATTAAAATATTTAATGAAGTAAAATATTCAATAAACTAAAATTGGAATAAATTTTTTTTAATTAATTCAATAAAAATACTCTCAAAGATTTTTAATAAAATATTTTCAATTATAGTTATTAAAAAACACATTATTTTCAAAAAAAATTCAAAGAAATTCCTCAAAACAATTGAATTATTTTCAAAAATTTAAATAAAATTCTTCGAAAAAAGTAATTATTTATTTATTATCTATCATGAAGAAAAAAAGGAGAAAAATCTTTTATATAAAGAATCAATTTCAGTTTTTCTGTATAAAGTAAAATATTCCAAAAGTAAATTTTTGATTCAAAAGTTAAAAGAATAAGTAAAGAAAATTCTAATTATTGATAGACTAGAAAAAAATTATTGGAAATCTAATGATAGAAACAAAATAGTGAAAAACTGTATAAAGAAAAAAAAACTGTATAAAAAGAGAGGTTTATGCGCGACATTGATTTAACTGATAATTTATGTGTTATTCTCTCAGTTACACGATGATATAATAATATTCATTAAGTGTTTGATCAACAAAATTGAATCAACGCTTCTTCCTTTTTTTTTAATTGTAAAATCAGGGTATATATCAATTGAATAAACAAATTAATCGATCGATTTCCTGCCAATTGATCACGCAAGACGACACTGACACACGATCTTGAAGAGAGGAATAGTGAAAGTAAATTATTACGCGCGTGTGCATTTTAAACACGTATGCAAAAATAATTACCTGACAATTCAATTTTGTCGAATGCCAATTGTATTCTTTTGATTTGAAAAATTCGATAAAAATGTTCTTTTTCACTTATTTTGTTTTTCAAACTAAATCAAATTTTTTCCTAAACAATTTTCTTCTAAAATCAATTTAAATTTTTTTTTTTTTTAGTTAATTCAATTAATTTTAGAAGAGAAAAAAGTTTATAATAAAAGTATATTTTAAATATTGTTATAAATATTACAATTTTAAATATTAAATCAGGGTTGCCAGGCTTTTGCTCTTATCAAATTCCCTGACTTTTCCTGGTTTTCCAGGTTAAAAAACGGTATTTTTCCAGGTTTTTAATACGAAAATTATTCGAAAATATCAATAACTTCATTTCTAAATAAATATTTAATCATTATTATTTTTTCATATAGAAATTAAAATTTTCAAAAATTTGAAATTCAATATAACTTATAAGAATATTATTATAAAACATGCAGAAATCGACCACTCCAAGTCGAAGAGACACAGAATTTTATCAATAAAATTTTTAAGTAATTTAATTCTGTTGACAAATTTTAATAAAATTTTTAAGAATAATTTCATTTTTGGAGAAATTAGATGAAAATTGTATTAAAAATAATTGAAATTCTGCCAAGAATTTTATTATAATTTTTTAAATTAATTGAATTTCTGAGAGGAATTTTTTTTCTATAAAGATAATTGAAATTTTGACGAGGATTTTTGTAAATTTTTTTACATAATTGGATTTTTGCGAAGAATTGTAATAATTTTGGAAATAATTGAATTCTTGAGACGAATTTTATTAAAATTTCTTTTTAAATAATTGAATTTTTTTGTGAAATTTTATTGAAATAGTAGACATTGAAAATAATTGAATTTTGCCAAATTTTTTAAATTAATTAAATTTCTACGAAGAATTTTATGAAAATTATTTTGAAGAAAATTTTATTGTTACTAGGAATTTCATTATTCATGAAAATAATTCAATTTTTTGAAGAAATTTAATGAAAAATGTATTGGAAATAATACTTAAATTGTAATAAATAAATTGTAGCAAAAGCTTTTAAAATAATTGAATTTCTTTGCTGAATTTTAATAAAATTTTTAAGAATAACTTTCTTCGAGGAATTCCATTAAAATTGTATTAAAAACAATTGAAATTCTGCTAAGAGTTTTATTATAATTTTTGAAATTAATTGAATTTCTGAGAGGAATTTTATTTTTTATAAAGATAATTGAAATTTTGACGAGAATTTTTGTAAATTTTTAACATAATTGGATTTTTGTGAAGAATTATAATACTTTTGGAAATAATTGAATTCTTGAGACGAATTTTATTAAAATTTCTTCTTAAGGTCATGTTATTTAGTGGTCACGTGTTCCCATAGTGAAGTATATGGAGCACGTGACCACTGAATAACATGACCTTAAATAATTGAATTCTTTTGTGAAATTTTATTGACATAGTAGACATTGAAAATAATTGAATTTTGACAAATTTTTGAAATTAATTAAATTTCTACGAAGAATTTTATGAAAATTATTTTGAAAAAAATTTTATTGTTACAAAGAAATTCATTATTTATGAAAATAATTTAATTTTTTGAAGATATTTAATTAAAAATGTATTGAAAATAATACTTAAATTGTAATAAATAAATTGTAGCAAAATTTTTTAAAGTAATTGAATTTCTTTGCTGAATTTGAATAAAATTTTTAAGAATAATTACATTTTTCGAGGAATTCTATTAAATTGAATTAGAAATTAAAAATAATTGAAAGTCTGTGATGAGTTGTATTATGTATTCATGAAAATAATTAACAATTGAAATTAAACATTTAATTATTGAATTCTAGTAAAATTTTAAAAAATAGGTAATTGAATTCTCTTGAAATTTATACCAACCGAATTAAAAAACAATTGAATTTTGGCAAGAAATTTTACTATTTATAAATATAATTGAATTTTTCGAAAAATATTATTAAAAATTAAAAAAAAATTGAATTCTTTCATGAAACGTTATTAAACTTGTATTAAAAATAATTTAATTTTTGCAAAGAATTTTACTATTTATTATATAAATAAAATTTAATTTTTTCGAAAGAATTTATTAAAATTTTAGAAAATAATTGAATTCTATTGAAATTTTTTATAATTAAATTGAATTGAAAATAATTGATCAAAAAATTCAATTTGATTAATTCAATCAAAATTGAATTAATTTTTGCAAAGATTTTACTATTTACAAAAAATAATTGAATTGTTTCGAAGGATTTATTAAAATTTTCAAAAATAATTGTATTCTTACGAAGAATGTTATTATTTATGAAAATAATTGAATTCTTGCGAAGAATTTTATTAAAATTTTTGAAATTAATGAACGAGAATAATTACATAATTAGTAAATTGGTTAATAATTGGATTTTTTAAAAGTTTGAATCTGAAATTATTCAAAAATCCATATTAATTTGAAAATAAAAATTGTTTATAAATTGCATAATAATAATAAATTGAAGATCACGTTTCGCGAGCGTAAAATTTGCTAGTTAAATTTATTAATTTAAATCTTTTTTTTAATTATGAATTTATGGTCCCGAGGGACCGCGGGAAAAGTGTAATAAATAAATAAAAATAAATTATGGAAAAGAATTTAAATTTAATTTTTTTTTTTTGCTACTTTGATTTAAAAATTAGAATTGTCGTGTTTATTTGCTAGGAATAGAAATTATTATATTATATTTATTAATTCAAACAATGTATTAGTAGCCAATTGAATTTGAATATAAATAGGGAATTTCAAACAGGTGTCTGGCATGACAAATTGAATCCTAAAGTTATGTAACTAAACGAAACGTCAGTGAACTCATTCATGAACGATAAATCTGACATAATCAGACTTTCTTCATCGATTCTTTGACTTTGCGAGTTTGCTTTTTATACTTTTTTTTCTTCTATTCCTGAGAAGAGTATCTTGAAAATACTTCCAGACTGAAGTTATATTAGCGAATATCTGCTTTTTTGCATTTCATTCAATTTACATTTAGGACTTGTCAATCATAGATTTTAATTAAAATACTTGAATTCAAATTCTAATTAAAATATTTAAATTAAAATTTTAATTAAATTATTTGAGTTGAAATTTTAATTAGAATATTTAAATTAAAATTTTAATTAAAATATTTGAATTGAAATTTCAATATATTTGAATTCAAATTTTAATTAAAATGATTTAGGGTAAAAAGTAAGAGTTTAATGATCAATTTCCTCTTAACAATAAATAGTAAAAAAAAAAAATAGTTTAAGCGAATAAATATTAAATTTAATTACATTTCATAAAATATTCAAATTAATGCAGCAAAATTTTAAACTATTTACACTATTTATTCAGTCAAATGTCAAGTAATCGTAAATGTGGAAATTTATATTTGTCACCTGTCAAGGTAATAATAATTTATTGCTACCATCATAAATTTTTTTTTATAAGTTAATTTCAAAAAATTTTATTTTCATTTAATTTATTATATAAATAACAAAAATTGAAAGAAATTTTGAAAATTTCAAATTTGTAATGAATAATGAGTGACAGAATTATTTTTAAAGTTTCGTTTTACAGCATTAAAGAACTGTACAAATGGTTTCTTTTTTTTCATACGAATATTTGTAGATAAAAAATATATAAAAAGCATTGCAAATTCACGTGTGTTTTTTTTTAAAAAAGTAAATTAATAATTTGTTTCGAACAGCTGGCAAGCTTATTTTGTGAATTAACAGCGCCATTGTCTTCTGATAATGTTCTAAGCATTGTTAAGGCAACTTCCGATTGACGCACGGCTTCAATTAGTTCATTTCTATCGTTTGCATTTACCGTGGCATCGATGAGCGTTCCCAGTCCAACTAAAATTCTAAATATTGCCTCTGGCTCCTGTAGTCGCGATATCATTGACAAAATTGCATTCATTACTCTTATTTTGCCAATTTTGTCGTCATGCTTGTTTAATGCCACTGTTAAATTTAATACGTACGTGGCAATTGCAACCTAAACAAAATTTATAAATTTATCATTAGTTTAATTATAAATTTAATTCAAATTTAATTCAAATTTTGATTAATTGTGGAAATATTTTTGTGATTTCTCTTACTTGAGTATTTTTGTTGCCGAGTGTGGGTAGATTCAATAAATTCTTGAGAATTTCATCTCGATATTCAAGACCAAATTTCTCGCCCTTCTCATGATTGAACATATTCGCCAGTAATCGAAAGCTAAGCATTTGATTTGACTGCAGAGAATCGCCATTAATGTGTCGTCTCACCACTTCCATTAAATCTTCATTACACAATTGATCGTTGACTTCTTTTCGTAAAACGGCCAATCGTGCAATATCGAGAGCAGGGAATACAATGTCATTCGTCCAATCTAAAAGTCCTTTTAAAACATCTATTGATCCTGGTATTATACCATCGTTTCCCGCGAGTTTTACCACTGATTCCAATTTATCCGGTAATGTCTGATGCATACTGTCACGTTTCGCATTAAATTCTCTCAGTTTATCTGAAAGAACAACATTTTTATTTATCATTTATTAATTTAATATCATTATTTATTTATTTTATTATTTATTTACTAGCAAATGATACGCCGCTGGGGCGCGAAACGCGATGTTTCATTTATTATTATTACGCAAATTACCAACATTTTTTATTTTCAAGTATCAATTTCAATTTTTGAATAATTTCAGATTCAAAATTTAAATAATCACTTATTAAGTGCATAAATAATTATTATTGTATATTATTTTCAAAAACTTGAATAAAATCCTTCGCAAGAATTCAATTATATTCAATAAAATTTTAATAAAAATTCACGAAAGGATTCAATTTTTTTTTTGCAAAATTCTAATAAAATGGTTCGCAAGAATTCAATTATTTTCCAAAATTCAATTGTCTTCAATAGAATTTTAATTAAATTCTTCAAAGCAATGTCATTATTTTCAAAAATTGTAATAAAATTCTTATTAAGAATCCAATTATTTTCAATATAATTTTAATGAAACTTATTGAAAAAATTGCATCAGTTCAAAAAATTATAAAAATTCTTCGTAAAATTTCAATTATCTTTAAGACATTTAATAAAATTCCACAAAAAATTCGATAATTTTTAACAATTTGGATAAAGTTCGTTTATAAATAGTAAAGTATTTTCAATGCCATTTTGATTGATTTTCTTCAAACAATTAAATTATTTTCAAAGATGTTAATAAATTTATTCGATACCATTTAATTATTTTTAAAAATTTATAAAATCCTTCGCAGGACTTTTAATGATTTTCAATCCAATTTTAATAAAAATTCTCTTAAGGATTCAGTTATTTTTAAATAGTTTCGAAATAATTAAATTATTTTCCATACAATTTTAATAAAAATTCTCTAAAGGACTCAGTTATTTTTAAAAATTGTAATAAAATTGTTTTAAAGAATTCAATAATTTTTTTAATAACAATTAACAGATACGATTATTTTGAAAGAAAGAAAAATAGAATTAAAATCTTTTTCATAAGGAATCAGTTTCAGTTTTTCGAAAAGAAGAACAATTTGATTTCTTTGAAGAAGATCAATTTGATGAATTCCTTTTTTGAAAGAAGAAATATTTATTGAAGGAGAAATATTTACCGAAAATTACGGTGAGATTCGCTTGTTCCAATTTTAAATATGTATCTCTAGGTATATAGTTTGTGGTGACAGAGGAATTTGATGAACTTGCAGTGGGAGTTTTTACTGGTTCGGTACTCGGAATATTTGACCTGGGAATGTATCTACTTCCACCGGTAAATGGATCTGCATATTGTGCTGTTGCATTCATCACTGGTGCTGATTGTGAATTTTTTACTATGAAGTTAGCAACCTGGGGAATTCAAATAATTGATTAGAATTAAATTATTAGAATTACGGACTTTACGGACCAATTACTGACGAAAATATAACCAGTCCGAGTCAAATAAGAGAACATTTTACTTAAAAATATAAATTAACTTTTTCATAACTATAGAACATGAAGATATCGATAACTCCGAGTCTTCGACTTGGAGTGTTTGATTTCTTCATGTTTTATAATAATTAAAGATGACCGAGTGATAAAATCATTTACAATTCAATTATTATTTTCAAGAATTTTTACCTAAAATTCTTCTTTAAATTGAATTATTTTTAATAATTTCGAAAAAGTTCTTTGATAATTTTCAAATCCTTGTTAACAATATTCAATTTTACGAAATTTCAATTATTCGTAAATTCTTCAATTAAATAAATATTAGAAAATAAAAACTTAAAATAATATTTAAAAAATTCAATTTTAAACTTTTTCAAAAAAATTAATTTCAAAATACAATTATTTTTAAAAATCCACGCTATATTGCTTTTAATATTCAATTATCTAAAATTTTAACTACAATTAATTTTTAAATCAATTTTTATTAAAAAATTCTACTAGAATTCAATTATTTAAATACAAAAATAAATAATTTATTGAATAATTGACTTAAAATTCAATTCCCATAAAGAATCGATATCAACAAATTTTAATAAAATTTTTTAGAGTAATTACTTTTTTCGAGAAATTCGATTAAAATTGTATTAAAAATAATTGAAATTCTTCAATGAGTTTTATTATTTGTGAAAATAATTGAGAAGAATTTCATTACTTTTGAACAATATTTAATTTTTGCGAAGAACATTATTACTCTTGAAAATAATTGAATTTTTGCAATAATTTGTAACTTTTACAAAATTGAATTTTTTTTTTCGTATTTTTAACTAAACATTTTCTATTAATCCATTATTTTTAATAATTTTTAAAAAAGTTCTTTAAGAATTTTCAAATTTATTTGTTTACAATTCAATTTTACAAAATTTCAATTATTCGTAAAATTCTTCAATTAAATATATATATTAGAAAATAAAAACTTTAAATAATTTCAAAAAAAAATAAGATCACTCCGAGTGTTCGACTCGGAGCAATCGATATTTTCATGTTTTATAAATAATTAAAAATGACTGACTGATAAAATTATTATTTTATGTTATAAGAATATTGTTACTGTAACTTATTCAAAATTACTTTTATCACTTCAATTCAATAATTGTTTTCCAGAATATTTAACTACAATTCTTCTTTAAATTAATTATTTTTAATAATTTTTGAAAAATTTGTTTGAAAATTTTCAAATCCTTTTGTTTACAATTCTTCAATCAAATATATATTAGAAAATAAAAACTTTAAATAACTTAAAAAAAATCAATTAAACTTTTTAAAAAAAAATTAAATCTACACAATTTTTAGTTAAAAGTATGAAAAATTCATATTTTCAAAGATTTTAATTTAAAACCTTCTCAATATTCAATTATTTCTAAAAATTTACACTCTAAAGCTTTTAAAATTCAATTAAATATTAAATTTTAACTGAAATCCATTTTTAAATCAATGTTTATGAGAAAATTCTACTAGAATTCAATTATTCAAATGCAAAAATAACAATTTATTGAATAATTGCATGTTTCTTAAAATTGAATTCTCATAAAGAATTTAATCTATAAATTTTTAAATAACTTAAATTTTTTTGACGAATTTTAATAAAATTTTAAAGAATTTTTTCGAGGAATTGGATTGAAATTGTATTAAAAATAATTGAAATTCTGCAATGAATTTTATTATTTACGAAAATAATGGAATTCCTAAAAAGAATTTTATTATGTACGAAAATAATTGAATCCCCGTAAAAATTTTATTATTTCTGAAAATAATTGAATGATTCCGAAGAAATTTATAAAAAAAATTTGTAAATAATTGAATTCCTGTGAAATTTTTATTATTTTTTTAAAATACTTAAAAGTTTGTGTAGAATTTTATTAAATTTTTTTTATAAATAATTGAATTCTTTTGGAAAATTTCATGAAAATAGTCGATATTGAAAATCATTGAATTGAGGAAAATTTTTGAAAATAATTGAATTTCGGAGAAGAATTTAATTATTTCTAAAGATAATTGAAATTTTTGATGAGAATTTTAAAAAAAAATTTTGAACAATTGAATTTCTTCGAAGAATTTTATTACTTTTGAAAATAATTGAATTTCTGCAATCATTTGTAATTTCTCTAAAATTCAAATCCTGATAATTTAATTTCAGCAAATAATTTCATTATTTCTGGAAATAATTGAATTCTTGTGAAAAATGTTTTATTGAAATTTTTAAAAATAATTGAATTTCTGTTTAGAATTTTATTATTTATGAAAATAATTGAATTCTTAAATAGTAGCAAATCGTAAAAAAGAGTAGTAAATAGTAGTCTGCTTTAAATAATCGAATAGAGGGAAAAAATAAAATACCTGATCCAAGAATAATTGGCTCAATTCATTATCATGAATGAATTTTTGCGCAACGTGCCAAGGATCCTGTCCGATATTGTAGGGTAATTTGAGAGGCGGTGCACCTTCCTCGATATCCACCGAAAATACATAATCGTATTCAATTCCATTGTAGAGTTGTTTTCCGGAAGTGGCATTACTTCCACCGGTTGCTCCCATAACGTCGCCAATTTTTTTCCACTGTTGTTGACTGGCTGACCAACTATAAACAACCACGTTACTTCCCTCTCGGACCATTTTTGTCTGACCGTCCTTCACGCCAGGTGTGAATAATGCAGTCGAATCTGGTAATCTAGTGAAAAAGAAGGAAATTTTTACTTTCATCTTAAAAAAGAAATTGTTAAACTCCGCAAATTTGATAACCATCAAGTAATTATTGATCGTACTCACTCACTAATCTTAAGGCCTCCAAGTTCTTGTTGAGCGTTAAGTTGAACGCTCGCGACTTCCTCTTCGAATGTCTGTAAAATTTGAGCATCCGCTTGACGTTCGGGAATCGCTGAGAATATTCTCAGAACACCGTCCGAAGCACCCGTGACAATATCGCCGTTCGGCAATATTTTCGAACTCCAAATCGACTGCGGTGGTAGATAAATAGTTTGCTTGATATTCGCCTTGTGCCAAATTCGTACACTTCGATCCTCGCCGGAGGTGACAATCATTTCGGCGCCGGGTGTCGCCGAAATACTGTAAATATAATTCGTGTGTCCGTCATAGGTACCAAGGCAGACACCTTGCGAGGCATTCCAATGACGAACAGTCGCATCGTTTGCGCAAGTTAAAAATTCATCGTCATTTATTCCAACAATGTCACGAATACAGTCGGTGTGACCACTTAATTTGTGTTTTATGGTGCCGCTCCTCGTCCAAACTATAACTAATTTGTCGGCAGAACCGGTGATTATTGTGAGGGCATTCTTCAAGTCTGCCACACACCATACGGCTGCTGTGTGACCAATTAATGTCACCTTTGGATTGGTAATGTCGTTTATGTTCCATAATTTTGCCGTCATGTCCCAAGAACTCGAGAGAAAGTGTCCATTTTCTTCGCTGGCTCGCAAATTACAAACAGTATTCTGATGAGCTTTGAAGGTGAAAAATGGTTCATTTTCCCCCGGTGTGTAGAGACAGATATTTGAATCATTACTCCCGGTTATTACCACACCCGAAGCGTATTTTTCTGTCGTTTCCAATACGCACACAGAACTAACAAAATTATTATGTCCCTTCAAAACAGCAGCCTCGGTATAAGTCTTTCCATCTCTGAAATAATTTTAAATATACAGATTTCGACGAGGAAAACTAATTCACAAATTTTAATAAGAACTAATTAATTTTATTTCCCTACTATTTTTTTTTTTTTTTTTGGTTGCCACAGGTCAGGGAAATCAGGGATTTTTATTAAAAGTACTAGGAATTTATAAATCATTTAATGAAGTATTTTTTGAAAAATTTTAATTTCAAAATTCTGTTGAAATTAGTTTCAATTTTAAAATTTGTCGTCAACATTTCAATTATCTTTATAAATGAAAAGCAAAATTTAATTATTTTCATAAATAATAGTATTCATCACAAGAATTCAATTATTTTCAAAAAATTTAATAAAATTCATGGCAAACTTTCAATTATTTTCAAAAATTTTTCTTAATTCAATGATTTTTAATATTCTACTACAGGCGTTGCACTCGTCTACTAAAACCTACTATTTATTACCTTTTTTACGATTAGCTACTATTTGAATACTTTTTTAAATTTGTGACACTAAAAGCTACTTTTTTTTCTTTTTTTTTTTTTTTTTGAAAATTTGCACTATAGTTGAAATATAAAAATTAATATCAAAAATTTTAATAAAATTCTTCGTGAAAATTCAATTCAATTATTTTTAATACAATTTTAATTAAATTATTCAATTTCAAAATAATTAAATTATGTATGCTTTTAAATTTTCATAAAATTCTTCCCAAGAATTCAATTATTTTAACAAATTCAGGCCTCGGATCGACTTTAAGGTGCAAAAAAAGTCGCTTTAGTTGAATAATTTCGTTAAATAAATATTTAAAAAATACTTTTTGTTTATTTTTATACGGGAATAAAATTAAAAAAATTTCTATTTAAAACCTTCTGAAATTTAATAACTTCTAAAAGTTACAACTTTAATTCTCTTAAAATTCAATTATTTTCTACAATTTTTAATCAAACTTCTTCTCGAAATCAATTTTTTTTTTTAACAATTGAGCCGCCGGATCGTAGAAGGGCACGTAAATTTTTCTCGGCCGATTTCTAAGTCCCCTGAACACTCAAAATTCAACTTCTGAATTTCAATATTTTAAATACACATCCTTATAGAAAATTTCATTCCGCATCTTTTTTTCTTATGAAATTTTTTTCTATCTATTTCCGTTTTCGAAATATTTGGGAAAAACTGTTTTTTTGAAAACTGTAAATTTAATGACATTTTTCACTTCAACTCGCGATATTTTAGACAATTTAAAACATTTTTTAATGAAACAAAAAAGAAAATACGTCTTAAGGTATTCTACGAATAATAAAAAAAGAAAAAAGTGGTTTTCTTTATAAACAAAATTGTTATTAATTTTTTTCTTTATTAATGTAAAAATCACGAACTACAATCTTCACGGCTCTCGTTTAACGGGCGAATTTTGAGTAACAGAGAACTTTCAGTGAGAAAGTTGTTCATTATGATCCAAAAAAGTTTTCTGGAAAATCACAGGGCTAATAATTAATTAGTGTTGAAATGGTAAATGTTTAAAGTTGCTAGCAGCAAACGTATAGAATGCGTCACTCGCCACGGTTGCATGGGAGTGTTGTTTCATAGGTTATGGCCAGTGGCGCGTGCTACACGTTTGGCTGCTAGCAACTTTAAACATTTACCATTTCAACACTAATTAATTATTAGCCCTGTGATTTTCCAGAAAACTTTTTTGGATCATAATGAACAACTTTCTCACTGAAAGTTCTCTGTTACTCAAAATTCGCCCGTTAAACGAGAGCCGTGAAGATTGTAGTTCGTGATTTTTACATTAATAAAGAAAAAAATTAATAACAATTTTGTTTATAAAGAAAACCACTTTTTTCTTTTTTTATTATTCGTAGAATACCTTGAGACGTATTTTTTTTTTTGTTTCATTAAAAAATGTTTTAAATTGTCTAAAATATCGCGAGTTGAAGTGAAAAATGTCATTAAATTTACAGTTTTCAAAAAAACAGTTTTTCCCAAATATTTCGAAAACGGAAATAGATAGAAAAAAATTTCATAAGAAAAAAAGATGCGGAATGAAATTTTCTATAAGGATGTGTATTTAAAATATTGAAATTCAGAAGTTGAATTTTGAGTGCTCAGGGGACTTAGAAATCGGCCGAGAAAAATTTACGTGCCCTTCTACGATCCGGCGGCTCAATTTTCCGAAAGTTCTTAGAGAATTCAATTATTAACTTAGAATGTTTTCAGGATCTTAATTTTTGTCAAATAAATCTGTTTATATGCAAAAATTCTAAGAATTATTTTTATCAAAATTAATCCTACTATTTTTAAATTTACACTTGAAGATTTTTCATTAAAATTTTTGAGAAATCAATTATTTTCAAAATTAGCAATTAAAATTCAAACACTTTGAAAAAAATCAATTATTTTTAATTAAATTTTACAAAATTTCAATATTTATTGAAACTCATTTCAATTGTAAATTTCGAAAATAAGTTGCATTTTATACTAAAAATTATTGCAATATTCGGAAGAAAAGTCGAAAAAGTCGTAATTTTTAAAAATAAGTCAAAAAAAGTCGCATTTTTTGAATGTCGAAAATGTTATAATATCCGAGGCTTGCAAATAACAAAATTTTTCATAGAATTCAATTATTTAAAACAAAATTAATAAAATTCGTTGCAAGAATTCAATTATTTTCAAAAAAAATAAAATCCTTTACAGGATTTTTATTATTTTTAATACAATTTTAAATAAATTTCTTTAATTTAAATTTTATTTTCAAAATTTTAATTAAAATTCTTTGAAAGAAATCAATTATTTTCAAAAATTGTCATAAAATTCTTTATAATAAGTATTAAATTTTTTGAAATAATTAATTATTCTACTAATTATTTATTTTTGTATTTCAATAATTAAATTCTTGTTGAAAATTCTAGTAAGAATGGATTTAAAAATGAATTTCAGTTAAAATTTTAGATTATAATATTGAAATATTAAACGCGTTATTTTATAAATTTTGAGAAATAGTTGAATTTTGAAATTAATTTTTTTGAAAAAGTTTAATTGAATTTTTTTAATATATTATTTTAAGTTTTTATTTTCTAATATTTATTTAATTGAAGAATTTACGAATAATTGAAATTTCGTAAAATTGAATATTGTTAACAAATGGATTTGAAAATTATCAAAGAACTTTTTCGAAATTATTAAAAATAATTCAATTTTAAGAAGAATTTTAGTTGAGAATTAAATAAATAATTATTTTCAATAACAAATCTTTTAATAAAATTTTACAGAAGAATTCAATAATTTAAAAAAAGTTTTAATAAAATTCTTCTCAAAAAATTTAATTATTTTCATAAATAATCAAATTTTTACAGAAATTCAATTATTTGAAATACAATTTACGATTCCAAAGTTCTGAACATTCAAATGAACGAAATTTATTTATTTCTTCTTCAATTTAAATTATTGTTACAATAATTTTGTGTCACTATAAAAAAAATTATTTTTAAAGTTTCTAAGTGTAAAATTTAAGTTTTTAATTTTTATTGCGAACAGTAATTTATAAAAATATTTCTATGAAAAAATTTTTCAATCATTTGAACGTTTAAAACTTGTGGATCATTGCAATTTGCATAAAATTCTCTGAAGGAAAATATTTTTAAATAATTTTGATAAAATTTTTTTATAAGAATTATTCTATTTTCAAATATAATTTAAATTTAATTCCATCAGAAAAGAATTAAATTATTTTCAAAATTTTTTAATAAAAAATTCTTCAAAAACACATTTTAATAAAATTTGTTGCAAGAATTCTCGAAAATTTAAAAAAAATTCCTCACAGAAATTCAATTTTTCTCATAAAAAATAAAATTTTTCACATAAATTCAATTATTTTCATAAATCATTCAAAGAGAGTTGGATTATTTTTAAGTAATTTAACAAAATTCTTCACAAAAATTCAATTATTTTCATAAATAATAACATTCTTTGGAAGAATTTAATTATTTTCAAAAATAATATAATTCTCCACGGAAATAATTAAATTTTCGTAGAACTTTCTTTATTGAATTTATTTAAAAATGAATTTCAGTTATAATTTTAGATTATAATTGAATATTAAACGTGTTATTTTATCAATTTTGAGAAATAGTTAATTTGAAAAAGATGTTTACATTAAAATTATTCAAAATATTAATTTCGGTTGAAAAATAAATAAGTATTTATGTATTATTATTGAACAAAAATTATTGTGGATAATTTAATTTAGAAATATGAAAATGATGAAAACAATTTTAAAGAAGTTACAGTGACAATATTCTTATTGTCTTAATGATTTTATCTCTTAATTAATTTTATCTTCTTAATGATTTTATCTCTCGGTCATCTTTAATTATTATAAAACATGAAGACATTGATTGCTCCGAGCCGAAGACTCGGAGTAATCGATTTCTTCATGTTTTATAACAATTTTTTATAAATTGTTTAATTTCAAAAAGGTTTGAATTAGAAATTTTGAAAATCTTAGTTCCCATGAAAAAATAGTAATGATTAAATATTTATTTGAAAATGAAGTTATTGGTGTTTTTGAATAATTTTACAATTAAGGAAATTCGTAAATAAATGTAATAGAAACATTTTTTTTTGAGTATCTAATCATTTTTAGAGTGAATCAGAATATTCTTTAGGGTCAGGGAAAAAGTCAAAAATTTTCTCTGGAAATCAGGGAAAAGTTGGGGAAAAAGAAAATTAAATTTTTGTGGTAACCCTGTTTGAGTAACATTAAAATATTCGAATCTAATTACATATTTCTATTGATCGTAATTATTATTCTTTTTGAAAATTAAAAACTCAATAATACCCGCTTGGTTTCCATAGACGAGCCGTTTTGTCCCTGGAGGCTGAGACAATATTTCCTTCCTTAGTAACTGTCAAAGATCGCACGTCTAATTTATGCCCAACAAGTGTGCAACTCAATTTATAATGATTTTCAGCCATTATTTAATTATATTTATAAACTTAAATTAGAAATATTTTATAATTTTTAATCACCAAGAGAGGTTATGTATTTCCGAAATAACCAACTTCACGTTTAACCTAACCTAACCTTTTTGACTATACAGTTTGACAATCTCATTTCTAACCTTTTCTACAGTCGGTAAAGAAAAATTCTTAAAATGAAAGAGGGCAGTCGAGGGGAAAGACCTCGCGGGTGAAAGATAGAATAGAGGTAATGTCAAGTGTACATTTTTCCTCCTTAATATTTCCTCGAATTTCACAAACCGAAAGCACCGAAAGAAACTGATTACGTGGTATTCAAATACCGGTACAATATAATTAGAAGAAGAAGAAAAAATTGTAAATGAAGTGGAAAATAAGTGAACAGATGAAATAGTAAATGATTAGTGAATGAATAAGTGACAAGTGCAATAATGAAGAATTCAAGGGAAAATCGACAAATTTTGACAATATTATTTCTCTGTATATTGTGGTACATAATATCGAGTTCTAATAATGTCGTTGGGAAAATGTTACTATCGGAATTTCCATATCCAATGACAGCGACAATGGTTCAACTAACCTCAATCACAATATACTCGGGGCCATTCTTTAACCTTTGGGGTGTACGAAAATACTCAAACGACATTGCTTGGGGCTATTATTTTCGATTGATTGTACCATTAGCACTGGGCAAATTTCTCGTCAGTGTATTTGGACATGTCTCCATCTGGAAAGTGCCTGTATCCTATGCCCACACTGGTAAGTACAAAAATTTTGACATCAATTTTTTATCTCGCACTGACGTCCACGTGGTTACAATGTCCTTTCACCTGACATTCAGGTTTATTTTCAAAAAAAAAAAATACCATCTCGTGTCTGCAATTTGACTATTACTATAGTTTATGGATTTTATAATTTTTCTTAAAATATAAAATTATTTTTAATTTCAATTACTTCCTTTTATATTTTATAGTTTTTTATCTATTCTAATTTTCTAATCTAATCTTAATATTTTTTCAGTTTTTTATATTTCTTTCCTGAAAATGATTTTCTCATAGCTATAAACTTTCCTTTTCTTATTATATTTATTTTTTAATACTATTCTATTGTATTTGTATTGTATTTCAATTACTATTTAAATATTTTTTTTTCAAATGGATTTTAAAAGTATTTTAAAAATTTAAAGACAAAATGAAACAGTAGAATAGTCTTCAATTTCTCGATAAGTTTGTTCATTACGACGGGATCAATATTACAGAAAATAATATCAATGTCAGGATGAAATTTCATTAAACAATTTGAAAGAAGAATAAAGTAACATTTGTAAATAAAAATGAAAAATACTTTTGTACTTTTTTATCGTACGTTTGTATTAGCATTTTAAATTCTTATCTTATCGTAAAACAGTTTTTAAAAAAAATTGTTTCATTCCCTGAGAAACAATTTCTTGAAAACTGTAAATTATTTTTCTTTCCTTTTTTTTATTACGAAAATAAATTAATTTCGTATTTAATATTCAATATATTTTTATATTTAATATATTTTTTTTATTTAAATACTCTAAAAGTTTTTAAAGTTCAAATAAACGAAATATTTTTCTTTAAAAATATATTTTCATATTGCAAATGTTAAAAACTTAAATTGTACATTTTAAAACTGATTTATTTCTTTTTGTGACGCAAAATTGTTGTGATAAAAATTTAATTTGAAGAAGAAATAAATAAATAAAATTTGGTTTATTTGAACGTTTGGAACTTTAGAAAAATGTATTTAATATACTTTTGTATTAAATATTTTAGTACTTAATATATTTTTGTATTTAATTTCTTTGGTATTTAATGTGCTGAAAATTATTTAAGTTGCAAACGATTTTTTAGGAGAGAAATAAGTAAAATATTTGCTACATTAAAATTTTTGTTATTTTTAAAATGTATCTTTAAAATGAATCTTTCTTCTGGGTTTTAAACGAAACTTGGCTTTGTCCCAGTGAAGGCGACAATGCCGTTCTTCTCGGTACTGCTCTCGAGGATAATTCTACGTGAAAAGCAAACATGGCAGGTTTACTTGAGTCTCATGCCAATTGTCGGCGGAGTTGCAATTGCGACTCTAACCGAAATAAGTTTCAACATGTTGGGACTGATTAGCGCCTTACTTTCGACGCTGGCCTTCTCCTTACAAAACATTTATTCAAAAAAGGTAAACAAATTTTTTCAAAAAATCCTTCGAATTTTTAATTACATTTTTAATTACAAATTTAAATACCAATTTAAATTTGTTTTAATATTTTTTTTAATAGGCTTCACAGTCTGGCCCCTATTTCCCTAAAAGTTTCATTTTTTCAATTTTGGCCCCTAAACGTCCCCTATTCCCCTTATTTTCGAAAATTTAAATAAAATTCTTTGCAACATATCAATTATTTTCAAAAGTTTTTCGCAATTCAATGTTTTTAAATATTTACTATTTCCATAAAATTTATCAACAAATTTAATTATAGAAAAAACTTGTTGATACAATTCTACGAAAAGATTCAATTATTTTTATAAATAATAAAATTTCATTTACGAATTCAATTATTTTCATCGCAGAATTTCAAATATTTTTAATACAATTTTAAATAAATTCCTTGAAAAATGCAATTATTATTAAAAATTTTATTAAAACTTGAGGAAAGAATTCAATTTTAAGAAACATTCAATTATTTAATAAAACAATAAAATTCGTTCCAATAATTCAAATGTTTTCATAAATAATATTTAATTCGTCGCAGAAAATCAATTATTTTCAAAAATTTTTAAGTAATTTTGCAAAAGAATTCAATTATCTTGATAAACAACAAAATCGCATAATTTCTTTCCATAAAATCAATTATTCTAAGGAATTTTAATAAAATTCTTTTCCAAAATTCAGTTATTTTGATAAATATCAATATTCATCACAAGAATTCAATTCTTTTGAAAAGTAAAAAAATACTTTGCAGAAATTAAATTATTTTCAAAATTTTTTAAAAATTCTCGTCAAGAATTAAATTATCTTTATAAATAGATAGGGAAATTCTTCTCAAGAATTAAATTATTGTCAAAATTTTTTTTTAAATTCTTCTCAAGAAGTCAATTATTTTCAAAAATTTTAATAAAATTCTTCTCATGAATTCAAAAATTCTTCAAAAAAAGTTTTCAAATATTTTCAAAAATTGTTATAAAATTCTTTAATATAATAAATATCTCATTAAAATTTTAATTAAATTCCTTAAAAGAAATTAAATATTTTCAAAAGTTGTTAATACAATTCTTCGTAAAAATTAAATTTTAAGAAACATTCAATATTATTTATTTTTGTATTTAAATAATTGATTTCTCGTAGAATTAAATTATTGTTTTTTGTACTTTTAACTAAAAATCCTGTAGAATTAATTTTTTTGAAAAAGTTTAATTGAATAATAATTGATGTTATTGATTTAAAGTAGAATTTTAGTTAAAAATTCTAGAAAATGTTAATTGAATTGAAATGATATAAATAATTTTGAAGAAATTACAGTAACAATATTCTTATAATAATAAACTAATGATTTTGGCAGTTGATCATCTTTAATTATTATAAAACATAAAGAAATGAATTAAATATTTATTTTAAATAAAATTATTGATGTTTTCGAATAATTTTACTTTTGAATAAATTTAATAAAACATTTTTTTGAGTATCTAATGATTTTTAGAGTGAATCAGAATATTCTTTAGTTTCAGGGAATAAGTCAAAGTTGTGTTTGAAAATCAGGGAAAGGTCAGGGAAAAATAAAATAAAATTTTTGTGGCAACCCTGTATAAATAAATTATATTTTTATCTTTATTTAACCAATTTTTATGGTCCCCTAAAAGTCCCCTATTTTTTAATTTTCAGTCCCCTATTTCCCCTAAAATACTTTTTAGGGGCACTGTGAAGCCTGTAATAACTTTATTGAAAATTTTATTTTTCTGCATAAAAAAATGTAAATTTATTTTTAATTTATTTAAAAAAATGAATTATTTCAGGTTCTACATGACACGGGAATTCATCATCTTCGTCTTCTTCATGTCCTGGGACGTTTAGCACTATTCATGTTTCTTCCAGTGTGGTTAATGTCGGATTTTCGGAGTTTGCTGCACAATCCAGAAACGGGAACAGCCGTCGATATGAATGCAAGAATTTTTGGTCTACTTGCAGTCGACGGTGTTTTGAATTGGTTACAAAATATTGTCGCCTTTTCAGTATTATCAATTGTCTCGCCTCTAACTTATGCGGTGGTGAATGCAAGTAAAAGAATATTTGTCATCGCAGTGACATTACTTATATTGGGAAATCCAGTGACTGGTTTAAATGTCTTTGGAATGACATTGGCAATATTTGGTGTACTTTGCTACAATAAGGCGAAATACGATCAGCGATATGCTGACAATAATTCGAGGACATTACCGCAATATCAAAAATTAAATCACAATGGTCACAATAGTTTTATGATTAATGGCACCGCCAAAGAATTACAAAGACTTTATGCTGTTTAGTTTTTTTTTTTCAAGGGATTGACACAGTCATGAATTTTCTCGTTTTTTCCCGAAAATTAGTTTTTTTCACTCTGAAAATGGGGTGATTTTGCAAATGGGAAAAAAATTTCGAGAATTTATACATTTGACTTAATTTTATTTATTTTAGTTCTCTCTTTTTTTGTGTGGAGAATATTTGACCTGCGATTTAAATATCGGGCAATGACGAATTCATTCTCATGATTTTCATGATCGCTGGTACGATCGTATTTAAAATTTTTCTCGTTTTCGTTTTTTTTTTTGTAGAAAATTCTAATTTAGAAAAAAGTGATTTTAATGCAAATCTTACGGATTTGTTAATTTTATACATAGGTGCAAATTTTGATAGATGAAATATAAAGATTATAAAGAAATTATGAACTGCAAATTTTGTTCTCTCTCTGAAAATTGAAGAAACGCCAAGACTTTTAGAGAATTTTTTGTTTGTACAGAGTTTATGTAAAATTAGGGCATTCATTTTGTATGCATGTGAATAGAATGCGGGAGAAAGTGTTTTAGGTAAAAATAATGTATTATACATATATTTTTATAAATAAACGCATGTGTACAAAAATAAAACCAAAATTAAGACTTGTTTTAATTGAAATGGATTAATTTTCTTTTTATAGAGTCTTGTTGACATTATCGAGATTTGGTCTCGCTACTGTGAGATCCAAACGTGAACCAGCTGCCGCAATAAGTGGAACCGCCAGACAGCAATCGTAATCTTCGGTACTTGAATCGTTTACACGGAGAATGCGATCGTAGGGTTTTAAAATTCCATCGCAAGGGCCACCTGGTCGCAAGCGATTTATATAGACGCCACGCTCGTAAACGCCATCGGACACGGAGAAGCCAAAGTCCTCGTAAACTGGATCCTTGTGCAGGGAGACGTGCACTATCTGTTGGTCACGTGTGTCTGGACTCGAACTGTTTTCGAAAATTATTTTCAAATGCAAGAATTTTGGCAAAAAAAAGTAAAGACTTCGATGAAGGGAAATTTACCTTTGATAAGAAGGCATTGGCAGTTCTAATTGACCACTGTCAATTGACGTCGTGTCCCAGAGTCTTAATATTTCCGGTCCACAAACTTCTCCGATTTCGCCCCAGGAATCGACGGCGCTGTCGACACTCGGCAAACTCTCCCTCGCGGAACGCAAAATACCATTTGGATATTGTTGTATGGAATCTCCGGCTATACTCGATTCCCTTTTGAATTTTTTTTCAATTTTCAATTAACCAAAAGTTTCGATATTTACTATTATTTATTTTATTTACTAGTTCGACTGAAGAAATTACCTTGTATCTGAGACTAGATCCGGTTTGCGAACCGTGAGACCGACTACGGAATTCCCAGGTCGATGGAGTAATTGAGCAGCTTCGCGAAGATCGCCCGGGTCTAATTTTTGACCATCGATTGCCAATAGTCGATCGCCTGGCGATAAACTTCCAGTGCGATATGATAATGATCCTCGGCGGACTTCGGCAATTTCCAAATCCTCATTTACAGTGAGACCCAAATCTGGCTGACATCCAGATGGTCTCGCAACTCTAACCATAAATATTCCCGAACTTGGTACCACTGCGCCTCCAACTTTATATTCCGTCACCAATTCAACCTGGAAAGAAAAAATTGGCATTTCAAAAACATATTTCTAGAAGAAATTTCCTAATTTTCTGTAAATTTTTTTTCTAATTAATATTTTTATTTCTCGTTTTTTGATCAACGAGTTTCTTTTTTCTATTCAATAATTTTGTTTTTCTTTCTTTTTTTTAGATCAACGAATTAAATTCTGGATAAATTTGGTCAATCATGGTTGCCACAGAGCCTGGAAAACCTGGAAAAGGTATGGAATTTAGAAAAGGGTATAAAAAACTTGGAAATAGAATGGAATTTAAAAAAATTTCTGAAATTTCGCCTGTTTTTAAAGATTTTTAACAAAATTTTAATTTAAAATTGAAAAAATTTTGTGTCATCGCCGTATAAAAATCTCTACGGAAGAAAAAATTTTTGGCTCGTAATTATTATTAAGTTTATGGTATTTGGAAATTTAAAAAATCTTTTAAGAGTCAAAGCTATGTTCTCAGGCCATCAATTTTTTTAATTTTTGACTAAAATTTCATAAATACAAAATAAAACTCATCACAGAATTTCAATTATTTTTAATTTGTAATACATTTTTTATGGAATTCCTCGAAAAATGGAATTATTCTTAAAAAATTTATTAAACTTCAGCAAAGAAATTCAAATATTATAAAAAATTTTGCTACAATTTATTTATTACAATTTAAGTATTATTTTCAATACATTTTTAATTAAATTTCTTCAATAAATTGAATTATTTTCATAAATAATGAAATTCTTTGTAACAATAAAAATTTTTTCAAAATAATTTTCATGAAATTCTTCGTAGAAATTTAATTAATTTCAAAAATTTGTCAAAATTCAATTATTTTCAATGTCTACTACCTATGTCAATAAAATTTCACAAAAGAATTCAATTATTTAAGAAGAAATTTTAATAAAATTCGTCTCAAGAATTCAATTATTTCCAAAAGTATTATAATTCTTCACAAAAATCCAATTATGTTAAAAAATTTACAAAAATTCTCGTCAAAATTTCAATTATCTTTATAAAAGATAAAATTCTTCTCCGAAATTCAATTATTTTCAAAAATTATAATAAAATCCTTGGCAGAATTTGAATTATTTTTAATACAGTTTTCATAAAATTTCTCGAAAAATGAAATTATTCTTAAAAATTTTATTAAAATTCAGCAAAGAAAATCAATTATTTTTAAAACTTTTGCTAAAATTTATTTATTACAATTTAGGTATTATTTTCAATACATTTTTAATTTAATTTCTTCAATAAATTGAATTATTTTCATAAATAATAAAATTCTTTGTAACAATAAAAATTTTTTCAAAATAATTTTCATAAAATTCTTCGTAGAAATTTAATTAATTTCAAAATTTTAGCAAAATTTAATTATTTTCAATTTCTACTATTTCAATGAAATTTCACAAAAGAATTCAATTATTTAAGTTTTAAGAAGAAATTTTAATAAAATTCGTCTCAAGAATTCAATTATTTCCAAAAATTCTGATTAAATCCTTCGCAACAATTCAATTATCTTTATAAAAAATTGTAAAATTCTTTTTAAAAATTCAATTACTTTTAATACAATTTTAAAAATATTTAATGAAAGATTTAAATTTTTTCAAAATTTTTAATAAAATTTCACGAAAGAATTCAATTATTTTTTTTGAATTTTTAAAAAATCTTTCACAATTCGATTATTTTTTTAAATAGTAAAATCTTTGCAAAAACTCAATAATTTTCAATAAAATTTCACGAAATAATTCAATTCTTTTCTAAATTTGTTATAAAATTTTTCAAAAGAATTTAATTATTTTCTATATTTTAATAAAATTCCTTAAATTAATTAAATTATTTTTGAAAATTGTATAATACAATTCTGAGAAGAATTAAATCATTTTCTAAAAATTTTAATAAAATTCATAAATTTAATTGTTTAATTTCAATTATTAAGAAACACGATTATTTGAAAAACTTGAATGAAATTGTTCATAAAATTCAATTACTGTCAAAATTTTTAATTAAAATTATTAAAAAACTGCTTTAATTAAAAAAAATTGAAAGAAATTCTTCAAAAGAATTTAATTAGGATTTTCAAAAATTTTAATAAAATTCTTGTCAAGAATTCAATTATTTTCATAAAATAATAAAATTCTTCGGAAAAATTTAATTATTCTGAAATTTTTTTGATAAAATTCTTTGCAAGAATATTCAATTTTTTCCAAAAGTATTATAATTCTTCGCAGAAATCCAATTATGTTAAAAAATTTACAAAAATTCTCGTCAAAATTTCAATTATCTTTATAGAAAATAAAATTCCTCTCCGAAATTCAATTATTTTTATAAAGTATAATAAAATTCTTGGCAGAATTTCAATTATTTTTAATACAATTTTCATCAAATTTCTCGAAAAATGAAATTATTCTTAAAAATTTTATTAAACTTTGTCAAGAGAATTAAATTATTTAGAAATTTTTTTGATAAAATTCTGTATGAAAATTCAATTTTAAGAAACATTTAATTATTTAATGAAATATTTATTTTTGTAGTTAAATAATTGAATTCTTGTAAAATTTTCTAACAAATATTGATTTAAAAATGAATTTCAGTTAAAATTTTAGATTATAATTGAATATTGAAAGCATTATAGCGTGGATCTTTTGAAATAATTGAATTTTCAAACTGTTTCAAATTAAAATCTTTGAAAATTTGAACTTTTCATACTTTTAATTAAGAATTATGTAGAATTAATTTTTTTTCAAAAAGTTGAATGGAATTTTTTTTAATTACTTAAAGTTTTTAATTTCTAATATATTTAATTGAGGAATGTCAGAATAATCGAAATTTCATAAAATTAAATTGTAAACAAAAGAATTTGAAAATTCTCAAAGAACTTTTTCAAAAATTATTAAAAGAAATTGAAGAATTTTAGTTGAAAATTCTAGAAATGAATAATCGTAATGATGAAAGTAATTTTTGAAGAAGTTACAGTAACAAAGTAGCAAGTTTAATTTAATTATTGTAAAACATGAAGAAAGCGTGTGATCGCTATCTTTATGTTTTATAATAATATTCTTATAAGTTTTTGAATTTGAAATTTTAAAAAATTTTAATTTCTCTGTGAAAAAATAATAATGTTTGAATATTTATTTAAAAATGAAATTATTGATGTTTGCGAATAATTTTCGTATTAGAAACCTGGAAAAATTCTGTTTTTTAATCTGGAAAAGTCAGGGAATTTGAAAAGAGGAAAAGCGTGACAACCCTGTCAATTTAAATTCAATGTTCGATCTTGATGAAAAAAAAAAGAAAAGACCTGAGAAGATTCGAGAAGAATGGCAACTTCGGACGGAGGGAGATCGCGTAATATTCGTCGATTAATGGCGATGACTTTATCGCCTGGCAGAAGAACGCCACTTCTTTCGGCTGGTCCACCGGGTTCGAGAATGTCAACAATGTAATTGAGATGATCTTCGGAGAGTTTAAGAACGAGACCCAAACCTCGATGATCGGGCCTCAGGACAATTGTTAAATTCTCCTTCATATAGAGTGTTTGATTGAGGATTTTTTGTGCCTGTGCCCTGCGTTTAATGGTTCTATTCGATGAACTCGGCGGTCTCGGCAGAATTTCCAGTCGAGCTAATCGACAATTATCCGATGAATTGCGAAGAAGTTTCGCAGCATTCACTGCGTCCTGCACCGTCGTGTCATCAACGGCAAGAAGACGATCGCCTGGTTGAAGGGCACCGCAACGATCCGCTGTACTCGCTGGCCGAAGACTCTCAATATAGACGCCGTTTGGAGTCTCTCTCACTGTGAGTCCTAATTCACCTGCGAGATAAATTTTTAATTTTGTTATTAAATTTTATTTATTTTTGTATTTTTAATTCAATTTTTTATTCTATTTTTCAGAAAAAGGAATTCACCGGAAGGTCCTCGCTCGAGTTGAACCAGAAGCGGACCGGAAGTGGCGGCCCTCGCCTCGTCCATATTGGCGATGTCGTATTCAATGGTGAGGGATGCAACGGGAGCATCGGAACTACGGCGAAGAGCACGTTGCGCCTCGGCCAATGAGAGACCTCGCAATTCAGTCTCATCGACGGCGAGCAATCGATCACCGGGTCTAACTCTTCCTTCCCTTGCGGCAGGTCCATCGGATTTGACACTCGTCACTATTAATGCTCTCGCAACACCGCCACGTAATGTCACTCCCAAACTGCCGCCCTCTCTTTCAATTCTCACCTGAGCGACTTTCGACGAAACGCTTATTGGACAGGGATTGTTCTCCATTTCCTCCATGGAGAGGAATCCCGATGGATAATATTGCTCGTCGCTGCGTGGCGAATCGGAACTCGCCGACGTTGCAACACTACCTGGACGTGCACGATTTTTGTGCGAGCGCATCGTCGCCAAACGCAGTGAACTGAACATCTTTGCCATTTGGTAAATTTTCTCTTTATAATTCAAAATAATTCATTTTTATTTATTTTTCTTAGCTTGACAAAAAAAATATGTTTGCGAAAAAGCGACAAATTTTCAATATTCGAAATAATCTGGACAAAACAAATCTTTAACACTTTTTTTCAATTTTTTTTCACAGAAAATATTTTTGGCACTTCTTTTTCATATAAATTTTATATCGTAATATTTTTTGGCAAGGCGCGACTTTATGATACCCGTAAATTTAGATTGCGGACACTTGACCAATTTTTCGTTAACTTTCACAATTTTTGCTGGAATAATTACCAAAACCTTGCAAATTTATTTACTTATTTATTTACGTCCGATAAATATTAATTTAATTCAATAAATATATAAATAATAAATAATATTCAATAATTTTATTATCTAGAATTTGAAAATTTGAAAACATGAAAAAATTCAATGAATGAGAGGAATATGATCCGAATGTGGAACAAGGTCGACTTTTAGTTTCGGCATTTTTCAAAGTGTCATTTATATTTTTATTGTAACATCTCTTTTGTCTCCAAGTTTAAAGCTATCACGAAAATCGGAAAGCGCGCACTTTACTCTCGACGAAACTTGAAAAGCACTGAACGAAGAATTGTAGCGAGTCGCGGGGCGAAAATAACTCCACGTCTTAAGGGACGGATCGCGTGTGAGACGTGATTTTCTATTAATAGGACAGGACATGTTTCTTGATGTTGAGAGTCGCGAAATTTTGTACGCGGCCCTGCGGGCGCCCCGCGGTCGCTTTTAAACGTCAAATATGTCTGTATTTCTCATTAAAACATTTAATCTGAAGGCTAAGTATATAGGCGTGTTGAAAAACATTAACTTGTGAGAGGGATATTGAGGTCCATTGACCGGAACTTTCATGAAATTTTCAAATTTTTCTCTATTTATTTTTCTATCTTTCTGTATTTAATTTCTGTTTTTTTTTGGGTTTTTTTGTTCCGCCTTTGAATTTCGTTTTTAATGGATTTATATATTCGCGAAATTTGAGAGAGACTTTTTTCGGTTTATAATAGTGTTGATGGACAATATGGGTAGTTCTGTTGAAGAAATCACTTCTATTCGTGGTAATCTACTTTTATTAAAAGTTTTCGAGACCGACACAAGTGGAGCTAATTTTATTCTCAAACCATGATTTATAGAAAGTTGATGCTTGAATTTCGTTTTATTTTCCCTTGTAGAAGGAGAATTATTTCTGTTCGTTTCTTCTTTTTCTCTACTTTGTCGAGAAATAATTTTTCCTGACTTTCAAAAAAGTAATTTTCTTTTAACTTGTGACTTTTTCTCGTTTTAAATAAAAAAAAAAAAAAAAATGTCACAAATTGAATGAAAATTACTTTTTTGAAAATAAAAAAAAATTTTAATAAAAATTAATTTAAAATTAATATTTAATTGAAAATTTTATAATTTGCTACATTTTGGCAAATTTTTTTTCTTTTGAAATGAAAACAGAGAAAAAGTTTGCCAAAATTGATCAAATTACAGAATTTTAAATCAAATAGAAATTTAAAGTTAATTTTTATTATAATTTTGGTTTTATAAATAATAATTATAATTTTATTTGTTTAAACAGATACAATTCATTGACAATTTTATAGAAAATTGTTTTGGAATTTTCTTTTATATAAAAAGAATTATTTCTATTAGTTTCTCCTTCTTTTATTTTTTTTTTCTTTATCTAGAAACAATTTTCATCGATTTTCGATTTCCTAAAAAGTAATTTTCATTCAGCTTGTGGAGTTCTTTTTGGTGTAATTTAAAACGAGGAAAAATTTTAAATTAAATTTAAACAAAAAATATTTCTATTTGTTTAAAAATATCAAATTTTTTGATAATTTTATAGAAAATTGTTTCATAATTTTGTTTTATTTTCTTTTATAGAAGAAAAATTATTTCTATTAGTTTTTATTTCTTTTAATTTTTTTTATGTAAAAACAATTTTCATCGATTCTTTATTTCCAAAAAAAGTAATTTTCATTCAGCTTGTGGAGTTTTTTTTGTTGTAATTTAAAACGAGGAAAAATTTAGCAAATTTAAAAATTTTAAATTAAATTTAAACAAAAAATATTTCTATTTGTTTAAAAATATCAAATTTTTTGTGAATTTTGTAGAAAATTGTTCCATAATTTTGTTTTATTTTCTTTTATAAAAGAAAAATTATTTCTATTAGTTTTTATTTCTTTTAATTTTTTTTTGTAAAAACAATTTTTATATTGATTCTTTATTTTCAAAAAAGTAATTTTTATTCAGCTTATGAATTTTTTTTCTGTTGTAATTTAAAACGAGGAAAAATTTTAACAAAATTTAGCAAATTATAAACGTTTAAATTAAATTTAAACAAAAAATGTTTTCATTTGTTTAAAAAGATGAAATTTTTTGTCAATTTTGTAGAAAATTGTTTCAGAATTCTTTTATTTTAATTTTCCTCTTTTAGTTTCTTTTTTGAAAATTTCTAAAATCAAAATTTATTTTTTTCTTTATTTATATAAATTTATATTTATTATACAAATTTAAATTTAGTTTAAATATGAATGAAATAAAAAATTGTTTACGCTAAAAAAAATGTTCTTCCAATAAAATCTTTTTTATTAATAAAAATAAAAATTAAACTAATTAAATTACATAATAAAATATACAATTATAGTAAATAATATAAAATTTATAAATAAGTTGTAAAATGAGTATAAAATATAAATTCTACAAATCGTAAAAAATAAAACTGAAAAAAAATTAACCGAAAAAGAAAAAAATAAAAAAAGAAGGAAAGGAAAATGATGTAAAAAAGAAAGAAGAAGAAAAAATAAAAAAAAGAAGGAAAGAAAAAGAAAGAAGAAAAAAAATAAAGAAAAAAAGGAAAAAGAAGAAAAAATAAACTAAAAATTGATGAACGGACAATATTTCTCTCGTTCGGAAAGTTTATCTTCAATATTCATTGCTTTATAGCAATTTTGCTCGGGATTAATTGCTATTTACGTCCACTCGGCAAACTAAATGCTTTTACTTCCTTTTTGATTTGCCTTTCGTTGCAAAGTGAAAAATGAAAATTATCCACAGTCTCTTGTCTCACGAACGCCTCATAATGTGCCGTAAAAGAGACTGCAACACTCAAAAATAGAATCATCATTTCGAAATTTTCTTTCTTTTCACTATAATAAATATCAAATGTCTCGATGTTCTCAATTTTAAAAACGAAAAAATATTAATTAATCATTTTCTTTTTTAAAAAATCATCAATTACAATTGATTAAGAGCTGTTAGAATGGAGACACTAAAGTAGATTAGTCTTAAGTAATGTTCTATTCTATAAACACTCCTTCATTCAATTAATAGGTCAATGAACATTATTGCAAGAAATCAAAATTTATCGCGAGAAGAGAAAATTTTTATATTCTTGTAAATTGATTTTGATTAATTATTTAAATTATTATTTTATTATGAAAAAGTTTTATTATAATTTTTTTTATAAATATAATTTTATTGTGATTATTTACAATCAGGGTTGCCACAGGTCAGGGAAGTCAGGGAAATCAGGGAAAAGTCAGGAATTTTTTATAAAAGTACTGGAAAAAATTGAATTTTTAAAATTCATGAGAAAACTCTTATTTTGATGCTTTTTTGTTTGTCTCGTCAACTATGAAATTACCACGAATTTTAATACAAAACCTTCAATTTTTTCTAATTCAGACAATAATTTCTTTTTAAATAACTTAATTTTACAAGAACTATCATAAAATTATGACTTATAAATTATTTAATGAACCATTTTTACAATTTTCATAAATACTAGATTAATAGACGAATTTTAGTTAAAAATACTAAAAAAAATTAGAATTTTGGAAAAGTTACAAATGATTCCAGAAATTCAATTATTTTCAAAAGTTATAAAAATTCTTCACAAAATTTCGATTTTGTTAACAAATTTTTTAAAAATTCTTGTCAAAATTTCAATTATCTTTATAAATAATAAAATTGTTCCTCAAAATTCAATTATTTTTAAAAATTTTGATAAAATTCTTGGCAAAATTTAACAGGAATTCAATCATTTACAAAATTTTTATAAAATTCTTCCAAATAATTCAATTATTTTCATAGGTAATAAAATTTTTATAGAAATTCAATTATTTAAAAATATTTTTATAAAATTCATCGCAAAAATTCAATTATTTAAAAAAAAAATTAACAAAGTTCTTTTTAAGAATTCAATTATTTAAAAATTAATAAAATTCTTCACCGAAATTAAATTATTTTTTTAAGTTTTAATAATAATCGTTGAAAGAATTCAATTATTTTCAAAAATTAAAAAAAAAAATTTTATCAAAATATCTAGTATTTTTATAAATAATAAAATTCTTTTCCAAAATTCAATTATTTTAGAAAAATTTTAATAAAATTCTTGACAAAATTTCACAGGAATTCAATTATTTACAAAATTTTTAATAAATTTCTTCGAAATAATTCAATTATTTTCATAAGTAATAAAATTTTCACATGAATTCAATTATTAAAAATACAAAATTTCATAAAATTTTTCAAAAAATATCAAATATTTAAAAAGATTTTTATAAAATTCGTCGCGAGAATTCAGTTATTTTAAAAAATTTAACAAATTTTTTTTCAAGAATTCAATTATTTTTATAATCTTGAATAAAATTCGTTGGAAGAATTAAAATATTTTCAAAAGTAATAAAATTCTTCGCAAAAAATTCAATTATGATAAAAATTTTTTTAAAAAATTCTTGTCAAAATTTCAAGTATCTTTATAAATAATAAAATTCTTTTCCGAAATTTAATTATTTTCTATATTTTAATAAAATTCCTTAAATTAATTAAATTATTTTAGAAAATTGTATAATAAAATTCTACGAAGAATTAAATAATTATCTAAAAATTTTAATAAAATTCAATAATTTAATTGTTTAATTTCAATTATTAAGAAACACGATTATTTGAAAAACTTGAATGAAATTGTTCATAAAATTCAATTAGTGTCAAAATTTTTAATTAAAATTATTAAAGAAACTCCATTAGTTTAAAAAATTGAAAGAAATTCTTCAAAAGTATTTAATTAGGATTTTCAAAAATTTTAATAAAATTCTTGTCAAGAATTCAATTATTTTTATAAATAATAAAAATCTTCGGAGAAATTCAATTATTCTGAAATTGTTTTGATAAAATTCTTTGCAAGAATATTCAATTATTTTCATAAATAATAAAATTCTTCGAAGAAATTCAAATATTTTCAAAATTTTTGATAAAATTCTTTGCAAGAATTAAATAATTTTCAATATATATATTGGAAATTATTATTAATTATTATTATTAAATTATTATTATTTATTATTATTATTAAAAGAAAAATTGTGAATATAATGATTATTATTAATATAGATATTAGTAATTTTTTTAAACAATTGAATTTAGAATTGAAATAAAAACAATTAAATTTATAATTGAAACAAAAACAACTGAATTTAGAAATTAAACAAAAACAATTGAATTTACAATTGAAACAAAAATAATTGAAACCAGAAAAATATAAATGAATGAAATTCACTATAGTGAATTACTACTATAGTGAATAAATACAAAATAGATTTTGTAATTAATTATTACTTAATTTTTTTTAAACAATTGAATTTACAATTAAAACAAAAAAAATTGAAATTAACAACTTGTAAAAATAATTGAATTCTTGCGAAGGATTTTTTTAGGATTTTTGTAAATAATTAACTTTTTTTCGAAAAATTTTCTAATAATTTAAATTATTACAAAACATGAAGAAGGCGATCACTTCGAGTCTTATAAGTTGTTGAATTTCAAAAAGCTTTGAATTTGAATGTTTTGAAGAATTTTAATTCCCACGGAAAAATAATAATGATTAAATATTTATTTAAAAAAGAAGTTATTGATGTTTTCGAATAATTTTACAATTAAAGAAATTTGCAAATAAATGTATTTTTTTGAGTATCTAATAATTTTTAGATTGAATTAGAATATTTTTTAGGGTCAGGGAAAAAGTAAAAATTTTGTCTGGAAATCAGGGAAAAATAAAATTAAATATTTGTGGCAACCCTTCTTGATTAGTTTCTTATTTTTTATTTTTAAAGCTTCTTTTGAATTTCTATTTTATTTTTCTCTTTCTGTATTTTTTTACATTTTAATGTTTGCGAAAAAAATTTTTTGTTTCAGCGTGGGGAAAATGGAAATTTCTTGAAAATCGACCAGGTTTTCTCAGTGGTGGTGGTTTAGATGTGGGGACGTAATTCACTGACGCCTTGACGAATCTAAAGTTAGAGTGTAATGTGGAGCCAAATTTAAAGGAAAAATAGGTGTAGGAAGAGACTAAGGAGAGACAGGGCAAAGGGAAGAGATGAAACAGAGGTTGATAAACGAAGAGAAAGATGGTTAGAGGAAGGCGGTTTTAGTGGCGCAATTAGAACAAGCATTTAGAGGAGGAAATTCACTGGTATAACTGCTCAATTGCCTTTGACAACTCGCGAGTTGCGTCAAGGAAAATTATAATCATTTACGGTGAATTAAATTTTTTTTTAATTTCACTATAAAAATTTAATCTTTAATATTCAGCTTTTTAATTTATTATACCAAAGAATAATTTTCTACCTATTTTTAATATTTGTCTTTTTTTTCTTTTTTTAAATTTCTTTAAATATTTTCAGTTTCTTAAAAAAAAATAATTTAAAAACAATAGTTTTTAAAAATATTTTTTCCATTTCTTTAAATATTGTTTTGATTTTAAAAAATGTTTTCAGTTTCTTTAAATTGTTTTTAGTTTCTCTAAAATATCACCGTGAATGATTAGAATTTTTCCTCAACGCAATTTGCGTTTTTTTTTTTGAATCAAAAACTAGAAAGAAGGTTACAAAAAAATAACAGTTTATATTTTTTTTATGAGCGAACACTCGCTCATTTATATTCAACGATTTACTTGAATACAAAATTCTGTACAATTATTCTCATCGAAAAAAAACTATCGCAGCATTAAAACTTATATCAATAGAGATAAATAAATTCTTTCTAAAACTCATTCATTCACAAAATCGCGACTCATATTCTCTTGACAAAAAAAAAAAAATAAATAAATAAAAGGTATTATTTTTTCAAGGCTTGAACAAAAAGGCAACAATTTTTTTTTTGTATAAAAAAAAGAAAAATTGCATTGTAGTATAAAAGTTACAATTCAGTCCATTCCTTCATTTTTGTCGATTAAGAAATTCTTTTACTTTTTCCCCCCAACTTCGCATTCGGAACACAAAATCCATTATTTTATAAAAGTGTGTACAATTGAGCGAGTGCTTTTCACAATAGAAATATGAAAATATAATCCTCAATACTGTATAACTTTGTTGGAAGCTGAAAAACTGAATTTTACACTCTTGAGCTTACTTGAATTTACTTGGAGAATTTCGAATTCTTTTAAAAGTTTTAGAAATTTTCAAAAATCGAAAAAGTGTAGTAAAAAAAATTGAAGTTGGATTTTAAATTCTTCTTCGTTTTTTTTCTAATTTTTATAAAAATTTGTAACTCTTGACAGTTTATAAACTATATTAAAGATTAAACAGAGAAAATTTATTTTCACAATAGTTTAATTTTTTTATATTAAATAATATATTATTTTTTATTAACATATTAAATAATATATTACTTTTTTATTAACATATTAAATAAATATATTATTATTTTTAATTTTTATTAAATATATATTTTTGAAATGTTTTTTAATGATCACGAATGTAAAATATCCAAAAATACTTTAATATTTATGCCAATTTCCTATTATTCAATTAATTAAAGAGAATTATTGAATTTTTCAGTCTGTGGCGTTTGGATTTGTGTATGAAAATCCTCTGAACACATTCTGATCCATTGAAGTGAGGATATCCTCCGGAACAGCGGTGAGTCGCGGTCGTTCTGCCGTGAATGCTGTATCGAAGTATCTCGTATCAAGGGTATGTTCCACGGCTGGTTTAAACGGTGCTTCCAATTGTCTTCGTTCCAGTTTATCCCACGCTAGACTCTAAATAGTGGGAAAATATTTTTAATTATTAAACATTTCGATTTTTCAAGGTAATGAAAATTTAATGTATTTTTATAATTTCTGTTTAAGAAGAATTCAATTTTTTTAATTTAATTATGTAAAATTAATTTATTTCATTCAATTGTTCGTATATTTTTCGTTTCATTCATAAATAAATATTTTTCTAAATCCAGGCCTCGGATATTATAACATTTTCAACTTTTTTCGACTATTTTCAAAAAATGCGATTTTTCGCCTCGGGAGAATTCAAATATTTTCAAATATTTCCGTAAAATTCGAAATTATTTCCTAAAATTTTTAATAATTTCTTCGATACAATTCAACTATTTTTATAAATTACTAAATAAATTTTCAAAATTTACAATAAAAAAGAGTTTCAATAATTGAAATTTTGTAAAATTAAATTGAAAATAATTGATTTTTTTCAAAGTGTTTGATAAAAATTTTTGAAAATAAACTTTAAAAGAATTTTAATTGTAAATTTTGAAAATAATTGATTTCTCAAAAATTTTAATGGTATATCTTCAAGTGTAAATTTAAAAATGGTAATTAATGAAAATTATCTTCAAAATATATTAAAATATTTTTGAAAAAAATAATTCTTAGAATTTTTTGCATTCTAATTTTTTAAAATTCAATTATTTTCAATATTTTCAATTACAAATTTCAAAAAATTCAAATACATACGAAAAATAATAACATTAAAATTTTTTACAATTAATTTTAACATTTTAACAACATATGACTATTTTAGATTTATTAAAATTTTGGAGAAATCGCGTTTATATTAATAATTAAAATTCTTTAAAAATTCAATTATTTTTTTAATATAATTTACCAAATTTCACTTGTTTGGAAATTTTTCAATTCTATATAATTGAAAAACTATTATCTTTTATAAATTATTTTTAAAATATTTTTGAAAAATTAATTTTAAGAATTTCTTTATTATAATTTTTTGAAAATTAATTATAATAACTTAAAAAACATGGGACAGATTTATTTAACAAAAATTAAGGTCCTGAAAACATTTTAAGTTGTATTTAAATAATTGAATTCTTTAAGAACTTTCGGAAAATTATTAAAAATAATTGATTTCGAGAAGAAGTTTGATTAAAAATTGTAGAAAATAATTGAATTTTGAGAGAATTAAAATTGTAATTTTTAGAAGTTATTAAATTTCAGAAGGTTTTAAATAGAAATTTTTTAAATTTTATTCCCGTATAAAAACAAACAAGAAGTATTTAAATATTTATTTTACGAAATTATTCAAGTTTTAAATAATTTAATTTAGAAATCAGTGAAAGATCAGAAGAATAAAAAATAAAATTTTTGTGACAACACTGAATTATTAAATAAACGACTTTTTTGACTTTTTTTCTATTTTAAATCGACTAAAGCGACTTTTTTTGCACCTTAAAGTCGATCCGCGGCCTGTATTCATAATTTTTCTTTTTTAATATGTAATTTCCAATTTTAAAATTAATATATATTGAAAATTATTTAATTCTTGCAAAGAATTTTATCAAAAATTTTGAAAATATTTGAATTTCTTCGAAGAATTTTATTATTTATGAAAATAATTGAATATTCTTGCAAAGAATTTTATCAAAACAATTTCAGAATAATTGAATTTCTCCGAAGAATTTTATTATTTATAAAAATAATTGAATTCTTGACAAGAATTTTTTTAAAATCCTAATTAAATTCTTTTGAAGAATTTCTTTCAATTTTTTTAAATTAATGGAGTTTCTTTAATAATTTTAATTAAAAATTTTGACAGTAATTAAATTTTATGAACAATTTCATTCAAGTTTTTCAAATAATCGTGTTTCTTAATAATTGAAATTAAACAATTAAATTATTGACTTTTATTAAAATTTTTAGATAATTATTTAATTAGAAATAATTAGAATTAGAATTTTAGAATTTTTTAGATTAGAATTTTATTATACAATTTTCTAAAATAATTTAATTAATTTAAGGAATTTTATTAAAATTTAGAAAATAATTGAATTCTTTTGAAAAATTTTATAACAAATTAAGAAAAAAATTGAATTCTTTCGTGAAATTTTATTAAAAATTAAAAAAAAATTAATTCTTTCATTAAATATTTTAAAAATTGTTTTAAAAGTAATTGAATTTTTAAAAAGAATTTTAAATAATTAAATTTTTTTGAAGAATTTTTTTAAATTTCGAGAAAATAATGCAGTTTTATTTTAATAATTTTATAATTGAAAATTTTGAAAATAATTGAATTTAATTAATATTTTTAAAAATAATTGTATTCCTTCGAGAAATGTTATTAAAATTGTATTAAAAATAATTGAATTCCTCCAAAGAATTGTATTATTTATGAAAATATTTGAATTAATGCAGAGAATGTTATTATTTATGAGAATAATTGAATTGCTTCAAAGAATTTTATCAGAATGTTTAGAAAAAAATTGAATGTTTGTTATCCAAAATAAAATTGAAACAATCATTTATTCCGATTGTTTTTTAAAATTATTATTAGATAAATTAATTGAATTTTTCTTTTATTCCTGTAGGAAAAAGAAAGAAAAAGAATTCAGAATCTCACCTGAAAGAATGGATGAACGGCAATTTCATGAGCGGGTAGTCGTTTCCCGGAATCTTTTTCTAATAAGCATATTAACATGCTCGTCGAATCTTGAGACAAATATCGAGGAATAAAAGGCCTTTCATTGCAAATGCTCCAAAATAATTCTTCCTCATCACAGCCAGAAAAGGGCGATTGTCCCGTAAGCATTTCGTAAAGGAGAATACCAAAAGACCACCAGTCCACGGCTTGATTGTACTTCAAACCCTTTATTATCTGCACAGGTAAAGAATTTTATTTACCATCATACTAAATTTAAATCAATTGAATTTAATTATTACTAGGCTGACTTCTCTCTCACTATTTAAAATAAAATTAGCAATTTTAAAAATAATAGAACGTAACAATTTTTAATATACATAGGGAATTCAGGGAAAAGACGGGAATTTTTATTAAAAGTGCTGAAAAAAATTAAATTTTTAGAATTCATAAGAAAATTCTGAATTTTTTTTATCTTTTTTGATTGACTCATAAACTATAAAATTACCACGAATTATAATATACAAATAAATAATAATTACCTCAGGTGCCATATAGTCAGGTGTCCCGCAGAATGTATCGGCCGTCCTGTCCAAGAAAATTTGCAGTTTACACATTCCAAAGTCGGCAATTCTTATATGACCTTCAAAATCGAGTAAAACATTGTCGAGTTTAAGGTCACGATAGACGATGCCTTTTTTATGGAGGAAATTAAGACCAGACCAAATTTCAGCAGCGTAAAATCGTGCCCGCGCTTCGGAGAATCGTCCCGATTTTTGAATATGAAACATTAAATCGCCACCATTCAAATATTCCATGACAAAGAAAAGATGTGATTCCGTTTGAAAGGTGCAAAATAAATGGCAAAGATATGGATGCCTGGTGGCTAATGTCAGTACTTTTCTCTCAATTAGAGTACACTCGACGTCATCGTCCTCGAGGACAACGTCCTTCTTTAAACATTTCACCGCGTAGATGCATTCTGTTCCACGTAATTCCGCCAGCAATACTTTTCCAAAGCTTCCTTTGCCCAAGACCTGAAAGTATTTTTGTTTCCCTTATTTTCAATTTATACAATTTTAATTCAATTTACTTAACTAATTTTTGAATATTTTAATTTCATATACAGGGCTCGAACTAGGTCCGTAAATTTGCTTCAAGTTACAAATGATTGTAGAAATTCAATTATTTTCAAAAATAATAAAATTCTTCAAAGAAATTCAATTATGTTCAAAAATAAAAAAAATGCTAGTCAAAATTTCAATTATTTTCACAAATTTTAATAAAATTCTTAGACAAAATTTCAATTATTTTCAAAAATTTTCCTCAATTCAATGATTTTTAATATTTGCTATTTTAATAAAATTTTCCAAAAAAATTCAATTATTTAAAAACAATTTTTAATAAAATTCTACGCAAACATTTAATTATTTCCATAAAATAATAAAAAATCCACAGGAATTCAATTATTTACAAATTTTTTATATATTTTTTTCTAAATAATTCAATTATTTTCATAAATAATAATATTTTTACAGGGATTCAATTATTTTCGTAAAAAAAATTCTTTTTAGGAATTCAATTATTTTTATAAATAATAAAACTCAATGCTGAATTTTAATACAATTTTAACGGAATTTCTAAAAAAATGTAATTATTTTTAAAACTTTTATTAAAATTCGTCGAAAGAATTCAATTATTTAAAAATTTGTTGATAAAATTCTTTAAAAAAATTCAATTATTCAATAAATTACTTTTTTTATTTAAATAATTGAATTAAAAATAAATTTTACTTCAAATTTTAGATAAAAATTGAATATTAAAAGCATTATAGTGTGAATTTTTAGAAAAAATTGAATTTTGAAAAGGTTTCATAATTATTAAAATCTTTAAAAATTTTAATTTCTCATACTTTTAACTAACAATTCTGTGGAAGAATGGTTTTTTTTAAAAAAGTTTGTTTCAATTATTTTACTTGAAATTATTTTTTTGAAAGTTTTATTTTCTAATACATTTAATTGAAGAATTTCCAAATAATTGAAAGTGAAATTGAATTGTAAACAAATGAATTTGAAAATTCTCAAAGAACTCTTTCAAAAATTATTAAAAATAATGAATTTATAGAAGAATTTTAGTTGAAAACACTTAAAAAAAAATTTAATTTTGTAGAAATTACAAAATATTGCAGAAATTCAATTATTTTCAAAATTAATAAAATTCTTCGCAAAAATTCAATTATTTTCAAAAGATCTAAAAAAATTGTGATCATTTTAATTATCTTTATCATGAATAATAAAATTCTTCGACAAAATTAAATTATTTTCAGAAATTTTAATAAAATTCATTGCAAAATTCAATTATTTTCAAAAATTTTAATTATTTTCAATATTTTACTATTTTAAACAAATTTCTCAAAAGAATTCAATTATTAAAGATTAAACAAACATTTTGATATTATTAATTAAATTCTTCGCAGTAGTTAAATTATTTTCATAAATTTTAAAATTATTTTCAGGAATTTAATTATTTCCATAAATAATAAAATCATTTGGAGGAAGTCAATTATTTTCATAAATAACAAAATTCATCACAAGAATTTAATTATTTTCAAAAGTAATAAAATACATTATTTTCAAAAATTTTAATAAAATACAATTATTATCAAAAATTTTAATAAAATTCATTGCAAAATTTCAATTATTTTCAAATTTTTTTTAATTCAATAATTTTTATATATTTATTAGTTTAATAAAATTCCCCTAAAGAATTCAATTATTTAAAAACAATTTTGACAAAGTTCTACACGAATATTCAATTATTTTCTAAAATAATGAAAATTTTACATAAATTCAATGATTAAGAATAAAATTTGCAAAAAGTTTTTCAGAAAAAATTAATTGTTTGAAACTTTTTTATAAAATTCTCCGCAATAATTCAATTATTTGCATAAATAATAAAACTCATTGCAGAATTTCATTTATTTTTAATACAATTTTGATCGAATTCTTCGAAAAATGTATTAATTCTGAAAACTATTATTAAAATGAGTCGAAAGAATTCGATTATTTAAAAATTTTGTTGATAAAATTATGTATAATTGAATTCTCGTAGAATTTTCTAATAAAAATTGATTGGAAAATTAATTTATTAAAGTTTTAGATAACAATTGACTTTTAGAGATGTTACTAATAATAATTGCAATTTTTAGAAATAATTTAATTTTGTAAAGGTTTTAAATTAAAATTTTAATTTTTCATACTTTTATAATTAAAATTCTATGGAATTAATTTTTTTCAAAAAGCTTAATCGAAATTATTTTATTTTATTTTAAGTTTTTATTTTCTAATATTTATTTAATTGAAGAATTTATTTACGAATACCTAATTGAAATTTCGTAAAATTGAATATTGTAAAAAAATGAATTTGAGAATTGTCAAAAAACTTTTTCGAAAATTATTAAAAATAATTGATTTAGAAGAATTTTAGTTACAAATTCTTGGATCGTGGTTATATTTTTGTCAGTAATTGGTCCGTAAATGGCCCATAAATTTTTATTTTTGGTCCATAAAGTACGTATTTTTAAATACTTTCACTGATTCGAGCCCTGTTTCATAAAATTGCAATTTTAATTAAATTTACTATTTTCTTAATTTTTCTTTGAATATTTTAAATTCTTGGATCAATATTGTAAAAGTAATAACTGAACCTTTAAGAAATTGAAGTCTGTCACTGCGTATTTTTTAAATCTCGGCAAATTTGTGGCTGGTGGTGTAATTCGTCCGCTCGTGTGAAAATTGTCAGAACTGTGATTTTCTAACGATTGGGATGGAGCTGTTAAAAGAAAATGAAATCATTTTAATAAACTTACAGAATAGCATTAAAAAAATAAATTAAAATCAATTCATATCTCACACAGTTAGAAGATAAAAAACAACATAAAAAGCAAACAAATTAACTATTAAAAATTAAAATAGTTAATTATTTACATTAAATTATAATATTATAATTTATTTTACTTCTTAATATAATTTCTAACTTTATAATTAAGAAAAGATATTTTAAAAATTTCTTAATTACTATTTTTTTTAATTTAGCTTTTCAAAGTTCAATTTTTTGAAATAACTTTTTCTTTGGTGGATCTAATTGAAAAATGTGCTTTTTCTTCTTCTTCTAGATGACGTAAACAATTTACGGAGAGAATTTTACGTTTATCGTGACATTTGGCATCATTGAGAGGAGAATTATTGTAAACTATTGTTGGTGAATTGACCTAGAAAATGAATTCTCGATTTTAAAGGCTACGAACGAAAGTCAAGTCATTGTACTCGAGAGAATGGTAGGTCCATGAGGAAGTACTAAACTACAATCACAAGTCTGAGAAGAGGAATAGAGTGACAAGTGAGTAATTGCATTGCTTCAAACGCAAGATGGAGCATTGCCGATTCTAAAAATATTTTTTGTTTAACACTTTATTAAATGAGGCGCTGAAAGTTGAATGCAATTGCATGGTACAAGCTAAAGGCAGAAATCTAAAGAAAAATTTTCTAGAAAGAAGGAGAAATGAAATTTTTACTAATTGTCATTTGTCAATTTTAGTCAGTTTTTAAATTTACTATTAAATAAAATAAAGAATTAAGAATAAATAATTTTTAGATAGAAAAAATAATTCGAATACAATTTCAAAAGAAAGAAACAAGTTTTACAAATTTTACTTCTTTTGTAGTTTTTTACTATTTTTCCAAAAATTTGTCTATAAAAAAATGTTTCTATAAAAATTTCTTCGAAAAGTTTATAAAATTTTTTATAACTTAAAAAAATGAATTTAAACACTATTTTTTAGAAAGAGTAAAAATTCTTATTTTTACAAAATTTTTTTAAATATAACGAAAATTAGTATTTAGATTTAGTTAATTTCTGAACTTTCAAATTAACGAAATTTATCTATTTAGGATTCTTCAAATTAAAATTTTATTACAATAATTTTGCGTGACTTTAAAAAAAAAATGATTTATTTTCTAAATGCTACATTTAAGTAATTAACTTTTATTGCAATCAATAATTCATAAGAATAGTTTTATTTTATTTTTTTATTTTTTTTTAATATAAAATATATTTATTTTTTCGTAAACAAAGTTATTATATTTTAATAGTTAGATGAAAATTTAAGTATTTAACGTTTATTACAATCAATAATTTGTAAGAATATAGTTTTTATGGAATACTTGTAATAAAAAAATATTTATATAATTTATATTTATATATTTATATAATTTTATGGTTTCCAAAAATATTGAATTAATAAAAAAATATGTTAGAAAATATTTCCTTCATTTGAAAGTTCGAAACTTGTGGATTTTAAATTTCAAAACTAATTAAAAATGTTTATTTTTTCATGAATAAAATCAATAAATTGAAATTATTACATTTTAACCGTTGGATAAATATTAGATTCTTCAATTTTAAAATTTTCCTTTTCCTTTAATTGCGAAAAATGAAAATTGAATTGTCATGGGAATTATTAATCACGTGCTAAGTGAAGAGTAATTAAAATAGTGGATAAAATCTTTTTTAAAATTAATTCTCAAGATAATTTAAATTACAATTGGCATATTGGAAGTCGTCCAAGAAATTTCTTAATTTGAATGTAATTAATCATTAAAAATATTATTATTAAATTTGCACTATTGAAAATTATTTGAAATTTTAATTTCCTAAATTTGTTGAACGAAATTTTATTGAAATACTGAAATTGAAATTAAGAATTAAGAATTAATAATTAAAATTTATGAATTTTGAAATATTATTACGTTTGAAAAAATTAGTAAATAATGGAAAATTTATTTTTCAGATATTCCTTATCGAATTAAAGGGAATCCACAAAATTCATGTGGTGCACATTGCAAGTCGTGTATTAATTGTCAGAAAAAAATATTCGTTTTCAAGCTGGCATTATACGTTTAATGGAACTATACCTATAGAGAGGACTTTTGGCCCTGTGACATTTTTCAAAAATAGACTTGGCGTCCATTGACATATACGTAAGTACCAAGCAAATCAAAACGATGGGTTTCAGTACACGTGGCATAATTGATTGATTAATGGCAGGTGTTATCATAAGTGAATGCGGAAGATTATCACATTTTTCAAGGTCAATTTAGCACCATGCACCCTCATACTTTGATCATTAAGAATGCAATTCTTTTTTTTTCCGTTTTGTTTATTTTCGGAAATGAGTCACGTTCTTCTTTAAACTTCTATTATTTCTTAATAGCCAATTGAAGAGATTTAAATTTCTAAATTTAATTTTCTAATTTCGTTGCAACATGAAAAGAATTATCACTCTCTTTTTCTCTTTCCTACTGAAATTATCTCTGAATAATTTTGATATTTTAGTACTAAAATATTTTTTACTAGATTGTTTAGTAAAAGTATTTTTTTTAATTTTTTGGTAAAAATAGTCATTTTCTGGCTTTTGAAAAGTTTTCTTATTTATAAATTAAATAAACTTTGTTTAATAATAAAAAAATAGAATTGTTTTAATAATAAAAATAAATATAAAAATTAATAAAATAATAATTAATAAAATATTACTTATGGAAAAAAAATGTTTTGAAAAGTAAAAAAGTGTGATAGTCGTGAATGCTCACTTGGTGGGAAAGGATCGCCGAAAGCTCGAAGACGTCTTCTCACAAAGGATCGCCTTCCGACCTTGACGTAATATGGACCATCTGTGTGAAATTTTAACTACTCGAATAACACTAATAAAAATATCAAAATAAGCATTAAAATTTAATTAATCAAATATTGGTTAAAATTTCCAAGAAAAGAAAATTATTTCATTTTATTTTTGAATACAAACGTTTAAAAAGAAATTCCTACTTGAAACAATTAGAGTATGAAAATTACAAAGAATATAAATTGCAAATTTTCTTTTTTCTTTATTTCAAATGACTCTTTTTCTCGTAATTATTCTTTTATTATCTCGAGTAGTTAAAATTTTTCATACCTGTTTCTGTTTTAACAACAGGAAATTCCATTATTTGAAAAATGGCACTTTTTAAAGGAAACCTTTTTTAAAAAAAATAAAATAAAGAAAAACAATTTTATCGTAAAATTAGAGAAAACCTCTTGAGCTTCACAGAGTCCGAGAAAATACTGAGTGTAAAATCAAGTCGGATTTGTCATTTTTAGTGAAACGTGGCATTGGCAGTTTTCTCTGCCGTTTAACAAATCATTGCCATTTTTCCTGATCTCTTTCCCAATAAAACGATTATCACACCTGTGCTTGCTGTCAAAACATTATTAATCGAATGAAAAAGTATTTAATAAAAATTGATCTTAGGAGAAAAGTGAAATTTCTATTTATATTTTTTTGATAATTTATTTTTATTAGACTCGGTCTTATACGATAATAATTATTATAATAATAAAAAAATAAAAGTAAAAAAATCAGGTATCAAAGATAATTGTTTTCTTGGTACCTGATTTTCATTTGTCAGAAAATTTCTCATTACAATAGAGGAAGAGAGAGAGAGAATCAAAAATAGGCGACAAATAAAAAGGAAATTGGCACAAGCCACTGCTATCGATGTAAGCAATATACGTCAGTTCTATCTCCAATTACGATTTTGAATTGTCAACTTCCCATTCTCTTTGATTGCAATTCAATTACTATATTTTCTTCTCTCTATACCTAGCTTATAATTAAAAAAGAAACTCACCTCTTTTCAACGATTGTAAAGCTTCGGCAACAAGTTTTTGATTTAATCCACAAAGATTTCCTGTTAATTTTTCACACTTCTTATGGCACGCCATGTCACAATCTATTTAATTTTTATTTTCAATTCAGAAAAAAATGCAAAAATTTTTCTTTCATAACAAAAATAATTTTTCTTCTATAAAAAAATGTAAAAATTTTTTTTATTTTATAACAAAATTTGTTATATAAACATTTTTTTATAATTTTGAAAAAAAGCATTTTGAAATTTAGTAAATGTTTCTCTCGTTTTTTTCAAATAACAGTTTCTATTTTTAAAAGTAAAGGAATAAATCGCAGGAGCTCGGTATTTACAATTTTGTTCGTTTCTTAAAGAATTAGAAAAACAGACAATGGCTATTTAAAAATTTATGCTCTTTAAAAATCGAATTGTTCTAATTTTTCAAAATTACAAGAATGGAACGAAATCAAAATATTTACTAATTGAGATAAATTGGAAAAATCTTGATAAAAGTTGCAGAAAAAAAAATATTTGATATATTCTGGGTTTTTTTTTGTAAATTTTCTATATTAATTTTTAATATTTATTTTTTTAAATAAAGTAAAATAAAATTATGTTTTTCCATTTTTTTTAAATCTAAAATTCTACTTCGAAATCTATATTATTTTTTTATTATGTTTTCTCTCCTAACAATTTTTATATTTGAATTAAAAATTTTTTAAGCTCCTTCAATTCCATTCTATATTTTTTATTTTCCTGACATTTTCCTAATTTTCATCAAAAATATTTACTTTTTTCTTATCCTGCTAATAAATTGAATTTCTGCTACGAATTTTGTTATTCATGAAAGAATTCAAAATATATTTATAAAAAATAATTTAATTCTTGCGAAGAATTTTATAAAAATTTTTAAATAATTCATTTCTTTCGAATAATCTTATGCAAATTCTAATTTAAATAATTGAATTGATAAAAATTTTTATTATTCATGAAAAGAATTGAATTTTTATGAAAATTTTTACAAACCATTTTTTAAATAATTGAATTCTGTTTGGAAATTTTATGAAAATAGTAGATATTGAAAATCATTGAATTGCGAAAAGTTTTTAAAGATAATTAAATTTCACAAAGAATTCTATTCAAAAATTTGGCAATAATTGAATGTCTGTGGGAAATTTTATTAAATTTTTTTGAAAATAATTGAGGCCTTGGATCCAATAACTCGCCCGACGCTCGAACGATTTCCCTATTGGTAGTCAAGACCGTCAAAATAACTAAAAAAGTAAAAGTCGGTAATTTTAATTTTAAAACATACTACCATATAGAGAATAAAAATGCGCAACTTTTTTTTCTTTGAAATTTTTTTGTAGGATTTTTATTTTTAATAATAATGGCCAAAAACTGAATATTTTTTATTCCGTAATTTCATTGAATTTTGGAACATAAATCGTCGTATCTCATACAAATCTGTATGAAATCAATTCAAATTTGGAATACTTACGCATTTGGATCTACCAACGACGATAAGTTGATTAAAATTTGAAAAAAATGTTATTGTTGAGTTATTTGTTAATGCAAATGTGGACCTGTCGGTAAGTGCGATTTCTCAACTTCAGTGAAATAAAGTCTGTGGGGAACTTTCGAGTTGAGAGAACTTCCAGTGACAAATTTGTTAATTAATATCTGAAGAAGTTTTCTGGAAATTTTCAAGCCATTTTGTTAACAATTTTAAGAGATATAATCCTTTTCCGAAAACGTAATTTGCACGTCAGCGCCGTACTCACAGCAGACAGCGCGCCGTGCATGACAACGTTTGGAACAAGTGGAATATTATACTGTCTTGTTTACAAATCTATCGATTTTTGAGGTTAAAAATCAGCCGGCTTTTTTAATTAGTGATTTTTTTATTATATTTATGTTTAAATGTGATTTTTATTGACATTTATACTGAAACAAATCTATTTTCAATTATGTTGAAAAATAATTCTATTGAAAAAGGTAGAAAAAGGTCAAGAGATGAAAGTGCTTGGAAAGACAACAAAAGGAAAGCAGCTAGAAATATGGTAAATTTATTATTTTTAATTTGTAGATAATCACTGAGAAATCGACTAATTGTTTTTATTATCGGTATCTCAAATAGAAATGTAAATTAATCAATAGAGGAATATTAGTCATTAATATTTTTATATGTGACTTTGATGATATAATTAAATTGACTTTCCAGTGTTTATTTATTTATTACTACCATTACCTTTTTCTACCTTTTTCAGTAGAATTATTTTTCAACATAATTGAAAATAGATTTGTTTCAGTATAAATGTCAATAAAAATCACATTTAAACATAAATATAATAAAAAAATCACTAATTAAAAAAGCCGGCTGATTTTTAACCTCAAAAATCGATAGATTTGTAAACAAGACAGTATAATATTCCACTTGTTCCAAACGTTGTCATGCACGGCGCGCTGTCTGCTGTGAGTACGGCGCTGACGTGCAAATTACGTTTTCGGAAAAGGATTATATCTCTTAAAATTGTTAACAAAATGGCTTGAAAATTTCCAGAAAACTTCTTCAGATATTAATTAACAAATTTGTCACTGGAAGTTCTCTCAACTCGAAAGTTCCCCACAGACTTTATTTCACTGAAGTTGAGAAATCGCACTTACCGACAGGTCCACATTTGCATTAACAAATAACTCAACAATAACATTTTTTTCAAATTTTAATCAACTTATCGTCGTTGGTAGATCCAAATGCGTAAGTATTCCAAATTTGAATTGATTTCATACAGATTTGTATGAGATACGACGATTTATGTTCCAAAATTCAATGAAATTACGGAATAAAAAATATTCAGTTTTTGGCCATTATTATTAAAAATAAAAATCCTACAAAAAAATTTCAAAGAAAAAAAAGTTGCGCATTTTTATTCTCTATATGGTAGTATGTTTTAAAATTAAAATTACCGACTTTTACTTTTTTAGTTATTTTGACGGTCTTGACTACCAATAGGGAAATCGTTCGAGCGTCGGGCGAGTTATTGGATCCAAGGCCTCAATTGAATTCCTAAAAAAAAAATGTATTATTTATGAAAATAATTAAATTCTTGCGAACGATTTATTAGAATTTTTTTAAATAATGGAATTTCCAAGAAGAAATTTATTACTTTTAAAAATAATTATTGAATTATTGTGATGAATATTGTTATTTATAAAAATAATTGAATTTTGAAAAGAATTTTATTAAAATACCTCAAAATAATTGAATTTTCGGGAGTAATTTTCTTATTTATCTTTAATAATTGAATTCTTTCGAAAAATTATTTGTGTAAATAATTGAATTCTTGTGGAAAACTTTATTTGTGAAAATAACTGAATTTTTCGATTATTAATTTAAAATAGTAATAAAAATAATAATAATAATAATAATACTAGTAAATACAAAAAAATTACTAGTTAGAAATTATAGAAAGAAATGTAAAGAAATAGAAAAAAATATAAAATAATAATAAAAAAAAAATATTTCTTTCAAATATTTTTAAAATAATTTTTCAAAATATCGTTTTTTCTTTACAAAGAATAATTGTTTCGAATTGAAATTAGTGACGAATTATTTCCAATCTAGTGAAGAAGTAGTAGAAAGATTTTCTCAAAACGCATTCTTCTTTTTTTACTGCAGTTTCCCTGAGAGATTTTATAAATAATAATTATATTTTCAAAATTTTAATTATTTATAATATTGTCGCGGTCAGCAGATTTTAAAAGCATATAATTTCACGTCCTTGGACAATTTTCAGAAACATTTCGTAAGACACCCACAGCAGACACTATGTTTGTATAGAGATTATATCTAGAGAAACGATAGACATACAAATATTGCCGTGTTTGTTGAAGAAACTTTTATAATTATTATTATTACTCTTCGTAAACCATTCAAAAGTGAAAATCCAGATAAATCCCTCATTACAATCGATTTATAAAGGAAGAAAAAATTTTCGATTTTCTTTTCTTTAAATTCCATTAAACCTTTTTCATTTCATTAAACTCGAACTTTTTTTAATTTTTTTAATTTTAAAATTTTAATTACAAATTTTATCCTCTTCAATTTGAAAAAAAAATGAGTAAATGAATTTTTTTTTTTTAGCATAGAAAAATTATAGGTGATGATATTCTCATTTTTGTGATTCAGTGCCAAGCATCTGTCAAAATTTGAAATAATTAATTTGAAACTAGACTTTTAAGTCACAATAAGTGGCAAAATTTATTTCTCACTTCTCAACGTGTTCAATCAAGTAAAACTTTTGTAAACATTTTACTTTGTTTGGGGAAAATTTATATTTCCGTGAGAAACTTTTTCTCGGGCAACTTTTTACCTTTTTTCGTTAAAAGAAAAACTCTAAACGATTCAATATATTTTATCAAAATTTTCTAATTAATCGTTCCATTCTAATAATTTTGCAAAATTAGTGCAAATCATACGGAAGTTTTTAGAAATATTCCTAAAAACAAAAATTAGTAATAATTCATTTTTGTTGAACAAAAGAAATTATTCTTTTATTCTGAATATTAAATTTTATCTTGAATTTCATATGAAAAAAACGGAATCTTATGGGATTTTTCATGAATATTATTCATTTTTGTTTGTTGCTTCCTCTGTTTTTAAAAAAAAATTTTCTATTTTGTAAAAAAATTTTTTTAGTCATTCTTGTAATTTTTCTTCGAAAACTTTGTTTGAAAAAAATATTCTTTGGAAATCAAATCATTTTGTCAGTATTACAAAATAGTTCCCCTTTTTCTGAAATTATTTCTTGACTTCATATTAATTTAAATTTTTTTCTAGAAAAATATTTCTTTCTCTAAACATTTTAATAATATTCCGTTCTACTATTTTTTTAAAGAAGAATTTTTAATTTAAAAAAGAAAAATTCTCCAGAACAAAGAAAAATAATTTTTTTTGTTCTGAAAACTAAATTTCATTTTTAATTTTCTATGAATTATAAAACATGAAGTAATTAAAAAAAAAATTTTTTTTTCAGGGGAAATTATTTATTTATTTATTTTGTAAAATTAGTAAAAGATTTTGAAAAAACAGTAAAATCTTATGGAATCTTTCATAAATATTATTCATTTTTGTTTGTTCCTCTGTTTTTTAAAAATTATTTTTCTTTTTGGTAGGTGAACAAAATATTTTTTACAAAAAAATATTTTTCAATCGATCTTATAAAATTTCCCTTCGCAAACTTTTTTTGCAAGAAATTATTCTTTGAAAATCAAACCAATTTGGAAATGAGAATAAAATTTTTTTTTCTGAAATTATTTCTTGACTTCAAAGTAATTTTTTTCTAGAAAAAATTCTATTTCCACAAATTTTAATAATATTCCCTTTTACTATTTCTTTTGTTCTGAATATTAAATTAAATTTTTTTTTTTAATAATTTTTCTTTTTTGTAAGAAAAATATTTTTTACAAAGAAATATTTTTCCGTCGTTCTTGTAATTTTTCTTCGTAAATTTCTTTTGCAAAAAATATTGTATGAAAATAAAACCATTTTGTCAATATTAAAGAATATTTCTCTTCTTTTTCTTGAAATTATTTTTAATTACTCTGTAATTTTTGTCTGAAAAATATTTTTTAGACAAAATTCTAATAAAATTCCGTTTTAATATTAAAAGACCAAATTCTAGAACAAAAGAATAATTGTATTTACTCTGTAATTTTTGTCTGAAAAATATTTTTTAGAGAAAAATTCTAATAAAATTTCGTTTTAATATTAAAAGACCAATAAGTATTCTAGAACAAAAGAATTGTTTTTTACTCTGTAATTTTTGTCTGAAAAATATTTTTTAGACAAAAATTCTAATAAAATTTCGTTTTAATATTAAAAGACCAAATTTTAGAACAAAAGAATTGTTTTTTACTCTGTAATTTTTGTCTGAAAAATTTTTTTTTTAGGCAAAAATTCTAATAAAATTTCGTTTTAATATTAAAAGACCAAATTTTAGAACAAAAGAATTGTTTTGTTCGAGAATATTCTATGTTATTTTTAAGTCGTTATTAAAATTAAAACAAAAGAGATCACACTCTTTTGTTCGAGAATATTCTATTTTATTTTTAAATCCATATGAATTAAAATGTTTTTATATACATTTTCCGTTTTTGTTTTTCTACTTTTTTAAAAACAGTTTTAAATTTGTTTTTCAGTGAGGAAAAAATTTATTTCTGTTTTGCCGAAAGCTGCATGTTAAAGAAGAAGAGGAAGAAGAAGAAAAAGACGAATAAAAACCAACCATTAAATTCTCATGCTGATGCAAAAAAAAAAGGAACACAAAAAGGAAAAAGTGAAATTTAAAAAAAGAAATAAGTACTCGATAGTCTTGGCGAACCGTCAAATCCAGAATCATTGCTTCGCGTTGAAGCCATTCTTTTCTGTTCCAATTCATCCATCGAATTACATCCATCCTCTGCACTTGTATTTGTACTCTGAGTACTTGTCGTACTTCCCGTACTGTCACTGCTAATTGATGAATTTCTAGGCGGTGGTTTACGCTTTTTAACTTTTACTCGTCTCACTTTACGTAAATCGCGCGGTGTCGCTGTCATTAATTGCCTCGGCGTTGTGTAGAATATTCTCATGAGATCCGATGGACGACATGGCGCATCACGAGGCGATGAGCGTGCATTTGACATTTTCATCGTTGAATCAGGAGTGAAGTTCTTCTTTTTCGATAATTTCGTCGAACTCTTAACACTGTCCGTATCATTTTTATCGTTTTTGGATTTTTTCCGTTTGACGATTTTCTTCTTCTTCTTTTTCGAATCGGCGGGACTGCTTGTGGTGCTGCTAATTATTTTCTTCGATGGAAGGGTCGATAAATCCTTTTCCAAATCCGTGAGATTTGAGAGATTATCCTGCTTGTTCCATTTGGTAATTGTAGTGATGGATTCGTTTGTTGGCGTTGCCAAACCATCGTCATCGTCGAGAATTGATGTGTCGGTTGACAATGGGAATCCATCGGAGGAGAGATTTGTTTGTGAAATCTCTGATAATGGGGTTGATACACCAGAAGTTGGAAGGGACGCCGATGGACTGTCGAATGATTTCAGTGATTCACGTACTCGACTCAAATCCAATGGTTCGGGTCGTTTTATCTCCATTTTTGCCGATTTGATTTCACTCCAAAAATCGATTTCCGAATTTGTTTCTTCTTTATCACTTTCACGTTCGGTGGGAATTTCGTTTGTCGGTGTCACTTCATCGGATGGTGATGTTTCTTGTTTTTCGGGTATTTTCAAAAATTCTCTTGGTTTTCCCTTTGGTTCGTTTTCCTTACGATTGAAGGTGAACTTGGATTTGACGACTGGTTTTTTGGAGGGGATTCGCGATTTTTCCTGGAGTTGTAAACTTGTTGTTGTCTCCTTTGAGAATGATGGGTCATTTGTCGAAAGCACTGGTGATTTTATTCCATCGGTTGGTATTTCGTTCGATAGTGATGACACCCCCTCTGGGTGACTTTTTAATGTTCTATCTTTAGAGGCGAGCTTCGCCCTAATTGGCGACTCTAATCTAGGTGTGTTGTTCTCTTTCGAGAATACTTTGTCTTTCGATGAAACTATTAATTCTTGGGGTTTATCTTCTTTGTCTACTTTTTGGTGAAAATCCTGTTTTGGTTTTGAAATTTCAAGTTCCTTTGGTTTCTCGTCAGTCGATTGTTCTTGTTGTTTATCTGCGGGGATTTTTTCCAATTTCTCAACTTCGTTTGACAAACTGTCAGTCTTCAAAGTATTATTACTAGTTTTCGTCTCGGTTTCTAGAGAAGTGTTGCGGAAATTATCTTTTGCATCCGTGTTGAGAGACTTCCGCACATTAGGCGCAGAACTGACGGCCAAGGTATCAGAAATGTTTTTGACCTCTAGAGGAGTGTCGCATGTATCTTTAGAATCGATCTTGGCAAGTTTCGATTCATGATGATCAATGATCGTTGTTGCGCTAGTATGATTCGATATCTTGGACTGATTAATGTTCTGCGATGAATTATTATCGGCTTTTTTCACCGTCAAATAAACGCTATTTCTCGAATTGTCCTTAATGTAAGTCTTTGGAATTGGTAAGACAATTTTCGCCTCGGTTTCTAAATTGCTGACTGGTAGTCTTTTAGGTGCTGGAAGTCGGACACTTTCTCTAAATTGTTCGCCTGTTTTTGCCTCGATTTCGGGCGATGTTTTTATCCAAAGTGTAGAAAAATCGCCAACACTGTTGCAGGCTTCGACTTTGAATTTTTGAATTGGCCTCTGTTCTTCCTCGTCTTCTCTGCTCTCGATATTACTATTCGAGTCCTCTGTCACTGATTGAGAGAATATTTCTTGCTCGTGATTCGTTGGTAAGTGCAGTTTGTCAATGCTTTTTTTCTTCTTCTTTACCTTCTTGCGAATGCGTGACAGTTCGTCGTCATTGTCGTCGTGCAAAACTGACTCACTCGTTTGAATTATCTGCAGAAATTTGAGATATTTTCAAAAATTAATTTTCCAATATTAGCAGAATAAAAATTTATTTCACCTATTAAATAAATATTTAACAATAAAGAAAGAATAAAAAACTATTTAACAGAAAAGAAATAAATTTGAATGTCTTCAACTTTTAAAATTAATGTATTGAAAATCATTGCAGGGTTGCCACGCTTTTGCTCATTTTAAATTCTCTGACATTTCCAGGTTTTCCAGGTTAAAAAACGGAATTTTTCCAGGTTTTTAAAATTCTTCAATCAAATATTAAAAAATAAAAACTTCAAATAAAAAAAAAAATTTAATTGAACTTTTTCAAAAAAATTAAATCTACACAACTTTCAGTTAAAAGTATGAAAAAATTCAAACATTCAAAGATCAAAATTCAATTATCTACAATTTTAACTGAAATTCATATTTGAATCAATTATAATTAGAAAATTCGACAATTCAATTATTTAAATACAAAAATAAGTAATTTATTGAATAATTGAATGTTTCTTAAAATTCAATTCCCATAAAGAATCGTTATCAACAAAAATTTTCAAATAATTCAATTCTATCAACGAATTTTAATAAAATTTTTAAGAATAATTACATTTTTCGAGAAATTCGATTCAAATTGTATTAAAAATAATTGAAATTCAGCAATGAGTTTTATTATTTGTGAAAATAATTGAGAAGAATTTTATTACTTTTGAACAATATTTAATTTTTGCGAAGAATATTATTATTCTTGAAAATAATTGAATTTTTGCAATAATTTCTAACTTTTACAAAATTGAATTTTTTTCGTGTTTTTAACTAAACATCTTCCATAAATTTATTATTTTTAATGATTTTTGAAAAAGTTCTTTAATATTTATAAAAATAATTGAATCTCTGTGAAAATAAATTGAATATTTTTGAAAATAATGGAATTATTGCAAATAAATTTACAAAAAAATTGGTAAATAATTGAATAGCTGTGAAATATTTGTTATTTATAAAAATAATAAAAGGTTTGCTTAGAATTTTATCAAAAAATTTTTAAAATAATTCATTTCTTTTGGATTATTAAAATAGTAGATATTGAAAATCATTGAATGGAGGAGAATTTTTGAAAAAAAAAATTGAATTTGTTAAAAAGAATTTCATTAAAATTTTTGAAAATAATTAGATTTTTAAGAAAAATTTTAATATTTCTAAAGATAATTGAAAATTTTGACGATAATTTTTTCAAACTTTTGCGAATTCTTTTGTGAAATTTTATTGAAATAGGTAGTAGATATTGAAAATAATTGAATTTTTATAAATTATAGAAATTAATGAAATTTCTACGAAGAATTTTATTAAAATTATTTTGAAAATAAACTGAATTATTAAAAAGAATTTCATTAAAATTTTTGAAAATAATTTAATTCTTTCAAGAAATTTAATTAAAAATGTAAAATAATAATAAAATAATACTTTAAATTTTAATAAATAAATTATAGGAAGGCTTTTTAAAATAATTGAATATCTTTGATGAATTTTAATAAAAATTTTACGAATAATTACATTTTTTGAGAAATTCCATTAAAATTGTATTAAAAATAATTGAAATTCTGCGATGCGTTATATTTATGAAAATAATTGAATCTCTGTAAAAACATTTGATTATTTATGAAAATAATTGAATTATTGTGAATAATTTTCCAGGATTCCAATCAAAATTTCCTGATTTTTCCAGGTTTTTTTTAAGGTTTATAAAATTCCCTGACATTTCCAGGTTGCGTGGCAACCCTGCATTGCATTCTTGCAAAAAATTTTATCAAAATATTTAAAAACAACTAAATTCTTGCGAAGAATTTTATCAAAATTTTTGAAAATCCTAAAATTCTTTTGAAGAATTTCTTTAATTTTTTTTAAAATAATGGACTTTTATTAATAATTTTAATTGAAAATTTTGAAAGTAATTGGATTTTATGAATAATTTCTTTCAAGTTTTAAAAATAATCGTGCCTGTTAATAATTGAAATTTAACATTTGATTATTGGATTTCATTAACATTTTTTGCAAATAATTAAATTCTTCTCAGAATGTATATACAATTTTTTAAAATACGTTGATTCATTCAGAAAATTATATTATAATATTGAAAATAATTGAATTGTTTTCAAGAATAGATAGATACTATAGATACAATAATAATTGAATTATTTCAAAAAATTTCTTTAATTTTTGGAATATAATTAATTTTGGTAATAACTGTAATTCTTAAAGATTACAAATAAATTAATTTTACTATTAAATTTTATTAGATTTTTTGTAAATATGTAATTCAATTCTTTTGAAAAAATTCTTTAGGTTTTTTGAAGATAATGTAGTTAATAATATTATAATTAAACATTTGATTATTGAATTTTATTAAAATTATTATATTGAAAATAATTGGAATTCCTGAGAAGAATTTTATTATTTATAAAAATAATTTAAATTCTTCCGAAGAACTTTACTATGTATTTATAAAAATAATTTAATTGTTTCGACGAATTTATTAAAATTTTAGAAAATAATTGTATTCTTTCAAAAAATTTTATTAAAATTCTAAAAATAATGTAATTTCATGGAAGAATTTGATTATTTCAAAGAATTTTGATTAAATTTTAATAGTAATTGAATTCCTTTGAAAAATTTTATTTAATTCTGAGAAGAATTTTATTAAATTATAAGTAATTTAATTCTTTTATTAAAATTTATTAAAATTGTATTGAAAATAACTGAATTTGTTTTTTTGAGAAATATTTATCAAAATTGTATTTAAAAAAATTTAATTTCTACGGATAATTTTATTATTTATAAAAATAATTGAATTCTTGAGAAGAATTTTATTAAAAATTTTGCAAAATAATTGAATTTCTGCAAAGAATATAATCTAGAATTTTCTTTTTTTTTTGAAAATTGAAGTAATTGAAATAATTGGAGATTTGAAGAAATATGGAAAATAACGGAAAAAGAAAGATTTGTAATAAAGTGTAATTTTTTCAGGACACACACCTCAACCTGGGGAAGATTGTGAGCTGGTCGATGGGTCTTTTTCTTGGCGAACGCCTTCCGTGCCTCGACTTCCATTTCGGCTTGCTCCTCGGCGACGAGAGTGTCCAAAACTTCGGCTTGTACCTGTGCGTAAGCAAGTTCACGCTCCAGTTGCTCTGAATTTAATTGCACATCAGCGGACGATCTTCTTCGAGTGAAACGCCGGGTGACTCGTCTTTGAATAGCCTCGGTGAGAGCATTTTTTGAATCACATTCGTGATTTGCTTGTTGTTTTTGTTGCTGTTGCTCGTGATGAAGATGCTGTTGCTGTTCCTGCTGTTGTTGCTGATGATTATGTAAGTGAAGACCACCAATATTATCACGATCATATTTCTTTTCTTTGATGAGAAATTTCTCAACCAACATTTCACCAACATTTTTCTCATGTTTCTCATAATGCTCACGCAATGCTGGATTATCTTTCAGAGCCTGCGATCTAATTTTAATTGTCGGCCTGTCCCTGCGAAGATGATGCCGCTGATGGGAATTCTCGCGCGTTAATGTTCTTGGCGTTGAAACGTCAATATCTGCCGTGTCAATGGTGCGTCGAGGTCGTCTTGCTATCGTGACTGGTGAATATCTTCGCAAATTACTTAACGGCGATTCGGAGATGGTCGATAGATGAGGAGAAAATCTCGCCAGTGGAACGTTAAAGGGTCTATAATTTTTTTTATTTTAGTTTCTTTTATTTTGTAGAGAAAACTTTACATTCAATTTTCTGGACAAATATTACATTTTTCAAAAATTGTAATAAACTGATAGGAAATATTAATTAACTATTTATAATTAATGTTGACTATTAGTATTTGTTTCAAATAATTTTGAATCTGACTGTCTATTTTTGCCTCTTTCCAAAAATTTGGAATTATAAAAACACATTTCACAGAAGTCTTGGATTATCTCGCGTTGAAACAAAAAAAAATGTAGTTCATGAAAATATACATTCGTGGAATAATAATTTTTTACGCACGGTTTGAGAAACTGAGAAATACTTTACGTAACACTAAAAGTTAATTCTGTAATCTCTAGTGTGTCAGTGATGCACGATATTTATAGTTTAATATGAAGACTTTAATTGCAACCAAAGTGGTCAAATTTTGAACGATTTATTTTTAAATACTTTTTCAAATTTTGTTTCAAAGACAAGAAAAAATTTCTGAATTGAATACGAACGAAAGTAAATTAATAAAACAAATAAATTATTAAATAGATTTCTAAGGTGTGAATTTAAAAGTAAAAGAGTAAAAAAAATTTCCAAAGAGAAAATTTGGAGTATTAACAGTTTTTCTTCGGTTTCTTCATAGAAGGAAAATCAAATTGATCTTAATTTTTTTTTCATTCTTTCTTGTCTTCTGTATTTTTATTGGTTATTTCGAGTCGTTGTCCTCTTTCGTGTTAACGTCATTCTTTTCTTTCTTTTCTATATGGTTTATTTTGAGGTTTAAACTCAGGAAATGAATTTTCTATTTTAGATTCAGAGAAAGTCCACGGTATCTTGCACTTACTCCGAAGGCTTTTTGGCAGCTTTTAGGACATTTCACTCATTCTTGAGAAAAGTATATTATTTCTACAACACGAAAATTCCCCTTAAAAATAAATTTCAACGTTCTAGTTTCGAGAGAGTGTGAGAGAGAGAGGGGGAGATATTTTTTTCTTTTCTCATAAAATTGCATTCAAAATAAATATTTCACTATTCTCAGTTTTAAGTGCCCTTCAATCGATTGTAATTTGCTCAGACTTTCCTCCCTCGCTAGATACTTAATTTTAACATCGTTACGTTCTACTCGATCTAAAAACGAACACTTGTTAAGACATTCCACGTTATTTTGACTTTTCTATTTTTCTCCCTACAATAAATTGTCCTCAAAAGGTATTTTGAGGATTCTTTCCGAATTTTTCTTTCTGCAATTTTTTAATTCTGAATTTTTATTTTCAAATTTCTTCTTCATTTTTAAATTCCAAAAAATTTTTAAATTTGATTTGAATTTTTTGATTTTTGTATTTTGAGGATTTGTAAATTGTTCAATTTTTTATTTTAAATTCTCGAAATTAGAAATTTAGAATTAAAAAATTAATAAAAATTGTACGAAAGAAAAAAATTCAAAATAAAGATATAATTATATTGAAAAATAATTTTTTGCTAAATATAAATTGGTTAATTATATTTCGATTTAAAATTAAATTTAATTGGCTTCCAGTCTTGTTGAATTCATTTCTTTCAATCCAATTAGAATAAATAAATGAGAAGAATAATTCAGAATAATTTATTCCAATAAATTATTATCATGATTAATTCATCTTTCTCTTTCTCTCTCACTCTCTCGTGCTGTTTTAATTTGCTTTAAAGGGAAGGAAAACTTGCAAACCAAAATATGACGACGTGAGAACGTAAATTCTAGTTTTTCACCAATGAATTCGATTTTAATAAAATAATGTCCGTGGCAGTGGCTTTGAAGGATGTCCCTGAGGATGCGAAAGATTAAGAGAATTTTGACAAATTGCCAATATATAATATTTCACACGAGAAAATTTGATTCTTTTTTTTCTTTTGGAATTTATTACAAATTTTCTTATTGTCAATTTTTCTTTCCTTTCATTCCTTACAAGTGAAAGTTGTAAACAAGATCGAAATATATTTTTTTTTCTCATATCATATTCAGAAAACTGTCAAGTTGAAATACCCAGTTTCTGTGGTTAAAAAATAAATGTCCATTATTTTGGCACGTGGCCGCTTCCAACATTTTCATATTTAACTTGAACTTTTTTGTCAAAATTGCTCTTTTCAAAAATGTTTCGCATTTAAAAACGTAATTCACAATTAAAATTTGATATAAAAGAATAAGAATTTTGACTCAGAATTGTGTAAAAAATTTTTTTTAAACAAACATGTCGGGGAAACTAATAAACGACATTCATCATCTTTCTTTCAGACAGATTTCTCAGTCGTTGAGAGAAAAAAAATATTATTTATGCTCGTGATTTCATTTTCATCGTGAGAAGCAGTTTTTGCATATTTTCAAAATTTTTGCGAATTTTAATCAAGTCGCAAATTCTAATTATTAGTTTCTGATAATCCAAGTTCTGAAAAATAGTTTTCTCGATTTCTTTTCCTTTATTACTATATTGAAAATTATTTTTTATACTATAAAAATACCTTTTCTATTACAAAAAATACTTTTTTCTACTATAAAAATACTTTTTCTACTATAAAAATACTTTTTTTACTAAAACATAATATTTGTCCAGAAATGTTTTAGTTCATTATTTGAATATTTGAATTCAAGTTGTTGTTTGGAAATTTTAAGTATAAAATGAATTAACTCGACGATTTATGGATTTTCGAAAGATTAAAAAACACTTATAAGCACGTGCACCATATTCATAATGAATACGAATTTTTTAAATTATTTCTAATTGTTGTTAAAAAGACCGTAAATTGTCAAATTATTTGAAAAATTAAATTATTTCAAACCTCAATTTTTTTGTTTAAATTGAAATTTGAAAATTAAATTAAGATTAGATTTTTTATTCTTTTCGAAGTTCGATTGAAACTTGTTTTTAATTATAATATTTAAGTCAATTAATTATGAAATATTAAATTGAACAGATTTCAATTTAAAAAAAATACTTTAATTTGAAATTAAAATATTCATTTAGAAATTAAAAGGTTTTGGCTAAATCTTTTCAATTTGATTCGAACTCGTCCTTAATTATAAAGATTCAATTTGAATAAATTTCTGGTTTTTAAAAAAAAGCGTCTTAATTTGTAATTAATATTATATTCATTTAGAAACTAAAAGAAAAACTTGTAATTAACTTTTAAAACCATTGACTAAATTTTATTAGTATTTTGCTCTAAATTCTTCTTTTCGAAAATAATTTCCTTTTCAAAATCCATAAATCTTGAGAGTAAATTCTACAGGAGAAAAAAATTGTCATGAAAATATTTCAAAATTCAAATAATAGAAATATTAATTAAAAAAATGAATTTTCAGGATTAGAGGCTTACCGCCCGGTGCCTGTCATCAAGGAACTGTGATTGGCGAAGGAATTCCCATAATAATATGAGCTTCCGTCTCCGTAATAAGGCATTTTTGAGGTTGTTAAAAAATTTTCTTCACGCTTTTCTTCTTTACTTTAATACAAAAAAAAAACGAAACAAAGGAAAAGAAAAATGATTTTCAATCGATGGCACGAGGACGGTCTTGGAGTCAGGTGTAAAAAACGTTCTCACGGTTCAGGGAGCCAAGACCAACTGAGTTTAAGCCAGCGACCCAGTGTAATAATAGAATTCTAGTATATGAGGCATCTAAGCATCTAACTATATGCCTAGTCTCTCTCTAATTTCCTAAACGACTACAAATAATTTGCAACAGGGGAAAATGCACCAGTAGGCAAATATTTATGATGATGTGACAAGAAAACCGCTCTCTTTCTATATGAAAAGTCAAAAAGGCATAAACATAATTCTTCATTCGATCCTTTAAATTCTCTCCCCCTACTGTCACACTATACGTTTATTCATTCTCGTTTGTGTGATGTAAATAAAATCGACACCGACCAAAGTTTATAGGTGCTCGCATATTATCATCAACAAGACGCAAAGATCAAGAATTTGTATTTCTAAAGAATCTCTTTCTAAACAGATTTTTTTCTCTTTGTTATTAATGGCATTCACATAATCCTCGAGAAATATTCTCTTTTAGCTTCTTTCTTAAAATACTCTTACTCGCTTTCACTTTCTTGAAAATTCTTTTTCTTTTGATTCGAAATTCTTTCCCTTTTGATTTAATATCATAAAAAATTCTCTCCCTACTGACTTTCAAATTCTTTACCTATTGATTTCGTATCATTCAAAATTCTTTCCCTATTGATTTAATATCATTCAAATTTCTTTCCCTCTTCATTTAATATCATTAAAAATTATTCTCCTACTTCTTTCCCTACTAAATTAATAAATTAAGATTTTTTTTATTTTTATTTTTAATGTTTTTAAATCATTCAAAGAAAATTAAAATTTTATCCCAAAAATTAATATAAGAAATGAAAAAAATCAGCTATTAGTGAATTATTATTAATTTTTTCAAATTAATTAATCAAAAATATTGAAAGTTTTAATAAATTTTAATTAGTTATTAAAATTAGTGATTTATTTATTTTTCTTTTTAAATTACATTTTTCTTTCAGAAAAAAAACTTGAAATTTCTTGAATGAAAAACAATAATATAGTTAGAAATTTAAATTCGAGTGAACGATAAATTATTGTTTAGATGGGGTGACAATCGTTTGCAGTCTCACTTCTTTATGGAAAACAAAAATAAAACTAATAAAAAATAGTCGCATTCGAATTACGTCAATATATCCAATAACGTCCCACGTTTTGAAACACGAACTTCTTTTTTTCTAATCTCTGATAATTCGATTGTCAAAACGAGAGACTATTAAATTAACTTCCTTCGGAGTGTTTACAAATATAAAACTAAATATATTTTTTATAGAACAGTAAACATAGTAATTATGCTTATTTTTATATTTTCATTTGTATTCGAAATTTATTGGTATTCAAATTCAAATATTGAAAATTCACTTAAATTGATATTTATATTTTTATATTTATATTTATATTTTTATTATAAAAATATTATTACTGTAAATTCATCAAAATAATTTTCATTTCAATTCAATTCTTCATTTCTAGAATTTTAAACTAAAATTCTTCTTTAATCAATTATTTTTAATAATTTTTGAAAAATTTCTTTTTTTAAAATTTTTAAATCCATTTATTTCAATTCAATGTTACCTAAAATTTCGATTATTCTGACATTCTTCAATTAAATAAATTAGAAATTAAAAACTTCAAATAATTAAAAAAAATTTAATAAAATTCTTCGAAATAATTCAATTATTTTTAAAATTGACAAAATTTGTTCGCAAGAATTCAATTATTTTTAAAATTCATAAAATTCTCTGCAAGAATTCAATTACTTTTTAAAAATGATAAAATTCTTTGTAAATGTTAAATTATTTTCAATATTAATTTTTACGTAATTTCGATTCTTCTGACATTCTCCAATTAAACATATAATTATTAGAAAATAAAAAACTTGAAGAATTAAAGAAAAATTCAATTTAAATTATTTTTAAAAATTAATTCTACAAAATTGTTAATTAAAAGTACAAAAAGTTCAAATTTTCAAAAGTTTTAATTTAAAATCTTTTTAAAATTCAATTATTTCTAAAAATTTTCGCTATTAACTTTCAATATTCAATGATAATGTAAAATTTTAACTGAAATTCATTTTTAAATTAATATTTACTAGAAAAATCCATGAGAATTCAATTAATTATTTAAATACAAAAATAACTATTTTATTAAATATTTGAATGTTTCTTAAAATAGAATTTTTATAAAGAATTTTATCAACAAATTTTTAAATAATTTAATTCTCTTGACAAATAACATTAATAACATTTAACATTAATAAACATTAATTAACATTAACATTAATAACATTTTTAAGAATAAGTTCATTTTTCAGAAATTTGATTAAAATTTTAATTTAAAATAATTGAATTTCTCCAAAGAATTTTTAAAGATTTTTTGAAAATAATTGAATTTTTGCCAAGAATTTTATAAAAATTTGTTAGAATTATTGAATTTTGAAGAAAATTTTTTAAAGATTATTGGAATTTTGACGAGAATTTTTGTAAATTGTTGAACACAATTAAATTTCTGCGAAGAATTATATATTACATTTGAAAATAATTGAAGTCTTGAGACGAATTTTATTAAAATTTAATTAAAATAATTGAATTCCTTTGTGAAATTATATTGAAATAGTACACATTAAATATAATTGAATTTTGATAAATTTTTTAAATTAATTAAATTTCTACAAAGAATTTTATTAAAATTATTTTCAAAAAAATTGAATTCTTACAATGAATTTTATTAAAATTTTTGAAATTTTCAAAAATCTACGTTCTTTAAGACGATTTCTAATAAAATTCATTCAAACTTGAAATTTTACAAAATTTCAAATTAAAATCTTTTGAAATTCATCTATACTTATGAAAATCGTAAACGCAACTCTTTTAAAATTCAATTAATTTGGAAATATTTATGTAAAATTAGATTTCAAGAATAAACTTTAGAAATTAACAATTTTTCAGGATTTCGATCAAAATTCCCTTTTTCAATGTTTATAAAATTCCCTGACATTTCCAGGTTTCCAGGTTCCTGACTTATATTCAAATCAAATTTATATTTTAATTCAATTTTTTTCAAATTCAAATATTAAAAATTCATTTATATTCAATTCCAATTTATATTAAAAATTCATTTATATTCAAATTTAATTTACATCAAAAATTCATTTATATTCAAAATCAATTTTTATTCAAAATAATTCAAAAATGTTACATTAAAAAATTTTAAATAGAAAATTAAAAAGCAATATTTTTAATAATAGTTAATGATCACTTTGTTTATTATTTATGATCTCAGCCTATTTTTATATTTGTATTTTCGTAAAAATTGGAAAAATTCAACTAAGAAATTTAAAATTCAGAAAATTATTTCTTTTAACAGAAAAAAGGAACACTGCGATTTTGCCCTTTTTCTAAAATAATTTATTGTTCACGGTTTAGAAGAATGTAAAAAAATTTATCAAAGAATATTCTATTATCCAAACTCGAGTATTTTTTGAACTGTTCCAAAAAATTAACGATTCCATAAAATATTTTCGCTAAAAATACTTCATTGTAGTTTTAAATGATTTTCTTCTTCCTTTCTTTTATTATCAAGGACCGATTCTGAAACGAAACTAAATAAAAAATTTACATTTAATTTAGTTTTGTGTTAATTGAAACTAAAACGAAACTAAACTTTCGTAACGTCTGTCCCTGTTTATTAGAAAAAAAATTTCTCGATTTTTTCGTCTTTTTCGTCTGCTTTGGTTTTTAAATAATTTTTTCACCTATTTTCTTCTTCTTCTTCTCTTTTTTTCGATAAATGAAAAATTAAATAAGACAAAAATACAATTTTTGGATTTTTATTTGGTTTTTTCATTGTTCAATACGCGAGCTCTTGCGATAGAAATCCATTTTTTTTTGTTGAAGATTTCTTTAAATTTGTTTTTAAAGTTTAAAAAAAGTCGACTTACCGGCACACTTTAAACCTTGACGATAAAATCCATAAAGCATTGATCCACAATGATCGCAGAAAGTTAGAGACATGAAGGTATGGGGTCGAAATCTGTGTGGTACGTCCACCTTGAATCGCTCCCTCAAGTACTGCCATTAAACATGGTAAAAGACGCATTAGGTTTCTAGAAAGACAAAGTAGCAGTCCACGTATAAGCATACTCAATTTCGATTTTAATTCTTTTACAATTAGTCATTTAATGTAATTCTACAATTACAAAAAGAGTTTTCTTTTTTATTTACAAAACAGCTTCCACCACCTTAAGCTCACTCAATTTTCAATTTCAAAAAAAAAAAATAAATAAAATGAAACGAGAATCATTCAAAAGTATTAAATATTTGAATATCAATATTTCAATAATATTAATTATTTCAATTTTATTATTTTAATATTATTCAATTCTTCAAAATTATTTATTATTTCAATATTATTTAATATTAAAATATTACTTAATTTACTTAATTTTTAGAAGAAAAAAAAATACAAAAATTTGTTGTAGCATCAAGAAATAAAAGTTTATTCTATAAAAATTTTAGTAATCGAACTTTGGAGTATTTAACTTTTAAAAATTTTAATAATCGAACTTTGAAGTGTTTCATTAATTTCCAAAAATTTGAATAATTGAATTTTGGAATATTTAATTTGCAAAAATTTTAATAATTAAACTTTGGAATATTTATTTTACAAAAAATTTGAATAGTACATTGAAATATTTAATTTCGGAAAAATTCGAATAGAAGATTGAAATATTTAATTTTATATTCAATATTAAATTTTTTACTTTTAGAAATTAAGTTTCTATTTTTTATTTTATTAAAAAGAAAAAAAATTGTAAAGAAGTCAAGTTTCAATATTCTTGTGAAAATGAACGAAACTGAAATTTAAAAATTGTCGTTATGTAAAATATTGACGAGATAATGAATTCTTAACGATTTAAAACGGAATCTTCTACAGCACTTGATTGAGTTTTTTAGATTATTCTGCGTCTATTAAAGCCTTCCTCTTATGAAAATCCCTTGGTTAGTTGAAATTCTTCTCTTAATTGTCTGCAACAAGTGGCATTACTTAATGCGAAGAGTCAATCAAACAAAGATGCTTTGATAAAATTCCCGTCTATTGTAAGAAATAAGTTTCAATTATTATCTATTTAAAAATCCTATTTCTTCAATTTTTTTACAATTTTCCAAATATTTATTTGAAAAAAGAAATCCAAATATTTATTTGGAAAATAAAACCAAATATCGATTTGGAACATTAATCCAAATATCTATTTGGAAAATAAAACCAAAAATATTGATTTGGAAAATAAATCGAAATATCTATTTGGAAAATAAATGCAAATATTTCTTATAAATAAAAATAAATAAAAATCCAAATATTTTTTTTTAAATTAATTTCTTTGAATTCGATTTTCAATTTATTATCAAATATCTTTCTAGAGATTGACTGTGCGCAAATGATAAATTTAATGTAAGTGCACTGCAAGAGATAGTTTTTTTTTCTTATTAATAGTCATGCAAAATAAAATATCAATATTATTAGTTACAATCATAATAATTATACCCTTTTCGTAAAATTTAGTACAAGAAAAGAAAATATTACCTCCAGTACTTACAATCGTACTTTCTGATTCTCTTCCGCTTCCAGGACACTTTGTCAATAATTTGTCGTGACATTTTTTATGAACTGCCGTTTGACAAGCTGTTGAGAATAAGAAAAATTCATCTCAATTAATTACTCTTCTTCTTCTTCTTCGTTAAAAAACAATTATTTTTCTTTTATTGAAAATTCATTAAATTATCACTCATGTTTGTTCTTAGATTGGATTAAAAAATAATGATTCGTTATTAATTAATATTCAGAATTAAATTACATTAAATTAAGTTCTTAATTAAAATAATTAAATTAATTTTTTAATTTAAATTAAAATAAAATATTGGTTGGATTAAAAACTTTACCTTGACATTGATAGCCCTGTTTTCCGAAACCCCTAAAAAATAATAAAAATTCAATTAAAAATCATAATTTAATTAACGACTGTGGCTTAGATAAATAAAAGAAATAAATAGTTAAAAATTTACTGAATGTAACTGAAATTAATATTATACTTTATAATAATCGTAAGTTTCCTTTCCGTTAAATTAATAATTAATTAAATTCTCTGCATTCATTTGATTGTTTTGAAAATTAATTTTTGTGGGTTATTGTCATTTTTTTAATGTCAAAAAAGAAACAAAAAAAAACTCGTTTTATTCACTTCACAAAATTGACAAAAATTCCATTCCATATTTTTTCCTAATTTTCATCAAAAATATTTACTTTTTTCTTATCATGCTAATATAAATTCAATTCCTGCTACAAATTTTATTATTCATGCGAAAGAATTTAAAATATATTTATAAAAAATAATTTAATTCTTGCGAAGAATTTTATAAAAATTTTTAAATAATTCATTTCTTTCGAATAATTTTATGCAAATTCTAATTTAAATAATTGAATTGAAGAAAATTGTTATTATTCATGAAAAAATTATTCTTACGAAAATTTTTAAAAACCATTTTTTTAATAATTGAATTCTGTTTGGAAATTTTATGAAAATAGTAGATATTGAAAATCATTAAATTGCGAAAAGTTTTTAAAGATAATTAAATTTTTACAAAGAATTTTATTAAAAAATTTGGCAATAATTGAATGTCTGTGAGAAATTTTATTAAATTTTTTTGAAAATAATTGAATTCGTAAAAAAATTTTTAGTATTTATAAAAATAATTGAATTCGTGCGAACGATTTATTAGAATTTTTTTAAATAATGGAATTTCCAAGAAGAAATTTATTGCTTTTAAAAATAATTGAATTATTGTGAAAAATATTGTTATTTATGAAAATAATTGAATTTTGAAAAAAAATAACTAAAAATAATTAAATTTACGGTAGTAATTTTCTTATTTATCGACATAATTGAATTCTTTCGGAAAATTATTTGTGTAAATAATTGAATTCTTAGAAAAAATTTAATTAAAATTTTTAAAAATAATTGAATTATTTCAAAAAAATTTAATTAAAATTGTATTTAAAACAATTAATTTCTTTCGAACAATTTTATTAAATGTTTGAAAATAATTATTCAATCCTTCCAAAAAATATTAAAAAACATTTTTTTAAATAATGGTTTTTTTCGAGGAATTGAATTTAAGTTTTTAATAATAATTACATTTTTTGAGCAATTCCTGTGAAATTGTATTAAAAATAATTGAAATTCTGCTGTGAATTTTATTATTTATGAAAATAATTGAAAAGTTGCTAGGAATTTTATTATAATTCTCAAAAATAATTGAATTTTAGAGAAGAATTTTATTATTTTTGAAAATAATTGAATTATTGCGGAAAAGGTTATTAAAATGTTTAAGAAGAATTGAATTTCTGTGAAAAATTTAATTATTTTTGAAAGTAATTGAATTTTTTATAAGAATTTTATGAACATTGTTTTAAATAATTAATTTTTTCGAAATATAATAAATATTATGAAAATTTTATCAGTTTAAATAATTGAATTCTTGTGGAAAACTTTATTTGTGAAAATAACTGAATTTTTCGATTATTAATTTAAAATAGTAGTAAAAATAATTGAAATAATTCTTCGATGAGTTTTATTATTTATGAAAATAATTAAATTCATGCTCAGAATTTAATTAAAACTTTTTTAAAAAATTGAATTTTCATGAAAAATTTTATTATTAGTGAAAGTAATTGAATTATTGTGAAAAATAAATTGAATAAAATTTTGTTAAATAATTGATTGTTTCGGAATTTTTTTGAAAATTTGCGATTTAAAAGTAGTGGAAATTCTCTCAAAAAAATATTATTTATATTCTTTGTTCAGAAAGTTGAATATATAATAATTTTTTTACCTTCTCTATTCTTCAGAATAATTAAAATTTTCGTAATGAAGATTATTTTTAATTTAGGTATCAAATACCAATTTTTGCGAAATTCAATATTTTCCTCGTACAAGAAAGTTTAATTATTTTCAATTTTGAAAATCTGATGTCAAATTTGAAATTAGTATCAAAATTTGTTAATGTTTTTTTACATACTTTACCTAATGTTTAAAAATATAATGTAATTTGAAAATTTAATTCTAATTAGTTTTTCAGTTATGTGTCTCATAATAAGTATTTCTTTAAAAATTACTTAAATTAAAATGACTTGAAATTGTCTACAATAAACAAAATTAATTAAAGGATTTTTTAATTAAACCCCTAAATTAATAACTGTAAAAGTCTTAAAATGTTAAAAAAATTACTGTATTACTGGAATTAATTAAATACAAATAAAAATTAATTTAAGGGTTTTTTAAATAAACCCCTAAATTAATAACCGTAAAAAAATCTTCAATAGTTAAAATTTATTAATATTACTGAATAATGAAGTGGTAATTAAGTGACAATATTAAGTGGAATTAATTAATAGTAAAGTGTAGAAATTTGTGTCTTAACAAAATTTTATTTAATTTTACATAATTCTGTCTGATAAAAGAAAATCAATTTAAGACTGAAAATTTATTTCCACCAAAGTGTCGAATTTATGAATTAAAGTTTATAAGTTGAGGTGGTACGTGGGCAGTGGGTAGTGCTGGGTATAAATTTATAGGGGAAAAAGCGATAAATTTTGATTCGCTTTGACGATCGAGGTAGAGAGAATCTCATTAAATGCATCAGTGCGGAGAATGAATGTTTTGAAAATACTCCAGGTACATATGTTGTTAAAACGATGTTTAATTTCGAGTGCGTAAATTTAATTCCACTCTACTATAATCACATTTACAGTGTTACTTAATCATAATAATAATTTCTCTTAAATTAACAAAATTTTCTCATCCATGTATTTTATATTAAATTATTATTATCAAAAAATAAAAATTATTAAATAAAAATTAATAAATAAATATAATTCTCTCAAACCGACAAAATTTTCTTTTATCTATTTTGATATAATAAATATATTAAATAAAAGTAATTTTTGTCACACAATAAAAATAAGTGGAGTAAAAATTTCTTTTTGAAAATAATGAAAATTGAATATTTCAAATTTCATGTTATTTTAATTGGAATTTTTCAAAATTTTTGTGAAAATTGAAAAACTACTGAAAATAAATTAAATAAATTTTATTTTTTGAACTGAAAATTAAATATTTCAAATTTTTTTTTTTATTTTAATTTGAATTTGAAAAATTGAAAATTATAAAAACGAAAGTAATAGTAATCATTCAACTTTAAATAATAGTATTTGATTGTCAATTACGAAAATATTTTCCGTTTATTTTTGTTTCATTTTTTTATTCTATTGCAATTGTGAAATTTAAAGGAAAAAAAATATTGTCCTCACCAGAGAAATTCCTTACAAAATGTACAAAAAGTTGGTTGTCTGAAAAATTTAGCGACCAATTTGTGACCTCTAATAACGTGGACTTTGTTTTGTTTTACAGCTCCTCGTCTCTTGGTGATTGGAAATCCACCGCCAATATTTTCAGCTGGTGGAGGTGACGCCGAGGCTTCCGCGACCCTCCTTGGTACACGTGTTTTGTAAACATAAGTTTTCGTCGATGAACTCGGTGGAAGATCCGCAGGATTAAAAGGAGTTGGAGTCCTTGTTCTGTGAAAATGACAAACAAAATATTATTTTTCTACTCAGTAAGTCACACATAACTGAACAACTAATTAGAATTAAATTTTCAAATTATATTATATTTTTAAACTTTAAAGTATATAAAAAATCTTTAACAAATTTTGATACTAATTTCAAATTTGACATCCGATTTTCAAAATTGAAAATAATTAAACTTTCTTGTACGAGGAAAATATTGAATTTCGCAAAAATTGTTATTTGATACCTAAATTAAAAATAATCTTCATTACGAAAATTTTAATTATTCTGAAGAATAGTGAAGGTAAAAAAATTAATATATATTCAACTTTCTAAACAAAGAATATAAATAATATTTTTTTAGAGAATTTCCACTATTTTTAATTCACTAATTTTCCAAAAAAATTTCGAAAAAATCAATTATTTAACAAAATTTTATTCAATTTATTTTTCACAATAATTCAATTACTTTCACTAATAATAAAATTTTTCATGAAAAATCAATTTTTTAAAAAAATTTTTGATTAATTTCTAAGCATGAATTTAATTATTTTCATAAATAATAAAACTCATCGAAGAATTTCAATTATTTTTATTACTATATTTAAAATTAATAATCGAAAAACTCAGTTATTTTCACAAATAAAGTTTTCCACAAGAATTCAATTATTTAAACTAATAAAATTGTCATAATATTTATTATATTTCGAAAAAATTTATTATTTAACACAATGTTCATAAAATTCTTATAAAGAATTCAATAATTACTTTCAAAAATAATTAAATTTTTCACAGAAATTCAATTCTTCATAAACATTTTAATAAACTTTTCCGCAATAATTCAATTATTTTCAAAAATAATAAAATTCTTTTCTGTAATTCAATTATTTTTGAGAATTATAATAAAATTCTTGGGAACTGTTCAATTATTTTCATAAATAATAAAATTCATAGCAGGATTTCAATTATTTTTAATACAATTTTACAGGAATTGCTCAAAAAATGTAATTATTCTTAAAAACTGAATTTCAATTGCTCGAAATAATCAATATTATTTAAAAAAATGTTTTTTAAAATATTTTGGAAGGATTGAATAATTATTTTCAAAAATTTAATAAAATTGTTTGAAAGAAATTAATTGTTTTAAATACAATTTTAATTAAGTTTTTTTGAAATAATTCAATTATTTTTAAAAATTTTAATTAAATTTTTTCTAAGAATTCAATTATTTACACAAATAATTTTCCGAAAGAATTCAATTATGTCGATAAATAAAAAAATTACTTTCGAAAATTTAATTATTTTTAGGTATTTTTTAATAAAATTCTTTTCAAAATCCAATTATTTTCATAAATAACAATATTCATCACAATAATTCAATTATTTTCAAAAGTAATAAATTTCTTCTTGGAAATTCCATTATTTAAAAAAATTCTAATAAATCGTTCGCAAGAATTCAATTATTTTCATAAATAATAAAATTGTTTTAGAAATTCAATTATTTTCAAAAAAATTTAATAAAATTTCCCACAGACATTCAATTATTGCCAAATTTTTTAATAGAATTCTTTATGAAATTTAATTATCTTAAAAACCTTTCGCAATTCAATGATTTTCAATATCTACTATTTTCATAAAATTTCCAAACAGAATTCAATTATTTAAAAAATGGTTTTTAAAATTTTTCGTAAGAATTCAATTCTTTTCATGAATAATAACAATTTTCTTCAATTCAATTATTTAAATTAGAATTTGCATAAAATTATTCGAAAGAAATGAATTATTTAAAAATTTTTATAAAATTCTTCGCAAGAATTAAATTTTTTTTTTATAAATATATTTTAAATTCTTTCATGAATAATAAAATTCTTAGCAGGAATTCAATTTAAGAGGAGGATAAGAAAAAAGTAAATATTTTTGATGAAAATTAGGAAAAAGTCAGGAAAATAAAAAATATGGAATGGAATTTTTGTCAATTTTGTAAAGTGAATGAAACGAGTTTTTTTTTGGTTTTTTTTTGACTTTAAAAAATAACAATAACCGCCAAAAATTAATTTTTAAATAACAAAAAATATTTATTAATATTTACTATACAAATAATAAATATTAGAATATAGGAGAAGAAAAATGTTCTTCATTTTGAAAAATGAAAGAAAATCACTTTTTATTGTAGCGAAAGAATTATTTAATCAACAATTGTGATATAATTTTTGTATTCTAGTGTTTTCTTCCCCATTACGTAAAAATTATTATTATCAATAGAATTTTCACGTAACGGAAGAGTTAATATTAAAGTTTTTCAATGTTTTACAGATAAATCAGAGAGGAGAGGATGTAATGGAAATATTACTCAATATAACGGAATTATAATTGAAGAAAATCAGATTTAAAGGAGTTGTTGCGGTAATGTTACTCAATAACAATTATAATTAAATACTTATTAAGAAGAATCTCAGCCGGACTTGTATTACTCACACAGTAGTTACGTTCGATTTTAGTCAGACGTGTTCAATTAAAGATCTCATTAATTTGTCGATGAAGGACAGTTAACAAGACGAAGATAAATAGTCTGAATTTTATAAATTTTTCTTTATCATTTAAATTCACTTTTTATATTCTCCATTTTTCTTTTTTTTATTCCTTTATTATTCATTGTTTCTTATTTTTTTCTCTCTTGGAATTGTAAATTTATATTTTTAATTAGAATTTTATTCTTGAAACAGAAGAAAATGGAAATTTTTAATAGTGCGCTATTTTTAGCAGTTTTTTTATTTTTATTTCTTTATTTTTTTATTTTTTTACTGTAAAAAAAGGAAAATTCATTGAATAGGGAACAATTTTTCAAAATTTTCAAAATTGAAAATTAAAAAAAAACGAAAATGTTATTTTTATATTATTATGAATAATATTCAAATAGATTAATTATTTGTCGTGATTATTTTTGTTTCTATTTTTTAGCAAAATAGAAAAAAAAATAAAATTATTTTTTGAATTAAATTGAAATATATTTTTTCGTTGCAAGAATTTTTTTTTTAATGGAAAATTCCTGAATTCGTTTAAATTGAAAATTCACCAAATGGAATTCTTATATATTTTTCTTATTTCACTACTTTTTCTGACCAAATAGAAAATTTTTTAAATAAAATTATTTTTTAAATTTAATTTAAATATATTTACTTAATTTTTAGTGAAAAGATTTTTTTTTAAATAGAAAATTGTTGAATTCGTTTAAATTGAAAATTCAATTACATAGAGTAATTATTCTTATATATTTTTACGCATTTTCTATTTTTAAAATAGAAATTGTTAAATTTAACAATTTCTTTTTTTATTCTGAAATTTCTATTTATAGAAATTTTAAAATAAAAAAAGGTTCGAATCAAAATTTGTTTAAATTGAATATTCAATCAAATTGAATTTTTCTATTCAATTGGATTTATTTTTCTAATAATTTTTCACTTGAATTTTGAATTTCCTGGAATAGAAATTTAGGAAAAATAAGAGAATTGAAAAAACTTTGTTTAAATAATTAAATCAAAAAGAATGTTTATTTTTGCTATTTCAGTTTTTTTGTTTTTGGTTCAACATACTGTTAAAAATAGAAAAACGTCAAATAAAAATTTATTTAAATTAAAAATTCTCTCAAATCGAATTTTTATTCAATTTGATTCATTTTTCTACTGATTTTACAGATGAATAGAAAAAAAAACTAGAAAAAATTGAAAAAAATTCCTTTAATAATTTAATTAAAAAATTATTTTTAAATTAAAGGAATTTTTTTCAATTTTTTTTGTTTTCGGGTTCAATAGAAAAATAGAAAAAATGTATTTAAATTGAAAATTCTCTCAAATCAATTTTTATTTAATTTGATTAATTTGTCTAATGATTTTTTAATGTAAATGCAAATAAAAGTTAGAAAAAATTGAAAAAAATTCGTTTAAATAATTCAATCTTATAAAGAATGTTCATTCTTTTATTTTCTATTTTATTTTGTCAGATTAACGGAATATTAAAAATAGAAAAGCGTCAATCGAAAATTTATTTTAATGGAAAATTCTATCAGATTGAATAAAACTTTAGTTCGGTCTAATTTTCTAATGATTTTTTAGTTGAATAGAAAAAAATAGTAAAAGGATCGAATAAAAATTCATTTAAATTGAAAATTCAATTGAATTTAATTTTAATTCCGATTTTTATTCAATTTTTAATGATTTTTTTATATTTAATAAAATAAAATAGTAAAAAAAGTAGGGAAAACTTTAAAAAATTTCTTAAAAATAATTTAATCAAAACGAATGTTCGTATATTTTGTTTTCGTTTATTTTTTTAATTTAATGGAATGTTAAAAATAGAAAAGTGGCGAATAAAAAGTCGTTTCAAACTCAATCAAGTGAGTAAAATATTCAAATTTTAATTTGAAAGAAAATAAAAATTACCTTATTTTTTTTACTGTTTCTGTAAATATTTTTCTAAATTAAAAAATATTTCTCACCTGTAAGTATATCCTTCTGGTCCCATGCGCGATTGTGTGACATTTCGATGGTCAAGTGATGATTTTCGCCCAGAGCCGCCACCGGCATTTCTTCTCTTAGCATGTGAACCGCCAGTGAACATCATCTTGTCACAATTTGCTTTTACCAATGTTGAATTGCGGACTAGAAATAAATAGACAATAATTCTCCTTTCGCCACTTCACATCTCACGTTGTTGGCATTTTTTTCCACTTCTTTTTTCCCCACTCTTGTTTTTTTTTTCTTCTTCTCTCTTTTTTTTTGTCTAGTTTATTACTATCACAACATGTGCAACAGATTCATGTTCCATCTAAAACTGAGTTGAGACTTTGTAAACTGACTCATTCGCATGTTTAAGGTTCACCTCAAAATAAAGTCTTACGTTTACCTCGGAGCACGAGGTAATCGATCGAAGTCATCTCTTTGGCATCTGATTTTCTTCTAATATCTCTCTTTTCAAAAGACGGATTCGATCTTTACTATAATTCCTATTTCTCTGCGAAATATTCTCTCATCTCAAGATGTCCGATACGTTGAAAGTTTACGTGAATCTGTCGAGTCTATTAATATCATCCACTTGGACCACTATATTATGCCGAATCTGTTTTATTAATTTTTTTTATGATTACAACAAGAGTTTTTTTTCTCCCTTGACATTTAGCAATTTTTTTTTTCTATTCAATTTTGGTTTTTGAATTTCGAATTACAAATATTTTTGAAACTAAAAATTAAAGTCCTATTAAAAAAACGAAATAACAAACTAAATGAAAAAGTAAATAAAAAATCGAATAAAAAGTAAATGAAAAATTTAATAAATATCGAATAATTAGACAATTTGGTTTTTGTAGAAATTTTCAAAAATTTGTAATTTAACATTTAAATTTCAGGTTGTTTGAAAGGTGCACAAATGTCGACAATTTTCCAAGAAGCTGTTAGGAAAAATTTTTAACGATCTAAAGTTTGAAAGAAAAACGTTTGGCACCGAGTACAACAAAATTTGATGAGTATGATTCGACATATTCCTTCAATATCAAAGGACGTCTTTTGCATTTTAACAAAAAATGGGTCAAACGCAATTTAGAAATTAATTTTCTTAAAAACCGAGAAATGAAAAAACATCCCAATAATTGAATTTAGAATTGGAATTTAAAATTGAAATTTTTTACGAAATATTGTTTAAGAAAACTAAAATAGAGAAATACTATCGACAAAAGCACAAATTACAAAGAAAAATAAAAAAGAAGAAGTAGAAACGTCACTTAACACAAGAGAAATAATTCACTTCGCAGAAATTACATATATTTTTAAAATGTCGCTGCTTTCCACAAAATTTTGATGCATTTCAGAATCATAAAAGAAGTAACTATGATTCATCGGTGAATGAATTTGGCGATTATTTCTAAATTTCGACAGTAAAATTATTAAATATATATCGACAAATTATTTTCTTGATAAATTCAAATAAAATTCATGAATATAAAAATGTAAATAAAAAAGTACTTGGGGAATAAAATTTTGACGCCTGAATCGTTTTGTAAGTATGCACGAGACTCCCGTGTCTATAAATATCAGCCTGTTGAATACCGCCCGCCATAGGGATATAATAAACGAAAGAAGCGACATCTCAAAGGTATAATTTCATTCCGAAAAAAGCTTCCAATATCTTAATATATATATTGAAGAAAATTTTCAATTTCATTTTTTTGGTAAATAAAAATCTGTAACAAAAACAGTAATTAAAAATTTGAAATCAGAAAATATTCGTTTCTAATTTTATCTTTTCTTTCCTGAAAACAATTATGAGAGTAATTAGAAAAAAATTATAAGAATAATAATTATAATATTGAATAGAATCTAGAATAATAATTAATATAATCTATACAGGCCTCGGATCGACTTTAACGAACAAAAGAAGTTGCTTTAGTCGATTAAAAATAAAAAAAAGTCGAAAAAGTCGTTTATTTAATTTAGTGTTGTCAAAAATATTTTATTTTCTATTTCCCTGATTCTTCACTGATTTCTAAATTCAATTAATCAAAACTTGTATCATTTTGCTAAATAAAATATTAAAATAGGACTTCTTATTTCTTTTTTCACCAGGAAATAAAATTTAAAAAATTTCAAATTCTGAAATTTAATAATTTCTAAAGAGTTATAACCCTTACAAAAATTCAATTATTTTCTACAATTTTTAACTAAACTTCATTTCTAAATCAATTATCTATATATTACTTTTTAATATTTTTCCGAAAGTTCTTCAAGAATTCAATTATTTAAATCCAAAAATTCAATTTTTTTGTAATAATTGAAACCGTTTATTTTTCTTTTTAAAGACATTAAGGTAGAATATATTCAACAATTTTAAAAAATAAATTTGTAAAATTAACTTATTAAAAATATTTCTAAATAATTTTTGAAAGACGCAATAGTTTTACAATTACATATAGCAATTAAAAATTTTTTTAAAAAAATTGAAATTTGGTAAAATCTTTTTAAAAAATAATTTAAATTTAGTAAAATCTTTGAAAAATAATTAAAATTTGCAATGAATTTTAATTAAATTCCTTAAAATAATTAAAATTTGGCAAAAGTTTTAATAAAATTTATGAAAATAATTGAATTTTGCAAAGAGTTTTAATAAAATTCCTAAAAATTGAATTTAGACAAAAATTTTATTAAAATTTCTGAAAATAATTGAATTTTGCAAAGAGTTTTATTAAAATTATAGATGAATTAGAATTTTAATAACATTTCAGGAAAAAATTGAATTTTGCAAAGAGCTTGATTAAAATTCATGAAAATAATTGAATTTTTCAATAAATTTTTTTAAAAATCCTGAAAATTGAATTTAGACAAAAATTTTTATTAAAATTCCTGCAAATAATTGAATTTTGCAATAAATTTTTCAAAAATTCCTGAAAATTAGATTTAGACAAAAATTTTATTAAAATTCATGAAAATAATTGAATTTTGCAACGAATTTTAATAAAATTCCTGAAAATTGAATTTAGACAAAAATTTTATTAAAATTTCTGAAAATAATTGAATTTTGCCATAAATTTTTTAAAAATTCCTAAAAAATGGAATTTAGACATAAATTTGATTAAAATTCAAGAAAATAATTGAATTTTGCAACAAATTTTAATAAAATTCCTAAAAATTGAATTTAGACAAATATTTTTATTAATATTCCTGCAAATAATTGAATTTTGCAATAAATTTTTTAAATATTCCTGAAAATTTGATTTAGACAAAAATTTTATTAAAATTCATGAATATAATTGAATTTTGCAAGGAATTTTAATAAAATTCCTGAAAATTGAATTTAGACAAAAATTTTATTAAAATTTCTGAAAATAATTGAATTTTGCAACAAATTTTAATAAAATTCCCGAAAATAATGAAATTTTGCAAAAAAATTTATGAAACAAATAAATAATTGAGTTTTTAAAAATATTCAATTTTTTAAAATGATCGTGTTTGTTAATAATTGAAATTAAATATTTAATTAATGAATTTTATTCAAATTTTTGGAAAATAAATAAATTCTTCTCAGAATATTATTACAATTTTCTAAAATAATTTAATTCATTCAAGGAATTTTATTAAAATATAGAAAATAATTAAATTCTTTATATTCAATAATACAATAGTATTATTGAATATAAAATTGACTTTGTTAATAAATGTAATTAATAATTTCACTATTCGAATTTAATTAAAATTATTGATAGAAAATGAAACTCGTTTAAGCAATTTTATTACAGTTTTTGTAAATAATTAAATTCGTTTGATGAATTTCTTTAAGTTTTACTTGAAATAATGTACTTTTTTTAATAATTGTAATTGAAAATTCTGAAAATATATGAATTCCTGAGAAGAATTTTATTATTTATAAAAATAATTTAATTCTTGCTATGAATTTTACAACTTAAAAAAATAATTGAATTCTTTCGAAGGATTTATTAAAATTTTAGAAAATGATTGAATTCTTTCTTGAAATGTTGTTGAAAATAATCGAATTTTGGCAAAAAGTTTTACTATTTATAAAAATAATTGAATTCTTCGGAAAAATATTATTATTTATGAAAATAATTGAATTCTCGTGAAAATTTTTGAAAATATAAACAATAATAATTAATTATGTTGTTAATAAGTGAATTAATTTGCTAGTAAGATTATAATTTTTAAAACAATAAATAAGAAGAGAAAATAATAAATGGTGAATATTTTCCTCTTCGTATTTAAACGAAATTAAAACTTTTTTGTGTTTTTGAATTTAAATTTGAACTATAAACTAAAATTATATTTGTATTAATTTTTCAGTTAATTTTTTTGTAATTTAATCGAAAACTTAAGTTTAGAAATAACTTTAAAATTAAAAAAAAGAAGGTTAAATCTAAATAAAGTGGTATTAAAACTACATCTTCAACAAATTTTTGATATTTTTTATGCAAATAATCGTATATTTATGCAACCAAAGTACTATTGTTGTGAATTGAAATCACAGTTTCATTATAATTTATTACACGGATAAAGAAATGATCTCATCTTATTAAATATTAACTAAAAAGTAAACTAATTCATTCGTTTAATACGGTAATGACTCGTAAAATGAATCTCTCTCCACATCAACACTGACAATTATTAAAGAAGTATCACCATATTTATTTTATCACTAATACCTATATTCTTATGTACAGCTACAAAAAATTTAATAGTACTGTTCTTTTTTTTAATATTCTAAAGAAAAAGTTCATTTTCTAAAGAAAAAAATGTTTTTTTTATAGCAAATCCTATTATTTTCCTTTTTGCAAATAATTTAAAAAATACTATTCTTCGTTACATTGAATTCTTTACGAGTAAACTTTTTTTTTTCTTCAAGATAAACTCTACACGAGATAGAATTAAAAAAAATGGTATAATTAATAAAAAAAAACTCAGATAATGATATTTCCACTGTATTTACAGTCAGATAATTAATTTTTATAAATTGCTCGAAAACGGTTACAAACAAGTTTCCTTATGTCCAAATTTTGCATTTTTTTTTCTAACAAATTCAAAGATTTTTTGTATTTTCAAAATTTTCTAATTTTTCCAGAATTAATGTAAATCAAGAATTTTTTTTTTCCTAAAAGTCGATTTATGAAACAATTAATTTTTGTAAATCATGCTCAAACTTTTGTAATTAAATAATAACTGGTTGACTATATAATAAAATTTGAATGAGAAAGATTCGAAAAAAATTCTATTTGAAAAGCTAAGTCTAAGAGTTGCATTTCTTTTCTTCATTTCATTTTGAAAATTTGTCAATTCTCCGAATTCTCTGTATTTTCGTAGATAATGCGAGATATCATTATACAATATAAAGATATATTTATAACTCATATTTTTAATTAAAAAAAAAAAAAAAATTCTAGCCATCGGAAAAATTTTACAAATACAATAAATGTTTTCATACAAGCTATTTTTATAATTTATATAATATTATGCTACAATTCAAATTATTCCTATTTCACAGAAAAAAAAACAAAAAAATTTACGAGCCCTCCGATTCTCTTATGTAAAAAAAATAACTTTCTCTATTGTTTCTCTCTGTTGAGAGAAAAATTTGAGAGAAAAAAAATTGTATAAAAATTATTTTTTAAAAAAAAGGAAAATATGTACCTGTTTGGAAAAAAAGATGTTTCTCTAATAATGTAAATAAAGCCTTTTTTTTGGAGGGTGTCAGAGATGAGCTTATTTACGCATAAATGCGTCCAATTCACGGAGCTTTCTGTTTTTGCAAGTATAGAAGTGTACATGATTTTTTTTTTAAATTTCTTATTTCACAATGAATGTCGAACAATTGTCACTGATTAGTTGCCTGTCGTTTCGGTTGACGTTCCTTGGCACGTTTTAATCGTTGCGTTAAATGATCCTCAAGTAAATCAATTTCTTTCGGCGATGCTTGAACAATGAAAATTCGAAGATCACCATGAATGTCCATTGCAGTTAGCCTCAATGATTTTGGACCAGCTCGCTCAGCAGTCATGCCGGGCCATATTTTTGTATTGAGAATTAATCGCTGCGTACCAGCCGTGCGACTAACTAAACGAGATTCATCATCTCGATCGTTTAATCGTAATGTCCCTCTCCCTCTCTCCTTATAACTACTACTCACCTGTAAAAATAAATTTTTTTTAAATATAAATAAATAAAAATATACATACTATCAGGGTTGCCACGGTTTTACTCATTTCAAATTCCCTGACTTTTCCAGGTTAAAAAACGAAATTTTTCCAATTTTAAAACTACAACATTTGTTGCCAACAAAAATTTAATTTTGTTATTCCCTGACTTTTCCTTGAATTCCAGACAAAATTCTTACTTCTCCTTAATTCTAAAGAATATTCTCATTCAGTTTAAAAATTATTACTTAGAAAAATGTTCTATTGCTTCTTTTTTAAATAAATATTAAATCATTATTATTTTATTACATATTTATGAAAATAATAATTGAATTTTTGCAAAGAATTTTATTATTTACGAAAATAATTGAATTTTTCCAAAGAATTTTATTATTTTTGATAATGATTGAATTCTTGCAACGAATTTTATTAAAATGTGTTTTTGAAGAATTTTTTATTAAAAATTTTGAAAATAATTCAATTCTTTTCTGGAATCTGCTGGAATTAAATTTAAATTATATTTGAAAATAGATTAATTTTTATAAAAAAATGTTATCAAAATTTTATTTTCGAGAAATTAGATTAAAATTGTATTAAAAATAATTGAATCTCTGTAAAAAAAAATTTGATTGAATTGAGAAAAATTTTTGAAAATAATTGAATTTTGAAGAATAAATTTATTATTTCTAAAGATAATTGAAATTTTGACGAGAATTTTTTTAAACTTTTGACCATAATTGAATTTCTGTAAAGAATTTTATTACTTTTGAAAATAATTGAATTCTTAAGCCGAATTTTAATGATATATTTCTTTTTAAATAATTGAATTCTTTTGTGAAATTTTATTGAAATACATAGATATTAAAAATAATGGAATTTTGATAAATTATTGAAATTAATTTAATTCTACAAAGAATTTTATTAAAATTATTTTGAAAAAAAATTGAATTGTTAAAGAGAATTTCATTAAAATTTTTGAAAATAATACATAAATTATAGGAAGGCTTTTTAAAATTATTGAATTTTTTTTTTGATGAATTTTAATAAAATTTTTTAAGAATAATTACATTTTTCGAGAAATTCTATTAAAATTGTATTAAAAATAATTGAAATTCTGCGATGATTTTTATTATTTATGAAAATAATTGAAAACCTATATAGAATTATTATAAAGTCAAGAAAATAGAAAACCAAATTTTTGTGACAATTCCGAAGTTGTCACAAAAATTTGTTTTTCTATTTCCTTGACTTTTCCCTGATTTCCAGAAAATATTCAAACTTTTCCCCTTATTTCAATAATAACTAACTTTTGTAAATATTTAATAAACATTGAATTTAACGATCATTCCGAGTCAGGTGGCTGACTGACTCATGGTCACCTGACTCGGAATGATCGTTAAATTCAATGTTTATTAAATATTTATAACAACCGAGTGATAATATCATATAATAATTTTAACTTTTGTAAAATTCAATTATTTTAAAATAATTTTTTAATATTCTTTCAACATTTTCTTTTCAAATATTTTCAATTTTATAATTAATGTATTGAAAATCATCGAATTGTTGCAAAGAATTTTATCAAAAAATTTGATAATAATAGAATTCCTTCAAAGAATTTTCTTATTTAGGAAAATAACTGAATTCTCGCGAAAATTTTATTAAAATTTTTAAAAATCCTAATTAAATTCTTTTGAAGAATTTCTTTGATTTTTTCTTTAACTAATGGAGTTTCTTTAATAATTTTAATTGAAAATGTTGAAAGCAATTGAATTTTATGAAGAAGAATTTTATTAAAATTGTATTGAAAATAATTGAATTCTTGCGAAGAATTTTACTATTTATAAAAATAATTGAATTTTTTCGAAGGATTTATTAAAATTTTAGAAAAAAATTGAATTTTTTTTTAAATTTGTTAAAATTTTTTTAAAAAATTGAATTCTTCCCAGGAATTTAATTAAAAATTAAAATTTGTTTTGAAAATAATTAAATTTTTGTAAAGATTTTACTATTTAAAAAATACCTAATTGAATTGTTTAGAAAAACTTAAAAAAATTAAAAATTTTATTAAAAATGATGAAAATATGAACAGTAATAATTAATTTTGTACTTAATAAGTGAATTTTTCAAATTTTGATTATGAAATTATTTTAAAAATTTATATTTAAAAATAAAAAAGTTTGTAATTTCCATAATAATAATAAATTGAATATCACATTCCGCGCGCTGGCGCGCGTAACATTTACTAGTTTTTAATAAAATTTTTCGCAAGAATTCAATTATTTTCCAAAATTTCAATAAATTACTTCACAAAAATTCAATTATTTTCAATATAATTTTAATAAAATTTCACGAAAGGATCGAATTATTTTTATAAATTTTTAATAATTGAAACAATTTAATTTTTTTCAAAAATTTTAATAAATTCTTCGCAAGAATTCAATTATTTTCATAAATAATAGTAACATTCAAAGAAATTCTTTAAAAGAATTTAATTAAGCTTTTCAAAAATTTCAATAAAATTTTAATTTTCTTGTTTCGCAAGAATTCAATTGAATCGAGAATTTCGAAAAGGGCTCAATTCGGTTTTTTGAAATTTTACAGGAGACACAAAAAATTATTTATTTCACTGTTTATTTTAAACAGTTTTAAATAATTATACTTTATACAATTTGCAAATTATTTTGTCACTTCTGTGAAAATAAATAATATTGATCAAACAAAAAATAAACAAATGACATTCAATAGAAATTGAACGAATCCAAATTGTATTTACATAATACAACTACAAAATGCGTGCACTTAGATTTAAGAATAGTGTAAAATAATAATTAAATGAAATAATATTCCCCATATGGAAAAATCAAAAGAAAACATGGAAAAGTAAAAAGGGGCATTTTTTAAAAAATATTCTAAAAAATCCGAGGTCTGAAAATATTTAATATTTAATTTAAATTGAATTAGTAAGAATATTAGATTAAATAAAAAGAGAAACCTTGTCAAACGCGAAGAGCTTGCAATTGATCTGTAAGACATTTGTCTCGCCTTCCTCTCCAGTGAGCAATGCAACTTCATTATATTTTCGTTTATTCGCTCTTGTTGCCTCCTCTAATTCCTGTGCAGCTTGAGTTAATGTCAAACCAGGACGACTTGTACTTCGCGTGACTGCAGTCACATTTGAAAATAATAATTCCGAAGAGCCATTTTCATTAGTTTCCTCCTTCATTTCTTCGTTTGCCGATTGATCGGATGTTTCGCCATCGGTCACAACTGTTACGCGTTCTTTTATATTCTGTCCAAATACAAAGCTAGGTGCCGAAGAACTTGGTGCTACTGTATTATTTAAACTATTCTCATTTTCCTTTGAACTTGCACCGAGAGGTAAAAATGTTGGTTTCACGTCCATTAATTGCTTCTCTTTTGATTCATTCTTCTCATTACATGCATTATTCTCCGTTGGTGTTTCCGTTTCTCCTTCTATTACATTATCATTTGTTAATTTTGCGAATGGATTATGAAATTTAGCCGGTTGTAGGACAAGTTTTGTCGATGGTCCTGGATTATTAGCCACGGAATTTAATTGCGATGGTCTTAATAGTGAAGATTTGGCTTTAACATAGTCACATGATGCAAATGAACTTCCCAATTTTGACGAAGCCAGTATGTTACCTATTTAATTTGGAATTGCAATTTATTTTCGCCTTTTTTAATTATAGTTATAAAAAAAAAGTATAAAAACTCACCCTTTATCAGTCTTTTATTAGATATTTGATTCCGAGATGGTAGAGGGGCTTCTGAATCATTATCAGTTGACTGACTTTCAACTTCTTCTATAAAAATAACAATTTTAACGAAATTAAAAACTCCGTTACAATAGTACGACAACTTCAAAGTTAAAAATAGAACAATTTATCAAAGAAAGTAAAGAGTTGAAAAATTTGAATAAGGGATTAATTCCAAACAACTAAATAAATTTTTCCATAAGTTAATTGCAAGGTTAAGGACAGAAGTTATGTCTATAAATAATTAATTCCCGTCGATCGTTACTGAATAATTAAAGAAAACAACACTTTCGCACTATGTATTTACATAAATAAAATTTAACAAACAAAAAGCAAAGATTCCAAAAATATAAAACAAATATTCAAATTATTTTCAAAATTCACTTTATTGTAAAGAAAAATTAAATATTACCGAAGTTCTAATTTAATAAACAGTTTTGTAAAATACTCCCAGGATTATTATTATTCAAACGAATATATAAACATAAGGAAAAGTGCAAAATCCATACCAAACAATACTTAAATTTTCTCATATTAAACATACCATTAGCGGAATTTTCACTCGATTCCTCTGGAGTGTCGTATTTCATATTGATTACTGGTTCAGGTCCATTCGTTTTTTCGTTACTATCTGTATATTAGAAATAAAATAAGAGATTAAATATTATTCTCTGAATGAAAAGGAGATATATATATGCGAACACTCTCAATCCTCACGGTATTAAAATTTAGGTTAGAAAATTTTACTAAATTTTTTTAGAAATTACAAATTTTTATATAATAATTATGTAGATAATTTAATTGGATTATGGAAATTATTTATTAATATTGCACAACACTGGAAATAACATTAAAAATAATAAATAAATGAAATAATTCGGTAAAACGCACCCTTACAATCGGCCATTTTTCTGTGAAACAGACAGAGACAGATTCTGTCCTTACACTGACATCTATATGATTAAAATCGCGGGAAAAAATACATTTTAATTTTTACATTTTATTTTTAAGATCAATTTTGTAAATTTTTTTTCTAATTTATGTGTAAATTATTTGCGAAATTAAAAATAATAGTGAGGAAAGAGAAATATTTCATATTTAATTACTTGTAAATTAAATCCATAGATTTTTGAGATTGCAAATAGATGAAATATAGATAGCGCAAGTTTATATTTCTATTTAAATTTAAGAGTTGCCTTTCTATAGATTTTTTTGGTTTCAGTTTATCAGCTGATAACATTATTGTTGTCTTTTTTTGAGGTTAGTTTAATGAAAATTCAAGAATAATTAATAATTTAATATAGATAGTTTAATGAAAATTCAAGAACAATTAATAATTTAATATAGAAAGAAAAAATAAATATGGCACAGAGTAGATTGGAAAAAATCGGAACTATTTTTATGAGGTAATTAAAAAAATTTCTTTGGCATTATTTTTTATAATATAGATACCGGGCTCGAAACTAGTGAAAGTATTTAAAAATACGGACTTAACGGACCAAAAAAGAAAAATTATGGACCATTTACGGATCAATTACTGACAAAAATATAAGGGCTCCGAGTCAAATAAGACAACATTTTACTTAGAAACTAAACTATAAATTAAATTTTTTCATATAACTATAAAACATGAAGATATCGATCACTCCGAGTCTTCAACTCGGAGTGATCAATTTCTTCATGTTTTATATTAATTATTTTATTATTATTTGTGAAAATAATTGAGAAGAATTTTATTACTTTTGAACAATATTTAATTTTTGCGAAGAATATTATTACTTTTGAAAATAATTGAATTTTTGCAATAATTTGTAACTTTTACAAAATTGAATTTTTTTCGTATTTTTAACTAAAATTCTTCTATAAATGCATTATTTTTAATAATTTTTGAAAAAGTTCTTTAAGAATTTTCAAATTTATTTGTTTTTAATTCCATTTTACAAAATTTCAATTATATTCGTAAATTCTTCAATTAAATATATATTAAAAAATAAAAACTTTAAATTTAATATAAAAAAAATTCACTTACACTTTTTCAATAAAAATTAATTTCAAAATTCAATTATTTCTAAAAAATCACGTTTTAATATTTAATTATGATATAAAATTTTAATTGAAATTCATTTTTAAATCAATTTTTATTAGAAAATTCTACTAGAATTCAATTATTTAAATACAAAAATAAATAATTTATTGAATAATTGAATGTTTCTTAAAATTTAATTCCCATAAAGAATTTTATCAGCAAATTTTTAAATAATTGAATTCTTTCGACGAATTTTAATAAAATTTTTAAGAATAATTACATTTTTCGACAAATTCGATTAAAATTGTATTAAAAATAATTGAATCTCTGTAAAAAATTTAATTATTTATGAAAATAATTGAATGATTGCGAAGAAATTTATAAAAAATTTGTAAATAATTGAATTCCTGTGAAATTTTTATTATTTTATGAAAATAATTAAAGGTTTACATAGAATTTTATTAAAATTTTTTTTATATAATTGAATTCTTTTCGACAATTTTTTTTAAAATAATAAATATTGAAAATCATTGAATTGAGGTAAGTTTTTAAAAATAATTGAAATTTTGACAAAAATTTTATTAAAATTTTGGAAAATAATTAAAATTAAATTTTGTTTTTAAGTGTTTTTAAAGATTTTAGTATAAAGCCTTTTCAAAATTCAATTTTTTCTAAAAATTCACACTATAATGCTTTCAATATTCAATTTTTATCTAAAATTTGAAGTGAAATTTATTTTTAATTCAATTATTTAAATAAAAAAAAATAATTTATTAAATAATTGAATTCTCATAAAGAATTTTATCAACAAATTTTTAAATAATTAAAGTCTTTCAACGAATTTTAATAAAAGTTTTAACAATAATTAAATTTTTCTAGAAATTCCATTAAAATTGTATTAAAATTCAGCATTGAGTTTTATTATTTATAAAAATAATTGAATTTCTAAAAAGAATTTTATTTACGAAAATAATTGAATCCTTGTGAAAATATTATTATTTATGGAAATAATTATATTATTTAGAAGAAATCTATAAAAAAGTTTGTAAATAATTGAATTCCGGTGAAATTTTTATTATTTTATGGAAATAATTAAATGTTTGGGTTGAATTTATTAAAAAATTTCTAAATAATTGAATTCTTTTGGAAAATTTTATTAAAATAGCAAAAATTATTGAATTAAGAAAAATTTTTCAAAATAATTGAAATTTTGTCCAAGAATTTTATTAAAATTTGTGAAAATAATTTAAATTCGAAGAAGAATTTTATTATTTCTAAAAATAATTGAAATTTTGACGAGAATTTTTTTAAATTTTTGAACATAATTGAATTTCTGTGAAGAATTTTATTACTTTTGAAAATAATTGAATTTCTGCAATCATTTGTAATTTCTCTAAAATTCTCCAAATTATATCTTACAATTTACGAACTTTTTGTCCTTTTTCTTTCAAATTACGGACTTTACGGACCTTTTTTTTAAAAAAACGGACTTTTACAGACTTGAAGCAAATTTACGGACCTTTAAGGAATTTACAGACCTAGTTCGAGCCGTGTAGTTATGAAAAAAAATTCTATAATCTAATTTTCAATTAATATATCATTCCTCATGAGTTGAAATTTCTTCTAGAGTTCAGAATCTTGTGAAAGGAGGTGTTTTAAAAAAAGATGAACTACCAATTTGGTACGCTGTTTATGAAGCTTTTCCACCGAAATATGAACCAAGATTCGATAGACCAGGATCTATAGCTCCCTTGTCAAATATTTATTACACTGAAGATCTTATAAGAGCGTAAATAATGTTTCAATATATTTTAAATTAAGTTTCAATTTCAATACATTACCAAAGAGAAATTAAAATTAAAATTTTTACAATTCTAGAAAATTTTATAAAGACTTCCCGGGCTTGACAAATCCAGCATTGAGTTCCAATGAGCCAACGAAATGTCAACAATTTATTGAAGAATATCGAAAATTGGAGAAGGTATGAAAAATATATTTCTTTATTTTTGTAACTGATAATCTAATTTTTTAGTTGGAATTGACTAATTTTGCATATTTAGTGAGATATAAAATATTTTCTTAGGAAGGAATTCCGGAAAATGAAATCTACGATAAAACAAGAGAGATATTTTCTTCAAAGTTGGAAACGGATCGTGAACGAACCACTTCGACACGCTTTGAAGAAGTTAAACCTGCAAGAAAACAAAAGAGAGCTATTAATATTCTTGATTTAATGAAAGAGTGATGTAAAAGTCAAAATTTAACCTAAATTGTTACACTTTACGAATAAGTAGATTTAATAAATGTTTTTTAAAATATTTTCTAAAGTTTTTGAAAACTTTTTCTTCCCTTTACTTATTCCTCTCCCCATCTTCTTCACGAATCGGTTCGGTCGCTTTATATAAGAAAATAATGAAAATAATGAATTAATTTCAAATTTAGCGTTCATTGTCAATCTACTTTACCGACGCAGTAAAAATGAAGTATTTTTATAGGTTAGGTTAGACGCCAGAAAAAAATAAACATGGGACAGTGACAGAAATTTTGACAGTTGTCGAAAACAATAAATATAGTATAAGAATCTCCATTTTAAGGAAAATTTGTTTTAATAACTACTAAATAATTTAGTATCTATATTTTTTCTCGAAAAATGACAACGTTTAGTTGCACTCCAGAATCAGCAAAAGGTAAAACAAAACAAAATTTTATAGGTTAGGAATTGTTTCTTACTATAAATAATTATACAAATTGTAAGTACAAAATAAATAAGAATTATAATTTTTTTAAGCTGTACTAACGGACGTTTTGACGGCATTAAATGCCCCAGAAAATATACAAAAAATGTCTGTTGCAAAGGAAAATTCTGGTAATGAAATGTTAAAAATGATGCAGTTTGTTTTTCCCATTGTTACGCAAATACAAATGGAAGTTTTACGAAAGTACGGTTTTCCTGAAGGAAGAGAAGGTTTGTTAATAAATAATAATAATGTTTATAAATTTATAATACCAGTTTTGTTAATTCAATAATATCTTGAATCTTTTGAAATCAGGAATGAGATATTTTTAATCATTTCACTTGTCGCGATGGAATCAATTGAAAAAAAGAATTATACTTTTTTTTAAGGAACAGTTCAATTTGCACAATTAATTAGAACTCTAGAGAGAGAAGATTCGGAAATTCTACGACTGCATAATCAAGTGAGGCAACATTTTCTTCCACATATTCCAGTTGATACGTCAGCTGAGGCATCTCTTTAATTTTCTCAAACAAATTCTCTTTTATTTTTTATATAAAATCAAGTTATTTTAAGCTACGCATTTATATTTTTTATCTTATGTTCAAAATCATATTACGCCTGTTTTTTTTTATCTATTTTTAATAATATTTTTTAAATAAAGTTCAGAATTTTTATTCAACTTACTCTATTTTATTTAAAAATTAAAATACTTTTAATTAAATTATTCCGTATTCCTAATTTTTGAAGGTTTAAAAAATTATGTTCTTTAAAGAACAGTGATTTTAATTAAATATTGAATTCATTTAAAACTCAAAATTATTAAAATTAAAATAATTAATTCATTTAAAAATTAAAATAATTAATTTTAAAAATGAAATCAAAAAAAATTTTTCACCACGAAGGAAATAAGAGGATGAAATTAAATTCTAAGAAAAAGTATTAAATTTTTAGGGATTAAGGGTTTTACCAAAAAATTCCATGAGTTAACTAAATATATCACTTTTTGATTTTACTTCCATGTTAGTGAATGATCAGATAAAATAGTCAAAATAGACGAATGATCGATAGAAAAAAATTAGATTACAAGAGAAAAAATTGAAAATTTTACCGGTTTAAAAATTTTATTGAAATTAAATTTATAAAATTCTAAAATAATAAAACGTCTTTCCTCTGAGTATAAATATCAACAAATAGTTTTAAAAGAAAGTAAAATAGGGGGAAATTAAAATATTTTCATCTATCGATCATTCGTTTTAAAGTATAATCATTATTATAATCCATTACAATTTTTACAATACAGATGTTATTCGAAATAAAAAGATTAAACGTCATTTTCAAGTTGCTGAGATAATATAAAAATAATTGTAATAATAATAATAATAATAATAATAATAATAATAATAATAATTATAATACAAATAGTAATTAAAATGCCAAAAAAGGAAAACAAAAATAAGACATTAAAATATGTCTAATAATTTTAATTAAAAAAATTTGTTACAAAGCTTATATCATATAATATAATACTTATTCTTTTTACAGAACTTAGATTAATTTATTCACTTTTGTATAGATTAGCAAAGAAGAATTAATTGATTAGTAAAATTTCCACTTGATAGATTCAATTAAAAATACTAATTATAATTGTCTTTTTTTTAATTAAATATTAACATAATTATTATTTCAATTAGTATTAAAAAATATATTTAAAATCATAATAGAATAAATTACAATGACAAAACAAAATTTCACTTAATGCCATTGAATAATTTTTCTTATTCTATTTCTCGTAACATCTCCATTATAAAAAATTGAGTTGAACAGAAGTTTAACACATAATACAAGATGGACTTATACAGCACTCTTTACATTTAATTTTTTTTTTTTTCATTTTGCTGAATAATATTAATAAGTGTATAACGCAACCTAGTAAAATATATATTTATATATGTTTAATAATTTATTACGATGCTTTTTTCTCTTAATAAGAATCGGAAAATAATGCTCTTGAATCAATAATAATAATAATTAATAATAGTTAAAAACTACAAAAAAAAAAAAAAAATCCAATTGATGACGTTGTGAGAAAATTCAAATTCTGTATTTGGTTTCTGTTTAATACTCACAAAAAAAATATAAAATATAATTTGAGATTACCCAAATAAAATGGAAAATTAATCAAAAATTGTAAATGCAACTGTATAAATTAAAGGTAACAAAAAAACTGTTACATTAAATTTGATTTTTCTCCTAACGACATCAATTTTCCAATTATCACCTATAAAATTTTTTTTCTCACATATCCAAATAACATTGCCCCCAAATTCTTATAAACCATATATATATATATATAAATATAAATAATTGAGATATATTTTTTTTCTCATTGATAAAAAGTATTCGAAAATAAATTTAGGGCATTTGAAAAAAAATGTTTCATCAATTTTTTTTTTTCTTTTGCCCTGAGGTCGAAGAAAAGAGACAATATCTTTTGTTCTATATATAAATTTAGAAGAAACTCTCGTGTGTAAAAAATGGAGTGAGTTTTTTTTTACCCGTAGTTTCAAATCGAGGACAATCAATAATTAATAGTTTAAAAAAAAATTGCTACAGTAAATTTTTCAAGTCATTTTTTTCGAAAAAAAAGAGAAGAAAAAAAAGCCTGACGTAGACCATTCGTTGCTTTCTTAAAAAATAGACGAGAAGAAAAAAAAATAGCTATGATCTGGTAATACTTAGCGAACAAAGCAAGACGATGAAAACATTTTTCAAAAACAATGATATTTACAATTTTCTTTTTAAAGCATCGGGAAATAAATCCCACATCATCTCACAATTGCAAATAAATTTGTAAATATTTTTTTATAAATTCGCTTAAATTTTTTTTTTTATTCTTAAAACTAGAATTTTTTCAATTTCGTTAAACGTAATTGTTTCAGATTTGTTCTTCGAAAATTTGTTATTTTTTTGTCTAGGAAAAAAGAGAAGAAAAAAAAATAAAAATAAAAGCGTGGATCAATTTTTCAGTACCAAAAATTTCCATTATCAAATACTTGTTATTATAAAGAATTGATTAAACAATATTACGATAATAAATGATTTCATTGAAATAAAAAAAAAGTCGGGCCATTTTTTGCCTCAAGTATTAGACAGTGATTTTTTTTTGGTGCCGGTTTTGTTTTTTCCAAAAAACAAAAAATAGCACGCGTATAAAATCTAGTTTTTAATAATCAATAATAATTGTAATAATAATAATAATAATTGTAAAAAAAATAATAATATTCAATCAGCGAATTTTCGCTTTACGATTTCATTTAAATAGAAAAAATTCACAAATGCGCTTTAAAAGATTTCGATGTTCTTCATGATTTTATTGCATAAAACGTGCTTTCGGCCTAAGATATAGTAGACGAAATAAATATGTATTATAATTAGAGTTTTGTCATATAAAAAAAGGAAAAATTTACTTTTTCAACACTTGGTGTTTTTTTAAAGACTTTGTATCATTTTGAGAAATTTAATACCAAAAAATTGTTTTTTAAGAAGAATGGGAATTATTTTTACAAAATTTCACAAAATCTCTAAATTATAATAACATTTAATTGTTTGCTTTTGTATTTTTCATTATTGAATGAAAATATTAAAATTCCCTTCACACGAAAGAAAAAAAAATAATTCAGTTTAAATTCTTGCAATTTTAGAAATATACAAGTTTTGTAAACTGATTACAATTCTTTTAAAAAGATTTTTCTTGACGTGAATAATACGTTTTGAACAGGAGAATTTTTTTAAAACATGTCAAGAATGTGAATTCTTAATATTTCAATTAGATTAATACAATAGGAGAAATTTGTTAATGACAGTTGCTATTATTATAAAATGTCAAAGACACTTACAGATGTTCAAAGTTGGTTGGTTTTTTCTTTTTTTTTTTTTTTTTTTGTTTCTTATATCATCAGAGAATTGAAAAATTAATCAAGCTAGGAGAGAAATGGATTTGCTGGAGAGGTTGTGCTCGCTGTCCATGGATCTTGTCGAATTTGATTAATCGAAGGACGGGGTGGAGGCGTTGCCGCTGCAAACGGATTCGCTGAATACGGTACAGTTACTGAAAAATTGTTTAAAGTGTTAAATTTCTCTCCTTCCAGTTAAGTAATAATTTTTTTTCTTCCTTACTTTGCACACCAGGAAATATTCATTTTAAAAAAACAAGAAAAAAATTACATCAAATGCAAATACTACTCACGAAAAAAAAACCATACCTAAAGAAAAAATTATTTAAAATTAAAATCTTCTAGAAAATCGTTTTTAAAAAAATCTGAAAAAAACTGTAAAAAAATTATATATCATGCAAAAGGCTAATTTAATAAAATAATGTTAATCGCATTAGTAATATAATGTATACATTAATAATGAATAACAATCAGCACGCCATGCCTTGTCATGCAACGAACTCTGAAAACTTTTTTTTTTGTTTTAGAATATACTCACGAATTTATTTCCAATGAAATGCTGTTTTGCAGACATAAATTAAATTCACAAAAGTTCGATTATCCAATTAATTAGTTAAAAAAAAAAGTTAGAAACATGCTTTTCATTCCATTTTTTTAATTGTAATAAAATTGTATTAAATTTTAAAAAGTGGAAAAAAAATATTGAAATATTAAAATTAAAAATTAGAAAAATATTAGATCACAAATTAGAAAAATATTAAATCTCAAATTAGAAAAACATTAAATTTCATAAATCAAAGTTAATATTAAATATACATATAGAATTAAATGAGAAAAATGTTCAATTGCATATAAATCAGAAAAATTTCGTAAATTATTTGAAAATGTTTAATCTTTATAAATTATAATATAAATCAGGAAAATATAAAATTAGAAAAACATTAAATTAACTCGAGAACTAAATTAGAGAAAATGGGAAAATTTTCAAAATGTAAAAGAAAAATAGAAATTTATCATTTTCTTTTTACACATTATAATTGAAAAAGTTTATTTTAAACATACCATTCAAGATTTGTGTATATTAAAAAAAGTAAGGAAGAAGAAAATATATTTAAATAGATTATTAAAATATTCTACCAAGAGAATAAACTCATAAAGAATAGAATACCAATTTTAAAAATTGTAATTTATTGGTTAATACAGAATTACGTAGAATAATTTTAGAATTATTATTCAATTAATAAGGAATCAATTAGAAAGAAACTTTTAAAACATTACAATTTTTAACAATTAAAAACAACAGTTAAAAACTAAAATTGTAATTTTATATTGATTTGTTAATTATTCGTGAAAAAAGGAAAATTTTTTTCCTGTTTTGAAATTGAAGAACAAAAAATAAAGTGGAAATAAAAAAATAATACTCACTTGTCGGTGTTGGTGCGGCAGGTTTTATTGCGGATGCGCTCACAAGATTGTCCAAATTAACGAGGGCAGAATTTTCTCCAAGAAATGATTGTGGAGTCTTTTTAACAGCACCGGTACTTTGAGGAAGATTATTTCCTAGGCCGCCCAAGTCAAATGGATCTGGAGAAATTGAACTTCCTGGAAATGAAATTTTAACTTAAAATTAAATTTTGCTTTATTTTAGTTGAAATTAAATTTTGCTTAAATTAAATTTAACATTTAAAATTTTCCGATTTTTAACTTTTTCCTTGTTATTGACTGGAGTTTTGTATTTTTTTTTTAAATCTGACTCATTTTACCGTTGTTTACAATCTGAGGACTGGTTTCAATTTTATTTCTGTTGCTGATGATGTCGAATTCATCTAAATCGTTCAGTGGACTGGCATTTCCTTGATTCGGCGACACGCCATTATTGAAATTTGAAAAACCATTTGTGGTGGAATTAAAATTAGAATTGGTTGACGATAAAACGTTAAATCCAATAGGCTGAAAAATCACAATAAAATATAACTACTTGTAAAAATCAAGTTATCAATATTTAAAAAATTCTTTTATTTTCTCTTTGTCTTTTTACCCTAGATTCGGCAGGAGCCCAAGGATCTGCGGTCACTGGCGATGATACAGTTGCCGGAGATGGAGCTGGTGCACGCCATGGATCGACAGTTGCAGCTGAAATTTAATCAGCAATTATTTTTCCAAATTCCCAAAACAAAAAATTTCAAAATTTAAACAAAAATTGTTTAAGACCAAAATTTAAATTAATTTAAACACAAAATTCAAGAAGAAAATGAAACAAAAAATGGTTTAGAAACAAATAGAAACAAAAATTAATAAGAAAAAGACAGAAAAAAATGTTTAAAAACAAGTAGAAAGAAAAATCAATGTAAAGAAATAATTATCGTGAGTGAATTAAAATGTGAAACAAAAGTTTTGCAAACTGGAAATAATATTTACCTGTAATTTCAGCTACCACTAATCAATTTAAATGATGAGATTACATGCAAAAAAAACAAGGATAATGTTAATAAGAATAAACAAACAAAGAAGATGGATTCGTTTCGATACTCACTTGGTCTTTGCGGAGGGGCTGGAGCCCAAGGATCAACAACTGGTGGAGATGTTGTGCTCGTTGTAGGAACAGACCATGGATCATTTTGTCCCTAGATAAAAATTGCAACAATTAATTTACATTTCTATTATTGCGATTAACGGCAATTGAAAAAATTTGTCTAATTTACAAAATTCGAATTAAAATAAAAAATAATATCAGAAGGATTTCACCTTATTTTTTAAAGTCGTTAAAATTTATTTCAGTTTAGAAAAGTAAATAAAAACTTTTCTCTTCTTCAATAAAATTAAATGAAACTTAATTATTAGAATTAGTGAAAAAATTAATTATTAGAATTATTATTATAATTATTAATTAACTATTTAACTATAATAATCGTGGTATTCTGTCCATTCTGTCCACACTTGAAGTTAGACTTTTGTGCATGCTTTTGTATTTTTTATATGTTTTGATAGATAATATTATACCCATACTTCTTTATTTTTTTTTACTATTTTTTAAATTAATAATTGAGGCTCCGGATCTCAAAAGGGCACTTTCAGCATTGATTTTAAATGGTAGAAGTGCCCTTTTAAGATCCGGAGCCTCAATTATCTTTATTTTTCAAATAATTCAAAAATACTTGTATTAATCTAAAATAATTATTAATGTTATTCATTATTTCATTGTTTCTAAAAAAATTAGCATTTTGTAACAAACATTTTAGGTAATTAAAAAACGTAAATCCTGCAAAATATTTTCCTTTTTTTTAATATGAAAAACTTAATTGTTTGAAAAATCGAAATTATCGAGCTATTTTTTCCATTCTTCTAAAAAAGATTTAAAAATTGTTGGAAAATTAAAATTAGAAAGTAGAAAATATTTTGCATATTTTCTGCTTTTCAATTACAATTCATAAACAGAGTACAAGTTTTAAATAGAAAAAAAATGTTATAAATCAAATTTTGATTGAGAAATTTTAAATTTATTTTGGAAAAAATATTTACAAAATTTCTATTTGTTAAAAACGATTGTAAAATTATTCGAAAACACCAATAACTTATTTTCTAAATAAACATTAAATCATTATTATTTTTCCACAGGAATCAAGATTTCCAAAAATTTCAAAATCAAACCTTTTTGAAATTTAACAAAATTTAAGAATATTTATTATAAAACATAAAGAAATTGATTACTCCGAGTCGAAGACTCGGAGTGATCGGTTTCTTCATTTTTTATAATAAATTAAAGATAACCGAGTGATAAGACCATTATTTCATATAATAGGAATATTTTTATTGTAATTTTTTCAAAATTATTTTTATCATTTTAATTCATTTATTATTTTCTAAAATTTTTAAATAAAATTCTTCTTTAAATCAATTATTTTTAATAATTTTTGAAAAAGTTCTTTGAGAATTTTCAAATCCATTTGTTTACAATTTAATTTTACCAAAAATTTCGATAATTCGGAAATTCTTCAATTAAATATATTAGAAAATAAAATAAATAAATTATTTCTTAAAATTCATGCTATAATGCTTTTAAAATTCAAATATTATTTGAATAAGTTTAATAACAAATATTTAAATCTAAAATCTTAACTGAAATTCATTTTTAAATCAATTTTTATTAGAAAATTTTACGAGAATTCAATTATTTAAATGTAAAAATAAATAATCTATTGAACAATTAAATATTTCTTAGAATTGAATTCTCAAAAAGAATTTTATCAAAACATTTTTAGAGAATTGATTTCTTTTGACGATTTTTAATAAAATTTTTAAGAACAATTACATTTTTCGAAGAGTTCGATTTAAATTGTATTAAAAATAATTGAAATTCTGCGATGAGTTTTATTTATGAAAATAATTGAATTCCTAAAAAGAATTCTATTATTTATTAAAATAATTCAATCACTGTAAAAAATTTGATTATTTATTGAAAAAATTAAATTATTGCGAAGAAATTTATTAAAAAATTTGTAAATAATAGAATTCATATGAAATTGAGGAAAATTTTAGAAAATAATTTAAAGTTTGCCAAGAATTTTATTAAAAATGTTAAAAATAATTGAATTCTGGGGAAGAATTTCATTAACTTTGAAAATAATTGAATTTCTGCAATCATTTATAATTTTTCCAAAATACAATTTTTTTTAGTGTTTTTAAGTAAAATTCGCCTATAAATCAATTATTTTTAATAATTAATTAAATATATAGGTATTAAAAAATTTAACCAATTTCAGAAGAATTTGAATTATTAAAATTTATTTAAAAATCTAAGTGATCTTTAAAATTTCTAATAAAATTCATTGAAAATTGAAAAAAGTTTGCTTTTTTGTTTCCTAACTTGTTGAATCATTTTCCTTTTTAAATGTTTTCAATTTTAAAATTAATATAAGTACTGAAAATCATTAAATTCTTGCAAAGCATTTATCAAAAAAATTTTTAAATAATTGAATTTCTTCGAAGAATTTTATTGTTTATGAAAATATTTTAATTCTTGCGAAGAATTTTTTTATTTACAAAAAGAAACTGAATTCTTGACAAGAATTTTACAATTTATAAAAATAATTGAATTGTTCCGAAGAATTTTGTATCAGAATTGTTGATTCTAATAATTGAAGTTAAATAATATTTTTAAAAATAATTGTATATTCTTTCGAGAAATTTTATTAAAATTTTATTGAAAATAATTGAATTCCTTTGAAGAATTTTATTATTTATGAAAATATGAAAATATTTTAATTCCCGCGAAGAGTTTTCTTATTTGTTCACAATTATTTTCAAATAATTGAATTCTTGCGGAGGATTTTACAATTTATATAAAAATAATTGAATTGTTTCGAAGAATTTTATCTGAATTTTTTGAAGGAATTTTATTAAAAATTTTAAGAATGATTTTTTTAAAAGAATTTCATCAAAATTGGTGAAAATAATTGAATTTATATTAAAATTCTTGAAAATAATCGAATTTAATTAATATTTTTTAAAATCATTGTATTCTTTAGAGAAATTTTATAAAAATTTTTATTGAAAATAATTGAATTCTTGCGAAGAATTTAATTATTCATGAGAATAATGAAAATGAAATTCCTGCGAAAAATTTGATTAAAATTTTTGAATAATAATAAACAAGAATATTTAATATTATGTACTTTAGTGAATTCTTTAAGTTTTGAATCTGTAATCATTTTGTAGTTTTTTATTTAAAAGTGCAACATTCACGTACCTCGTTGAATCGAAAGTACGATAAATCCAGTGACTGTCATGCAACATGCGAATTGGATTCATAAAAAAAAAATTACGAGTACAATTAAATAGAATTTCAAGGATTATTTACCTGTGGTCGTGGTGGCGGTTGAGCGATTGGAACACCCCAAGGATCAACTTGTGCACTAGCTCCGCTAGCCTCCCCCAAATTCACATCAAGTAAATCAAGCATATGACTTTGCTTCTCAGGTTGTGGTATTCTAAAAATAAAACATTTAATAGTATTGTTTATTTCATTGCCCAACGCTCTAAAATTATCCCTTGGCGATTTATAATTCTAATATCAATTCACTTTTTCTATTTCCTAATTTTATTCAGTTTCTTTTGTCTTGACAAATTTTACCTCTATAATAAATTTTTCTTCTGCACAGTAATATTCGACTTAAAAAGTCACAAAAGATAACAAAAAATAAAAAATGTAATATAAACATTCACAAAAATATTTGTATTCTTTTGTTACTTTTTATGCAAAAATTTACCTTTTAAGCCCCATTGATCGAAATTTTAGATAGTCATAAGAAAAAAACGCGCAATAAATTTATCAAGACACTTATCGGAAAGTAGATCAAGTGGGACTTGGTAAAAATATCGAATAATAAACATTGAGATAATAGAGACTAATAATAAATATACTAATAATACTACAAAAGACTAATTTTTATTTAATACCAGAAAAAAAATTTATTTTCTTTTTAGGAAATTAGAATTTTTGTAAACTTACTTAAAGTCTTGTTGGCTCTGACTAAGCGCTAATTGCAATCTGACATCGTCGCTACGTCTTCTTTGTTCTTCCTGTTCAGCTTCCTCTCGTGACATTGCCAATGCCAATTGTAACTGAAGTTCCTCCTCACCAATTGTCTGCGGTCTTGCAGCTTCTAATTCCGCTGTTCAATTATAGTACAATTAATATATGTAACAAAAAAATCAAACTCTTTATTTTTAGAAAAATTATACGCAAACAATAGAAAAGTAAATACACAACACTTACGTCTCGATGATGTTTCAGAAAGCTGACAAGGTTCCCAGTCCTGAAACTTTTTTTCATTATTTATCAAAAAATAAATTAAAAACTATTGCAGGGTTGCCACGGTTTTGCTCATTTCAAATTCCCTGACTTTTCCAGATTTTCCAGGTTAAAAAACGGAATTAAATTCTTCAAAGGAATTCAATTATTTTCAATAAAATTTTAATAAAATTTCTCGAAAGAATACACAATATTATTTTTAAAAATATTATTTAAATTCAATTATTAGAATCAACAATATTAATATAATATAATATTATATAATATAATATTATAATATAATATTATATTAATTCCAATAAAATTCTTCAAAGAAATTCAATTATTTAAAAAAATTTTTGATAAATGCTTTGCAAGAATTCAATGATTTTCAGTACTTATATTAATTTTAAAATTGAAAACATTTAAAAAGGAAAATTATTTCAAAAATTAGGACACAAAAAAGCAAACTTTTTTTTAATTTTCAATGAATTTCATTAGAAACTTTAAAGATTACTTAGATTTTTAAAAATTTTAATAATTCAAATTCTTCTAAAATTTGTTAAATTTTTTAATATATATTTAATTAATTATTAAAAATAATGGATTTATAGGCGAATTTTACTCAAAAACACTAAAAAAAATTGAATTTTGGAAAAATTATAAATGATTGCAGAAATTCAATTATAAAATTCTTCTCCAGAATTCAATTATTTTCAACATTTTTAATAAAATTCTTGACAAAATTCAATTTTGTTTTTTAATTTTTGGCAAAATTTCAATTATTTTCAAAAATTTTCCTCAATTTCATATGAATTCTATTATTTACAAATTTTTAAATAAATTTCTTCGCAATAATTTAATTATTTTCAATAAATAATAATCAAATTTTTTACAAGGATTGAATTATTTTAATAAATAATAGAATTCTTTTTAGGAATTCAATTATTTTCATAAATAAAACTCATCGCAGAATTTCAATTATTTTTAATACAATAAAAAGTGAAATTAGAAAATATTTTTACTAATTCAAATTTAGAGTTAAATATTCAATTATTATCTAAAATTTTAACTGAAATTCATATTTAAATCAATTTTTATTAGAAAATTCTACGATAATTCAATTACTTAAATACAAAAATAAATAATTTATTGAAGAATTAAATGTTTTTTAAAATTCAACTCTCATAAAAAATTTTATCAACAAATTTTTAAAATGGTATTTAAAATTCTTTTGACGAATTTTAATATAATAACATTTTTAAGAATAATTTCATTTCTCGAGAAATTAAATTAAAATTGTATTAAAAATAATTGAATCTCTATAAAAAAATTTGATTGAATTGAGAAAAGCTTTTAAAAAAAATTGAAATTTTGACAAAAATTTTATTAACATTTTTGAAACATTTTTGAAAATAATTGAATTTTGGAGAAAAATTGTATTATTTATAAAGATAAATGAAATTTTGAAGAGAATTTTTTTTAAACTTTTAGCCGTAATTGAATTTCTGAGAAGAATTTTGTTATTTATGAATTACGAAGATAATTGAATTCTTTCGAAGAATTTTATTAAATTTTTTGAAAATAATGTAATTTTTGCACAAAATTTTGTTATTTTGTAGATAATTGAATTCTTGGAAACATTATATATTAAAATTTTTAAGAAGAATTGATTTATTTTACAGAATTTTATTTAGAATTTTTTAAAATAATTAAATTATTTCAAATAATTTAATTAAAATTGTATTGTAAAATGATTGAATTCTTGAGAAAAATTTTATTACATTTTTTGAAAATAATTGAATTTCTGGAAAGAATTTTGTTATTTTTAAGATAATTGAATTCTTGATAAGAATTTTGTTACAACTTTTGCAAATAATTGAATTCTTGGAATAATTTTATTAAAATTTTTAAGAAGAATTTATTTGTTTTGAATACTTTTATTAAGAACTTTTAAAAATAATTAAATTATTTCAAAAAATTTAATTAAAATTGTATTGAAAATAATTACATTTTTGAGAAGATTTTTAACAACAAATTCTTAAATAATTGAATTCCTTTGACGAATTTAAATAAAAGTTTTAAGAATAATTGCATTTTTCGATGAACTCGATTAAAATTGTATTAAAAATAATTGAAATTCTGCGATGAGTATTATTAATTATAAAAAGAATTGAATCTGTTTAAAAAATTTGATTATTTATGGAAAATAATTTAATTATATTAAAATTGATTATATTTAAATCGAATTAATTTTGAAATATTTAAGAATAATTAGATTTCAAGAATAAGCACAATAACTTTAGAAAACAATAATTTTCCAGGATTCCGATCAAAATTCCCTGACATTTCCAGGTTTTACAAGTTGCGTGGCAACCCTGTATTGCAAAAAATATTCTCATTTATTTAAATCTAATTTTAACTTAAATTAAAAAAATTTAGCTTGTAAAAAATTTAATAAATAAGTAGAATATATTTTAAAACACTCACATCGCCACTGCCTGGGGAAATCGTGTCGGCTCCATCGCTTCCAAATCCACGCATAGATTGTACCGATCTTTCTTTCGCTTTTAATGCCCTTGCTCTTTCGTTTTTCAATCTTTCATCATCCTTCAATAAGGCCACTAATTGCTTCGCCTTTTCTCGGACATTTATTCCTTGATCCTTGGGACCCTCCATGTATTGGAAATCTGCAACAATTCATTCTTAATTTAATTTCGCAATTTTGCAAAAAAAAAAAAAAAAATAATATTCAAAAAGAAACTTAATTTAATATATTTAATTTTATTATTTAACTAGCAAATGTTAGCGCGCGTGGAACGTGATATTCAATTTATTATTATTATGCAAATTACAAAAGTTTTTATTTTCAAATATGAATTTTTGAATAATTTCAGATTCAAACTTTAAAAAAATTCTATTATTAACTAATTTACTAATTAATTTCAAAAAATTTTTTTGTTAATTGTTAAAATAAAAAATAATACAGTAGTTTAATAAAAAGAAGTAAAAATAACAAATAAAATAAAACTTTATCCATAAAACTAAATCTATTTGTTGAATATATTAAAAACCTAATGTCGCAATAGGAAAATTCCCCCAAATACTCAACGTATAATTAGAAAAAAAGAAACCGCAATTGAATACAAATTAAATATTGATTTCATTGGATATCGAAATTTCAGGAAGGGAGAAATTTTCTTATCAAAACAAAATCCATTATATACACACAAGAGAGGTCTCTTCACTCAACGATAAAAATATTACAATTAAATTAGTTTTACAGTGTTGACAAAGTAATTAACAAGTGATCTTCCAACTCATTTGAGTTCCAAACTAGTGTTACCCAAAAAACCAGTAATTTAAAAAGGAAAAAACAGTGTAATAATTTAATAAAAAACTGAAAAAGAGTATTAAATATTTTTTAATACGGAAAATAAGAAAAACAATCTATAAATTTGGAATTTAAATAATTCGCATAATGAATGAAAACTCTTTGGAACAGTACAGGGACAATTTGTTACTGATTCGAAATTATCAAAATTGGATAAAGGAACTTTCTTCGAAACAAAAGAATAGCACCAAGAAGGAGAAAAACAATTTACGATTACAAGTTTTACTCTATCTATCATTGAATAGAGCAAAGAGGGAATTGAAATTAATCAGAAGAAATTCGAGGAGAATGAGTAGAAGACAGAGAGGGCAAACACTACCAAATAAAGAAGTTAATTGTATTGTGAAAATTATTAAACACTGTATACGTAGTCTTAAAAATCTTTGCGCAACATTCACGAGAATCTAGGAGAAAAAAATCATCAAGAAAAGTAAAAAAAAAAAAATACAAACAAAAAAAATCGGCCCTTTTTAGGGCCACAAAAATTTTATACGTAGAAAACTCTTGTTCTTTAGAGAAATATTTATTAACTTATTTTTTTCTAAATAAATAAATTACATCTTAGAAAAAGCTTCTTGCTTTACATATTTTTTGAAAAATAGAAAAAAAATTTTTTATGAAAACAAAGTATAGATAAATTTTTCCTATTTGTTTACTTTTAATTATTTGAATGGATTTGTTGAATTCAATTATATATTTTTTGAAAAATAAATTTCATGAAAATAGAGTAAGGAAAATTTTGTCTATTTGTCTATTTTAGTTTCTTTGTTTATTTTTTCACTATTTGTAAGGATTTGTTAAATTGAATATTATATATTTTTTGAAAAATAAATTTCATGAAAAGAAAATAAAGAAAATTTTGTCTAATTGTTTATTTTTAAATTATTTAAAAGGGATTTGTTACCTTTTAATGTTTGAATGGCAAAGATATTTTCCTTGCATTGCTGAGCAACTCTTTCCGAACCAGTCTTGATGAGATACTCTAGAAGAACTAAGGCTTTATATACATGTCGCCAATTTTTGCCATGATCATTCAAACGTTTCCAAAGCATTTGCATTATTTCAGTAAATGCCACAACATTGTATGTTAAATCAGCAATTTCTGCCATAAGCGTACTGCTTGGACCCCATGGATCGTTGCTTGTTGCTTTTCGCACAGCTTTCTGAAAAATTACCATTTTTTCCATCATTAATCCATTTTTTCCAACTATTAAAAAAAATAAATAAATATACAATCTTTTCTTTGTTAGAAAGCAAAAAAAAAAAAAATTATTAATAAAATATAACTTAGTACTGTAAATAAAAAAAATATACAAATTATTGACGATTTAATTCATTTTAGTTTTGTATTATAAATAAAATTAGTTTTATTTTATTTGTACATTAATTAAAGAAGATGGAAAAAAAGGAAACTTTGAATTAAATAGAAATTATTGGAAATTTAATCAATTTTAATCAATTTACCTGAGCATTGCTGTAATTGTGAGCGAGATTCAAAATATCTCGTCTAATTCCTGCTAAGTTGACCTGCATGACGTCTTGTCCTTGCCTTCGCATCTAAAACATTTTCGCTAAATATTAAACAAAAAAGTAGTTTTGCTCATCTAAATATAAGAAGTTCCAAACGATTCTTTTTTTAATCTCAAAAACAAATAATAGAATGTTTTTCTATTTTTCTTAGTTATAATTATTTGTATTTTTAATTTTTAATTTAATTTCTTAATAAGTAGAAAATAAATTAGAATTTTTATTAAAGTTTCCTAGTTTATTTGGAACTTCCTGTAAATATAAAAAAAAAATCTAAATTTATCGTCGCTAGTAATTTAAAATTAATTTTTTAGAAATAAATTAAAAAAGTTGAATGTTAATAGCCTATAAGTAATTTTTTTCTTTCGACGATAAATATAGAAAACGCTAGTTACCACTAAAAGTCATGCAGTCAAATATTGTAAACCATTAATTGAAAATTTAATCAACATGCCTAATTATATCGAGTGAATAAAATAGAGACAGAAATTAAATAAATTAGATAAAAAGTAAATCAAGTAGAAAGAAATAAAAAATCGAAATAAAAATCATATAAATAGAAAATAGAAATAAAAAATAAAAATAGAAAAAAACAAGTAGAAAATAGAAATGGAAAATAAATAAATTAGATAAAAGAAAATAAACAAAAAGAAATAAAATAAAAAAGTAATTTAAAAAATAATAAATAGAAATAAATAAAATAGATAAACTTTAAAAAAAAGAAAATTGAAGAATTGCCATTTTCGCCGAAAGAAAGAAAAAATATTTTCAGAAGAAAATATTATTATAGAAAAATTTGCCAGCAAGTAAAGCGTAAAATAAAATCAGGTGATTAATATTGACGATTAGTTTTTTTTTTTGTATTTTAATAGTAAAAAATAATCGAACCAGGTTAGTTTATACCATCCGGCAATAGAAATAGAGAATAATTACATTCTCATTTTTTTATTTAAATTATAATCTCGCATTATTTCCATAGAAAGAATAATTGGAGAAAACTACACCCTACACCGTTCTAAAAAAGAAACTTAAATAACTCATTAGATTTTAAGAATTTTATTCAAAAAATTCATTATTAAAAAAAAGACGTACTAACTGATTTCAATTGTGACAAACGTTGTTCGATGTGCTTTTGCTAAAAAAAAATTAATTCAATCTCCTGTTTTTCTTTCTTTCAAAAAAATGTTTTTCTTTCCTCATTCATTTTTCTTGCCTCTTTAAAAAACATTATAGTGTTTACACAATAAAAAATTAAATTGAAAATTAAGATCTTTCCGTTTTTTTTTTTTTTTAGAAAAGAAAACAAATTGTGAATAACAAATTAAAATAAAGTCTTGCTTTTTGTTTTTCCATTCACACCAATAGGCAAGTTAATCACTCACTTTTAATAAGTTTGAATCTTTTTTTTTCTATATTAAAATTGTTCTTTTCAACCTGAAACAGAGAAGAAAAATTAATTAATTAATTACAATGAAAATGAAAGGTTTTTGTTTTTAATTATTTCCCACTAACAAATTACATGTCCCTTTTCTTTTTAAGCACTTAGAGAACTTTGTTATCTTATCTTGACACACAAATGGATAATGACGTGAAAATAAAAGACATTTCGTCGCATTTTATCAAAAACTGTTTTTTTAAAAAATTATTTCTGAAAATCATTTCCTTTCCTGTTTTCTTATTTTTTTCTTCTGTTTTTCAAAAATAAATGTTTCACCAATAAATATTTTTCTATATAAATAATAATTAAATCAGTAAAGAAATTAAATTAGAAAAAAAAAAATTCTTTCAGGAATGAAAATAATTCATTAATTTATGAAAATTTATACGTCAAGTCGTTTTCCGTAAGAACGTTTAATAAACTTGTCTCCATTTTGATAATAAGATAAAAAGGAATAATAGGAAAAATAATTCGTTTTAACTTTTTATTTAAAATGTGAAAAGAACTTCTAACATGCAAATACAATATGAAATTGTCGAGATTTGATTGTATCCGAAAATATAATTTCCGGTGTCATTTAAAGACGAAGAAGAAGCTGTTTTAAGATTTCTCAGGGTCTCCATTCATGTTTCATTCAATGCCAAGCATTCAGGTCATTGTTACCGAGAGATAGAATCTGATTAAACGCAGGAAAACAGAATTCCTTTGGATTATGGAAAAAAAACACTTCTATAAAAATGCGCATTCTTAAGACACTTCGAACTATAATAAATATCACTAATTGTCGAAAGGAAATAAAACACAAAATGAATCGATTAAAAATTTAAAAATTTTAATATTTCGAAAATTTAGTAAATTACTTTTAATTTTAAGTTTTTCATTAAAATTTAGACGATTTGAAAGAAAAAACGAAAATGACTAAAACAATGTTTCCTCAATTTTTGAATGTAAATATTTCAAACTTTTTAGGAAGGAAATAAATCCGGAAAAAAAAGTTGGAAGCCTAATAACAAGTCTGAAAATTCTAGACATTTGCCACAACATTCTAAAGAGGAAACTACACATATTGTCTTCCGTAATAAGGTTTCTCTAAAGAGAATTAATAGTATTAAGAATTTAACTGACCATGACTGCATTGATCGTTTTCACTTTTACTCTTTTTTTCCCTAACGCGTAAAACTGTCAAAATGAGCCTATTCATACATTTCAGTAAATTTAAATATATCTTAAAGAAAAAAAAACAACAAATAGACAAAATGAAAATTACAGACAAATGTAATTTTACGCCGATAATTTTATTGTAATTTGAGGTTAGAAAATGCCAATAATTACATTATGTAAAAAAAAAACAAATGAAAATATTGATAATAAACAAAAAGATAACAATGAAACCTGTGTAATCTATCAAATAAATTTCCCCACTTACATTATGTTTGATCAGATCTCGAAAATAGAGTAAACAAATGATGGAAATTTTAAACCCGTAATTAAACAGTAAAAAAGGAGTTAATATTCTTTAAAGAATAAACGTGACTTGCATGTATATCTTTTCATAGGCATACATTTTTCAGTTACACCAACACTTATAAAATTTCTACTGCAGTATGAGTATACACTGGAGAACGAGGGTGAGACCTTATGAAAATATTGTAAACGTCAATCCTCGGAGCGTGACGTCTTCATCATTCATTCACCTAACACACGCCCGTTGCGGAAACAAGAAAATCTTCCTCTCCAAAAAGCAATAAAATTCCATTTTTTTCAACAATTGAATCACAAATATTAAGAAAAACCACTTTGTAAAACTTTTGTACAAAACAAATGTGAAAGGCCGAAAAAAATTAAACGTCAATGATACACAAAAAGTAATGGATTCCAAGAAACTTGTTCACATCACTCGATTGATACAGAAAATGGAGAAAGTATTTTGTTCATTAGGAAATAATGCTTTCATTGTTTAATTGACACTTTTAATTAAACACTCACCTTGATGCGGTCTTGAAATTCGACATGCAATGTATACAATGCACGAAAGAAAGCAAGTACAAAATAACATACAATTGTCACACATTCACAGGCACTGACGATATTAAAGGATGAGAAGAACACCCAAGAAAAACTCTAGCGGAGAATGGGGTAAACTTTAAAATGGCTTTTCAAAAATTGCTGTAAATTTATGTTTACTTTGTTGTAAATTACAGAGAGTACAATTCGTCGATTGCTCAATATTTACACATATATAATAGATAAGGTCAGTGGTTAATAATTTAAAACACAGATCATTGTATTTTTTAATGAGTAAACTGTACAGTGTGCACCTCACCTCCGACCGAGTAGATATTTCACTAATTTTGATTGGCTCTCCACATAAAGAGTTTTTGAAAATTTCCAATTTTTTGGAACTTTTCTCCGAGCGCAGCCAATCAGAATTGGCAACATCTCTTTATGGTACGTCGGATCCGAAAATTGTCTATTTATTACAAAAAAACAATAAAAACCATTACTATTTTACAATTTTAAGAGGTTTATAACTTTATTGTTAAATAGGTATACATTTCAAAGGAGAAAAAAAAGAAAATAGAAAGAGGATTTTAATTTACATTTTTCTTAAAAATAGCAGACGACAAGACGTATGAACGCGGGAAATTTAAAACATACATTTTATTATTTTTATATATCATTCATATTAATTACAAGACAAAATATTTGATTTGATAGTATAGAATATGAATATCTTGAAATTAAATGTTTACATGAAATTTTGTAAAGTGATATTATTCCTATTTGGATAACGGGGATAACGACGTCATTGACGTCATGTTTCGATGTTTACGCATGTGCAGTTGTTAAGTCGTCACCAGGCACGACGCCCGTCGCCATTTTCCTCTGCCATTTGCAGTAACAATCTGGTGAAGCGTGGAGGTTCTTTTAAATTAATATTTACTCGGAATATTATCAACATGAACGTAAAGTATTTATCTAACTAAAGTGAGAATTTTAAATACAACAAAATGACGCAATATTTGCCTCCAAATTTGTTTGCCTTATTTGCACCGCGTGACCCAATTCCTTATTTGCCACCGGCATCAAAACTTCCCCATGAGAAAAAAAATTGTGGCTATTTGGGTGTTGGATCTTTTCTGAAATTCTTTGAGGTTAGTATTGTATAATGGTTATAAATGTAATATTTATATATTCTATCGATTGATATTGTTTTATTGCTGGTTTCCACTGGCTACGCATTATAATTGCGACGTCATTTTTATTTACCTATCAACCTTTGTCTATTTAACTCATTTAACTCGACTGACTGTATATTAATAGTTTTTATATTTACATATAGTTTTGATTTTTCTCTAATAATATTTTTTAGTCTTTTTGTTTATTTTGAAATTGAAACAAAAGCGTAGTCACTGATGAGTAAAAATGGATTTTCATGTTTTAAGGGATTATTTATAAATATCCTATTGATTCGAGAGCATTCATTGTATTCACAAAGGCACATTTGTGAATGATACACGAGTTTTATTGCTTTAAAACGACGAGTGTACTTTCACCTTGATGTTTATTTTTGTTTAAATTACGCTAGCTTACGTTAATTAAATCCAAATTTTAATTTCCAAATTTGCTTTAATAATTTACTTCAATAATTTAGACAAAAGTAGACAATAAAATACATAAAAAAACAGACAATCGGGACAATTTTTTTCTGTTTTACATAAATGTATTTTCTTAATAATAAGCAAAAAGTTTGAAAGATAAAAAACTTTTATCAAACTACACATTCAATATTTATTATTAACTTTGAGTTACATAAATTATTATGTTTATTCTGATAAATGTTATCATATTTTTCAGTAATTCTCAAAAATATGAAATATTTCAGTAACATATTTAGTTTTTTGAATTCATTTACTTTAATAAAAATTTTATTTGGTAATAAAGATTGAAAGAAAGATTAACTATTTTTATTTTTGGATTAATTCACAAGTTCTGAACTTTCAAATGAATGGAATATTTTTTATTGGTAATATGTTCGTATACTGTTACCAATAAAAATTAAAAACTTCAATTTTACATTTGAAACTTCTTTATATTTAATGTTTTTGACAATGAAGCAAAATTATTGTAATAAAAATTAAAATTTGGAGAAATAAATAAATTCCATTCATTTAGACGTTCGTAAATTTGGAATATTTTTTTGGAAATTAAAATAAACAATAGATTTTGATAGCTAATCACGAATCAGTAATTTTTAACTATAAAATATTATAAAATTTTAATGATAAAAATTTAATTTTATTAAATTTGATTAATGTTAATTAATTTAATCTTAAATTCTGCTTATTTTTTCAACATTTTCATTCTTGGAGAAATATTTTAGCTGTTTTTTTTTTAATATTCAGTTTGTTTATTTTTTGTTCAGAGAAAATTTTAGAACTTGGAAGATTTTGTAAATTATTCTTTAAACTATTTTATTTCTTGGAATTAATTAAAAGTTTGATTTTAGGATCCTAAAGATACGCCACCTCCTGTTCGCGTTGAGACACGTGAGGAAAGATTGGAAAGAAGACGACGTGAACGAGCTGAACAGACGGCCTATAAATTAGAGCAGGAGATTGCAGTTTGGGATCCTGCAGGAATTCCAAATGTCACAGCAGATCCTTTCAAAACGCTTTTCGTTGCCCGAATTGTAAGTTTTTGATTTTAAAAAATTAGCGTTTTTTAAAATAAAATATTATTAATTTTTTGGAAGAATTCAATTATTTTTATTAAATAGTAAAATTCTTTGCAAAAATTAAAATATTTTTAATACCATTTTAATACAATTTCACGAAAGAATTCAATTTTACTTTTAATTTTTCATACAATTTTTCGAAAGAATTCAATTATTTTTTTAAATTTTACTAAATTTTTTGAAACAATTCAATTGAAAACTTTGAAAACAATTAAAATGAACAAAGAATTTTTTTAACTTTTTATAACAATCGTGTCTGTTAATAATTATAATTGAAAATTTGGTGATTAAATTTTATTATTTGAGGCCTTGGATCGAATAACTCGCCCGACGCTTGAAGGCACGCGCTAATACCAGTCGGGTAGCAGTGAGTGGCCCAGAGGCGCTCACTGCTCACTGACTGGCAGTTGCGCGTTCCTCCGAGCGTCGGGCGAGTTATTGGATCCAAGGCCTCAATTATTATTATTTCTCAGGAATTCAATTAAATTTTCAATATAATTTTAATAAAATTTAATAACCAAATTTTCAATTATAATTATTAAGAGACACGATTATTATAAAAAGTTAAAAAAAATTCTTTGTTTATTTCATTTTATTAACTAAAAATTTAATTTTTAACTAAAATAAATATTAATAATAATAAAGTACAAGTGACATAATCTGTCTGTCCGCGCTGTCGAAAAAAATATAAGAGTTTACATATGTAGTTTCTATATTGCAATCCTAGATGTATTTTTGGTCGTAGATGATGCAGAAGAGGTCAAAAATTGTGATGTCGAAGATTAAAACATTAAATTAATTAAAAATTCTAGTAAAAAAAAAAAAAAAAAAAATGACTAGAAATTTTGTCTGTCCGCCTGAAATAGAAAAAAAATTTATTTTACTTTTGACTGATAGAAAAATGAATAAGTTGCTGTGTGTATTGAAAGTGATAAACATTGCGAAGAAATAGAAGAGAATGTATGTACTAATGTAAATATAATTATGTACAAGCAGTAATCAGTTTAGAAAAACGAGTGGCAAATGGAACGTTGCACACGCGCAAATGCGCGCGCTTTTTTGCTAGTTCAATTACAATAATTTTCATTTAAATCAGATAATTTTTTAAACATATTTGTGCACAAAGAAATATTTCGTTCAATTGAATGTTCAAAACTTTAGGAAAATATAAAATCCAATTATTTTCAAAATTTCCAATTAAAATGATTAAAGAAACTTCATTATTTAAAAAAAAAAATGAAAGAAACTCTTCAAAAGAATTTTTTTTAATTAGGCAGAATTTTCGAAAATTTGTATAAAATTCTTTGCTAGAATTCAATTGTTTTCATAAATAATAAAATTTTTTAAAGGAATTCAATTATTTTTAAATTTTTTGAGAAAATTCTTTGCAAGTATTTAATGATATTAATACAAAATTATAAAGGTAAATGTATTTAATTTAAGTGGTATGCAGATTCTTTTTTTAAAATAGCACATATTGGAAATAAGTTTTCCTCAGTGTTATTTCGTCGGTTTACTAATCTAATCATTGTTTTTTGTTTTAGAACTACGATACTTCAGAATCGAAACTAAGAAGAGAATTTGAGGTTTACGGCCCAGTGAAAAAGGTAATTTTATATTTTACAAAACTAATTCGTTTAATCTTTATTGACAGGCTTCACAGTCTGTCCCTTTTATTTCCCTAAAAGTCCCCTTTTTTTAATTTTGGCCCCTAAACGTACCCTATTTTGAAAATTTCCCCTATTTTTTTCTTTTATCTTTTAATGATGAATTCATACCAAATTTAGCAAAGTGCCGTTGACACTTTCAATTGGAAACTTTTGTTTTGAAAATTATTTTCATAAATATTTTTTAATTCGTCGCAGGAAATCAATTATTTTCAATAATTTTTAAATAATTCGGCAAAAGAATTCAATTATCTTGATAACCAACAAAATTCTCCCCATAAAATCAATTCAATTATTTTCATAAATATCAAAATTCTTCTTAAGAATTCAATTATTGTAAAAATTTTAATTGAATTCTTGGCAAAATTTCAATAATTTAAACAAAATTTATTAAAATACTTTGCACGAATTCAATTATTTTTATAAATAGCAACATTTTTCGCCAAAAATTCAATTATTTTCAAAAATTTAAATAAAATTCTTTGCAAAATTTCAAATAATTTTCAAAAGATTTTTGCAATTCAATGTTTTTAAATATTTACTATTTTCATAAAATTTTTCAACAGATTTAATTATAGAAAAAACTTGTTGATAAAATTCTACGAAAAGATTCAATTATTTTCATAAATAATAAAATTTCATTTACGAATTGAATTATTTTTATCGCAGAATTTCAAATATTTTTAATAAAATTTCAAATATTTTTAATATAATTTTAAATAAATTTAATAAAACAATTTTTTGAGTATCTAATAATTTTTAGAGTGAATCAGAATATTTTTTAGGGTCAGGGAAAAATATAAGTCAAAGTTGTGTTTGGAAATCAGGGAAAAGTCAGGGAAAAATAAAGTTAAATTTTTGTGGCAACCCTGTATAAATAAATAATATTTTTATCTTTATTTAACCAATTTTTCTGGTCCCCTAAAAGTCCCCTATTTTTTAATTTTCAATCCCCTATTTCACCTAAAATACTTTTTAGGGGCACTGTGAAGCCTGTTATTGAAAAATATTTATAGAGAAAATTTTTACTTATTTTTTTTGCTTTACTACTTAAGTAGTTTAATAAAAGAATATTTTATTATTAAATAGTATATTAATATTAATTTAATAATATTAAATAATATTGTTAAATTATTATTATTGAAATTATAAATATATTTTTAAAAATTAAAAGAGTCATTCCATTATATTTCGACTAAAGTCGTTGCTGACTAATTTTAAAAAATTATAATATTTTGCAGGAATGATGTTAAAGATATTAGGATCACCGAACAAAAAGAATTTTTTAAATATTTTTTATATTTATTGTAAAATAAGCATCTAAAGTATATGAAGTCGTAAAAACTGTCACATTTTCATCTATTAGAAAATATTAAAGAAAACACATAATTTACTATAAAAATGTAAAAAAGTTATAAGAATTTATTAAGAAAGAATTGTTTTATTATTATAAATTGATAGAAACAATTATTAATAAGAAATATTAAATAAAAAAGGATTTTTAAGTTCACCTGCCAAATAACCTAATTTTGCAAATTTCATTCACTAAATGTGAGAAAGAGAAATCATTAAATTAAATAAAACCTTATGAAATATAAAGTACCTGTGATTAACTTTTAGTTTTTCTTATCACTTTCTTCCTTTTTTCTTCATAAATGTTAAAAAATAAGCAATTAAAACTGGCACTTTGCTTATTTTCACGATTTTAAAATGCAAATAACTTCTGCCCAGAAAAATGAAAAATTACGAAAATTGGGCAATAATTATTTGATCACTAGATACACTCACTGGAAAAAGATTTTCTTTGGTCCCGAAGCTATTTTCCGAATTCATTAACTTTAAACTTTTTACTATTTTTATCAGGTTAATACATGTGTTTTTTAAAGGACGAAGTTAGCTCTTCTTGTTTAATCGTTTTGAACCAACTTCAGTTTTAAAAAAATCACATGTATTAACCTGATAGAAATAGTGAAAAGTTTAAAATTAATTATTTCGGAAAATAGCTTCGGGACCAAAGAAAATCTTTTTCCAGTGAGTGTATTTAGTGATCAAATAATTATTGTCCAATTTTCGTAATTTTTCATTTTTCTGGGCAGAAGTTATTTGCATTTTAAAATCGTGAAAATAAGCAAAGTGCCAGTTTTAATTGCTTATTTTTTAACATTTATGAAGAAAAAAGGAAGAAAGTGATAAGAAAAACTAAAAGTTAATCACAGGTTCTTTATATTTCATAAGGTTTTATTCAATTTAATGATTTCTCTTTCTCACATTTAGTGAATGAAATTTGCAAAATTAGGTTATTTGGCAGGTGAACTTTAAAATCCTTTTTTATTTAATATTTCTTATTAATAATTGTTTCTATCAATTTATAATAATAAAACAATTCATTCTTAATAAATTCTTATAACTTTTTTACATTTTTATAGTAAATTATGTGTTTTCTTTAATATTTTCTAATAGATGAAAATGTGACAGTTTTTACGACTTCATATACTTTAGATGCTTATTTTACAATAAATATAAAAAATATTTAAAAAATTCTTTTTGTTCGGTGATCCTAATATCTTTAACATCATTCCTGCAAAATATTATAATTTTTTAAAATTAGTCAGCAACGACTTTAGTCGAAATATAATGGAATGACTCAAAAATATATTATTAAAAAGTACTTAAAAATTTCATTAATTAAATAATTTGAAAATGAGTTTTTCAGTATAAAAATTAATTATTAACTTTACTTAATTTCTATTCAAAAATTGAAATTAAAAGAATAGAAGAATGATAATTCTATCACTTAGTCGTCAAATAATTAAAAATTGACGCGGAGTGATCGTTAACTTCAATTTTTAATTAAAAGAATATATAAAATAAAAATTCATTTTACATTCGACTAAATATTTAATTCAATTTTCAGATTCTGGTTATTCATAATACAATAAATGGAAAGCCGAGGGGATACGCTTTCATTGAGTATGAACACGAAAGGGACATGCATTGTAAGTATGCAATTGAAAACATCCTCAATTTTATTCATCGGTGATCCAAAAAAAAAAAAAGATAATTTCAAAGTTCATTCGCGTTAGTGTCACTTACTTAGAATAGCAAAAGGTTTTTGGGAGCACGAGATAAAACTTACCCGCAATTTTTTCGTACATTTCGAAAACGAATCGGTCTGGTTAGGTCAGAGTTGTTAGGGGGGGAAAAATAAATCCCAACAGTATCCAATGCAGGATTTCTAGTTTAATTAAAACAAAAAAAAAAACAAAAATTTTGCCTATGTTGATAAAAAAAAAGACTCAAATGAAAAGAAAAATATTGGCTATTTTCATTAATACAGTTTTTATCTTGTTCTTGGTACAGCGTGGTGGCCGCTGCCGGCAACTAGTGCCGTTCGCTATTCCATGCAAAATCCCTGAACCTGCCTGATATGATAGGTTTGTATGTGTATGCAACATACAAGAAAGTTTGTTAGTCTCTGCTTATCCTGCTTCTAATTTTGATAAGAAAAAAAAAAGAATTCAAAAATTAAACTCTAACGTTTGTGGACTAAATAAGCCGATAGGGATTTTTTTGAGAAAAGAAATGATAATTCTTTTGTGGCCACACTCGTTAATTAATGCTCGAATCTTAACGATTCTTGTAGATTTAAAGTTCCGTTTTTCTTAACGTTCACATCGATTCAATAAAATTAGCATTCTACATTGAAATTGATTCTTGGGATTTAGGAAAAAGGTTCAGGGACTTGTTTCTTTGAAGGTTTTAAGAAGGAAAATAAAATCGTGTCGGGAAAATTCGTCGCGTGGGGAATTTTTATACCCAGTCTTTTGGAATGTTCGAATTTCGTGAATTTTTCTCATCTTCTATTGTGTAATTTTTCTCGTACTAAAAATTCGATTAACTAGTTTTTATTTATTCTTTTTTATCTCGTCGCACAATTTTTAAAATTCAATTCAAAAAACAATTATTCTAAATTTAATTATCAGTTTGCTTTAATTTCTGTTTTTGGAGTTTTTATTTCAAAATTTCATTGTCAGTTTGTTTTAATTTTAAATAATTCAATAATTTTTTATTTCTGCTTAGTTGAAAAAACAGAAGTTTAACTTCTTGTTTTGAAGAGAAAGTATTAAAATTAATTAAATTCGATTTTCGGTAAAAGAAAAATTGGCATTTAATAGAAACGAGAATATTCATGCGTTCCTCTATAGTATTTTTAGGTCACTTTATTCTACCCGGAAAATTAAACTCATCTCGCCAATGTCATGGAATTGAGAAATTTCCTGAAATCTTTGAGTTTTAGATACATTTTTTAAGGTGAATTTTTAGCCATTCTTAAGGCTAAAGATTAATTTTAAAACAAATTTTACATATTTACAATTTTCTTTTCGCCCTGAAAAATTCGTAGGTTTTATGGAAAAGTAAAAGTTTTAATTGCAAAAATAGGTGCGAATGTTTATTTTGCGTGAAAGAGAACTAGTTATTTTTTTTTTTTTGCTTATTAATAGTAATTTATTTTTATTAATTATTTGGACTTTTCATTACTCACAATTACTAAATGACTAATTATGAATAACAAAATTATAATTAACCATAAATCGAGAGAATTATAATTTTATTATTTGTAACCGAATAATTAATTCTAAAAATATATTCTACTAACTCTCCAAAGAGATCTTTAATTTATCAAATTTTCGTCGTTATTGAAGTAGAAAAAAAGAGAAGTCGCGTTCTAAAAGTATTTTTTTTTAAATTTAGATCAAAACCTGGCTCCTTAAAAGTCTCTAAGACTCAATTTCGATTTAGAAGACTAATTCAAAATAGCTTGTCAATTTTTGTTTAAATTCATTTATTTCGTTTTCTTTTTTTTTTAATTGTGTGCTAAAAAATACTGTTTGTATAAATTTTGTATATTTCGGCGAACATATGAAAGGAAATTTTCTTTTCTCTCTTCGTCTCGAAATAGTACATTATTTACACTGACAGATTTTTAAAAGAAAAACAAATAAATTAGTACAATAACATTAGAATCATAAAAATAAAACAGTAATTGCGCACGGTTTGATAGTAAGTAAATGTAAAAAAAAAAGAAAAAAAATGGTAAGCGCACCAGGTAAATGCAAAATAAACTTCTCTGGAAATTGTACGAACTTAAAGGAAGACTGGGCTCGCGAGTCACAAGTTCATTTCACGATTAAAAGTACTTCTAAACTTTGTGTTAAACTTCCGTACGTAAGTAGCCGCGGTAGGTATTTTTTGTATATGATAATAATCTCTTTTTCCAAATAAATCAAAAAAAAATTCTAGGTTTGATGTATTAAAGAGTCTGTTCAATTTAAGAATTTCTGATCGTGAATTTTCATTAATTTCGTTTGCAAATATCTGTGAATCGTTTTATGTAAAGTTTGTCAATTTAAAAATTTTCACGACAGTCGATTTAATTTCAATTTGATAGAATTTTATGTTATACGATTCACAGTATTGTTCGAGATAAATTGAAAATATGATACGTAAAATAGAGTCAAGATATTTTTTTCTGTGGAAATTGTTTTTTTTTTTTTTTTATTTTTATTTTAAGAAAAAAATATTATTTTGTATTTTTTAAATTAATTACCAGGCTTTAAAAATTTTTTCTAAATCAAATGAATATCTCTTGTTTTTTCGTTCGTACAAATTCAGAAATTAATTATTAATTAGTATCTACAAAAAAAAAATTTTTCTTTATTTTATTTTTGTAGGGTAAAAAATTTTCAATTCCTTTCGATTTCAATTATTTATTGTGTCATAAAATTGATCGAATGATTGAATTAGCAGATCTCTTATCAACCTATAAATAAAATTAATTTCGAAGAGAAAAAAAATTATAGTCATTTGGGTAAGGTGACTTAAAGAATGTCAAAACAAAGATCTTCAGGAAACTTGATGGAGAGAATAATACGAAACTCGGTAATATTTATAAATAATTCGGTAGGTTTTTTTTTTGTCAGAACTTTTTAATTTAAATAAAAAAAAAAAATTATATTTCCTCATTGAAATGAAATTATTTCGAGTTGTTTGCATATAACACAAACCGATACCAGGCCAAGTATATTATATTGAATATAAAGTCCGGAATTTAAGAGAATGGAAAAAATCCTCTTATAATTACCAATGCATTTTTTTTTTGCAATTTTTCATAAATTTTTTTTTCTCACTGCAAATTGTAAATACTTTTTTTTTATATCCTTTATTGCAGTATCGATTTGTTCTGTAACGTGCACGCAACAAGTTCGCCAAAAAGAACACGTTCAATTTCTATAATAATAGTCGTGTCGAAAAAATTTCCCATGCATTTTTTCAAATGTCGATTTTAAATACCTAATAAAATAAAATTACTGTCAAAAGAAAAAGAAAATTGTCAATTTCAGTTGGATTTTGAAAATTATTTCAGGTATTGCACATTTTATTTTATGTAAATTTTATTTTACGTGAATTTTAATTTACATAAATTCCAATTTATGTAAATTTCAATTTACATAAATTATGAATAAAATTAATAAATGTGAATTTTTGTGGATATACAATTGTGTTGATCAATGACAATGATTAACATATTATTGTATTTTTTCCAATTTGATTTTCTATCAGTTTTCATGTAAATTTAATAAAAAAAAATTATTCCACAAAAATTGGATTTTTTTTTGTATTTGTAATTTAGGAAAACTATATTTGAGAAATGTTAAGAATGTTTTTTTTCTTTGCAAAAAGTAAGTATTTTTGTCAAAAATTATAATAAAAATTAAATGTAAAAATGGAAGAATTTTTTTATCTAGAAAGAAATTTTTTTTATTGTCTCTTCAAGAAAGTTGAAAGTAAGTTGAAAAGTAGAAAAAAAAATGATATAAATAGAGATGAGGTTTTTAGAAGTTATTATATCGACACGACTTGTAGGTATTTATGGACAAATAATTTAGATAAAGTTACAACCAGAATATTGGAAATTTTAGCTGCATACAAGCATGCTGATGGCAAAAAAATAGATGGACGACGAGTATTAGTGGATGTTGAACGTGCAAGGACGGTAAAAGGGTGGCTTCCCAGAAGATTAGGAGGCGGACTGGGAGGTACAAGAAGAGGAGGTCCGGAGGTAAATATTAAGCACTCAGGCAGAGAGGATAACGAAAGGGAAAGAGAGCGATATCGACAGGAGAGGGAACGGGAAGCCACCGGTCGCTTCGATAGAGACAGGTATTTATTGTCGTTTGCCTCCATTTTTTTTATTTAATTTAAACAGGGCTCGAACTAGGTCCGTAAATTCCGTAAAGGTCCGTAAAAAGTCCGTTTTTCTGAAAAAAGGTCCGTAAAGTCCGCAATTTGAAAGAAAAAGGACAAAAAGTTCGTAAATTGTAAGATATAATTTGGAGAATTTTAGAGCAATTACAAATGATTGTAGAAAATCAATTATTTTCAAAAGTAATAAAATTCTTCGCAGAAATTCAATTATGTTAAAAAATTAAAAAAAATTCTCGTCAAAATTTCAATTATTTTTAGAAATATAATAAAATTCTTCTTTAAAAATCAATTATTTTCACAAATTTTAATAAAAGTCTTGAACAAAATTTCAGTGAATTTCAAAAATTTTTCTCAATTCAATGAATTTTAAAATTTGCTATTTTAATAAAATTTACCAAAAAAAAATTCAAGTATTTAAGAAATTTTTAATAAATTTCAACGCTAACATTTAATTATTTCCATAAAATAATAAAAATTTCACAGGAATTCAATTATTTACAAATTTTGTTACAAATTTCTTCTAAATAATTCAATTATTTTCATAAATAATAATATTTTTACAGGGATTCAATTATTTTCGTAAATAAAATTCTTTTTAGGAATTCAATTATTTTTATAAATAATAAAACTCAATGCTGAATTTTAATACAATTTTAATGGAGATCCTAGAAAAATGTAATTATTCTTAAAACTTTTATTAAAATTCGTCGAAAGAATTCAATTATTTAAAAATTTGTTAACAAAATTCTTTATGAGAATTCAATTATTCAATAAATTATTTTTTTATTTAAATAATTGAATTAAAAATAAATTTCACTTCAAATTTTAGATAAAAATTGAATATTAAAAGCATTACAGTGTGAATTTTTAGAAAAAATTGAATTTTGGAAAGGTTTTATATTAAAGTCTTTAAAAATTTTAATTTCTCATACATTTAACTAAAAATTCTGTAGAAGAATTAATTTTTTTGAAAAAGTTTGTTTCAATTTTACTTGAAATTATTTTTTTTTAAGTTTTATTTTTTAATATATTTAATTGAAGAATTTCTGAATAATTGAAAGTAAAATTGAATTGTAAACAAATGATTTTAAAACTTCTCAAAGAACTTTTTCAAAAATTATTAAAAATAATGAATTTATAGAAGAATTTTAGTTAAAACACTTAAAAAAAATTTAATTTTGGAGAAATTACAAAATATTGCAGAAATTCAATTATTTTCAAAAGTAATAAAATTCTTCTCAGAAATTCAATTATTTACAAAATTTCTTTTAAATTCTCGTCAAAATTTCAATTATCTTTAGAAATATTAAAATTCTTCTCTAAAAATTCAATTATTTTCCAAAATTTTAATAAAATTTTTGGCAAAATTTCAATTATTTTTAAAAACTTACGTCAATTCAATGATTTTTAATATTTATTATTTTTAAAAAATTGTCGAAAAGAATTCAATTATATAAAAAAAATTTTAGTAAAATTTTATGCAAACCTTTAATTAATTTCATAAAATAATAAAAATTTCACAGGAATTCAATTATCTACAAATTTTTTAATAAATTTCTTCGCAATCATTTAATTATTTTTATAAATAATAAAATTCTTGCATGGATTCAATTATTTTCGTAAATAATAAAATAATTCTTTTTAGGAATTCAATTATTTTCATAAATAATAAAACTCATTGCAGAATTTCAATTAATTTTAATAAAATTTTAATTAAATTCGTCGAAAAATATAATTATTCTTAAAAATTTTATTAAAATTCGTCTAAAGAATTCAATTATTTAAAAATTTGTTAAATGAATTTCAATTAAAATTTTATATCGTAATTAAATATTAAAACGTGAATTTTTAGAAATAATTGAATCTTGAAATTAATTGTTTTGAAAAAGTTTAAGTGAATTTTTTTATATTATTTAAAGTTTTTATTTTTTAATATATATTTAATTGGAGAATTTACGAATAATTGGAATTTCGTAAAATTGAATATTGTAAACAAATAAATTTGAGAATTGTCAAAGAATTTTTTCGAAAATTATTAAAAATAATTGATTTAAAAGAATTTTAGTTACAAATTCTTGAAAATAATGAAAATAATTTTGAAGGAGTACGATATTTTTATAATATAAAATAATGATCTTTAATTATTATAAAACATAAAACATGAAGAAATTGATCACTCTGAGTCTTCGACGAGGAGCGATGGATATCTTCATGTTTTATAGTTATGAAAAAATTTAATTTATAGTTTTAAGTAAAATATTCTCTTATTTGACTCGGAGCCGTTATATTTTTGTCATTAATTGGTCCGTAATTTTTAATTTTTGGTCCGTAAATTCCGTATTTTTTAATACTTTCACTGGTTCGAGCCCTGTTTAAATTTAATTTCATTATTAAATGAAATTATTTATTATTCAGGGGTTTCTCCCTTTTTATAATTTAAATTTAATTTTAATTTTAATTTTAATTTTAATTTTAATTTTAATTTTAATTTTAATTTTAATTTAATTTTGATTTCATTGTTAAATAAAATTGTTTGTTATTCAGGGATCGCGATCGAGCCGATAGGGAAAGACGAAGATCACGCGAGAGAAAGAGACGAAGTCGAAGCAGATCTCGCGATCGAAAGAGACGTCGCAGTAGGGAAAGAGCATTTGATCCTGATATTGAGGAGATCGAGCGTCCCCCACGAGATCGTCGTGATCGTGAGAGAGATCGTGAACGTGATCGAAAAAGAAGACGTTCAAGGAGTAACGAGAGAGAGAAGGACAGGGAGAGGAAGAGGGATAGGCGAGATCGTGAACGTGGTGATCGCGAACACAGAGATCGAAAGGATCGTGGTGATCGTAACGATGAGGATACAAAGGTTCAAATTAAAGAGGAGCCACTGGACGGTGAGTTGAAATTTCAATCTCCCACTTTTCCTAAATTTCGACCACTTAAAATTAATTATTATTAATTACTGTTTATTATTTATGATTTTATAAATTTCCTATTCTTTCATTATTTCAACGTGACCAGAAATATTTTCATTAATTTTCAGATTATCCCGAGTACACAAATAATTATCCAAATCCTGCGTATTTCACGGCGGTGAAATACGAAAATGATGAAGAGGAAGAAAAATACAGAATTCCCGATAGAATGATGTACGATTCAATGGCATCTTAAAGAAAAAAAATTAGCTTAATTTAATGTGTACATTAAATTACAATCAACTTTGCGTATTTTTTAAAATACACATACACACAAAAAAACATCTCGTTTTGCTAAATAATTGAAAAGAGATTATATATTGATCCCTTATTGTGACCAGGACTTATTAGCAACAAATTAATTGTTTGACAAAATAGGAAGTGTTTTTTTCTCTTTTTTTTCCTATGGAAAGAAATTTATAACTTGAAATGTTTTTTCTAAGTCTTGTGTCTTAAGTGTTTCATTATCATTTTTTTTTGTTTTGTTTTTTTTTAAATGAAATATACTTTTTTTTCTTCAGTTTTTAAAAAAAAATATACACACTATTATTGTCAATTAATATTAATCGATTTTTAATAAATGAAAAATTTGTATTCAGTAATGAATGAGAAGTGTGTTTTGTTTTATTTTTTTTGTGGGGTTTTAATTTATTTTCAAAACTATTTTAAATTTTCACTATATTGTTCGTTTGAAATTCGAATTGTAAGATAAAGGAGTTGTAAAGTTGAAACCATTGAGAGGAGAGGCGAGTTCTTGTCTTATGAGGCATCTTGAATCACACGGGAAGCAACGAATGTGTGAGAGGAGCAAACAAATGGCTTACAAATTAGAACAAGGGATCAGTGAGTGGGATTCTGCTACTGGAATTTCAAATGGGAACTTTGGCACGAATTTCAAGTCAATGGCACTTTCGATCCACTTGAAAGATTGTGGCAATCAATTTAAGAAAACTTTTGAGATAACTTCAATTTTAGTGGAAAAATTTATTTTCCCTCAAATTTTATCTCAATGAAACTCATTTTTTATTCGATAATTTAATTGAATAATTTAAAATTAAAAATTTTAATAATTTCACTATTTAAAACAAATTTTTATTTTTTAATTTGGAAAAAATTTGGTTTTTAAAATGCTAAATGTTTTTTTAGTAAAATTAGTTATAATTTTTAATAATTTTTTAAAAATGTAATATTTTTAGAACAATATTTTTGATCTTGTAAAATTTTTATTTTGAACTTGTATTACTTTTTTTTGAATTCACGAGATATTTTTATAGTAGAGAAAAAATAATTTTTCTTTTCTTGATAAATTTTTTCCTTTGGCACTGAAGTGGAAAAATACAAGAAAAGAGTTTAGATCGGTAAAAGAAGAAATGTGTATTCTTCAAAAATGAACTAGAGTTGGGTCTTTTATTCAAACGTCTTTCAAATACTCTTCATGTTCTCATCTATTGTTGAAGTGCTTTTTTGTGAAGTGAAGCTAGTGTATTCTGTTTACCACGATCTGCTTTATAGAAATTTTTTTTTTTTAAAAAGTGTTTTATGACAAATATTCAACAGTTCTTTTCATTGACAAATTTACTCACACGCAAATTCTTTGAATTGAAAATTAATTAAATATTTAAATTAATAATAATAAATTCTTAATTTAAATTAAAAAATTTCGTTTAATTGAAAGGGAAATTCTATCTAGAAAATTATGAATTAATTTATTAAAATTCGGGACTAATGTAAATAATTATAATTATTTTTATATAATTTTATAATTTTAATAATGAAATTAATAATAATAATAATAATAATAATAATAATACTAATAATAATAATTTTAAATTAAAAAATTTCTCTTAATTGAAAGAAAAATTCAATTTATGAAATTATGAATTAATTTATTAAAATTTGGGACTAATGTAAATAATTAAAATTATTTTTATACATTTTTTTTATTTTAAATTAAAATACTAAGTTAAATTAATTAAAAATTTTATTTTTTTCAAGTTTATGAATTAAAAAAATTAAAAATTTTATTAAATTAATTAATAAAAATAATAAAAAAATTAATAGTTTTATTAATTTATTAATTAATAAAAATAATAAAAAATAAAAAAAATTAATAATTTTATTAATTTATTAATTAATGAAATTAATAAAAAATAAAAAAAATTAATAAAAAAATTGAAATTTAAAAGAGAAATTAAAATAATTGACTAAATAAAAATGAATAATTAGTTTCTATAAATAAAAAAATTTATTGAAATAAATTAACAAGTTTTTTTTAATAATTAAATTTTTCAAGTTCAATAAAAAGTGTGAAATTAATAATTACACTAGTGAGCATAAAATCAGATAAAAACGTAAAATAAATATTTTTGTTATTTTAACAATGTATAATAACATTGTTATTGTTAAAATAAGTTTTCTACTGAAAAGAAATAAATATTAAACAGTATACAATTAATAATTTCCTTTATTGTAAACGCATTGAAAGTTGAAAATTCAAATTTTGCCGGACTTTTTTTGCTTCGTCGTTTAAGTTGGTACGCATGATCACAAGTGCCGCAATGCTAGCAGCAATTTTCTCCTTTGCGGGGTCTCTTTTTTTGTTGTATTTTAGATAGTACCGAAGCCTAAAAGATAATACCTAAAACCTAATATATTATTAGAATCGTGAAATTTAATAGTTAATTTATCAATACAAATGAATATTTAGCTTTGCGCGTGGGCGAACTTTTTTCTTTTTCATTTGAGTTGGTACACGTGGTTAAATCTCAAGGGAATCTGTCTTCATTATCGTTTTGGCGCTTACGATTTCCGGTTAAGTTTCTATTCTGCGTTGGCCTTTACAGGATTTTCGGAAAATTTCATGAAAATCATGAAAATTAAACTGCAGCGTCAAAAAAGGGACGCTACGCTGTTTTGTCGAAGTGTGTGAAACCATTAGCTTTGGAAACTGAACAAAGATGGATGCGGCGCTGTCATCGGGTCTTTTGTCTAAACCACGGAAGTGTAAGTATTTCGCTTATTTACACTTTGTTTTCTTAGTTTTCTTTTACTCGAGCAAATAAGTAGAAGAAATATGTTTCACCAAGGGAAGTTATTAACCCTTTCATCACAATTATTTATCGCTGTGCTTGTATATTGCGAAACTTTGCAAGCGCAAGCAACATAATTATTTTCCAGTCTCACAATGTATTTTTGTTTTCAATCCAGTTTATTTAATTTGTACTGCAAAAAATTCATGTTTCGCATATAAGACTGGAATATTTCAAGGTTAGAAAAGTGTTTCTTTTCCTGAAAAATATGAAACATCTCGGGAAACATTCAAGGATTTGCTGCATACTCATTTCTGCTGGCGTCTATTTTTGTTCAGTAAAATGGGTATTTTAGAAAGTTAAAAAGTGTTTTTCGTACTGAATATTATTATTATCGCGAAATATAATAATTATTTTATCGATACAGATAAACGCAGCATAGGATTCCATCAAAGTAATCATTTATTAAGGAGTTTTTTTGGTTTTTTTCATCAGAATTGAGGTTATGTAGTAAGGTAAGAATGTTAAGCATCCTACAGGCGCAGTTTTTTTTCTTTTCCATTTAAGTTGGCATGCGTGTTTAAATGACAGGAGTTTTGCTATATTCACGTTTTTGCTGACGGCAGCTTTTTTGTCAATTGAAATATGTATTTTAGAAAGTTAAATGATATTTTTCTTATTAAGTTTAAGTAACACTATTATCGTGAAATATAATAATCAATTTAACGGTGCAAATAAAATCATCGCTGAATTCCGTCGAAATTATCTTTAATTTTTTTCGAAAAATTTCTTATTACATTTGAGGTTATGTTGTAAAGGTAAGAATGCGTATAGTAAAATCACGGTCTTTATAATGTTGTCTGCAGGCGGTTAAAAATAAAGTTGAAAAAGTATATAAAATTAAAGTTTTGGTAAAAAAATAATATATAAATTTAAATTAATGGATAAAAGAGACAAACGCAATCGAAAATTTTTGAGAGCATTTCAGCTCTGAATATGAATAATAATTTTCAGATTTCTCCTTCTTCTATATTATTTTCCTAAGTGTATGATTAATAATTACTGATGATGAATAATACAAAGTTATTGAAATAATTAAAAATACATTATTTTTCTGCATAAAAATAATGTATTTTTAAATCGACTAATTTAATTTTTATTGTCATATATTCATTTTTTTATATTAAATATTGGACATATTTATGCCTTTTATCACAGAAAAATTATGAATTTTATTTATTAAAAATTCGACAATTTGAGATAAAAATCATTCAAAGCAAATATTATTTTGATAATAGTCAAGAAATGAATAAATTGAAGCAAGTAAAATTTTGTTAAGTTTCAATATTCTAAGAAAATAATTTTCACAAAGCTAAATAAATATTGATTTCATTCACGATAATCACCTTTTGCACACAGTAAATAACAATTGAAAAATTATTGCAATTTCCTTGACTTTAAGTGTCGGTGTTTATTTATTATTTACACCAAGAGGAAAATGCGTAAATATTTTCAATTCTTATTGCAAGTGATTTTCATTATCCAAAAATAGTATTATCTCGAATCTAAAATGTAAACTTTAACCATGCAAATGTTTGCGTGACTGTATTTTATGAAATAATCTTTACAATCCGTTTATATGTATATAGAGAGAGTTAAAAAGTTTTCATGTAAATTTGAGGTTACGTTTGTTTCGAAATCGTAAAAATCACTATCCATGAGATTAAAATAATTAAATATGTTTTAACTCTTTTCGTGTCGGTTTTCTTTTTTTCCAGTGAAATAGTGTTTCTAAATGTTAAATTTATGGGAAGAATGGATTATCACGTGGAAGAAACAACTCTCTTGACGGCTATCTGAATTTACTCCACTTGGACATCATGAATGCTGTTATTGCTTATTTCTTGGGAGGTTACGGTAAGGTAGGTTATTTTTACATACTTCAAAACTTATGAATTGAAATATTGTCTGTTTATTTATACGAGCTTCTAAAAGTCGAATAAATACCTTTTTGGACTAAAAATACAAAAAACGGCAAATCGGTAAATTTTTGAATTTTTAATACTATTAAAACTATATCAAACTGGGAAAAAAATTCGACATTTTCAAAAAACTAAAAGATTACGTTTAGATTAGTAAAAATAATAAATAACAAAAAGCGCCAAATTATGATATTTCTCATCAACTACAAAATCTCTGGGTTAATGGAAAAAAAGTACACCTCGAACGTTTTCTTAAAAGGAAAATTTCATCTTAGGTACTTTTAGCAGAGAAAAGTGTGTTAATGTGTGTTTTCCTTTGACTTTTAAACTAAGATTGTTTGTTTTCTACCCTAATGCTGAATTGTTTTTGAGTTTAAAAAAATGTAATACATTTTAAAATTAAATAAATAAAATTGTTTCTCGATAGTAAAACCACGGCTCGAACTAGGTCCGTAAATTTGCTTCAAGTCCGTAAAAGTCCGTTTTTTGAAAAAGGTCGGTAAAGTCCGTAATTTGAAAGAAAAAGGACAAAAAGTTCGTAAATTGTACGATATAATTTGGAGAATTTTAGAGAAACTACAAATGATTGTAGAAATTCAATTATTTTCAAAAGTAATAAAATTCTTCGCATAAATTCAATTATGTTCAAAAATTAAAAAAAATTCTTGTCAAAATTTCAATTATTTTTAGAAATAATAAAATTCTTCTCCAAAAATTCAATTATTTTCCAAAATTTTAATAAAATTTTTGGCAAAATTTCAATTATTTTTAAAAACTTTCCTCAATTCAATGATTTTCAATATTTATTATTTTTAAAAAATTGTCAAAAAAAATTCAATTATATAAAAAAAATTTTAATAAAATTCTATGCAAACCTTTAATTATTTTCAGAAACTAAAAGAAATTTCACAGGAATTCAATTATTTACAAATTTTTTATAGATTTCTTCAAAATAATTTAATTATTTTCATAAAAAATAAAATTTTACATGGATTCAATTATTTTCGTAAATAATAAAATTCTTTTTAGGAATTCTATTATTTTCATAAATAATAAAACTCATTGCAGAATTTCAATTATTTTTAATACAATTTTAATCGAATTCGTCGAAAAATGTAATTATTCTTAAAAATTTTATTAAAATTCGTCTAAAGAATTCAATTATTTAAAAATTTGTTGAATGAATTTCAATTAAAATTTTATATCATAATTGAATATTAATAAAACGTGAATTTTTAGAAATAATTGAATCTTGAAATTAATTTTTTTGAAAAAGTTTAAGTAAATTTTTTTTAATATATTTAATTGAAGAATTTCCGAATAATTGAAAGTAAAATTGAATTGTAAACAAATGAATTTAAAAAATTCTCAAAGAACTTTTTCAAAAATTATTAAAAATAATGTATATTTATAGAAGAATTTTAGTTAAAAACACTTAAAAAGAAAAATTTAATTTTGGAGAGATTACAAAATAATGATTTTATCACTGTGCCATTTTTAATTATTATAAAAACAATTCTTTTATCATTTTCTCATATAAAATAGCATCTAGTTACTACTAAAAAAAGCTGGACTCTTTTAATCAAAGTTGTTTGAAATAAACAGTTTTTTGTGTCTCCTGTAATATTTTTTTTTGAAAAAACCAATTTGAGCCCTTTTTGAAATTCACGATTCATTTATTAAATATTTTTACATAATATATTTTTTGTCAAAGGTAAATGTTCTAAAGTATAATTGAATGATTTCTATTAAATTTGAGTTGAAGATGATTATTTTAGATATAGTAAATTAGTTTTCTTGGCGTGTATGTTTATATATGTATAGAGACACGTAAAATTCGAGACATATTGTGTATGGTTTAAAATTGATGCAATGTCACGCTCGCTAAGTAAACAAAATCTCTTTACCAAAGGAAGTGAAACTAGTAATGTTATGCAAATGACGCGCCTTCCTCAACTGCTTAAGATCAGTGAAGGAAAGTTCTGAAAGTTATTCCACCTTTTTTTTGCTACTCTTTTTGCTCTTAAATTTTCATCTATCGTTTCCATTTATTTTATCGTTATTGTATATTTTGCTGATAACAAAGATTATTTTCTTGTAAAACAAAATCCGATTGCGGCTATTTAAATAATTTTTTTTTAAAATAATTATGAAAATTGTATTGTAAACCATAATTAGATAATTACTAAATTATAATTTTATTATACACCTGAATTTTATTTATTATAAATAATAAATAAATTTAATTATATTTGGACAAATAAATAATTTATGCAAAGTACTTTTTAAAGAAAATTTAAAAAGAAATATATTTTTTTTTCTGAATCGTTGATTATATAAACGTTCTGAGGTGAAACAGTGTTAAATTTTTTGAAAAAAATTATGGAATGCGAAAAAAAATTTTTATTAGAAGAAGGGCAGATTGGTAAATTTTGTATAACAATGCTTTTCAACATATGGAACACGTTCAAGTTTTGAGATATATGTGTAATATTTTAGTAGGAATATTTTATACATTCGCCACATCATGAAAATTTCATGGAACATTACAATTTCAAATTTTTTGTCTGGCTCACTTGAAAATAACAAGTGTTAAACTTGTCGAAAAAGCCTAATTTTTGATTTTTTTCTGTTCCTTTCAAATTAAAGAGTCTAATTACATTTTTAATTTTCTTTATTTAACGAAAAATACTTATAGAAGCTTAAATTTTTTTCTTTTTTCTATTATTTTGAAATAATTAATCCTCCATCTCTCGTTGAAAAAAGCCTGAATTTAAGATCGTTAATTCATTCGATTGAAATTAAGGTCGGATTACAATTCTTTTTTCCATTTATTTATATTAAATTAAAAAATGTCCTTAAAAATATTTTCTGATCAATTCCTAATTTTTTAAAAATTTAAAACTTGGGTAAATTTAATAACCTCTATTTTTATTAATATTCCATATCGAAGAATTGATAGTAACTTGGTAAGGTCTTTTTTCTTATGCAGTTGATGAGAAAATATTAAATGTTGAGTGCTTTTCTTCTCATCCATTTTTTCCCGAATGCGTCGAATATTTTTCCTGCTATGAAGTCGAGCTAAAGTGATTTAATTTGCGGTTATTGAAATTTCCTGTCCAACCACAACTCTACACGTTTATAGTCGAGTAATTTGGACTAGCGAAAGGATTTTGGTTATTACCCCAATAAATCTTGCTTCTAATGGCTATCAGCATTTTGAACAATCAAAACTTTCTATATATATGTTGGCGCAACTTTCGTGTCGGATTAAAGTCAGTTTATAAATGTATTACAATACATAGATGAGAATCTGTCCACTATTTCCCTAAAAGTCCCCTTTTTTTAATTTTGGCCCCTAAACGTACCATATTTTGAAAATTTCCCCTATTTTTTTCTTTTATCTTTTAATGATGCATTTACATCAAATTTAGCAAAGTGCCGTTAAAACTTTCAATTGGAAACTTTTGTTTTGAAAGTTTAAAATCTTGAAATTTATGATCCATGAAATTTATAAAATTTGTAAGATTAGTAGGTATTTTGGTGAAGTCAAGTCTCAATTATGTTTAGAAGTTGGTTGTTTTTTTAATATTATTTAATTATTACAAAAGATTTAATGCAATTATCTTGATAAATAACACAATTCTTCACAGAAATTCAATAATTTTTAGGAATTTTAATAAAATTCTTTACTAAATTCAATTATTTTCATAAATTACAATATTCATCTCAAGAATTCAATTATTTTCAAAAGTAATAAAATTCTTCGAAGAAATTCAATTATTTTTAAAAATTTTCACTAATATCTCGTAAAGAATTCAATTATTTTTACAAATAGCAAAATTTTTTGCCAAAAATACAATTATTTTCAAAAATTTCTAAAAATCTTTACAAAAGTTCAATTACTTTCAAAAGTTTTGTGCAATTCAATAATTCACAATATTTACTATTTTCATAAAATTTATCAACAGATTTAATTATAGAAAAAACTTGTTGATACAATTCTAAGAAAAGATTCAATTATTTTCATAAATAATAAAATTTCATTTACTAATTCAATTATTTTCATCGCGCAGAATTTAAAATATTATTAATACAATTGTAAATAAATTCCTTAAAAAATGCAATTATTATTAAAAAATTTATTAAAACTTGACGAAAGAAATAAATTTTAAGAAACATTCAATTATTCAATAAAACAATAAAATTCGTTGCAATAATTCAAATATTTTCATAAATAACATTTAATTCGACGCAGAAAATCAATTATTTTCAAAAATTTTTTAGTAATTTTGCAAAAGAATTCAATTAGCTTGGTAAACAACAAAATCGCATAACTTCTTTCCATAAAATCAATTATTCTAAGGAATTTTAATAAAATTCTTTTCCAAAATTCAATTATTTTGATAAATATCAAAATTCTTCTCAAGAATTCAATTCTTTTGAAAAGTAATAAAATACTTTGCAGAAATTAAATTATTTTCAAAATTTTTTAAAAATTCTTGTCAAGAATTAAATTATTTTTAGAAATAGATAAAGAAATTCTTCTTAAGAATTAAATTATTGTCAAAAATTTTTTTTAAATTCTTCTCAAGAAGTCAATTATTTTCAAAAATTTTAATAAAAGTATTGTCATGAATTCAATTGTTTTCAAAAATTATTATTTAAATTCTTCTCAAGAATTCAATTATTTTTAAAAAATTTAATAAAATTCTTCAAAAAGTTTTCAATTATTTTCAAAAATTGTTATAAAATTCTTTAATAGAATAAATTTGATTAAAATTTTAATTAAATTCCTTTAAAAAAAATTAAATATTTTCAAAAGTTGTTAATACAATTCTTCGTAAAAATTAAATTTAAAGAAACATTCAATATTATTTATTTTTGTATTTAAATAATTGATTTCTCGTAATTAAATTATTGTTTTTTGTACTTTTAACTAAAAATCTTGTAGAATTAATTTTTTTAAAAAAGTTTAATTTGATGTTATTGATTTAAAGTAGAATTGAGGCCTTGGATCCAATAACTCGCCCGACGCTCGGAGGAACGCGTAACTGCCAGTCAGTGAGCAGTGAGCGCCTCTGGGCCACTCACTGTTACCCGACTGGTATTAGCGCGTGCCTTCGAGCGTCGGGCGAGTTATTGGATCTAAGGCCTCAATTTTAGTTAAAAATTCTAGAAAATGTTAATTAAATTGAAATGATACAAATAATTTTGAAGAAATTACAGTAACAATATTCTTATAGTAATAAAATAATGATTTTGTCAGTCGGTCATCTTTAATTATTAATTTATTATATAAAACATAAAGAAATGGATCGACTCGGAGTGATCGATATCTTTGTTTTATAATAATATTATTATGTTATATTATATGCCAGAGAAATGAAAATTTTATACAAGGAGAGAAATATTTTACAATACAATTTTCTTCTTTTTCTCTATAAATTATAAAAAGACATTTTTTTTGACTGACACTTGGGTATTTATCAAAGATTCGACTTGTCGTTGCGCAGGAGGCATGCATGAAAATTCCCAAATCCTATTTGCCGCAGAATTTCCATTTTACTGAAATCCATATGTAACCGAATTGCAATTTATAAATGGATTCACGATTGATCGAATTTGCGTCGAATCGAATTTTCCCTTTTTTTTAGGAATGGGAAATAGAGGGAGGGGGGGGGGGAGATTCTATTAAACCGAATTGCTAATTTACCAAATTTGGGTGAAATTTTCATTTAGCCGAATTTTCACTCGATCGGTATGAATTTTAATTTTTAAATAGATATATAAATTAGTTAAAAGTAACTAATTGTTTGTAAATTTTTTAAAGTGAATTTTTGCTTCAGCGCTTAGTAATTTCTAAAGCTGAATTAATTTAGAAAAACTAAAATAAAAATCTAAAAATAACTAGATAAACGAAAATAAAATTTGATAGTATTTTAACTACCAAATTTTATTTTTGTTTTTTTAAGTCATTGAATGAAATAATAACTTTTTTTTCTAATCAAATAGTTAATAATAACTCATTATATTAGTTAAATTGAAGGTTATGTCAAAAAGATTAAATTTTTTATATAATTTTATATAATTTTAAGTTTCAAGTTGAAAAATAATTTTTTTTGTTTATGAAAATGTTATTTTGATGAAGTCGGAAATTTTCCTACTCAAAATACTCAAAATTAGAATTAATTAATCTCCCGTTCTCGTAAAAGTGGATTTTGACGCGAATATATATAATGTATATATATAGAAGGTACACAAATAAGATTTTATGATCAGTTTCGTGGACGTTAGTTTTAATGTGATAGTAGAGGAATTTAAGTTGCAATTCAAAGGAAATTATTCTTAAGCGTTTGAGTAGAATTTGAGTACGAATTAAGTTGAAAATCCTGAAATTATACTGAGTGGTATTATACATTTCACACGCAGAGAGAGGCTATTTAAATCTTTTATGACGCGTAAAATACGTAGTGAAGAGCTTTTGCGATGTATGTATTGTCGTGTGAATGATGTACATCTTTACAGGCATTTTCTATAAATCATTTCAATTAACAATGTTTCATTCAAAATTGTTTTAAAGAATATATATATATATAATTATATGGAAAAATAATAACCACTTGAAATCAAATATGTTAAATTCATTTAAGGAAATTTATTTATTTATTTATAATTAAAAGCGTTATTATTTAGACTTTTTTTAAATAAGTAAATATGTCCCTAAAGTTCTGAATGAAATTTTATAATTTATTTTTTAGGTGTATTTACTTGTCAAATATTATTATTTGTTTCAAAAAATAACTAATTAAAATGAATAATAATAATAAGAATAGTAAAAAAGAAAATTATAACAAAGTATCAAGAAAACTAAATAATAACTAAATACTAAATTCATTTAAAAAAAATAAAAAATAATAAGAATAATAAAAAATAACAATATCAAAGAAACTAATAATAAACTAAATTAAATACTATAATAACTAAAACTAAAATTACTATGACTAATGTAACTAAAATTTTAAAATATAACTAAAAACTAAATCAATTTTAGTAACTGTAAGAAATTAAAATAATATTTCGTCGATTATTTGAATTAAATTCATTTTTTCTCGATATAGTTTTGTGTATAAAGAAGAAAGCTTCACTCCAGTTTAGTAGAAAATTTTTGAATTAACTAGACACATGACTGATCGAAATGCGTGTACATCTAAGTAGGCTAAAGCTTGGGGCTAAAAATTCTAGAATGATCTAAAAAATCTTTTGATATTTTTGTCAAAAATTTCGAATTCCGATAGAGATGAAGAAAGAAAAAGTAAAATTTGGAACATAAGAGTATGAGTTTCTTTATTTACTTATAATATATCCTGAGGTTATAAAATAAATAATAAAAATAATAATAAATAATCAAAAAATTTATAGATTTACAATTATTTTCATAAATAATAAAACTCATCGCAAAATTTCAATTATTTATTATTTTTAATACAATTTTAATGGAATTTCTCGAAAAATGTATAATAATTCTTACAAATTTTATTAAAATTCATCAAAGAAATTCAATTATTTTCAAAAGTAATAAAATTCTTCGCAAAAATTCAATTATGGTCAAAAGTTTAAAAAATTTATCGTCAAAATTTCAATTATCTTTAAGTAAATATTAAAATTTTTATCCATAATTTAATTATTTTCAAAAATTTTAATTAAATTCTTTTTAACAAATTCAATTTTTTTTCAAAAATTCTCCTTCAGTCAATGATTTTCAATATCTACTATTTTAATAAAATTTTCCAAAAGAAATGAATTATTTAAAAATTTTTTTTATACTTCGCAATAATTCTATTATTTTCAAAAATATTAAATTTATGTTTATAGAGATTCAATTATTTTTTATAAATATGTAATACAATTTTTTACAGGGATTCAATTATTATTTTCATAGATAATAAAACTCATTGCAGAATTTCAATTATTTTTTATACAATTTTAATCAAATTCCTCGAAATATGTAATTATACTTAAAATTTTATTAAAATTCGTCAAAAGAATTCAATTATTTAAAAATTTGTTAATAAAATTCTTTATGATAATTCAATTTTTAGAAACATTCAATTATTCAATAAATTATTCATTTTTGTATTAAAAATAATTAGGTATTTAAAAAGAAATATTATTAAAAAATTAGTCTCTTGAATTCAATTATTTTCAAAAGTAATAAAATTCTTAGCAGAAATTCAATTATGGTCAAAAGTTTAATAAAACTTATAGTCAAAATTTCAATTATTTTTATAAATATTTAAATTTTTCTCTAAAATTTAATTATTTTCAAAAATTTTAATAAAACTCTTGGCAATATTTCAATTATTTAAAAAAATTTTAATAAAATTCTTGACAAAATTTCAATTATTTTCAAAAACTTTTCTCAATTTAATGAAATTTTTTTGCAGACATTTAATTATTTTAATACATTTTTAATCTAATTTCTCGAAAAATTAAATTGTTCTTAAAAATTTTATTGAAATTCGTCAAAAGAATTTTAATTACCTATTAAAAAATTTGTTGATAAAATTCTTTAAATGAGAGTTGAATTTTTAAAAACATTCAATTCTTCAATAAATTATTTTTTTTTTGTATTTAAATAATTGAATTGTCGTAGAATTTTCTAATAATAATTGATTCAAATATGAATTTCAGTTTTTAATTTTTACTAATTTATTAGTAAAATTTACTATAGTTCAAAAGCAAAATTTCAATCACTAATTAAAATTAGTAGTAACAAATTTTATTAATTTTAATTCAGAGAGTAATTAGTTATAAAATCATTTTTAAAAATTAAAATTTATTAGTAAAATTTACATAATTCAAAAGCTAAAATTTAGTCACTAATTAATTACTAATAATTTATACTAATTCAAATTTAGAGAGTATTAATTGAAATATATATTATATTTAATATCAATTAAATATTTTTTAAAATATTAATTTAAATTTTGTGGTGGTTTTGACCATTTAACCTGTCAATTTGACGTACAGTTGAAAAACCTGAAAATTGAGGTCTACTTCGCGGGTCAAAAGGTAAACATTCTGAAAATTGAGGTTGAAAGTAAAGTTACGCGTTTTCATACAAAATTACTTTTTTAATGCGTATTTATTTTTAAATTTTTTATTCTATGTGAAAGAACGTAATTTTTCAAATTAGAAATCGAATTATATTTATTTAGAAATTATATTTGTTTAGAAAAATATATTTTTAGAGGTAAAATTTTAATATCATAAAAAGGTGAACTCGCGTATAGAATTAACTTCTTACTTTTGTAATTTTCTATAAAAATATATTTTACAATGACAGTTTTTGCATTAAACTTGTTGAAAATGAACAAATTAAAAAAAAAAAATATTTGCCAGTGGCAAATCGTAATTATTGTTTATATCAGTTTTAAAAACAAAACACAGTATAGTAAACAATGGTTTAATATTCGAATATCCACATTCTGTTCGCCATTTATTATTCAATTATTCCAAATGAACACTGTGAAACGCATGTGATTTTCAGTCTGATACCTTATATGGATGCAAATCGAGCTTTCGCTTTTGAAAGTTTAAAAATAGCTTTTATTATATTTCAGTAAAACAATATTATATCCTTTGTATTGGAAAAAAAATAATATCTCTATTTTATAAAAACAGAAAAGGTTTGTTTAAAAAAATATAGTCACAGTTTTCTTTGAAACTATCAAATTGATAACAAAAATTAGGCTCAACTTTTTTATTTGATCCACATTTTTGGCATCAATATACAATTCGTTGCATTTTGATGCACTTTCGAGTTAATAGTGGTAATTTTATTTTTTTTATAAAATATATCAAAAAGTTTCATCTTTATATTAGATATATAAAGATGAAATCAAATGTGATGGCTAATTTTTTTTCTGTTGGATAAAATATTTCCGTTTTCTTCTCTATCTTTTTTTTTTTATTCTCCGAAGTTATCGAAGATAAAATTTTTTAAAAACATGGAAAAGATGGTTGAGTGTGTATTTCGAGTAAAATGTGAATGTAGTTCTTTGAATGTGAGTGGATTGGTCGAATAAGGTAGAGAAGTAGGAATTCTCATCTCGTATTCCTCAAGATTCGCTTTTAGCTTCGCAGGAAATAGGAAGCTTGAGATGAAATTTATCTCGTCGATAATTTTAAAATCCTTGATTTCGATTCGTTATTTAGAAGATATAATATTCTATTTCATATATTTTTGTGTTTTTTTTATTATTTTATTTGGGTAATTTTTGTTTTATTCGTTATTTTCAAAAATGTGATTTAATTTCGTATTTATTGAATTTCGTTTAAATTTAAATGAAATTCGAAATTAAATTGAACTTGGCTCAGAATTAAATTAAACTTAATTCAAAATACATGAAATAAATAAATAAAAAATAAATAAAAGAAAAACGCATGAAAAATTTTCAAAATTATTTTAAATAATATATTTAATATATTTTAAAGATAATGTTATAATATATTTTATTTTTATGTAAATTCTATTAGGTTTAACTTTTTATTTTGAAATAAATGTTTGTCGCACGAAAGGAATTTGTAAATTTTTTTCTATTTTTCATTGAATGAAAAAGCTTTTTGTGAAAGTTTCGAATTTCTCTTTTTTATTTATTTGTTTATTTGACGTGAAAGAAGAGTTCGTTCGATTTCTATAGATTCTTTTTTGTGCCTTCTACTATATATTTTCAAGTGGAGCGCACACACTCTGCATATATTTTTGGGTTTTTTTTCTCTCGCAAATTATGTCTGCGGGTGGTTCCAACGTGGCCATATTCCATTCAACCAAGACAGGATTGATTTTTCGATGACACAGCCAATTTCATTTTGGTTTGAGAGTTATTAGATAGTGGGGTGTGAAGTGGTTTTTTAAAAATCGGAAAAAAAATCTGGCAACAATATTCTCTTTTTGAAAACAGAATATGTATATTTTTGTCAATAAATATCCAAACAATTTATTCTCGATATAGTGATTTTTAGGAGTTTAGCTGAATTTTTCAGTATTGTATATTTGATCCTGAATTTTGAATTTTTAAAAATTCAGCGTTAACCTAAAATTATCAAATTGCAACGGAATTGATAGCAAAAATGTGGATCAAATCAAAAATTGATCTCAATTGTTAGTATCAATTTGACACTTTCAAGAAAACTGTGAAATTGGGACGAAAAAAAATTTCTATAAAAACTGATTATAGGGGAATAATTTTAGAATTTTGTTTTAATAAGCATCACGTTGATTAAAGTCATATATAGTGACAAAAAGTTTTAACGATTTCGGATCTACTTTGGATCAACATGTTTCTATATATGATCCCTGTATCAGAGCTTAAGGAGACATGATCTTGGATATGTCCGTCGTAAAGTTTGCTCTAATATTCTAATTTTAGATTACTGTTTAATCGCTCCAAACTTCACTAATGCTTTTCGGGCTATTAGTCGAGAAATTTGTGTAATGAATTTTAAATGTTCTAAACTCTCTCGCATCTCGTGTGTCAGACGGGAGTTGAAGTTGTTAATTCGAGTGCATGCAGTAGGCTTTTAATTTTGTTTTTCTCTCAGTTAATTCTATGTATAGATTGAATTTTAGCAATATTGGCTTATATTTAGCAAATTTTACTTATATTTAACGGAATTAATAAATATGTGGACGTCCGCATGAAAAGGAACCACTTTTTGTCGGTTCAAGCAGGGTTGCCACAGATCAGGGAATTCAAGGAAAAGTCAGGGAAAGTAAAATTGGTCAGGGAAGTCAGGGAAAAGTCAGGGATTTTTAGTAAAAGTACTGGAAAAATTGAATTTTTTAAATTCATGAAAAAACTCTGAATTTTGATGTTTTTTTGTTTGCCTCGTAAACTATGAAATTACCACGAATTTTAATACAAAACCTTCAATTTTTTCTATTTCAGACAATAATTTCTTTTTTAATAACTTAATTTTACAAGAACTATCATAAAATTATGACTTATAAATTATTTAATGAATCAATTTTACAATTTTTATAAATATTAGATTGATAAAAGAATTTTAGTTAAAAATACTAAAAAAATTGAATTTATGGAAAAGTTACAAATAATTTCAAAAATTCATTTATTTTCAAAATTAATAAAATTTTTCACAAAAATTCAATTATATTCAAAAATTAAAAAAAATTCTGGTCATTTCAATTATATCTTTAAAAATAATAAAATTCTTCTCCAAAATTCAATTATTTTTAAAAACTTTAAAAAAATTCTTATCAAAATTTCACAGGAATTCCATAATTTACAAGATTTTTAATAAATTTCTTCGAAATAAATCAATTATTTTCATAAATATAATAAAATTTGCACAGGAATTCGTCGGGCGAGTTATTGGATCCAAGGCCTCAATTATTTAAAAAGAATTTTATAAAATTCGTCGCATGAATTCAATTATTTAAAAAAAATTTAACAAAGTTCTTTTCAAGAATTCAATTATTTTTAGAAATAGTAAAATTCTTCACTGAAATTCAATTATTTTCATAAACTTGAATAAAATTCGTTGGAAGAATTAAATTATTTTTAAAAGTAATAAAATTCTTCGTAGAAATTCAATTATATTCAAAAATTTAAAAAAAATTCTTATCAAAATTTCAATTATCTTTATAAATAATAAAATTCTTTAATATTCAATTATTTAAAAATTTTTTTTTTAAATTCTCGTCAAATTTCAATTATTGTTATAAATAATAAAATTCTTCTTCAAAATTCAATTATTTTTAAAAACTTGAATAAAATTCCTGTTAAAATTTCACAGGAATTCAATAATTTATAAAATTTTTAATAAATTTCTTGGAAATAATTCAATTATTTTCATAAATAATAAAATTTTCACATGAGTTCAATTATTTAATATACAAAATTTCATAAAATTCTTCGAAAAATATCAATTATTTAAAAAGATTTTTATATAAAATTCGTCGCATGAATTCAATTATTTAAAAAAAATTTAACAAAGTTCTTTTCAAGAATCCAATTATTTTTATAAATAATTGTTGGAAATTTGAATTCTATTAGTGCTCTCGATAATCGATCTTATTATCCGATATATATGGCGCCTTCTGTGCCTAAGTTCAGTTCGATTACATCGTCTCTAACACGCGGTTTGTGCGTCTCATCAGCTCTTATACTTTTGTACTTTAATTAATTAATAAATGTGTTTTTAATGACCTGGAATCTTCTCACTTGTGGTTATAACCCAATGAAGTGTATTTCCATCTAACAGGTTATGGGCCCAGGTCGCCAATAATAAGTATAAAGAGTGAAATTCGGTTTTGTTAAAACGACACAACGCGAAAATGGCTAGCGCGCTCGGGTTTACGAATATTGAAAAACTAAACGAACAAAATTATGACCTGTGGAAAGTTCAAATGAAAAGCGTGTTAATAATTAACGAATTGTGGTCATACGTTGACGGTACCGAGTTGAGGCCAGCGGCAAACGCTGAAGATTGGATTAAAAAGGACAGTAAAGCACTAGCAATGATAACTTTAAGTGTCACCCATGGTCAGCTCAATCACGTAAAAAGAGCTACATTGTCGAAGGAAGCATGGGACGCTTTAAAGTTAGTGTACGAATCCCGAGGCCCTGTAAGAAAGGCTGTTTTATACAAACAGTTGTTACGCCTAGAAAAAAGGACAAATGATAGCATCACGCAATATGTTACCGATTTTACCCACAAAGCAGAGCAACTCGAAGAAGCAGGAATTAAAATTCCTGAAGACCTACTGTCGATAATGTTGTTAGGTTCTTTACCTAACGAATTCGAAAACTTCTGTATCGCAATTGAATCTCGTGATAACATTCCGACACTCGAAAATCTGAAAGTGAAACTTATTGAAGAGGAAGCGAGACAACATGATAAAAGTGCGAAAACAAACGATGACAAGGATAAATGTGACGCGTTATTAACAAAACGATACAATAGTGAACAGGGTAAACAATCAAATTCTAATTCAAAACAAAACAACGTGGAAATAAATACGCGGAGGTTCAATTTTAAGTGCTTCAATTGTGGTAAGATTGGGCATAAAAGTCGATTTTGTCGGAGTAAATCGAAACGTGTTGAAACAAATATGAGTGATGCAATGATCGCAATCGCGTACAATACCGAGTGCAAAGCAAAATCAGAAGTGTGGTTCCTCGATAGTGGCGCGACGAGACACATGTGTAATGACGATCAGAAATTTTCTTTTCTCAACAAAAGTGACAAATCAAAAGTGTACACAGCTTCAAAACACGTTGTAGAATCCCCTGGTGCCGGTGAAGTGAATTTAAATACTAAACTAAATTCCCACTCAGTGAACCCTGTGAAATTGAAAGATACATTATACGTTCCCGAACTTCGAAACAATTTACTATCCGTCTCGAGTGTTACTGAAAACGGATATACGGTCACATTTGACAAAAATCGAGCTTTTATAAATCGGAAAGACAGTTCTACAGCAGTCACGGCAACGAAACAAAATCAACTATATGTCATCGATGAAAAAGAAGAACCAGTGTCATTTTTAAGTGAAAACGAAACCAGTGAATTACAAAAATGGCATCAGCGTTACGGACACGTAAACATCAACGATTTAAAAAAAATGAAACTTGAGGAAATGGTATCCGGTATGAAATTTACATCAAAATCGTGTGAAATAAAGTGTGAAATATGTGCAAAGTGTAAAATTAATGTCCAACCATTCAAATCATCAGAAAATCGCGAAAAAGTGTTACTAGGCTTGGTTCATTCTGACATTTGTGGGCCGATAGACTGTGAATCACTCGGCGGCGCCAAGTACTTTGTGACACTTATTGATGATTGTTCCAGATACACAGAGACAGCTATGCTACGAAAACGATCTGAAGTTCTACAGATATTCAAGGATTATAAACGTCGAGTCGAAAAACAAACCGGTCAAAAAATCAAAAAGTTACGCACAGACAATGGAAAAGAATATTTATCAAACGAGTTTAAAAATTTTTTGAGAGAGGAAGGAATTGTTCACCAGTTAAGTGTCGAATACACACCCCAACAAAACGGTGTGGCCGAGCGTGCCAATCGAACGCTCGTAGAGATGGCACGATGTCTAATGCTGCAAGGAAAATTCCCAAATTCATTGTGGGCCGAAATGATAAATACAGCGACGTATCTCCGAAATAGAAGTGCCACAAAATGTCTCAACGGTATCACTCCTCTGGAAGCGTGGACTAATCAAAAACCATACGTCGGATATTTTAAAACGATAGGAAGCAAAGCAATTGTCCTAAACAAAGGTCAAAGAAGAGGAAAATTTCAACCGAAAGGCGACGAATATTTATTAGTAGGTTACTCAAGTGAATCTAAAGCCTATCGCCTTTGGAAGCCAACGACAAGAAAAGTGATTAAATCCCGAGACGTAAAATTCATCGAAACAATAGACGCACCCGAGACTTTAATAAACGAAACTCTTAATATACCAATCTTTACTGTCGAAAACTTTATCGAAGAAAAAATTCAAAGCGAAGATGACGAGAACTCTCAAGCAGAAACTTCGGACGAAAACGAAGAAAATTCTCAAGAAGAATTCGTGGACGCAAACGAAACAAACATCGAGCAACAAGATATTGAAAATTGTGAAGCAGAAATAAGTGAATCAAAACGAGGAGTAGGGCGTCCCACATTCGAAAGGACAGGAAAACGTGGCAGACCGAGGAAGATCTACCAAACGAAACACCATGAACCCAGAACTCCACGTGAAGCCTTGGAACGAGATGACAAAGAATCATGACTAACCGCCATGGGAAGTGAATTCGATTCTTTAAAAGAAAACAACACCTGGACTCTTGTTGACCGACCTGAAAATAAAAAAGTTCTGTCAAGTAAGTGGGTATTTAAAACGAAAACTAATCAAAACAACGAAATCGAAAAATACAAAGCAAGGTTAGTTGCATGTGGTTATTCGCAAGAATTAGGTGTGAACTACAACGAAGTTTTCTCACCTGTAGCAAGATACGAAACCATCCGTACGTTGCTTGCAGCAGCCGTAGGTGAGGAAATGTACATTCACCAAATGGATGTAATCTCCGCTTATCTGCAAGGTCATCTACACGACGAAGTATACATGGAACAACCCAATATGTTCATTCAAATTGGACAAGAAGAAAAAGTGTGCAAGTTACTTAAATCTATATACGGTTTAAAACAGTCGGGTCGAGAGTGGTATAGTGAACTGGACAGTTTTCTTCTACAAATTGGTGGCAAGCGTACTCCAGCGGAGCCATGCGTTTATGTTTTCGACAAGGGCGAAGACAGAGTTATCATTGTTGTATATGTCGATGACTTAATATTAGCTTCGAAAAAGATCGAAAAATTAAACGCGATTAAAACAAAATTAATGTCGAAATTTAAAATGAAAGACTTAGGTGAAATCAACACCATTATTGGAATTACAGTAAAACGAGAAGGATCAACCGGAAAAATACACCTGTCACAAAAGAAATATGTTGAATAATTAATCGAAAAATTCAACATGGAACAGGCGAAAGAAGCTCCAACACCGATCGATCCATCTACAAAAATTTCCAAGGATATGAGTCCAAAAACAGAAGATGAGAGGAACGACATGCGTCAGAAACCTTATAGAGAATTGATTGGAGGTCTCATATACTTAGCAAATGCAACGAGGCCAGACATCGCATTTGCAGCCAGCGCCTTGAGTCGTTTTTGTTCGGATCCTGGAATAGAGCATTGGATTATTGCTAAGCGGGTTTTAAGGTATCTGAAAGCAACTTCTCATTTCGGCATCAGTTATATTAAAAATCAGGAAAATCTTCAAGCTTACACAGACTCAGATTGGGCAGGAGACATCGACGATCGGAAATCATGTTCTGGAAATGTACTAATTTTATCAGGTGGACCTATAAGTTGGAAGTCGAAAAAGCAGGCATCAGTCGCATTATCTACCATGGAAGCGGAGTATTTAGCACTGTCGGAAATTTCTCGCGAAGTGATTTATGTCAAAAGACTCTTAAGTGATATGGGTTTTGTTCAGCGTGCTAAATCTCCAATCAAAGTGTTCTGTGATAATCAAAGTGCCATTGAATTGTCGAAAAATTGTGTTTTTCACAAAAGAAGTAAACATATAGACATTAGGTTTCATTTTACACGCGAATTAGTAGAAAATAAAGAAATAAAAATAAGTTACATCAGAACAGATATGATGCTTGCCGATGTACTCACGAAACCATTAACGAAATGTAAACACTATCGAAACGTCGAAATGCTATGTCTAAATTAAATAAATATTTTTGTTTACATTACTATGTCAATTTTAAAGAGCACAAATCGATAGAGGGAGTGTTGGAAATTTGAATTCTATTAGTGCTCTCGATAATCGATCTTATTATCCGATATATATGGCGCCTTCTGTGCCTAAGTTCAGTTCGATTACATCGTCTCTAACACGCGGTTTGTGCGTCTCATCAGCTCTTATACTTTTGTACTTTAATTAATTAATAAATGTATTTTTAATGACCTGGAATCTTCTCACTTGTGGTTATAACCCAATGAAGTGTATTTCCATCTAACAATAATAAAATTCTTCACCGAAATTCAATTATTTTTATAAACTTGAATAAAATTCGTTGGAAGAATTAAATTATTTTCATAAATAATAAAACTGATCGCAGGATTTATTTTTTAATTTAAATAATTGAATTCTTCTAGCATTTTTTAATAAAAATTGATTAAAAAATGAATTACCGAATAATCGATTTATTATTTATGAAAATAATTAAATTATTGCAATGAATTTTATTACAATTTTTTCAAATAATTGAATTTTTTCAGAAAATTTACTAATTTTTAAAAATAATTGAATTCTTGCGAAGAATTTTGTTAGGATTTTTGTAAATAATAAAATTTTTTTGAAAAATTTCATGGTAATTTAAATTATAACAAACCATGAAGAAGACGATCACTCCGAGTCGAAGACTCGGAGTGATCGATATCTTCATGTTTTGTAATAATATTCTTATAAATTGTTGAATTTCAAAAAGGTTTGAATTTGAATGTATTAAAGAATTTTAATTCCTACAAAAAAATAATAATGATTAAATATTTATTTAAAAAAGAAATTATTGATGTTTATGAATAATTTTACAATTAATGAAATTTGTAAATAAATGTAATAGAACATTTTTTTGAGTTTCTAATAATATTTAGAGTGAATCAGAATATTTTTTAGGGTCAGGAAAAAAGTGAGAATTTTGTCTGGAAATCAGGGAAAAGTCAGGGAAAAATAAAATTAAATATTTGTGGCAACCCTGTCTAGATTCCTCAACTCAACAATTAACTTCGTAAAAAATCCGTTTTATTAATTAAAAAACACATTTTTAGAAAAGGGACCACTTTGTCGAAATGAAGTTTTTAAAATTCTCAACTTTAAAATAAAAACTGTCATTTTACCGAATTGTATTTATCTGAACTGTTATTTTAACGAAATGTTACTTTTGCAAATCGACATTTTTACGAATTGACACTTTTGCGAAAAGTCATTTTTTACGAATAGTTATTGTTACGAAATGTCATTTTTACGAAATGTCACTTTTGTGAATCGACATTGTTACGAATTGTCACTTTTGCAAAAAATCATTTTTTCGAATTGTCATTTTTACGAATAGTTATTGTTCCGAAATGTCATTTTTATGAAGTGCCATTTTTGCGAATCGTAATTTTTACGAATTGTCACTTTTGCGAAAAATCTTCTTTGCGAATTTATTCGTTATTTTCGAAGAAAGAATTTGGCCTCTTGAGATAAATTTTTAATTGAAGCGTGAAAATGTTTGATTAAATGTAAAGTAATGCTAATTTTAATTAGTTACCGTTACTTTTTAGTTACAGTCATCTTTTGATAATAATTAAACTCTTGATAAATTGAATTCCTTGATAAATTGAAGTTGATTTTGATTCCCTAGAAAAAGTTTTGATACTATAAAAGCCTTCGATAAGTAAAACTATCTGTAATTTGATTGTTTATGTTTCTTGAGAATCAATTTAGGTAGAAGAACAAAAAAAAATAGTTAAAAGAAAATAGTTGATAAATTAACTAATATAGATAGGCTTACTAATAGAAATTGTAACCCCAATCAGTAAATTAGCAGCATCATGTTTTACTGACTAACAATTATCTTTGGGGAAAAATTATAATCACAATTAATCTCTTCTCAAAGTGTTGATTCAACAAAAATTTGGTCTCGTTTCCAAACAAATCTATTCTTTTTCTTTTTTCTCTGTTTGTATAGACATATAGTTGTTGTTTCTGTAAATATATTGTTTTTATTTCTAAAAATATACTGTTATTTGTTGTTGTTTTTCGTGTGCAGTACATTGGGAGTATAAAGTGATTTTCGAAAAATTTGTTGACGGTGTAAAGTAAAGTTTTCAAGTAAAGTTTGTGAATGAAACGAAAAATGAAATCAAATGGAATGTGTATAAAAGGATATAGATATTGCAACTAGTATTATACGTGATTTGTATGTATCATTCATGTGAATTACTAATACGTTAGTAGAATATTACGTGACTGGTATGCTTATAAGGATGCAGTTTGCCATGAACAGGATCCTGTTTACAATTCAATATTCAAGATGGATGAAAGCAGAAAGCGTTCAGTTGGGATTTGTTTACTTTCTGTGACATTGAGATATATAATAAATCGCATTTATTCGTCATATATACATGTATGTGTTGCTTTTTCAACTATTATTGATCATTTCACAATTTCTGAAGAGATGAATTTTGCTTTGCGCTCTTTGAAACAATTGCAATTGGGTAAAATTTTGCTTGATTCAAAGTTTAAGAAACTTAGGATTAAAATTTCAAATTTTATCAATTTAAACTTGTACAACTATATTTTATTTCAACTTTTAATTTTAACTTTAACTTTAACTTTAACTTTTAATTTCAATTCCAAAAATTAGAAATCGGGGTTTGCAGTTGTCATTCAAAGGAAGTCGAATATCATCTCTAACTTTCAAAAGTTGGAAAATAATCAAATCTTTTAAAATCAGTTTTTCTAAAGATATTAAAACGTTGCTTCGCAACACTTTTGGTTGGTTTTTTGTCTCAATTTGATATCCTTAGAAAAACTGCGATTGAAATAAGTTTGTAATTTTGATTTTTAATTAGCAGTTTAGATTTTGAACATTTAGGAGCGAATAATTGGAAGCAATTTAGTTTTTGAATATTAATTAGGGTATTCAGGGAAAAGTCAGGGATTATTGTTATACTGGAAAGAATTAAATTTTTAGAATTTATAAGAAAATTCTGAATTTTTGTGTCTTTTTTGCTTACCTCATAAACTATGAAATTGTCAAGAATTCTAATACAAACCCTTCAATTTTTTCTATTTCTGACAATAATTCTTTTTAAATAACTTAATTCTTGAAGAACAAAATTTTAATAAAAATTTCACAGGAATTCAATTACTTACTAATTCTTTATGAATTTCTTGGCACAAATTCAATTATTTTTAATTTTTTAATAAAGTTTCTCGAAAGAATTCAAATATATTCAGAGAATTGAAAAAAATAGTTCTGAGAAATTCAATTATTTCGAAAAATTTAAATAAAATTCTTTTAAAAATTCTATTATTTAAAAACATTTTATTTTCATAAATAATAAAATTTTTCTCGAGAATTCAATTATTTAAAAAAAATGTTGATAAAATGATTTATAAATTTAAAAGATTAGGTATAATAAAATTAATCATAGAATACAATTATTTTCGTAAAAAATAAAATTCTTCGAAGCAATTCAATTATGTATATAAGAAATTTTAATAAAATTCTTCCCAAACATTCAATTTTTACAGGAATTCAATTATTTAAAAAAAAAAATTTTTTAATTCTTCCTCACAATTTCAATTTTTATTTATACAATTTTAAATAAAATATGATAGAAAATTGCTTTTATTCTTAAAATTTTTGTTCAAATTCGCCGAAAAAATTCAATAAATTTTTTTAAATTTTGATAAAATTCTTCATAAAAAACCAATTTTAAGAAATATTCAATTATTTAATAAATTATTTATTTTTGTATTTAAATAATTGAGTTCTCGAAAAATTTTCTAGTAAAAATTGATTAAAATATTAATTTCACTTAAAATTTTAAATTATATAATTGAATATTAAGGGGAGGGTAAACCTATATTTTCAACTATATGAAGAAAATATTTTAAATATTTAATAAAATTATTTTTATAGTAATTTTTTGAGAGGAATTCAATGGTCATAAAAAAAAGTTGGTCAGAAAATATTTTGACCCTTTTTGAATTTTTATTTTTTCTAAAAATTGATAGATTTTGAAATCCATATGTAATTTTGTTGAAAATATGTTTTTGTATCGATAAACAAATTGATGAATGAAAAAATTAATATTTACAAAAGTTTTAGCATTTAAAAAAAAAAAGTTTTTGGGTTAAAATTTAAAAAAATATGATTATTATTAAATTTTATTATACGAAAACTCATTTTTTTTCTAACTAATTTCAGAACATAAACTTTTTAAAAAAAAATGTTTTATCGAATAAATTTTGCTTTTATCACTAAACTCGAATATTATAGTAAAAAAAATTAAAAATTGAAATTAAATTGAAGTTAAAACTTTTAATTAAAATTAAATTAATTAATTAAATTAAATTGAAATTAAAACTTTTTTGTAAATTCTTCTGACGTGACACATGTAAATTATTTAGAAACCAATTTTATAAGAAAGCACCTTTCACGTCAGAAAAATTTACAAAAAAGTTTCAATTTCAATTACTAATATTTGAGTTTAGTGATAAAAACAAAATTATTCGATCAAACATTTTTTTTTAAAAAGTTTATGTTCTGAAATTAGTTGGAAAAAAAGCAAATGAGTTTTCGTATAATAAAATTTAATAATAATCATATTTTTTTAAATTCATAACCTGAAAACAATTTTCTTTTTTAAAATGCTAAAACTTTTGTAAATATTAATTTTTTTATTCAGCAATTTTTTTATGGATACAAAAACATATTTTCTACAAAATTACGTATGGATTTCAAAATCTATTAATTTTTAGAAAAAATAAAAATTCAAAAAGGGTCAAAATATTTACTGACCAATTTTTTTATGACCATTGAATTCCTCTCAAAAGATTGCTATAAAAATAATTTTATTTAATATTTGAAACATATGATATAAAATAATGATTTTATCATTCTGTTATTTACTCATTTTAAATTTATTATAAGTTATTGAATTTCAGAAGGTTTGAATATAGAAAAATAATAATGATTAAATATTTATGATTATTGATGTTTATTGATGTTTTGGAATAATTTTACTTTTGAAGAAATTTGTAAATAAATGTAATAGAACATTTTTTTGAGTATCTAATAATTTTTGAAGTGAATCAGAATATTCTTCAGGCTCAGGGGAAAAGTGAAAATTTTTTCTTGAAATCAGGGAAAAATAAAATAAAATTTTTGTAAAAAGCCTGTAGAAATTTATTTTTTTTTTCGTGTTTGGTTACTCTTTTGCAATGTCCATTTTTTGTTTTATTGAGATTACTTCCTTATATAGATTCTTCTTCAGAATAAGTACATAATATTGTATATATATATATGGCGAAAGAAATTTTTTAAAGAAATACTATTTTTATTCTATATACAGTACGTCTATTTTGTCGAAGCCCTCTTGCTTTTTCTTTAGAATTCAGAATCTGATCTTGTGATTCTCTTAGGACTCATCCTCTTTTACTATAGTCTCTACACCCTTCTTAGAAAAAGTTCAAGCTTCCCCTATCGCACAGCATTTTTCTCGCTTAGAATAGATTTTTCCTGTTTTTTTTTTTGGCAAGTAACCCTTTCAACCTTTTACACATATATACCTCTATATGTAAATATACAAATATAACGAAAAATACACACAACTGAATCTATAAAGTAAATATTGTTTTTTCTACTTTTGTCTCTAAAATATTTTTTGGGGTTTTCTTTTTTGAAAAAAAAAAATCTCTGCGTAGAATTTGGATCAGTATAAAAGTTTAATTTATTTGAATATATTTACAGTGTGTTAAATATTAATATTGAATAAATTGAAATTAAAATGAAAATATTTTAGACGAAAATCATATGTATTTGAATAGATGAATTATGTAAGACAAATTTCATTTCTAATTTATCTCTCGGTGGTTAAAAAGTGGCGGTGTCTGACAGAAGGGTTGAATGAAGGCAAATTTTGCATAAAATTGGAAATCTAGACTCACTGTGTGCGAGTGTTGGATAAACGAAACTTTTGAATGTATTAAAAAAAAAGAGAGAGGAAGAGTTTCGTTTATCCGACACTCGAGTGATGACATATATTTACGAAATAAGATTACTTGAAATATTTTCAATTGTCAGAGAAGAGAAAAATAATTTTTAAATTATTATTATTATTATCTGTTCTCAATTTCTGCATAATTGTGTACAAGTTTTGGCATAAGTTTAGTTATTGTTGTGCTAGTTATACATGCTGCATCATGAATTTCAAAGATTATGTTTTAGCTATACATTATGTAGTTCTTTCAAGTCACGCTCATTTAAATTAATGAACGTGAAATTTAACGTTAGTGTATATATACTTTGTGCATTACTTTGTGCACGCGTTATTATTATTAGACACAAGTTTTTAAATTATTAAAGTTTTTAATTAAATCACTGTTGGAAAATGTGGATAAATTTTGCTAATCGTTAGATTAGAAACATTTTTTTTTTGTTGATTTTAGAGTCATTTTTGTTCGTTTGCTTTTATAGTTTTTTTTTTTTTTTTTTTTTTTTTTTTATTTTGATGTGAGAAATATATTGATGGAAAATAAAAAATTTACCGTTTTAAATAAAACGAATAAACTTTCCATTTTACGGAAATAAATGAACAGCATCAATCATTGTTACTATGCGTCAGTATTTATATTGCAAATATTTTTTCATGTAAAAATGATAAAAAAATAAATCGAAGTATTTTTTAGATTAGGAAAATATGATTTTAAATTCGTAAATTTTACTGTTTTCTTTCGTGTTTCTGCATTTTTTTTGGTGCAAACATGACAGTTTTTATTGAGTACTTATATGTGAATAAAAAAGTATTTTAAAAATTAAAATATTCTTTATTAAAATCAATATAAATTAATTAATATTTTCTTTTTCTTACAACTGTTTTTTTTATAATTTTGTTATAAAAGGTCTATGTTAATCAATATATTAATTTAAATAAATAATGCATATTAATTAATACATATTAATTTAAATAAATAATGCATATTAATTAATACATATTAATTTATATATATTAATTCAATATTGATTAATATTAATTTTTAAAATGTATACAATGATAATTTTAATATAGGGAACTTTAAACTAAAAGTTTAATTTAAATTTTTTCAAGTCCAATTTCGCTCGCACTATTAAAACGCGAAACACGTTTTATTAAACTGTTGCGTATTAAAATTGTTTCAAGAAAATTGCTTTATAATAAAAATTAAATTCAGGTTTTATAATTATCAGTAAGATTTTTGCCATGCAAATAGAATGTCCCCGTGGAGCGTATTTGGCAGACATCCTTTCGAGTTGGCTCAAAAGTCTAATTAACAATCCTAATGATCTCTTTTTGCTCACTTTTGATTTAAAAACCATCTACTTTCCTGGATTTTAACAGTTTTACATAATATAATAAATTTCTCCTCTACTTTCATGATTAGAAATTATTCACAAGTTTTAAACGTTCAAATAAACGGAATATTTTTTATTAAAAATTTTAAATTATTGAATTTTCAAAAAAAAAAATTCTGCAAAAGTAATTCTAAAAAATTACTAATTGAAATAAAAATTAGTAACTTAAATTTTACATTTAGAGACTTCATAACCTTTTTTTTTATAATTTAGGTAATTTTATTCAATATTTGAAGAAGAAATGAATATAAATTTCGTTTCATTTGAACGTTTAGAAGTTTAGAGATATTAGAAATATTAATTTTTAGTAGAGTGTAATTTTCAATTTTTAATTAGAAATACTTCTTAATTAAATTGTAAAATTATAAAATTGTTAAATTGTAAAAAGAAAAAGAAATGCAAAATCTGTCTGGTAATGGTTGGAATTAAATGTCCAAAGTTATTCGACTATAATAGATTACGTATTATATAGTGAATCTGGTAATAAAAAGTAACGTTTTGGAATTTAATTTAAAAGGAGAATTATAGATTTTAAAAAAGGAATGGACGTTTATATTTATTTCTGAAAAGATAAGATTTACCCTTTAACAATTTCTGTACAAAAGATTGTAATCGTTCTAATGTGGCTAGACAAGATTTTCTATCTAGCTAATTGACTCTAAGAGCGTTCATAATTTTTATAAGTTTCATCGGATGAAAACATTGAACGACATAAAAGTTGATATATGACTAAAAATTGTACCGTATATTTCTGATATTATATATGAAATGTTCAGACGTAGAGCAGGATTATCCGATTTTCTCTTTCTTTTTCTCTCTCCCAATTATTTTTTTTCTGGAAACAGAGCACATTGAGAATTTTTAGTTATGTTTATGAAAATTTAATGTAATTGCGATAATTTAAAAAAATTGACGAGAAAAAAAGGAGTGAATTATTTATTTTACTTTTTGCTTTTAAATTAGTAAATTTTACTAATAAATTAGTAGAAATTACTATTTCTTTGGTTTTGCTTTTTAATTCGTAAATTTTACTAATAAATTAGTAGAAATTACTATTTATTAATAAAGTTTACTAAATATAATTCAAAACCAAAAAGTCAGCCACAAATTCAAAATAGTGAATTTCTTTTACTAATTTAAATCTAGAAGGTTGGTTAAATTTTATATTACGTTGCCTAAAGCGTTTTTTATTGATAAAAAATTGTCATTTTTAATTAATTGCAACTTTTAATTGTTTTAAATATGGAAAATTCAAATCAGAGAAAAGTCAGGGAATCTTGTAAAAATTATTGAAAATTTATTTTAAATAACTTAATTCCTGATGAACTTTTAAAAAATTATTATTTATAAATTATTTATGAATAATTTTACTTAAAAATTTAAAAAATAATTGAACTTTGAAGAATTGTGTTTGCTATTTTTAAAAATAATTGAATATAAGAAGGTTTAAAAATTCGAAAATTTAGAAAATTATAATTTGTGGGAAAAAATAATAAAATGATTAAATATTTATTGAAAAGAAGAACGTGATGATTTGAATAATTTTGCAATTTGAAGATATCCACAAATAAATGTATTATTTTTATTAGAATTCAATTATTTAAATACAAAAATAAATAATTTATTGAATTATTGCCCTTTCCAATTTTTGCAGAAAACTTTTCCACACCACCTACAGAATTGAATTTAACTTAAATCAAAATCGCATATTGAGCCGATTTTTTTTAAACTTCCTTAGAAGTGATGGAGGGGAGAAGAAAAATAAAAAAACTCATTTTTTTCGGAATGTACTTAACCGATTTGACTGGAATTTAAATATTTTATAAATATAGATATAAGACAATTTAAAAAAAAAATTTCAAAATTTTTTTCCAAAAAAAATTTTAAAGAAATCAATTTTGAAATTTAAAAAAAAATTTTTTTGTTTTTTTTATTGATACGCTTCCAATTTTTCTTTTAAAAAAATTATCTGAGAGTTTCCTCTTTAATATATATTTTTTCCAGATTTTTTAAAAATGTAGTTTTAATTTTTAAAAATTTAGAACTATTTTTTAAAATTTTTAAATATTTTTTTAAATTGTTTTATTTATGTTTATAACACATTTAAATTTCATTTCAATCGGTTAAGTAGTTTCCGAAAAAAATGACTTTTTGCGTTTTTTTTCCAAAAAAGTCATTTTTTGAAAAACTACATTTTTTAAAAATCTGGAAAAAATAGATATTAAAGAGGAAACTCTCAGCCATTTTTTAAAAGAAAAATTGGAGGTGTATCATTAAAAAAATAAAATTTTTTTTTAAACTTTTAAAATTAATTTCTTTAAAATTTTTTTTTGAAAAAGTTTTGAAATTTTTTTTTTTTAAATTGTCCTATATCTATATTTATAACATATTTAAATTCCATTCAAATCGGTTAAGTACTTTCAGAAAAAATGAGTTTTTTTATTTTTCTTCCCCCCTTCATAACACCTAAGGAAGTTTAAAAAAAATCGGCCCAATACGCGATTTTGATTTATAAGTTAAATTCAATTCTGTAGGTGGTGTGGAAAGATTTTATGCAAAAATTGGAAAGGGCATGTGTGAAAAGTATTTAAAATGTTTCAAGACCACCGTGAAGGATAATTGGAATTTTGACGAGAATTTAAAAGAAGTTTTGTAAATAATTGAATTTCTGAGAAGAATTTTATTACTTTTGAAAATAATTGAATTTCTGCAATCATTTGTAATTTCTCTAAAATTTCTTCTTTGAAGAAGAATTTTATTATTTCTAAAAATAATTGAAATTTTGACGAAAATTTTTTTTAATTTTTAAACATAATTGAATTTATCTGCGAAGAATGTTATTACTTTTGAAAATTATTGAATTTTTACAATCATTTGTAATTTCTCTAAAATTCCCCAAATTATGTCGTACAATTTACAATCTTTTCGTCCTTTTTCAATCAAATTACGGACCTTTTTTCTTAAAAAAACTGACTTTTACGGACCTTTACGGGATTTACGGACCTAGTTCGAGCCCTGAATTATGTATTTTAAAAGCAAATTGACTTATTTTACGAAACGAATTTTTCCAATTCCAATATTTCTGCTTTTCTTTTGATCTTTCAGAATTTGAAGTGGTCAATGTTTTTCTATTTGATTATATGTCTGTGGTTCATATTATTTATCAAAATAGAATAGAATTGCAAATTGGAAAGGCAATAAATATTATTATTACTACTAATTTTTTACTAATAATTTTGTAAAATTAATTGTGGGCATTAAAAATATTATTCAATAGGTATTTCAAGTCATGATGAAAAAAATTCCCTTACATTTCCCGGTTTTCCAGGACATTTTTAATTTCCCCGACATTTTCCGGATGTTGTAGACACCCTGAATAAAAATAATAATGTTTGAATTAAAAAGATTTTATTATTGAATTTAACTTAATTTTGATTTTAAAAATATTAAATACAAAAATTAATTCTCGTCAACTAACCAAGAATAAAAATTAAATTCACTATGTAATTCATTTTTCTCCATTTTGTGTGATATCTTTTTGGAATGAGATTTTTTTCTCCCACGAGAGAGAGAGAGAGAGAGAGAGAGAGTGAGCGAGAGAGTATATATGCGAAGGAGAGTGAAAAAGAGAAAAAAAAAATCATTGGCATTAATTGACACGACTCTCATTTCTACTTGGATAGACGCTTATAGTGTTGGTGCGTGCTTTCGGTATGCAGTATATAGTTGTGCTATGGCGTATGTGCATGCACCGGCAGTGCTCGCTGGTTACAGCGCAGGCGGCAGGTGTGCGGCGTTGGCCCGGCCGCTGCTGTTCCGTACACGTCTCGTGTACGTACTTGAGGGATTCGTAGGTGAAAGAGCCGTTGAGAGAGGAGAGGAAAGGGTGAATTTTCAGTTTCCACCTTCTCCTCTCACTATCCTCCATCCTTTTCTAACTTGAGAGATTCAAACCCTCACTATCCTTGTCTTACTAGAGAGATTCCCTCTCTCTGTCCTTATCTAACTGAAGGGTTGCAACCCTCTCTCTGTTCTTGTCTGTGTGGAAATTCACCCCCCGAACTGTCTCTCTCTCTATCTTTGTCTGACTGAGGAGATTCAACCCTCTGTCTTTATCTAGGGGGGGGGGGGTGATTTCCTCCCCCGACGGTTCTGTCTTCAGTTAGATAAAGTGAGAGAGAGGGGGAAGAGAGAGAGAGGCACTCTGGGTGAATATACACCACGGAGCGGCGTAAGGGAGGGGGTTGCGAAGGTGGTCGCCGCAGCGCGGGAGCAGGGAGGCGGAGGTAGAAACAGCAGAGGTAGAAGGGGATGGTGCGTCACAGCCTGCAGTGAGCCCGGCAGTGAGGCGGAACGTTGGACTCCGCGCGGGAGTCTCGTGCGTCTGACGAGACGCTTCCTTCGGCTAAGCTGGCTGTGCTCGGCCAGTCTGCCTGGCTCGCTTCCTTTTACTTCCTGCTCTCTATACCCTTATACTATACTCGCTTCGGGCAATCCGAGACACGCGACTTAACCCTATCGTCTCGTCGTCGTACCCGGACCAAGTGAATACCACCTGCAAAAAAAAAGAGATTTCTAATAACAAATTTCAATTTAAAATACCAAATACCTAAAATACTAAATAAAATACCAGTTTAAATAACCAAAGAAAATATCAGTTAAAATAATAAAATGAAAATACTAAATTGTAAAACCAAATTAAAATACTAAATTGTATAACCAAATTAAAATACTAAATTATAAAACCAAATTAAAATGCTAAATTGTAAAACCAAATTAAAATACTAAATTGTAAAACCAAATTAAAATACTAAATTGTAAAACCAAATTAAAATACTAAATTGTAAAACCAAATTAAAATACAAAATTGAAATACCGAATTGAAATACCAAATTAAAATACGGAATTAAAATACCGAATTGAAATACGAAATTAAAATACAAAATTGAAATACCAAATTGAAAAAACAAATTAAAATAGCAAATTAAAATACAAAAGAGAATACCGAATAAAATAAGAAATAAAATACCGAATGTAATACCAAATAAAATACCGAATAAAATACAAAATTGAAATACGAAATTACAAAAATTAAAATAGAAAATAAAATACAGAAGTAAAATATAGAACTAAAATCAAGAAGAAGAAAGGCACTGCCCAATTTGGCATTAACGGTTTTTATAATAAGAAGAATACATAAAAAAAAAAATGATATGCTCAAGCAATGTGAGTTTTTTTTTTTTGCTGCGTCTCGCACATGTGTCTCACGGCAAGAACAACAAAAACATCCATCATCATCGTGATTCAATTTCCGCACTTGATGGGCATTATCGAATTTGTTCTTGACTACAACAACCTGTATATATTTGGAATCAATTAGATGAAGCCAATCTTCTCACAACTGATGAAAATGGGGCGTATTGACAGTTTGGCTAGCTCTTATATTCTTAGATGTGGATTGATTGACCACTAAACCCTGTTTCGGAATGACCAGCGCTCATCGTCTTTCAAGTTCTCTTCTCTTCAAGATATTGTCTTTTTTTCTTCTTCTTCTTCTTCATCTGTTTGTGAATGCCGCTATATTATAGTCATTTCTAATAATCGCGCGCGAAAGAAAAAAATTCACTTCTGGGATATTTTTTTTCGCACACTCATATAAAACTTGCGGTATAAACTTGTTTCTTTGAAAAAACACTTGCGACGATTCTCTCACTAATAAGCTTACGCCGGCTTTCTGTTCTTTTAGATTTTTTCGAAAGTTTTTATTTTCTATTAATTTTTAATTTCTTTCTGTTCATTTCAATTTTTTCCATTCATTTTAATTTCTTGCTGTTGATTTCAATTTCTTTCTGTTGATTTCAATTTCTTTCTGTTGATTTCAATTTCTTTCTATTCATTTCAATTTCTTTCTTTTTATTTCAATTTCTTTCTATTTATTTCCATCGCGATGCCTTGAAAACACTGTGCAATTATTTGGTTTCAGGATTTTCTCCACTTTTGCTTTTGCAGAAAAAAGGAATTTTCTTTTTTATAGAAAGTAGCTCTCTTTTACGCACAAAAATTTTTTGTATTATCTTTTTTTATTCTTCTTTATATTCGTATCTAAGCATCTTAGCATGCATTGTGCACGCAAGGATATACTTCCCCTGAATGCCAATTATATATTTTATCTTGTACCTTCTTGATACGTCAGTTGTAGTTTAATACTTCCCCTTTTATATTTTTCTTCAATATCTCAGTCACGGAATATCGAAATCGTCTTAACACCTTTTAAAAGTCAATTTTATACACGAGGAATGATATAGAGGAAGAAAATGTTTTCCTGATATTTTTTTAATAATTGCTGTATTACGAGATCAATATTATTAAAGCAGAGATGAGTATTTTCGTTAACTTGTTATTTCATAATTTTCTGTATTTTTATCTGTTATAATATGATAATGGTATATTTTAATATTTTTATGAATATTGTATATAGTTCTATCTGTTTTTCAATATTCTACTTTTAATACTTTTCTCAATACTTTTATATAACTACTTATATAGATATTTTTTAATATTCTTATCGATATTTTTTAATATTCTTATTAATATTTTTCAATATTCTTATCAATATTTTTTAATATTGTTGTCTTTATTTTTTTAATATTATCTGTACTTTTTAAGATTCTTAGTATATTTTTAATATTCACTTTATATTTTTAGATATTTTAAAAATATCTATCTGCATTTTTAAATACTATCTTTATTTTTTAATATTCTGCGCACATATATAGTGTTTCTAATAATAACAAATTGAGACAAAAAAACGTATCAAATTTGTTGCAATGCATTTTTTAACAGATATTTTTTAATAGCTGTACTTTTTAAATATTATCTGTATCTTTTAACATTATCTATATTTAACATTATCTATACTTTTATCAGAGTTTTTATTCTAAGGTTATAAATTGACACAAAAAATACATAAAAATTATTGCATCGCAACAAATTGAGACAAAAAATGTAGCAAAATTGTTGCGTTGCAACAATTTTGCTACTTTTTTTGTCTCAATTTTGATATCCTTAGAAAAACTGTGATGTTATCTGGATTTTTTAATATTGTCCATATTTTCTAATATTATCCATATATTTTTTAATATTCTTCTATATATATATTCTTCTTACGAAATCTCAGTGTTTTTGTCATTTTATATTTAATCTTCTTTTTTATTAGTATTAAAACTATTATAGAATAATGCTAATAATATAATAAATTTTTATTAAGAAACATTTTTAAAAATTCTTCCGTCGTTTTCTGTTTTATGTATAACGACTGTATATATAGCATTTGAAGTCAATTTCTCGCTCTTTGTTATTCATTCACAATCAGTGAATTGTTTCTTTATGTCAATAAAATTAACAAAAAAATTTCTCTTTTATTCAGAATGAAGAACAGTTTTCTTTTGAATGCGGAGAAAAGTTTCTTTAAAATAAAAAAAAAAAAGTTTCAGACATCATAATGGAGTCGAAGAATAATTTCTTTAATTTCAATCAACTTTTTTTACTTTTTTTCGATTTGGAAATTTGTTCGTTTGTAATACGTGGTGATAATTTATTTAAAAACACTCTTTTTATTCAGGACAATTATTATTATTTAAATATTATCATTTATTATTATTTTACTTTATTTTTATTATTTTTATTATTTTTATTATTTTTATTATTTTTATTATTTTTATTAATTTTAATCATTTGAATAATAAAAATGAAGAATAAGAAATAAAGAATATTTTGAATTGATTTTGTTTGAAATACCTAAATGTAAGTTTTTTCTTTTTTTTGGGTAGTATTTATTAAAATCCATTATACTGTCTAGCAAGTGAGGAGAATTATTAATATTCATTACTTTAAAAAATCAATTTATTCAATTTTAATGCTCCATTTGCTAATTTAAAAAATGATTCTGATAAATATTTATAATCTCAGTTCCAATTTTTTTTTTTTTTTTTTTTTTTTTTTGAAAGCACTTTTAACGTAAATTTAATTAAGAAATTATTTATTAGGATTAAAAATATATATCGGAATGGAATTGATGATATTGAAAAAGCGAAATTATTTGATCGAAGTATTAAGAATTTATTTTTCGGCATTGAAAAATTTATAATTTTACTGATTAATTATTATTAATTTTTGTCAAAGTTTAAAATAATAATAATCTGTTTCTTAAAAATAGGGTGAAAATAGTTTAGAATACGATTATTGGGTTTTTATTAGTATTAATATTTTTATTACTACTATTTCTTATTATCACTATTTTATTATTATTACTAATTATTATTATTATTTTTTTTATTATTTTCATTATTATCTTCATTTATATTTTTTATTTTTATTACGTTAATTTTATTGCTTTTTATATTTTTTATTTCTTTTGTTATTTTTATCACAAATTGATGACAAATTTCCAATTACAAATTTTATTACAAATATAATTATTCATTACAACTATTGACTTCAATAATAATAATAATAATATTATGTATTTATAAATATTTATTTATTATTATAATTGTTATTATTATTTATTACTATTACTGGTCGTTCACAAACTACGTCACACTCCTAGGGGTGGGGGGGGGGGTGTCAAGTTGTGTGTGATGAAGTGTGGAAAAAAAATTTTTTTGGATGTAAAAAAAATGTGACGAAGTGGGGGGAAGGGGTAAAAATCAGTCCAAAAAAGCGTGACGTAGTTTGTGAATGACCCTTTATTATATTATAATAATTATTATATAAAAGTCATATATATTAATTTTATTTATTATTATAATAAGAAATAAGAAATAAAAAATAATAATAAATAAATTTTTTTTTAAAATTTTTTTATAATATAAAAGTTATATATTATATAATAATAATAATTATTATTATTATTGTTATTATTATTATTAGTGTACTTAATTAAAATTTTTAAAAAAGATTTGTATCAGAGGAATTATAAGATTATCAATAGTAATAAACTGAAAAATTTATGCTTGCATGTAACACATTCTGACGTCATTGTTCGAGACATTAAAAACTTCTCTGCAATCTTATTTTAAACGCAAAGATGCTGGAATTGAAGGTGTTCCAACATAAAACGATAAAAAAGAATCCTTTAATTTGCATATAATTTATAAATTTAAAAAATGCAATTACATTCCTTTATTTATTTATCTCGAATTTATTCATTTTTAATAAATTTATTTCATTATTTAATATATTATTGTTTATTAATGTTGTTTCATTTTTATTTGTATTATTTACAGATTTTGTTTCAAACTTTAATTTTTTTATTTATAATTATACATTGCTTCAGACTTTCAAGATGTGATTTATTTTTACAAAATTTAATAATAAACCTTTCATCCCATATTGTTGAAATGATTTTTAAATATATATATTTTAGGTTATATATATATATATATGTATAAAGAATAAGAGCATATATAAATTAGAAATGAATCATTTGGACGTGAAAGGATTAATTAAATCGTAATTTTGACATCTTCCCTTGTATAGTTTGAAAATTAGATTGCCGAGAATGTTTAATGCTCTGTCCTATGACGTCATAGCGTGTCACTTTATTACCCATCCTTTTGTAGTAGCAGGATTTATTAACTAATAAAAAATTGTGATTACTGTTATATTCATTCTCACATTGAAGAATTATTAATTATTTAACTCAATGTTTTATTATGATGTATATAATTATTATGGTTTCTTGTTTTATCAATTTGTCATCTTCATGCACTTGATCAATATATAATCAAACACTTGATATTCCAATTAAAATAATAATTATATGTATTCTCTCGTTAGAAAATCGTGAAATTTTAATTACGAAATATAATATATGTATATTTTAGTCAGTGGAGAATTTTAATAAATATTTAGTAATTATGATGGTGATGATGATGATGATGATGATTATGCAATAATAAAAATAATTTTATATTATAATCGTATAAAGAATACATTAAAAATTAAATATTTTAACAGCAGTGTATATACTTTTTTTGTTTGGCACAAATATGATTGGATAAAAATAAAATTTGTTCTGGGTTGACACAGGTCAGGGAAAAGTAGAAATGTGAAATTTAATTATAATATAATAAATAATATGATTAGCATAAAATTATGTAAATTTCAAAAGCAGTTGGAAGTATTTTTTTTAGCTCAATAAGTAATTTCTTGTGCTCTGGAAAATAGGGTAACATTATATTTATTATTATTAAAATTTAACGAACGCGAAATGAACCACTTGAGAAAGACTCTTCTTACAGTAATTTTGCATTCCAGTTAACATTGTTTCGATTGGTATTCGTAGAATGTTCCGAATCCTTTGAAGATGACGGAGAGCAGGTGCTCGGAGTATCCTGAGAATGATCCAGTTACTCAATGTTATCTAGGTTAGGGAACATTTATTCGTTCCCTTATTTCTTCTTCTTCTTTGTCTTTTCCATCTTTCGACTTGTTCGCATTTTTTTCAAGATTTCTTTTTTCTGTAAAAAAAGCACAGAGGAGAAATTGTGAATAAAGTGGCTTTTTTATCTTTGAAAAAAGAAAAATGAAATTGTAATATCAATGCGCGAGATGAGTCTCGAACAGAGATTTTCTAATGGTAATAATATAGAACCTCCGTCTCGGTTCCTTGAAACTAAATTGATTTCCCTTTTGAGAATTTAATGCTATTGAATTCCAATCAGCAAGGATGACACCAGGTATATAACTGAATCACCCCTTACAGCAAAACGATTCAATTATACAACTCACTGGGGGGTTTTGAAATTACATATATATTATTCTCCAATTAAGTATATATATGTGGAAATGTTGTGTTTGATTTCTATATTTGATATATATAAATTTGTCTTGTGAATTTATTCTTCGAGATTTTGCGTATTATGCAAAATACGGTTTTTATAATTGAATGAAGGCGTGAAAAATTTCCCTCCGGATTTATATATATGTTTATAATTATTTCTAAAACGGAAGGCAAATGAAATATAAAGAGGATTAGGAGTGACATTGTTTCTTCTGAATTCATTTTACTTTAGACATTCTCACACTTTGAATTTCATTAATAACTTGAATTACGTTGAGAATGAATTCGTTCTCAGGGAAGAAAATTTGCAACAAAGGTTTATTATTCATCTATTAAGTAGATGGAATAATTCGATGTTATTTGTTAATTAATTATTTCGAAATTGGTGACCTACATGTATTTTATATTGTCTTACACTATTCTATAACATATTGTATTATAAAATACTACTGTAGCTGTCGTACCCGAGGTCGTATACCCGACTTCAACGGGTTTTAGTTTCTACCGAAACATTTAACAGTGTTTCTACCAATCTGGAAAATGAGGAAATAGCCGGGAATTTAATTTGACCGGAAAAAAATAATAATTAGTTATCATTAGCTATTTCGGTAGGGAAATATTACTATTTGAATAGTCTCCACCCTTTAACAAAAAATCAAAAATTATCAAAAATTCGGAAAACCGAAATTCTAAAAATATAACATTTTTTCTTCTGTTTTAAGGTATTTAGCTTCATTATTTTTGGGCTCTTTAAAAATACTTTACTTATTTAATAGTCTCCACCCTTTGGTAAAAAATCAAAAATTATTAAAAATTATCAAAAATTCGAAAAACCGAATTTCTTAAAATTCACCATTTTTTCTTCTGCTTTATGGCATTTAGCTTAATTATTTTTGGGCTCTTCAAAAATTCTTTACTTATTTAATAGTTCTCCACCATTTGTGGTGGTCTCCTACTCACTTAAAAGTAAATTCCTGAAATTTTCAACTCAAAATTTTGAGTTTTGTGGGAGTTATGGAGGGGGAAAGAAAAATCAAAAAACGCATTTTTTTCGAAAACTACCGAATTGATTTTAATGAAATTTAAATATTTTAAAAAAACAAGTAAAGAGATTACAAATAAAAATTTTCGAATTTTTTACTTTAAAAATTCCAAAAATTGTTTATTCTATTGAAGAGAGACACCTCTAGTTATGCTCTCAATTTACTCTCTTAACTATCCGACTTTATAAAAAATTAATCCCCTCAAGATTTCAGGGTGTATGCCGGTGATTAATTTTCAGAAATCTATGAAATTCTTTTACAAATTACTACTTAAGGGTTACTGTTACTTCATCAAAATTATTTTCATCATTTTAATTCAATTATTATTTTCTTGAATTTTAAATTATTTTTTATGAAAATAATAACTGAATTCTTTAAAAACAATTTATTATTTATGAAAATAATTGAATTCCTGTAAAATTTTTATTATTTATGAAAATAATTAAATGTTTGCATACAGTTTTATTAAATTTTTTTTAAATAATTGAATTCTTTTTGGTAAATTTTATTAAAAAATAGTTAATATTGAAAATCATTGAAATTAGAAAAATGCATTTTATTTTTGAAAATAATTGAACTTCTGCCAAGAATTTTATTAAAATTTTTGAAAATAATTGAATTTCTGAGAAGAATTTTACTACTTTTGAAAATAATTGAATTTCTGCAATAATTTGCAATTGCTTCAAACTTCAATTTTTTTTTGTGGTTTTAACTAAAATTCTTCTTTAAATCCATTATTATTTTTAATAAAACTAGTTAAATATATAATTTAAAAAATTAACTAATTTCAGAAGAGTTTTAGTTTTAAAATTTTTTTTAAATTAAGTTTTTTTATATTTTTAAATAATTCATGTAAAATTGAAATTTTACAAAATTTTAAATCAAAATCTTTTAAAGTTCATCTACTTAAGAAAATTGTAAACGAAATTCTTTTGAAATTGAATTAATTTTGAAATATTTAAGTGAAATTAGATTTCAAGAATGAACACAACAACTTTAGAGAACAACAATTTTCCAGGATTTCAATCAAAATTCCCTGACATTTCCAGGTTATTAGTAAAATTTACTAATAAATTAGTAGAAATTACTATTGAATAGTAAAATTTATTTATTCAAAAGCAAAAAGTCAGTTACTAATTCAAAATTAGTAAACATTTTTACTAATTTAAATTTAGAGAGTATTTAGTTAGTCTTTTTAGTATTTTATTTTTATTAAAAAATGTAGTACACGGAAAAAATTAATTTAGTACATTTTACGAAACTAATTTTGGAATAGCGGATACGGAGAGGAGTTTAGTATAAGATAAAACAGAATCAATAGTAATATATGATGACTGCGTTTCTCGAAAACTCAAAAAAAATTCTATGGAATTCACAAATGATCGGTTGGACGTTCTAATTCAAGAGTTTTGTAAAATGTTTAGCCTGAAGCGCATGCGCCACGGAAAAAAATATTCACGGAGAAAAAGCGAATAAAGCAGAAAAAAGAATTTCTTAATGTACCAATGAGCTCTCAAGACCATTTTTTCTCGTCTTCTATAGGAGATAGATGATTGGTTCGACACATGTGACTGCACTCTACAACGCAATGGTTCGCTTGGATTGGCTTATTTTATTCTGACACTAACTTAACGGAAATACGCATACATATAAACGAATTCTGACGCAACGCACATACAATATAACTCGCACTTGTAGATGAAAGAATTGAGTTTCTTTATATACTAACTGAGGAGATTAAAACTGCGCTTGTGAGAAATGTCAATATACTGAATATTAATTTTTAAAAAAATCATTTTTTTAAAAGTTATACAAAATATTTTATGGTTTTTAAAATAACATTTTTTGATTATAATTAGTTATAAAATCTCTATAAAATTTTTCAATTTTTAGAAAATAATTTTATTCTTAATTTTAAATTATAAATAAATTGACAAAAAATTTTCAAAATTAAATTCAAACTCAAAAAATGTTTATATTAAATTGTCTAAAATTTGAAGTAATAACAGTTAAAACTTGAGAAATTAATATATATATTGTCATCGGTAAATATTATGATAAACTATAAAATTTATTGGACTGTAAATTAAAAGAAATTAATAATAATTAAAAGTTTGGATTACAAAAGCACATAAAAAATGTTACGAATTTGGAACAATGAAAAAAATGTGAAATACGTAAAAGAAAACAATTATCCAAATGTTACCGGCAGGTAAAGCAGTTCTCTTTTTCCTTCCACATATTATATCTATATACAGCAGACAAGTTAATACCGACGCGACGAGACAAGCTTCAACATATCTATTTATAACGCGACTTTTGGTACACCCCGTATAGAATTTTACGAAACTTTGTGTTCGAGAATTCACGATAGACAGCGAAGTGGAAACTCAAACCACGCGTTTTTAGATTGCACGAAACATTTTTACCATTTTCTGATAAAATGTTCACCAGAAAATACGAAACATTTCTACATTCAAGCTTGTTTTATAAATTACAACACTGGTTGCAGTTTCTCGACAATTGTTCTGCTTAAAGTAGTGAAAGTTTCTGGGTTTTTGAAAAACTTCGTCTAGGAATCTTAAATATCCGCTAGTGCGAAATTAGTTTCGTAAAATCTGCTGAACTTATTTTTTCCGTGTATAAAAAGTGGATTTCACCTTAAAACTTCAGGCCAAAAACAAAAGGCCAACAGATGGAAATAACCTCAAAATTTCAGGTCAAAGTTTTTATGAAAATAATAATTGAATTCCTTAAAAAAAATTTATTATTTATGAAAAAAATTAAATGTTTGCATACAATTTTATTAAAATTTTGTTTAAATAATTGAATTCTTTTTGGGAAATTTTATTAAAATAGTAGATATTGAAAATAATTGAAATGAGGAAAATGCATTTTATTTTTGAAAATAATTGAAATTAGGGCCAGAATTTTTTTGATATTTATGAAAATAATTGAACTTTGGAGAAGAATTTTGTTATTTATAAAGATAAAATGGAATTTTTTTCAAATTTTGTACATAGTTGAATTTTATAAGAAGAATTTTATTTTTTTTTGAAAATAATTGAATTTCTGCAATTATATTTGTAATTTCTCCAAAATTGAACTTTTTTAGTGTTTTCAACAGAAATTGAAATTATAAAATTTTTAAATTGATAATTTTATTTAAAAAGAAGGTAGTAAGAAGTTAGAATTCTTCAATAGAATTAAGAAAATTTTTTTTTGAAAATTTCAAAGAACAAAGATTTTGTCAATTTTTTGAAAAAAATGTTAATTTTTTTTTAACATTAACTTCAGATTTGTATTCAGAAAATCTCTAAGTCATAATTTGTAAAAGAATTTCATAGACTTTTGAAAATTAACCATTCATATACAACATAAAAATGTACCGTGTAGGATTTTTTTAGAGTTTTTCACCGTGACGCACCCTGAAATCATGATGGGAATAATTTTTTTTATAAAGTAGGATAGTTAAGAGAGTAAAACGAGAGCATAACTAGAGGTGTCGCTCTTCAGTAGAAAAAAATAATTTTTTTTGAAAATTTTTCTTTGTAATCTCTTTACTTGTCTTTTTAACATATTTAAATTTCATTAAAATCGATTCGGTAGTTTCCGAGAAAATAATGCGTTTTTTGATTTTTCTTTCCCCCTCCATAGCTCCCATAAAACTCAAAATTTTGAGTTGAAAATTTCAGAAAGTTAATTTTAAGTGGGTAGGAATATATGGGCAAAATATGATAAAAATACAAGCGGGGGCACTTTTTCCATATACTTATCCGACTATACCCTTTAAAAAATAACATTAATTAATTTCACAGAAAAAAATATGTGTTAAATTTGTTGCGTGTAGTTTTCAGATAATGTTGTTTTAACACAATTTTGGTGTTATTTTAACTCCATTAAAAATGTATATTAATTTAACACCCTCTAGTGTTAATTTGACACACTCTAGTGTTATTTTAACACTAATGAAGTGTTAAAATCACACAGTGTCGGTTAAAAATGTTGCGTGTTGTTTTAACACTAAATACTTTTAGTGTTAAAATAACACTTCTTTTTTTCTGCGTTAAACTTATTTAACAAATTAACTTTAAATTGATTTTCACCAGTTCTTCTCTAAAAGTGCACTTAGTGATGCGAAATTGAGTCAACATTTGTACAATAATGGAATTTGCTATAGATTTCACTCGCTGGTTTTGATGAATATTAAGTAAATTTTGGTGTAAGGCCACAAATTAATTCGAGGAATGTTAATGCTTGATTAGTGTAAAGCTCCGTCGATCATTGTCAGTGAATCGAAAACGAGGCAACACCTGTTGTCGCGCGCTCTCATTGTTTTAATGATAAAGGGGGATTTACCCACGAAGACAATATATATATAAGGGAGCAATCCTGAAAATAATTCGTTTATATATTCTATAGTTAGACGTGTTCTTCTCTCTTGGAATTTTGATAAATCGTTTTATATTTATACAAAATCCGATTGTATTGTTGAAATAGCTAACGCGAATAAAACGGATAAAACATAATGGCTTCACCCTTATAAATAGGATAGGAACGCATTCACATATACATATATAGAACAAAAGTACGTGGTGAGAATATTTCAAATAATATGGCCTTTCTCAAAGATCTGCACATGGCATTGTCTCTGACTCTCTGTCTTTCTCTCTATATTGCACACATAAAGTTATATAGAAATGCCTCTCTGGTGTAGGGTGTTATACATTTTCAAGATATGTGATTGAGAGTTGAAGTTTCGTAATATGCATTTTGTGTTAATGGTTCTCGAGTGCTATCGGATGAATATTAAAAAAAAAAAACTTGAGACTTGACATAGAAGAGAAATTATAGAAATATGGAAAAGGAATATAAGAAATTTCATTTTTGGGAAAAATTTTATTAATTTAATATTGAAGAAAGTGCTTTTTTTAATTTTAAAAAATCATTGTTAACGTAAAAGTTTCAAATTGCAACGAAATGATACCAAAAATGTGGATCAAATAAAAAATTTATCTGAATTTTTGGCAACAATCTTTATACTATAATTTGTACTAAATTAATACTAATCAATTTGATAGTTTTTGGTACCAATTTGATACACTTTAAGTATCAAATTTAATTTTTAATTTTTAATTTTATTTTAAGTTTTTGCAACGAATTGATACAAAAAATGTGGATCAAATCAAAAATTGATTTTTGGTATCAATTTGATACACTTTAGTATCAATCTGATAGTTTCAAGAAAACTTTGATATTCTAAACGAAATATTTTTTGATGTAACGAAGAATTTTTGGCACGTGAAGCTCATTCTGTGTTTGTGAGACCCTTCATTTTGATATTTAATAATTTTGAAGCTGAATAGTTTTAAAAAGCTTTTGAGAATTTTTATTATCTGCTTTACAAAATAATAATTAAAATACTGGAGGAAAAGTTTTAAAATTCCAAAAAATGAGAATTCCTTAAGAAACTTCTTTCATTTTAGAGACAAAACTATTTTTTTATACATTAATATTTTTATTAAATTAATTAACTAAATTATAATTAATTATATGAATTGTATTTTAATTTGGTATACGTTTTTTTATTAACATTTTCTATCTATTTCTTTTTGTAAATAAAAAAGCTTTTTTATTGTTAATCTTCAAAAACAAATATTATACAAAAAAAAAATATAAAAAAATAACTAAATCTTTAATTTTGAGGGTTAATAGTAATTAAAATTTTTTTTTAAATACACCCAGAAAAATATATTTTTTATTTTTTAAAGAAATCATTTGCTTTTACTTTTGTTTCTTAGATATTTTCTTCGGTTCAAACAATTATTTTTTAAGAATGAAAAGAATCGTTAAAGAATTGTTTAAAAAAAAAAATCAAAAAATAGATTTATATTTTAAGAACTAGGTATATTCAATTTAAAAAACCATTTATTAATTTGAAAAGAAATGTAATTCAATTTACTTTTAATACAGACAATTTTCATTAAAAGTGAAGATTTTACAAAATGAATTTTCGATAATTTAACTGGATTTTAAATTATAATTTAAAGTTAAAATTTAAATTCTTTTTTGAAATTTTCCAAATAATATGAATTTAACAATTACTGAAATATATTGTCATGACCAGACAAATGTACAAAATTGAAAATTCATTGTTATAATGTTCGCTCTTAAATTCAAAATTAAAGGGAACAAATAAAGCTTTTGCTTAAAAATGCTACCTGTGAATATTCAATATTGTTGAAAATTGTACACCGCGTTAGAAATTACTTTCAACTTATTTGGTTCGTTTATTTTTTTTTCATTATTCTTATGAACTATTATTATACTGGTATCTATTATTATAATATTGGTATAATTTTTTCTGGGATGATTAGAGTTTTTCTAATTTAAAAAAAAAAAAATTATAAATTAAAATTCCAACTAAAAAAGGTCGATAATATTTTCTGTTCTTCATTTAAAACAAATCTGGGAAAATATAGAACGTTGCATTCTCTCTAAATCTGTTCAGTAAAAAATAACTGAAAAATTAGTTAAACTTGACTGAATTGAATCAATTAAAAAATATTTACTAAAACATCAGTTATTTTTAACTGACAAGGGGCGCATGATTATTCCCCAAAATTCAATTTCATAATTTTCAAAGCATCGAAATTCTTATTATCGAAATGTCATTTCACATAATTTTCATATTTCGAAATACAGTTGAATATAATTTTTAATTATTCGAATTATTCTTTATCCTAATATTTAAATATTAAAATTATCCTTTGACATCATTTTTAATACGTCGAAAAATTCTTTGACATAAATTTTGTTTTTGTTATTCCGAATGACTATTTGTCATAATTATTAATCTTCCGAATTTCCATTTGACATAATTTTCAAACTTTCGAAATATAAATACATAAATTTCATTTTTCTAAATTATATTTGCCAGAATTTTCATTCATAAAAATATTTAAATGGTATAATACACATTTACCCGAATTCTCTCATGTGACATAACCTTCAAATCTTCGAAATGTCATATTTAAGAAATGATTTTCATAAATTTTTTACAGGGATTCAATTATTTTCATAAATACATAATACAACTCATCACAGACTTTCAATTATTTTTCATTTTTAATATAATTTTAATGGAATTTCTCGAAAAATGTAATTGTGCTTAAAAATTTTATTAAAACTCAGCAAAGAAATTCAATTACTTTAAAAAATTTTGCTATAATTTATTTATTACAATTTAAGTATTATTTTCAATACATTTTTAAATAAAGTTGTTTAAAAAATTGAATTATTTTCATAAATAATTCAATTCTTTGAAAGAGTAAAATTTTTTTCAAAATAATTTTCATAAAATTTTTCGTAGAAATTTAATTAATTTAAAAAATTTGACAAAATTCAATTATTTTCGATGTCTACTATTTCAAAAAAATTTCACAAAAAAATTCAATTATTGCCAAAAGTATTATAATTCTTCGCAAAAATCCGATTATGTTAAAAAATTTACAAAAATCCACATCAATATTCTTATGAATGAATATTCTGGCAAATATAATTTAGAAAAATGAAATTTATATAACATAATAATTCGAATTTTGAAAATTATGTCAAATGTCAATTCGGAGGATTAATAATTATGACAAATAGAGTCATTCGAAATAACAAAATTTATATGTCAAAGAATTTTTCGACGTATGAAAAATGATGTCAAAGGATAATTCTAATATTTAAATATTAGGATAAAGAATAATTCGAATAATTAAATATTAGGATAAAGAATAATTCGAATAATTAAATATTAGGATAAAGAATAATTCGAAACATTAAAAATTATGTTCAATGGTATTTCGAAATATGAAAATTATGTGAAATGAAATTTCGATAATAAGAATTTCGATGTTTTGAAAAATATGAAATTGAATTTTGGGGAATAATCATGCGCCCCTTATAAAATTATAAATTTATTAAAAAGAAAATTTTCTTCAAATTAACAAAAATTTTGTTTTTGTCTTCGTTTTTATTTTCTTTTTTCGTCATGAATAAAAAACAAAAAATATTGTGCATATACACGAAGTAATTTTGAGTTTATTTGTTCGGGCAGGATCTTTGGTTTTTTTTCGAAAAAATACTGGCATATTTCGTGCACATTGGATATTTTGAAGTTGAAATTATTAGAGATGACTGTGACAGACGAGTTCACAGGGCTAGTTGAATTGGAAGGTATGGCTTCCTGCCAAAAATGAGGCAATTTGTTGCGTTCCTCGATATATATGATGCAACAGCAGCAGTGGTGGTGGTTGTAGTTGAGTTGGTTCTGACCCTTACTATATATATGCGCGCGATGATAGATTTTTCATTCTCATTAAAACCTCAATTTGTGACTATATATATAGAGAGAGAGTTTACTCCATTCATTCATGTATTGTTTCCCTGATGAAAACAGCAATTTTTCACACATTTTCGTAAATTGGTTTGACATTTCATTTTTCTTCTCTCTAGATATATATTTTGTTTCGTTTTATTTTTTTTTCTCTTCCCTTTTCATTATCCAGATCATTTCTCTCGTTAATTTTCCCTCTTTTAATTCTCGTTAAATTTTCACAGAGGGAATTTATAATTTTTATTTAAATCGTTTGAAATTTGAAATTTTTTTATGTTTTTTTTTGTAATATTTTATATTTGACAGAAGGTTTTACAGTGAAATGAAATTTATTTGATTCGACGCTGGAGAAAATGGAGAAAATTTATTCTGAAGTTAAGAATATATGCTTAGGAACTTTTTTTTAGAATATTTCATGCTGAAATTTAGTATTATAAATTATAATTATTCTGTTCTTAAACAGGGTTGCCACAAATATTTAATTTTATTTTTCCCTGACTTTTCCCTGATTTCTAGACAAAATTCTCACTTTTTCCCTGACCCTAAAAAATATTCTGATTCACTCTAAATATTATTAGAAACTCAAAAAATTGTTCTATTACATTTATTTACGAATTTCATTAATTGTAAAATTATTCACAAACATCAATAATTTCTTTTTTAAATAAATATTTAATCATTATTATTTTTTTGTAGGAATTAAAATTCTTCAATACATTCAAATTCAAACCTTTTTGAAATTCAACAATTTATAAGAATATTATTTCAAAACATAAAGAAGGCGATCACTCCGAGTCAAAGACTCGGAGTGATCGCCTTCTTTATGTTTTGTTATAATTTAAATTACCATGAAATTTTTCAAAAAAATTTTATTATTTACAAAAATCCTAACAAAATTCTTCGCAAGAATTCAATTATTTTTAAAAAATAGTAAATTTTCTGAAAAAATTGTAATAAAATTCATTCCAATAATTTAATTATTTTGATAAATAATAAATCGATTATTATTCGGTAATTCATTTTTTAATCAATGTTTATTAAAAAATGCTAGATGAATTCAATTATTTAAATAAAAAATAAATCCTGCGATGAGTTTTATTATTTATGAAAATAATTGAAAATTTTCCTAAAAATGTTATTAAAATTTTTCTAAAATAATTGAATTTCAGTGAAGAATTTTATTATTTATAAAAATAATTGAATTCTTGAAAAGAACTTTGTTAAATTTTTTTTTCAATTATTTAATTCATGCGACGAATTTTATAAGAATCTTTTTAAATAATTGATACTTTTCGAAAAATTTTATGAAATTTTCTTTATTAAATAATTAAACTCATGTGAAAATTTTATTATTTATGAAAATAATTGAATTATTTCAAAGAAATTTATTAAAAATTTTATAAATGATTGAATTCCTGTGAAATTTTAACAATTTAAAAATAATTTTAAAAAATAATTTTAAAAATAATTGAATTTTGAAAAAGAATTTTATTATTTATAACCAGGGTCAAAATAAGTGAAACCGGCCACTTGAAAAATTTTTATCTCCAATTTTCAAGTTATCTATGATTTTTAGTAGATATATGAGTAAACTTTTTCCCCCTAAAATATTTTTCAAAAAAAAATTTTATTTTTGAAGTAATTAGGTATTGAAGTTTTAGGTCATTTTATTTTCATTTTATTATTACTTTGAAACAAATAAAGATAATTAAGTAATTTTTTTTTAAATTAAAGCATAAAGTCTATACTTTAAAGATGAAATAAAGCGATTGCTAAAAAATGAAAATTTATAATTGTTATTAACAATTCTTTTAAACAATTGCAAATTGAAGAATGTTCTCAATGTTTTTGAAAGATTAAATTACGATATATTGATGCGCAAAACTATAAGGATTCATTTAAAAAAAAGAAAAATGAGTAACTTCCAATATTATAGAAATTATGTAAATTTTGCTGACAAAATGCAAGCAAAAATTGACTCAAGTTCCTGGAAAAAGATAAAATTGCAAACGAATAAATAAGATCTTCTTTTGTTTTGTTAGAAACTTCACGCTTTCAAGCGGATTTTTAAGATTAAAAATCGATTTTGGCCTGCATTTTGGCAGAAAAATCTATACACAATTTCTATAATATTGGAGGTTACTCATTTTTCTTTTTTTTAAATGAATCCTTATAGTTTTGCACATCAATATATCGTAATTTAATCTTTCAAAAACATTGAGAACATTCTTCAATTTGCAATTGTTTAAAAGAATTGTTAATAACAATTATAAATTTTCATTTTTTAGCAATCGCTTTATTTCATCTTTAAAGTATAGACTTTAAGCTCTAATTTAAAAAAAAATTACTTAATTATCTTTATTTGTTTCAAAGTAATAATAAAATGAAAATAAAATGACCTAAAACTTCAATACCTAATTACTTCAAAAATAAAATTTTTTTTTGAAAAATATTTTAGGGGGAAAAAGTTTACTCATATATCTACTAAAAATCATAGATAACTTGAAAATTGGAGATAAAAATTTTTCAAGTGGCCGGTTTCACTTATTTTGACCCACCAATAATTAAAATTTTGACGAGAATTTAAAAAAAAATTTTAAATAATTGAATATTAAAAAATTTTATTATTTATAAAGATAATTGGAATTTTGACAAGAATTTAAAAAAAATTTTTGAACATAATTGAATTTCTGCAAAGAATTTTTATTACTTTTGAAAATAATTTAATTCTTCCAACGAATTTTATTCAAGTTTATAAAAATAATTGAATTTCGGTGAAGAATTTTACTATTTCTAAAAATAATTGAATTCTTGATAAGAACTTTGTTAAATTTTTTTTTTAAACAATTGAATTCCTGCGACGAATTTTATAAAATTCTTTTTAAATAATTGATATTTTTCGAAAAAAATTTCGAAATTTTTTATATTAAATAATTGAATTCCTGTGCAAATTTTATTATTTATAAAAATAATTGATTTATTTCGAAGAAATTTATTTAAAATCTTGTAAATTATGGAATTCCTGTGAAATTTTGACAAGAATTTTTTTAAAGTTTTTAAAAATAATTGAATTTTGAAGAAGAATTGTATTATTTATAAAGATAATTGAAATTTTGACGAGAATTTTTAAAAAAATTTTCAACATAATTGAATTTTGGAGAAGAATTTTATTATTTTTAAAGATATAATCGAAATGACCAGAATTTTTTAGAATTTTTGAATATAATTGAGGCCTTGGATCCAATAACTCGCCCGACGCTCGGAGGAACGCGTAACTGCCAGTCAGTGAGCAGTGAGCGCCTCTGGGCCACTCACTGTTACCCGACTGGTATTAGCGCGTGCCTTCGAGCGTCGGGCGAGTTATTGGATCTAAGGCCTCAATTGAATTTCTGTGAAAAATTTTATTACTTTTGAAAATAATTGAATTTCTGAAATTATTTGTAACTTTTCCAAAATTCAATTTTTTTTTAGTACTTTTTATCTAAAATTCTTTTATCAATCTAGTATTTATAAAAAATGTAAAATTGATTCATTAAATAATAATTTATAAGTCATAATTTTATGATAGTTCTTGTAAAATTATTTAAAAAGGAAATTATTGTCTGAAATAGAAAAAATTCAAGGTTTTGTATTAAAATTCGTGGTAATTTCATAGTTTACGAGGCAAACAAAAAAAAACATCAAAATTTAGAGTTTTTTCATGAATTTAAAAAATTCAATTTTTCCAGTACTTTTACTAAAAATCCATGACTTTCCCCTGACTTCCCTGACCAATTTTACTTTCCCTGACTCTTCCCTGACCTGTGGCAACCCTTTTAAAATAAAAATACATTATTAATACTTAGATACCTATTTAGAATTAAAAAATTTAGAATTATTTAGAATAATTAGAATACCTAATAATCTATATTATTGTACACAGGAAAAAAAAAGTCTGACTCCGTTTACACCTTAAATTCAGCCCATGTATTTCACATAAGTCTGTCCTTGTTTAATGGGGCTGACTCCGTTTACACCTTAAATTCAGCCTCGAAAACAGGCTAAAAGTAAAACTTTTTTTTTAGTGTGTATTCCGGTAATTTGTTCGTAGTTTAAAGTTAGTTTTTTTCTTAAACATATTTTATGATTCAATTAATTTGTGTTAAATCGTTTCATTGAATCATAAAATAGGTTTAATTCAAAAAGATTTTTTTTAGTTGACTATTTTTGCTTGACATTAACTGATTTATAAGTTTCTAAATTAACGATTTTATTATAGGATTGAAATTAATTTTTCTCTGGATTGGAATTTAATTTGAGTCTCGTAAAAAATATTTTTTTTTTCATTCATTCACGATTTCACTATGTGCATAAAATAGGTAATAAAAAACTGATTTTAAAGATTTGATTGATTATATATTTTTTGAAAGGATTTTTCTAAATTATTGAAGAGGCAAATAAAATCGAGATGATGAAAATGCGGGAAAAAATATTAAAGATAAAATTCTGAAAATAAAAAATGTTTTAAATATTTTCTGGTTCGATATTCCTCGAAATTATTCAATTGGCACTTAATTGCAGAAGTATAGGAATAGTTTACGAGGTAATCAATATACAGGAAGGCTTTTTTTTCTATTAATGTCCTTTTATTCATTCAGGTTTAGAGGATATTTTTTTTTTTTAATATTTATTCTAGGTAATCGTAAAATTTATCTGTCCCTCTCTCGCTTGGAAGGTATATATTTCATTTCCGGTTTGGTAACTCGAGTAGCTAGATAAGAAAATCGTGTATTAGAGACACTTGGTTGGCTGACCATGTCCATCCTTTACTACTGTGTTGCTTTCGTTTCAAGTAGAGTTGCCAAGGCTTAGTTCAGACATACGTTTTGGCTGACTCTGATTCCCTTTATCTACTTCGCTCGACTTGTCGATCGAATAACGATCGAAAATTTCAATTTAACATTAATTGAGTTTAGATTTCGTTTACCCTTTTTTATTCATCCAAGTAATTCGTATCGCTGAATTGTTTATTTCCTTTATTCACCTGCACCTGTATTTGTATTAAATTTATACAAGATTTGTTATTAATATTTTTTTTTTATTCTGTTTTTATAGAGAAAAATAGAAAATAGAATAAAATAATTTATACAGTCAGAAAAAATTGGGTTTCAACCAAACGCACTATTTTGTTGTTTAAATTTTATTTTTCAGGTTATTTTAATTTTTGAGTTAAATAAATATTTATTTTGACTTAAATAAACATTTTGGAAAATTTAATAAATGGAAAAAATTAAATTGATTAGAAATTTAAAAAGTTGTAGGTAATGAATACTATATCGATAAAAATTAAATTTGGTACAGGGTTGCCACAGGTCAGGGAAGTCAGGAAATTCAGGGAAAAGTCAGGGAAAGTAAAATTGGTCAGGGAAGTCAGGGAAAAGTCAGAGATTTTTAGTAAAAGTACTGAAAAAATTGAATTTTTTAAATTCATGAAAAAACTCTGAATTTTGATGTTTTTTTTTGTTTGCCTCGTAAACTATTAAATTACCACGAATTTTAGTACAAAACCTTGAATTTTTTCTATTTCAGACAATAATTTCCTTTTTAAATAATTTTACAAGAACTATCATAAAATTATGACTTACAAATTATTTAATGAATCATTTTTACAATTTTCATAAATACTAGATTGATAAAAGAATTTTAGTTAAAAATACTAAAAAAAATTGAATTTTGGAAAAGTTACAAATAATTCCAAAAATTCAATTATTTTCAAAAGTAATAAAATTTTTCGCAGAAATTCAATAATATTCAAAAATTTTTAAAAATTCTGGTCATTTCAATTATATTTTTAAAAATAATAAAATTCTTCTCCAAAATTCAATTATGTTCAAAAATTTTTTAAAAATTCTTGTCAAAATTTCAATTATCTTTATAAATAATACAATTCTTCTTCGACATTCAATTATTTTTAAAAACTTTAATAAAATTCTTGGCAAAAATTCACAGGAATTCAATAATTTATAAAATTTTTAATTATTTTCTTCGAAATAAATCAATTATTTTCATAAATTTTTAAAATTTTTACAGGAATTCAATTATTTAATATAAAAAAGTTCAATTATTATTTAAAAAGAATTTTATAAAATTCGTCGCAGGAATTCAATTATTTAATATAAAAAATTTCAATTATTATTTAAAAAGAATTTCATAAAATTTGTCGCAGGAATTCAATTATTTAAAAAAAATTTAACAAAGTTCTTTTCAGGAATTCAATTATTTTTAGAAATGGTAAAATTTTTCACCGAAATTCAGTTATTTTTATAAGCTTGAATAAAATTCGTTGGAAGAATTAAATTATTTTCAAAGGGAATAAAATTTTTTGCAAAAATTCAATTATGTTCAAAAATTTTAAAAAAATTCTTGTCAAAATTTCAATTATCTTTATAAATAATAAAATTCTTTAATATTCAATTATTTTAAAAATTGTTTTAAAAGTTCTCGTCAAAATTTCAATTATTGTTATAATTAATAAAATTCTTCTTTAAAATGCAATTATTTTTAAAAACTTGAATAAAATTCTTGTTAAAAGTTCACAGGAATTCAATAATTTATAAAATTTTAAATAAAATTCTTTGAAATAATTCAATTATTTTCATAAATAATAAAATTTTCACATGAATTCAATTATTTGATATACAAAATTTCATAACATTTTTCGAAAAATATCAATTATTTAAAAAGATTTTTATAAAATTCGTCGCATGAATTCAATTATTTAAAAAAAATTTAACAAACTTCTTTTCAAGGATTGAATTATTTTTATAAATAATAAAATTCTTTACTGAAATTCAATTATTTTAGAAAAATTTTAATAAAATTTTTGGGAAAAGTTTTAATTATTTTCATAAATAACAGGGACTTTCACGAAAAATTCGTGTCGTGCCCGTGCCGTGCCTTGGCACGACACGAAGTACGATTTGTAATTCGTGCCGTGCCAAGGCACGACACAAAGTTCGCTTGGTAATTCGTGCCGTGCCTAGGCACGACACGAAGTTCACACTAAAAAAAAAGTTTTACTTTCAGCCTCTTTTTGAGGCTGAATTTATGATGTAAACGGAGTCAGCCCCGTTAAACAAGGACAGACTTATGTGAAATACATGGGCTGAATTTAAGGTGTAAACGGAGTCAGACTTTTTTTTTCCTGTGTTTGCTTGGTAATTCGTGCCCGTGCCCGTGCCAAGGCACGACACGAATTACACTTACTAAATCATGTCGTGCCTTAAATATTGCTTTTGAGATTCTACACAATATTCCATGCGTGCCTTTAAAACGTGCCTTGGTACAACACACTTCAAAAATTTTATTTGTGTCGTGCCTTGGCACGGCACGAATTACCAAACGTACTTTGTGTCGTGCCTAGGCACGGCACGAATTACCAAGCGTTATTCGTGTCGTGCCGAGGCACGGCACGGGCGCGGCACGAATTTTCGTTTATTTTCGTGTCCGTGTCGGTCCCTGATAAATAATAAAACTTATCGCAGGATTTTAATTAATTTTTGATACAATATTTTAATCAAATTTCTCAATAAATGTAATTATTCTTAAAAATTTCATTAAAATTTGTCAAAATAATTGAATTATTGAAAAATTTGTTGATAAAATTCTTTATGAGAATTCAATTTTAACAAACATTGCATTATTCAATAAATTATTTATTTTTTAATTTAAATAATTGAATTCTTCTAGAATTTTCTAATAAAAAAATTGATTTAGAAATGAATTACCGAATAATCGATTTATTATTTATGAAAATAATTTAAGGGAATTTGAACCATTATGACGTCACGTATTTAGAACAAATGCTTTGAACAAACTGTGACGTCATAATGGTTCAAATGCCCTTAATTATTCCAACGAATTTGATTACAATTTTTTCAAATAATTGAATTTTTTTGAGAAAATTTACTACTTTTTAAAATTAATTGAATTCGTGCGAAGGATTTTATAAGGATTTTTGTAAATAATAAAATTTTTTTTGAAAAATTTCATGGTAATTTAAATTATAACAAAACATGAAAAAGCCTTCTTTATGTTTTGTAATAATATTCTTATAAATTGTTGAATTTTAAAAAGGTTTGAATTTAAATGTATTGAAGAATTTTAATTCAGCTACAGAAAAATAATAATGATTAAATATTTATTTAAAAAAGAAATTATTGATGTTTTTGAATAATTTTACAATTAATTAAATTTGTAAATAAATGTAATAGAACATTTTTTTTGAGTTTCTAATAATTTTTAGAGGGAATCAGAATATTTTTTATGGTCAGGGAAAAAGTGAGAATTTTGTCTGGAAATCAGAGAAAAGTCAGGGAAAAATAAAATTAAATATTTGTGGCAACCCTGCTGGTAATTAAAAATTAAAAATATTATTTAATTTGTTAGAATAAAAATTATTAATTAAAATAAATTTAAAAGCAAAGAAATTAAAATAAATATATGATTTTTTTGAGTAGGTATGCATAATGTGTAGGTATAATTGGCATAATTAGAAAGCAATAACAAAGAAAATATAGAGGCTCTGTATTTGACGAATAAATAAATGAAATCTAGTTATATTTAATTGACAATAGTTTTTAATTTTTGCCTATCCAATTAAATTCCTTTAGTATTTCCATAATAGTTTAGTAATTAGAATTTTTTTTCATTTTCCAACTTTTTTTCTGATTTCTTTATTCACTTTAATAAAAGTTTTATTTTTAATGCATAGTATTGTTTTTAAAATTGAAAGGTTTGGATTTTTACAATTTTTCCCATTTAAAATTTATTTTAATTTTTAAATCGTTATTAGATTTATATTTTGCTTTCAAAAAATTTATTTTAATTTATTTATTATGATATTTATTTATATATTTAATATATATATATTTAATTTATTTTATTATGATCGAATATCGAATTAAATCTAATTAAATCAAAGTGATTTAAATTTAAAAATAAAAATTGATCTTATTTTATAGTTAGTAGCAATAATAAATATTTTTAAATAGTTAATAATAATATTTATTTTGGAAAATACAAAACTTCTTTTTTAGTAGTAAAATTAATAATTGAACATGGGTGAAATAATAATAATTGTGTTAGAAAGAGGAATGAATAAAGCTTCAGTTCACAGAGACAAATTGGCAAATAACGACACAATTCGGTGAATAAATTTCCTGTCATTGTATACTTGAAAGGAGTCGCGCGGAGAGACCCTTGAGAAATCGGACTGAATAATATGTGTATTGGTCCTCGAAATGTATAATATTAACCTTGAAATACAGTAAATTCACATATATACATATAAAGGCTATATAGTCCTTGAAATGATACTGTTTCTTTTTTTTTTGTTTCTTTGTTTTTACTTTTATTGCTCACTCCGTCTCGTAGATAAAAAAGAAGAATTATTATCTGCATGTAGATCGAAGTGAAATATCTATGCGGTGCACGCAATATAACAAAACGGAAGTCCTGGACGAAATCCAAACGACTTGAAAAACTCTTTTTTCGGCATCCCCCTCTTTTTTTCTATTAACAAAAAAAGTGCATGCGCGCTTAAAATCTTATATATTCCCAATGGGAAATGCCAGTGTAGTGCCGATGTTCACCACTGGCTTAGTACTCAGACGATTGTTCGGCGTAGTCTAGCCGAGCCTCGACAATTAGTGCTGGCGCAGTACAGAATTTTTGTTTCGCCAAAGCTTGGACAAGCCACGGCGGCAAGTGCTGGCTGAGTATAGAAAAATTGTTCACAACGCTCTTTGCCAACGTTGCTTTTTTGACATAAACTTGAAAAAAATTATAAAAAAAGTTTGGGAATGTTTATAAACATAAATTTATTGAAAAAAATTAATATTTCACTTTTCAGTTGTTCATTTTTTATTCTTATTAAATTTAATAATAACAATTTAACACAATTCTCTAATTTTGTAAATAATAAATTATTTAAACAAATCAAAATTATAAACAACATTTAAACTTTAATCTCAATAATAATTTGGTTCCTATTAAAATACTATTATACTTTTTACTATGAATAAAAAATTATTAAAAAATTACCACGTAATTTAAGAATTACCTAAAATGTTAAATGCAATAAGTAAAGTAATTTAATTTAATTATTAAAAATTTAGTTTTACTTATTTTATTTCAATTTATTATTTCTAACGTATCCCTCTTTTTTCTCATCTTTGACTCAATAGTTGTATGTCTGAATGATACTGATACTGAGATATTAATACTTTACTGTACACATGTGTCGTTAGCATAGTGGTTAGAGCGTTAGTCTGTTAGTCCGAAGGTCGTAGGTTCGATTCCCCTCGTCAGCAATTTTGTTTATTTTCATAGGTTTGCGATATTTCTAGATTCCAATCGTTAGGTACTAAAATATGAAAATCTAATGCACACTTACTGTAATTGTTTATTATTTAATTTTTAAATGTTATAAACAATTTTTTTCTACTTCATTTACTATATTCATTGTTAGTCTCCATCTTTAATACAATTTCTTTGAGAAGAGAAATATTTTATGAATAATAACTATTTATTAATATTATTTACCATTTTGTTGTTAAATTATTTATAATTATGAATTTACGACTAATTAATAACAATACGGCATTTATTGCGGCAATATTCTCAGCCAGCACTGCTCCAGTGCTGCGCCAGCGCTGTCTGGCAGCACTGACAGACAGTACTTCGGCAGCGCCAGACGGCGTTATCATCCCAGTGCCATGCCACTGCTGGCTCTCAGCCTTGCCGCCAGTGCTGCCAGTGCTGGCGCAGTACTACGCCAGTTGTAAATTTCCCATTGGGTTTGTAAGAAAAAAAATTTTGTATTTTCTTATTGAATTCATTAAATACAATTTTTTTTAATGACTGTGATTATATGGACAAACAAAATTCATTACACTATTATTATTATCATTATTATTATTATTATTATTGCCATTATCATAATTATTTTCGTTTATTTATTTATAAATCAAGCAGGGCTCGAACTAGGTCCGTAAATCCCGTAAAAGTTCGTAGCTTTGCTTGAAGTTCGTAAAAGTCCGTTTTTTTGAAAAAAGGTCCGTAAAGTCCGTAATTTCATTGAAAAAGGATGAAAAGTTCGTGAATTGTACGATATAACTTGGATAATTTTAGAGAAATTACAATTGATTGCAGAAATTCAATTATTTTCAAAAGTAATAAAATTCTTCGCAAAAATTCAATTATGTTCAAAATTGTTTTTAAATTCTCGTCAAAAATTCAATTATTATCTTTAGAAATATTAAAATTCTTCGACAAAATTCAATTATTTTCAAAAAATCTTAAAAAACATTGTAAACATTTCAATTATCTTTATAAATAAATAGCAAAATTCTTCGACAAAATTCAATTATTTTTAAAAATGTAATTAAAATTTATTACAAAATTTCAATTATTTTCATAATTAACAATATTTATTACACGAACTCAATTATTTTCTAAAGTAATAAAATTCAATTATTTTCAAAAATTTTAATAAAATTCAATTATTTTCAAAAATTTTAATAAAATTCAATTATTTTCAAAAATTTTAATAAAATTCATTGCAAAATTTCAATTATTTTCAAAAGTAATAAAATTCTTCGCAGAAATTCAATTATGTTCAAAAATTTTTAATAATTCTCGTCAAAATTTCAATTATTTTCAAAAAATTTTTCTCAATTCAATGATTCTCAATATCTACACTTTTAATAAAATTTTTCAAAAGAATTCAATTATTTAAAAAAAAAAATTTTGATAAAATTCATTACAAAATTTCAATTATTTTCATAATTAACAATATTTATCACACGAATTCAATTATGTTCAAGAATTTTAAACAATTTTTGTAAAAATTTCAATTATCTTTAAAAATATAAAAATTCAGGAATTTCATTAATAACAAATTTTTTTTTATAAATTTCTTCGCAATCGTTTAACTATTTTCATAAATAATAAAATTTTTACGGGGATTCAGTTATTTTCGTAAATAATAAAATTCTTTTTAGGAATTCAATTTTTATTTTCAATAGAATTTTAATCGAATTCCTCGAAAAAATGTTTAAAAATTTTATTAAAATTCGTCCAATGAATTTAATTATTCAAAAATTTGTTGATAAAATTTTTAAGAGGAATTGAATTCCAAGAAATTCCAAGTTTAAATTTTAGATAATAATTGAATATTAAATGCAATAGAGCGTGAATTTTTAAAAAAGAATTAAATTTTGTAATTAATTTTTTTGAAAAAGTTTAATTGATTTTTTAAAATATTATTTCTAGTTTCTATTTTCTAATATATATTTAATTAAAGAATTTACGAATAATTGAAATTTCGTAAAATTGAATATTGTAAAGAAATGAATTTGAAAATTGTCAAAGAACTTTTTCGAAAATTTAAAAAAATAATCGAAGAATTTTAGTTTTAAATTCTTAAAGATAATAATTAAATTGATAATGATTTTAATTATTATAAATTATTTTTATTAATAATTATTATATTTATTTCTTATTATAATATAATTATGATTATAAAAGATTTTTTAATCAGATTTAAAAAAAATTAATTATTCTTTTACGATCCTTTCATCTCATTATTCAAATATAAATCCAGGTCTTTATCAAATAGATATTTCTCGATACATAACGTCGGTCAAGTTGCTTTTTCATTTTTATTGTTTCCGAGAGTTATATTGATTATTTATTACATTCATATGTAACTGGAAAAAGCTTTAACTGTCAGATATTGGAAAATCAAGCTTATGATTAAGTATTTATATTCTTACTTGATTTCACACAAATATATGTTATATTTTATATATATAGACGATAAATTATTATTTGAATTCTGAATAAGTATTTTATATACGCATGCAATATATTTCAAAAAAAAAAAGAAAAAAAATCTACTAGTGCTTTATAGCTACTCTAACAAAATATAAATCTAACGGATCACTTGATATGATTTTCGCGCTTGAATAAATTACATTCTCTCTCTACACACACGGAACGTGGATCATTTTTCTTCTTCTTCTTTTTTTTTTTTGTTTGTTCTAAAAATTTCCATTCAGCTCATAGTTTGCAATTCCCACTCAAACTTAAAGCGTTTGGAAAAGTTGATAACGAAAAAGAGAATGAAAAAACTTTTGGTTTCAAAGTAATGAAAAAGTTTTTAAAAGGTGGTTCATCCTCTATTCTCTCTTGGGATTTTTTTTAATAATAACTACAACGTAAATTATCTGGGTTTTTTTGAACATTTTTTTTGGTTGTAGTTTTTCTTTGAAATTTTCAGTTTATTATTATTTTTTTTTATTTTTAAAGACTCTTTGACTGTAGTTTTTCTTTGAAATTTAAAGTTTATTATTAGTTATTTGTTATTTATTGTTATTTATTTTTTTTCTTATTAGGTGATTAATTTCTTTTTCTATTATTATTTTTTATCGTTTATTAATTTTTTTTATTTGAGAAGGAAATTAATAATTTCGTTTCTTGAAGGAAAATAATATTTTCAAGAGAATATGTTTAAAATATTTTTATTGTATTATTAGTTTTGTTTATTGGAAATATGTCGAAAGCTAGGGGTTTGAAATTGATTAAATTTCTTTCGTTTATTTTTGACAGATTGTTTCCATTGGATAAGAGTTTTGTCTCTCTCTCTCTCTCTCTCTTTTTTTTGCTGTTTTTTTTATAAATGTATTTGATTGAAGTTTTGATTTGAATATGATTTTGTTTTGAGGCTTTTATGATCAATTTGGAGTTGAATTGTTTGACAGATACAAAAGAGAGAGAAAGAGAGAGAGAGAGAGAGAGTTGGAGGGACTTGTTGCTTTTCAAGTTTCGATACACGTAGTGACTATGTGGGGCTTGTATAACAAGATCGACCTGTATGCAAATTTTATTATAATGATTTTGACCTACTACCTTACAAACACTTTGGGTGTCTTCACTTTAAACGCTTTACTAATAATGGCAACGTTTTATTATATAGTGACTTAACGAACCCCTTCTTAGTAGATGCCTAACAGAGAAAATTATCACCACACGTTTTCCAAGGGAAGGCCATCTTTTCCATCTAAATCATTTTCTTAAAAGTTTCTCTTTATGACTCTCTTTATTTTTATTCTTTTTCTTATTTGTAATATTATTCTTAATTTGACACATCTTTTGTCTCGGGAAGTTTTAATTGAAATTCATTGTTATTAACAATTTATTGTCGCTTGGCGAACAATTTTTTTTCTTTTACTCTTTTTTTTTAAAGGTATTTGAATCCTTAAAGAGTAAACTATTTGTAAACTATTTTATTTTTAAAACCAAAATAGTCTTTAATTAGAAAACGAAAATGATTTGTTGTCTTTTTTGAGAAAAGTGGGGGTAAATAATATAAAAAAAACACTGTTTCCCATTTTTTTCAAAATCCTGATGTGATAGACAATTTCTAGACCCAGGATCGTTTTCAGCGGGCGAAAATACATTGAAAACCATTCCCATATCGAAAATGAAAAAAAATTTTTTTTTTGGGTTTCAACCCTCACTTTTTTCAAAATCTTGACGTACCAGACAATTTTTAGATTCGGGATTGTGTTCAGCGGGCAAAAATACTTTGAAAACCATTCCGATATCGAAAATAACAAAAACAAATTTTTTTCTGGGTCTTTACCCCCACTTTTTTCAAAATCTTGACGTACCAGACAATTTTTAGATTCGGGATCGTGTTCAGCGGGCAAAAATACTTTGAAAACCATTCCGATATCGAAAATAACAAAAACAAATTTTTTTCTGGGTCTTTACCCCCACTTTTTTCAAAATCTTGACGTACCAGACAATTTTTAGATTCGGGATCGTGTTCAGCGGGCAAAAATACTTTGAAAACCATTCCGATATCGAAAATAACAAAAACAAATTTTTTTCTGGGTCTTTACCCCCACTTTTTTCAAAATCTTGACGTACCAGACAATTTTTAGATTCGGGATCGTGTTCAGCGGGCAAAAATACTTTGAAAACCATTCCGATATCGAAAATAACAAAAACAAATTTTTTTCTGGGTCTTTACCCCCACTTTTTTCAAAATCTTGACGTACCAGACAATTTTTAGATTCGGGATCGGGTTCAGCGCACATAAATACATTGAAAACCATTCCCATATCGAAAATAAGAAAAAAATAATTTTTTTGGATTTCTACCCCCACTTTTCTCAAAATCCTCTATTTTTTGGTCTTGAGTCTTGATTTAAGTTTAATTCAAACATATTTTTTGGTTCATTTAAAAAAATATATTTAATTTAAACATAAGTTGTGGTTGATTTTAAATTATTTATAATCAACTTTTAAAAGTTTAATAGCAAAGATATTTTAAGTTGGATTTAAACAAAATATGTTTGAATCAAATAAATCGTTTTCTCAGTGCGAAATAGCGTTCAACGGGCAAAAAACACTCCGTTATTGAAAGTAAAAAAAGTCAAATTTCGGAGAACTGTGTTATTCATTAGAGAATTTGAAATTAAAATTTGTAAATTAATTCAGAAGCAAACAATTTAAATTCCTTAAAAAAGAAAATAAAAAATTGAAATGTTTCATGAATATATTTGAAGCATTTATTTTTAAGTGATATATAGAATTTTATGTATATAAATGTAGAGAGAGGTGAGAAAAATTTTGTAAACTCGCAGTAGTGCTATTTTCATTTCAACTCATGGCGAATATTTTAAATTTGAAATTTTCACTTAGAATCATCCAAAGGAGTATATAATCTTGAATTTCGGAGATGAGAGAGCGAGAGAAATATATATATTACTCTTCTTGCTCTTCTGGGACATGTGAGAGAAATTTGTTCCGATTTCGGAGGTCATCCCTCTGCTTCTAACTTTGATTTGAGAGGAAAGACAGACAACATGACCTCTTATTTCTTTTTCGTCTACTTCTCATCTACTGCAATAACCTTGCTCCAGATAATTTGGAAAATTTGTCCCTCTTTAATTCATATCCGGTTGTAAAGATTGACATCTAAATGTGTAAAAATTTAATGGAATGATGATATATTTACTTTGTCTCGTGCGTCAAAATTTTGGACACTTCTAAAAGTATTCTCTTAGAATTTTTTTCTTCTTTTTCTTCACTTGTATTTGATTTTTTAAAAATTTGATTTTCGTTATATAGAAATGTTTGTTTTGAAAGTAGTTTGATTTCATGCTTATGATCATAAATTGTGGATTTGATTATTTATTGAACTCGATTTGATTCACTTAGTTTTTTTTCCAAAATATATTATGCACTGAATGCTCGCTTTGATTCACTTAGTTTTGTCTCTAAAATATATTATGCGCTGAATATTTTTTTTGCGATTCATCTACTACTTAGGGTTAATGTTTTTTTTATCATAATTCACTAAGGGCGAGGTTATTGATATCCAATATAGTAGTTTGCTATTCCCGACTCGAAGATGAAGATAAAAAAATGAGTGCATTCTGTTATTGATCAATGTTTGGTATTTTCTTGTCACTATTACATATTGGAGCATATAGCAGAATATGTATTGTATTATATTACTGGGAAATATTTTTCATGACTTTTAGCTTCAGGCGAGGCTTTAGGTGTAGAGAGAGAAGGTACTTTAGAAATTGAATGCAGCAATTATTTAGAGGGAAAAGTTTCCAATAAAATCCGTTTCTTTTTAAACATTGGGATTGGTAATTAAACTTCTGTTAAATCTAACATTATCAGTGTTGTCAGAAGTGGTTTAGCGAAATTGTTTCTTGACCAAAATGTGTATCTAGAGTTCCGTAAATTCTTTTTCTTTGCCAAATCTATTAGTACGATAGTCGATAAAATTAACTAAGAACCGTGCTACAAATTCTAATTGGTTAATTTTAAGTAAAATTCTCAATAGCTTGATTATAAGTAAAGTCCTGATTGGTGACTTTGTCAAAAGCTTTGACCTTTACCACTTGTTTTTACCACTTGTCGAATAAAACAAAAGTGGACCTCCCGTCTAATTCGATAATGGCCATCCAAGTGAATCACGACAATTGACACATTTACAAAAAAAAAATTTCTTCACCGATAAAAGTTTCTGAGTAGATATACAACTTGGCATGAGCGACGATAAGTGTTTCAGAAACAGTTTAACAAAACTGATTTGATGTTCAGTGTGGTGGTTCTCACAAGTGTAATGTGAAATTATCATCTCTGGATAATATGTGTTTAAAGAATAATAATAATAGTAATAATAAAAGAATCGTAAATGAAAAAAGGGTAAAAAAAATTACAAGATGAGGAATACGAATAGAATGAAGAGTAGTAGAAATACAAAGACTAGTAAAAGAATAAAAAAATAGCTAAGAGCAAAAGAAAAAAAGAACAAAGAATAACAGTGAATGTAATCCCAATGTAAATGCATTGGAAAAAAAGCGAAGGGATTTTCTCAAAGAAAAAAAGGGATCAAAAGAAAAAGTCCGAGTACTCTTGGAATACATATCGATATAGGATTTGATGTTTCTTCTTAACGAGGGAGAAAGAAAAATGTCTTCTATAATGAGTGTTTAATGTGTTGTGCATAGGGTGTATTATTCAAAAGTGTGTTTATATAAAACACAAAAATAAAAAATTGGTTCAAAAAAAAAAAAAAGTGGCGGATGAAGAAGAATCGAAAATGCAGGTGGATAAACGGAATATCGGATAGATTAGATGTCCGAGGTGATTATTTGTTGGTTTTGGGAGCGCACGGGGCCGTGCTGGGCATCTTGCACCACCCCAAGTCTCCCGAGTGAAAAAAAATTAGTGTCAATTTTTTTCTTTTTGGTTAAAAAAGTGTTTTGTTGGCATTTAGTGTCGTTTAAGTGGGAGCCTCTGCCGAGAGGTTCCTTATTAGTGTACGAGGCTGGCGAGCGCGATGTGGCAAAGCGGGGGCATGGGCACCCATGCGGCCAACAACCCATGGATGAAATTAATGGGTATTGTGCACAGCAAGGAACGAAGACATCACGAATCTGGTACCGGTTCTGGAACGCAAGCAACTGGAACCAATCTCAATGTCGAACGAGGTCTCAATCAGTGAGTTGTTCTTATTATTCATTATTATTTGTTGCATATTGTATAATCTCAGGGTTGCCACGGTTCTGCTCATTTCAAATTCCCTGACTTTTCCAGGTTTTCCAGGTTTTTAACACTACATTTACATGTTACAAAATTTAATAATTAGTCATTATAATTTTTCCATAAGATTTTCAAAACATTCAAATTCAAACCTTTCTGAAATTAAACAATTTATAAAGAATTATTATAAAACATGAAGAAATCGATCACTCCGAGTCTTCGAATCGGAGCAATCGATGTCTTCATGTTTTATAATAATTAAAAATGACCGACTGATAAAATCATTATTTTATATTATAAGAATATTGTTTACTCTAACTTCTTCAAAATTACTTTCATCAGTTTAATTCAATTATTGTTTTCCAGAATTTTCAACTAAAATTCTTCTTTATAAAGTTTACATTAATTATTTTTAATAATTTTTGAAAATTTTTTTTGAAAATTTACAAATTCTTTTGTTTGCAATTCAATTTGATGAAATTTCATCGATTATTCGGAAGTTCTTCAATCAAATATATATTAGAGAGTAAAAACTTCAAATAACTTAAAAAAATTCAATTAAACTATTTCAAAAAAATTAAATCTACACAATTTTTAATTCAAAGTATGAAAAATTCACACATTCAAAGATTGTAATTTGAAACCTTTTCAAAATTCAATTACTTCTAAAAATTCAAGCTATAATACATTCTCTATAAATTTGAATTTGTAAAAATGTTTACTAATTGAAATTAGTGACTGACTTTTTGCTTTTGAATTAGTAAATTTTACTATTAAATTAGTAGAAACGACTATTTTTAGTCAAATCTGCTAATTCAAAAGCAAAAAGTCAGTCACTAATTCAAATTAGAAAACATTTTTACTGATTCAAATTTATGATCCACAAGTTTTGAACGTTCAAATGAACGAAATACTTTTTATTAGAAATGTTTTTATAATTTATTGTTTGCAATAAAAATTAAAAACTTAAATTTCACACTTAGAAACTTTATATTTCATTTATTTTATATCGATAAAAAATTATTGTAATAAATATTTAAATTAAAGAAGAAAAAAAATAAATTTCGTTCATTTGAACGTTCAGAACTTTAGGATCATTCAAATTTAGAGAGTTGAATATTCAATTATTATCTAAAATTTTAACTGATATTCATATTTAAATCAATTTTTATTAGAAAATTCTACGAGAATGTAATTATTTAAATACAAAAATAAATAATTTATTGAAAAATTAAATGTTTTTTTAAAATTCAACTCTCGTAAAGAATTTTATAAACAAATTTTTAAATAGTTAATTAAAAATCTTTTGACCAATAATTTGAATTTTCGAGAAATTATATTAAAATTGTAGTATTAAAAATAATTGAATCTCTGTAAAAAAATTTGATTGTTCTGCGAAAAGTTTTTGAAAATAATTGAAATTTTACCAAGAATTTTATTATAAAATTAAAATTTATTTTTGAAAATAATTGAATTTTGAAGAAATATTTTATTATTTATAAAGATAATTGAAATTTTGAAGAGAATTTTTTTAAACTTTTGACCATAATTGAATATCTACGAAGAATTTTATTACTTTTGAAAATAATTGAATTCTTGAGACGAATTTTATTAAAATTTCTTTTTAAACAATTGAATTCTTTTGTGAAATTGTAGTAGATATTGAAAATAATTGAATTCCGATAAATTATTGAAATTCATTAAATTTCGACGTAGAATTTTATTAAAATTATTTTTAAAAAAAATTGAATTGTTATAAAGAATTTCATTAAAATTTTTTAATATAATTTAATTCTTTCAAGAAATTGAATTTCTTTGACGAATTTTAATAAAATTTTTAAGAATAATTTCATTTTTCGATAAATTAAATTAAAATTGTATTAAAAATAATTGAATCTCTGTAAAAAATTTGATTGAATTGAGAAAAGCTTTTAAAATAATTGAAATTTTGCCAAAAATTTTATTAACATTTTTGAAACATTTTTTAAAATAATTGAATTTTGGAGAAAAATTTTATTATTTATAAAGATAAATTAAATTTTGAAGAGAATTTTTTTAAAACTTTTAACCGTAATTGAATTTCTGCGAAGAATTTTGTTATTTATGAATTACGAAGATAATTGAATTCTTTCGAAGAATTTTATTAAATTTTTCGAAAATAATGTATCTTTTGCACAAAATTTTGTTATTTTGAAGATAATTGAATTCTTCCAACGAATTTTATTAAAATTTCTTTTTAAACAATTGAATTCTTTTGTGAAATTGTAGTAGATATTAAAAATAATTGAATTTCGATAAATTATTGAAATTCATTAAATTTCTGCGTAGAATTTTATGAAAATTATTTTTTAAAAAAATTGAATTGTTATAAAGAATTTCATTAAAATTTTTTAATATATAATTTAATTCTTTCAAGAAATTGAATTTCTTTGACGAATTTTAATAACATTTTTAAGAATAATTTCATTTCTCGAGAAATTAAATTAAAATTGTATTAAAAATAATTGAATCTCTAAAAAAAAATTTGATTGAATTGAGAAAAGCTTTTTAAAAAAATTGAAATTTTGACAAAAATTTTATTAACAGTTTTGAAACATTTTTGAAAATAATTGAATTTTGGAGAAAAATTGTATTATTTATAAAGATAAATTAAATTTTGAAGAGAATTTTTTTAAAACTTTTAACCGTAATTGAATTTTTGCGAAGAATTTTGTTGTTTATGAATTACGAAGATAATTGAATTCTTTTGAAGAATTTTATTAAATTTTTCGAAAATAATGTAACTTTTGCACAAAATTTTGCTATTTTGTAGATAATTGAATTCTTGATAAGAACTTTTTTATAACTTTTGCAAAGAATTGAATTCTTGGAATCATTATATTAAAATTTTCAAGAAGAATTGATTAATTTTAAAGAATTTTATTTAGAACTTTTAAAAATAATTAAATTATTTCAAAAAATTTAATTAAAATTGTATTGAAAATAATTACATTCTTGAGAAGATTTTTAACAACAAATTCTTAAATAATTGAATTCCTTCGACGAATTTAAATAAAAGTTTTAAGAATAATTGCATTTTTCGATGAACTCGATTATTACTGTATTAAAAATAATTGAAATTCTGCGATGAGTATTATTAATTATAAAAATAATTGAATCTGTTTAAAAAAGTTTGATTATTTATGGAAAATAATTGATTTATATTAAAATTGATTATATTTAAATCGAATAAATAAATTAATTTAATTAATTAAAGATTAATTGGGCAATTTAATAAACTATATTTCTAAATTGTTTTGCTTAAAGTTTAAAGAACATTTTAGCCATCTTAAATACATTTTCACGTTGTGCTGTGTTTTTTGCGAATTGCATTTCTTTTAAATTAAAAACAAAAAGTCAAATGTTAAATGTTATTTGATTAAATTTATTAATAATTATTAAAAAACAAACACAAATCGAATTATATTTAAAAAAATATTGAAAAATGTACATATTTAAAAGAATATTTTAAAAATCCAAAAATAAACTTTTGTTAAATTAACCGGAAGCTTTGATTAGCTTTCATTTAAATGAAAAAGATTTTCTATTTCCTATTGTGTAATATTTACAAAGAATAATGTAATTCTTCTGCATTGCAGTGAAAAAGTTGAAATTTTATTATTCCTTTCGAGTTCACTAATTTTGTAGTGCCTTTTATATTTGTGTTAAGAGAGAGAAAGAGAGTATTTCAGATTTCCAGCTTTTCGTAGAAAATGCTTGTGATCAAGTGGAGGAAATGATTTAAAAGAAAGAGAAAAAATATATGAGGAGAGTCGTGTAGAATTAAAGTTGAAAATTACCTTCAAGGGAAAAAAAATTAACTCTAGAGAAAATTTTTGCCCCTTAAATTTCTCTGGGAAAAAAAATTGTAATTATAATTATATTTTCAACTTCATTTTAACTGATTTTGCTTAACGTTTAACTGAAAAATTTTTCTTAAACAGTTGACTTTATTTTATGAAGAAAAAAAAGGTTTTGTTATAATATTGTTAGTAAAAAAATATTCAATAAATATTATAATGAAATATTGGTAATAAAATACTCGTAAAATATAGTAATAAAATATTTAATAAATATTATAATGAAATTTTTTGAAGTAATAAAAATTTAATAATTTATGAATAATTTTAAAGACTTGTCTATTTTTGTGCAATGGAAATACCTACTGAGTGGGTGGAAAGTGGTTATTGAAGAATAGGTTCGAGATCAAGTGCGATCTGCAATATACATTGCATATTATATATATAGATAAAAGACAATTGAAAGCATCCGATGGTACGATATGTAAAATTAAATTGAAAATGCTTATTCAAATATTCAAGTTGAAGTTTTATGAAACGTAAACAGTAAATTATTGTCTATATTGCCCTGGAGATAAAATTTAAAAAACTTATTATAGTCGCATGATTCTTTTTTCAAAATTGAAATTTTCAAAAAATAACTTTCAATATTTATATAGAAATATTTAGGTATATACATTTTTTTTATTAAAAAGGAACAGTGAACAGGTTTTATTTATAATACCAAATTTTTTCATCTGGGAAATATCAAATGATTTTTTGGAATATAAGAAAAATTTAAAAATTGGAGAAAAAAATTTTTTTCTGTAAGATATTGAGCTAAGAAAAAGTGTGGCCCACAATACCCCAATCTCCCTTACTAATTAATAATTATTATTATTCTAAATTTGGGTTAATAAAAATGTTTACTAATTTGAATTAGCAATTAGAAAACTCTAATTATCAATTTAAACATATATTTAGTTAATAATTAGAATTTACGTTATTAAAATAATTTGAATTGCAGATTAATTAAACAGAATTGTACGAATTTATTTAGACGTATATGTATGTTAAAAGATAGAAAAATTTGTCTAAGTATAAAAGAAATATATGCATATAAAATATAAATATTAATTATATACTTAAAATTATTCTCTTTATATAAAGTTTCCATTAAAAACTTGCCTCTTTTTATGTTATTTGTAATGAGAGAATAAACAGAAATCTTTATAAAGAGAGAAAAGGAAATCGTAAGATAAGGAAACGTAATATTTAGATTGTAAGAAACATTTCGCTTTTCATAAGATATGAAAAAGGAATAATTCTTAAAGAAACACTTGCTCTAACGACGAATATATATATATATATATATATATATATATATATATATATATATATATATATATATATATATATATATATATATATATATATATATATATATATATATATATATATATATATATATATATATATATATATATATATATACTCGTAGTTCAGATTAAGTTTTTATTCAAACTTTTTTTTTAAATAATCACGTCTCCGATAATTAATAAATTAAGTAATGTATACACTGGGAAAAATGTATCAGAATTAATTTTCAAAAGTTTTCTAAAATTCAATGATTTTCAATATCTACTATTTCAATAAAATTTTACAAAAGAATTCCATTATTAAAAAAAATTTCAATAAAATTCTACGCAAACATTCAATTATTTTAATAAATAATACAATTTTTTACAGGAATTCAATTATTTATAAATTTTCTTTTAAATTTCTTTGCAATAATTCAATTATTTTAATAAATAATACAATTTTTTACAGGAATTCAATTATTTACAAATTTTTTTTTTAATTTCTTCGCAATAATTCAATTATTTTCATAAATAATAAAATTTTTACAGGGATTTAATTATTTTTATAAATAATAAAATTCCTTTAGGAATTAAATTATTTTCATAAATAATAAAACTCATTGCAGAATTTCAATTATTTTTAATGCAATTTTAATCGAATTCCTCGAAAAATGTAAAATTATTCTTAAAAATTTTATTAAAATTCGTCCAAAGAATTTAATGATTTAAAAAATTTGTTGATAACATTTTTTATGAGAATTTAATTTCAAGAAACATGAAATTAATAAATTATTTATTTTTGTATTTAAATAATTGAATTTTGGTAGAATTTACTAATAAAAATGGTTTTAAAAATAAATTTCAGTTCAAATTTTACATTATAACTGAATATTAAAAGCATTATAAGGTGGATTTTTAGAAATAATTAGATTTTGAAAAAGATTTAAACTAAATTCATTTAAATTCTTAATTTTTCATATTTTTGACAAAAAATTCTGTAGAATTAATTCTTTTTAAAAGTTTAATAGGATGTTTATTGAAATTATTTCAAGTTTATATTTTTCAATATGTTTTTAATTGCAGAATTTCCGAATAATTGAAATTTTGTAAAATTGAATTGTAAACGAATGAATTTGAAAATTCCCAACGAAACTTTTTTTAAAAAGTATTAAAAATAATGGATTTATTGAAGAAGTTTAGTTAAAAACACTAGAAAAAAAATTTAATTTTAGAGAAGTTACAAATTATTGCAGAAATTCAACTATTTTCAAGAGTAATAAAATTCTTCTTATAAGAATTCAATTATTTTTAATAATAATGAAACTGATCGCAGCGTTTCAATTATTTCTCAGACAATTATAATTGAATTCCTTGAAAAAAGTAATTATGTTCATGCAAGTTTTAATAAAATTCGACAAAAGAATTCAATTGTTTAAAAATTTGTTAATAAAATTCTTTATGGGAATTTTGAAATTAATTTTTATATGAATTTTATATGAAGAAATCGATCACTCCGAGTTGAAGACTCGGAGTTATCGATATCTTCATGTTTTATAATTATAAAAAAATGTTAAAAATTAAAATTTCATTCTTTGTAAAACATAACACCAAAATTGATTTTAATCTTTTTTGGTGTTAATTTAATCTGCAACATTTTTTAATACCTCACGATTTACTGTGATTTCGCATAAATGACAATTCGAAAAAATGACAGTTCGCATAAATGACAATTCGTAAAAATGACAATTCACAAAAATGCTATTTTGTAAAAATGACAATTCGTAAAAATGATATTTCGCAAAAATTTCTTTTCGCAAATTTGTCAATTCGTAAAAATGGCGATTCGCAAAAATGACATTTCGTTAAAATAACAGTTCGAATAAATGCAATTCGTTAAAATAACACTTCGGTCAAATGACATTATGCTTCCAGTTCTAAATTATGAATTATTATATTTTAATATGTATTGTCTTAATTCAATACAGAAATTATTGCTTCAAAGAAATTAAATTCAATAGTATTGGCGCTATTGGGCAAATAGTTTTTTTCATGATTTAAGTATGATTGAAGTAAATATTTAATAGATAATAGCATAACTAATCGGTTATTTGAATCAAATAAATTTTTTTTCAGTTATTTTTAGAAAATTATAAATAGTTTTCAATTTGTGAGCAACATATTTTCCGAAATAGAATTAATTGACAAACTATTTTAACGGTATTAACTTCAACTTATATTTATATATTATAAACCCGATCAAAAGTTAAAGTTTTGTTGGGAATTTAATGGATTTTCATAGGGGAAAATTTCACTTGTATGAATTCTTGAGAATATTCGGTCTCATAATTCTTGTTAATCTCCAAAGAGCGAGTAGGTAATCTCTAGGTCGATCGTTGTATAGTTCTTCTCTCTTTCTCTCTCTCACACTTCTTGTAGAAGATATTTCGTAGGCGGAAGATATAATATGTTGTGGCTATCCATGGGTGGTAATAATTAGAACTTTCAGAAAGTCTAGAAACTTTTAAGCTAAAGCGGTTATCAACATCGAATTATATTGCTACTAAAATACAGAGGGAAGAAAATTTCTTCTTCACACCATTTGCGCGCCTTAATTTGGTAATAAAAAATTTTAACCAACGAAAATTAACTCCTCGTTATTTCTTCAAAGTGTTGTTTTGAAATTTTCTGAATTATTTATACACTCGTGTACCATTTTGTTTCATTATATATTTTTATTGGAATTGTTTAATGGTTTTTTAATGTATTTCTTATTTTCTTCAGTGTTTGAAGGTAATTTTTAGTAGGTAAATTCTCTAGGATAATTTTCGATAATTTTTTAGCGTTCAGTTATAGTTAGCGTTAGTTAATTAAAAGTAAATTTTTCGGTATAATATCTTTCAGCATTTAAAATTAATTACAGGCATCACAGTTGGTCCCCTTTTTCCCCCTTATTTCAATTTTATCCCCTTTTTCACCTTTTTCTAATAAAAAAGAAACAAGTTTTTCTTTTTTTTTTGAAATCTTTTTCAAAGTGTAATCATAAAATTTAGACTCAATGTTATAGAATTCAGTGCGTTTTTATTTCTTATCTAGATCATTAACACCACAAAATAATATAAATATTTTTTTTTTGTTAATGATTTTAATAATTGAACGTAAAGAATTTTATAAATTAAAAGGTGGTTCATTCAACAGAATGCAGACCTTTAGAAAAATAATTAATTAACATTCAAATAATTAAAATATTATTATTAATAGTTTTTTCTAAAAAAAAAGTAAAAAAAAACATCAATTTTTTCCATTTCTGACAATAATTTCTTTTTAAATGACTTAATTCTAGATGAACTATCATAAAATTATAACTTTGAAATTATTTGATGAATAATTTTATTTATACATTTCAAAATTAATTGAATTTTAAAATAGTTGCGTTTACAATTTTCATAAATAGATGAACTTGAAAAGATTTTAATTTCAAATTTGATGAAATATCAATTTTGAATTAATTCCATTAGAAATTCTAAAAAATTTATATTTTTGCAAAAATTTTAAAAATCTAAATAATTCTGAAATTAGTTAAATTTTTTAATATATATATATATATATATTTAATTAATTATTAAAAATAATGAATTTATCGAAGATTTTAGTTAAAAACACTAAAAAAATCTGAATTTTGGAAAAGTTTCAAATAATTGCAAAAATTAAATTATTTTCAAAAATAATAAAATCTTTATAATTAAAATTAAATTTATAAATAAAATTAAAATTTATCTCTTTATAAATAATAAAATTCTTCTTCGAAATTCAATTATTTTCAAAAATTTTAATAAAATTCTCTGCAAAATTTCAATTATTTGTAAAAATTTTCCTAAATTCAATGATAGGTATTCGATATCTACTATTTTAATTAAATTTTCCAAAAGATTTCAATTATTTAAAAAAAAATTTCATTAAAATTCTACTCAAACGTTTAATTATTTTCATAAATAATAAAATTATTTCACAAGAATTCTATTATTTACAAATGTTTTATAAATTTCTTCGCAATAATTCTATTATTTTCATAAATAATCAAACTCATCGCAGAATTTCAATTATTTTTAGTACAATTTTATTCAAATGTCTCGAAAAATGTAATTATTTTTAAAAAATGTTATTGAAATTCGTCGAAAAAATTTAATTATTTAAAAGTTTGTTGATAAAATTCTTTATGAAAATTCAATATTAAGAAACATTTAATTATTCAATAAATTATTTATTTTTGTATTTAAATAATTGAATTCTAGTAGAATTTTCTGATAGAAATTGATTTAAGTGACTTTCAGTTAAAATTTTACATAGTAATTGAATATTAAAAGCATAGCGTGAATTTCTAAAAATAATTGAATTTTGAAAAAGTTTCAAATTGAAATCTTTGATAATCTGAATTTTTTATATTTTTAACTAACAATTCTGTAGATTTATTTTTTTCAAAAAGTTTAATTGAAAATTGAAATTATTCAAAGTTTTTTATTTACAAATATATATTTAATTGAAGAATTTCCGAATAATCGATAAAATTTCTTAAGATTGAATTGTTAACAAATACATTTGGAAATTTTCAGAATTTTTTAAAAAATTATTGTAAATAATTGATTTAAAGAAAAATTTTAGTTAAAAATTCTAGAAAATAATAATTGAATTAAAATGATGAAAATAATTTTGATGAAGTTACATTAAAATTATTTTTTATAGTAGAAGTTAATGATCTTATCACTGAGTTATCTTTAATGATTATAAAAAATGAAAAAAGTGAGTCGAAGACTCGGAGTTATCACTTTCTTCATGTTTTATAATAATATTCTCAGAAATTGTTGAATTTCCAAATGATTTGAATTTGAATGTTTTGAAAATCTTAATTCCTATGGAAAAACAATAATGATTAAATATTTTTTTAAAAAAGAAGTTATTGCTGTTTTCGAATAATTTTGCAGTTAAAGAAATTCGTAAATAAATGTAATAGAACATTTTTTTTGTATCTAATCATTTTTAGAGTGAATCGCAAAATATTCTTTATAGGGAAAAAGTGAAAATTTTGTCTAGAAATCAGGAAAAAGTCAGGGAAAAACAAAATTAAATTTTGTTGGTAACTCTGATTGAAAACGAATCATTTTTAAAAAATTTTATAGAAGCTGCATGATAAAAAATTTAAATTATATATGCGAGTTTTATAAACAAATAAATTTTTGAAAATAATATTTTCCAAACAAAATAATATCGTGATAAATAAATTTTCGTCCTCTTTTTGAGGAAGAAAAAAATTCCCCTTTTCACCTTTTTCGAGGAAAAAAGGTACTGTGATACCTGTAATTATCAAATTAATTATTGAACTAATTATTACATTATAATTATTAAATTAATTATTAATTAAAAATTAGACTTAAAATTTATTACAGTTTTATGAAAGTGTATTTTTTAAGTCTAAGCTTTTAGTATAATTAATGTTAATTTAAAGTGTATACATTTTTTAGTACAATTTTTTTAGCGTTTAAACTTAATTAATAGTGTATAACTATAAATAGCACATGAAGAAGCAAGATAAACTTAGGAAAAGTTTCTTTTTAAAGCGAATAATATTTTCTTAGTGGGGGGGAGGGGGGTAAAAATTAACTCTCTCGGCATATCAGTTGAATTTCAAAAGCTTTGACGTATAAATTTCGTTGGAAGTTTCTCTAATTGCGTCTCTGATTTTGTTTTAATTGTTGCAATTAACGGCATTTGATGGAGAAAAAATTTTGTTTCTGCATTCAGTGCAATTATATGACAATTAGAAAGTTTCGTGTGCATTTGTTTTTATAGTTTCATCGCATTTTTAATTTTAAAATTAGTTCATTAGAATAAAAATCGTGTCAAACTTTTTTTAATCGAATGCGTGTTTGATTTCTCGATCGCTTAGTTTTGACCTCGATTTTTGACTAAAACTGTTTAGTTCCATTTTTGACTTTATCGATTAAAAAACGACAGAATCGAACACTTGCGATAGGAACTAAGGGACCAAAGTTCCATTGTCCAGCAATTGGGAATTTAATTACTAAACAAAAATAATCAATAATTTCAAAAGAATTTAGAATTGTTGACATACAAAAATCGTTGAAAAAAAGGTTTTCGTTGAAGAGAAAAAATATTCTCATTACCCTGAAAAGAGTCACTTAGAATACAATATAAATTCTCGACTCATTCTCAAAGGATCCATTCTCCCAAGTTGGGATCATTGTTTAATTTCAAGTTCTACTTTTAAGCAAGTAGGAAAATAATAAATATATGTCAAAAGGCAAATGTATAGCTAAATGGAGAGAGAGAGAGGACCAACTAATTGGTAAATTTAAATTTTCCTGCCAACGTTGTTAAGCAAAAGATGATATTGAAAGCAGCGTTCACTCTCTAAAGTATATAGTGTATAGCTTGAAATTAGCGCGCTCGTGGCCTTTTGTTTTCTCTCTCCTTATGTTCTTAAGAAAGTTCATAAAGAAAAAAGCTCGACATCCTATATATACATATACAACGAGCGCAGTTAATTTTCAAACTACCTTCTTCTCTCCTTCTCTCTCTCTCTCACTCTCAGTTGAACCTTTGAACTTCAAGACTAGTGATGATGAAAACTTGAAGTAAAGTTAAGGGCCAAAATTTTAAGTCCAAAAAGTGTCTTCAAACAATGAAACTTTGAAATCCACTCTAATACAACTTGTGCCTGCGCGCTTCTTGTTTCTTTTGACAAAATTATTCTTTTATTTGGAAACAGAAGAAACATACACACAAACAACATCCCGAAATTCTTTTAATTAAAAAATAAAAATTAGAAATAGTTTCTGTAAAAAGGTGAATCTTACTTTCAGACTACTTTTCAGTTTAGACTAAAACCATAATATATTTACAAGAAGAATTTTTAGAACCATTTTTGACTGAATTTTAGCAATTTACATTCTCATAAAAAGTCTCGGATTTTTTTATATTGTTATTGTATTGTTACTGTTTTTATATTGTTATTTCTATATTGTACGTCATATTTCATATTACAAATGTTATGTAATTATATATTATAATATTGTTGTTGGTTATGGAACTTGCGCTCTTTTGTCACTGTTGTACTGTTGTACTGTTGTACTTGTACTGTTTTTATATTGTTATTTCTATATTGTACGTCATATTTCATATTACAAATGTTATGTAATTATATATTATAATATTGTTGTTGGTTATGGAACTTGCGCTCTTTTGTCACCATTCTATAATACAATGTTTGTTTATCAAAGGCATAATTTAATTTTAATAATTAATGTAAAATCAGGTACATGGCGAAATTCACAGTGAGAGGCTAACTAAATAATGCAAAAGGGAAAACGTATTGCCTGAGGAAGCTAATGGTAGATTTTCCCTGAAAGTTATGTACTCCTTGTTTCCGGCAACACAGAAACATAGTTTCCTCTGTCAAGCTGTACACGCACACCAGAAGCTTACAGTACATGTGGATACGGCTTTATGATTTTAGAAAAACAAACTACTGTCGTTATAATTAAAACAACAAAATTAAAAATCTCAGGGCTCGAACTAGGTGCGTAAATGCCGTAAAAGTCCGTAACTTTGCTTGAAATCCGTGAAAGTCCGTTTTTTTTAAAAAAAAGGTTCGCAAAGTTCGTAATTTGATTGAAAAAGAATGAAAAGTTCGTAAATTGTACGATGTAATTTGGATAATTTCGGAGAAATTACAAATGATTGCAGAAATTTAATTATTTTCAAAAGTAATAAAATTGTTCGCAGGAAATCCAATTATGTTCAAAACTATATTCAAAAATTCTCGTGAAAATTTCAATTATCTTTAGAAATAATTAAATTCTTTTCCGAAATTCATTTATTTTCGAAAATCTTGCTCAATTCAATGATTTTCAATATCTATTTTCATAAAATTTTCCAAAAGAATTCAATTATTTAAAAAAAAATTTCATAAAATTCTACACAAACTTTTAATTATTTTCAAAAAATAATAAAAATTTCACAGGAATTTCATTATTTACAAATTTTTTTTATTTTTTTCGCAATCATTGAATTATATTTTTATAAAAAATAAAATTTTTACGGGGATTAAATTAATTATTTTCGTAAATAATAGAACTTTTTTTACGAATTCAATTATTTTCATAAATAATAAAACTCATTGCAGAATTTCAATTATTTTTAATACAATTTTAATCGAATTCCTCGAAAAAATTCTTAAAAATTTTATTAAAATTCGTCAAAAGAATTCAGTTATTTAAACATTTATAGATACAATTCTTTAAGAGAATTTAATTTTAAGAAAAATGCAATTATTCAATAAATTGTTATTTTTATATTTAAATAATTGAATTCTAGTAGAATTTTCTCATAAACATTGATTTAAAAATGGATTTCAGTTAAAATTTTAGATTTTAATTGACTTTTAAAAGCATTTTGAATGAATTTTGAAAAGGTTTCAGATTAAAATTTTTGGAAATTTGAATTTTCATATTTTTAACTAACAATTTTGTGGAATTAATATTTTTTTGAAAATTTAATTGCCGATTTTTGTTTGAAATTATTTAAAGTTTTTATTTTCTAATATATATTTAATTGAAGAATTGACCTACGAATAATTGAAATTTTGTAAAATTGAATTGTAAACAATAGAATTTGAAAATTCTTAAAGAACTTTTTCAAAAATTATTAAAAATAATGGTTTTATAGAAGATGTTTAGTTAAAAACACGAAAAAAATATTCAATTCCGTAAAAGTTACAAATTATTGCAAAAATTCAATTATTTTCAAGAGTAATAATATTCTTCGCAAACATTAAATATTGTTCAAAAGTATTAAAATTCTTCTTGGGGATTCAATTATTTTCACAAATAATAAAACTCATTGAAGAATTTTATTTATTTTTAATACAATTTTAATCAAATTTCTCGAAAAATGTAATTATTCTTAAAAATTTTATTAAAATTCGTTGATATAATTCAATTATTTTAAAATTTGTTGATAACGATTCTTTATAGGAATTGAATTTTAAGAAACATGCAATTATTCAATAAATTATTTATTTTTTAAATAATTGAATTCTAGTAGAATTTTCTAATAAAAATTGATTTAAAAATTAAATTCAGTTAAAATTTCAGATAATAATTAACTATAATAGTTTGAATGTTCTTTCATTCATTTACTTTTTCTGTCCCTCACACTCTGAAGTTGTCTTTTGTTTATACATTTGTTTTTTGTTATCTTTAGATATGTAGATTGAATTTAATATTATTATGTTATAATTATTTTTATTTTATAATTAATTTAAAATTGTAATGACAAATAGAAATCATCAGAATTTTTTTCACTTCATTTCATTGAAAGACTAAAATTTTGTTAAATATTATGTTTTGTCAAATTGAAATTATTTTTGTTCTTTACTTCTAAACAAAATTAGAAAATTGTCAAACAACTGTGATTAAGAAATAGAAAATTTATTTATTTTGCATTATTTTTCTTTATGAATCACAATTTTTTTTAACAAAATTATTATTTTGTTTTAGAAAAAAAAGAAAAATATTTGCACAATTTCTATTTTTAAACTTATTTTTGGAACAGAATTTTCCACAGGAATTAAGACATTCAAAAATGTTAAATTCAAATCTTTTTTAAATTAAACAATTTATGAAAGTATTGTTATGAAACATGAAGATACCGATTGCTCCGAGTCGAAGACTCGGAGTGATCGATTTCTTCATGTTTTATAATAATTAAAAGTGACCAAGTAATAAAATCATTATTTTGTATTATAAGAATATTGTTACTGTAACATTATCAAAATTATTTTTATTATTTTAATTCAATCATTATTTTCTAGAACTTTAAATTATTTTTTATGAAAATAATAATTGAATTCCTTAAAAAAAATTTATTATTTTTGAAAATAATTGAATTCTTATAAAATTTTTATTATTTATAAAAATAATAAAATGTCTGCATACAATTTTATTAAATTTTCCTTTAAATAATTGCATTCGTTTTGGGAAATTTTATGAAAATAGTAGATATTGAAAATCATTGTAATTAGAGAAATTTTTGCAAATAATTGAAATTAGGACAAGAATTTTTTTGACATTTATGAAAATAATTGAACTATGGAGAAGAAGAATTTTGTTATTTATAAAGATATTTGGGATTTTTACGAGAATTTTTTTTAAATTTTGAACATAGTTGAATTTTTTAAGAAGAATTTTATTTTTTTTTTTTGAAAATAATTGAATTTCTGCAATTGTTTGTAATTTCTCAAAAATTTAATTTTTTTTCAACAAAAATTTTTATTAGAAAATTTTTAAATTCTATGAATTTTTAAATTGCAAATTTTATTTTAAAAAAGGAAGGAAGAAGATAGGTCCGTAAGGTCCGTAATTTTTAATTTTTGGTCCGTAAAGTCGGTATTTTTAAATACTTTCACTGGGTTCGAAACCCTGAAATCTAGAAAAACATAAAACCATTTACTTTATATTTGTCATGTTTTAATAAATAAAAAACTAATGAAGTAATTCGTTTAAATACAAAAAATGTGCTTAATTTAGAATAAATTATATTCTTTAATATAATGTTGTATTAAATATGTGTAAACTTCGTTAAATGATAATTTTCATTGTACACGCGAATTTTCTGTCGTAAAGGTAAATTTTGCCAAAAATTTTTCTCTCGAATAACAATGTTTGTACCGAGAACCACCTTCGCTCAAATAGACATATATTTTAAGGTAGACACAATTCGTTTAAAACTCATGTCTCTCTTTGCAGACCTCTGCCCACGGTCTCTTTGCTATTCCCAGACCAACTATTTACCTCTGATTCCAAAATATACTTCTCTCGTCTCCCGCTTTTCTAGAATATAATTCAAGATCGTATGCACGGAATCTCGGTGCCCTTGCTTATATCTAACATTTCACGTCACTTTTATTTTTTTTCCCCAGTCGAAAATTATTTTATTTATTAAAATTAAAATTTCTTTTTAATAAATCTTGCGGAATATCTTTAATTACAGAATAAGTTTTTTCAGTGCTATTATTATTTATTATTATTATAATTATTATTTATTGATAATAAAATGTATGGAGACCTTTTTTAAATTGTTAAAATGTTCCTATATTAAAAAAAAAACGTTTTAATTATTAATTATTATTACTATTATGTCCTGTTTATAATGGTAAATAAATAAATAAATAAATAAATAAATAAATGAATGAATAAATGAATGAATGAATGAATGAATGAATGAATGAATAAATTATTATTGTTGTTGTTATTCAATATATAATTGTGTCATAATAAATAATGTAATAACATATATTGAATAATCATTTGGCAATTATTATTACAGAAAATGAAATTTTAATTAGTTAAGTATTATAATTTAATCATTAATGATATTCAAATTATTTTATATTATCATTCACTGAGGAAACAATACATTGAATCAAACATTGTTATACAGCCTTTGTTATACAGTCAATCAAAAATTATTTTTCAATTAAATATAATAATTTTGATTCAATACATAATTAGTTTGATTCAATACATAATTAGTTTGATTCAATAAAAATTACGTTTTATTCAATTATAAAATATGTTCAATTCAAACATTTTTTTTCTGTTGACTACATATTTTTGGATTAAACAAATGTTTCTCAGTTTGTAGTTTTATTTTAATTTGTTTCTAAAGTAAGTGAATAAATTAATTTTTTTCATTAAAATTAATTCAACATATAATTTTTTGTTTCATTCATTCAGAAATTGATTAATTTTCATCTGAGAGAAAAAGAATTCTGGAAATTGTCATTAAAAAACAAGAAAAACTGTTCAGAACGTTGTTAAAGCCCTTATTTTAAATAAATCTGTGATATTTTTACAAATGATGAGGAAATTTTTATTCTTTCTTTTTTTTTGATAAAAATATAAATTTAAATTAGACAATTTTTTACAATCTCTTGACTCGCGATAGGTTAATGGAGGGTTTTCTTATTCTTGTCAGGCAGTCCCAGGGCATCAATTTACTTAAGCACTACTGCCAATGATCTTCCTCTCCTTCTCTCTCTCTCTCTTACTCTCTTTTTCTCTTGTACACAATGAGGTGGTGGCACATTATGTTGAAGTGTCGTTTTCTTGGTTCAGTGTCGATTTGTTCCTCGCACTTGACATTTATGTTTCTTTTTTTTGGTTATTGTTTACATTAGTTTTTGAATTTTTATTGATTTTCGTCTTTTTATTTAGTTTCTGTATTTTTAGTTTCGTTTTTTTATTTAGTTTCTTCTTTTCATTTACTTTCTTCTTTTTTTATATTTTTCTTTATTTACTTTCTTCTTTTTTTTTACTTTTTTCTTTATTTACTTTTTTATTTACTTTTCTTTTACTTACTTTTTTCTTTATTTACTTTTTTATTTACTTTTCTTTTATTTACTTTTTTCTTTGTTTACTTTTTTTATTTACTTTTCTTTTATTTACTTTTTTCTTTATTTACTTTTTTTATTTACTTTTCTTTTATTTACTTTTTTCTTTATTTACTTTCTTCTTCTTTTACTTTTTTCTTTATTTAATTTCTTCTTTGTTTACTTTTTTCTTTATTTACTTTCTTCTTCTTTTACTTTTTTCTTTATTTAATTTCTTCTTTGTTTACTTTTTTCTTTATTTACTTTCTTCTTCTTTTACTTTTTTCTTTATTTAATTTCTTCTTTGTTTACTTTTTTCTTTGTTTTTTTCTTCATTTTTCTACTTTCTACTTTATTTACTTTCTTCTATTGATTCCGTTTTTTTCCCTGTAATTATTCGCCTTTTTAATGTATCGTTAGGAAAAGATTTATTATACACAGTTGACACGGTCACACAATCGATTATTAATGAATTTTTATAATCTGTAGCCGATTTACCATGAAAAACCTTCGAAGAGAATATTTCGGGACTACCTGATTGTGCAGTGACACGTGATTAACGGATACCGGGAGTGGATCCTTCAACTCCAGTCTAAAAGAGAGAACTTTTTTTTTTTTTTTTTTTCTTTTCTTCTTTTTTATGTAATGTCCATTTTCTTTTTATCCGGCTTTTATATAAATTGAACATTTTCATTAAAAGAATAGTATAATAAAACAAATAAATTGAGAAAATGAATGAGAGAAAACTTGTAAAGGGATTAAGTTGTGAGAGTTTAAAGAGGAACGTTGCTTTTTTTATTGCAGACGAAACTGATTAGATTTTTATTGATCTATTGAATTTTTTTTTCTTTTTTTAATTGGAATTTTTAATTTATATTTTCTTCTTTATTAACTGAATTTACTGAGTTCATTGCTCGTCGAGTTTAATTGTATTTGTTGGTTAAATATAATTATTATCATTCTCGTGAATTTAATTGTTTTATAGATATTAATGTACAAATTATATTTTTATTATTATTATTATTATAATTATTATTATTAATAACAAATTATAATTAATGGAAATGAAACAATTATTATTGATAATTTTTTTTTTCAATTCATTTATTACTATTTTGTTATTATTCGCGTATTTAAAATTTATTTTAAAAGTATTTTATTATTTGTAAAAATAAAAATAAAAATAATAATAAATTAAATTCATTTTAAAAATTGTTTATTATTTTTTATTTATTATATAAATGATTGGAAACAATATATTTGAAGTATCTAAATTTGTTTGCTAAGACAGAAGAAAACAGTGATAGTGAAACAAATAATTTTGTATACTCGGTACAAATTTAGTGCAACTTTGTTTTCAAATATTCGAACTTGGAATAATAGGAAATTAAACATGTTTTCGTGAGCTTGAGCAAATTTTAAGAATCTAAAAATAAAAACACTATTGACGAGACTAAAACGTGTAGTGTGTGAGAAACGATTTCACAATGAAAGATTGTTGTTGGAAACGAGAAAATGTCAAAACTGTAAATTTGTGAACAAAAAAATTGATGTTTTATCAATTCGTGGTAACTTGCAAGTTTCGAGTTGTATTTTAATAAATAATACACAATCAATCTAAAATGCATGCCGGAATGAGAAGCACTATTTTGAATACTGCGAGAGTAGGACCTCCAAACTTTCGCAGGTAGGAGCAGGTAATGCCAATTTGTGGAATGAATTCAAATTAATATTTTAATCCACTTTTAATTGTGCGAGTGATTTTTTTTTCCATTTATTAATGTGACGTGAATTTTTTATGGAGTCTTTTGACAAAATGTTTTGTTGGCGCATGTGACAATTTTTTGGCATATTCAACTATTTAATGGGGTCACAAAACTAATTTATTGTTGTAGGAATTAATTTACAGTGATAATCAGTTTGCTAATTATAGTTTAACGCAATTGTAATTAAAATTTAATAATTAATTGGAAACTAAATTTACACAAATTAAAATCAGAATTTAATTATAGTTATTTTTTAAAATACCGCAAAAATAATACATTAATAATTAATAATCTTTATTATAGTTTTTAATTTTTTAATTTTTTAATTTTCTATAAAATTTTTTATAACATCACAATATTTATTATTTATTAAATATAATAATTTTTGTATTTTTATTACTTCTTTGCTTTTTTACATTGTCTATAAATTGTAAAATACTTTTATAACAAAATTTAGTAACAATTTTTTTCGGTGTATTTAATTTTTACGAAAAAAGCATTCTGAATAGAGTACATATTTAGTTAAATTTATCAAAAAGGAAAAATACCATATAATAAATAAATTTTTTAAATAATTAAACGCACTAAATGAAACAAACGCGTGACGAAATTAATAATTTATTTCTATCGAAATGAATTGCATTCAAGTGGAAATTCATATCTGAATGAAATAAATTATTTTGCTCATATAATTGTGTGTGAGTACGCGTTTGGCAATTAATACAAAATAATAACAAAATTTTGAATAAGTAAATAAATGAAAAAAATTAAAAAATTAAAAATTAATGGAAAAATAAATATAGAAAAATAAATAAAACAATAAAAAAGAAAACGAATAAAAAAATTAAAGAAGAAAATAAAAAAAAATAATATCAGTCTCCTTTACCCCTTTTGTCCCCTTACTTTAATTTTATCCCCTTTTTCACCTTTTTTTAACGATTTGTCATCTTTTTCCCCTTCTTTCTAATTTGTCCCATTTTTCACCTTTTTCGAATAAAAAATAAACAAGTTTTTCTTTTTTTTAAATATTTTTCAAAGTGTAATCATAAAATTTAGACTCAATGTTATAGAATTCAGTGAGTTTTATTTTTGATTTAGATTATTAACACCACAACATAATATTAATATTTTTTTTGTTAATAATTTAAGTAATAGAACGTAAAGAATTTTATAAATTATAAGGTGGTTCATTCAACAGAATGCAGACCTTCAGAAAAATAATTAATTAACATTCAAATAGTTAAAATATTATTATTAATAGTTTTTTCTAGAAAAACAAAAATTCTAATACAAACCTTCAATTTTTTCCATTTCTGACAATAATTTCTTTTTAAATAACTTAATTCTTGAAGAACTATCATAAAATTATAATTTAGAAATTATTTAATGAATAATTTTATTTATACATTTCAAAATTAATTTAATTTTAAAATAGTTACGTTTACAATTTTCATAAATAGAAGAACTTCAAAACATTTTAATTTCAAATTTTATAAAATATCAATTTTGAATGAATTTCATTAAAAATTCTATAAAGACCTTAAATTTTTGCAAAAATTTTAAAAATTTAAATTATTTTGAAACTAGTTAAATTTTTTAATATATATATTTAATTAATTATTAAAAATAAAGAAATTAACGAGAAATTTTTGTTAAAAACACTAAAAAAAATTTGAATTTTGGAAAAGTTTCAAATGATTGCAAAAATACAATTATTTTCAAAAGTAATAAAATTCTTCGCAGAAATTCAATTATTTTTAAAAATTTTAATAAAATTCTTAGCAAAATTTCAATTATTTGCAAAAATTTTCATAAATTCAATGATATTCAATATCAACTATTTTTAACAATTCTGTAGATTTATTTTTTTCAAAAAGTTTAATTGAAAATTGAAATTATTCAAAGTTTTTTATTTACAAATATATATTTAATTGAAGAATTTCCGAATAATCGATGAAATTTCTTAAGATTGAATTGTTAACAAATACATTTGGAAATTTTCAGAATTTTTTAAAAAATTATTGTAAATAATTGATTTAAAGAAAAATTTTAGTTAAAAATTCTAGAAAATAATAATTGAATTAAAATGATGAAAATAATTTTGAAGAAGTTACAGTAAAAATATTTTTTATAGTAGAAGTTAATGATCTTATCACTCGGTTATCTTTAATTATTAGAAAAAATGAAAAAAGTGAGTCGAAGACTCGGAGTTATCACTTTCTTCATGTTTTATAATAATATTCTCAGAAATTGTTGAATTTCAAAAAGATTTGAATTTGAATATTTTGAAAATCTTAATTCCTATGGAAAAACAATAATGATTAAATATTTTTTTAAAAAAAAGTTATTGCTGTTTTCGAATAATTTTACAGTTAAAGAAATTCGTCAATAAATGTAATAGAACATTTTTTTTGTATCTAATCATTTTTAGAGTGAATCGCAAAATATTCTTTATAGGGAAAAAGTGAAAATTTTGTCTAGAAATCAGGAAAAAGTCAGGAAAAAACAAAATTAAATTTTGTTGGTAACTTTGATTAAAAACGAATCATTTTAAAAAAATTTTATAGAAGCTGTATGATAAAAAATTTAAATTATAAATGCGAGTTGTATAAACAATTAAATTTTTGAAAATAATATTTTCCAAACAAAATAATATCGTGATAAATAAATTTTTGTCCCCTTTTTGAGGAAAAAAATTCCCCTTTTCACCTTTTTTTGAGGAAAAAAGGTACTGTGATGCTTGTAATAGATCAAATAAAAAACGAATAATAAAGAAGATAAATAAATATAAACAAAAAAAAAAAATTAAATAGCAAAACAAATAAAAAACGAATAAAGAATATAAAAAATAAACGTAAATAAATAAAGAAAATAAATAACAAATCAAAAAAAAAACGAATAAGGAACTAGATAAATAAAAAAAATTAATAAACCTAAATAAATAAAAAGAGAAAAATAAAAAAAATAAATAAATAAAAATAAATGAAAAATAAATAAAATAAATGAAATTACATTTGTATTTGTTTACAAAGTGGCAAATGTGAAGTAAATAAACCCGTGTAAATGGAAGGCGGTTTGTAATACAACACGCGGAATCCCTTCAATGAGCTATTCACTAGAGTTGCTAATTGTCTGTGCGCACAGTCACACACACACACACACACACACAAAAACACATGTAGAAGAGAAAAAAAAAACTTTTTCTCATCGCTTTACTGAATACCATTGTTTGGCTAAAATCACGAAACGTCTACACCCGTAAAGCCTATACGGAGTGCAATGTAAACCCACATCGATATACATACACAGAGCTTGTTCATTTCTCTTTTCAAAAGCTCAGGGGGATAAATAAAGCTCGATACTCATAGCGACACCGCGATATCTCTATACTTAAATGTAGGTCGTAAAAAGGCTTTCTCCATTTTATTAAAGTAAATCACAATTTTTTTCCTCTTGCCACGTGTGTTCAATTCGCTTTTCTTTCTCTGAAAACCACAAAAACAATGGATTTTGTCTCTCACGGCTGTTAATTTTCTTCTTTGCGATATTGAAAAAATCGTATAGCAAAAAATGATACAAGAAGAAAAATTTATTTCATTCAAATAACCGATTACTTGTCTATTATATCAAATGAATATTTACTTGAATCAAATAATTTTTATTTAAGTCAATTAAATTTTATTTGAGTCAATAATTTCAGTATTTAATTCAAATTACCCTTTAATTGATTTAAATAAATATTTACTTGAATCAAATAAATTTTTTTCATAGTGTATAAGACTTTCTGTTTTTTAAAATCCAATTATCAATTTCGATCGAGGGGTAAATTGTCTAGAGGATATCAATTAAAATTGTCAGGATTTTAATTTCGTTGACAAATATCTTTGATGAAATTAAATTCCATAATCTTAATAAAGAAAAATTCCTAAATTTTTTTTTCTCTTTTGAAGTTCCCTTTTTTTAATTTCTGTGAAGAATGTTTTTCTGATAAACAAGAAATTCTTCCAATAAATCCAACATTCCTCTTGGATATAATTCTCAAGTATCAATAGAACTGTGTGCACTTAATTATAGTAATTAATGAATTCAATGTTTTATAGGAAAAAAAAGTTTTATTAATTTTGACTAATTTCCTAATTAGAATATTTTTTGCTTCTTAGGTACCATTCTTCGGAGCGTGACACATTTAATCATTATTATTTTTTTATATAGAAATTAAAATGTTCAAAAATTTCATCATTACGATTATTCATTTCTAGAATTTTCAACTAAAATTCTTCTTTAGGTCAATTTTTTTTAATAATTTTTTAAAAATTCTTAGAGAATTTTCAAATTCTTTTGTTTAGAATTTAATTTTATGAAATTTCGATTATTTTGACATTCCTCAATTAAATATATTAGAAATTAAAAACATTAAATAATTAAAAAAAATTCCATTAAACTTTTTGAAAAAAAATTAATTCTACAGAATTCTTAATTAAAAGTATGAAAAGTTCAAATTTTCAAAGATTTTAATTTGAAACCTTTTGAAAATTCAATTATTTCTAAAAATCCACGCTATAATGATTTTAAAATTCAATTAAAATCTAAAATTTTAACTGAAATTCATTTTTAAATCAATATTTATTAGAAAATTCTACGTGAATTCAATTAGTTAACTACAAAAATAAATATTTTATTAAATAATTAAATGTTGCTTAAAATTAAATTTTTATACAGAATTTTATCAACAAACTTTTAAATAATTTAATTCTCATCTTGACAAATTTTAATAAAATTTTTAAGAATAATTTCATTTTTCGAAAAATTTTATGGAAATTGTATTAAAAATAATTGAAATTCTGCCAAGAATTTTATTATAATTTTTGAAAATACATGAATTTCGAAGAGGAATTTTATTTTTTATGAAGATAATTGAAATTTTGACGAAAATTTTAGTAAATTTTTGAAAATCATTGGATTTTTGCGAAGAATTATAATACTTTTGAAAATAATTGAATTCTTGAGACGAATTTTATTAAAATTTCTTTTTAAATAATTTAATTCTTTTGTGAAATTTTTTTGAAATAGTTGACATTGAAAATAATTAAATTTTGGCAAATTTTTGAAATTAATTAAATTTCTACGAAGAATTTTATGAAAATTATTTTGAAAAAAATTTTATTGTTTCAAAGAATTTCATTATTTATGAAATAATTTTATTTTTCGAAAAATTTGATGAAAATTGTATTAAAAATAATTGAAATTCTGCCAAGAATTTTATTATAATTTTTGAAAATACATGAATTTCGAAGAGGAATTTTATTTTTTATGAAGATAATTGAAATTTTGACGAAAATTTTAGTAAATTTTTGAAAATCATTGGATTTTTGCGAAGAATTATAATACTTTTGAAAATAATTGAATTCTTGAGACGAATTTTATTAAAATTTCTTCTTAAATAATTGAATTCTTTTGTGAAATTTTTTTGAAATAGTTGACATTGAAAATAATTAAATTTTGGCAAATTTTTGAAATTAATTAAATTTCTACGAAGAATTTTATGAAAATTATTTTGAAGAAAATTTTATTGTTGATGACACAAAAATTTTTCAATTTTAAATTAAAATTTTGTTAAAAATCTTTAAAAACAGGCGAAATTCCAGAAATTATAAGAATGTTTTATAATAATTAAAGATGACCGAGTGATAAAATCATTGTTTTATATTATTAGAATATTATGATACAGTAACTTTTTCAAAATTATTTTCATCATTTCAAATCAATTATTATTTTCTACAATTTTGAATTATTTTTATGAAAATAATTGAAATTCTGAGATGAGTTTTATTATTTATAAAAATAATTGAATTATTCCGAAGGATTTTATAAAAAATTTGTAAAAAATTGAATTTCTGAGAAATTTTCATTATTTATGAAAATAATTAAATGTTTGCGTACTTTTTTTGGGAATTTGAAATTGATTTGAAAATAATTTAACTTTGGGGAAGAATTTGGTTATTTATAAAGATGATTGGGATTTTTACGAGCATTTTTATTAAATTTGAAAGATAATTAAATTTTGTGAGAAGAATATATTATCACTCTTGAAAATAATTGAATTTCTGCAATTATTTGTAATTTTTCCAAAATTGGATTTTTTTAGTGTTTTCAAACAAAATTTGAATTACAAATTTTGAAATTCCATTATTTTTGAAATTGCTAATTTTATTCTAAGAAGTTAGCTGCGCGCTTTAGCGCGCGAATTTTTGCTAGTAATGACAATAATCAGTAAACATTTTTACAAATTCAAATTTAGAGTAATAATTATGTTGTTGTTGTAATTATTTTATAATAAAAAGGCAAGATTTTTTACAAATTTATTTTGTAATAAATACTTATACGTCCTAATACTAATTTACTTTATTTTTATGAATGTGACTTAATTTTAAAAAATAAAAAATAAATTCTCTTCGAAACATATAAAAATAAAAGTTAAGAGTAAAAGTTTAGTATCTTTATCGTACGACCATTTTTATCTGCTACACGATTTGCATACATAAATGAATTTGGCATTAAGATGTTATCAATGTGAAAAATATCACTTTTAAAAGAAGTATAGTTAGTAGTAGCGCTATCCCCCTTTTTCCAACCCCGTAAACAGAAGATAATTACTATTGACACCCATTAGATAGAACACTCTAATGAACTGCTTGAAAGTGGATGATAGATTTCCGATAGTCTCCATTCGTAACACGGATTTTCGGAGCACTTTTTCATTTTTCTATTTTTGCGCGCAAACCGTTTCTATCTCGAAACGCTCTAATAGATGAAAGCTTCCATAAAAATAGAGAGAGTTCATGACTCGTGAACCGGAAAACTGAAAAATTATACTAATTCAACAATCGTTCTGTACTCAAAAATTTTTATAATTTACAGTTTAAAAACAATTGCTTCTTCTTTTCTCGGTGTTGGTGTTGAATAAGAAAAAGAGAATCATTTAGAAAATTATAATTTCAAGCAAGCAGTGAAACAAATATTTACCTAGAATTTTCTCTTTTTTTTTGAAAAATGATATGGATAATCTACCTTTAGTGATGTCATTAGCTTAATTATAATGCGAAGCTTTTTCTCAAGCGCTTAATTCTGTTCTAAATTAAACTTTCAAATCATTTCCGCAAAAGAGCAATTAAGTAAAAAAACCATTAAATAATTTATTTTAATTACATTTTATAATCTAATTTTGTCAATAACCAACAGTGGAACAAAAAATGTTTTGACAATTTGATTTTTTTTACTTAAAATTTTCTCACTTTTTCGAGTTTTTTTTAGCTTTGAAGCCCCATAATTAAAGATTAATTAATTAACTATAATAATTTGAATGTTCTTTCATTCATTCAATTCAATTCAATTATTTTATAAAATTTTAATAAATCCATCTAAACAATTCAATTACTTTTTAAAATAGTAAAATCTTGACAAAAGTTCAATGATTTTGAAAACAATTTTAATAAAATTCTTCTTCATAAAATTCAATTGCTTTCAAAATTTTAAATTAAAATTATTAAAGAAACTGCATTAGTTTAAAAAAATTCAAAGAACTTCTTTAAAAGAATTTAATTAGGATTTTTAAAAATTTTAATAAAATTCTTTGCGAGAATTCAGTTATTTTCCTAAATAATAAAATTCTTTGAAGGAATTCCATTATCATCAAATTTTTTTGATAAAATTCTTTGCAACAATTCGATGATTTTCAATAAATTAATTTTAAAATTGAAAATATTTGAAAAGAAAAATTATAAAAAAGTTGAGAAACAAAAAAGCAAACAACAACTAACTTCAAACTGCGAAGAGATTAGCGGAACATGTACTTTATTATTATTAATTAATAATTAATTAATTAATGTTATAATAATTTTTATTTTATAATTAATTCAAAATTGTAATGACAAATAGAAATAATCAGAATTTTTTTCACTTCTTTTCATTAAAAGAATAAAATTTTGTTAAATATAATGTTCTGTCAAATTGAAATTATTTTTCTTCTTTACTTCTAAACAAAAATAAAAAATTGTTAAACAACTGTGATTAAGAAATAGAAAATTTATTTATTTTGCATTATTTTTCTTTATGAATCACATTTTTTTTAACAGAATTATTATTTTGTTTTAGAAAAAGAAGACAAATATTTGGACAATTCCTATTTTTAATCTTATTTTTGGAACAGGATTTTCCACTGTAATTAAGACATTCGAAAATTTTTAATTCAAACCTTTTTTAAATTAAACAAGTTATAAAAGTATTGTTGTAAAACATGAAGATATCGATTGCTCCGAGTCGAAGACCCGGAGTGATCGATTTCTTCATGTTTTCTAATAATTAAATATGACCGAGAGATAAAATAATTATTTTATAATTATATTATAAAAATATTCTTACTGTAACTTCATCAAAATTATTTTCATCATTTTAATTCAATTATTATTTTCTTGAATTTTAAATTATTTTTTGTGAAAATAATAATTGAATTCTTTAAAAACAATTTATTATTTATGAAAATAATTGAATTCCTGGGAAATTTTTATTATTTAAGAAAATAATTAAATGTTTGCATACAGTTTTATTAAAATTTTTTAAAATAATTGAATTCTTTTTGGGAAATTTTATTAAAATAGTAGATATTGAAAATAATTGAAATTAGAGAAATTAAAATAATTGAAATTAGGAGAAGAATTTTTTTGACATTTATAAAAATGATTGAACTTTGGAGAAGAATTTTGTTATTTATAAAGATAATTGAGATTTTTACGAGTATTTTTTTAAAATTTTGAACATAGTTTAATTTCATAAGAAGAATTTTATTTTTTTTTGAAAATAATTGAATTTCTGCAATTATTTGTAATTTCTCCAAAATTGAATATTTTTTCAGTGTTTTCAACAAAAATTTAAATTAGAAAATGTTTAAATTCTGTTATTTTAAATATTTGACAGTATTTTGAGATTTGAATGATTTATTTTTGATGTTGAAAATTTGAAGGATATTCATGCAAGCAGAATATAGAGAGTTAATTGGTATAGATAGTGAGAGAGGAAACTAGAGTGCGAATATCCAGTTAATGTTAAGCCCAACACTAATTCCATCCGGTCCAAAGGCGACCTCTAAAGGCAGTCTGATATATCCAATAATTAATTGCATGCACTTTAAATTACTTATTGACGTAAACAATTGATTTCATCTGCAATTTGTAATCTGCACCCGCTTATCCATTATAAACGCAATTATTTGCCGGCTATTTATTATTGTTATATATATATATATATATATATATATATATATATATATATATATATATATATATATATATATATATTTTATTTTATTTTTTATTTTTATTTATTTATAACAAAGCCCAACAGTAAAAACCATTGACAGGGCTACTATAATTACAAAATTAAATTGTTGCTGAATACAAACTGTATATATACATTGCTTAGAGTCTAAATTACGATGTTTGTTTGATAAATTTACGTGTTGCAGATATAAATTCACTTAATGACATAGAAAACAGATCTAAATTCACACAGTCAGATAGAAGAAACATATTATTGATATAAGAACACATTCGATAAAGTGGAGAATGAATATTAAGTACAGACGGTATATAGAAAGGAGCCGTATTTCTTATTGTGTAACTAGGGACATTGAAAGGTACCATCTCCAAAACAAAAGGACATTCAATCATACCTCTAATGAGTTTAAAGAGGAATATTATATGGGCAAATTCTCGTCTTTCTCCCAAAGACCACACACCAAATCTAGCTTGGAGAACCTTAAATTCAGTTCCTCTAGGAGGATAGACTTTGTCTTCTCGCCAAGCTAAAAATTTTAAAAATTGCTTATGACAATTGTCAATTGCATCAGAATACTTTTGAAAAAAGGGAGACCAAATAACTGGTGCATATAAAAATTTGGATGCAACAAATGCTTGAAAGAGAACCATTAAAGTTGATTTCTTTTTAAATTGTTTAAATGACCTAAATAAAAAGCCAAGAGTTTTGTTAGCACTATTAACCATATATATATATATATATATATATATATATGATGATAAAATTGTTGTTTTACTTTGTTGTTTTATTAATTCATAATTATTCGTTCATTTCGAATATTAAAGTAGGTTATATTAGTATAATAATAATTGATTTGTTAATATTTAATTAACGAGTATAAAAATAACAATAACCTTAATTAAAATATTATAATAATTATATATTATATGTGACCTGATCTATGAAAAGAGTCCTTACGTGCGAAAACAAATTTTCGAGAAAACAGCAGTTAAAGTTTAAACTTGGAAAAAACCTTTGTTAACTTTTTTAAATATTAATATTTTTTAATCAAGTTTGGCTTATTTTTACATCAAATTAAGAATAAATACAGATTAAATTTAGAATAAAATTCCGTTTAAACAGACTTTATTCGTAATGACCAAAAATTAAGGTCTATTCACAATAAAATAAATTATTTTCGATTAAAACATATAATTTTTTTCTGAGTGTAATTCGTAATTGTATAATAGAATAATTTCTATATAGTAATTGAATTTAATAATTTGATGGAACAGCGAATTTCACTGTGAATATAATTGAATTTAATGTTTGAAAAATTGAAAAGTTTTAATTTGAAATTCAATAAATTGGTAAATTTTCTTTTTTCCTTTTGTTTCAGGTAAGTTTCTTTATTAAATCTTCTTGCGGCTGTATCACTGTGTCATCATCTCTGCGAAAGTTTGCGGTAAGAAAAAAAGATCACAGTAATTATTTTCTTGTTCAATAACTTAAAACAACTATATCCATGGGAGAAATTGATTAATTATTAATTAATTTAAAAAAAAAACTTGGTCTCGAACAAGATGTAAAAGGGGGGGAAAAATGTTCTTATTCTACAATCAAAAACTCGAAAGTTTTTAAGTAATAAAGTTTAGGACAACCTTCGTAATTGGGTAAATGACCTAATTGCTAATAATTTGAAAATTAATTTATTGAATTAGATTTCTCATTAGTTTCTTTTTTTTTAATATTATAGCTTGATAATTGATATATACAATTTCGCATATAAACAATAGTTGATGTGCGGAATTTTGAATTTTCTGTATAAGTATAATGTGTTTGGCAATTCGTATTTCGAAGGGAGTAAAGTGCGGCGTTTTTTTTTCGTTTTAAAGAAGCAGTCAAGTTTTACAGCATGTTATAACAATTGTGTTTGTGTGTATAAAGGGTTAGCGACTCGTACGTGATTTATGCTAGATTATACATGCACTTCGTGCATATAACGTATTTAAAAGTCAGGATCATTACACGCACTCACGCGAAGGGGGATTTCGTTATCAAAACAAGCGCGAGAGAAAGGAAAATAGCCAACCTAATACGCGACTGGTACTGACCTACCAAAATAAGGCATCTTTATATGTTTATAAATATTTTTGAATATATATTTATATAATTATATTATTTATGGCTACATGTGTCTGTAATAACACTTAAAAAAAACAGAGCTCGAAGTAGGTCCGTAAATATCCTGAAAAAGTCCGTAAGTTTGCTTGAAGTCTGTAAAAGTCCGTTTTTTTGAAAAAAGTTTCGTAAAGTCCGTAATTTCATTCAAAAAGGATGAAAAGTTCGTAAATTGTACGATATAATTTTGAGAATTTTAGAGAAATTACAAATGATTGCAGAAATTCAATTATTTCCAAAAGAATTATAATTCTTCGCAAAAATTCAATTATGTTCAAAAATTTTTTTTAAATTTTCACCAAAATTTCAATTATTTTTAGAAATATTAAAATTCTCCGAAATTCAATTATTTAAAAAAAAATCTAAAAAACATTGTCAACATTTCAATTATCTTTATAAATAAATAGCAAAATTCCTCGACAAAATTAAATTATTTTCAAAAATTTTATTAAAATTCATTACAAAATTTCAATGATTTTCATAATTAACAATATTTATCACACGAATTCAATTATGTTCAAAAATGTTTAACAATTTTCGTCAAAATTTCAATTTTCTTTAGAAATATTAAAATTCTTCTCCGAAATTCAATTATTTTCAGAAAATCTAAAAAAAAAAAATGGTCAAAACATCTTAATTATCATTATAAATAAATAGCAAAATTCTTCTAAGTTAAAAAATTTTAATAAAATTCATTGCAAACTATCAATTATTTTCAAAAGTAATAATATTCTTCGCAAAAATTAAATATTGTTCAATATCTACTATTTTCATGAAATTTATCAAAAGAATTTAACTATTTAAAAAAACAATTTAATAAATAACATTCTTTTAAGGAATTCAATTATTTTCAATAGAATTTTAATCAAATTCCTCGAAAAAATTCTTAAAAATTTTATTAAAATTCGTCCAAAGAATTTAATTATTTAAAAAATTGTTGATAACATTTTTAATGGGAATTGAATTTCAAGAAACATTCAATTATTCAATAAGTTATTTATTTTTGTCTTTAAATAATTGAATTCTGGTAGAATTTTCTCATAAACATTGATTTAAAAATAGATTTCAGTTAAAATCTTAGATTATAAAAATTGAATTCCTTCGAAGAATTTCATTAAAATTTTAAAAATAATTGAAATTTATCGAGACATTTTTTTTTAAATTTTCTTAAAAATAATTGAATTTCTACTAAAAAAGTTTTTTCAAAACTTTTTAAAATGTTTGAATTTCTGATAAAATTCTGACATTTTTGAAAATAATTGAATCTCTGCAAAGATTTTTATTATTTTACGAAAATATTTGAATTCTTGAGAAAAAGTTTATTAAAATTTTTGAATGTAATTGAAGATCTGTTATGAATTTTGTTATTTTTAATTTATGCCAAGAATTTTATTAAAATTTTTTAAAATAATTGAATTCCTGTTAATTTTTTACAAGAATTTACTTATTTTTGAAAATTTTAATGAAATTCTTAGCAAGAATTCAATTATTTTTATAAATAATAAAATTTTTACAGGGATTCATTTATTTTCGTAAATAATAAAATTCTTTTTAGAAATTCAATTATTTTCAATAAAATTTTAATCGAATTCCTCGAAAAAATTCTTAAAAATTTTATTAAAATTCGTCCAAAGAATTTAATTATTTAAAAAAATATTTGATTAAATTTTTAATGGGAATTGAATTCCAAGAAAAATTTAATTATTCAATAAGTTATTTATTTTTGTCTTTAAATAATTGAATTCTGGTAGAATTTTTTCATAAACATTGATTTAAAAATAGTATTTTAGTTAAAATCTTAGATTATAATAATTGAATTCTTTCGAAAAATTTCATTAGAATTTTAAAAATAATTGAAATTTATCGAGACATTTTTTTGAAATTTTCTTAAAAATAATTGAATTTCTACCAAAAAAAGTTTTATCAAAACTTTTTAAAATGTTTGAATTTCTGATAAAATTCTGATATGTTTGAAAATAATTGAATTCTTGCGAAAAATTTTATTTAGATTTTTGAAAATAATTGAGTCTCCGCAAAGATTTTTATAATTTTACGAAAATATTTAAATTCTTGAGAAAAATTTTATTAAACTTTCTGAATGTAATTGAAGATCTGCTAAGAATTTTATTATTTTTAATTTATGCCAAGAATTTTATTAAAATTTTTAAAAATAATTGAATTCCTGTTAATAAGTTTTTACAAGAATTTAATTATTTTTGAACATTTTTATAAAATTCTTCGCAAGAATTCAATTATTTTCATAAATAATAAAATTCAATGCAAAATTTCACTTATTTTATTTATTTTTAATACAATTTTTAATCGAATTTCTCGAAAAATGTAATTATTCTTAAAAATTTTATTAAAATTCGTTAATAGAATTCAATTATTTGAAAATTTGTTGCTAACAATTTTTTATGGGAATTGAATTTTAAGAAACGTTCAATTATTCAATAAATTATTTATTTTCATTTTTACATTTAAATTTGTATTTAAATAATTGAATTCTAGTGGAATTTTCTAATAAAAATTGATTTTCATTTCCTAAAAATGAATTTCAGTTAAAATTTTAGATAATAATTGAATATTAAATGCAATAGAGCGTGAATTTTAAAAAAGAGGGAGGGGTCAAGCTGTATGTGACGAAGTGTGGAAAAAAATTTTTTTGTATGTAAAAAATGTGACGAAGGGGGGGAGGGGGTCAAAATTAGTCCGAAAAAGCGTGACGTAGTTTGTGAATTAATGATCCCTTAATAATTATTATTAATTATTATAAAACATGAAGAAATCGATGACTTCGAGTCGAAGACTCGGAGTTATCGATTTCTTCATGTTTTATAGTTATGAAATATTGAATTTCTAGTTTTAAGTAAAATGTTGTCTTATTTGATTCGGCCTGATTCTATTTTTGTCAGTTGATACTTAAATGGTCCGTAATTTTTAATTTTTTGTCCGTAAAGTCCATATTTTTAAATGCTTTCACTGTTTCGAGCCCTGAAAAAAGGAAGTTGAATTTTAACTTCAAGTGGTATTCTATACGGAAAGTGTATTTTATACTAGAATACGTGTTATAATCTTATAATAAGTGTTTGTACATATATGTATATTAACGAATATAAGAGTAATGTGCGAATATAGAAAAGAATTGCCTCTCTTACACACGAGTTGTATCATGAGACACACAAGTTACCGCAGTCAGTTACTCTGTTACCGTGAACCGATCCGCATGCACCAAAAGCATTTCCAGTCACGTTTGATTCGTGCATCAATATCGATTCCCTTCTCCTCCCATGTATATATATATAGATAACTCCTGTATATATGCCTATAGAGATGTATGTTTACACTAACATGCGAGAAATTTCGGTCAAAATTACTGCTCCCTAACGATTTTAGTGACCGACGGTGTTTGGCATTCTAATTGCCGAAGAACCTACTGAACTTTAAGCGCACTTCGTGATCACTCTAAATCTGAGTTGGAGAGAGAAAAATTACTGACTCTGGTTTTTATTGCTCTTTCTGATATTTTAAATGATAAAAGTTATATTTTTTTTCACTTTCTTCCAAGTGTTTATCTTTTCTGTTTTTTATCTTCTTTTTGTTTATTTCTTATTCTATTGTTATATTTCTTTTCTGTTTCTCTTTTTAATTTTCGTATTTCTTTTTTCAATTTTCTTCTTTTAGTTTTGGAGAGAACATTTTTATTTTGAATATTTAGCGTATTAATTGAAATTAGTGATTTTTGGATCTAATTCGGATTTAGAGACTATATGACTATAGGATACTGTTGTTTGTATAAGAACTAATTCTCTAAATAAATTAGTAGTTTTATAAAAATTAGAGAGTGCGAATTCATTTACCAACTAAATAGTAAGGAATTTGCTAATATTTAGTAGAAAAGTTATTGATTTAATAGCACTCTACAAAGCTGAATTAATAGCTTTTTAGGATAAAATTAACAATAAATTAGATTTTTATGTTTAATTATTATATTGCATTAAAATATGAAATATATTATATTATATATACCAAAGTTCATAAACTATTTCGTAACAAAATTGCAAGCAATAGAAAAAAACCCCAAGTATCTAGTTAGTACCTAGTTAGTTACGAATTTCTTTCCCTTCTTTTTTTTACTGAAAATAAAATACTCGAAAAACCACGACAGATAATTTTCAGGGTCTAGCCGCCGGTTATGATTTAAATTTACCCTTTTAAAGTGCATTTAAAGTTACGAAATTGTCTATAAATGAATTTCCTCGAGTTTTGATGGAAAGCATAAATGAAATTTCTCGTTGGTTTCAACACATAAGCTTCAACCATCACTCCCTTTCTCTCTCACTCACTCTATGCCCCTTTTCTACTGTTCGAAAATGCATAATTTTCCAATTTTCGACATATGCATATATATATAACGTTATATGTAATTTCGTCCAGTTGAAACATTATAATCCATATGATCTCCAGAGTCTCTCGACATATACATCAGAGACATATGCATATATCCTTGTTGCAGAGCAGAGGGAGAATCATATTTCTCTGACGCGCTAAATTCGAACCACAACAACACTAACAGGCATAATTTCACTCACAGTTATGTATACGCGTATATATATATGCAGAAATGCAAAGTTATAGAGGGAATAATTTTATTTTCATAGGCGATCTGATTAAGTGTAAGGTCAAACTTGAATCACTCCTTTCTACTTTGCTCTCATCAGATAAACATTTTCTCTTGACAATTTTTTTTCTTTTTTTTTTCTTTTTTGCTGGGAATTTTTGACCTAAATTTTCAAGTAGTTTGTTCTAATTTCAATCTTCTTTTCTTTGCGATTTTAAAATCGGCAGTGATTTTTTAAACACAGGTTTTCTAAGGAGACAAGACGAGATTTCCTTCAATCTAGTCTCGTCTTGAAACGTCGAGACGAACAATGAGTCTTGTCTTGAAAATGTCTCGTCTCGTCTTGAAGAGTCTCGAAATATTTGTAACAAATGAAAAATCCTATTCATTTTATACAATTTATTTTTGTTTTATAATTAATTCAAAATTGTAATAAGAAATAGAAATCATCAGATTTTTTTCACTTCTTTTCATTAAAAGACTAAAATTTTGTTAAATATTATGTTTTGTCAAATTGAAATTATTTTTGTTCTTTACTTCTAAACAAAAATAGAAAATTGTTAAACAACTGTGATTAAGAAATAGAAAATTTATTTATTTTGCATTATTTTTCTTTATGAATCACAATTTTTTTAACAAAATTATTATTTTGTTTTAGAAAAAGAAGAAAAATATTTGCACAATTTCTATTTTTAATCTTATTTTTGGAACAGAATTTTCCACAGGAATTAGGACATTCAAAAATTTTAAATTCAAACTTTTTTTAAATTAAACAACTTTCAAAAATATTGTTATAAAACATGAAGATATCGTTTGCTCCGAGTCGAAGACAAAATTCTCCCCATAAAATCAATTATTTTAAGGATTTTTAATGAAATTCTTTTCCAAAATTCAATTATTTTGGTAAATATCTCAAAAATTCTTCTCAAGAATTCAATTATTGTGAAAAATTTTAATTAAATTCTTGGCAAAATTTCAATTATTTAAACAAAATTTAATAAAATACTTTTCACGAATTCAATTATTTTTATAAATTTTAATGAATATCTCGTCAAGAATTCAATTATTTTTATAAATAGCAAAATTTTTCGCCAAAAATTCAATTATTTTCAAAAATTTAAATAAAATTCTTTGCAAAATTTCAATTTTTCAATTATTTTCAAAAGTTTTTCACAAATTCAATGTTTTTAAATATTTACTATTTTCATAAAATTTATCAACAGATTTAATTATAGAAAAAACTTATTGATAAAATTCTACGAAAAAATTAAATTATTTTCATAAATAATAAAATTTCATTTACGAATTCAATTATTTTCATCGCAGAATTTCAAATATTTTTAATACAATTTTAAATAAATTCCTTGAAAAATGCAATTATTATTAAAAAATTTATTAAAACTTGAGAAAAGAATTCAATTTTAAGAAAAATTCAATTACTCAATAAAACAATAAAATTCGTTGCAATAATTTAAATATTTTCATAAATAACATTTAATTCGTCGCTGAAAATCAATGATTTTCAAAAATTTTTAAGTAATTATGTAAAAGAATTCAATTAGCTTGATAAACAACAAAATCGCATAAATTCTTTCCATAAAATCAATAATTCTAAGGAATTTTAATAAAATTCTTTTCCAAAATTCAATTATTTTGATAAATATCAATATTCATCGCAAGAATTCAATTCTTTTGAAATGTAATAAAATACTTTGCAGAAATTAAATTATTTTCAAAATTTTTTTAAAATTCTCGTCAAGAATTAAATTATCTTTATAAATAGATAGGAAAATTCTTCTCAAGAATTAAATTATTGTCAAGAATGTTTTGAAAATTCTTCTCAAGAAGTCAATTATTTTCAAAAATTTTAATAAAAGTATTGTCATGAATTCAATTGTTTTCAAAAATTATTATTTAAATTCTTCTCAGGAATTCAATTATTTTAAAAAAATTTAATAAAATTCTTCAAAAAGTTTTCAATTATTTTCAAAAATTGTTAAAAAAATTCTTTAATATAATAAATTTCATTAAAATTTTAATTAAATTATTTTCATAATTTTAATCCAATTATTACTTTCTAGAATTTTGAATTATTTTTTATGAAAATAATTAAATTCCTTAAAAAAAATTTATTATTTATAAAAATAATTGAATTCCTGTGAAATTTTTATTATTTATGAAAATAATGAAATGTTTGCATACAATTTTATTAATTTTTTTTTTAAATAATTGAATTCTTTTTGGGAAATTTTATTAAAATAGTAGATATTGAAAATGATTGAAATTAGAAAAATACATTTAATTTTTGAAAATAATTGAAATTAGGACAAGAATTTTTTTGAACTTTCATGAAAATAATTGAACTTTGGAGAAGAATTTTGTTATTTGTAAAGATAATTGCAATTTTTACCAGAATTTTTTTCAAATTTTGAACATAGTTGAATTTTATAAGAAAAATTTTATTTTTTTAAAAATAATTGAATTTCTGCAGTTATTTGTAATTAATCCAAAATTGAATTTTTTTTAGTGATTTCAACAAAAATTTAAATTAGAAAATTTTTAAATTCAATTATTTTTAAAATTGCTAATTTTATTTAAAAAAAAGGCAGTAAGAAGTTAGTTGCTAGTAATAAATATAAAATGAAACTTATGCTAAAACTCTTTTCATTTATTTAAAGCAAATAGAATTTCGTTAAAAATCGTGATTAAAAAATAGAAATTATGCAAATATTTTTTACTTGTTTCTAGAAAAAAGTGGAAATTTTATTAAAGCATTGCGTCATCGAAATATAAAACATACTTTCTTTCTTTTTTTCAAAAGAAAGAACTGATGATTTTGTACAAAAATTGTGATTAGGAAATAGAGATTATGTAATTTTTTTTCTTTGTTTTTAAAAAAATTGTAATTTTATTAAAAATTGTGATTAATAAGTAGAAATTATAAAATTTCTAAAAATAACTAAAAAATTTTGTAAAAAAATATGATTCATAAAAAGTTTTTTCCTTTATTTCTCAACAAAAAATTATAATTTTTTAAGAAATTGTAATTAAAAAAATGGAAATAGTGTAAATTATTTTCTTTTTTTCAAAGAAGCAGAATTTGGTTTAAAAATTATTGCTTCGTTTTTTGTCAAATTTAATTTTTGATATCTTTTGACCTTTTTTTGACCAATTAAAATATTGAAAATTATGTTTTTCTCTTGAACTCTCTGAAAAAATGGCAAAAATTGAGTCACCTTTTCAGAATAGCAAGAATTTAATGAAACAAAAAAAAAATTAGAACTACTAAATAAAATAGTACTATTTGAAAAAAAATTTAGTGAATATTCTTATTAATTTGAATTAATGGCTTTAATTTTGACTGAAACAGATTTACAGAGAACTGTGAATTTTGACCTAAATTTCGAACTTATGTCAGTTTATTGATTTATGGAATATGATCGAAGTGTGCAGTTAACAGCTTTGCCTCTTGAGTTGTGAAATTCGATCTAAATTTTGAATTTTCACTCGCCTTTTGAACTTTTTCCTTTTTTGAGTAGTAAAATTCTACTAATTTTTTTTAGAAGAATTTGACTAATTTTTTGGTAGAATTCCTCAAATTTCTAGTCATCCAGTTATAAATAAATCAGTAGAACTGTTTTATTGACTTTTACTATTAAAGACCATTTTATTGATTTTTGATAGAATTTTATTAAAAATTCCAGTAATTGCTAACTATTAAGCTAACTATTAGTAACTGATTTTTTGCTTTTGAATTAGCAAATTTTACTAGTAAATTTGTAGAAATTACTATTTATATGTAAATTTTACTATTAAATTAGTAGAAATTACTATTTCTTTGGAAATTTTACTATTAAATAAGTAGAAATTACTAAAATTTGGCAATTATACTAATAAATTAGAAGAAATTACTATTTATTACTCAAATTAGTAGAAATTACTATTTATTTGTCAATTTTACTATTAAATTAGAAGAAATTACTATTTATTAGTCAAATTAGTAGAAATTACTATTTATTCACAAAAATTTTGAATTTACATGCTCACTTGTTGATACAAAGCTTTTGAGGTGCGATCATAAATTTTCCAAAGTATTTCATCCTCTTTCGCTTGTTTATAAAAATAATTTTATAGTTTATGATTATTTGTTAATAACTGACAAGAAATAATGAAATTGCGGTTATTTTGAAACACTTTTGAAAATAACCACCAGGCACTGTTTTACACTTTTATTAAAGGACTCATTTTTTTTAAGGAGAAATGAGATTTTCAGTGAAATAAGTAGAGGTAATTTGTTTAACTATAAAAATTTCATCATGTTTCGCTATAAAACTATGGCTTCAAGCCAAGTTAAAAGCGAGAGAGTGAGAGAGAAAGATGTAAATTAAAGTATCGCTTTCAGAATCTAAAAAAGCTTTTTTGATAGGACAATTTATTTGCTTCATAAGGTCGTATCGGGTATCTAACGTTTTTCCAATATCGGTGCAAAACCGTGACAAAAAAAGGGAAAAAAAATTTCAATAAGCACATACACTGTAGAATTTAATGCACGTTAATTACACAGTAGATACCTACGACTGGGTTTTGGTCAGCCATCCAAATCAAATTGATTTCACTCGCGCGTTCGTTTCAAGGAAACATGAACAGTGATTAAAAAAGCTCTCACACGTACATTGTTCTTTATTGCTTTATGAGAGAACTTATATTTCGCCAGTAAATGTTCTTTTGACTTTGAAAATTGTTAACTTACATTTATTTATTCAATTTTTTTTTTCATTTCGAATTTAATTTTATACCTAAAGTTTCGAACAAACAAAGTGGACGTTGAAATTTTTTTTTCTCAATTTTATATAAAGAAAAATATTTTTTATTCTCTAAAATTGAATTTGGTAAAAATGTTTACTAATTTGAATTAGTCACGGATTTTTTGTTTTCGAATTAATAGATTTCACTAATAATTAGTAATTTCTACTAATTTATTAAAAAAAATTCTAATTCAAGAGCAAAAATTCAGTCACTAATTCTATAAGTTTTACTAAAAAATATGAATTTCTGCTAAATTATTAAAAGTAAATTAGCAAATTTTAGTAATAACTAATAATTTCTACTAATTTATCAAAAAAATATGCTAATAAATATTAATTTCTATTAACTTATTAGTAGAATTTACTAATTTATATTAAAACAAAAGTCAATCACTAATTCAAATTAGTAAACATTTTACTAATTCAAATTTAGTATAATAATTATATAGTAATATCTAATAATTATATAGTAATTTCTAATAAACATATAGTAATTTTTAATAATTTATTAGTAAATTTTACTAATAAAAGTAATTTATTAATTAATTTAGTAATTTTTACTAAATTATTAAAAGTAAATTAGTACATTTTAGTAATAAATAGTAATTCCTAATAATTTATTAAAAAAATTTACTAATAAATATTAATTTCTACTAATTTATTAGTAAAATTTATTTACTTATTTATATAAAAGCAAAAAGTCAATCACTAATTCAAATTAGTAAAAATTTTACTAATTCAAATTTAGTATAATAATTATAATAGTAATTTCTAATAATTTATTAGTAAACTTTACTAATAAATAGTAATTTTTACTAAATTGTTAAAAGTAAATTTGTAAATTTTAGTATTAAATAGTAATTTCTACTAAATTATTAAAAATTTTACTAATTTTATCTATAGGAATTTTCAAAATCATGAAATTCTTCGGTTTTATAAAATTTTCTTTTCCAGAAAATTTTCTCAAACTTAAATTTCGACTGAATTCGTTATTCATTTTCATTTTTATTTTCATTTTCAAACAGAATTATAAACAAAAATTCAGTTTTTGAACGATTTTAAAAATTTCTGAAAAATAAAAATTTGTTGATTTTTCGATTTATTTTTTACAGAAAATTTCAAAAACTTGAATTTCAACTAAATTCATGAAATTTTTTTTTATTTTCCATCTGAATTATACACGAAAAATAAGTTTTTGAACGAATTTTGAAAATTTTTCAAAATTATAAAATCGTCGTTTTTTTCGTTTTTTTTCTATAGGAAATTTAAAAATCCTGAAATTCTTTGATTTTATCGAATTTTCTTTTTTAGAAAATTTTTGCAAACTTAAATTTCGACTAAATTTGGTATTTATTTTCATTTTCAAACAGAATTATAAACAAAAATTCAGTTTTTGAACGATTTTAAAAATTTCTAAAAATAAAAATTTATTGATTTTTTTATTTTATTTTTACAGAAAAATTATTGTATTAAATCAAATTTAGTATAATAATTATAATAGTAATTTCTACTAATTTCTCAGTAAATTTGACTAATTAATAGTAATTTCGAATAATTTATTAGTAAGATTTAATAATTAAAAAGCAAAATGACAGTTAACATTTCAAATTAATAAATATTTTTACTAATTTAAATTTAGAGAACACATATTTTTAAAAAATTAATTTTTAATTTTTAAAAAATTAATTTTTAATTTAATTTTTTTTTTTTTTTTTACATAAATTTTAAAAAAATGTTTAAACAGAAAAGTAAAGTTCGCTAATTTGAACGTTGAAAATATTTGTTTAATTTCTTTATTTTAATTCCTTTTTTTAAATTTCTTTTCTTAATTTCTCTTTTTAATTTCTTTCTTTAATTTCTTTTTTAATTTCTGTTTTCAATTTCATTTTTCAATTTCTTTTTCGTAATTTCTTTATTCAATTTCTTTTTCATAATTTCTTTTTTCAATTTCATTTTTGCGAACTTTTTTTCTTTTTATTCCAGTTCTCTTGTGCATAAAATGTGTCGAGGAATTTTTTATGAAACCGAAAAGTGGAACTATTTTTAGTTTGAATTAAATATATATATAGTTAAGGAGTGTCGGTATATTGTACAAAATATAAAATTAAAAATAATTCAGGTCGAATGAAATAATGAAGACCGACATTAGGAAATGAAAATTCTCTCTTTGACTGATTTTCTTTGATTAAAATAAGTGAGATGGCATCACGTGACTCATCTCTAGCCCGAGTGAGTGAATAAAAGTCGATTGCATTTATTCGACGTAGTTCCCAAAGAATTCGACAGAGGACAGTATCGAACACAAGCTACGTTTCCAAAAATATTGCTTTCGATTTGCATTTTGAGATTCTCCATTTTCTTTTAATTATTATAATATTATAATGTGAATAATTATGAAAAGTCGAAATAATTTTTATCAATTTTTACATTTTTTAAGTAATTTTATTTAATTTTTAATTATCGTTTTTATTTGGAATTATAATTAAAATTGTTTACTAATTAATTTCTTCTGAAATTATTATTTTGTTCCTAATCTTTCTAAAAATTTTTTTTTGTATTTTATAAAGGTTTGTTATTGTAAATATAAATTTTCAAAATCTTCCTATCTCCATAAATTTGGATTGGTGGCTCAATTTTCACTAATTCAGATTTAGAGAGATTATAATCATAATTATAATATTTATAATTATAATCATAATTTTAATTATAATTATAATTATAATTATAATTATAATTATAATTATATTATAAATATATATTTTATTAAAATTTTTGTTGATATAAATTTTGTTAGAATTAGTTTATATTTAGTTATAAATTGGTTTGTTAGAGTTTGAACTGTCCATAGTATTAATTGTAGAGAGTCTGATTTCACATGGTGACTGAAGGTGTTGAGTTTAGTGTTCCCACTTTCCTGGCTGACCAAAGCCGCTCTTATCTACTGTCATATTTATACGCTTCACTTGGAGTAAACAGATTATCACGAAATGACCACTTATCCCATCGGCTTATACGGTGATCCTAACTCTAACAACATTTAGTCAATTTAATTGAGAGATATCTCCAAAAATCTCTCGTTAAACAACTCGAATCTCACGTGCTTATGAAATATATATATATATATATATATATATATATATATATACAGCAATTATTTACTTTTTGCATTTAAAAATTAAACTGAGAACTTAAATCAAAATTATTTGATTCAAATTTCAAATAAGCGATTACTTGTTTATTGGCGAATAAATATTTACTTGAATCAAATAAATTGTAATTTAAACACATTAATTTTAGTATTTCAAACTACTCTTTAAATTTGAATTCACAGTTTTTCTATAAAGATAGAAATTATCAAAGTTTTTAATAATTTAAAAAAAATTAATATTTTGTTAAAATCGTAATTAACAAATAGAAATTATGAATTTTTTACCCAAAAGAAATTGAAAATTTTCTAAAATGGTGCAAATTATTATTTCCTTCTTTCAAAGAAAAGCAGATTTTGTTAAAAAAAATTGTGATTAGAAATGGGCATTTTGCAAAATTTTTTCTTTTTCTCAAAAGGAAACTCCTAATTTTGTATTAATTGCGATTGAGAAGCAGAAAATATGGAAATTATTTTCTATGCCCTAAACTTAATTTATTAATAATTTTCTAATTTTTTAAAAATATATATAAAAAATGAAAGCTATTCAATTTTGATTTGGAAAACAAATAAGTTTTTCAAATTAAACAAATTGAAATTTTTTTTAATGATTTCTCTTTTTAACGACAACTTATTAACAATATTCCAAGTTTTCATTAATTTTCTGAATTTCTGTTTTATAATTGTGTACAATTTGTAACGTCAACGCAAAAAAATAAAATAATCAATCAAAGCATTTAATAATTTGTTTAGAATAATAAAGATTTTTTTTAAATAATTAAAAAATGAAAATAATATAAATAAATTTAAAAAAATAAAAGTAGTTTAATATTTTCTTCTTATAAAATTCAATTGTTTAAAATTTTTTTTTTAAATTCTCGTCAAAATTCCAATTATCTTTATAAATAACAATATTCTTCACCAAAGTTCAATTATTTTCGAAAACAATATTCTTATAATGTAAAATAATGATGTTATTACTTGGTCACTTTTAATTATTATAAAACATGAAGAAACCGATCACTCCGAGTCGAAGACTCGGAGCAATCGGTATCTTCATCTTTTATAACATTACTTTTATATGTTGTTTATTTTCAATAAGGTTTGAATTTAAAATTTTTGAAAATCTTAATCCCTATGGGAAAATAATAATAATTAAATATTTATTTAAAAATGAAGTATTTGATGTTTTCGAATAATTTTCAATTAAAATTTATAATTGGCAAATGGAAGTTATAAACATTTTTTTCATTTATTTTTAAAAAACTTTGAACCAATAAAACCCATAAAATCAATTATTTTAAGGATTTTTAAAGAAATTCTTTTCCAAAATTCAATTATTTTGATAAATATAAAAATTCTTCTCAACAATTTAATTATTGTAAAAAATTTTAATTAAATTCTTGGCAAAACTTAAATTAATTAAACAAAATTTAATTAAATACTTTGCACAAATTCAATTATTTTTATAAATATTAAAATTCTTCCCGAAAATTCAATTATTGTCAAAAATTTTAATTAAATTCTTTGCAACATTTCAATTATTTTTAAAAGTTTTTCGCAATTCAATGTTTTTAAATATTTACTATTTTCATAAAATTTATCAACAGATTTAATTATAGAAAAAACTTGTTGATAAAATTCTACGAAAAAATTAAATTATATTCATAAATAATAAAATTTCATTTACGAATTCAATTATTTTCATCGCAGAATTTCAAATATTTTTAATACAATTTCAAATAAATTTCTTGAAAAATGCAATTATTATTAAAAATTTTATTAAAACTTGAGGAAAGAATTCAATTTTAAGAAACATTCAATTATTCAATAAAACAATAAAATTCGTTACAATAATTCAAATATTTTGATAAATAACGTTTAATTCGTCGCAGAGAATCAATTATTTTCAAAAAATTTTAAGTAATTTTGCAAAAGAATTTAAATAGCTTGATAAATAACAAAATCGCATAAATTCTTTCCATAAAATCGATTATTCTAAGGAATTTTAATAAAATTCTTTTCCAAAATTCAATTATTTTGATAAATATCAATATTCATCACAAGAATTCAATTCTTTTGAAAAGTAATAAAATACTTTGCAAAAATTAGATTATTTTCAAAATTTTTTAAAAATTCTCGTCAAGAATTAAATTATTTTTATAAATAGATAGGGAAATTCTTCTCAAGAATTAAATTATTGTCAAAAATGTTTTGAAAATTCTTCTCAAGAAGTCAATTATTTTCAAAAATTTTAATAAAAGTATTGTCATGAATTCAATTGTTTTCAAAAATTATTATTTAAATTCTTCTCAGGAATTCAATTATTTTTAAAAAATTTAATAAAATTCTTCAAAAAGTTTTCAATTATTTTCAAAAATTGTTATAAAATTCTTTAACATAATAAATTTCATTAAAATTTTAATTAAATTCCTTAAAAGAAATTAAATATTTTCAAAAGTTGTTAATACAATTCTAAAAATTAAATTTTAAGAAACATTGAATATTATTTATTTTTGTATTTAAATAATTGATTTCACGTAAAATTAAATTATTATTTTTCGTACTTTTAACTAACAATTCTGTACAATTAATTTTTTTTTGAAAAAGTTTAATTGAATAATAATTGATGTTATTGATTTAAAATAGAAGTTTAGTTAAAAATTCTAGAAAATGTTAATTGAATTGAAATGATAAAAATAATTTTGAAGAAATTACAGTAACATTATTCTCATAATAATAAACTATCATGATTTTGTCAGTCGGTCATCTTTAATTATTATAAAACATAAAGAAATGGATCATTCCGAGTCTTCGACTTGGAGTGATCGATATATTTATGTTTTATAATGACAGAATGAAATACAAAGATTATTGTAGTTAATTATTTAGTAAACATTTTTGTAATTCGAATTTAGAGAGAAAATAAATAATTTAGTTTAGTTAAATAAATTTTTTTCTTGGTGTAATTGTAATTTTTTCAAACTTTAATAAAATAATTTAAATATAATAAATAGTGGCAATAATAAAATAATAATAATAAAAATAATGATAATATTTATTATTATAACAATAATAATAAAATAATAAATATGATAAATTTACAAAAAAAGGAATTCATCATAACTTTGGAAAATTAAAAGACAGATTCGTTATCAGTGCCACTAAAAAGGCTCTGAGTGGAAAATTTCATGCGATTGTGATTAGTTCTTAGAAAGTATCCCACCGTGTTGGATCCGCCATTTTGGATTTTTGAAAATCGAACTCTGATGGAGTTAAAATTAGCGAGACAAGAAATATTTATAATTGCAAAATTGTAATGAAAAAAATAATAATAATTTCAAAATAATTACAACATTTTGAATAAATAATTATTAATTGCAGTTTAAAAATAATTTTTCGTGTTAAATATACTTTTTTTGTGGGGATTGTGAGTGTTAATTTTGATTAGGAAAAATTGTCGATCAATAGGAAGAGGTTTCTTGTTCAATGATGGAGTGAAATAAACTAGGATGTTCAACCTTCACTCCTCTATCATCACTTCCTTGCACGATAAATCTCAACTTTGAAACTTGCTCTACTTTCTCTATATTTAAACCCCACGTGCTATTCCAACCGTCACAACTTTCATTCAAGTTCTCCTCTCCAAACCACCCACTTTTTGAAGGGTAGTTAACAATTTCCAATGTGAATATTTAGTTAAAAAATTTATTTATAATTTTTTTTCCTCTTTTTTTATTATTTTCTTTTTTTACTGTTTTATTCCTTTTAATTTTTTACTATTTTAGTTTTTTTTAATTTTTTACTTTTCCTTTTTTTTTCTTTAATATAATATTCCTTTAATATAGGTACTAATATCGCGTTATGGAAAAAAAGAATTCCATGTGCAATCGAAAAGATATCTAGTTTTTCTAATTCAGGTTATCATGTCGACAGGATGTTTGGTATTGACCGGGCAGCACCATAACAGGGTTGCTTTTACACATTTTCTGTCAGTGCCGCCATCTTCCAAGTGTCCCGTGAAACTTGAATTCCTTTCAAAACACATGGATAACAACCCCGCGCGCACACAGTCTGTTTTGATAAGATAAAGGAGAGAGAGAGAGAGAGAGAGAATTGCGAGAGTAAAATTGTTCTTCGTTATCTTTTGTGCCTTGTGGACACAATTCCCATTCCTATTGAGAAAAAAGTAACAACAACAAAAAAAAAAAGAAAAAAAACAATATCAAGAAAATGAGAGTTTACTTATAAATGAAAAAAGGGTGTTGTGGAAAAAAAAGAGGCGTTAAACGATGAAGGCAAAAAAAGGGGGTGGCAATGTGTTGTTGAGAGTGAGGAAAAGCACAAGGTAGGAAATACTCTGTTGCATTGTTGCTGTATGCAAAAAAAGAGGAGAAAAAAAAAAATGAATTGATGAGTGTGTCTGTGTGTATTCGATATGAAAGAAATTGTGGTTTTATAATGGATGGAAAAGCAGAAAATATTGTATTAGTGTGAAAAGGGAAAATGATTCTACTGTGTAGAGACTTTGTATATATATAAAGATAATGAGTTTGAAAAAGAAAGTTTGTTATTTTTATGTACTTTGATCATAGTCTCCTTGGATGTAATAATGATAAGTTGAGCGTATGAAAAGATAATGAAGATACAAATTCATTCATTCTGATGAATGAGAAGCCATATTTTTTTTCTTCTTTCGTTAGGAATTTTTTTTTTTTTATTTATTGTTAGCATTCGCTTGTTTTTTTGTTGCTTCTTTCTATCTCTTCTTTTTGTTTTTTCTTTTTCTCTTATTCTCATTTTCCTCTTTTCAGTCCTTTTGTCATTTTTGCCTTCTTTTTTTATTTTTTTGATTGCGCTTTTTTATTGTAGTTTCCATTTGTATTTATAATAATAATACAAACAATAAATGATAATTATATTTTTAATTTTATTTTTTTTTTGAATTTTTTTGCTATTATTTTTAAGTTTTATTAATTTTAATTTCTTTCTAAATTTGAGTTAGTAAAAATGATGATAAATTAGTAAAAATTGCTATTTATTAGTAGAATATATTAATTCAAAAGCAAAAAGTCAGTCGCTGATTCAAATAAGTAGTAAACATTTCTACTAACCCAAATTTAGTATAATAATTATTAATTGGTGTGACAATAGTAATTTCTAATAATTTATTAGTGAACTTTACTAATTAATAGTAATTTTTACTAAATTATTCAGAGTTTAGTAAATTTTAGTAATAAATAGTAATTTCTATTTCTACTAATTTATTAAATAATTTTATTAATAAATATTAATTTCTAATTTTCTACATAAAATCAAAGTTTCAAACGTTCAAATGAACGACGATATTTTTTTACTTCTTTTAATTTTGTATTTTTTTATGAAAAAAAAATTATTTTCCAAAACTAAAAATTGATTCTTAACTACGTGACTGTTTAATTTTAATTATTTTTCTTTTTTGTACAATAATTTTCAAAAATACTTAAATAGAAAAATATTTCGTTCATTTGAACGTTCAAAACTTTAGGAAAATATTTCTACTTATTTTGTTAGTAAAATTTACTAATTTATATAAAAGCAAAAAGTCAATGACTAATTTAAATTAGTAAAAATTTTACTAATTCAAATTTAGTATAATAATTATAATAGTAATTTCTAATAATTTATTAGTAAACATTATACTTATAAATAGTAACTTTTACTAAATTATTAAAAGTCAATTGGTAAATTTTAGTAATAAATAGTACTTTCTACTAATTTATTAGTAAAATTTACTAATTCAATTCAAAAGCAAAAAGTCAGTCACTAATTCAAATTTGCAAACATTTTTACTAATTTAAATTTAGAAAGTTGTTTTAATTTATTTTTTTTATTATTTACATTCGTTTTCCATATCTTTGAGGCTTTTTTGTTTGTGCTTGAAATATTTTCAAAAACTACGAAACACTGAAAACAAAAAAAAAGAGTAAATTCATTATCTATTTACTCTCTAAATGTTAATTTGGTTAAAATGTTGACTAATTTATTATTTAAATAGTTAACATTTGTATAAAAATTCAAATTAATAAAAATTACTATTTATTACTAAAATTTACTAGTTCAAAATCAAAAAGGTAGTCACTAATTCAAATTAGTCTTCTACATAATTAGTAGTATTTTTTACTATAATTAACTATAATGATTTGAATGTTCTTTCATTCATTCACTTTTTCTGTATCACACACTCTGAAGTTGTCTTTTGTTTATACTTTTGTTATTTGTTATCTTTAGATAGATTATATATTATATTATTATGTTATAATTATTTTTAAATAAAGTTTTTTTTGATATATTATAGACCTTTATATAATAATTATTTTTATGTTATAATTAATTCAATTAATTCAAAATTGTAATGACAAATAGAAATCATCAGAATTTTTTTCACTACTTTTCATTAAAAGACTAAAATTTTGTTAAATATTAGGTATTGTTTTGTCAAATTGAAATTATGCAGATTTTTGTTCTTTACTTCTAAAGAAAATTAGAAAATTGTTAAACAACTGTGATTAAGAAATAGAAAATTTATTTATTTTGCATTATTTTTTTTATGAATCACAATTTTTTAAACAAAATTATTATTTTGTTTTAGAAAAAGAAGAAAAATATTTGCACAATTCCTATTTTTAATCTTATTTTTGGAACAGGATTTTCCACCGGAATTCAAAAATTTTTAATTCAAACCTTTTTTAAATTGAAGTCTTCGACTCGGAGCAATCGATATCTTCATGATTTATAACAATAAAAATGAACGAGTGATATGTGATAAAATCATTATTTTATATTATAAGAATATTGTTACTGTAACTTATTATGAACGAGTGATATGTGATAAAATCATTATTTTATATTATAAGAATATTGTTACTGTAACTTATTCAAAATTATTTTCATCATTTTAATTCAATTATTATTTTCTAGAATTTTAAACTATTTTTTATGAAAATAATTGAACTTTGGAGAAGAATTTTGTTATTTATAAAGATAATTGTAATTTTTACGAGAATTTTTTTCAAATTTTGAACACAGTTGAATTTTATTATTATTTTTTTTTTTTGAAAGAATTGAATTTCTGCAATTATTCGTAATTTTTCCAAAATTTAATTTTTTTAGTGTTTTCAACAAAAATTTAAATTAGAAAATTTTCAAGTTCTATTATTTTTAAAATTGCTAATTTTATTTAAAAATGGTAGTAAGAAGTTAGCCGCGTGCTTTAGCGCGCGAATTGTTGCTAGTTACTATTTATTAGTAACTTTTAGCGAACTTTAGTAATAAATTAGTAGAAATTCCTATTTATTAATAAAATTTAGTAAATTTTTCTAATAAATTAGTAAAAATTACTATATATTAGTAAATTTTGTTAACAAATTAGTAGAAATTATTATATATTAGTAAAGTTTAGTGAATTTTAATAATAAATTAGTAGAAATTATTGTATATTAGTAAAGTTTAGTGAATTTTAATAATAAATTAGTAGAAATTATTGTATATTAGTAAAGTTTAGTAAATTTTATTAATTAATTAGTAGAAATGACTATTTATTAGTAAATATATCAAATTATTAATAAAGAAATTCCTATTTATTAAATAAAATTTAGTAAATGTTATTAATAAATTAGTACAAATTACTATTTATTCGTAAATTTTAGCTAATTTTACTAATAAATTAGTAGAAATTCCTATTTATTAGTGAAATTCAGTAAATTTTTATAAATTATTAAAAAAATAAATTTTCTATTTCTCTGGATAATTTGGGAGAATAAAATACTTGGTGACCTTGCGTGAAATAAGTTGAGGTGATGAGAGAGAGAGAGAAAGAGAGGAAAGTCGATTTTGTGTCGGCGGAGAGAATGCGAGAGTGATGAATGTTATGGTTGGTCATGAATTAGGACATTTTCTAACCTAGCCTTTTGACCAACAGACACGAAGGAGCTAAAGGGGAGGAAACACACAAAAGGTGGTGTGAAGATTCTCGGGTCTTAGCGAGGGCGTCAGTCCGTATAGTGATCATCGAGTTGAATGGGTGGGCCGGGCACCGAGCAGACTAAGAAGCACGAGCTTAATGCGTTATTGCTGTCGCAAAAACTCGCTCATGAAAATCCTCCCCTGATGAACGGGCAATTGCAAATTGGCACGTGTCCTCGTCCTCGTCCTCATCCTCGTCGTCGTCGTCGTCGTTGTCTCTATCAAAATTACCATCGACGCTCGCTCCTCGATTATCATTTCATTATTATCAGTTCATTTAATTGTTTACTGCACGATGGGATTGTGGACAAAAATTGTAGTTATGAAAATAATTGTAAAAATTTCAACAATGGGAATTGTGTGAATGTTGAGGAGGAAAATAGTACTGGGACAAATAGTGATAGCGAAAATAGTACTAGGAAAAATAGTACTGCGAAAAATAGTGCTAGCAGAAATAGTACTAGGAAAAGTAGTGATAGCAGAAATAGTACTAGGAATAATAGTACGAAGCAAAATAGTACGAACAATAATAGTACGAACAAAAATAGTACTAACAAAAATAATACGAACAAAAATAGTACCAACAAAAATAGTCCGAAGAAAAATAGTACGAACGAAAAGAGAAGAAACAAAAATTCTACTACCGTTAATTGTGCTAACGAAAATAGTAATAATCAAAAAAGTAATAGGAGAAGTAGTAATAACCAAAAAAGTACAAGTAAAAATAATAGTAACAACAATAGCACTGACGATAACAGTACTAACAGAAATAGTGATAACCAAAAAAGTACTATCAACGATAGTAATAATAACAAAAATAGTAACAGTGACAAAAATAGTAATAACAAAAATAGTGATAACAACAGAGATAGTACGAACAAAAATAGTAATAACAAAAATAGTGATAACAACAGAGATAGTACGAAGAAAAATAGTAATAATAACAAAAATACTAATAACAAAAATAGTAATAGCGAAAGTAGTAGCAATAACAAAACTAGTGACAACAACAAAGATATTAATAACGAAAATAATAATAATAACAAAAATAGTAACAACAATAGTGACAATAAAAATAGTAACATCGAAACTAGTAGTGAAAATAGTAACAATAAAAATTATAGTGACAAAAATCATAGGATCAATAAGAACAATAATAGAAAAAGCAATCAGAACAGCGGAAATAAGTTTCTCATCAAAGAAGACAAAAGCAAAAAATACGAAAATTACAGCAAAAAGAAAAATACTGGAAACGAGGAGAATTTCGAAAAAATTGAATCGATTAAAGGAGATAAGGTCAAGATGGCAATGTCTTCGCCACCTAAACATCGTCGGGGATTTGAAAGCAACGATCCAACTGGGAATGATTTTTGCCGCTATCGCCGTTTTAAGATGCGACAGCAGTGAGTATTGCTATTCTTCTCTCATTGTTTTCTGTATATTGTACTTTTTTTGATATCTGTAAAGAATTTACAAGAAAAGTATCCTTTTTAATAATTATTCTTTTATTTAATAATAAAATTAATTAATAAATAAAAATAATAGTTACTCTCTAAATTTGAATTAGTAAAATTTTTTATTAATTTAAATTAGTGACTGATACTTTTGCTTTTGAATTAGTAAATTTTTTCTAATAAATAATAGTTTCTACTAATAAATAGTAATTTCTACTAATAAATAGTAATTTCTACTAATAAATAGTAATTTCTACTAATAAATAATAATTTCTACTAATAAATAATAATTTCTACTAATTTATTAGTAAAGTTTACTAATTCAAAAGCAAAAAGAAAGCGAAAACTTTTAACTAATAAATAGTAGTTTCTACTAATTGATTAGTAAAATTTACAAATTCAAAAACCAAAAAATCAATAACTAATTCAAATTAGTAAAGAGTAAACATTTTTACTAATTCATATATTTAGAGAGTAAAAAAAGGAATAAATTTTAATAATTTTTGTTTTATTTAAATAATAAAAATAATAATTAATTTATTAAAAAGAATACTATAAGAAAGAAAAAAGAGAGAGAGAGAGTGCGTATACCAACAGGTGCACATTATGAGAAATTTTGTTTGAGCACACAGATTGTTAAGGTTCTTTGCTGCTGTTTTTTACGAGAGGCTATCAATTTTCAGTAGATACAGATACAGTGGGAAGCCTTTTGGTCAACGGCTGTGAGAGCAATAGGCCGGGATTTAAGTGTATATATAGGTACTTGGGATGAAAAAAGAAGGGAAAAATCATCATCTCTATTCCTTTCATTGAATCGATTCGCGCGTGAACTGGTAGTTTTTTATGTGTAAGAAACTGTGAGAAAATCAGCTATAAATCGGATTTTCTCTGTCATTGGGTATTGGAAATTTTTATCATTTATTATTCTCTCGATAATCTTATTTAGATTAAATTGTTCTATGGTAAATGAAATTCTGATTTTTTTTTCTAATTATTGGGAATTATTTCTCAAATTTTTTGGGTGTAATTACAAAAAAAAAAAAATTTGTTTTATTGTTATGATTTGTATTTTTATTTAATAATTAATTTAATAATTTTTATTACTATCATAATTCGCGCGGCTAACTTTTTGCCTACTATTTTTAAATAAAATTAGCAATTTAAAAAAAAAAATTTTTTTAATTTTTAATTCAATTTTTTTTTCATAAAAATAAAATATGAATTGGAATATAGATTATTAGTATTATAACCACAATAATCATATATTCTGAGACAGTGTATTCAAGGAAAAGTTAGACATTTTTATTAAAAGTACGAATTAAATTTTTAGAATATAAGAAAACTCTGAATTTTTGTGTATTTTTTGTTTGCCTCATAAACTATAAAATAACCACGAATTCTGATACAAAACCTTCAATTTTTTCTATTTCTGAAAATAATTTCTTTTTAAATATAACTTCATTCTTGAACAACTATATCATAAAATTAGTACTTAGAAATTATTTATAATGAATAATAAATAAAATTTTATTTATACATTTCAAAATTAATTGAATTTTAAAATAGTTGCGTTTACAATTTTCATAAACAAATGAACTTCAAAAGATTTTAATTTCAAATTTTATAAAATATCAATTTTGAATGAATTTCATTAAAAACTCTAAAGAACTTAAATTTTTGTGAAAATTTTCAAAATTTAAATTATTCTAAAATTAGTTAAATTTTATTTAATTAATTATTAAAAATAATGAATTTATCAAGGAATTTTAGTTAAAAACACTAATAAAATTTGAATTTTGGAGAAGTTACAAATGATTGCAAAAATTCAATTATGTTCAAAAATTTTTTAAAATTCTCATCAAAAGTTCAATTATCTTTATAAATGAAAAAAATTCTTCTGCGAAATTCAATTATTTTTAAAAAATTTAATAAAATTCTTGGCCAAATTGCAATTATTTTCAAAAAATTTCCTCAATTCAATGATTTTTGAATATCTAATTTTTTAATAAAATTTTTCCAAAGAATTCAATTATTTAAAACAAATTTTGTTAAAATTCTACGAAAACATTTAATTATTTTCATAAATAATAAAAAATCACAAGATTTTAATTATTTACAAATTTCTTTGTAATAATTCCAGTATTTTCATAAACTATACAATTTTTTTGCAGAGATTCAATTATTTTTGTAAATAATAAAATTCTTTTTAGAAATTCAATTATTTTCATAAATAATAAAACTCATCGCAGAATTGCAATTTTCTTTTAGAATACATAAGAAAACTCTGAATTTTGGTGTCTTCAATTTTTTCCATTTCTGACAATAATTTCTTTTTAAATAACTTCATTCTTGAGCAACTGTCATGAAATTAGTACTTAGAAATTATTTAATGAATAATTTCACTTAAATATTACAAAACTCATTGAATTTTAAAAGAGTTGCGTTTACAATTATATTTTCATAAATAGATGAAGTTCAAAAGGTTTGAATTTGAAATTTTTAAAAATTCCAATTTCTAATGAATTTAATTAGAAATGTTAAAAAACTTGGATTTTTGGAAAATTTTAATAATTCAAATTCTTCTTCAAATTAGTTAAATTTGTCTATATATATTTTTAAGTAATTTTTTTTAAAACTAATAGATTTACAGAAAAATTTTAGTTAAAAAAAATTTTTAAAAATTTAAGTTTGGAGAAGTTACAATTCAATTCTTTTCAAAAGCAATAAAATTCTTCTTGCAAAGTTCAATTATGTTCAAAATTTAAAAAAAAATAAAAATTTCACAGGAATTCAATAAATAACAAATTTTTTTTATAAATTTTAACGCAATAATTCAATTAATTTCATAAATAATAACTTTTTTTATAAATTAAATAATTTTTATAAATTATAAATTTGTTTCAGGAATTCAATTATTTTCATGAACAATAAAGCTTATCGCAGAATTTTAATTATTTTTAGTACAATTTTAATCAAATTCCTCAAAAAATGTAATTGTTCTTAAAAATTTTATTTTAAAATTCGTCAAAAGAATTCAATTATTTAAAAATTTGTAGATAAAATTCTTTATAAGAATTAAATTTTTAAAAACATTTAATTATTCAATAAATTATTTATTTTTGTATTGAAATAATAATATTTAAATAATTAAATAATTTTGAAAAGGTTTAAAATTAAAATATTTGAAAATATGAATTTTCTATATACTTTTAACTTGCAATTCTTAATTTCTTAATTATAATTTTTTAACAAAATTAACAATTTTCTAATAATTTTATAAATAAAATAGAAGAAAATTTGCATAATTTAGATCAGTCAAACGAGAGTTTGTTATAAAAAAGCATATAAAAAACAAAATTTATTTGTTAATCATAATTTTTTTTTAATTTTCTAATTTCAAATATTATTTTATTATATAAACATGAAGATATCGATTGCTCCGAGTCGAAGGCTCGGAGTGATAGATTTCTTCATGTTTTCTAATAATTAAAGATGACCAAGTAATAAAAATATTATTTTTTATTTATAAGAATATTGTTACTGTAACTTCATTAAAATTATTTTCATTATTTTAATTATTCAATTATTATTTTCAAGAATTTTAAATTATTTTTTTCCGAAAATAATTGAGTTACTTAAAAAAAATGTATTATTTATGAATGAAAATAATTGAATTTCTGTAATTATTTGTAATTTCTCCAAAATTGAATTTTTTTTAGTGTTTTCAACAAAAATTTAAATTTGAAAATTTTTAAATTCTATTAGTTTTAAAATTGCTAATTTTATTTTAAAAAGGCAACAAGAAGTTGCTAGTTTCAATTTTACTCTAAATTTGAATTATTATAACTGTTTATTAATTGCAATTAATGAACGAATTTTTGCTTTTGAATTAGTAAATTTTACTAATAAATTAGTAGAAATAACGATTTGTTAGTTAATTTTGGTAATAAATTAGTAGAAATGACTGTTTATTAGTAAAATTTAATAATTAAAAAGCAAAAGTGTCAGTATTTCACATTCTAATTATAAAACTAATTTAAATAACTAGTAATTTTTCTACTTTATTACAAAAATTTACTAATTCAAAAGCAAAAAGTCAGTCACTAATTTAAATTAGTAAACATTTTTCTTAATTAAAATTTAGAAAGTTGTTTTAATATATTTTTTTATTATTTACAATCGTTTTCTCCATCTTTGCGTCTTTACTTTTTAGGCTTGAAATATTTGCAAAAACTACGAAATACTGAAAATAAAAATAAAGTAAATTAGTATAGAAAAAAATTAGTTTTTTATGTTTGAAATAAAATTTATTATTTGCAAGGAAAGAAGAAAATGTAAATAAGAAAATAAAAAAATAAATTAGGAAATTAAAAAGGAGAAAATTTGAATTTTCTTTCTTTCTTATATTTTTAATATTATTTACATTTTTATTATTATTTCTATTTTTGGTGTAATTTATACGTTTATTATTATTTCTGTTTTTATAATAATTTCTACTTTCTACTTTTATTATCACTTCTATTTTAATTATTACTTTTATTATTATTTATATAATTTTATTACTATACTTATATTTTTATTATAATTTTAGTTGATTATTATTTTTGTTTTATGTGCTATTTCTATTTTATTACAATATTTTCTCCGGTAAATATAATGAATTCGTGTTTTTCATTTTCATGAACTCTTTTTTTTTAATTAACTTTAGTATTTTTAAAAAAAACATTTTCTTATTTTTTGCGAGTAAAAATTTAAAAATATTTTGATATCCTGCGGTTATTCAGAGGGAAAAAAGTATGTTTTTAATACTTGGGCGTTTCTCCTTCTTTGTACAGCGTGTCTGACCAAAGTGGATCGTATCTACTGAAAAATATATAGATTCAACTTTATCTCTTTCATTTACCGTGAAATTCAACAAAGAGCAGATATTTTTCAAAAAAAGAAACTTCCATACATTTATAATTTCTAGTGTTTTCATTTTTTAATTAAATTATTATTATTATTATTATTATTATTATTTGTTAATAAAATAATACACATCGAGAGAATAAATAAAATAGATAATAATAAGAAAAATATTAAAATAATAAAAAATTAATATAATTAATATTTAAATTTAAGAATGTAATGTCGATAGCTTCTGTTAATTAATTAATATATTAAAATTATTTATTTTGTTTTATAAACTTTTTATTATCGCATTTTAATCGATTTTTAATTTTTTATTATTAAAGTTATAATAAAAGAATGAAATAATGAAAATTATTATGAAAATAAAGAAATAAGTATTCAATAAAAGAATTTAAATAATAAATAAAAAAATAATAAATTAAAAAAAATGAAAAGTACATTATTCGATTTTTTAATGCTCCTTTTCGGTGATTCCAGAGAATTTAATTTAAAATTAATTTAAAGCAAAGAAAAATTCCTGCTGCATTTCTCTCTCAAATATTTGTTCGTGTAAATATATTTTTAGCTTCTTGAGATTATTTACCAGGTTTATATTTAAGTAGGATTCATAAAGAGATTCTTCTTTTGATTTTCTTTTTGGAAAAATTTGTTTTGCTTACTCAGAAGGTAAATTTTTTATAAATACAAAAATTGCTTTTTTTTGATAACGGTAAAGAAAATAAAATACAGAGAACAAAAGAGTGAAATATTTATAGTAGTAAATTTGACAGACAGACAGAAAGAAAAAATAGTTATTTTCTATTTATTTTATAGATTAAATTTAAAACTCTCGAGTGCGTTCATAAATTTTCCAAGTCGAGATCTTTTTAAAGAAGAACCTTATTTCAGTTTTGAAAAATGACTGCTCGTATTTCCTTTCCTTATAATATAACCCGAGTATAAATCACAAGGAACCATGTAAAATTTGCTTTTAATGTTATTTTGACAAAAAAAAATTTCACACATGCAAATTAATTTTTCTTGTAAGCTTTAAAAAAAATTGTTTGGCTTTATCGATGTTAAAAAAAGGGAAATATTTCCCCCTGTCAAAAAATTGAAAAATTTAAAGTGTCTTGTGCTTTTCAAATTCCATTTCTCATGGCCTTTTTTTATATTTCTTGTGTGGAAAATTGCGATTTTTCGTCGGAGATGGTTTATATGTATATATGTTACGCAAATCTTGAAAGAATTTTTTTTTTCTTGTAAAAATTATTTCTTACAATTATTTTTTTTTATTTATAAAATCTTCAATTGTTTTATTTATCTTTTAATTGAAAAAAAATTATATTTGTATATCAAATACTCTATTTTTATTAAAATATTTATTTATTTTTTTATAAAGAAAATAATTTCTAAATAAAGTTTGTTTGAAGCAAATAAATAAATATTCAAGCAAAATTTGGTTGTTTCAGAAAGAAATCTACAAATTTTTAAATAATTGAATTCTTTTGACGAATTTTAAAATAAAATTTTTAAGAACAATTACATTTTTTGAGGAATTCGATTAAAATTGTACTAAAAATAGTTAAAATTCTGCGATAAGCTTTATTATTTATGAAAATAATTGAATTCCTGAAACAAATTTATAATTTATAAAAATAATTTAATTTATAAAAAAAATGTTATTATTTATGAAATTAATTGAATTATTGCGTAAAAATTTATAAAAAAAATTTGTTATTTATTGAATTCCTGTGAAATTTTAATTTTTTTTAAATTTTGAACATAATTGAACTTTGCAAGAAGAATTTTATTGCTTTTGAAAAGAATTGAATTGTAACTTCTCCAAAATTAAATTTTTTAAAATTTTTTTAACTAAAATTTTTCTATAAATCCATTAGTTTTAAAAAAATTACTTAAAAATATATATAGACAAATTTAACTAATTTTAAGAAGAATTTGAATTATTAAAATTTTCCAAAAATCCAAGTTCTTTAACATTTCTAATTAAATTCGTTAGAAATTGGAATTTTTAAAAATTTCAAATTCAAACCTTTTGAACTTCATCTATTTATGAAAATATAATTGTAAACGCAACTCTTTTAAAATTCAATGAGTTTTGTTATATTTAAGTAAACTTATTCATTAAATAATTTCTAAGTACTAATTTCATGACAGTTGTTCAAGAATGAAGTTATTTAAAAAGAAATTATTGTCAGAAATTGAAAAAATTGAAGACAACAAAATTCAGAATTTTCTTATGTATTCTAAAAGAAAATTGCAATTCTGCGATGAGTTTTATTATTTATGAAAATAATTGAATTTCTAAAAAGAATTTTATTATTTACGAAAATAATTGAATCTCTGCAAAAAAATTGTATAGTTTATGAGTATACTGGAATTATTACAAAGAAATTTGTAAATAATAAAATTCTTGTGAATTTTTATTATTTATGAAAATAATTAAATGTTTTCGTAGAATTTTAACAAAATTTGTTTTAAATAATTGAATTCTTTGGAAAAATTTTATTAAAATATTAGATATTCGAAAATCATTGAATTGAGGAAATTTTTTGAAAATAATTGCAATTTGGCCAAGAATTTTATTAAATTTTTTTAAAAATAATTGAATTTCGAAGAAGAATTTATTCATAATAAAGATAATTGAACTTTTGATGAGAATTTTTAAAAATTTTTGAACATAATTGAATTTTTGCAATCATTTGTAACTTCTCCAAAATTGAAATTTTATTAGTGTTTTTAACTAAAATTCCTCGATAAATTCATTATTTTTAATAATTAATTAAATAAAATTTAACTAATTTCAGAATAATTTAAATTTTGAAAATTTTTACAAAAATTAAAGTTCTATAGAGTTTTTAATGAAATTCATTCAAAATTGATATTTTATAAAATTTGAAATTAAAATCTTTTGAAGTTCATCTATTTAGGAAAATTGTAAACGCAACTTTAAAATTCAATTAATTTTGAAATGTATAAATAAAATTTTATTTATTATTCATTAAATAATTTCTAAGTACTAATTTTATGATATAGTTGTTCAAGAATGAAGTTATTTAAAAAGAAATTATTATTGGCGGAAATAAAAAAAAATTGAAGGTTTTGTAAATGGGTCAGAATTCGTGAAATTTTTACAGAAAATAAAAAGTATTTTTTTTAAATCGAAATGTTGAAAAAACATTTCTATTTGGCCTAAAGAATGTGTCCACCAAAAAACAGGAAAAAAAAATTATTTTTTATAAAAGTTATTGCAAAATTAATTTTTTTGCAACTTTTTAATCAAAATTTGATTTCTCCTAAATGAATGAACCGATTTAAATGAACCAAGCGGGAATATAAAGGGGATAAAATATACTTTCGTTTAGAATTAGAAAATTTTTAAAAAGTTTATTTTTTAATAATTATTTAATAAATTTTTTATAAACAATTAATTTTTTTAATGTTCTACTTTTAAAAGTTATAAACAAATTATATTGGCGCGGTGTTGTGCATCAACGCTGAACTTAGTTTTTGATCATTTTTATCAATTTTTATGGTTATATAATTGAATAAAAATGTTAATTTGACAGTGTTTTGTTCATTTCGTAGTTAAAAATATATTTTAATTCTGAAAATCATCAAAATCGCATCTCCGTTCAATATAATTTGTTTATAACTTTTAAAATAATTGTCGCTCCAAAATTTTCTCAACGGATTTTGATTTCTTATAGTTTTAAGTGTATGTTAATATTTTTTTCAAATTTTTAAAAGGCGTAGAACATTAAAAAAAATTAATTGTTTATAAAAAATTTATTAAATAATTATTAAAAAATAAACTTTTTAAAAATTTTCTAATTCTAAACGAAAGTATATTTTATCCCCTTGATATTCCCGCTTGGTTCATTTAAATCGGTTCATTCATTTAGGAGAAATAAAATTTTGTTTAAAAAGTTGCAAAAAAATTAATTTTGCAATAACTTTTATAAGAAATAATTTTTTTTCCTGTTTTTTGGTGGGCACATTCTTAAGGCCAAATAGAAATGTTTTTTCAACATTTCGATTTAAAAAAAATACTTTTTATTTTCTGTGAAAATTTCACGAATTCTGACCCAAATCAGAATTCGTGGTGATTTCATATACACAGGAAAAAATAGTCTCACTCCGTTTACACCTTAAATTCAGCCTCAAAAAGAGGCTGAAAGTAAAACTTTTTTTTTTTAGTGTGTAGTTTATGAGGCAAACAAAAAAGACACAAAAATTCAAAATCTGTTGCTTGAATCAAATTTTCTCTGAGTGGATGTATTATTTTTGATTAAAAATAAAAAAAGTTTATTTGCAAATTGAAGTTTAATGGTTTTTTAGTTGAATTTCTCGTTGCGTATATATATGTACATTGAACCACTCTGTACAATGCACACAATGCCGAATCACACTCAGGCTTCACTGATGCTGAATGCACAATGTTCACAGAAGCTTTGCATATCTCACGCCGCTGAGAGAAAGAGAGAGAGAGAGAGAGAGTGGGACGCTCGGAAACAGACTTCCGCTGACTTCCTGATGCATCCAGCACGACATGCTTGATGTTTAAACAGTGGACCGCGCTTTCGAGTTGAAATCGCATCACCTGGTCAGCGAGACGATCGATGTGCCTTCTGTATTTTGTCACCATCGCTTCTTACCCCGCGTCCATGTTGCCGTTGTCAAAAATTATTTATTGCTTTATTGTTTATTAATATTCTTTTTCAGAGGATTTCAGATGAATATTCGTTATTCGTTATTTGTCTTTCTTTGTTTTTTAATTTATTTGTTATTTGTTAATACTTTTTGTACCAATTTGAAATAATTATTTATTTATTTGTCAGGGTGTCTATACAAGACCTGGAAAACCGGGAAATTTCACTGAAATTAAAAATGTCCTGGAAAACCTGGAAATGTCAGGAAATTTTTTCGAAAGTTCAGGGAATTTTTTTCATCATGACTTGAAATACTCTTGAACAATATTTTTAAAGCCCACAATTTAGTTTTACAAATTTTTAGTAAAAAATAAATATAGTAATAATTAATATTGCCTTTCTAATTTGCAATTCTATTATATTTTGATTTTTGAGAAATAATACGATCCACAGACATACATATAATCAAATAGAATAAAAGATTGACCACTTAAAATTCTGAAAGATCAAAAGAAAAGCAGAAATAATGGCATTGAAAAATGTTGTTTCGTAAAATAAGTCAATTTATTTTTAAAATACATAATTCAAGGCTCGAACTAGATCCGTAAAGTCCGTAAAAGTCAGTTTTTTTTTTTAAAAAAAGGTCCGTAAAGTCCGTAATTTGATTGAAAAAGGACAAAAAGTTTGTAAATTGTACGATAAAATTTGGTAAATTTTAGAGAAATTACAAATGATTGCAGAATAGTATATTTCGTAATACAATTCTTCTACGAAATTCAATTATTTTTAAAAACTTTAATAAAATTCTTGGCAAAATTTCACAGGAATTCAATAATTTACAAGATTTTTAATAAATTTCTTCGAAATAAATCAATTATTTTCATAAATAATAAAATTTTCACAGAAATTCAATTATTTAAAAAAAATTTAACAAAGTTCTTTTCAAGAATTCAATTATTTTTAGAAATAGTAAAATTCTTCACCAAAATTCAATTATTTTTGTAAACTTGAATAAAGTTCGTTGGAAGAATTAAATTATTTTCAAAAGTAATAAAATTCTTCTCAGAAATTCAATTATGTTCAAAAATTTAAAAAAAAATTCTTATCAAAATTTTAACTATCTTTATAAATAATAAAATTCTTTAATATTCAAATATTTAAAATTTTTTTTTTAAATTCTCGTCAAAATTTCAATTATTGTTATAAATAATAAAATTCTTCTTCAAAATTCAATTCTTTTTAAAAACTTGAATAAAATTCTTGGCAAAATTTCACAGGAATTCAATAATTTACAAGATTTTTAATAAGTTTCTTCGAAATAAATCAATTATTTTCATAAATAATAAAATTTTCACAGGAATTCAATTATTTAATATACAAAATTTCATAAAATTTTTCGAAAAATATCAATTATTTAAAAAGATTTTTATAAAATTCGTCCCATGAATTCAATTATTTAAAAAAAAATTTAACAAAGTTCTTTTCAAGAATTCAATTATTTTTATAAATAATAAAATTGTTCATCGAAATTCGATTATTTTAGAAAAATTTTAATAAAATTTTTGGGAAAAGTTTTAATTATTTTCATAAATAATAAAACTTTTCGCAGGATTTTAATTAATTTTTTATACAATATTTTAATCAAATTCCTCGATAAATGTATAATTATTCTTAAAAATTTCATTAAAATTTGTCAAAATAATTGAATTATTTAAAAATTTGTTGATAAAATTCTTTATTAGAATTCAATGTTAACAAACATTTAATTATTCAATAAATTATTTATTTCTTAATTTAAATAATTGAATTCTTCTAGAATTTTCTAATAAAAAAATTTATTTAAAAATGAATTACCGAATAATCGATTTATTATTATTTATGAAAGTAATTTATTTATTGCAACGAATTTTATTACAATTTTTTCCAATAATTGAATTTTTTTGAGAAAATTTACTACTTTTTAAAACTAATTGAATTCTTGCGAAGGATTTTATTAGCATTTTTGTAAATAATAAAATTTTTTTGAAAAATTTCATGGTATGAATTTTAATTCCTACGGAAACATAATAATGATTAAATATTTATTTAAAAAAGAAATTATTGATGTTTTTGAATAATTTTACAATTAATAAAATTTGTAAATAAATGTAATTGAACATTTTTTTTGAGTTTCTAATAATTTTTAGAGTGAATCAGAATATTTTTTATGGTCAGGGAAAAAGTGAGAATTTTGTCTGGAAATCAGGGAAAAGTCAGGGAAAAATAAAATTAAATATTTGTGGCAACCCTGAAAATTTTTCACAAAAATTTAATTCTTTTTAAATATTTTAATAAAATTTTTTGCAATAATTCAATTATTTTAAATAAATAATATAAATTTTTTAGGAATTCAAATATTTTTGAAAATTTTAATAAAATTCTTTGCAACTATTCAATTATTTACATAAATAATAAAATCCATTACCGGATTTCAATTATTTTTAATACAATTTTACAGAAATTGCTAAAAAAAATGTAATTCTTGTTAAAAATTTAATTTCAATTCCTCGAGAAAATCAATTAGTTAAAAAAATGTTTTTTTAAATTCTTTGGAAGAATTCAATTATTTTCATAAATAACAATATTCATTACAAGAATTCAATTATTTTTTAAAAGTAATGCATTTTTTCTTGAAAATTCAATTGTTTAAAAAAATTCTTATTAAATCGTTCGAAAGAATTCAATTATTTTCATAAATAATAAGAATTATAATAGAATTCTTTGTAAAATTGAATTATTTAAAAAAAAATTCACAATTCAATGATTTTCAATATCTACTATTTTATAAAATTTCTATGTAAGCAAAATTCAATTATTTAAAAATTTTATGTAAAAATCTTCGTAAGAGTTCCATTTTTTTGAGAATAATACAAATTTCTCAGGAATTCAATTATTTTTGAAAATTTTTTTTAAAATTGCTAACAACTATTCAATTATTTTCATAAATAATAAAAATCAACAAAGAATTTCAATTATTTTTAGTACAGTTTTAATCGAATTCTTCGAAAAATGTAATTATTCTTTAAAATTTTATTAAAATTCGTCATCAATTTAAAAATTTGTTGGTAAAATTCTTTATGAGAATTAAATTTTAAGAAACATTCAATAATTCAATAAATTATTTATTTTTGTATTTAAATAATTGAATTCTAATAAAAATTCTATTTAAAAATGAATTTCAGTTAAAATTTTAGATAATAATTGAATACTAAAAGCCGTATAGCGTGAATTTTTATAAATAATTGAATTTTGAAATATGTTAACTGAATTTTTTTTTAATTGAAGTTTTTATTTTCGAATGTATATTTAATTGAAGAATTTACGAATAATTGAGATTTCGTAAAAGTGATTTAAAGAAGAATTTTAGTTAAAAATTATTGAAAATAATAATTGAATTGATGATGATTTTATCACTCGGTTATCTTTAATTATTATAAAACATGAAGAAATCGATCACTCCGAGTCGAATCACTATACGAACTCGGAGCTATGGATATCTTCATGTTTTATAGTTGTGAAAAATTTAATTTATAATTTTAAGTAAAATGTTCTCTTATTTGACTCGGACTGCTGATATTATTTTTGTTCGTACATGGTCCGTAATTTTTCATTTTTGGTCCGTAAAGTACGTATTTTTAAATACTGTGTCACTGGTTCGAGCCCTGATAATTTTTTTAAAAATGTTCATTTTATATTCATAATATTTATAACGTTGGTGAAGTTTACAATGATTTAGAAGAAAAAATAATTTTCTATTCAAACTTTTGTCTTAATAAAACTTTTACAATGTTTCTTGAACAAAAAAAGTTTAAAAAAGGAAAATTTTGTAAACGTAAAATATTGTTTTCTAGAGTGAAAAACAGTTTTTTTTTCTTCAAATCGTTGTGGACAAACGTTGTGAATACTTCTCCCACGTCATTTATAAGTGTTATTAAATAAAATTTAAGCAATGTATTTTTTATTATGTCGATTCTTAAAATCTGGAAAAAAAATTTTAGAAACCCTGGAAAACCTGGAAATGTTAGGGAAATTTTTTTCAGATTAGTTGTAGACACCCTGTTTGTTATAAATTTGCTACAATTTAGTATCTCCTTGATTCTATAAAAGTAAAATAGTGTTAAGATTGTGTAGATGTGAAAAAATACGAGCAGGTAAATTTTGCGTAGGTAAAAATATACAGTCAATAGTGATAAAATTAATATAGAATAAGTTTTATTGACAAAAAAAAAAGAAGTACCAAGAAAATTTGTTGTGGACGATTCTTTTCATTCATGTGATAATTTTTCCTGGACAATTTTGTTAGTCCCTGTGATAATTTTTTGGTTTACAATTTTTTTAGTCCATGTGATAACTTTTGTCGAACAATTTTTGGTTAATCTGTATGATAATTTTTGTTGGTCGCAATTTTCTTTAATCCATACAATAATTTTTTGGTGAACAAATTATTTGGATATTAAATTTCTTATCTTTATAGCAATAGTGATACATTGAAGACGTTGCGAGTGTGAGTTTAAAGATTAATTTTCCACCCCAGAGAACTTGAAGTTAAATACCGTATAATATAATTCTCTTTTTTTTTTGCCTATATGATCCTTTCTAATTACTTTGGATTCGAAATGGTAATTTTCCTCCGCTTTTTTTACTTTCTCAGAGAGATAGAGAGAGATAGCATCACTTATATACTGCAAGTCAAATGGAGGAACCACGTAAGCCGTGATTTTCTCCGGAAAGATAAAATGAATATTTATGGTGCGGATTCTTCTACCTGTATACTACACTAAGGAGGAAGTCTTCTTAGATTACGTACTACGGTGGAAATTCTAGAAAAGATTTTTTCTTGCACCTCAAACTAGTATCATAAACTTTGGTCTTAAACTGTGGAGGATTGTGTTCTTTCTACTTGCTTTTTTCTTTTGTAATTATTAGCCGTGAAATTGAATTAACGATTTTTGTTAATTAACAGGTGAGAGTAGTAGTTTTTATATTTTTTTGTATAGTATTTTGTGTGACTCACTATTTAAGTAAAATTACTTTGTATAAAATCCTAATAAGGTTTTGCGTATTAGTGAAACAAATCAAAGAATGAAAATTAATAATTTTCGAGAGAATTTGGATTGGGTTGTTGAAATGCAGCATCAATTTGAAAATATTTATCACCTTGTTAAAAGCAACAAACAGATGACTACTGTAAATTATAGTACACACTATTTGTATGTGTTTTCGGTTTAGGCTGCTTGTTCATTCATATGTATTCTACATGCATTTATATATATATTCAATATCTCTCTCTTCAATTTAAAATAAATGTACCAAATGGTTGTTCTTTCATGCATTTACTGCCAATTTAATTCGACACTGTAAATCACGAAAAATCGTGCGTACATAAATTGCGGCTTTTAAACAAATATGAAAGTGGATTTTACAAAATTCACTTTTTCACTGGGTCTAAAAGAAAGAAATTTCAAATATTTTTCGATATTATTCTACTTTTCTATATTATTCTTTTTTTTCTATATTATTCCATTTTTGCTATATTATTCTATTTTCTTCCATATTTTTACTTAAAATACTTATTACGTTTTTACTAAAAATAGCAACAATTCGCGCGCTAAAGCACGTAGCTAACTTTTTAGGATAAAATTAGCAATTTTAAAAATAATAGAATTTAAAAATTTGTAATTCAAATTTTTGTTGAAAACACTAAAAAAATCCATTTTTGGAAAAATTCAAAAATTACAAATAATTGCAGAAATTCAATTATTTTCAAGAGCGACAAAATTCAATTATCTTTCAATAGAAATTATGAAATTTTTCAATAATTTAAAAAAAATTAATATTTCGTTAAAATTGTAATTAACAAATTGAAATTATGAATTTTTTCCCAAAATAAAATTAAAATTTCCTGAAATGGTGCAAATTATTATTTCCTTTTTTCAAAGAAAAACAGATTTTGTTAAAAAAAATTGTGATTAGAAATGGGTATTTTGCAAAATTTTTTCTTTTTTTCAAAAGGAAACTCCTAATTTTGTATTAATTGCGATTGAGAAGCAGAAAATATAAAAATTATTTTCTATGCCCTAATCTTAATTTCTTAATAATTTTCTAATTTTTTTTATAAGAAAAGAAAGCTACTCAATTTTAATTTGCAAAACAAATAAGTTTTTTAAATTAAAAAAATAGAAATTTTTTTTAATGATTTCTCTTTTTAATGACAACTTATTTTAACAATATTTCAAGTTTTCATTAATTTTCTGAATTTCTGTCTTAAAATTGTGTATCATTTGTAACTCCAACGCAAAAAAAATAAAATAATCAATAGAAGCATTTAATAATTTGTTTAGAATAATAAAGATTTTTTTTAATTAATTAAAAAATGAAAATAATATAAATAAATTAAAAAAAATGTCAGTAGTATAATATATTTTCTATCAGAACGTATAAAAAAAATTTTTTTTAAAAGAATAGAATTAAAAAATTTGTAATTCAAATTTTTGTTGAAAACACTAAAAAAAAATCCAATTTTGGAAAAATTACAAATAATTGCAGAAATTCAATTATTTTCAAGAGCGATAAAATTCTTCTCATAAAATTCAATTATCTTTCAAATTTTAAAAAAATTCCCATAAAAATCACAATTATCTTCATAAATAACAAAATTCTTTTACAAAGTTCAATTATTTTCAAATTAATTTCAAATTCCCAAAAATAATACGCAAACATTTAATTATTTTCATAAATAATAAAAATTTCTCAAAAATTCAATTGTTTACAAATTTTTTTATAAATTCCTTCGCAATAATTCAATTATTTTTATAAATAATAAAAATTTTATTTAAGGAATTCAATTATTTTCATAAAAAATAATCAAAAATTGTAGAAAATAATAATTGATTTGAAATGATGAAAATAATTTTGAAAAAGTTACTGTAATAAAATTCTTATAACTGCTTATAACATAAAACAATGATTTTATGACTCGGTCGGTCATCTGTAATTATTATAAAACATTCTTATAAGTTATTGAATTTAAAAAGATTTGAATTTGAAATTTTTGAAATTCTTAATTCCTATGGAAAAATAATATTGATTAAATATTCATTTAAAAAAAAAAGTTATTGAAGTTTTCGAATAATTTTACAATTAAAGAAATTCGTAAATAAATGTAACAGAACATTTTTTTGAGTAAAATTTTTTCCTTTATTTTCTAAAAATTGAAAAAGTTTCAATTAAAATTTGTAATTGACAAATAGAATAAAATATGTAGGGGAGGGTAGGCTACATTGAACCGGGTATTTTCTAAAGTCCAAGAACTAATTAAATTTGACAAATTTTGATGAGGTTTTTGTATGAAAATAAAACTGAAGTACTCCTTTAGTTAATACACACGTTACAAACACAAATTATTATGATTAAATAATAAAATTTAATTTTTTTCTAACCAGTTACACTTTTTTTATTTTGAAGGAAGTGTGTCTACATTGAACCACCTCTAATAAAACACTACAACTTACTTCGAAAATAATATTTCCACTTACACATTGTAATAAATCTTATTTTCCACTGAAAAAATAGAAAACTGTTGTTAAATAGTTATTATTTGTTAATATAGGATATTAATATATTTCGATGTCAGGTTTTGTAGCAGAAGTGACAGTTTAATTTTATCACGTTGAGAGCCATGCTGATCAAATTTCCTAACCTCAAAATAAATATTATGGCGCAAAATTTTAAAGTTCTACTACAATGTATAATTTCTGAAACCTTAATTGCGCATGACTACTAGCATTTTTCTTATTGGTCAATAGAGCAGACAACTTTTGTAGTCAGGGCTACCACTCTTGAAACTGAAAATACGCTGTAAATTCGGGTGGTTCAATGATGCCGCACTCACTGTATTCACATGACATTCACAACAAAAATTGTTTATAATAAATTTATGTAAGACTTAAAATTCCTTATCACATCGGAATATTGAAGTTGACACCCTAAGCGAAATAAATCGCAAGTTTACTAATTTTTAAAACTTCCTACTTCAATAAAAAAACGTCATTATAATTCCACAAAATTTTTTGTTTTGTACGTGAAAAACAGTTTTTTTCGTTTTTCTTTGTAAATAATAAACCTACGTGCTCGAAATTTTTGGACGTAGTCGCTTTCGGTAATACTAATTTATATATTAAATAAGAAAAAATTCCACTCAGTCATTTCTTAGAAAATTAAAGTGGTTCACTGTTGACGCTGGTTCAATGTAGCCTACTCTCCCCTAATGTTTCTTTTCCAAAAGAAAAGAATGAATCTCCGAACAATATTGTTATTGAGAAATAAAAATTATGCGTATATTTCCTACTTCTTAATTATAATTTTTTAACAATTTTCTATTTTTTATAAATAAAAAGGAGAAAAATTTGCATACTTTAGATCAGTCAAACGAAATTTGTTATAGAAAAAAGCATATATAATAAACATAAAATAAACAAAATTTTTTTGTTAATCATAATGTTTCTATATTTTCTAATTTCTAATTTTTAATCTGTCAGATAATATTTTTTTTTTTAAAAAATCAAAAGCATACACAAAAACTAACTTCAAAGTGTGGACAGACAGAATGAAAGAATGAAATACGAATATTATTATTATTATAGTTAATTCATTAATTTTGCTGATATCAATTATTTATTTCAAAAAATATTTATAATAACGAATTTTCGCGAAATTAATGAATTTTTCACTCACACCATTCTCTTTCGTTTTATTTTTTATTTCGCTTTTTTATTCGTTTTATTCTGAGTCATTAACTTTGAATGTGTGTTTTTTGCTCTAATATTTATATAAATGGAAAAATTTATTGAAATAAAATCAATTTTCTGTGCGTAGTGTGTGTGTTTATATAAAAAAAAATTGATTTGCTATTTTTCTAATAAATGTGTTTGGAAGGGGAAAGAGGAGGGGGGGGAGAGTTTATAAAATATTTTTATATACGAAAGACTTTTATGGATATTTAAAAATAAAAAAAACAAATGTTTCTTTGGGAGAACTCGCAGTGAAAAATTGACCATTACTTCTGTATTCTTGGCATGTGAATGGTTCAATATTTTAGGTGGCCAATTGTTTTCAATTAATTTTATTATTGGCAATAATGGACCATTATTGGTGGAATATTGTGGGCTGTTCGCTTTGTTGCCAAAATGATATTGTTAACTATTATTTTATTTGGCTTTTGTTATATTGTTAATCGACATTTTAATCAATTTGAAGGAAATATATTTTCTAAATAATTAATTTAATTTAATACCTAAAATTTCATTAACTAATTATGTCTTTATTTTTGGTTTTTTATTATATTATTATTATAAAATATGAAAATAACGATCACTCCGAGTCTTCGACTCGGAGTGATCATTATCTTCATATTTTTTAATAATTAAAGACAATCGAGTGATAAAATAATTATTTCATACTATTAAATTATTAAATAAATAAATTTCATTGAAATAAAAAAAAAATAGTTCAAAAATAATGATTGAAGAAAATTTTCCGCACTGATTGATAAGAATTCATTTCACAGGTGGATTATATTTAATAAGATTTTCCCATTTGCTTGTTATTGATTATATTGAGAAAATTGGAGGAAAAAAAATGCAGACACGACATTTTTTTGTTAATATTATTATATTGTCGTGTGTCAAGTTATACAATCAAGTTTGCCTTATGTGTGGAGGCCGGGGGACCTAAAAACCCTTGTTCTCCCCCCCCACTTTTAGTATCTCGTGTCTTTTGTCATTGGTGACTAGCTTTAGGAAGCCAAGTAACAGTCTTTGTATTGTAAACTTACACTGTATCGAATACAGGGTCGTATCTGTTGATTTTAATTTGTATTTATTTCAATTTTTCCCTTGCAAAAAAAAAATATTGTATTAAAGTTGAGTTATTATTGAAGAAAAGGGAAATTATTATCGGTGGTGGTGTCTGAGTGACGCTTGGGAAAATTTTGTCGAGCGTGTTCATGATAAATGAAGGAGAATTTTTTAGAAATTGTTCTGGAAATTGTTCCCCTAGGGGAATTTGTAAATAATTTGTTATTGTTTGATTTTTGCTTGTCTAGACAATTCTTGTGATGTAAATGAAATTTTTCGAATTCTAATTATGATGTTAATTATGAAAAAAGAAATGAAATGGTTATGTACGGTGTTGAGTCGTCACTGACAGATAGCTAATATTTGTATGTCAGTTTAAAAGTCTAGTTCAGTAGTTAGTAGTTGTCGCGTGGAGTTAGTTTGAATAAAAGAAAGGGGTGTGTATTAAAAAAAATTGTGTTTTTTCTTTGTTTTTTTTCTTTCTTTGAAAAATTGCAAATTTCAAGTAAAATGAATTTTGAGTTATTTTGCTGGTATCGGCCATGACACACGAGAGTGATATGGGCGTGGGAATTGTTTTGGACATTGTGATCTTACTAATTGCCACTAACATTGCTCTTAAATCACTTGGTGTATGTGACGTCTGCATACCATATTCGATTGTTATCACTTTCTTCTTCACAGGATGCTTACTTTTGTGAGTTTCTTTTTTCTTTCTTTCCTTTTTTTTGAATTCCTTTCTTTTGAATGAAATTCATTAATTTTGAACTTTGATAAAGTTTACAACATTTTTTTTTTAGCAACGGTTAAAGAAAAATATTTTTCATGACAAAAAGCAATAAAATGTTTTGTTGGATTACAATATTTTTTTCCTATTACAGGCATCACAGTACCTTTTTTCCTCAAAAAAGGTGAATTGTTTTCCTCAAAAAAACTTTTTCAAAATTATTTTCATCATTTCAATTAAATTATTATTTTCAAAAATTTTTAACTAAAATTCTTCTCTAAATCAATTATTTTTAATAATTAAAAATTTTTCGACAAAATTCTTTGACAATTTTCAAATCCATATGTTTACAATTCAAATTTATCAAAAATTTCGATTATTCGTAAATTCTTTAATTAAATATTTATTAAAAACTAAAAACTTCAAATAATTTCAGAACAAGTTCAATTAAACTTTTTCGAAAAAATTAATTGTATACAGAATTGTTAGTTTTAATAATAATATTCAATTATTATGTAAAATCTTAACTGAAATTCACTTTTAAATTAATTTCTATTAGAAAATTATACGGGAATTCAATTATTTAAATATACAAAAATAAATAATTTATATTGATTAATTGAATGTTTTCAATATTAAATTCTCATAAAGAATGTTATCAACAAATTTTTAAATAATTCAATTCTTTCGACGAATTTAAATAAAATTTAAAAAAATAATTACATTTTTCGAGGTATTTGATTAAAATTGTACTAAAAATAATTGAAATTCTGCGATGAGTTTGATTATTTATGAAAATAATGGAATAATTGCGAAGAAATTTATAAAAAATTTGTAAATAGTAGAATTTCGGTGAAATTATTTTATTATTTATGGAAATAATTAAAGGTTTGCGGAGAATTTTATTAAAAATTTTTTTTTAAATAATTGAATTCTTTTGGAAAATATAATTTAAATAGTAGATATTGAATATTATTGAATTTAGGAAAATTTTTTGCAAATAATTGAAATTTTGACAAGAATTTTATTAAAATTTTTTGAAAATTTATGAAAATAATTGAATTCCTAAGAAGAGTTTTATTATTTTTGAACAATATTTAATTGTTGCGAAGAATATTATTACTCTTGAAAATAATTGAATTTCTGCAATAATTTGCAATTTGTCCACAATAAAAATTTTTTTTCGTGTTTTTAACTAAAATTCTTCTTTAAATGCATTATTTTTAATAATTTTTGAAATACTCTTTGAGAATTTTCAAATCTATTTTGCTTTTAATATTCAATTATTATCTAAAATTTTAACTGAAATCCATTTTTTAATTAATATTAGAAAATTTTACGAGAATTCAATTATTTATTTTCTTTCTTTCCTTATTTTACAATCAATTAAATACAAAAATAAATAATTTATTGAATAATTGAATGTTTCTCAAAATTGAATTCTCATAAAGAATTTGATCTACATTTTATCAATAAATTTTTAAATCTTTAAATTCTTTTGACGAATTTTAATAGAATTTTTAAGAATAATTACATTTTTCTAGGAATTCGATTGAAATTGAAATTCTGCGATGAATTTTATTATTTCTGAAAATAATTGAATTTCTAAAAAGAATTTTATTATTTACGTTAAAATATAATTGAATCTCTGTAAAAAATTGTAAAGTTTATGAAAATATTGGAATTATTACGAATAAATTTATAACAATTTTGTAAATAATTGAATTCTTGTGATTTTTTATTATTTATGAAAATAATTAAATGTTTTCGTAGAATTTTAACAAAATTTGTTTTAAATAATTGAATTCTTTGGAAAAATTTTATTTAAATATTAGATATTCAAAAATCATTGAATTGAGGAAATTTTTTGAAAATAATTGCAATTTAGTTAAGAATTTTATTAAATTTTTTTTAAATAATTGAATTTCGAAGAAGAATTTTTTCATTTATAAAGATAATTGAACTTTTGATGAGACTTTTTTAAAATTTTTGAACATAATTGAATTTTTGCAATCATTTGTAACTTCTCCAAAATTCAAATTTTGATAGTGTCTTTAACTAAAATTCCTCGATAAATTCATTATTTTTAATAATTAATTAAATAAAGAAATTTAACTAATTTCAGAATAAAAAAATGAAATTTTTTGCAAAAATTTAAGTTCTTTAGAATTTCTAATGAAATTCATTCAAAATTGTAATTTTATAAAATTTTAAATTAAAATGTTTTGAAGTACATCTATTTATGAAAATTGTAAACGCAACTAATTTCAAATTCAATTAATTGAAATGTATAATTTGAAATGTATAAATAAAATTATTTATTAAATAATTTCTAAGTGCGTTAATTTTATAATACTTCTTTAAGAATTAAGTTATTTAAAAATAAATTATTGTCAGAAATGGAAAAAATTGAAGGTTTTGTAGTAGAATTTTTGTTTTTGTAGAAAAAAGAATTAATAATAATATGTTAATTATTTGAATGTTAATTAATTATTTTTCTGAAGGTCTGCATTCTGTTGAATGAACCACCTTATAATTTATAAAATTCTTTACGTTCTATTACTTAAATTATTAACAAAAAAAATATTAATATTATGTTGTGGTGTTAATAATCTAAATCAAAAATAAAACTCACTGAATTCTATAACATTGAGTCTAAATTTTATGATTACACTTTGAAAAAGATTTTTAAAAAAGAAAAACACTTTTAATCTTTGATTAGAAAAAGGTAAAAAAGGGGACAAATTAGCAAAAAATGGGAAAAAGGTGACAAATCGTCAAAAAAGGAGAAAAAGGTGATAAAATTGAAATAAGGGGACAAAAGGGGAAAAGGGGACCAGTGATGCCTGCGATTACAACGATTTACATTCTAATTTTGAATTTGTAAAAATATTTATACTAATTTTAATAAGTGACTGACTTGTTGCTTTTGAATTAGTAAATTTTAGCAATAAACAGTAATTTCTACTAGTTTATTAGTAAAATTTACTAAACCTTAGTGATAAATAGTATTAGAGAAATTTTACGTCCGAGAATAATTAAATTTTCAATAAAAACGTCATTTTTATTGAAAAGTAAATATTTCTACTAATTTATTAATGAAATTTAGTAAACTTTACAAATATTAAACTATACAAATTAGTAATTTCTACTAATTTATTAGCAAAATTTACTAAACTTTATTGATAAACAGTAATTCGTACAAATTTATTAGTAATTTTTAACCTTACTGGTAAATAGTACATAATTTCTACTAATTTATTGATAAGAACCAAACTTTACTAACAAACAGTAATTTCTACTAATTGATTAGTAAAATTTACTAATTATAAAGCAAAAAGTCAGTTAATTATAAGTGTTGTGAACTTTATCAACGTAATTTTGATGAGGATTTTATCCCCTGTTAACCCTGCAGTTCTATTTTTGTTTTTGAAATAAATTTTACTTATTGTCACTTTTAACGAAATGTTTTTTTTGTTTCTGAAGTTTACTATTTTAATTATTTTTTTAGTATTAAATTTTTTTTGTAAAGGAATAAGTAAATTGGATTTTTCCCGAATTATTTTGATCAGCAATATTGATAATGTTATATTCTGATTATAAAATGACAATTTTATGGAAAAAATAGAAATAATAATTATAAAGTAACCAAAATAAAAAAAATTGTGCTTGCTAATTCAACTAGTCGAGTTTGACTATTATTTTTAGTTGTGTTTATTTTTTGGTTTACATATTAATTTGTTTGTTTTTTTTTGTAAAGAAAATAACGTCTGCTAGAAAAATTAACAAAAACATAAATATTTTCATCGTATCGCGTGTTGAAATGTTTCCGGTAGTAAATAGTTTGCGGTACGACCGTTTTGTTTTTTATGGCCTTTTAAAAAAAAAGGGGCAATAGAAATCGGTGGTCCCTGGTTGGAGATATCAAAAAAATCAGAATAGCCTGCCAAACCACACGAGTTAGGCACACACGGTAAATTGTGGAATCGTTTTCTGGATCGTGACCAGAAATCTTTTCCAACTTATATACTACAGGTTGTTGAAATCATTCGTTTAATTTTATTTGACGATTATCCTCAACAAGTTTACCTTCTCCATATTGGAGTCAGATTTCACCTATATAATATGTATTTCTTTTTTCTTTCTAACGAATTCACCACCTTTTTATTTTACTTTTTCCTTTGTGTTCTTTTTTTGTTTATTAATTTATTATTTAATCAAACAAATCAAGAAATTTGATGATTAAAAAGGAGAAAATGAATTTAATTTTCTATTAAAATTAAAAAAGTCGGTTTTTTATTTTTTAAAATAACAAATGTTTTTTAACTAATTTTTTTTAATTAGTTTATTTTAGTTAGTTAAAAACTAATTAAAAAATAGATTTTTTTTTATAAAACAGTTTTGAATCTGAAACATAGTTTTTTAAATTGAAAAATAGTTCTTTTATTTGAAAAAAAGCTTTTTTAGTCGAAAAATAGTTTTTTTATTTGAAAAAAGGTTTTTTATTCGAAAAATAGTTCTTTTATTTGAAAAAAAGTTTTTTATTCGAAAAATAGTTTTTTAATTAGGAAAAAAAATTTTTTATTCGAAAAATAGTTCTTTTATTTAAAAATAATTTTTTTATTTGAAAAATAATTTCTTTTATCAATAAAAAAAAAAAAAATGCAGTAAAATATATGAAATGAAAAAGGAAGGTTCTGACACGTAACGTGGTGTTGCTTGGCAGCTCCTACCTACGAAGTGGAAAGAGCTGAAGAGGATGTCGATGGAGATCATCAAATTATGCCTAGCATGGGTGCTGCTTCCTGGACAGGGAATCACTGCCTCTTATCCGAGGCCAAAAAAGCGGTGATAATAATATCAACTTTTTTTATTTCTTTCAATTTAGCAGCTAGCTGCTTATTAAGCTCATCGTGATTTCAATACTTTTTTTTCTACTTCTCTAAATTCTTATATATAAATATTCTTCATCGAACAAAAAGATTTCTTGTTCGATTAAGAATAACTCATTTTATTTTCTATATGGATTTCATCAACATCAAAAAAGAAAAAAAAATAGTTTCAATCCGTTTCCAAAATAATTTCAAAAAAATTTATTATTCCGAAATAATTCTCATTTAATTTTTTATAATTCTCGACAATTTAGATTTTTAATTCTAATAAGCAGAAATTGATATTTGATTTGATTAGAAATGGAAACTTAAAACTATTTTTTTTGGGCTCATTTCCACGTAGGTAGGAGGACTCTGTATTTTCTATTGTCATTTTTTTGGAACATATAAATCATTTCCATTTTTGTGTTTGTATTTTTTAGGAACGAGAAAAAAATTTCTATACACAGTCGAATATTATTTTTATTGTTTACAATTTTATTTAACTTTATTTTTTGCAAATAGAATTTTTTTTATTTTTTTAATATTATTTTATTATTATTTTAATATTATTTTTATTTTTGTTTTAATATTATTTTTATTATTGTTTTAATATTATTTTTATTAATGTTTGAATATTATTTTTATTACTGTTTTAGTTTTTAATTTTTAATTAATATTCATTATCATTACTTCTTTTATTAATCAAATGGTCACCTTCCATTATTATATTAAGTTATAATTTAAAAACAACGACTTCAAGGAAGCGATATAAAGAAGTGAAAAATTTGAAATTTTCGTCATAAATAACAATGTTATTTTTGTTATTTACCTTTTTTTAATGTGTAAATTAAATTTTTTAATGTTCGATTTGTGTTGAATAAAAAAATAAGAGTAAAAAGTGGGGTATGTATATTCTGCCAATGAATGACAAATGAGCCACTCTATTGGGGATGTAATAACTACTTTTCCCGGGGTGCTTTTGAATTTAGTATACCCTTGAGTTAAGCTGAGCTTTAATGCCCATTAGGAGAAGAGCCTTCAAATTAGGTCTAACTATTAATAACCACAGATAGCATCAAAATTAAGCATGTATTGCTTCATTAAGTAAGATTAGCACACTTACTGGAAATTTTATACCTCATATATATATATACCACCCACTCTACAGGCAATTACTTAATGTAATATTAAACTTTTCATATTTACACACTGATGATGATAAAAAAAAAACTAAAAATTTTTTTTCTTTTACTGTTAATTGAAAATTAATCAGAGTTCAAGTTGAATATAATATAAATTTAAATAGTAATTAATTATTTATTAATATATTATTATCTTTTACTCTATTCTCTCTGCTCTCTAATATGTGAATTAGTTAAATTGTTTACTATTTTTAATTACTAATTGATTTTTTGTTTTTGAATTGGTAAATTTGACTACTAAATAATAATTTCTACTAATTCATTAGTAAATTTGACTATAATAAATAGAAACTAGCAAAAATTCGCGTGGCTAACTTCTTACTGCCTTTTTTTAAATAAAATTAGCAATTTTAAAAATAATAGAATTTAAAAATTTTCTAATTAAAATTTTTGTTAAAAATACTAAAAAAATTAAATTTTGGAGAAATTACGAATAATTGCAGAAATTCAATTATATTTAAACAAAATAATAAAATTCAACTATGTTCAAAATTTGAAAAACATTCTCGTAAAAATCCCAATTGTCTTTATAAATAACAAAATTCTTCTCCAAAGTTAAATTATTTTCAAAAATTTTTCTAATTTCAATTATTTTCAATATCTACTATTATTTAATAAAATTTCCCAAAAAGAATTCAATTATTTAGAAAAAAATTTTAATAAAATTGTACACAAACATTTAATTATTTTCTAAATAATAAAAATTTTACAGGGAATTCAATTATTTTTATAAATAATAAAATTTTTACATAATATTTAACAAAATTTTAGTCTTTTAATGAAAAGAATTTTTAAATCGTTGAATTCTTTCGACGAATTTTAATAAAATTTTCAAGAATAATTACCTACATTTTTCGAGGAATTCGATTAAAATTGTATTAAAAATAATTTAAATTCTGCGTTGAGTTTTATTATTTATGAAAATAATTGAATACCTAAAAAGAATTTTTTGAATTTTTTTATTATTTTTATTATTATTATTTTTTTTTTATTATTTATGAAAATAATTGAATTATTGCAAAGAATTTTATAACAAAAATTTGCAAATAATTGAATTTCTGGGAAACTTTTATTATTTTAGAAAATAATTGAATGTTCGTGTAGACTTTTTTATCAAAAATTTTTTTTAATAATTGAATTCTTTTGGAAAATTTTATTAAAATAGTAAATATTGAAAATCATTAAATTTAGGAAATTTTTTGAAAATAATTGAAATTTTGACAAGAATTCTTTTAAAATTTTTGCAAATAATTGAATTTCCGAAAAAAATTTTATTATTTACAAAAATAATTAAAATTTTGACGAGAATTTAAAAAAAATTTTAAACATAATTGAATTTCTGCGAAGAATTTTATTAGTTTTGGAAATAATTGAATTTTTGCAATCGTTTGTAACTTCTCCAAAATTCAATTTTTTTAGTGTTTTTAAGTAAAATTCTTCTTTACCGAAATGCATTATTTTCAATAATTAAATTTAAAAATTTAACTCAATTCAGAAGAATTTGAATTATTAAAACTTTTCAAAAATCTAAGTCCTTTAAAATTTATATTTAAATGCATTATAACCTAGCAACAATTCACGCGCTAAAGCGCGCGGCTAACTTCTTACTAACTTTTTTAAATAAAATTAGCAATTTTAAAAATAATAGAATTTAAAAATTTTCTAATTTAAATTTTTGTTGAAAACAGTAAAAAATTCAATTTTGGAGAAATTACAAATAATTGCAGAAATTCAATTATTTTCAAAAAAAAAAATAAAATTCTTCTTATAAAATTCAACTATGTTCAAAATTTTAAAAAAATTCTCGTAAAAATCCCAAATATCTTTATAAATAACAAAATTCTTCTTCATAGTTCAATTATTTTCATAAATGTCGAAAAAATTCTTGTCCTCATTTCAATTATTTTCAAAAATAAAATGCATTTTTCTAATTTCAATGATTTTCAATATCTACTATTTTAATAAATTTTCCCAAAAAGAATTCAATTACATATTTAGAAAAAAATTTTAATAAAATTGTATGCAAACATTTAATTATTTTCATAAATAGTAAAACTTTTTTAAGGAATTCAATTATCATTTTTAATTATCAATTATCAATTTTAAAATTCTGGAAAATAATAATTGAATTAAAATGATGAAAATAATTTTGATGAAGTTATAGTATTCAATATTCTTATAATATAAAATAATGATTTTTATTACTTGGTCATCTTTAATTATTAGAAAACATGAAGAAATCGATCACTCCGAGTCTTCGACTCGGAGCAATCAATATCTTCATGTTTTATAACAATACTTTTATAAGTTGTTTAATTTAACAAGGGTTTGAATTTAAAATTTTTGAATGTCTTAATTCCTGTGGAAAATCTTGTTCCAAGTAAATATTTTTCTTCTTTTTTTAAAAGAAAATAATAATTTTGTTAAAAAAATTGTGATTCATAATCGAAAATAATGCAAAATAAATAAATTTTCTATTTCTTAATCACAGTTGTTTAACAATTTTCTAATTTTGTTTAGAAGTAAAGAACAAAAATAATTGCAATTTGACAAAACATAATATTTAACAAAATTTTAGTCTTTTAATGAAAAGAAGTGAAAAAAATTCTGATGATTTCTATTTGTCATTACAATTTTGAATTATTATAAAATAAAAATAATTATAATATATAATAATATAATATACAAATATCTAATGAGAACAAAAAACAAAAGTATAAACAAAAGACAACTTCAAAGTGTGAGGAACAGAAAAAGTGAATGAATGAAAAAACATTAAAATTATTATTGTTAATTAATTTCTTCTAATTTATTAATTACATTGACTAATAAATAGTCATTTCTATTAATTTATAAAAGTAAATTTGACTAATAAATAGTAATAGTAAAATTTTTACTAATTATTAGTAATTTTCATGAAAGACTTTTCTCCTTTTTGATTAGTAATATTTTTTACTAGTACTTAGTTATTGTCAGTAAAATTTTACTATTTTTTTAGTATAAATTTTCTAAATGTTAGTCATCTAATTCATTAAATAAATTAGTGAAACCGTTTTGTCGACTTTTATTAAAACAGTTCTACCAATTGTTAGTAAAAATTGCAGTAAAATTGAGAGTATAATTTTATTAGCAGTTAAAAAAAGCAAAAATTACAGATTGATAGTCAAAATCTACTGATTGTTAGTTAAAAATTACTTCTTGATAGTCAAAAAGTAGTAAATGTCAGTCAGAAATTATAGATTGATAGTCAAAATTCACTGATGGCTACTCCGAGTTTACTGATTGATAGATCAAAGGTACTAATTGTTAGTCGGAATTTACTGAATGAATGTAAAAAATGATTGATTCTTAATCAAAAATTTTCGGTTATCATTAGTAAAAGAATTCAGATAGTTGAACTTTTTTGCTTTTTATATTTTCGTTAAATAAATCAGTAATTTTCAACTGATTTTAACTAAAAGTTCGGTTATTAAATCAGTTAAAACTGACTGATTTAATTAATATTTCGTTTGAACCCGTGTAAGATTGAATAAATAAATAAATATTTAATAAATCAGTTAAAACTGACTGATTTAATTGATTTTACACTGAACTAAGTTCAATAATAACTATAATATTTTATCCACTGATTGTGGACTTTTCAAATTTGGGAACTTCTTTCGAAACATCTACAGATGTTTAGCGATAAATAAGAACAGAAGATAACTCGTACCTATGAAGTGAAGGTTGCACATTATATAGAACAATGCTTGATAATAGGGGGGAAAACATATTGATAAAAGTGAAGAAGAGGAGAAAAAAAGAAGAAGAAGAAGAGATTATAAAGTAAAGATATAAAGTGACTCGACATTGGCGGAAGGGCAGAGGAAGCTGTTAGTATATACTTAACCCACTCTTGCACTCAAGCAAGTCCTTGTTCTTCTAGTGGGAACATATTACCTTCTTTAACCGAGAGACACCACCCTGACCTCTCAATCTCAAACCGCACACACACCATCTTTTTTCAACCCTCTCCAACCGAGCAACACTTGAGAGAAACTTGGTAACTTGGCTGTCCGATGGTATTAAAGTTCACGTATAAAACTAAAAGCTTCTTTTCTACCAACGAAGCTTTATCTGCTTTGTCGGCATTTATTGATTCCTCGCTCCTTTGCCAGATGGCACCAGTTCGTCGCTTTTCACATTTCATTTCTCCTGCTGCAAAATTTATATGCTCCTTGCTGTAACAGCTGTTTTAGCAAAAAAAAAAAAAATTGTTACTGATTTTTAATGTTTTATTGGTAATGTTTATCCTGTTGGGGGCCATTTCGAAAAGTAATGCTTGTTTTTGAAAATTTTACCCCTTTTTCCTCCTTTATTTAACGGACTGTTGCGCATACATTAGCGCCATTTTTTCTGCTTACCCCCCTCCCTCCCTGCATTTAACTTACATCAGCTCGTATTAGTCCAAATATTGACTAAATTTCTGATTAGAAAACTGATTTTAAGACCTAAAATTGTTTCATTTTTATTTTAAGGCCAAAAATGATGTAAGAAAAAACATATTTTAGCTGTAAGTAATTTAATACTTTTTTTTACAGTGATTTTTTCCTGCTCTCTAAATTTGAATTAGTTAAAAATGTTTAGGTACTAATTTGAATTAGTGCGACTGGATTTTTGCTTTAAAATTAGTCAATTCTACTAATAAATAGTAATTTCTACTAATAGTACCTAATGGTACCTAATAGTAATATCAAGATAAATATTAATAGTAAAATTTACTAAATGGAAGGAATTATTAGTAAATTTTACTAATTCAAAAGCAAAAACCCAGTCGCACTAATTTAAATTAGTAAACATTTTTACTCATTCAAATTCAGAGAGTTTATGTCAGGCTTCACAGTCTGTCCCTTATTTCCCTAAAAGTCCCCTTTTTTTAATTTTGGCTCCTAAACGTACCCTATTTTGAAAATTTCCCCTAAATTTCCCCTATTTTTTTCTTTTATCTTCTAATGATTAATTCACACCAAATTTAGCAAAGTGACGTTGACACTTTCAATTTGAAACTTTTGTTTTGAAAATTATTTTCATAAATATTTTTTAATTCGTCACGGAAAATCAATTATTTTCAAAAATTTTTAAATAATTCTGCAAAAGAATTCAATTATCTTGATAATCAACAAAATTCTCCCCATAAAATCAATTATTTTAAGGATTTTTAATTAAATTCTTTTCCAAAATTCAATTATTTTGATAAATATCAAAATTCTTCTCAAGAATTCAATTATTGTTAAAAATTTTAATTACTCTCTAAATCTGAATTAGTAGAATTCTACTAAGAAATAGTAAAATTTGTCTAATTTTTAGTAGTTTTCATGGACGACTTTTCCCCTTTTCAATTAGTAGAATATTACTAATTCTAAGTAAAATTTTACTGAAGTTTTAGTAGAAATTCACTAATTAAAAGTCACTCATTTCACTAAATGAATTAGTAAGACTGTTTTATCGACTATTAATAAAACAGTTCTACTAATTGTTAGTAGAATTCTACTAATCAATTAGTAAAATTTACTATTTGTTAGTAATATATTACTAAATCATTTGGTGGACGACTTTTCACCATTTCATTAGTAACTTTCTACTAATTCAGATTTAGAGAGTAAATTCTTGGTAAAATTTCAATTATTTAAATAAAATTTAATAAAATATTTAGCACGAATTCAATTATTTCTATAAATTTTAATGAATATCTCTTTAGGAAAACAATTATCTTTATGAATAGCAAAATTTTTCGACAAAAATTCAATTATTTTCAGAAATTTAAATAAAATTCTTTACAAAATTTCAATTATTTTCAAAAGTTTTTCGCAATTCAATGTTTTTAAATATTTACTATTTTCATAAAATTTATCCACAGATTTAATTATAGAAAAAACTTGTTGATAAAATTCTACGAAAAGATTCAATTATTTTCATAAATAATAAAATTTCATTTACGAATTCAATTATTTTCATCACAGAATTTCAAATATTTTTAATAAATACAATTTAAAATAAATTCCTTGAAAAATGCAATTATTATTAAAAATTTTATTAAAACTTGTGGAAAGAATTCAATTTTAAGAAACATTCAATTATTCAATAATAACAAGAAAATTCGTTGCAATAATTCAAATATTTTCATAAATAACATTTAATTCGTCGCAGAAAATCAATTATTTTCAAAAATTTTTAAGTAATTTTGCAAAAGAATTCAAATAGCTTAATAAACAATGAAATCGCATAAATTCTTAAATAAATCGCATAAAATCAATTATTCTAAGGAATTTTAATAAAATTCTTTTCCAAAATTCAATTATTTTGATAAATATCAATATTTATCACAAGAATTCAATTCTTTTAAAAAGTAATAAAATACTTTACAGAAATTAAATTATTTTCAAAATTTTTTAAAAATTCTCTTCAAGAATTAAATTATCTTTATAAATAGATTGCGATAGATTAGGAAATTCTTTTTAAGAATTAAATTATTGTCAAAAATTTTTTTTAAATTTTTCTCAAGTACTCAATTATTTTCAAAAATTTTAATAAAATTTTTCAAAGAAATTCTATTACTCTTTTAAAAATTTTAAGGAATATCTCTTTAGGAAAACAATTATCTTTATAAATAGCAAAATTTCTCGCCGAAAATCCAATTATTTTCAAAAATTTAAATAAAATTCTATGCAAAATTTCAATTATTTTCAAAAGTTTTTCACAAACTCAATGTTTTTAAATATTTACTATTTTCATAAAATTTATCAACAGATTTAATTATAGAAAAAACTTGTTGATACAATTCTACGAAAACATTCAATTATTTTCATAAATAATAAAATTTCATTTACGAATTCAATTATTTTCATCGCAGAATTTCAAATATTTTTAATACAATTCTAAATAAATTCCTTGAAAAATGCAATTATTATTAAAAAATTTTATTAAAACTTGAGGAAATAATTCAATTTTAAGAAACATTCAATTTTTCAATAAAACAATAAAATTCGTTGCAATAATTCAATTTATTTTCATGAATAACATTTAATTCGTCGCAGAAAATCAATTATTTTCAAAAATTTTTAAGTAATTATGTAAAATAATTCAATTAGCTTGATAAACAACAAAATCGCATAAATTCTTCCCATAAAATCAATTATTCTAAGGAATTTTAATAAAATTCTTTTCCAAAATTCAATTATTTTGATAAATATCAATATTCATCACAAGAATTCAATTCTCTTGAAAAGTAATAAAATACTTTGCAGAAATTAAATTATTTTCAAAAATTTTTTTTAAATTCTCGTCAAGAATTAAATTATCTTTATAAATAGATAGGAAAATTCTTCTCAAGAATTAAATTATTGTCAAAAATGTTTTGAAAATTCTTCTGAAGAAGTCAATTATTTTCAAAAATTTTAATAAAAGTATTGTCATGAATTCAATTGTTTTCAAAAATTATTATTTAAATTCTTCTCAGGAATTCAATTATTTTAAAAAAATTTAATAAAATTCTTCAAAAAGTTTTCAATTATTTTCAAAAATTGTTAAAAAAATTCTTTAACATAATAAATTTGATTAAAATTTTAATTAAATTCCTTTAAAAAAAATTAAATATTTTCAAAAGTTGTTAATACAATTCTAAAAATTAAATTTTAAGAAACATTGAATATTATTTATTTTTGTATTTAAATGATTGATTTCTCGTAGAATTAAATTATTTTTTTTCTGTACTTTTAACTAACAATTCTGTAGAATTAATTTTTTTGAAAAAGTTTAATTGAATAATAATTGATGTTATTGATTTAAAGTAGAATTTTCGTTTAAAATTCTAGAAAATGTTAATTGAATTGAAATGATAAAAATAATTTTGAAGAAATTACAGTAACAATATTCTTATAATAATAAACTAATGATTTTGTTAGTCGGTCATCTTTAATTATTATAAAACATAAAGAAATGAATCACTCCGAGTCGAAGACTCGGAGCAATCAATATCTTCATGTTTTATAACAATACTTTTATAAGTTGTTTAATTTGAAATTTTTGAACATCTTAATTCCAATGAAAAAAAATGATTAAATATTTATTTTAAATAAAACTATTGATGTTTTTGAATAATTTTACTTTTGAAGAAATTTGTAAATAAATTTAATAAAACATTTTTTTAAGTATCTAATAATTTTTAGAGTGAATCAGAATATTCTGTAGGGTCAGGGGAAAAAGTAAAAGTTGTGTTTGTAAATCAGGGAAAAGTCAGGGAAAAATAAAGTTAAATTTTTGTGGCAACTCTGTATAAATAAATAATATTTTTATCTTTATTTAACCAATTTTTATGGTCCCCTAAAAGTCCCCTATTTTTTAATTTTCAGTCCCTTATTTCGTCTAAAATACTTTTTCATAACGCGGTGCAAAAAAGGGCACTTTTTTGCACCTTGTTATAAAAAATATCGTTCGTAACTAGTGCTAGCAGTTGCCAATTTTTGAACGAGCACTTTTTTTGGAACAAACTGTAGGCGAAGCTTCGCTTCGCCTACAGTTTGTTCCAAAAAAAGAGCTCATTCAAAAATTGACAACTTCTCGCACTCGTTACGAAATATACTATTTAGGGGCACTGTGAAGCCTGTTATGTCTATATTTTATATATTGAGAGAAAAAAAATTGGGGTCATCAGTGCCGCCTGTAGCACTTGAAAATCGAAGAAATAGAAAAGCTTTAAATCACACTAACAATGAACCTTCTCTCCACCGATCATTGAACTTTAATGTATATTCACAAATCGAATCAAGAAAAATGATTTGCAATTCAAGTTTAAAATACACTTTTTTACCCTTAATGACGAAATTAATCTCCCTCTCGCTAAAAAAATTTCTCCTTTTTTTCTATTTTTTATATATTCGCACCTCTCTCGTCGGAGGAAAAGATCTAAAATGGTAATTTCTTTCTTCGGAACATTCTTCTTTACCTTTGAAAGGTCGTATTTTTTAAGCTATTATTTTCAATTCAAAATGGTAGTGTGAATGGGGCTGATTCGATAGAAGGAAGAATTACTGCTAGTGAGCGAGCGAGAGAGAGAGAGAGAGAGAACTTAGTGCGAGATAAATGAACCGATACGGTTATTTCCATACTAATGCAGTTTCTAAGTAATCAAGGTCTGTCAATTACTAGCCTAGGTCTAATAATATAGGCCATCGCATGGCGCCAATAGCTTTGTTAGAAACATGCTCCTTAAATATGACCTTAAGATTCAAATCCGATAAAAATATAATCCTCCGCGTGAACTACACGAAACTGATGATATACAACAAAAAAATATTAAGAATGGATTCGTGTCAAGATAAAAAAGTTTGAGAGAAAGGAAGGAGAAAAACAACGATAATAATTTTCAAAGTGTGAAAATCTGATCCACATCAATGGAATCTTGATTTTAAACTTAATATATTTATAGACTATATTTTTTAGCAGAAATACCAACTTTTCTTAGCATCTTTTAAAAACACAGTAAATTGTGAGGTATTTAAAAGCGTTGCAGATTAAATTAACACCAAAAAAAGATTAAAATAATCCATTTTTGTTGTTATTTTTTTTACTATGAATGAAATTTGAGTTTTGACTTCAAATCGAAAACAAGCAACCAAAATGGATTATTTTAATCCTTTCTGGTGTTAATTTCATCCTCAGGTCATAATATATAAATATATTAATTTAATAGACAAGTAATGGTTTATTTGCATCAAATAAATTTCTCCGAAATTATACCAATTTTCGATCCTCTAGGTCCAACTGACCAAGATCAGCGAAAAAGAATAGTAAAACACAATTAATAATTTAACTTTCTAAAGCAATAAAATTTTCCCAATACTTTTCTTTTTTAATTATTTATACCAACTGTATATATATGTATATTAAGACTATATACAAAATGGCCATTTCATTCCAACTCTGAAGAAATTATCCAATAAAAAGTTGAGTGGAATTGTTACTCTTGTTAGAGCGCATGAAATTCTCAATTCATTCGGGGATAAAAATTCATTTCAAGAAGAGAAATTTATCGAGTATAAAAAAATGGGAGAGGAGAGGAAAGGAAAGAAGAGAAAAAAAAGAAACGCGAGTAAAGAAAGTTCTTGTAAACATTGAGAATTGAAGTTTTATACATTTGTTCAATGGTCTTGGATAAATTTCTGGGATTTCCGGGGGCTATACAAGTGGGAACCAAAAAACCCCTTTTGCCCTCTCTCTCTCTCTCGCTCTCTCTATATATGTATACATATATACATATGACGTAAAGAGCAACGTTTTTTTTTATATATATTTGTAAAATGAGCATTTCTTCTAAAGCGAATCATTATGAACACGTGTTACCCAAGAGAGTAATATCAAGGAAACACACGTGACATGTCCTATTTTCAGTTAAAGGGGGAAGGACAGAGAGAGTGAGTGAGAGAGAGAGAGAAAGATTCAGATCGATAGCTTCACAGCCATAAATTTGAAATACACACGTTTGAAGCTACACGTTTCGCATAGAAGCAAATCAGCACGCCAACTTTATAAGATTAGGGCGACACTGAGGATGAGGTCAAAAAATAAACTCTCTCTCTCTCTCTCTCTCTCTCTCTCTCTTTTTCTCTCTGCATCATTGGATGTACGATCTGCCATAAACAAACTTAATTAAAAGTTAACAAAAATTTCTATTCATCAAAAAAAGACTATTTACTATTTCCTAGTTTTGAAATTTATAAGGGTTTCCGCTAAATGTAAATGTGATGTTTTTACGCTAGAATAGTGAACCAAATTTGACATTCATTAGATATTTCAGTACATTTTTGTTATTCAAGTATATATGTTCAAAAGGAAACTACAAGATCTTGAATATTTTTAAAGTTACGATGAAAAACGCAAAAGTGACATGCCACGGACCTGACATGTGTATTACAGTTAGAACACGTAAATAAATAAATAATTAAATAAATATTTCCTTTTCAATGTTCGCACTTTAAAATAATACCAGTAGAAGTCAATTAAAAATAAAATTCAGTACCAATAAAATCACGATTTCGTTAACATGTGTATAGGTACAAAGTAATCAACAATTTAAAACATGAAAAAAGTGCTCGTGTACGTAGAATATCATTACAACAAAAATATTTTTATATATAAAACATCTAGTTAGATTTGGCGTACAAAGTACTCAAAAAATCACGTAACAATTTCAGAACAAAATTTAATAAAACCGTTTGTTATGGACCTGATAATTTTACCCTATTTTCTTAATTTTAACTATAATAATGATTAGTTAAATGAACTGAATATTAAGTATCTTTAAGAAAAAACTTCCATTAAGTGATTTATGAAGTGATTGGCAAAAAAAAAAAAAATAATTTTATTACTTATTTATCTATGGGGTGATGCAAATATGACAGGTTATTTGAAAATCACCTAAACAAAATTAAAACTAAAGCTCGATAATTTTCTTTTAAAATTTTTAAACAAAACTAAAACACAAAAAAAATTTTTTAACAAAATACAAGAATAAAACTAAAGAATTAAAAAATATTTATTACACTCTAGTCTCTAGTTTCTTTTAGTAAAATTAGTAAATTTGACTAAAAAATTAGTAGAAATTACCATTTATTAGCAAATTTTTTCTGGCAATTTGTATGGAAATTACTAATTAGTAAAATTTATTAGTAAATTTTACTACAAAAATTAGTACAAATTACTAATGAGAAAAATTTACTAATAAATTAGTAGAAATTACTAGAAATTACTATTAATTAGTATAATTTAATTGATTACAATTAAATTTCTACTATTAGTAAAATTTACTAATTCAAAAGCAGAAAGTTATTCACTAATTCAAATTAGTAAACATTTGTACTAACTCAAATATTTAGAGAGTATATTAGCCATTTTATTGTCTAAGTAACAATATTCTGTATCTCAGTGTAAAGTTTATTATTTATTATTAAATTAGCAACAATTTGCAACAATTCAACTTCTTACCACCTTTTTAAATAAAATTAGCAATTTTAAAAATTTTCTAATTTAAATTTTTGTTGAAAACACTAAAAAAAAATTCAATTTTCGAGAAATTACGAATAATTGCAGAAATTCAATTATTTTCAAAACCAAAAAAATTCTTCTTATAAAATTCAGCTGTGTTCAAGATTTGAAAAAAATTCTCGTAAAAATCCAAATTATCTTTATAAATAACAAAATTCTTCTCCAAAATTCAATTATTATTTTCATAAATGCCAAAAAATTATTGTCCTAATTTCAATTATTTTCAAAAAATTTTCTAATTTCAATGATTTCCAATATGTACTATTTTAATAAAATTTCCCAAAAAGAATTCATAATTATTTAAAAAATTTTTTAATAAAATTGTATGCAAATATTTAATTATTTTCGTAAATAATAAAAATTTCACAGGAATTCAATTATTTTCAAAAAAAATCAAATTTTTTTAAGGAATTCAATTATTATTTTCATACAAAATAATTTAAAATTATAGAAAATAATAATTGAATTATAATGATGAAAATAATTTTAATAAAGTTACAGTAACAATATTCTTATAATTTAAAATAATGATTTTATCTCTCGGCCATCTTTAATTATTAGAAAACATGAAGAAATCGATCACTCCGAGTCTTCGACTCGGAGCAATCGATATCTTCATGTTTCATAACAATATGTACTTTTATAAATTGACAAAACATAATATTTAACAAAATTTTAGTCTTTCAATGAAATGAAGTGAAAAAAATTCTGATGATTTCTATTTGTCATTACAATATCGAATTAATTATAAAATAAAAATTATTTTAACAATAAGAAATGAATTATTAATTAATAATTATAAACTACATGTTTTGGTAATCAGTTCGCAGTTTAAAGTTAGTTGTTGTTTGCTTTATTTTTCTTAACTTTTTTAAAATTTTTCTTTTCAAATATTTTCAATTATTTTAAAATTAATGTAGGTATTGAAAATCATCGAATTGTTGCAAAGAATTTTATCAAAAAATTTGATGATAATAGAATTCCTTCAAAGAATTTTATTATTTAAGAAAACAACTGAATTCTCGCAAAGAATTTTATTAAAATTTTTAAAAATCCTAATTAAATTCTTTTGAAGAATTTCTTTGAATTTTTTTTAAACTAATGGAGTTTCTTTCATAATTTTAATTGAAAATTTTGAAAGCAATTAAAATTTTATGAAAATGAATTTTATTACAAGTGATTTGAAAATAATTGAATTCTTGCGAAGAATTTTACTATTTATAAAAATATTTGAATTGTTTCGAAGAATTTATTAAAATTTTAGAAAATTTATGAAAACATTTAAAAATATTTGAATTCATCCGAGGAATTCAATTAAAATTGTTTTAAAAATAATTGAATTCCTTCAAAGGATTTTACTATTTATAATAATAATTGAACTATTGCGAAGAATTTTACTATTTATAAGAATAATTAAAATGTTTCAAAGAATTTATTAAAATTTTAAGAAATAATTAAATTATTATAAAGAATTTTATAGAAATATTTGAAAATAATGAAATTTTTTCGAGAAATTCAGTTAAAGTTCTTTCGAAAATAATAGAATTTCTTTAAAGAATTTCATTAAAATTAAGTATATTCAAAAGTAATTGAATTCATCACAAGAATTTTATTATTTTTTGAAAATAATTAAATTCTTTCAATTTTTTTGACAAATATATTTAAAAATTGCATTGAAAGTAATTTACTTTTTATACAGAATTTTTTAAAAATATTTTGAGAATAATTGAATTATTATTTTTAGAGAATTTTAAATTCTTGCTGAAATTGCATTTTATGGAAATTTTTGAAAATTAATTAAATTCTTTCATGTAATTTTATTTAAATTTGATTAAAAATAATGTACTGCAAAGAATTTTTGTATTTATAAAAATAGTTGAATTGTTTTGAAGAATTTATTAAAATATTTGGAAATAATTGAAATTAATGGAAATATTTAAAAATATTTGAATTTATCTGAGGAATTCAATTAAAATTGTTTTGAAAATAATTGAATTCCTCCAAAGAATTTTACTATTTATTAAATTAATTGAATTCTTGCGAAGAATTTATTAAAATTTTAGAAAATAATTGAATTACTTAGAAGGTTTTATTAAAAATTTAAATAATGATTAATGAAGTGGAAAAATTTATTGAAAAAGATAATAATTAATTAATACCCTAATATTGTTTTATTTCTCTACCAGTATAGTATTTTTTTTTACTACTATTTTTTGTATTTTATTACTTTTTTCTATACTGTACGTAGAATTTAATGTACAATGCACAAATGATGTGAAAAACAATTGAATTCTATTTACAAGCATTGAAATTGTTTTCTACGTTCAATCAAATCAATTGTATACGATTTTCAATTAACTAGATCAATTAGTGCTTGGTGGAAACTATAAAATATACGAACGCGCGATTGTAAAACCAACGAAGTGCAAACATGTAAACTTCCAACTGTGATGTTTGGCAATCAAAGCACAAAATTTACTTGCATAAGCAAAACAAACAATTAAACTATATACGAAAAATTAAGCAAAAATTACATTTTTTTTTGGCCAATCGAAAAAAAGCATTTTCATAGTAATTAAAATTTTTTATTTAAGCCTAAGGCTCGTTTATTATAAAATATTTATTAAAATTAATAAACGTTGTTAAAATAATTGTGTTTATAATTATATGTTACTGTTAATAAGTTAGTATATTAATACAAAACAATATTTAAATATAAATAAAAATAGCAAAAATAATTTAATAAACAAAAAGAAAATAATTTTATTATTTATTATAATAATGAACTAAAATTGTTGAAAAAAATTCTAAATCAAATTCATAATTCTTGTAATGAAAAAACAAATTCCCCATATCAAAATGCAATGAGTTTCGCAATGTTTTTATATTTCATGAAAAACACAACATTCTTTTATTGAACATTTCTCCTCCAAGAAGGAGTAATACATTACAAGTGCTCGCATATAGGAAGGAAGAATAAAAAAAAGAAAAAGAACTAGAAGAAAAAAAGAAGAAAAATTCTCAACGAAAAATGAATAATGAAACTTCAAAGTGTGTCGTAAAAGTTGGAAATAATCTCTAAGACGTCATTCCACCCAAAAAAAAAGAAAGAGAAAGAACCAAGCTTCATAAAAATTAAAAATAAATTTCCAAGGCCCATCTTTAAAAAAAATGTCGAATACAAAGTAATGGAAAAAAATAATTATAAATAACTCTCTTCAAAAAAGAATTCAACTAGAAAAACATCATCAGTATAAACAAAGAATATTGTTTCTGAAAATAGCGAGGGAAAAAAAAGTATAACTCCATACAACAAATCAAATTCAATGACAGAATGAATGACACATTTGTGCAAAGAAAAAAAAAAGGATTGCTTTTTTTTCTATTGTTCTTCTTTTTTAAAATATGAAAATTGTTAATTTTCGATTTTATTTTAAAGTTTTTTGTATTAAAATATTTATTTATTTATTAACAAGACAACTACTCTCAAAATTTGAATGAGTAATAATTTTTACTAATTTTAATTAGTGTCTTCCTTTTTACTTTTGAATTAGGAAATTTTACTGATAAATTATTAGAAATTACTGTTAATAGTAAATTTTACTCATAAATTGATTAGTAATTAGTAAATTTATTAGTAAATTTTACTAATTAATAGTAATTTCTACTAATTTATTAGTAAAATTAGTCTTTAAAAAATATTGTTTGACAGATGGAAAAAATGCAGGTATTTTTTCATGATTTATAATAAAACAATATTTGAAATTAGAAAATATAAAAAAAATATGATTAAGAAATAAATTTTGTTTATTATATATGCTTTTTTCTATAACAAATTTCGTTTTACTGATCTAAATTAAGCAAATTTTTCTGCTTTTTATTTATAAAAAATAGAAAATTGTTAATTGTTAAAAAATTATAATTAAGAAGTAGGAAATATTCGCATAATTTTTATTTCTCAATAACAATATTGTTCGGAAATTCATTCTTTTCTTTTGGAAAAGAAACATTACATATTCTATTCTATTTGTCAATTACAAATTTTAATTGAAAATGAAATTGAAACTTTTTAAATTTTTAGAAAATAAAGGAAAAAAAATTTTACTCAAAAAAATGTTCTGTTACATTTATTTACGAATTTCTTTAATTGTGAAATTATTCGAAAACTTCAATAACTTTTTTTTAAATAAATATTTAATCAATGTTATTTTTCCATAGGAATTAGGAATTTCAAATTTAAATCTTTTTAAATTCAATAATTTATAAGAATATTTTTATAAAACATGAAGATAGCGATTGCTCCGAGTCGAAAACTCGGAGTGATCGATTTCTTCATGTTTTATAATAATTAAAAATGATCGAGTGATGAAATCATTGTTTTAATAAGAATTTTCTTACAGTAACTTTTTTAAAATTATTTTCATCATTTCAAATCAATTATTATTTTCTACAATTTTTAATTATTGTTTACGAAAATAATTGAATTCCTTAAAAAAGATTTTATTACTTATAAAAATAATTGAATTATTGCGAAGGAATTTATAAAAAAATAATTGAATCGACATTTTTTGTCACAATAATTTGCAATTTATTTTTTTTAAATAATAATTTTCTATTTGCTTTTTTCGTAATAATTTATAGAAATATTTTTTTGTACCGATAAAAAAAAAAAGATTTACATGAATTTATGGTGGAAATTTAAAAAATTTTTCATTGCTCGCGAATATGTGTGTGTATATACACGTGTGATTTGAAAATTCAGATGCATTCATGCAGAAATTCACCCATATTCACAGAAACACACGTTTAAGCATGCACTCATGCATGTATCATGAACGATTGTACTCGTGACTATAAACGTGGACACTTGCAGGTCTATGAACATTGGCATCTGTTAACGACAGTGTTGTAAAATTTCTGGCTAAATTGAGTTTCAAGGTAACGCTGAGATTTCGTGAAAAATTTATAGTTTAGTCTATATTTTTTCCCGCACGTTTTTTTTTTTCTCTTTTAGGGCAAAGTAGACAGAAGTTTTTTTTTATTTTTAGTAAAAAAAAGAAGAAGAGATAACGAAACGAAAAATTTACCTTTTTTTAACAAATTTTGAATTATTTCAAAATTATAATTAATACCTACTAATTGAAGGGCTGGATGCTATAATGTGTTTACGCGACATGTTAAGTAAATGACGCGTAACACATTATAGCATCCAGCCCCTCAATTATAATTAATAGTAATGATAAATTTTATTCTAATCGATTAAATCGTATATTTGCTTCGAATACTGAAATATAAAAATAATTATTTATTATTAGTTATTACACATTATTATATTGAATAAAAAAAATTTCAGAATAATTAGATAAACTTTTATTTGTGTATAAATTAAAAATACGATATTTTAGTCGCATATCATTTAGGCGTGAAAATGATGACATAGCGAATTTGGAAAAGAATGTATATTAAACGTTGCGTATATCTGCGAAAAGATATAATAATAATAATTTATATATCCGTGTTGAATTACCGCACCTGGTGTACTTTATCGATAATGAAGGATGTTCCAATTTCGAAACAATAGGGTTTGAATGAATTAATTTTCCCCTTGGAGATCGTTTTTCTTTTTATCTCGAGAATGAACAAGAGAGAGAGAGAGAGAGACAGTATAAGTAAATTTTACCACTTTTTTTTAGAAATGAAAAATTCGGGATAAATATACATCTTAACATACAAAAGAGAATAATAAAGCTCGCGGAGGGCTTAATTAGCAGTCCTGGGAAAAGGGCACCTACTTTTTTCTGGTTCCCATCACTCATCAACATTTTGTTGCACTTTTGTACTTTATTGAAAGAAGAAAATATTTTTTAACAATTTTCGAAATCAATTTCAATCAGTTGTTTCAATTATTTTATTATTATTATTTTATTTTATTTTTTTATTACAGGAAAAATATAGAGAACTTGATATGTATAATGATGGCCATAACGTTGTCAAGGAAAAACTAAAAAATTAAAAAAAAAAAATTTGTTTTCCTAACTTTTACATTATTTGACCTAATGAGCTGAAAATTGGTATCCTAGTCTATTATTACAGTCTGACGACAAAAAATTTATTTAAGAAACTTTTTGAAAAAAAATCAAAAAAAAATTTTTTTTAATGTTTTTAGTTTAAACACGTGGCATTAAATATTTTATGGAAGAGTCAAATTTTAAGAGAATAAATACGAGATTTTTTTCTGACTTTAATTTCTTAACTAAAAATAAAAAAAAATTGAACAAGTGCAAGTTGTACTCGCACTGCAATGGCGGGTTCCGCACACAAATATTAAAACAATACTTGCAACATTGATCGGTAATTGGTAGAATTAAAATAAACAATTAAAAAAATATATTAAAATCATTTGATAAAAAAAATAACTAAAAAAAATTAAAGTATTGTATATTTAATATTGTAAACAATAATAAGCAGAGGAATTTTTTTTAGTTATTTTTTTTTATCAAATGATTTTAATATATTTTTTTAATTGTTTATTTTAATTCTACCAATTACCGATAAATGTTGCAAGTATTGTTTTAATGGGTTCGTATATTTTATAGTTTCCACCAAGCACTAATTGATCTAGTTAATTGAAAATCGTATACAATTGATTTGATTGAACGTAGAAAACAATTTCAATGCTTGTAAATAGAATTCAATTGTTTTTCACATCATTTGTGCATTGTACATTAAATTCTACGTACAATATAGAAAAAGGTAATAAAAATACAAAAAATAGTAGTAAAAAAAATAATATACTGGTAGAGAAATAAAACAATATTAGGGTATTAATTAATTATTATCTTTTTCAATAAATATTTCCACTTCATTAATCATTATTTAAATTTTTAATAAAACCTTCTAAGTAATTCAATTATTTTCTAAAATTTTAATTAATTCATTGCAAGAATTCAATTATTTTCAAAACAATTTTAATTGAATTCCTCAGATAAATTCAAATATTTTTAAATATTTCCATTAATTTCAATTATTTCCTAAAATTTTAATAAATTCTTAAAAACAATTCAACTATTTTTATAAATGCAATTTCAGCAAGAATTTAAAATTCTCTAAAAATAATTCAATTATTCTCAAAATATTTTTAAAAAATTCTGTATAAAAAGTAAATTACTTTCAATGCAATTTTTAAATATATTTGTCAGAAAAATTGAAAGAATTCAATTATTTTCAAAAAATAATAAAATTCTTGTGATGAATTCAATTATTTTGAATAAACTTAATTTTAATAAAATTCTTTACAGAAACTATAAAATTCTTTATAATAATTTGATTATTTCTTAAAATTTTAAAAAATCCTTCGAAAACATTTAATTATTTTTATAAATAGTAAAATTCTTCGCAATAATTCAATTATTTTCAAAACAATTTTAATAGAATTCCTCGAAAGAATTTAAATTTTCAAATATTAACATAAAATTCATTTATTTTTAAAAATTTTAATAAATTCTTTAGAACAATTCAATTATTGTTTTAAATAGTAAAATCTTGACAAAAGTTCAATGATTTTCAAAACAATTTTAATAAAATTCTTCTTCATAAAATTCAATTGCTTTCAAAATTTTCAATTAAAGTTATTAAAGAAACTTAATAGTTTAAAAAAAATTCAAAGAAATTCTTCAACAGAATTTAATTAGGATTTTTAAAAATTTTAATAAAATTTTTTGCGAGAATTCAGTTATTTTCTTGAATAATAAAATTCTTTAAAGGAATTCTATTATCATCAAATTTTTGATAAAATTCTTTGCAACAATTCGATGATTTTCCATACATTAATTTGAAAATTGAAAATATTTGAAAAGAAAAATTATAAAAAAGTTAAGAAACAAAAAGCAAACAACAACTATAACTTTAAACTGCAAACAGATTACCGAAACATGTACTTTATTATTATTAATTAATAATTAATTATTTAATGGTGTAATTATTTTTATTTTATAATTAATTCAAAATTGTAATGACAAATAGAAATCATCAGAATTTTTTTCACTTTTTTTCATTAAAAGACTAAAATTTTGTTAAATATTATGTTTTGTCAAATTAAAATTATGCAGATTTTTGTTTTTTTACTTGTAAACAAAATTAGAAAATTGTTAAACAACTGTGATTAAGAAATAGAAAATTTATTTATTTTGCATTATTTTTGTTTATGAATCACAATTTTTTTAACAAAATTATTATTTTGTTTTAGAAAAAGAAGAAAAATATTTGCACAATTCCTATTTTTAATCTTATTTTTGAACAGGATTTTTTCCATCAAAATTATTTTCATCATTTTAATTCAATTATTATTTTCTAGAATTTAAAATTATTTTTTATGAAAATAATTGAATTCCTTGGAAAAAATTTATTATTTATGAAAATAATTGAATGCCTGTGAAATGTTATAATATTCAAATATTCGCGCCTTCTTACATTAACGACACCTATAACTACGGCAAATCACTTTACAACTTCACAGTATTATGGCGTCTCTTGAACGACCAATATCCATTGTATTGTCTCTTTTTCTAGTTGTTTGAATATATTACTTTGTGTTCGATACCTGTGGAACTGATTTTATTTCTCTACCTGCCTTCGCTCTGTTATTAAGTTTATCATGAAATTTTTATTATTTATGAAAATAATTGAATGCCTGTGAAATTTTTATTATTTATGAAAATAATTGAATGTTTGCTTACAATTATATTAATTTTTTCTTCAATAATTGAATTCTTTTTAAGAAATTTTTCTAAAATAGTAGATATTGAAAATAATTGAAATTAAACAAATTTTTGAAAATATAATTAAAATTAGGACAAGAATTGTTTTGATATTTATGAAGATAATTGAACTTTGGAGAAGAATTTTGTTTTTTATAAAGATAATTGGGATTTTTACGAGAATTTTTTTCAAAATTTGAACATAATTGAATTTATTTTATAATATAAAATTCTGATCAAATTCTTCATATTATGAAGAATTTTTTTTTTATAATTGAATTTTTGCAATTATTTATAATTTCGCTAAAATTGAATTTTTTTTTAGTGTTTTCAACTAAAATTTAAATTAGAAAATTTTCAAAATCTATTATTTTTAAAATTGCTAATTCTATTTCAAAAAGGTAGTAAAAAGTTAGCTGGTTGAAATATAATTACCGACAAAGTATTTAAAATAAAATTCCCCGCTTTTATTCCCCTTTAATAGTAAAGTTTTAAAAATATAAAAAAATGAATAAAATAATAAATACGTGAAACAATAAATAAATGAATTGATAAATAAACGAAAAATTGATATAGAGTTAAAATTATACAAATACTGAAATATATAAAATACTAAATATATGAAATAAATAAAGAAATGAAAGAATAAATAATTAAAAGGATAAAAAATAAAAGAATATAAATGAAGTTGTAGGTAAATAATAAAATAAATGAAAAATGACGATAGAGTTAAAATTAGAAGCGAAAGTTGTCGATTTATTGTATTTGCGCAAAATGGTTGTAAAACGGTATATATGAGAAGGAGGAAATTAGAGGACGCAGATTTATGGCTTTGATTTATTCAGAACGTTATTTCATCTTTAGAAAATTGTCTCTCCTATAAGAAAAGGGATAATAACACGAATAGCATTTAAAATAAGCACATCTTCTGCTTGTAGAATAAGAAGTTAAGTCAGAAATTTTCTCAGACGACCAAAGTGGGCCAGTGTAGTAATCCTGGATCTTTCCTTATCCTTTAATTTAATCTCTTTCTTTCATTATACGAATAATCTCTTTAGTATGATTAATTGACTTTCGTTCATATATTTGTGACACAGTAAAATTCCTCTGTGGAAATTCCTCTCTATTCATATATATGCATACACATAAATGAATAGCTCAAGATTTTTGAATTAAAATTGATCTCTTTTAATTACATTTGGTACTATTTTTACTCATTTTTCGTAATTTTAAATCTTTTCTATTTTTTCATTTTTTGAGTCTTTTTTCGTTTTTTCCTATTTTTATCGTCTTTTTTTATTTTATTTTATTCTTTTTTTTTTTTTTTTTTTGGTTTTTTACTTTATCGTAAAAGTGTCAAATTCTATCAAAATTAAAATTCCCCTTTTTTTAAGCAGATGCTTTGTTTTGCTGAGATTATAATTAGTAAAATCTCCTAATGATGAAGAGTTTTTTTTTTATTACAAAAAAAATGTTTGTCGGAATTTTTTTCAAAATTTTTGAAGGAAAATTTTCGATGTGAAAATGGTCTGGAGATAAATATTCAGACGCATACTCTCACACGTCGACAACCATATTTCTCTTCCTCTTTTGAACTTTTATATACGTCATAAGCATCTCCTCTGATGGACATGTCATACTCCTCTATTTTTCAAAAGGGAAAAATTTTTCAAGTGACTCGCTTTTGTTCAATTGTCTTTTTTTTACCTTGTTTTATTCCACAATCACCTGTTTTCTCTATATATATATCTGTATATATGGATACAGTTTTCGACGGTCATTTATTTGCCGGTCATTTTTCAAGAGATTCTCCTCATTCTCAAAACAGTTTGTTTTCTCCTTTTTTGTTTTTTAATTCCAAAAAAAATCTCTGGAAATTTTTTGAACGTTCAACTGAACAAATTTGTTGTCTTTCGAAGTCAAAAATCATACAAAAAAAACGAAAATACAAAAATTATGACAAAAAAAATAATGTCATGTGTTTAAAATAGTATTTTGTAAATTTTGTAATTTGTTAAAAGTATTAAAATATTATTAAAACAAATTAGATTTAAAAAAATTAGGAAAGGAATAAATAGAAAGTTTATAATTATATAGTGTCATGTGTGTAATTAGAGTCTCGGTGAGAGAAGAAAATAAGGTTTAATTTAATTTAATCAAGATTGTAGTGAATAATGAGTCAGGGTACTTAATTAGCTGGCCGGCGTATTGTAATGATAAAGTTTACCAAAAGTTAGTATGTATATTTTAGTAGGAAAACTTGGAATATTGTCCTCATTACCACAAAATTATGTACGTGTATAATTGAAACTAGTGAAATTCCACGTTGTGATGATCTGCTAATTTTTTTACTACTGGCAGATTTTGTTACATTTTTTTCATTCGTATGTTCAAAAGTTTAGAAAAATTCGGAATTAGCAAAAAAAAAAAAAATAATGGAAATAGGAAAGCAAAAAGAATAAAATAAACAAAAACGGAATTAGCAAAAGAAGCAATAAAAGTAGCGACAAATAATAGAAGAAGCAAAAACGAAATTAATAAAGGAAACAATAGAAGTATCATAAGAATAATAGAAGAAACAAAAACGAAATTAGCAAAAGAAAGAATAGAAGTTGCAAAAAAAAAAATCAATAGAAGAAGCAAAAATCGAGGCAAAAACGGAAGTAGAAAAAGAAACATTGTAAGTAGCAAAAAGAAATATCAAAAAACAAAAGAAGAAGCAAAAACGGAATTAACAAAAGAAACAGAAGAAGTATCAAAAAAATAAAAGTGACAAAAAGTAAGAGAAGAAGCAAAAACGGAAGTTGCAAAGGAAAAAAAATAGAAGAAGCATAAAAATAAAAGTGGCAAAAAATAAAAGAAGCAAAAAAAAGAAATAAGGCGGAAGCACAAGACGGAATAAAAGTAGCACGTAAAGGAAAAAAATCAATGCAATTTATAACTACAGCAATTTATTTCAGGAAAATAGTACTAAACTTTCTGTTATCATTTCACACTCGCAACTATCACTGAATTATATATTCCACACACACACACACATACACAGAGCACTTGAACTTTCAGCAATATTAACAAAATTGCCTCAATATTCTAATGCTGCAGCAATATTGCAGAAATAATTATTTTCATTGAGTTAGAGATGGAAATACTGCTGCAATTTTAGACATTTTGTGATGGAATGCTACTTATGGTCATTAGTACCTACAACGAATGTCGGATTCAATGCTAAACTCCACTAATGTAGACTAATTCTAACACAACAGAATATGCATGAAAAAAACTTTTTTTTTGCATATTCTGTTGTTTAGAATTTAGAATTCTCCGGCGAAATAAAAGATGTTTAATGGATGATTAAATTATACCAAACGTAGTCGTTTTTTTTGTTCTTCTTCTTCTTCATTTCACTTTTTTTAGGATTCTCACGCGAGTAACTTTTAGTATTTATAAAATAAAACCCAAACTATCTTTTATTTCTGCTAAAATTTATTTCGAAAATAGTAAAAATTACTCTCTGCAAGTGGTAAAATTTACTCGAATAGTAAAAATTTCTGGGATATATACTCTAAAACTCCTAAAACAGTTCAATTTACTTTACTCATTGTTCTTCTGTATTAACTTCAGGGAAAAAAATTTCACCTGGAAAAGCGGTAAGTTTCTCTAAAATATAGCGAAAGTCACGAAAGTGTTAATTGAAACAACTCAAATTTTCGGTAATGCAGTTCAATTTTTAGATTTTCTAGGTAAAGATTTTTTTCCTTGTTACAGGAAAAATGTAAAGAGAAATCTAAAAAAAATGTAGAGAAAAATGAAAGTACATTTAAATTCCGTGACGAGTGCAAATTTGTAATTCAAATTATAAAAGTTGTGTTCACGATTTTTACAAATTAAAGATTTGAGGCGGATCTAAAGATGAAATTAAGTTAAGCCACAAAATTTAGGAGGGTTAAAGTACAAAGTTTGAAGTAAATAATAAAATTTGAAGTTGAGTCACATTGAATTACGGTTGGTACAAACTTTAAGTAACTTTAAACATCGCAGGATTGAGCTAAATAACAGAATTTAAAATTCGATGTAAAAATTAAACTAAATAGAAAGCGTGAAGTTTGAGAAATGAATATGAGAATTTTAGATAATGTATATTGTTAAATTAGGTTATGAACGGTAACTTTAGACTAATAATAATAATAATAATAATAATTTAACCATAGAATGAGAGTTATTTTTTAATAGTTTGATATTTTTTCATTGTTTCGTAGTTTCTATTAAAAAATTGCTACACAAACAAATCTTATTATCTCTGAGTAAATTATAAAAAAAAATTTAATTCAACTTTACTTGCTAGTTGCTGTACTGTCAACTTGAGAAAATCAAAATTTAACCGATATCATAGTTCAGTATTAATTTGATCCAATTTGGTATCAATTTCGTACAATTGAGTATCAATTTTATACAATTTGGCATAAATTTGATGCAATCTGATAGAATTTGATATTAATTTGATTTTTGGTATGATTTTAGTATCAATTTGATACAATCTGCTATAATTTGGTATGAATTTGATTCAATTTTGTAAAATTTTGATACGATGTAGTATCCATTTGATACAAATTGGCATCAATTGGTAACAATTTATTATGAATTGTATACAATTTGGTAATAATTTGATTCAATTTCCTATAATTTGGTAATAATTTTATCAAATTTGGTATCAATATGATACAATCTGCTATAATTTGGTATTAATTTGATCCAATTTGGTAACAATTTGATTCAATTTGATATGAATTTTATACAATGTGGTAACAAGTTGATACAATTTAGTATCAATTTGATACAATTAGGCATTCATTTGATACAATCTTTTATAATTTGGTATAATTTTATCCAATTTGGCATCAATTTGATACAATCCGCTATAATTTGGTATTAATTTGATCTAATTTTGTAACAATTTCATATGAATTTTATTCAATTTGGTAACAAATTAATATAATTTAGTATCAATTTGATTCAATTCTGTAAAATTTTAATACGATGTAGTATCTACTTGATACAATTTGGCATTAATTGGTAACTATTTGTATTAATTTTATCTAATTTGGTATCAATTTGATACAATCTGCTATAATTTGGTATTAATTTTATCCAATTTGGCATCAATTTGATACAATCTGCTATAATTTGGTATTAATTTAATCCAATTTTGTAACAATTTGATTCAACGTGATAACCATTTGATACAATTTGGCATTAATTAGACACAATCTCCTACAATTTGGTATTAATTTTATACAATTTGGCATCAATTTTATACAATCAGTTGATTTAATTTTGTTTTGGTATTAATTTAATCCAATTTCGTAACAAGTTGATTAAATTGATTTAATTTTGATTTGGTATTAATTTAATCCAATTTAGTAAGAATTTTATTCAACGTGGTAACCATTTGATACAATTTAGTATTAATCTGATACAATTTGAGATTAATTTGAGAATTTGACACAATCTCCTATAATTTGGTATTAATTTGATCCAATTTTGTAACAATTTGATTTAATTTTATATGAATTTTAGTCAATTTGATACAATTTAGTATTAATTTAATTCAATCTGCTATAATTTGGTATGAATTTGATTCAATTTGGTATCAATTTCATATAATATAATATCATTTAGTATTAATTTGATTTTTTGGTACGAATTTGATCTAATTTGCTAATAATTTGATCACTTGAATAAAACAGAATGTACTAATTGAATTTACTTCACAATTTTTTTAATATAATAGAAGGATTTATTTTCCGGCTGCATATAGACTTGAATCTGGAGAGATAGTTTTAAAAAAGTATGTCTGTAGAAGTATATTTTTGTTTTGTTAATAAATTCTTATTACTACTATCTATTGCTGGTGTATTGAAATTCAGAGGATGTGCTGTTTGTACAGTAGTGGCTCCTCGAGGAGCAATATTGTATCTATATTATCGCTTAGTCTATACCAACAAGGGCCACTCAATGAGCAATTCACCTTCCATTATCTCGTCCAGTTTGTTTTTCCAACAGCCCTCGTCTATTTATTAATATCTCCATCGAAAATACCCAAAAAATGTTTGTCAATCATCTATTTTTAAGAAATCGTCTTCATCGTTTTTAGTATTTTACCGAGCATTAAGGCTATTTTACAATTACTTTCTATTTTAATTTTTTACATACTCTTTTCTTCAACATCATCCTGGAATATTCCTTCAATATTACCGTGGAACATTCCCTCAATGTTATCTTGCAATATTCCTTTGAGGCGGACATTTTAATATTACTTTAAGATTCCTGGAACATTTCGAATATCTAATGTAATGCCTTCATTTTAAAACAGGGACTTTCACGAAAAATTCGTGTCGTGTCCTGACACGACACAAAGTTAACTTAGTAATTCGTGTCCTGACAGGACACAAAGTTCGCTTGGTAATTCGTGTCGTGCCTTAACACGACACAAAGTTCACTTGGTAATTCGTGTCGTGTCAAGTCATGACACAAATAACGCTTGTAAGATTCTACACAGTGTTTCATGCGTGTTTTTAAAACGTGTTATGACACGACACGAATTACAAATGTGTCGTGTCAAGGAATGACACGAATTACCAATCGAACTTTGTGTCGTGTCAAGGGACGACACGAATTACCAAGCGAACTTTGTGTCGTGTCAAGGCACGACACGGACACGACACGAATTTTCGTGTTTTTTCGTGACCGTGTCGGTCCCTGTTTTAAAACGAATCAAAAATGTTGCAAAAAACGTTTTGGTTAGTTTTTTGTCTCAATTTTGGATATCCTTAGAGAAAGTATAAACTTAATTTATAATCCGAATTTTTTTTGTTCTTTACTATTTTTTTCAGTCAATAATATTGTTTTTTGAAAGAACTGAAGTCTGGGGAAGTGAAAATATTTTGAAACAGTAGTAGAAGTAAAGTACGACTGTCGGCAAAGAGAGAGAGAGAGAGAGAGAGCGCAGACGCACGTCCCTTCCCTGCGGCACACAGTGGTTTCGGTACAGCCGCACCTGCAGACTGACAACGTCCGACACACACGGGTAGGTCAGGAAACGACCTACCTCGACCTGCGATGCGTGAGACTGCCGGGCTCTCCTCGGCCTTGAGATGATGGGGCTCACCCCTTGTGACGAGACAATCGCATCCGCAAATCAAGGCTGCATGCTTGGGGGGTTGATTTTTGAGTGCCACTATATCTATAGTGCTGATGGCAGGGAGAGGGGCGTTGATATCGACTGGAGACTGAAGGGCAGACCCGCGCGTGCTGGATACCTGCAAGCTCGATTCCGCTCCTTCTCTATCTCTCTTTTTCTCTCTTTTTCTCTCTTTTTCTCTCTTGCTGCTTTACCATCTTTCTCTCTTGCTGTTTCACTATCTTTCTTTTTTGCAGTTTTCCAGTTGACAGTCGGAATGCAACTGTATTAAATTTTCTTTTTTTTTTTGCATTCAAATTAAATTCTCTCAGTACCAGAATATTGTATAAAAATATTAAAAAATTTAAATTTACTGATATAAAACAATTATTTAAGGATTGTTTACTGTAATAAAATTTAGAAAAGCGAGTTACATTCCGACAGGTTTCACTGTAATTTGCTTTTGTCCGTAAATCCCGTAACGATCCGTAAATTTGCTTGAAGTCTGTAAAAGTCCATTTTTTTAAAACGTCCGTAAAGTCCGTAAATTGTACGATCGTATTATTATTCAAATTCTTCTAAAATTAGTTCAGTTTTTTTTATAATATATTTAATTAATTTAATTAAGAATAATGGATTTATAGTAGAATTTTAATAAAAACACTTTTAAAAAATTGAATTTTGAAGGAGTTAAAAATAATAATTGGAGAAATTCAATAATTTTCGAAAGTAATAAAATACTTGTCAGAAATTCAATTATGTTCAAAAAATTATTTTGAATTCTCGTCAAAATTTCAATTGTCTTTATAAATAATAAAATTCTTCTCCGAAATTCAATTATTTTTCAAAAATTTTTATAAAATTCTTATCAAAATTACAATTATTTTTCAAAAATGTTCATCAATTCAATGATTTTCAATATCTAATATTTAAATAAAATTCTCCAGAAGAATTCAATTATTTAAAAATTTTTTTAATAAAATTTAATTATTTTCATAAATAATAAAAATTTCACTCCAATTCAATTATTTTACAAATTTTTTTTTAATAAAATTCTTCGCAATAATTCAATTATTATCATAAATTTTTAATTTTTTTTTTTTTTCAAGGATTCAATTATTTTCATCTATGGGGCAAAATTCCTCAACTGGCCAGGTCAAATCGTTAAATTTTCTCAGTCGAAACTTTGCTAAAATGTTACTAATTATTAGTGGAAGTGTAAATATAATTTATTTTTAATTTCATAAAATATTTTTTTAGTTATAGAGTTTCAAAGTTTTGAATTTTTTGTAAAAATATCTTTTTCTTCGATTTAATGTATTGACGGGTAAAATTAATCAAATTAAAAGTGTAAATAGTGATTTTTAAAGGGTTTTTCACGAACTACAAGGTGGTGATGAAAAAAAAGTTGGTTTCTTTCAATTTGACCTTGAAATTCAAGGTCAAAATCCTAATTTCAATATATCTGAAAATCGTTTTTTTTTTTTAGACTATCCCAATATGGAAAGCTTAACTTTTTTCCTATGAGCCATGTAAAAATCAGAGTGGAACGTTAAAAATTTTTGAAGAAAATAATTATATCAATCATCATTTTCTATATAAAATAATGATAAATTATTATTTTTTGCAAACATTTTCAAGGTCCCACTCTCATTTTTATATGGCTCATAGGAAAAAAGGTAAGCTTTCAGAAAAAGGTTAGAAAAAAATGAAAAAAACCGATTTTCCACAGGAAAAAAGAAGTGTTATTTTAACACTAAAAGTAGTGTTAAAACTACACGCCACATTTTTAACTGGCACTGTGTGATTTTAACACTACATTGGTGTTAAAATAACAATAGAGTGTGTTAAATTAACACTCGAAAGTGTTAGATTAATATACATTTTAAATGGGGTTAAAATAACACTAAAATTGTGTTAAAACAACATTATCTGAAAACTACACGCAACAAATTTAACACTAATTTTTTTCTGTGTGAGATATATTGAAATTAAGAATTTGACCTTGAATTTCAAGGTCAAATTGAAAGAAAACAACTTTTTTGCATCACCAGCTTGTAGCTCGTAGAAAACGCTTTAAAAATCACTATTCATACTTTTAATTCGATTAATTTTACTTATCAATACATTTTAGCAAAGTTTCGAGAAAATTCATTTTTTGACCTGGGCAGTTGAGGAATTTAATAACAATAATTAAATTAAATAATAAATAATAAATTAAATAAATATAAATAAATAATAAATAAATAAATAAGTTGAATTAATAATAATAATAATAATAATAATAATAATAATAATAATAATAATAATAATAATAATAATAATAATAATAATGTTAATAATAATAATAATAATAATAATAATAATAATAATAATAATAATTATAAAAAAAATAATAATTATAAAAAAAAATAATAATAACAATAATTGAATGCTTCTTAAAATTGAATTGCAGTAAAGAAATTTATTTAAAAAATTTCTAAATAATTGAATTCTTTTGACGAATATTAATAAAATTTTGAAGAATAATTACATTTTTCGAGGAATTCGATTAAAATTGTATTAAAATTAAAAATAATTGAAATTCTGCGATGGGCTTTATTATTTATGAAAATAATTGAAATCTTAAAATGAATTTTATTATATTATAATAAAATAATTGAAAATAATTGAAATTCTGCGATGAGCTTTTTCTACTTATGAAAATAATTGAAATCCTAAAATGAATTTTATTACATTATAATAAAATAATTGAAAATAATTGAAATCCTAAAAATAATTGAAATTCTGCGATGAGCTTTTTCTATTTATGAAAATAATAAAGCCCATCGAAGTATTTCAATTATTTTTAATACAATTTTAATCGAATTCCTCGAAAAATGTAATTATTCTTCAAAATTTTATTAATATTTATATTCGTCAAAAGAATTCAATTAGTTAGAAATTTTTTAAATAAATTTCTTTACTGCAATTCAATTTTAAGAAACATTCAATGACACAGCCACACAAAAAAAAAGTTCTGATCTGGGGGTCTCACTATGTAGACTTTATGGTTTTTGGGTCGCTGAATCCGAATCCGAGGTCCATTTAACCCCATCAGATCAGGATTTTGACATAACCTCAAAAACCCAATATGGCGGACACATTTTTGAAAAGTTCATTGGATTCGCTTGAAATTCGTTTCACGGGGGTTTTTGGGGTCGCTGATTACGAATTTGAAGTCTGATTTCAAAAATTCAAAATGGCGGATCCACTATGGCGGACACGTTTTTGAAAAATTCATCGGATTCGCTTGAAATTCGTTACTCTGGGGTTTTTGGGGTCGCTGATTACGAATCTGATGTCGGTTTTTCAAAATTCAAAATTCACCCGTGCATTTTCAAAGGAGTCACCTTTGACTCACAAAAATAATTATTAAATGATTTGAAAAATCACTAAAAAAAATTTTTTTTTTATACTTTTAGACACCAATTATAACATGTAAAATAAGTTATAGAATTATATTTTATTTTAAGTGAAAAAAAAAAAAATTCCTGAAAAAAGCCTGAAATTTCGGCCGTCACATATAGGAAAAGTGCCTTAAATAATTGAATTTCCGTAGAATTTTCTAATAAAAATTTGATTTAAAAATGAATTTCAGTTAAAATTTTAGATAATAAATAATTAAATACTGTATAAGCATTGAAGTGACAATTTTTAGAAATAATTGAATTTTGAAACGGTTTCAAATTGAAATCTTTGAAAAATTGAATTTTTATACTTTTAACATACTTCTCTCTCTCTCTCTCTCTTTTTTTTTTTATTTTTTCTACATGTGCCTTTTCCTATCTCTCTCTTTCTTTTATATTTCTCACTTTTTATCCTTTTTTCTTTTTCTATCTCTGATTTTTCTCTATTTTCTACTTCTGCATTTTTATATTTGTGTTTCTTTCTATTTCTCTTTCGTTCTTACCTACATCTTTGTATTTTCTCTCCCTCTTTCTGTTTCTTTCTCTACATTTTGTTTATTTTTCATCCACTTTTCGCTTTTTTAATCTTTCTCTTTTGCTGTTTCCTATCATTCTACAGTTCTCTCTCTCTCTCTCTCTCTCTCTCTCTCTCTATTTCTTTATAGCTTTTTTCCTTCATTTCTCTCTCTCTCTCTCTCTTCTCTTTCTAAGATTCGCTCTCCTTCTTTATCCATCGCTTTTTTCTTTCTTTCCCTATAGAGTCCTCTTTTTCTCCTCTAGAGATTACTCTATAGAAAAATAGAGAGAAAAGATGGTAAGAAAAAGAGAAAAAATCACGAAAAGGAGAACGAGAGAGAGAGAGAGAGGAAATCGTTAGAGAAAGATAGAAAACAACCAGAGAGAGAGAGAATTAATAGAGAGAGGAAGAGAGAGCTACAAAGAAAGAGAGAGAAGATCGATACGGAAAGAGAGAAAGAGAACGCCATTGAGAAAGAGAGAGAGGATCGATAGGGAAAGAGAGAAAAGCCCCAGGGAGAGAAAGAGAGAGAGTGAGAGAGAAGCGGTGGAGAAAGAGAGACGGGTAGATTGAGAGAGAAGCGCTGAAGAAAGAGAGACGGGGAGATTGAGAGAGAAGCGCTGAAGAAAGAGAGAAAAGCTCCAGGGAGAGAAAGAGAGAGAGAGAGAGACTTCACCCACCCTGGGTGGAAGCTCTTTGCGCACGTCGAGCTTTTCCCGCGTGAGTGGCGCCATCGCGTTACGTTACCGCGCGGCATTAACCATCCGCGCTCGCTCGTATCCTACGTTCTCTCTCTTCCTCCTTTTTCTTCTACTTCTTCTTCTTCTTCTCCTCTTCTCTGTCTCTCTCTATCTCCCATTCTTCCTCTATTTACCCATAAATTTCCCCGCCGCCTCTAATTCATCAAATTCTTCCAATTTCTCCATCTTTCTCTCTCTCTCTCTCTCTCTTTCTATCTCTCTCTCACTGATTTAATAATTCATTTTCCATTCCTCTCTGTTATACACTGAACGGACACAAAACCGTCATCGTTTGTGTCGGCGTGCGCCACATACGTCATTCTCTCTCCGAGTCGGTCAGTTTTTCCTCAACGTGCGCGAGAGAGTGAGCAAGAGAGAGAGAGAGAGAGGAAGAGAAGATAGGAGAGTGAGTCTGATCATTGAACACACACAGTTCGCGAGTCTGTCCTGGCGCGTGTAGCCCACGAGAGAGAGAGAAATATTTGGAATATTTTTTTTTTTCTTTTTGCCGTTGAACGCGTGTGGTGTGCGGTTGTTGTGCGGAATTATAAGGATATGCATCAGTTGAATGTGAAATGTATTGTGAAAAGATTTCGATTGTTGAATACGTGATGGTGGGAACTGAATGTTCCTTGGGAATATTGTCGGAGATTTTGAAACCGTGACGAGTCGACTAATTAAAAATAAGTTGCATTTGTCCATGGTCTGTTATTTGGTGCGGAATTTTATCTTTTTGTCAGTGTTATTTTTTTCAATTTATTAAAATAGTCCATATATAAATTTTCCGTCCTTAAAAAGTGATTTGGTCCATAGTTTTGAAGAGAAAGAGAGAGAGATATTTATATATATTTGTTAGTATATAATTAAGACGGAAGTTGGGGAGAAGGATCTTCTACTTGTAACTGGGACCGAAACAAGCAGCCGCCCCCATGCAACATGCAGATGATCCTGGTTGCTGGCGGGTGAGTCCAATCGTTTAACTGACTCTCGGGGAAGTTTTTTTTTTTTTTTTGATTTCTTGCGATTTGCAAATTTTATATGTATGTTGGTGAATTTTATGTTTATATGTTGGTCTCTTTATTTATTTTTGCGGTTTTTGATAAGCACGTGGTGGAAGAGTGAGAGAGTGTGTGTGTGTGTTTGTGTGGAGGATGAGCAATGTCATTAATATTTTAGACGGTAGAACGATGTTCGGTATACTATATTCTGATGGACATTAAAGAATGATTCATGTCTTGATCTTTGGGTGAATTTTGCCAATACTGTGAATATAAATGAATATAGTGTTTCGCTCCAAGTGAAATTGACAGATTTTCAATTTAATCTGACCCGGTCAATAGTACCACACTTGTTAAATCAAGGTGGCAACGATTCTGGATATGTGATTTATTGAGAGTAATGGGAAACGATGTATAGTGGAAAATTCGAGTTACGGAAACTGTTGAAATTTAAAAATATTTCCTGTGTTAAAAATTGCTTTTCATTTGGATTTTTTCCCTTTTTTAATTCCTATAGACAGAAAATCATCTCGAAAAATCTTTTTGTTTTTTTCTCAACAATTTTTATTTCAAAAAAAAAAAATATTTGGTCCAAATGAATTTTCAAAAATTTAACAAACAATTTCAAAAAATTGTTTAATCTCCAATAGATATTTACTTGTATCAAACAATTTTCGTTTAAGTCTCTTAGCATAATTTGCTTTAAATACTGAAAGAATTGGTTCAAATTCAATTTAATTGACTTAAATAAAAATTTATTTGATTCCAGTAAATGTTCATTTGATAGTTGACAAGTGATCAGTAATTTTTAAATTTTAAAAATGAAAATTAATTCAGAAAAAAATCGATTTATAATTATTTATTCAAGAACATTATTAACAATACTTCCTGTATGAGGAAGCAATAATATTATTTTATTATTATTTGTTTGAATCAACCAAATAAATGAACTGCCATCAATTGAGTAGTTCAATTGAAAATTTGCTTCAGATGATCAAATTTTTTCTTCGAGGGCAAAATTTGAACCAAATGTTTATTTAAATCAAATAAATATTTCCTTAAATATTTTATAACAAACATTTGATAAATAATTAATAAATATTTGATAAATATTTAATAAATATTTGATAAATATATGATATATATTTGATAAATATTCGATAAATATTTGTTAATAAATATTTAATAAATATTACTTCCTCATATTACTTCCTCATAGAGGAAGTATTGTAATACCGAAATTTTTCGAGTTCGATTTTTTGACATATCTTTATGTTATTTGACCTCAGGAGTTCAAAAATGACATTTTTAAAAAATGTCATTCCGTATGTGTGTGTGTGTGTGTGTGTGTGTGTAAACATCACATTTTTATAAATATCTCGAAATCATGAAGAGCTTTTGGGTTGAATTTTTTTTTAAATTGTAGATCTCACCTGCGGACATAAAATGAGAGTACTTTCTAATATATTAATAAAGTTTAACTAAATTTTTTTTGGATTTTTAATTTTTCAAAAAAACGTTTTTTGCCCATAACTTTAAAAAAATGTTAGGACACCTATAAATGTTTTTCCATAATTTTGTAGAGTTTTTTTAGACGCATCTATTGAGCCCTAATTGAACATTTTTCGTCCATATTAACCGGAGTTATTAAACTTTTAAAAATCAAAAATTTTGGAAAATAAGACTTTTTTGAAAATTTTGTTGAAAAAAGTAGAAGTAATTTTAAAATTATCGTTATCAACTTGTAGAGCATTAAAAAACGCTTCGATTGACCTATTTTTGAACCTAATTCGATAATAAATTTCGAAATTATTGGTATTTTAAAAACCAAAAATTGTGAAAAATGCCATTTTCTCAACTTTTTTGTTTGAAAATTTTTATTTAACTATTAAATTATTGTAACTATTTTGTAGGATATTTAAAAATACATTGATTGACCCAAAATTCAATCACTTTTACCATATTTATAAAAAGTTATTCATATATTTCTATTATTTTTATCTCTATGAGGAAGTAAAGTGTTCATGAAATGACCACCAAAATTATAAAAAAAATACAACTTGGCAGCGGTTTTTGATAAATATTTAATAAATATTTGATAAATATTTAATAAATATTTGATAAATATTTAATAAATGTATGATAAATATTTGATAAATATTCGATAAATATTTGCTAATAAATATTTGATAAATATTTGATAGTAAATCATAAAATTATTAACAATGATAATAATAATAAATAACAAATCAATTTACTTAAAAATTATTATAGTTTGCAAAAAAAAAAGATGAAAAAATTATCAAATAAAATACTTAACTATTGAGTATAAAAAAATTTGATCAATTTATTATTTACTGAATTAAATATTATAGAACTTTTAAGCCTCTTTTTACAATAAATAGGAAATCATTAAAATTATAATACTTGGAAGTGAATAAAAATCTATTTTCCTATTCTGATATTATGTGAATCCATTTTTTGATGTAAGAATCATTTATCTCTGGAATTATTTGATCTTTTTTTGTATAACTATTTATTTGATTTGTTTCTCATTTTTTTTAATTCTATTATTACTTTTTTGTATTTCTTTTTTTATTTTTTTTTCTACTTTTCATTTTTATCTTTTTTCTACTTGTTCTTTTATCTTTTTTCTACTTGTCCTTTTATCTTTTTTCTACTTGTAATATTTTATTTTTTCTGCTTCTATTTTTAATATAAGAAAGTTAATATTGTTTTTAATGAATTATTGCCCTTTTGATAAATTGGCTCACCTTATGAGTTCTCAGTTTATGAATGATTGTTTATTTCGCAAAATGGAGAATTTATTTATGAGTTCGTTTCATGAATGATTGTCGTGTACATAATATCCTTTTAATGAAAAATGAAAATTCATTTTTACAAATGAATCTTTAGTCTGTGATTTAAAAATGATTTTAATAGCTGAGTTTCTTTTTTCCCTGGGAATTATATTTTCGAGACAAGTTGTTGAAAATTATTTTTATTAAAAACAAACAGAAAAAAGAATAATGCTCGATTTTTTTTCTTTTTGTGAGAATTAATGAAAAAAAATTTTATTTATTCTTGAATGAAAAAAATTCGTCTATTCGTGGAATAAAAAATTTCTCTATTCTCGAAAGAAACAATTTTTCTATTCTTGAAATAAAAAATCGGTTTACTCTTGAAATAGAAAATTTGTCTATTCTTGAAATAGAAAAATGGTCTATTTTTCAAATAAAAAATTGCCCATTCTCCAAATAGAAAAATTGTCTATTTTTCAAATAGAAAAATTGTCTATTCGTGAAATAAAAAATTCGTTTCTTTTTCAATTGAAAAATGTCTTTTCTTTCTTCAATGAAAAAAATGATTTATTCAATAAGCATCAAATTTTCATTTGTTTAATTTAATTTTTAAAAAAATAATTATCAAAATTATTTTTCACGTGTTGAATGTAAATTAATTTGACAAATTTCACCATTTAATTGAACCGATTTTATTCTGTCTATAAAGAGAAAATCTTAAATTTCAATGAAAACCTATCAGTGAAAAGATTAAGTGTAACTTGATGAGTTTTATTCTCGTGATTAAATAAAGCCGATTAGAATTGAATTTTAAAGTTTTGTTTTTTAATGGAAATATCTTGGTATCGTTATTGTTTATCGTGTAACATATAGAAAAAGAAATAAATTAACTTTATTCCACACAAAAAAAGTCATGTAATTAATTTTATTTTCTACAAAAACTCGGAAAGTTTAAATTGAAGAAAGTTTTTTTTAAACTTTTAAAACGATGTGGGTTTTGATTTGAAGAAAAGTTTATTTCATTCAAATCCACTCCGTCATATTTTAACGAATATTTTTTTTTTATTATTATTAATTTATTTCCTATGGGAAATAAAATTATTAAAAACTTTTGCGAAATTTTATAAAATCATTTTGAAAATATGAAATTATATATTAATTATTATTATTTATATTGAATATATAATTTATTAATTTTTTTAATATATTGAATAAATAATTTATTTGTTTATATTATTTATTATATACAAATTAATTATTTTTTTAATATATTAAATATTTTCGAATAGTTTTGAATAGAAATTATTTATATTTAAAAGTATTCAAAAATATTTACGTATAATTAATATAGAAATTATTTAATTAATATTCAAAAATATTCAAAAATAATCATTTCAAATTTTTTATTATTTTTTTTAACAAATATATTATTCGTTTTAAATTCAACTTTTTGAAAAAAAAAAAATGAAATATTTCTCCTGACATGAATTTTGTTCGATGAAATGAAACCAGTTTCCTCGATGTTGCATATTGCAGTAAAAAATATGCTCAATACAGTGGACTGGGGAAATTTCTGTGGCATAATTAAAGCAATTAATTATTCAAAATATATTAATGGATAATAATTTAGACCTACCACGTTAGTTTCAACGATTCAAATTTCCCTTACTCATTACATTAATTAATTAATTAATTAATTATTATTTTTATTACCTATTATTATTGAAAAAATATTGCTTGATATATATTGTGTCGAGAAATTTTTTTCATTTTCGAAATATTAATGGACACGATAATTAACAATTTGTTATGAATTTTTTGTGATAAATTAATATTTCTGGGACTTTTATTGAATTATTTGTTTAAATTAACTATTAATTTAGTTAGCAATTAATTATTTATTAATTTAAACTAAATTAAGTAATAATTAACTTTCACTAAACTAACTATTAATTATTTTAAACTAAATTAACTATTAATTAACTTTTACTAAATTAAATATTAATTGGTTTTAACTAAATTAAATATGAATTAACTTTTACTAAATTTACTATTAATTAATTTTAACTAAATTATTACTATTAATTAACTTTTACTAAATTTACTATTAATTAATTTTCACCAAATTAACTATTCGTTGTTAATTTTTTTTACATATTTAAGTAATATTTTTGTGACTCTTATTTAATCGTAATAGCACTTTTCAGGTATAAATTTTGACCTAAAAATACTTCAATTAGAATTTATTAAAATTATAAATAATTGCCGCTTGTTCTTTTGACCTAAAATTTTGAATTTATGTCCGCCTCTTGACCTTCGTTTTGACCAAAAATTTTCTGCTATTGTTTTTCTTAATTAAAATGTAAATAGTGAAAAAAATTGCCAGTTTATTTTTGCTAATTGACGTGTATTTAACATTTGACCTAAACTTTAAGGTTATCTTTTTAGTGTTGCTCGCAAGTTATTTCCGATTCTTGAAAAGTGAGACTTGAGAACTTAATTATGAGCTTGTTTTCTAACCGTTGCATTTAAAATTGACCTAAAGTTCAAGTCTATTTTCTTGTTATGCAATCGAGTGAGGGAATCGATTGGAAAAAAAACTTTTCTTGCTATTTTCCTAATCTCTTGACCTGCGATTTTTTTTTTTTGTCTAAATTAAGAGTTTGTGTTTTCTTCTCGACCTTTTGAGAGTTGACTCACAATTTAAGATTTGTGTCCGCCTATTGACCTTAAACTTTGACCTAAAGTTTTATTTCCTTGTTTTCTTTGTTTTTGGTTTTCTTTATTTTTCTTGTTTTTTATTTGTTTCAGTTTCCTTTATTTTCCTTTGTTTTTGTTTTATTTTCATTTATTTTCTTTGGGTTTATTTCTTTTTTGTTTTTCTAGATTTTTGTTTTGTTTTTCTTTGGTTTTATAGGTTTTTTTAGTTTTCTTGGTTTTTGTTTTGTTTTCTTTGGTTTTATTTGTTTTTATTTGTTTTTCTTTGGTTTTATGTTTTTTCTCTATTTCTTTTATTTTTCTTTATTTTCCTTTATTTATTTTAATTTTTATTTCTCTTGGTTTTTTTTTGTCTTTCTTTACTTTTTACGACTTTCTCGGTTTATTTCTTCCATTTCAAAAATTTATTTCCAATGATTCAGAGTTGTAATTTATAATAAGAAGGTTTCTAAGGAAAATTTCGTTGGTGATGGTTAATGGGTGAAGGTCTCCGGGGAAAATTTTTGCGTCACATTAAAAACAGAAACAATGCTTGCCAAAAACCTTGGAGGGTCCTTATTGCAAATTCCAAGAAGACCTCTCTATGTGGGTTACAGGGATTTGTGTCTGTTTGTATATATATATTATGTAAAAGTACATAGCAATGTTGGTTGGTCGTAATGAAAATTTGAAATAGGAATATATGAAAAATTTTCATTTTAGTATAACATTCTAAACTTTTGAGTTGTGACAATCTGGAGTTTTCATTCGGAGATTTTTCAAATTTAGTCAATTTCATTTCCTCGTAAAAAAAACATAGAGGAAAGGAACTCTTTATCTAGGTCAAAAATATTACTTTAGATTCGCAACAATTTTCTTTAAGCACGTAACAAGAGATTCGTACAAATAAATTTATGTGTTTTTTATTTATTTGTTCGTTATTTGTTATTTATTATTTTTTTTTTTATTATTTATTTATTAATAATTAATATTGAAGAACTAATTCACTATTTTACTATATTCAGACCTCGGATATTATGACTTTTTCGACTTTCTTCGACTTATTTTCAAAAATTGCGACTTTTTCGACTTTTCTTCCAAATTTTGCGACAAAATACCATATTTTAAGTATAAAATGCTGCAACTTTTTTCAATTTTTACGCGCAGTATAAAAAATAGCTGTAGATAAATCTTTCGAAAATTATTTTTGAAAATGTTTTCTAATTAAAATTTTTGAAATATACAATTAAAAAGATTTTGAATAATTGAAATTTAGTAAAATTAATTGAAAATAAATTCTTTTTTTCAAATATTATATTATAATTTTTAAAAACTAACTATTTATAGAATTTTTATTGAAAATTTTGAAAATAATTAAATTTTTAAAAATTTTAATGAATAATCTTCAAGTGTAAATTCGCTAAAAAATGAAAATATTAAAATAGTTTTGAAAAAAGTAATTCTCTGACAAAGTAATTTAAAATTTTTTAAAATTTACTATTATTAAATTTTTGAGAAATTATTTACAATTAAAATTCATCAAAAATTTAATTACTTTTTTAATATTTTTTAAAAATTCAATTATTTATTTGTTTAATAAATTTTTTTTTTGCACAATTTAATTATTTTAGGGAATTTTATTAAAATTTGTTGCAAAATTCAATTATTTTTATGAATTTTAATAAAAATTTATGTTTAAATCCAATTTTCAGGAAATTTTAAAAAATTTATTGCAAAATTCAATTATTTTCAGGAATTTTAATAAAAATTTTTGTCTAAATTCAATTTTCAGGAATTTTAAAAAAATTTATTGAAAAATTCAATTATTTTCATGAATTTTAATAAAACTCTTTGCAAAATTAATTTTTTTTTCTGGAATTTTACTAAAATTTTAATTCATCTATAATTTTAATAAAACTCTTTGCAAAATTCAATTATTTTTTTCAGAAATTTTAATAAAATTTTTGTCTAAATTCAATTTTCAGGAATTTTATTAAAATTTGTTGCAAAATTCGTTGCAAAATTCAATTATTTTCATGAATTTTAATAAAACTCTTTGCAAAATTCAATTTTTTCTGGACTTTTATTAAAATTCTAATTCATCTATAATTTTAATAAAACTCTTTGCAAAATTCAATTATTTTCAGAAATTTTGATATAATTTTTGTCTAAATTCAATTTTCAGGAATTTTATTAAAATTCGTTGCAAAATTCAATTATTTTCATGAATTTTAATAAAATTTTTGTCTAAATTCAATTTTCAGGATTTTTTAAAAAAATTTATTGAAAAATTCAATCATTTTCATGAATTTTAATAAAACCCTTTGCAAAATTCAATTTTTTTCTGGAATTTTATTAAAATTTTAATTCATCTATAATTTTAATAAATCTCTTGGCAAAATTCAATTATTTTTAGAAATTTCAATAAAATTGTTGTCTAAATTTAATTTTCAGGAATTTTATTAAAATTCGTTGCAAAATTCAATTATTTTCATGAATTTTAATAAAATTTTTGTCTAAATCCAATTTGCAGGAATTTTAAAAAAATTTATTGTAAACTTTAATTTTTTTCAGAAATTTTAATAAAAATTTTTGTCTAAATTCAATTTTCAAGATTTTTTTAAAAAATTGGAAAATTTAATTAT